>NC_090442.1:11399000-12798000 GCF_031143425.1 Pleurodeles waltl
TGCCCTGTTCGATGTGGGGGCACCTTGGCTTATGCCAGGGTGCCCACACACTAAGTAACTTTGCACCTAACCTTGGTGACTTATAAGTTACTTAAGTGCAGTGGTAAATGGCTGTGAAATAGCGTGGACGTTATTTCACTCAGGCTGCAATGGCAAGCCTGTGTAAGAATTGTCAGAGCTCCCTATGGGTGGCAAAATAAATGCTGCAGCCCATAGGGATCTCCTGGAACCCCAATACCCTGGGTACCTCAGTACCATATACTAGGGAATTATATGGGTGTACTAGTATGCCAATGTGAATTGGTAAATTTAGTCACTAGCCTGTTTTTGACAAATTTGGAAAGCAGAGAGAGCATAACCATTGAGGTTCTGGTTAGCAGAGCCTCAGTGAGACAGTAAGGCATCACACAGGGAACACATACAGGGCACCTACTTATGAGCACTGGGGCCCTGTCTGGCAGGGTCCCAGTGACACATAGACTAAAACAACATATATACAGTGAAATATGGGGGTAACAGGCCAGGCAAGCTGGTACTTTCCTACACTCATTAGTTTATCCACACATGGTCTAGTGGTGTGCATCTCTTAAATCCCCCTCCAAGTGATGATTTGGGATGAACCCACATATACTCATTAGTTTATCCACACATGGTCCAGTGGTGTGCATCTGTTAAATCCTCCTCCAAATGATGATTTGGGCTGAATCCACATATACTCATTAGTTTATCCACACATGGTCCAGTGGTGTGCATCTCTTAAATCCTCATCCAAATGATGATTTTGGATAAACCCACATATACCCATTAGTTTATCCACACATGGTCCAGAGGTGTGCATCTCTTAAATCCCCCTCCAAGTGATGATTTGGTATGAACCCACATATACCCAATAGTTTATCCACACATGGTCCAGAGGTGTGCACCTCTTAACTCCCACCGCCAAGTGATGATTTGGGATGAACCCGCATATACTTATTAGTTTATCCACACATGGTCCATTGGTGTGCATCTCTTAAATCCTCCCCCAAATGATGATTTGGGTTGAATCCACATATAATCATTAGTTTATCCACACATGTTCCAGTGGTGTGCATCTCTTAAATATTCCTCCAAATGATGATTTGAGATGAACCCACATATACTCATTAGTTTATCCACACGTGGTCCAGTGGTGTGCACTTCTTACATCCCCCTCCAAGTGATGATTTGGTATGAACCCACATATGCTCATTAGTTTATCCACACATGGTCCAGTGGTGTACATCTCTTAGATCCCCCCTCTAAATGATGATTTGGTGTGAATTCCTGTGGTCCCTTTAGTGGCAGCTAGGAACAATCTGGGGAATTTAGCCAAGCCTCGTGCTCTGCCAATCCATCGCTTTTCCTATGTGAATGAGTGACACACCTTGGAGCTTGTAGATGTTCCCCTGAGTTTCATGACATACTGCGCGTTCCTGCCCTTAGTATTTGCCACAGCATGTCCTTCTGCACTGCAGTGTGTAATTTCCTCATACATGAGGTACAATGTGAGGTACACGTGGACAAATGCTGCACTTCAGACAATGAGTTGAGGGAAGTAATGGTTGTGTAATGGTCAGTGCTACTTATGGGTGATCAGTGTGCATTACATCTTTTTACTGTTTCACCATATAAGTGCCAGCATGCTAGCCTTTGGCCTGCAGAGTGTGTGTTATAGTGCCAGGGCATTGCTGCCTCCACCTTATGCTATTGCGTAGTGCCCACATTGCCCCACACTGTAACTTACCATGTGGTTGTTGTATGTCTTCATACACCACACTGTCCTGTCCTGGGACTCCTGCCACCAACTCCTCAGGGATGAGCGCTGCCACCATCTCCTCCAACTCATCAAGGTGCTCTTGGGGTGCTGGACTTCCACCTCCGGCCTGCAGTGCTGCCTTCCTTTGTTCTGCGCTTGCAATCGTGCCAGCGTTTCCTACAGTAGATGACTGTCCTCTTGACCTCAGTCACACTGTTTACCTTGTCCACTATGTACTGCCATGTAGCCTCTTTCCTCCCTAATGGCAACTTGGAGGTGACGAAGAGCTGGTGTTGATGCTCCGTTACCTCCTTGATCAGGATGTTGATCTCCTCCTGACTAAATTTGCACTTCCTCTTCCTCTTGCCCTTCTCCTGGGACTCTGACTATGAATCCTGGCTTGTACTAAGTTTGTCCTGGGGTCTCTGCTCTCCTGTGGGGTCCATGTCAGCTTCAGCTGTGTTGTCAGTGTGTTTGTTTGTGCTCCGGCGTACATGTCCGGCACATTTTACAACGCTTTTTGGTGCGAATATGACTCTCGGCTGACTAGTGGCAGATGGGCGCTAATCAAGCTAGTGTCACTTATGCAGCACTAGGGTCATTTTTTTTTTTTTTTGCAGCATGGCGCACAGGCTAGCACCTTTTTTTTATGTTAGCATGATCCTAACGCCATGAAGTGCTGTTTTGTAAATATGGCACAAGCATGGTGTTAGTATCTGACGTTAGCCGATGATAAATGTTTTGATGCACAACTGCGCTAGAGCAGTTGTGTGTCATTTCTTGTAAATGAGCCCCTAAGTTCGATGTATCATTTTAGAGACCAAGGGCGTTATTGGCCATTAACAGCTCTGCTCATAGAAGCAAGTGCCCTCACTTACCCAAAGGTGGTATAGTTCATCACTGGTCAAAAGAATACTAGAAATGTTTGGTGTATCCCAGTATAATGATCTGAATGGAACTTGAACTAAAATTGACTATAGAGCTTTCTTAATAGTAATTTAATAAGGGTGAAAATATCTATGCCAACATTAAAAAAAGATGTGGGAAGCCTAGAGATGCAATGATCCTAGCTTCTCCTGAAGGAGTGTGATCAAATAAATTCCATTTAATACAGATTTAAGGTCGACATGTTTCATTCCTGGATCATCAAAAAAGATCAAGTGTCATTTTTTCAAGACCGAAACGTGTATGTACCTAATCTTCACTTAGGGAGGTTAAGGATTCTCTAATATGAATGTGGTCCCCCCTCAGTGTCAAATATACCATAGAATTGGAAGACGTACACGTGTATGTGTAGGTTCCTAGAGCTAGTCACCCCGCTATAGTAAAGTATGTGCCCTTTGGTGATTGTGGATGTCACAGTCTCAGTGTTTTTGCTTAGTGCGATGTGGTGGGCCATCCCGGAATGTATAGAGGGAGTCAATAGTTCTGTATTCTGGCTGCTAAGAGCTGGAATTCTTTACTGCTCAAAAATCAGTCTTTATGTAGCCAAACTAAATTTTTCAACAGCTTTTCACCTATCAATAATTTCACCATCATGCACTCATTCTGTCCTTTCACTAGTTGAGATTTGGATGAATGGTGTTCTGTAAATCAGAAACTCAGAAAATATATTTATTTAGATATAATGTTACCATGAAACATTTACATAGTCAGTGGCGAGCTAGAAACTCTTCTAAGGACCAGCTCAGTGTTGGACTCTTCTGGTAAAGTGCCACGGTGGTTGATGCATTTACAGACACAAGTGATGATGGAAATGAGCATAATTTCTCCCACATAAGGGCTTTGGAGGTAATTGTCGTGCACGGCAAGCATTAACTCTGAGAGATACAGCACACATTTTCCTTCATTCACTTCTTGTGCTTTCGGACACTGTTCTCTGGCTGTCACAGAGCAATCAATGTTGCATAAAATGACCATCACCACAACCAGCTATGAATATTCTCCAGTGTGTGCTTTGTGAATTAATCCTTAAAGTTATCTGAAAAAACCCTTCTTAGTCCTAGTATTGTTCACAGTGTTGTTTCTATAGGTAGCATGATCACGTGTGCTTTGATATGTTTCTTTGTAGCTCTTCTTCACCCCGCTTTGTGCTAATGTTCCAGTGTGCTTCATGGTGTTTCAGCAAATGAGCAATCGCTGGGAACAGACACTTTTATGATTCTACAAATATCTGTGTTTTTGTTCTTTCCTACTAGTTGGGTCGTCTATCATCTGCTGTTTATCATCTGTATTTGAATGGCCCACATAATTATAATTGTATTATTTGCTGTACTTATTTCCTCTTCGTTCACTGCATCTCTATAATTATTCCTACATGTGTTCAGTGAGTGCGTGTGTTTGCCGGTATTTTTTTGGGTTTGATAATTGACAAAGGGTTGTCACACATTCACTGCAACTGATTTTTTTTCTCCAGTGTATGCTTGCTGATGATGTTTTAGGGTCGATGAGTTACTGAATCTCTTCTCGCATTCTTTACACTTGAATGTGTTTCCACTGTGTGTGTTCGCTGATGATTCCTTAATGTTGAGTAACGAATAAAACTACTTCCACAATCATTGCAATGGTATGGTTTGTCTCTTATGTGTGTTCGCTGATGTCCTTGTAGGTTTAATAATCAAATAAAGATCCTTTTCTCCTGTGTATATTCTCTGATCAATCTTTAATGTTGATGACTAAGGTAAACTAGTGCCACATTCATTGCAATGGTTTGGTTTGTCCTCTGTGTGTGTTTCTTGATGTCTTCGGAGGTATGACAACTGATTAAAGCTCTTCACACATTCAGGGGACTCAAATGTTTTTTCCCCTGTGTGTGTTCACTGATGTCTTTGCAGGAGTGATAAACAGCTAAAGCTCTTCACACATTTGCTGCAATAGTGTGGTTTTCCGCGTGTGTGTACGCTGATGATTCCTTAATGCTGAAGGTCCATCAAAACTATTTCTGCATTTTGGGCAAATGTATGGGTTTTCTTCTGTGTTTATTTGCTCATGTCGTCATAGGATTGTTAAGTAACAAAAGCTCTTCACACACTCAGGGCCTGATTACAACTTTGGAGGACAGTGTTAATCCGTCCCAAATGTGACGGATATACCACCTACCGTATTACGAGTCCATTATATCCTATGGAACTCGTAATACGGTGGGCAGGCTATCCGTCACATTTGGGACGGATTAACACCGTCCTCCAAAGTTGTAATCAGGCCCTCAGTGTATTTAAATGTTTTTCTCCATGTGTGTTCACGGATGATGCTTTAGTAGAAATGACAAACTGCAACTCTCATTACACATGTATGATTCTTCTTTTTTGGTTGGTGCCTCTGGGTCGGGGATATATTTGTCTCCATCCGATGACTGTGTTTCCTGATGGTGCAACATGGTTGATAAAGCACGTGTTATTCTCACAGTCCCTGCATGAGTGTGCTATTTTGGATGTTTGTTTTCCGTTTCAACAATCAGATGTAATGGTTGCTAAATACTTGTGAAGTGCAGAATATTCATAAGGTTTCCTTTTTGGTCAATGTTGCCGTTAGATATGATAATGGTTTTGCTCGCTTGCAGGTAAATATTTATCTTCCTTCTGGCCAGTACATACTGGGACCCTCTGTTGTATTGCAGACAGTAGAACTATCTTTTCTTTACTCTTCAGTTGCCTGGCTCCCCTCCGTTGTGCTTTTCTCTCATTGCTGTGTTTGGACTGTGTCCTCTCCCAGTGTGTCTGTGACGCCCCCTCCCAAGATACACAAACGCAGGCACACAGCCACCCAACAGCCATCCACCTCACGACAGCCTCCAGCGCATGCACCTTCACCCAAAGTCACCAAACGTACACCTCCTACAACCACCACCTCTTCCTCCACTCCCAAACCCCCTCCAGCTACCCGTCCCAGTGTCTCCCAAAAACTTTTCCTGTCCAACCTTGACCTCTTTCCCACACCTCCCCTACCCCATCCGTCTCATAGGTCCCGAAGTAGCACCTCAGCCACAACATCTCCGGGACCAGTGGTGCCTGTAGTCACCAGAATCTGGAGTGCACCACCCACCAGGGCAGCCAGTGTGGCACGGAGCCACAGCACAGACAGTCCCCCACCTGTGAAGCATCAGAAGTTGGCCAGTGCCCGGCGGGAGAGAGGGAAGACTCCAGCCACCAAAGCCGCCCCCAGGGGTCCCGTTGGGAGTGTGGAGTCAGATGGGACACCTTCCAAGGTGGGGAAGGGCCACAAGAAACCCTGCAAGTCTGGGAAGAGCAGCACGGCGGAGAAGACCGCCATCATCCCCGATGCCCCAGAGCCCACCTCCAGCACAAGCCCAGCTTCCCAGGACAGGACCGCCAGCACCAGCCCACCTGCCCAGGAGGCCACCGCTAGCACCAGCCCACCAGCCCAGGAGGCCACCGCCAGCACCAGCCCACCTGCCCAGAAGGCCACTGCCAGCACCAGCCCCGCTGAGCCATGAAGGACCGCCAGAAAAAGCCCTGCTGGGCCATGAAGGACCGCCAGCAAAAGCCCTGCTGGGCCATGAAGGACCGCCAGCAAAAGCCCTGCTGGGCCATGAACGACTGCCAGCAAAAGCCCCGCTGGGAGAAGAAGGACCGCCAGCAGCTGAGACCCTGCAATGGAGACTGCCATCTCAAGCACCGCTGAACAGGGCACCGCCATCTCAAGCACCGCTGAACAGGGCACCGCCGTATCAAGCACCGCTGAACAGGGCACTGCCGTCTCAAGCACCACTGAACAGGGCACCGCCGTCTTAAGCACCGCTGAACAGGACACAGCCGTCTCAAGCACAGCCGAACAGGGCACCTCCGCCTCAAGCACCGCTGAACAGGGCATTGCCGTCTCAAGCACCACTGAACAGGGCACCGCTGTAGGAAAGTACCATCTTGCCTGGCATGTTACCCCCATATTTCACTGTATAAATGTTGTTTTAGTGTATGTGTCACTGGGACCCTGCCAGCCAGGGCCCCAGTGCTCATAAGTGTGCCCTGTATGTGTTCCCTGTGTGATGACTAACTGTCTCACTGAGGCTCTGCTAATCAGAACCTCAGTGGTTATGCTCTCTCTGCTTTCCAAATTGTCACTAACAGGCTAGTGACCAATTTCACCAATTCACACTTTGGCATACTGGAACACCCTTATAATTCCCTAGTATATAGGTACTGAGGTACCAAGGTTATTGGGGTTCCAGGAGATCCCTATGGGCTTTAGCATTTCTTTTGCCACCCACAGGGAGCTCTGACAATTCTTACACAGGCCTGCCACTGCAGCCTGAGTGAAATAACGTCCACGTTATTTCACAGCCATTTACCACTGCACTTAAGTAACTTATAAGTCACCTATATGTCTAACCTTTACCTGGTAAAGGTTGGGTGCTAAGTTACTTAGGGGGTCATTCTGACCCTGGCGGTCGGTGATAAAGCGGCGGCCAACCCGCCAACAGGCTGGCTGTCCAAAAAATTGAATTCTGACCCTGGTGGGAACCGCCAACAGAGCCCGCCACTTTAACACTCCGACCGCCACGGCGGGACACACAAACAGCGCGGCGGTCACCGCCAACAGGCAGGCGGCAGACAATGTACCGCCCACCCTATCACAACTCACCAATCCGCCACCTTTTCCGGGGCGGGAGCCCCGCCGATAAAAACACGACGGAAACAGACTACGAACGGGAAAACGCTCACCTCTATACACTCCACGAGGACGGAGGACAGCATGGAGCCCGAATTGAACATCCTACCTGCTCTCGCCTACCTGCTCATCTACCACGAGTACGAACTCCGGCGCAGACGACAACGGTGAGTACCGCACCTACGACACAGGGGAGGGGGGGAGGAGGAAGGGTTACGGGCACACACATACGCATTACACCCACCCCCCAACTATCTACACACCAATGCAGAGCACCAAGTCAAAGTGACCCCACCCAAACCCCCCGGAATAACGAAAAGATATGATTAAAGTGAGAAACAACATTTATGTAAAAATTAGGTTCATTGAAGTCATGGTAAAATAGGAAAATGAATCAAAAAATTCCAAGTGTAAACATTGCGTAACCGAGAAATAGAGGCAGAAAGTCCCGCACAGTCACAGAAATTGCAAATGTCCGTGGGCCAAAGTGTATCAACACATGGGCAAAGCCCACACAGGAGACCTGAGTCCGTTGGAGAGAACACTGCAGGGGCATCAGATGACAAAACTACAGGCACCTCAGGGGGAAGGGAAAGGGGGTCACCTCAGCCACATGAGTCCACGACGCCAGATCCACGAAGGGTCCACCATGCCCACTGTGCCATCCTGGGGAGTGCAAAGCCACAGTCTCTCAAGTCTCTACAGTGGGTGGGCTGCCCACTGTGCCATCCTGGGGAGTGCAAAGCCACAGTCTCTCAAGTCTCTACAGTGGGTGGGCTGCCCACTGTGCCATCCTGGGGAGTGCAAAGCCACAGTCTCTCAAGTGGATAACAGTCTCCACAGGCAATGGAGGAGGCAGGGTGGCCCGAGTGCAGCGTGAACATTAGCACGACACAGAACCGGCACTGTCATTGGGCCAGCGGTGCTTGAGACGGCGGGGCCCAGCGGAGCGGTGCTTGACAGGAAGGGCCCAGCGGAGCGGTGCTTGAGATGAAGGGCCCAGCGGAGCGGTGCTTGACAGGAAGGGCCCAGCGGAGCGGTGCTTGAGATGAAGCGCCCAGCGGAGCGGTGCTTGAGGCGGCGGGGCCCAGCGGAGCGGTGCTTGAGATGAAGGGCCCAGCGGAGCGGTGCTTGAGACGGCAGGGCCCAGCGGAGCGGTGCTTGACAGGAAGGGCCCAGCGGAGCGTTGCTTGACAGGAAGGGCCCAGCGGAGCGGTGCTTGAGAGGACGGGGCCCAGCGGAGCGGTGCTTGATAGGAAGGGCCCAGCGGAGCGGTGCTTGAGACGGCGGGGCCCTGTTCAGCGGTGCCTTTCTGGACGGCGGGGCCCTGTTCAGCGGTGCTCCTCCCGGCGGTGCCCTGTTCAGCGGTGCCTTTATGCACGGTGGGGCCCTGTTCAGCGGTGCCTTTCTTGACGGCGGGGCCCTGTTCAGCGGTGCCTTTCTTGACGGCGGGGCCCTGTTCAGCGGTGCCTTTCTGCACGGCGGGGCCCTGTTCAGCGGTGCTTGTTCTGTAAGTCAAGCGAGTCAGACCTGGCCACAACTCCCTGCTCTCGCCCTCCGACCGTGCAGTTGCTGGACCCTTCGGTGACGGTGTGCTGGGCCCTTGGGTGTCCTCCCTCACACCCGGGATGGGGCTTGTGGGGCCTTCCTGTTCCGCGCTCCTGCTGGCTGACTTCTCTGCCCTGCCGCCCTTGCCCTCCTTCGATCTGGCTCTCTGGCCCTTGCCTCCCCTGGTTGTTGTGGCAGGTGAAGTGGCAGAACTTTGGTCCTTGGGGGCAGCCGTGTCAGTCGTCCCCCGGCATCCCCTTACATTACGGGTCCTCTTCCCGGGGGGGGGGTGGCTGTCCCCTTGCTGCTGACCGATGTATCACTGCTGGCAAAGGGGGGACTCCAGAAGCCATGCACTACGGTGACCCTTGAAGCCGGGCTGGTGGTGGCTGAGGCGCTCCTGGGACTCTTAGCAGATGGAGGGGTGGGGATCAGGGGAGGGAAAGAGGTCAAGACTGGAGAGGTAAACTTTTTTAGGACCAGGGTAAAGGGTAGGTGTAGTGGTTATGGGAGTGGAGGAAGAGGAGGTGGTTGTAGGAGAGTCAGGTGTGCTGTCCTTGGGTGAAGGTGCATGGGCTGGAGGCTGTCGTGAGGTGCTTGGCTGTTGGGTGGGTGGCTGCCTGCGTTTGTGTGTCTTGGAAGAGGGGGTGACAGACACAATGGGAGAGGACACAGGGGACGTGTAAATGGCAGTGGGGGTGGTGACTGCACGTGTGCGGACTGTACTGGAGGGTGTGGTGGTGATGGAAGTACTGGCTGTTGGTGGTGTGCATGCAGGTGTGAGTAGAGACGTCACAGGGAGGGAGGAGGGAGACGAGGAGGTGGGGGACACAGAGGTGGTAGTGGCTGTTGGCATGTCTGCATCTGGGTGTTGCTTGGGTGAATGTTTGTGTGATCTGTGGTGCTTATGTCTGGATGAGCTGCCCTTGGGTGTTGAGGTGTGTGCAGGCTGGTCTGATGGTGTGGGTGGGATAGGCAGAGGAACAGGAGACAGAGACAGGCTGGAGGCAGTTAGAAGCGGGAGGCTGGAAACAGGGACAATGGCTGCCGTCAGTGCTGAGGCCAGAGCATTGAACGATCGTTGATGGGCAGCCTGACCCGAATGAATGCCCTCCAGGTATGCATTGCTACGATGCACCTCCCTCTCTACCCCCTGGATGGCATTCAAAAGGGTAGACTGCCCAACAATGATGGTCTGTAGGAGGTCAATGACCTCCTCACTGAGGGCAGCAGGGGTAACAGGGGCAGGGCCTGAGGTGCCTGGGGCGAAGGAGACGCCCGCCTTCTTGGGCGAGCGGGCACGGAGCGTAGGCGGAGGGGCTGCGGAGAGGGCGGAGCTGGTGCGTGGGTGGCGGCTGTACCTGTAGAGGCGGGGGGCCCGGATGTTGCCGCCACCGCTAGGGAGCTCCCATCTGAGGACGTGTCGGTGTCGCTGGTGTCACCACGGCTCCCCGTTGTGAAGCTCCCCTTGCCCTCCGTATCACTGGTGGCCTCGGTGTCTGTGCCATGGCCCACCGGGGCCTGGTGAGTTGCAGCTCCCTTGTGCTCCGGTGCCAATTCTCCTCCGCCTGATGATGCTAATGCACACATGCACAAGAAGATAAAGAAAAAGGGTGGGGGGAGACATAAAAACAGGTTGAGTGCATGCATTGTCAACACCGTTGGCGGAGAGGACAGACACAGGAGCCTCATGCACTAAGCCGCGCAATCGGGGTTCACTACTCAGTACTTGTGACTAGGCCAACAGGTCTAGGGACAACAAACGCGCACATGGGTGATGCAGGACCATGGATAGCTGTACTTGTCACCCTACAGAGGTGGGGGGCGGGGGCACATGGACATGGCTAAAGGAGAGGACTACACTACAGAAAGCGCCCTGGCCTAATGTCACCCACAGCCCTCTTCCCCCACCCAGGCACCTCCACTGCGCGTAAAGATAGCTGAATGTGCTGGTACTCACCCCCTTGTGTCTGCTGTGATGTCCTCACGCGCCCATCCAAATCGGGGTAGGCCACCGCTAGGATCCGGGACATCAGGGGGGTCAGGGTACGACTGGCACCCCTCCTAGGTTGGGAGGCCATCCCCAGCAGTGACTCGGCGGTCTTCCTGGTCCCGCGGCGGATGTCCTCCCACCTCTTGCGGCAGTGGGTGCCCCGTCTGTTGTGGACCCCCAGGGCCCGGACTTCCTTGGCGATGGCACGCCAAATGTCGACTTTCTGATGGGCGCTGACCTATTTGACATGTACAGGGTGGAAATTGAAATATCATCAATTTTCTGCATGATAGATGCGATTTGCCCCCCCTCCCCAACCTTGCCATGTGGCACATGCTCTCATCTGTCGTGCCTTGCACTCGGCATTGTCTCCCCACCCCACCATCTTACATCCACCATACACAACCCAGGCATAGCCCATTCAACGTGCACACAGTGTACTTACCTGTTGGTCTGGAAGACCGTAGAGTCGCGCATACTGGGGCAGGACCCCATCCACAAGTTTCTCCAACTCTTCTGTAGTGAAGGCAGGGGCCCTTTCCCCAGTCGCAGCAGCCATTGTATCTCCCAGACCGAGGTCACAGCAGCACTTGCAGTATAGGTCCTCTCCTGTGGAAGATCAGGTCTCGAGTGATTGACCAGATAGAAAATGGCAGTCACGCCCGCGGCGGTGCGTACCGCCGCGGTGCGTTCCGCGACCGCCGGCGCAGCTAGTCATTGGCTCGTGAAACCCATAGGGTTCGATGTTAACCAATGCGGCTTTGCGCCGCGGTCTACGACCGCCTACCACCATGGTGTGTCACGCCAGCGCATTGACCTCACATCCCACTGTCACACTTCTCAGGTCAGGCAGCCGCCATTACAAGGGACCACAGGGCTTAATTACTACTGCGTCACACAGGCCTAGGCCTTGCATTGCCACTCATACAAGCCATTCAATGCATTGATAATCGTGTACTGTGCAAGCTGTAGTTACGTACCTGTGGGTTGCTTGACTCTGTGCTCCATGTTGTCCTTCCTAGGCACCGTCCGCTGGGACTTGCGAGGAGAAGGATGAATCCTCCCGTGTACCGACTGCTGGTGGACCTGTCGACAATGGAGGAACGTCATATAATACTTCGCTACCGACTTGACCGAGCCACTATACATGAACTGTGTGCCCAGCTGGAGCCAGCACTGATGTCCCCCATCCGCCAACCCACAGGAATTCCCCCTCTGGTGCAGGTTCTGTCAGTCCTCCATTTTTTGGCAAGTGGGTCTTTTCAGACAACAGTGGCCATGTCATCAGGGATGTCTCAGCCTATGTTTTCTAAGATTTTGTCCAGAGTGTTGTCTGCCCTGACGAAATACATGCAGAGCTACATTATTTTCCCTGAGGAGGGTGATTTGGCCACTGTGAAGGCTGACTTCTATGCCCTTGGACATATCCCCAACATCATTGGTGCCATTGATGGGACCCATGTGGCCTTAGTACCCCCAAAAGACGATGAGCAGGTGTACAGAAACAGGAAAAGTTACCATTCGATGAATGTCCAGGTGGTCTGTTTGGCTGACCAGTACATCTCCCATGTAAATGCCATGTTCCCTGGGTCAGTGCATGACGCGTATGTTATGCGAAATAGCAGCATCCCTTATGTTATGGAACAGCTACAGAGACACCGTGTGTGGCTAATAGGTGACTCTGGTTACCCCAACCTGCCTTGGCTACTGACCCCAGTGAGGAATCCACGGACCAGGGCAGAGGAACAGTACAATGAGGCCCATGGGCGATCTAGGAGGATCATAGAAAGGACCTTCGGCCTCCTGAAGGCCAGGTTTAGGTGCCTGCATATGACAGGGGGATCCCTAATGTACTCACCCAAGAAGGTGTGCCAGATCATCGTGGCCTGCTGTATGCTTCACAATCTTGCATTGCGATGCCAGGTGCCTTTTCTGCAGGAGGATGGTCCAGATGGTGGTGTTGTAGCAGCTGTAGAGCCTGTGGAGAGTGAAGAGGAGGAAGACGACGGGGACGACACGGACAACAGGGACACAGTCATACAACAGTATTTTCAGTAGCACCCAGGTAAGAATCCCCCACGCCATTTTACATTTACTTCTGGCCTCCTGCATCTCTACTTTCTGTGTTTCCCCCCAGTTCCTTTCAACTGAATTGTGACTTTCCCTTGGCTTTTCAGAGCTGTATGACCCACTGCGTGACTTCTGGTTTGTTCGGCCATGGAGTAAAGCACATTGACATTGGTATGTTGTCATCACAATGTAACTGAACTAATTTTGAACCGTTATGTGTAATACATTTGTTAAGAATACAAGCAGACTCCTGAGTGTTTTAAGTGCAATTAGTGATTTATTTAAAGTGCTACATATAGGTCCTTGCTAGTAAAACGGTGATGGGTGGGGGTGGAGTGATGTCCATGGCAGAGTCCAGTTCTCGGTCGCACAGGTGCATTGTCCATATGCCTGTGGAAGGATGGAGCAGGGGCAGTTCAAGGTTGGACAGGGTGACGATGTGGGACAGTGGAATGACATCCGGGGGGATCTTAGGCTGGCGGGGGTCTTGGCATCCTACTCTGTCTTCCTTTGTGATCTCAGGCTCCTCTTGCGGGGTGGTTGATCTTCAGCAGGAGGTGGGGTTCTGGTGGCCCGTCGTTGTGTGGGGGCCTCCTGTCCACTAGCGCCGGCGGAGGTGGTAGGCTGTTCCTGGTCCGGGCTGGTGACAGGGGCCCTTTGGGGTGCCACATGGTCCCGCAATGTGGTGACTATTAGGTTCAGGGCCTGGACGATGTTCCTGAGCTCCTCTCTGTACCCCATGTACCGTTCCTCCTGCTGTGCCTGGATCTCCTGGAACCTGGCCAGTACCGTCGCCATCGTCTCCTGGGAGCGGTGGTATGCTCCCATGATGGTGGTGAGGGCCTCTTGGAGAGGTGGTTCCCTGGGCCTGTCCTCCCCCCCCTGTCGCACTGCAGCCCTCCCAGTTGCCCTGTTTCCCCGGGCCTCTGTCCCCTGGACGGTGTGCCCACTACCACTGCCCCCAGGTCCCTGTTGTTGTTGGGGTGTTGGGTCAGCCTGGGTGCCCTGTAGTGGCGGACACACCGCTGATTGACCTGTCCTGGAGACAGAGGCATGGGCCCGCTGGGTGGGAGCTGTGCTGATATTCCCAGAGGGGGTTAGGTCTGCTGTGGCCTGTGTCTGTGTGTGGGGAACCGACTGTCCAGAGGTCCCCGATGGTCCGGGCTGGTCATCAGGTTCCAGGTCGACAGAGCTGCTGTCCTCACTGCGGGCCTGTTCTGGGGGTGGGATGGACATATCTGGACCCTCCTGGCCGGTGTGTTGGCGTTCGGGCCCTGCAGGGGTGAAAGAGTATGGTTATTGCTTCTGTGTGTTCCATGGTGTGCGATTTGTGGGTGCCCTTGTCCCCCAGTGCTGGCATTCCCTTGTGGCAGGAGTTGTGAGGGTGGTTTGTGGGGGGGATGGGTATGTGCAGTGGTCATGCATAGGTGATGGGTGTCCATGGTTTGTGTTGGCATTCAGGGTTTGGTTTTGGGTTGGGTGGGTTGTGCTGGTGAGACATTGGCATGGAGGATGTGTGCTGGGTGGTTGGGGGTGAGGGTGGGGGTGTGGGTTGGCATGCTGGTGGTTGGGGGGGGGGAGTAGTTGAGACTAGACTTACCAGAGTCCATTCCTCCGCCTACTCCAGCGAGGCCCGCAGGATGCAGGATGTTAAGGACCTCTTGCTCCCATGCTGTGAATTCGGGAGGGGTGGGTGGTGGTCCGCCGCCAGTCCTCTGCACAGCGATGTTGTGTCTGGAGACCATTGACCGTACCTTCCCCCGTAGGTCATTCCAGCGCTTTCTGATGTCTTCCCGGTTTCTGGGATGCTGTCCCACAGCGTTGACCCTGTCGACGATCCTCTGCCATAGCTCCGCCTTCCTGGCTATTGTGGTGTGTTGCACCTGTGTGCCGAAGAGCTGGGGCTCTACCCTTATGATTTCCTCCACCATGACCCGGAGTTCTTGGTCCGAAAACCTGGGGTGTCTTTGGGGTGCCATGGGGTGGTGTGGATGAGGTGTAGGGTGGTGTTTGTGGTGATGTGAGTGGTGGTGTGTGGTGATGTGTGCGTAGATGTGGTGTGGTTGATGATGTTGGGTTCCTGTGTGTGTTGGGGTTTTCGATTGCTGTGCTAGCTCGCTCTCTCTCTATCGCCTTCTCTCCGATTTCCAACTAGTGGGGGTTTGTGGGTGATGTGGGTGTGTGTTTTATAGTTGCTTGGATGTGTGGGGGTGGTGTTTGTATGTGTATCAGGTGTGTGTATTTCAAATTGTCCAATGTGGCTGGGTTTTGGAGCTGGGTGTGTATTTTGACCGTGGCGGTGTGTACCGCCAATGGAATACCGCGGTTGAATGACCGCCGCGTGGATTCGTGGGTCGTACTGGCATGGGCGTGTTTGTGTTGGCGTGGCGGTTTGGTCATCTCCAGTTTATCGCTGCCCGCTGATGAGGCGGCCTTCCGTGGATGTCGGGTTTTTGGCGGCTTGGCAGTTGTGGGTCAGAATGACCGTGGCGGGTTACCGCGGCCGCGGCGGTAGAATGGCGGTCTTCTGACCGGCGGTAAGAGCCTTTTACCGCCGAGGACAGAATGACCCCCTTAGTGTGTGGGCACCCTGGCACGAGCCAAGGTGCCCCCACATCGTTCAGGGCAAATTCCCCGGACTTTGTGAGTGGGGGGACACCATTACACGCGTGCACTATACATAGGTCACTACCTATGTATAGCGTCATAATGGTAACTCCGAACATGGCCATGTAACATGTCTAAGATCATGGAATTGTCACCCCAATGCCATTCTGGCATTGGGGAGACAATTCCATGATCCCCCGAGTCTCTAGCACAGACCCAGGTACTGCCAAACTGCCTTTCCCGGGGTTTCACTGCAGCTGCTGCTGCTGCCAACCCCTCAGACAGGTTTCTGCTCTCCTGGGGTCCAGCCAGGCTTGGCCCAGGAAGGCAGATCAAAGGACTTCCTCAGAGAGAGGGTGTTACACCCTCTCCCTTTGGAAAAAGGTTTCAGGGCTGGGGAGGAGTAGCCTCCCCCAGCCTCTGGAAATGCTTTGATGGGCACAGATGGTGCCCATCTCTGCATAAGCCAGTCTACACCGGTTCAGGGATCCCCCAGCCCTGCTCTGGCGTGAAACTGGAACCACTCCCCTGACCTGCACCTCCCAGGGGAGGTGCCCAGAGCTCCTCCAGTGTGCTCCAGACCTCTGCCATCTTGGAAACAGAGGTGCTGCTGGCACACTGGACTGCTCTGAGTGGCCAGTGCCAGCAGGTGACGTCAGAGACTCCTTCTGATAGGCGCTTACCTGTGTTGCTAGCCTATCCTCCTTCCTAGGAAGCCAAACCTCCTTTTCTGGCTATTTAGGGTCTCTGCTATGGGGAATTCTTTAGATAACGAATGCAAGAGCTCATCAGAGTTCCTCTGCATCTCTCTCTTCACCTTCTGCCAAAGGATCGACCGCTGACTGCTCAGGACGCCTGCAAAACCACAACAAAGTAGCAAAGACGACTACTGCAACCTTGTATCGCTGATCCTACCGCTTTCTCGCCTGTTTCCTGGTGGTGCATGCTCTGGGGGTAGCCTGCCTCCTTCTTGCACCAGGAGCTCTGAAGAAATCTCCAGTGGGACGACGGAATCTTCCCCCTGCAACCGCAGGCAACAAAAGACTGCATCACCAGTCCTCTGGGTCCCCTCTCAGCACGACGAGCGTGGTCCCTGGAACTCAGCAACTCTGTCCAAGTGACTCCCACAGTCCAGTGACTCTTCAGTCCAAGTTTGGTGGAGGTAAGTCCTTGCCTCTCCACGCTAGACTGCATTGCTGGGTACTGCGTGATTTGCAGCTGCTCTGGCTCCTGTGCACTCTTCCAGGATTTCCTTCGTGCACAGCCAAGCCTGGGTCCCCGACACTCTAACCTGCAGTGCACAACCTCCTGAGTTGTCCTCCGGCGTCGTGGGACTCCCTTTTGTGTCTTCGGGTGAGCTCCGGTGCACTCCTCTTCCAAGTGCCTGTTCCGGTACATCTGCGGGTGCTGCCTGCTTCTGTGAGGGCGCCCTTACTTGCTGGGTGCCCCCTCTGTCTCCTCATCCAAGTGGCGACATCCTGGTCCCTCCTGGGCCACAGCAGCATCCAAAAACCCTAACAGCAACCCTTGCAGCTAGCAAGGCTTGTTTGCGGTCTTTCTGCGTGGAAACACCTCTGCAAGCTTCTTCACGACGTGGGACATCCATCTTCCAAAGGGGAAGTTCCTAGTCCTCTTCGTTCATGCAGAATCCACAGCTTCTACCATCCGGTGGCAGCTTCTTTGCACCCTCAGCTGGCATTTCCTGGGCATCTGCCCAATCTCGACTTTGTCGCGACTCTTGGACTTGGCCCCCTTGTTCCACAGGTACTCTCATCTGGAAATCCACTTTGGTTGCATTGCTGGTGTTGGTCTTCCTAGTAGAATTCCCTTATCACGACTTCTGTGCTCTCTGGGGAAATATAGGTGCACTTTACACCTACTTTTCAGGGTCTTGGGGTGGGCTATTTTTCTGACCCTCACTGTTTTCTTACAGCCCCAGCGACCCTCTACAAGCTCACATAGGTTTGGTGTCCATTCGTGGTTCGCATTCCACTTTTGGAGTATATGGTTTGTGTTGCCCCTATACCTATGTGCTCCTATTGCAATCTACTGTAACTTTACATTGCTTGCATTACTTCCTTTTGCTATTACTATTTTTGGTATTGTGTACATATATCTTGTGTATATTGGGCATCCTCATACTGAGGGTACTCACTGAGATACTTTTGGCATATTGTCATAAAAATAAAGTACCTTTATTTTTAGTATACCTGTGTATTGTGTTTTCTTATGATATTGGGCATACAACACCAGTGGTATAGTAGGAGCTTTGCATGTCTCCTAGTTCAGCCTAAGCTGCTCTGCTATAGCTACCTTCTATCAGCCTAAGCTGCTAGAAACACCTCTTCTACACTGATAAGGGATAACTGGACCTTGTACAGAGTGTAAGTACCCCTTGGTACCCACTACAAGCCAGGCCAGCCTCCTACATTGGTTGTGCAGCGGTGGGATAAGTACTTGTAACTACTTACCACTTTGTCATTGTGTACTTTTCATAAGAGAATAATATACAAAACAAGTTCAGTGTATGTACACCTAACCAAAAAGTTTTGCTTTTCTTCTCTTACACTATCTGCTAAGTGCTGAAAAGTACCTCTAAACTTTCTAAAAGTTTCTAAAAAGTTTAAAAAGCTTTTTTTCTGTTTCCTTAAAAAGTCCTGAAACTTTTTCTTTCTTTTATCTGTCCCCAAACCTTTTTCTATCATGTCTGATGTAGGACCTTTTCTTGATCTGGTCAGCTCAGTTTATGACCACCTTAACTGGAAGGGTTTAAGGAGTCTCTGCATTGATAGAGGTTTAGGGGTGGGTAAGAATCCCTCTAGAGAATTGTTATCTAACATGCTTATTGAGAATGATAAGGCCTTAACTGGCACATACATTGAGAAGTTAGGAGATGGTTCACACTCTGACTCAGGGGCACCCCCAGTAAGAGTGTTAGATGGTGACCTTCCCAACCTGCCCCTTAGCAGACCACCTAGCATAGCTGGTACTAATGTGAGCTCACATCACAGTAGGGATGTTATTCCTGCAGGCCAGGTTGTTAGGGTGCCAACTGTTAGGGACAGGTCTCCCTCTGTTCATTCACATCATTCTTCTGTGTCAAAGCATGCCCAACCCACCCACCCTGATGACAGAGTGTTAGAAAGGGAACGCAATCGATTGAGAGTGGAAGAGTCCAGGCTGAAGCTTATACAGCAACAGCTGGCTCTAGACAGGGAATCTTTAGACTTAGAGAAAGAAAGACAGAGGTTGGGGTTAGGACCCCATGGTGGCAGTAGCAGTATTCCAGATGGTAATCCTGTGAAAGAGCATGATTCTAGGAATCTGCATGAGATAGTTCCCCCTTACAAGGAGGGGGATGACATTAACAAGTGGTTTGCTGCACTTGAGAGGGCCTGTGTTGCACAGTGGGTCACTCAAAGGCAGTGGGCTGCTATCCTATGGCTATCTTTCAGTGGAAAGGGTAGGGATAGGCTCCTTACTGTGAAGGAAAGTGATGCCAATAATTTTACAGTTTTGAAGAATGCACTCTTGGGTGGATTTGGCTTAACCACTGAACAATACAGGATTAAGTTCAGAGAAACCAGAAAAGAGTCCTCACAAGACTGGGTAGACTTCGTTGACTATTCAGTGAAGGCCTTGGAGGGGTGGTTACATGGCAGTAAAGTTTCTGACTATGAAAGCCTGTACAATCTAATCTTGAGAGAGCATATTCTGAATAACTGTGTGTCTGATTTGTTACACCAATATCTAGTGGACTCAGATCTGACCTCTCCCCAAGAATTGGGAAAGAAGGCAGAAAAATGGGTCAGAACAAGAGTGAACAGAAACGTTCATACAGGGGGTGACAAGGATGGCAAGAAGAAGGATGGTAAGTCTTCAGACAAGGGTGGGGATAAATCTAAAAATATGTCTTCATCAGGCCCACAAAAACACTCTGGTGGGGGTGGTGGTTCCAAATCCTCTTCTAATCAAGTAAAGAAACCATGGTGCTATTTGTGTAAAGTAAAAGGCCATTGGACAACTGATGCCAGTTGTCCAAAGAAAAGCACCAAGCCTCCCACTACCACAGCCCCTACTGCTACACCTAGTGCCCCTAGTAATAGCAGTGGTGGTGGGAGCAAACCTACTAATAGCCAATCCAAGGGAGTAGCTGGGCTCACTTTTGGTAATTTAGTTGGGGTTGGTTTTGTTAGGGAGACCACAGAGGCTATGCTAGTCTCTGAAGGTGCCATTGATTTGGCCACCTTGGTTGCTTGTCCCCTTAATATGGATAAGTACAAGCAACTTCCCCTAATAAATGGTGTTGAGGTTCAGGCCTACAGGGACACAGGTGCCAGTGTTACCATGGTAATAGAGAAACTGGTACACCCTGAACAACACCTACTTGGTCACCAGTACCAAGTGACAGATGGTCATAACAACACTCTTAGCCACCCCATGGCTGTTGTGAATCTCAACTGGGGGGGGGTTACTGGTCCAAAGAAAGTTGTGGTTGCCTCAGATTTACCTGTAGACTGTCGAATAGGGAATGATTTAGAGACATCAGCTTGGGCAGAAGTGGAGTTGGAGGCTCATGAAGCAATGCTGGGCATTCCTGGGCATATTTTTGCTTTAACCAGGACTCAGGCCAAAAAGCAAAAAGGACAGGGTGACTTGGATCCTGGAACAATGGACCAAGTGCTCCCTAAAGCTAGGGTTAGTAAGGGTAAATCCCTACCCACTATCCCTCCCTCTACAGATGATTCAACTTCTGAGGAAGAAGAATTCCCCCCCTGTGCAGAACCTTCACCAGAGGAGCTGGAAGCAGACACTGCTGAGCTTTTGGGTGGAGCGGGGCCTGCCAGGGAGGAGCTGAGTGTGGCACAGCAAACCTGTCCCACATTAGAGGGTCTAAGACAGCAAGCTGTCAAACAGCAAAATGGGGATGTCAGTGACTCACATAGAGTTTACTGGGAGGACAACCTCTTGTATACAGAGGCAAGGGACCCAAAACCTGGAGCAGCCAGGAGATTGGTCATTCCCCTGCAATACAGAGAGTTACTCCTAACTCTGGCACACGACTTTCCCTTGGCTGGACATTTAGGGCAAATTAAAACATGGGAAAGGCTTCTCCCCCTGTTTCATTGGCCTAGGATGTCAGAGGACACAAAAGACTTTTGTAAGTCCTGTGTGACCTGCCAAGCCAGTGGCAAGACTGGTGGCACACCAAAGGCTCCCCTTATTCCACTGCCTGAGGTTGGGGTTCCCTTTGAAAGGGTAGGGGTTGACATAGTTGGCCCCCTTGACCCTCCTACTGCTTCAGGCAATAGGTTTATCTTGGTGGTAGTGGACCATGCCACAAGATATCCTGAAGCAATTCCTCTAAGGACCACTACAGCACCTGCAGTGGCAAAAGCCCTCCTGGGAATCTTTTCCAGGGTGGGTTTCCCAAAAGAGGTGGTATCAGACAGTGGTAGCAACTTTATGTCTGCATACTTGAAGGCCATGTGGAAGGAATGTGGTGTAACGTACAAATTCACCACACCTTATCATCCACAAACAAATGGACTGGTAGAGAGGTTTCATAAAACTCTCAAAGGAATGATAATGGGACTCCCTGAAAAACTCAGGAGGAGATGGGATGTCCTGTTACCTTGCCTCCTTTTTGCTTACAGGGAGGTACCCCAGAAAGGAGTGGGCTTCACCCCCTTTGAACTCCTATTTGGACACCCTGTAAGAGGTCCTCTAACACTTTTAAATGAGGGTTGGGAACAACCTTTAAAAGCTCCTAAGCAAGACATAGTGGACTATGTACTCGGCCTAAGATCCCGAATGGCTGAGTACATGAAAAAGGCCAGTAAAAACCTTCAGGCCAGCCAAAAGCTCCAAAAGCAATGGCATGACCAGAAGGCTGTTCTGATTCAGTACCAACCAGGACAGAAGGTGTGGGTCTTGGAGCCTGTGGCCCCAAGAGCACTCCAAGGCAAATGGAGTGGACCCCACATCATTGTTGAAAAGAAGGTAGAAGTCACCTACTTGGTTGACTTGGGCACTGCCAGGAGTCCCCTTAGGGTGCTCCATGTCAATCGCCTAAAACCCTACTATGACAGGGCTGGTCTCACCCTGCTCATGGCAACAGATGAAGGACAGGAAGAAGAGAGTGACCCTCTCCCTGATCTCTTCTCTTCCACAGAACAAGATGCTCTAGTGGAAGGTGTAGTTTTGGCAGACTGTCTTACTCCTGAGCAGAAAGACAACTGCATAAATCTCCTGGGTCAGTTTTCTGAACTATTTTCTACTGTGCCAGGCACCACTTCTTGGTGTGAGCACACTATAGATACTGGAGACAGCATGCCTGTTAAAAGTAAGATCTATAGGCAGCCTGACCATGTCAGAGACTGCATAAAACAAGAGGTTCAGAAAATACTTGAACTGGGAGTGGTTGAACACTCTGAAAGCCCATGGGCCTCTCCTGTGGTGCTTGTACCAAAGCCTCACTCAAAAGATGGGAAAAGAGAGATGAGGTTTTGTGTAGATTACAGAGGTCTCAGCCAGGTAACTAAAACTGATGCTCACCCTATACCCAGGGCAGATGAGCTCATAGATACACCGGCATCTGCCAAGTATCTAAGCACCTTTGATTTGACTGCAGGGTATTGGCAGATCAAGTTATCAGAGGATGCTAAAGCAAAAGCTGCATTTTTGACTATTGGAGGGCACTACCAATTCACAGTAATGGCCTTTGGTTTGAAAAATGCACCTACCACTGTTCAGAGGTTGGTGAATACAGTCCTGCAAGGGTTGGAGGCTTTTAGTGCAACATATCTAGATGATATAGCTGTCTTTAGCTCCACCTGGGATGATCACCTGGTCCACCTATGGAAAGTTTTGGAGGCCCTGCAAAAGGCAGGCCTCACTATCAAGGCTTCAAAGTGCCAGATAGGGCAGAGGAAAGTGGTTTATCTGGGACACCTGGTGGGTGGAGAACAGATTGCACCACTTCAGGGGATAATCCAAACTATCATACATTAGGTTCCCCCTACAACCCAGACCCAGGTGAGAGCCTTCTTAGGCGTCACTGGGTATTACAGGAGGTTCATTAAGAACTATGGCTCCATTGCAGCCCCACTTAATGACCTCACCTCCAAGAAAATGCCTAAAAAGGTATTGTGGACAGCTAGCTGTCAGAAAGCTTTTGAGGAGCTGAAACAGGCCATGTGCACTGCACCTGTCCTAAAAAGCCCATGTTACTCCAAGAAATTCATTGTTCAAACTGATGCATCTGAATTAGGGGTAGGGGCAGTCTTATCACAACTCAATTCTGAGGGCGCAGAAGGTTGACCCCTAGAGAAGAGCGTTGGTCTGCCATAGAGAGGGAGGCCTTTGCTGTGGTCTGGGCACTGAAGAAGTTGAGGCCATACCTGTTTGACACTCACTTCATTGTTCAGACAGACCACAAACCTCTACTTTGGCTAAAACAAATGAAAGGTGAAAACCCTAAATTGTTGAGGTGGTCCATATCTCTACAGGGAATGGACTATACAGTGGAACATAGACCTGGGAGTACCCACTCCAATGCAGATGGACTCTCCAGATATTTCCACTTAGACAATGGAGACTCATCAGGTCATGGCTAGTCTTATTGTCCTTCGTTGGGGGGGGGGGTTGTGTAGGAAAGTACCATCTTGCCTGGCATGTTACCCCCATATTTCACTGTATATATGTTGTTTTAGTGTATGTGTCACTGGGACCCTGCCAGCCAGGGCCCCAGTGCTCATAAGTGTGCCCTGTATGTGTTCCCTGTGTGATGTCTAACTGTCTCACTGAGGCTCTGCTAACCAGAACCTCAGTGGTTATGCTCTCTCTGCTTTCCAAATTGTCACTGACAGGCTAGTGACCAATTTCACCAATTCACATTGGCATACTGGAACACCCTTATAATTCCCTAGTATATGGTACTGAGGTACCCATGGTATTGGGTTCCAGGAGATCCCTATGGGCTGCAGCATTTCTTTTGCCACCCATAGGGAGCTCTGACAATTCTTACACAGGCCTGCCACTGCAGCCTGAGTGAAATAACGTCCACGTTATTTCACATCCATTTACCACTGCACTTAAGTAACTTATAAGTCACCTATATGTCTAACCTTTACCTGGTAAAGGTTGGGTGCTAAGTTACTTAGTGTGTGGGCACCCTGGCACGAGCCAAGGTGCCCCCACATCGTTCAGGGCAAATTCCCAGACTTTGTGAGTGCGGGGACACCATTACACGCGTGCACTATACATAGGTCACTACCTATGTATAGCATCACAATGGTAACTCTGAACATGGCCATGTAACAAGTCTAAGATCATGAAATTGTCACCCCAATGCCATTCTGGCATTGGGGAGACAATTCCATGATCCCCTGAGTCTCTAGCACAGACCCGGGTACTGCCAAACTGCCTTTCCCGGGGTTTCACTGCAGCTGCTGCTGCCAACCCCTCAGACAGGTTTCTGCCCTCCTGGGGTCCAGCCAGGCTTGGCCCAGGAAGGCAGAACAAAGGACTTCCTCAGAGAGAGGGTGTTACACCCTCTCCCTTTGGAAAAAGGTGTCAGGGCTGGGGAGGAGTAGCCGCCCCCAGCCTCTGGAAATGCTTTGATGGGCACAGATGGTGCCCATCTCTGCATAAGCCAGTCTACACCGGTTCAGGGATCCCCCAGCCCTGCTCTGGCATGAAACTGGACAAAGGAAAGGGGAGTGACCACTCCCCTGACCTGCACCTCCCAGGGGAGGTGCCCAGAGCTCCTCCAGTGTGCTCCAGACCTCTGCCATCTTGGAAACAGCAGGTGATGTCAGAGACTCCTTCTGATAGGCTCTTACCTGTGTTGCTAGCCTATCCTCCTTCCTAGGTAGCCAAACCTCCTTTTCTGGCTATTTAGGGTCTCTGCTTTGGGGAATTCTTTAGATAACGAATGCAAGAGCTCATCAGAGTTCCTCTGCATCTCTCTCTTCACCTTCTGCCAAAGGATCGACCGCTGACTGCTCAGAACGCCTGCAAAACTGCAACAAAGTAGCAAAGACGACTACTGCAACCTTGTATCGGTGATCCTGCCGCTTTCTCGCCTGTTTCCTGGTGGTGCATGCTCTGGGGGTAGCCTGCCTCCTTCTTGCACCAGGAGCTCTGAAGAAATCTCCTGTGGGACGACAGAATCTTCCCCCTGCAACCGCAGGCAACAAAAGACTGCATCACTGGTCCTCTGGGTCCCCTCTCAGCACGACGAGCGTGGTCCCTGGAACTCAGCAACTCTGTCCAAGTGACTCCCACAGTCCATGACTCTTCAGTCCAAGTTTGGTGGAGGTAAGTCCTTGCCTCCCCACGCTAGGCTGCATTGCTGGGTACCGCATGATTTGCAGCTGCTCCGGCTCCTGTGCACTCTTCCAGGATTTCCTTCGTGCACAGCCAAGCCTGGGTCCCCGACACTCTAACCTGCAATGCACAACCTCCTGAGTTGTCCTCCGGCGTCATGGGACTCCCTTTTGTGTCTTTGGGTGAGCTCCGGTTCACTCCTTTTCCAAGTGCCTGTTCCGGTACTTCTGCAGGTGCTGCCTGCTTTTGTGAGGGCTCCATGACTTGCTGGGCGCCCCCTCTGTCTCCTCATCCAAGTGGGGACATCCTGGTCCCTCCTGGGCCACAGCAGCATCCAAAAACCCTAACCGCGACCCTTGCAGCTAGCACGGCTTGTTTGCGGTCTTTCTGCGTGGGAACACCTCTGCAAGCTTCTTCACGACGTGGGACATCCATCCTCCAAAGGGGAAGTTTCTAGCCCTCTTCGTTCTTGCAGAATCCACAGCTTCTACCATCCGGTGGCAGCTTCTTTGCACCCTCAGCTGGCATTTCCTGGGCATCTGCCCAATCTCGACTTTGTCGCGACTCTTGGACTTGGTCCCCTTGTTCCACAGGTACTCTCATCCGGAAACCCATCATTGTTGCATTGCTGGTGTTGGTCTTCCTTGCAGAAACCCCCTATCACGACTTCTGTGCTCTCTGGAGAATATAGGTGCACTTTACACCTTCTTTTCAGGGTCTTGGGGTGGGCTATTTTTCTAACCCTCACTGTTTTCTTACAGCCCCAGTGACCCTTTACAAGGTCACATAGGTTTGGGGTCCATTCGTGGTTCGCATTCCACTTTTGGAGTATATGGTTTGTGTTGCCCCTATCCCTATGTGTCCCCATTGCATCCTATTGTAACTATACATTGTTTGCACTGTTTTCTAATTCTATACTGCATATTTTTGGTATTGTGTACATATATCTTGTGTATATTTGCTATCCTCATACTGAGGGTACTCACTGAGATACTTTTGGCATATTGTCATAAAAATAAAGTACCTTTATTTTTAGTATATCTGTGTATTGTGTTTTCCTATGATATTGTGCATACGACACCAGTGGTATAGTTGGAGCTTTGCATGTCTCCTAGTTCAGCCTAAGCTGCTCTGCTAAGCTACCCTTTTCTATCAGCCTAAGCTGCTAGAAACACCTCTTCTACACTAATAAGGGATAACTGGACCTGGTACAGAGTGTAAGTACCCCTTGGTACCCACTACAAGCGTGTCCCCCTCCTCCTCGTCTCCCTCCTCCCTCCCAGTCTCGTCTACACTCACACCTGCCTGCAGTACCTCTACAGCCACTACGTCCCTCTCCAGCACACCCACCACCACACCCCGCTCACGTGCAGTCACCACCCCCACTACCATTCACACGTCCCCCGTGTCCTCTCCCAGTGTGTCTGTGACGCCCCCTCCCAAGATACACAAACGCAGGCACACACCCACCCAACAGCCATCCACCTCACGACAGCCTCCAGCGCATGCACCTTCACCCAAAGTCACCAAACGTACACCTCCTACAACCACCACCTCTTCCTCCCCTCCCAAACCCCCTCCAGCTACCCGTCCCAGTGTCTCCCAAAAACGTTTCCTGTCCAACCTTGACCTCTTTCCCACACCTCCCCCACCCCATCCGTCTCATAGGTCCCGAAGTAGCACCTCAGCCACAACATCTCCGGGACCAGTGGTACCTGTAGTCACCGGAATCTGGAGTGCACCGCCCACCAGGGCAGCCAGTGTGGCACGGAGCCACAGCACAGACAGTCCCCAACCTGTGAATCATCACAAGTTGGCCAGTGCCCGGCGGGAGAGAGGGAAGACTCCAGCCACCAAAGCCGCTCCCAGGGGTCTCAGTGTGAGTGTGGAGTCAGCTGTGACACCTTCCAAGGTGGGGAAGGGCCACAAGAAACCCTGCAAGTCTGGGAAGAGCAGCACGGCGGAGAAGACCGCCATCATCCCCGATGCCCCAGAGCCCACCTCCAGCACAAGCCCAGCTGCCCAGGACAGGATCTCCAGCACCAGCCCACCTGCCCAGGAGGAAACCGCCAGCACCAGCCCCGCTGGGCCATGAAGGACCGCCAGCAAAAGCCCCGCTGGGCCATGAAGGACCGCCAGCAAAAGCCCCGCTGGGCGAAGAAGGACCGCCAGCAGCTGAGACCCTGCAATGGAGACCGCCATCTCAAGCACCGCTGAACAGGGCACCGCCATCTCAAGCACCGCTGAACAGGGCACCGCCGTCTCAAGCACCTCCGAACAGGGCACCGCCGTCTCAAGCACCGCTGAACAGGGCACCGCCGTCTCAAGCACCGCTGAACAGGGCACCGCCGTCTCAAGCACCGCTGAACAGGGCACCGCCGTCTCAAGCACAGCCGAACAGGGCACCGCTGTCTCAAGCACCGCTGAACAGGGCACCGCCATCTGAAGCACCGCTGAACAGGGCACCGCCAACTCAAGCACCGCTGAACAGGGCACCGCCATCTCAAGCACTGCTGAACAGGGCACCGCCAACTCAAGCACGCTGAACAGGGCACTGCCATCTCAAGCACCGCTGGCCCATTAGCGGCAAGGGCACTGACGCAACTGAGTCTGTCACAGGGTGAGTGATGCACTCTGGGCACCATTCCCCCTCAGGAACCAGTGGAGACTGTCATCCACTGCATCTGTACTTAGCAGGATGAAGCACTCTGGGCACCATGCCCCCTCCAGAACCAGTGGAGATTCACATCCACTACCGCAGTCCTTGGCAGGATGAAGCACTCTGGGCACCATGCCCACTCCAGAACCAGTGGAGATTCACATCCACTACCTCAGTCCTTGGCAGGATGAAGCACTCTGGGCACCATGCCCCCTCCAGAACCAGTGAAGACTGTCATCTACTTGTGAGACTGTGGCTTTGCACTCCCCAGGATATGGCAGTGGGCAACCCACCCACTGTACAGACTTGAGAGACTGTGGCTTTGCACTCCCCAGGATTGAACAGTGGGCAAACCACCCACTGTACAGACTTGAGAGACTGTGGCTTTGCACTCCCCAGGATTGAACAGTGGGCAAGCCACCCACTGTAGAGACTTGGGAGACTGTGGCTTTGCACTCCCCAGGATTGAACAGTGGGCAAACCACCCACTGTAGAGACTTGAGAGACTGTGGCTTTGCACTCCCCAGGATTGAACAGTGGGCAAGCCACCCACTGTAGAGACTTGTGAGACTGTAGCTTTGCACTCCCCAGGATTGAACAGTGGGCACACAACCCACTGTAGAGACTTGAGAGACTGTGCACTCCCCAGGATGGAACAGTGGGCATGTGGCCCCCTCGTGGATTTGGCATCATGCACTCAAGTGGCTGAGGTGCCCCCCTTTCCCTCCCCCTGAGGTGCCTGTTTAGTTGCTGTCTGATGCCCCTGCCGTGTTCTCTCCGTCATGGTTGGGGATCGTGTGTGGGCCTCGCCCATACTGTGTGGTCCCAGTGTTCCACGGACTTTCTTAGAGCACTACCTGGACTTCTATGCTTGGTATATATTATGTACATGGTGTATATATATATTTCTGCCTACTTACTTTTAATATATTACAATGGGGAGATCGGGCTTTTACGGTGGAAGCAGCCAGGCTTTGGAATGGTTTGCCTCTTTCGATACGTCAAATTTCGAATCACTTTCTCTTTAGGAAAAGTCTGAAAACCTGGCTTTTCGTAAATTAAAGCTTTGGGGTAGTATGTGCTCGTTTTTCTTCTTTGATGGTCTGCTTGGCGCTTCGATGCTTATGCCGGAATGCGCTCTATAAAAATTCAATACAATACAATACAATGGTTCCACTCATTTTCTATTGTCTTTGCATTCTTCCGGGGGGCTTGGGGGTGTAACTTTGATGTATTGATGTGCATTAGTGTAGGAGGCTGGACTGGCTTGTAGTGAGTACCAAGGGGTACTTGCACCTTGCACCAGGCCCAGTTATCCCTTATTAGTGTATAGGGTGTCTAGCAGCTTAGGCTGATAGATAATGGTAGCTTAGCAAAGCAGCTCAGGCTGAACTAGGAGACGTGTGAAGCTACTACAGTACCACCTAGTGTCATATGCACAATATCATAAGAAAACACAATACACAGTTATACTAAAAATAAAGGTACTTTATTTTTATGACAATATGCCAAAGTATCTTAGAATGTACCCTCAGTGAGAGGATAGGAAATATACACAAGATATATATACACAATAGCAAAAATATGCAGTATAGTCTTAGAAAACAGTGCAAACAATGTATAGTTACAATAGGATGCAATGGGGAAACATAGGGATAGGGGCAACACAAACCATATACTCCAGAAGTGGAATGCGAACCACGAATGGACCCCAAACCTATGTGACCTTGTAGAGGGTCGCTGGGACTATTAGAAAATAGTGAGAGTTAGCAAAATAACCCACCCCAAGACCCTGAAAAGTGAGTGCAAAGTGCACCAAAGTTCCCCTAAGGACAAAATAGTTGTGTTAGAGGGAGAATGCAAGGAAAACACAAATCAGCAATGCCACAACAATGGATTCCTGTCTGAGGGTACCTGTGGAACAAGGGGACCAAGTCCAAAAGTCACAAGCAGCTCGGAGATGGGCAGATGCCCAAGAAATGCCAGCGGTTGGTGCAAAGAAGCTCTTACTAGGCTGAAGAACTGTGAATACTGCAGGAACGACAAGGGCTAGAGACTTCCCCTTTGGAGGATGGATCCCCCACGCCTTGGAGAGTCGTGCAGAAGTGTTTTCCCGCCGGATGGACGCCAACAAGCCTTGCTACACGCAAATCGTGCGTTTGGCGTTTTTGGACGCTGCTGGGGCCCAGGAGGGACCAGGAGGTCGCAAATTGGACCTGCAGAGAGAGGGGACATCGAGCAAGACAAAGAGCCCTCACTGAAGCAGGTAGCACCCGTAGAAGTGCCAGAAACAGGCACTACGAGGATGCGTGAAACGGTGCTCGCCGAAGTTGCACAAAGGAGTCCCACGTCGCCGGAGACCAACTTAGAAAGTCGTGCAATGCAGGTTAGAGTGCCGTGGACCCAGGCTTGGCTGTGCACGAAGGATTTCCGCCGGAAGTGCACAGGGGCCGGAGTAGCTTGCAAAGTCGCGGTTCCCAGCAATGCAGCCCAGCGAGGTGAGGCAAGGACTTACCTCCACCAAACTTGGGCTGAAGAGTCACTGGACTGTGGGGGTCACTTGGACGGTGTCGCTGGATTCGAGGGACCTCGCTCGTCGTGCTGAGAGGAGACCCAAGGGACCGGAAATGCAGCTTTTTGGTGCCTGCGGTTGCAGGGGGAAGATTCCGTCGACCCACGGGAGATTTCTTCGGAGCTTCTGGTGCAGAGAGGAGGCAGACTACCCCCACAGCATGCACAAGCAGGAAAACAGTCGAGAAGGTGGCAGGATCAGCGTTACAGAGTTGCAGTAGTCGTCTTTGCTACTATGTTGCAGGTTTGCAGGCTTCCAGCGCGGTCAGCGGTCGATTCCTTATCAGAAGGTGAAGAGGGAGATGCAGAGGAACTCGGCTGAGCTCATGCATTCGTTATCTAAAGTTTCCCCAGAGACAGAGACCCTAAATAGCCAGAAAAGAGGGTTTGGCTACCTAGGAGAGAGGAAAGGCTACTAACACCTGAAGGAGCCTATCAGCAGGAGTCTCTGACGTCACCTGGTGGCACTGGCCACTCAGAGCAGTCCAGTGTGCCAGCAGCACCTCTGTTTCCAAGATGGCAGAGGTCTGGAGCACACTGGAGGAGCTCTGGACACCTCCCAGGGGAGGTGCAGGTCAGGGGAGTGGTCACTCCCCTTTCCTTTGTCCAGTTTCGCGCCAGAGCAGGGGCTAAGGGGTCCCTGAACCGGTGTAGACTGGCTTATGCAGAATTGGGCACCTCTGTGCCCAACAAAGCATTTCCAGAGGCTGGGGGAGGCTACTCCTCCCCTGCCTTCACACCATTTTCCAAAGGGAGAGGGTGTCACACCCTCTCTCAGAGGAAGTTCTTTGTTCTGCCATCCTGGGCCAGGCCTGGCTGGACCCCAGGAGGGCAGATGCCTGTCTGAGGGGTTGGCAGCAGCAGCAGCTGCAGTGAAACCCCAGGAAGGGCAGTTTGGCAGTACCAGGGTCTGTGCTACAGACCACTGGGATCATGGAATTGTACCAACAATGCCAGGATGGCATAGAGGGGGCAATTCCATGATCATAGACATGTTACATGGCCATATTCGGAGTTACCATGGTGAAGCTACATATAGGTAGTGACCTATATGTAGTGCACGCGTGTAATGGTGTCCCCGCACTCACAAAGTTCAGGGAATTGGCTCTGAACAATGTGGGGGCACCTTGGCTAGTGCCAGGGTGCCCTCACACTAAGTAACTTTGCACCTAACCTTTACCAGGTAAAGGTTAGACATATAGGTGACTTATAAGTTACTTAAGTGCAGTGTAAAATGGCTGTGAAATAACGTGGACGTTATTTCACTCAGGCTGCAGTGGCAGGCCTGTGTAAGAATTGTCAGAGCTCCCTATGTGGCAAAAGAAATGCTGCAGCCCATGGGGATCTCCTGGAACCCCAATACCCTGGGTACCTCAGTACCATATACTAGGGAATTATAAGGGTGTTCCAGTAAGCCAATGTAAATTGGTAAAAAATGGTCACTAGCCTGTTAGTGACAATTTGAAAGTAATGAGAGAGCATAACCACTGAGGTTCTGGTTAGCAGAGCCTCAGTGAGACAGTTAGGCACCACACAGGGAACATATACATGCACACCTATGAGCACTGGGGCCCTGTGTGACAGGGTCCCAGTGACACATACATATAGGCCACAAACCTATGAGCACTGGGGTCCTGACTAGCAGGATCCCAGTGACACATAACAACCATACTGAAAACATGGTGTTTTCACTATGAGCACTGAGGCCTGGCTATCAGGATCCCAGTGAGACAGTGAAAACAGTGACAAACACCCTGACATACACTCACAAACAGGCCAAAAGTGGGGGTAACAAGGCTAGAAAGAGGCTACCTTCTCACAATTAGTGTGTGTGTTGTAGTGGGTGAGCGTGGGGGTGTTGCGTGTGTGTGTCCCTGTTTTTTCCCTCCCCCCTCCCCTGTGTCGTAGGTGCAGTTCTCACTGTGGTCTTCACCGCTGGCGTTCGTGCTCCTGGTAGAGGAGCAGGAAGCCTATCGCAGGGAGAATTTGGAGTTTCGGGTCCATGGCGTCCTCGTTCCTCGTGGGGTGTGTAGAGGTGAGCGTTTTCCCTTCGGGATTCCTGTTTCCGCCGTGTTTTTATCCGCGGTGAATCTGCCCCAGAAAAGGGGGCGGATTGGCCTGTCATAATAGTGTGGGCGGTACATTGTCTCCCGCCTGTCTGTTGGCGGTGACCGCCGCGACCGCCGCGCTGTTTGTTTGTACCGCCGTGGCGGTCGGAGTGTTAAAGTGGCTGCCTTTGTTGGCGGTTTCCGCCACAGTCGTATTTGCACATTTTTGACCGCCGGCCTGTTGGCAGTCTTACCGCCACTTTAACACCGACCGCCAGGGTTGTAATGACCACCTTATTCTTTTACAAATTAAGCACTGGATGTTGTGTACAGCGCAGGACTGCAGGACCCTGAAGCCACAAAGAGTGACCCCTCCCCGGACACCTGGACATTACTTCTATGAGGGGGTAGGAAGGAGGGGGATTATTAGGACAGGAGTGACGCGCCCCCGCTCCAGTGGCAATAATATAGGACTCTATGGTACCAGTGGCTCCTACCTCCGCGCAGTCCTTGCTACCAGGGCCGGACTGGGACCCAAGAGCAGCCTTGGCACAAATGTTCGAACCAGACCCTCTCCCTTCACCTCCTCATGCAGTCTCTGTCTTTCCATCCATCCATCCTTCTGTCCCTCCGTCCATCCATCATCCATCCACCCCTCCATCCATCCATCCACCCACCCACCTACCCATCCATCAGTCCGTCTGTCCATCCGTCCATCCATTCCTGAATCCATCCGTCCGTCTCTCCATCCATCTATAGCTCTATCCCCTCTCTCCTCCCTACCCACCTCCCTGTTCAACTCTCTTTATCTCTCTTTCCACCATCTCTCTCCCCTTCTCTCCTTCATCTCATCAATTTCTCTCTACCTCTCTTCTCATCCCTCTCTTTCCCTCGCCAACATCTTTCTCTCTCCTTCTATCCTCCTCCTGATCACCTTCTACTTTGCCCTTTCTCTCTCTCTCTCTCTCTCTCTCTCTCTCTCTCTCTCTCTCTCTCTCTCTCTCTCTCTCCCTTCCTCTCCCTCTTTCTTTCCATCATTCATTTCTCTATCCGTCTCTCCTCCCTCTCTACCCCTCCATTCCTCTCCTTCTCTCACTCTTTCCATCCGTCCGTTCGTACGTCCATCTCTCTCTCCTTCTCTTCTCTCCTCCCTCTCTACCCCCTCCATTGCTCTCCCTCTCTCCCTCTTTTCATCCATCCATACATCCATCAGTCCGCCCGTTCGTCCATTCATCCATCCATCCATCTCTCTCTCCTTCTCTTCTCTCCTCCCTCTCTACCCCTCTCCGTTCCTCTCCCTCTCACTCTTTTCATCCATCCATCTATCCATCCATACATCCATCATCCATCCATCCTCCTGTACGTCCATCCATTCATCCATCCCTCTCCCCTTCTCACCTCCCTCTCTGATGCCTTTCTCTCTACCTCCTCCCCCTCCTCCCCTCTATCACTCCACCTTCCTAGCTTTTGCTTCTTTTACCATTTCCCCTTCTTTCCTCCCTCTCTACCCCTCCATTCCTCTCCCTCTCTCAGTCTTTTCATCCATCCATAAATCCATCATCCGCCGGAATGTACGTCCAACCATCCATCCATCCATCCCTCTCCCCTTCTTTCCTCCCTCTCTGATGCCTTTCCCTCTCCCTCTTCCCCCCTCCCTCTAGCACCCCTCCTCCCTCCTCCCTCTAGCACCCCTCCTCCCTCCTCCCCCCTCCCTCTAGCACCCCTCCTCCCTCCTCCCTCTAGCACCCCTCCTCCCTCCTCCCTCTCCCTCTATTCCGGGACTGAAAGATGCAAAACGGACATTTCTGTCATTTCCTTATTCTGAGTGTTTATCACGTGCCTCGTGGGTAGCGCCTAGTGTCTGGTGTGTGGTAGTAAAGCGCCTCCGGTCCGATCCACAGTCCTGCATCCGGCGCCTCTGGGCAGGTCCAGGGGAGCAGTGTCTCTCTTTGGGGCCTGTGCATAGCGCACCGAGGCCCAGGCTGGAGTCGGAGGCGCTGTATGGGGTGTAATGAACTCCTTGAGGGTCCTGCATTCCCCACTAACCTGCCCCCCGGCAGTCAGAGGTAGGTGAGGGGGGGGGGTGCTCGTGTTTCACTTCAGCAGGTGCTGCACCTTCAGGGGGCGATGTAAATATCACCAGTACTTGTGTCCCGGTGCACTGCACCTGCTGCTCATGCAAGTATCACGAGTACTTGTGTCCCGGTGCACTGCACCTGCTGCTCATGCAAGTATCACGAGTACTTGTATCCCGGAGTACTTGTATCCCGGTGCACTGCACCTGCTGCTCATGCAAGTATCACGAGTACTTATATCCCGGTGCACTGCACCTGCTGCTCATGCAAGTATCACGAGTACTTATATCCCGGTGCACTGTACCTGCTGCTCATGCAAGTATCACGAGTACTTGTGTCCCGGTGCACTGCACCTGCTGCTCATGCAAGTATCACGAGTACTTATATCCCGGTGCACTGTACCTGCTGCTCATGCAAGTATCACGAGTACTTGTATCCCGGAGTACTTGTATCCCGGTGCACTGCACCTGCTGCTCATGCAAGTATCACGAGTACTTATATCCCGGTGCACTACACCTGCTGCTCATGCAAGTATGAGTACTTGTATCCCGGTGCACTGCACCTGCTGCTCATGCAAGTATCACGAGTACTTGTATCCCGGAGTACTTGTATCCCGGTGCACTGCACCTGCTGCTCATGCAAGTATCACGAGTACTTGTATCCCGGAGTACTTGTATCCCGGTGCACTGCACCTGCTGCTCATGCAAGTATTACAAGCACTTGTATCCCGGTGCACTGCACCTGCTGCTCATGCAAGTATCACGAGTACTTATATCCCGGTGCACTGCACCTGCTGCTCATGCAAGTATCACCGGTACATGTGTCCCGGTGCACTGCACCTGCTGCTCATGTAAGTAGCACCAGTACCTGTGTCCCGGTGCACTGCACCTGCTGATCATGTAAAGCCCGCCAGTACCTTGGGGTCCAGGCCCCGCTCTCGAAGACCAGGACACTCCACTTGGCGCTTCAAGTTATTCCCATGTAATAAAGCGCTTTATGTGGCTACAGCGCTGAGAAGTGACAATCCAGCACTATGTGACCCTCCATCTTCCCATGGGGTGGCCAGATCCCGTGATTCTGGGCAAATCTAGCGCTTCTACACCTTCCATGCGAGCTGGCGCTATAGAAAACTGGCAATAAATGCACAACTAAGTAAAACAAAGTCTTAGCTTAAAAAGGGGAGCACAGATAGACACCCCCTCACTTTTACATCACATTCACTCGTTATAATATCTGGCATCTGCCCCCCCCTGGCCCCAGGGTCACAGCCCCACAGTAAAGGTTTATTTAATGCAGGTTATTCAAGGCCTCTTCAGGGCTCAGTTCTCTTTCACTTATTCTGTCTCTGTATGTATTTGAACTGTTTGTCGTGCCCAGTGCACAGCTCCACCCGCACATAACATTAGTGGCAGAAAATGTACAATCCGCACATTTCACAAAAGTGAAACCAGTACAAAGTACAACCAGAATGCCTGGATAAATCACAGCTTTACTACTTAAACTGTGTGAACTTAGGCAAATATTTTATTTTACCAAATCTTCTCTTTCTTCATTATTGCGTATGAAAGTACTTCCGAATATGTGAGTTCACAGTATCAGTTGTATAACAATCTGCTGTGTGTAATTTAATAGACTGTAATGTTGCTCTGTAATAATCTGGGCCATGTTCAGGGTTTACATGATAACTGTCTTGACTCCTAGGGCCTTATTACGAGTGTGGTGGACCACACCTTTGTGCGAGCTGTCTGCCACATTACACCCACGGCAGGCGGACCCACCAGGGGGACCGCCGTCACCGCCGGGATCGTTTACCAACGGGTCAGTGTTGAAGTCAGACACATTGTTTTCTGCCAGCATTTTCATGGCGGCTCCACCACCATGAAAAGGTTGGTCGGGAAACAACTGCAGGGTGCCACGGGGGCCCTTGCACTGCCCATGGCCAAGGCATTAGTAGTGCGGGGGTCCCCCTGCCCAGCACCCTTGAAGTGTGCACTGTCTGCTGTCATTTCAAGGGTGCCGGTGCACCCTCCGTGCTGCAGCAGAGTCGCCGACTCTATTGTGATCCGAGAACAATGCTGCCGCACCTTTCCCACTGGGCTGGCCGGGGAACACCTCATAGATAGGTGTCCTCCCTTTTCTTTGAAGTATGGGGTAGGGCCCGGACCACTTATCCGGGAGGGATGTAGGGACCACAGGCTCCAAACCCAAACTTTCTACCCTGGTTGGAATTCCACCACAGCAGCTTTCTGGTCATAGCAGTGCTTTTGAAGCTCCTGGCTGGCCTGAAGGTGTTTACTGGTGTCGTATAGCTATTTTAGCCATGTTTTAGACACGTTATAATAGCACACTGGCCTGCCGTTGTGCACTTTATCCAGTTACATTTTATTCAGCATTGCTTCAGTTTTCTAGCATCAGCCACAATTGCGGTGTTGTTTTATTTTCTCAAATGTTTGTTCTTTTGCCTTAGACAGCATCACGTTCTTAGCACTGCACTTTGTGCTTTCCTCAAGGCTGCAGTCAGATAGGGTTGCCGGCAAAAGTGGTATGTTGTGTCTCCAACATTCACAGACACATACACATCCTTACGTGGGACCTTTTCTCAGAACATCAACTGTTATGTTATAAAAACGCTTCTTTGTACCAAACACTTTAGAGGGAGATTCCAGCCAGATGACCACGACTGCATGCTGATTGCTGATTGCTTAGACTACTGTATCCCTGGCCTAGACGAGGACGGTGTCTTTTTAGACAACAGGCTTCCTTGCTCAGGTATGGGGGATGATGTCTTCCCAGGGGGGAAACCTGAACGGCGGATTAGTGTAGGAAAGTACCATCTTGCCTGGCATGTTACCCCCATTTTCACTGTATGTATGTTGTTTTAGTTGTATGTGTAACTGGGACCCTGCCAGCCAGGGCCCCAGTGCTCATAAGTATGTAGCCTGTATGTGTTCCCTGTGTGGTGCCTAACTGTATCACTGAGGCTCTGCCAACCAGAACCTCAGTGTTTATGCTCTCTCTGCTTTTTAAATTTGTCACTGCAGGCTAGTGACCATTTTCACCAATTTTGATTGGCACACTGGAACACCCTTATAATTCCCTAGTACCCAAGGTATTGAGGTTCCAGGAGATCCCTATGGGCTGCAGCATTTCTTTCACCACCCATAGGGAGCTCAGACAATTCTTACACAGGACTGCCACTGCAGCCTGAGTGAAATAACGTCCACGTTATTTCACAGCCATTTTACACTGCATCTAAGTAACTTATAACTCACCTATATGTCTAAACCTCACTTAGTGAAGGTTAGGTGCAAAGTTACTTAGTGTGTGGGCACCCTGGCACTAGCCAAGGTGCCCCCACATAGGTCAGGGCAAATTCCTTGGAGTTTGTGAGTGCGGGGACACCATTACACGCGTGTACTACATATAAGTCAACACCTATATGCAGAGTCACAATGGTAACTCCGAACATGGCCATGTAACATGTTTAGGATCATGGAATTGTCCCCCCAATACCATTCTGGTATTGGGGGGACAATTCCATGCATTCCCGGGTCTCCAGCACAGAGCCCGGGTACTCCCAAACTAACTTCCCGGGGTTTTCTCTGCAGCTACCACTGCTGCCAACCCTCAGACAGGTTTCTGCCCCCCTGGGGCCTGGCCAGCCCAGTCCCAGGAAGGCAGAACAAAGGATTTCCTCTGAGAGAGGGTGTTACACCCTCTCCCTTTGGAAATAGGTGTTAAGGGACTGGGAGGAGTAGCCTCCCCTGGCCTCTGGAAATGCTTTGAAGGGCACAGATGGTGCCCTCCTTGCATAAGCCAGTCTACACCAGTTCAGGAATCCCCCAGCCCTGCTCTGTTGTGAAACTGGACAGAGGAAAGGGGAGTGACCACTCCCCTGACCAGCACCTCTCAGGGGAGGTGCCCAGAGCTCCTCCAGTGTGTCCCAGACCTCTGCCATCTTGGATGCAAAGGTGTGAGGGCACAATGGACACCTCTGAGTGGCCAGTGCCAGCAGGTGACGTCAGAGACCCCTCCTGATAGGCTTTTACCTGGTTAGGTAGCCAATCCTCCTCTGAGGGCTATTTAGGGTCTCTCCTGTTGGCGTTTCCTCAGATAACCAATGCAAGAGCTCACCAGAGTTCCTCTGCATCTCCCTCTTCGACTTCTGCCAAGGATCGACTGCTGACTGCTCCAGGGCGCCTGCAAAACCACAACAAAGTAGCAAGACGACTACCAGCAACATTGTAGCGCCTAATCCTGCCAGCTTTCTCGACTGTTTCCTGGTGGTGCATGCTCTTAGGGCTGTCTGCCTTCACCCTGCACTGGAAGCCAAGAAGAAATCTCCCGTGGGTCGACGGAATCTCCCCTTGCTAATGCAGGCACCAATCTTCTGCATCACCGGTTCTCTGGGTGCCCTCTCATCTTGACGAGCGTGGTCCCTGTAACACTGGAGCTGGATCCAAGTGACCCGACAGTCCAGTAGTCCTTCTGTCCAAATTTGGTGGAGGTAAGTCCTTGCCTCCCCACGCCAGACAGTAATCCTGTGTACTGCGTGATCTGCAGCTGCTAGGGCTTCTGTGCACTTTTGCAAGGAATCCATCGTGCACAGCACAGCCCAGGTCCCCAGCACTTCATCCTGCATTGCTCAACTCGCTGAGTTGACCACCAGCTTCCTGGGACCCTCTTTTGTTGTGTTGAGACGACCGCTGTACTCAGATTTCTTGAAAGCCTGTTCAAGTGCTTCAGGTGCTGCCTGCTTCGGCGTGGGCTTTCTCTGTTGCTGAGCACTCCCTCTGTCTCCTCCTCCAAGGGGCGACCGCCTGGTCCTCCCTGGGCCCAGGCAGCACCCATTATCTTAAACCACGACTCTTACAGCTAGCAAGGCTTGTTTGTGGTCTTTCTGCGTGGAAATAACTCTGCATCCTCCAGCATGCCGTGCAACATCTTCTTACCAAAGGAGAAGTTCCTGGCACCTTCCGTTGTTGCAGAATCTTTGGCTTCTTCCACCCGGAGGCAGCCCTTTTGCACCTTCATCCGGGGTTTAGTCCCCCTGCCCCTCCCCCCCCGGACAGTTGCATGACTCTTGGACTTGGTCCCCTTCCTTTGCAGGTCCTCAGGTCCAGGAATCTGTCTTCAGTGCTTTGGAGTCAGTTGTTGCCTTTGCAGAATCCCCTATCTTGACTTTACTGTCTTTCTGGGGTACTAGGGTAACTTTACTCCTACTTTTCAGGGTCTTGGGATGGGGCATCATGGACACCCTTAGGCCTTCATTACAACCCTGGCGGTCGGTGTTAAAGCAGCGGTAATACCGCCAACAGGCTGTCAGGAAACAAAATGGGATTACGACCGTGGCGGAAACCGCCAACATAGACAGTCACTTTAACACTCCGACCGCCACTGCGGTAGAATCAAACAGCGCGGCGGACACCTCCAACAGACAGGCGGGAGACAAAGTACCGCCCACTGTATTACAAGAGGGCTATCCGCCACCTTTTCTGGGGCAGAACCAACGACATCAAAAGCACAGCGGAAACAGTACACAGAAGGGAAACACTCACCTCTCAACACCCAACGAGGAACCAGGACGCCATGGAGCCGGAACTACATGTACTGCCCATGTTGATTTACCTCCTCTTCTACCAGGAGTACGAACGGCGGTGGCGGCGACCACGGTGAGTATTGCACCTACAACACGGGGGGAAGAGAGTGACTCACACACGCAACACCCCCACCCTCACCCTCACCCTCAACAACATACACACAAATACATGCAGCAACATTACATATACACCCCCCCCACCCCCTGGAAGAACGCAAGGAAAAAAGGAAATTATTGTAACGATTGTAATCAAGAAAAATCCACTAGTCAAAAGTCAAAATTCAGTATATACAAATATGTACACAAACTACACAAGCCCGGAGAGTGTACTAATCATTGTCCGTGACCACTGGGCCCAAAATGCATGGGCGAGGCCCACACATGACATCTGATTCAAAACGGAGAGAACACTGCTGGGGCATCAGATCGAAAATAAAAAGGCACCTCAGGGGGAGGGGGAGGGGGCGCACCTCAGCCTGATGAACGCACAACCGCCACTGCTGCACGAGGGGGCTCCATGCCTATTGATGTATCCTGGGGAGTGCAAAGCCACAGTCTCTCAAGTCTCTCCAGTGGGTGGTTTGCCCACTGCTTTATCCTCGGGAGTGCAAAGCCACAGTCTCTCAAGTCTCTCCAGTGGGTGGTTTGCCCACTGCTTTATCCTGGGGAGTGCAAAGCCACAGTCTCTCAAGTGGATAACAGTCTCCACTGGTTCTGGAGGGGATCTAGTGCCCAGAGTGCTTCATCCTGCCAAGGACTGAGGTAGTGGATGTGACACCCCACTGGTTCTGGAGGGGGTTTTGTGCCCAGAGTGCTTCATCCTGCCAAGGACTGAGGTAGTGGATACCTTTCTCCACTGGTTCTGGAGGGGATCTAGTGCCCAGAGTGCCTCATCCTGCCAAGGACTGAGGTAGTGGATGTGATACTCCACTGGTTCTGGAGGGGGCTAGGTGCCCAGAGTGTTCCACGTGCAGTGTGGCTGGTACAATTCCCTCACCTGGGTGTGCGTGCCATGAGATTTGCGAGGTTCAGGTAGCATGATACGCCATGGAGGCAGCGACATACCCCACACTGCTGCGGCTGTGCCTTCTACCTGCAGGTGCAAACAGTGATGAAAGAAATGCCTCATGGAAGCTGGCCAGGGTCCAGGAACTCTCCTCCAGCCTCAGACAACTGACCACTGGGGATGGTAGCCATGCCAGCGGTGGTGCCTGTGTCCGAGGACGCAGCGAGGCCGGTGGCGGGGTTTGTGGCGGTGTCTGTTGCGGCGGTGCTGGCGGCAGTGCTGGTGGCGGTGCATGGCTCAGCACCTGCTGAGGGACACAGCAGGACGTCCCCTGCAGCCTCGGACGGCTGCCAACTGGGGAAGAGGCTGGGGACTGTTGCTGAGGCTGTAGACGTGCAGGTGACGGTGCTTGCGGCGGTGTCTGTTGCGGCCGTGCTGGCGGCGGTGCATGGCTCAGCACCTGCTGAGGGACACAGCAGGACGTCTCCTGCAGCCTCGGACGGCTGCCCACTGGGGAAGAGGCTGGGGACTGTCGTTGAGGCTGTAGACGTGCCGGGCGGTGCAGGTGGCGGTGAATGTGGCGGTGCAGGTGGCGGTTGTGGTGGCGGGGCAGCTAGCGGTGTTCGCCTCCATACAGGTTGGCGTGGTCGTGGACAGAAAGTGTGACACTGGTCCCTCAGTAGGTGCCACCATGCCCTCTCCTGACCTGCTCTTCATCTTTTGGCCCTTCCCCAGCTTCGATGGTGCAGCAGTTGTCTTGCAACTATCCCCTTTGTTTTTTGCTGAGCCCTTGGTGGCTGGTACTTTCGGCTTCTCCCTCCAGGATGTGGGCACCTTTTTCACCTTGGCAGGTGGCGGACAGTCCTTGCCCTCACTACGTGGCACACTGGCAGCCCTGATGGGTGGCGCACTCGATAACCCCGCAGTTGCTGGCACCACTGTGCATGGGGATTTGGTGGCTGAGGTGCTGGGCTGGGACCTGGAAAGCCTGGCCCTAGGGGAAGGACGGGGGGATGGTGAAGGGAAGAGGTCAAGGTTTGCCAGGAAAAGTTTTTTTGATACACTGGGATGGGAAGATTGAGAGGGTTTGGGAGTGGAGATAGAGGTAGTGGTTGTAGGAGGTGTACATCTGCTGAATTTGGGTGAAGGTGCATGGGCCGGAGGCTGTTGTGAGGTGGATGGCTGTTGGGTGGGTGTGTGCCTGCGTTTGTGTACTTTGGGAGGAGGGCTCACTGACACACTGGGAGAGGACACAGGGGATGTGTGAATGGTAGTGGGGGTGGTGAGTGCACTGTCTCCTCCTCCAAGGGGCGACCGCCTGGTCCTCCCTGGGCCCAGGCAGCACCCATTATCTTCAACCACGACTCTTACAGCTAGCAAGGCTTGTTTGTGGTCTTTCTGCGTGGAAATAACTCTGCATCCTCCAGCATGCCGTGCAACATCTTCTTACCAAAGGAGAAGTTCCTGGCACCTTCCGTTGTTGCAGAATCTTTGGCTTCTTCCACCCGGAGGCAGCCCTTTTGCACCTTCATCCGGGGTTTAGTCCCCCTGCCCCCCCCCCTCCCCCCCCCCGGACAGTTGCATGACTCTTGGACTTGGTCCCCTTCCTTTGCAGGTCCTCAGGTCCAGGAATCTGTCTTCAGTGCTTTGCAGTCAGTTGTTGCCTTTGCAGAATCCCCTATCTTGACTTTACTGTCTTTCTGGGGTACTAGGGTAACTTTACTCCTACTTTTCAGGGTCTTGGGATGGGGCATCATGGACACCCTTAGGCCTTCATTACAACCCTGGCGGTCGGTGTTAAAGCAGCGGTAATTCCGCCAACAGGCTGTCAGGAAACAAAATGGGATTACGACCGTGGCGGAAACCGCCAACATAGACAGTCACTTTAACACTCCGACCGCCACAGCGGTAGAATCAAACAGCGCGGCGGACACCGCCAACAGACAGGCGGGAGACAAAGTACCGCCCACTGTATTACAAGAGGCCTATCCGCCACCTTTTCTGGAGCAGAACCAACGACATCAAAAGCACAGCGGAAACAGTACACAGAAGGGAAACACTCACCTCTCAACACCCAACGAGGAACCAGGACGCCATGGAGCCGGAACTACATGGACTGCCCATGTTGATTTACCTCCTGTTCTACCAGGAGTACGAACGGCGGTGGCGGCGACCACGGTGAGTATTGCACCTACAACACGGGGGGAAGAGAGTGACACACACACGCAACACCCCCACCCTCACCCTCAACAACATACACACAAATACATGCAGCAACATTACATATACACCCCCCCACCCCCTGGAAGAACGCAAGGAAAAAAGGAAATTATTGTAACGATTGTAATCAAGAAAAATCCACTAGTCAAAAGTCAAAATTCAGTATATACAAATATGTACACAAACTACACAAGCCCGGAGAGTGTACTAATCATTGTCCGTGACCACTGGGCCTAAAATGCATGGGCGAGGCCCACACATGACACCTGATTCAAAACGGAGAGAACACTGCTGGGGCATCAGATCGAAAATAAAAAGGCACCTCAGGGGGAGGGGGCGCACCTCAGCCTGATGAACGCACAACCGCCACTGCTGCACGAGGGGGCTCCATGCCTATTGATGTATCCTGGGGAGTGCAAAGCCACAGTCTCTCAAGTCTCTCCAGTGGGTGGTTTGCCCACTGCTTTATCCTGGGGAGTGCAAAGCCACAGTCTCTCAAGTCTCTCCAGTGGGTGGTTTGCCCACTGCTTTATCCTGGGGAGTGCAAAGCCACAGTCTCTCAAGTGGATAACAGTCTCCACTGGTTCTGGAGGGGATCTAGTGCCCAGAGTGCTTCATCCTGCCAAGGACTGAGGTAGTGGATGTGACACCCCACTGGTTCTGGAGGGGGCTTTGTGCCCAGAGTGCTTCATCCTGCCAAGGACTGAGGTAGTGGATACCTTTCTCCATTGGTTCTGGAGGGGATCTAGTGCCCAGAGTGCCTTATCCTGCCAAGGACTGAGGTAGTGGATGTGATACTCCACTGGTTCTGGAGGGGGTTAGGTGCCCAGAGTGTTCCACGTGCAGTGTGGCTGGTACAATTCCCTCACCTGGGTGTGCGTGCCACGAGATTTGCGAGGTTCAGGTAGCATGATACGCCATGGAGGCAGCGACATACCCCACACTGCTGCGGCTGTGCCTTCTACCTGCAGGTGCAAACAGTGATGAAAGAAATGCCTCATGGAAGCTGGCCAGGGTCCAGGAACTCTCCTCCAGCCTCAGACAACTGACCACTGGGGATGGTAGCCATGCCAGCGGTGGTGCCTGTGTCCGAGGATGCAGCGGGCCGGTGGCAGGGTTTGTGGCGGTGTCTGTTGCGGCGGTGCTGGCGGCAGTGCTGGTGGCGGTGCATGGCTCAGCACCTGCTGAGGGACACAGCAGGACGTCCCCTGCAGCCTCGGACGGCTGCCAACTGGGGAAGAGGCTGGGGACTGTTGCTGAGGCTGTAGACGTGCAGGTGGCGGTGCTTGCGGCAGTGTCTGTTGCGGCGGTGCTGGTGGCGGTGCATGGCTCAGCACCTGCTGAGGGACACAGCAGGACGTCTCCTGCAGCCTCGGACGGCTGCCCACTGGGGAAGAGGCTGGGGACTGTCGTTGAGGCTGTAGACGTGCCGGGCGGTGCAGGTGGCGGTGAATGTGGCGGTGCAGGTGGCGGTTGTGGTGGCGGGGCAGCTAGCGGTGTTCGCCTCCATACAGGTTGGCGTGGTCGTGGACAGAAAGTGTGACACTGGTCCCTCAGTAGGTGCCACCATGCCCTCTCCTGACCTGCTCTTCATCTTTTGGCCCTTCCCCAGCTTCGATGGTGCCGCAGTTGTCTTGCAACTATCCCCTTTGTTTTTTGCTGAGCCCTTGGTGGCTGGTACTTTCGGCTTCTCCCTCCAGGATGTGGGCACCTTTTTCACCTTGGCAGGTGGCGGACAGTCCTTGCCCTCACTACGTGGCACACTGGCAGCCCTGATGGGTGGCGCACTCGATGACCCCGCAGTTGCTGGCACCACTGTGCATGGGGATTTGGTGGCTGAGGTGCTGGGCTGGGACCTGGAAAGCCTGGCCCTAGGGGAAGGACGGGGGGATGGTGAAGGGAAGAGGTCAAGGTTTGCCAGGAAAAGTTTTTTTGATACACTGGGATGGGAAGATTGAGAGGGTTTGGGAGTGGAGATAGAGGTAGTGGTTGTAGGAGGTGTACATCTGCTGAATTTGGGTGAAGGTGCATGGGCCGGAGGCTGTTGTGAGGTGGATGGCTGTTGGGTGGGTGTGTGCCTGCGTTTGTGTACTTTGGGAGGAGGGCTCACTGACACACTGGGAGAGGACACAGGGGATGTGTGAATGGTAGTGGGGGTGGTGAGTGCACGTGAGCGGTGTATGGTGATGGGCGTGCTGGTGATGGAGGCAGTGGCTGAGGATGTAGTGCATGCAGGTGTGAGTGGAGACGAGACAGGGAGGGAGGAGGAGGACGTGGAGGAGGGGGACACAGTGGAGGCAGTGGATGTTGCTGTGTCTGCATGGGGATGGTGCTTGTGTGAGTGCCTGGGGGATGTGTGGTGCTTATGTTTGCCTGAGCCACTCTTGTGTGTTGGCGAGTGTACATGCTGGTCTGATGGTGTGCTTGGGATAGGCTGAGGTACAGGGGATTGGGTCTGGGTGGAGGAAGTTGGAGGGGGGAGGCTGGACACAGGGACAATGGCTGCCATCAGTGCTGAGGCCAGAGCCTGAGATTCTCTCTGTTGGGCTGCCTGCCCAGAATTAATGCCCTCCAGGTATGCATTTGTTTGTTGCAAATGCCTCTCAACACCCTGGATGGCATTCACAATGGTAGATTGCCCAACAGTGAGGGATCTCAGGAGGTCAATAGCCTTCTCACTGAGGGCAGCAGGGCTGACTGGGGCAGGGCCTGAGGTGCCTGGGGCGAAGGAGATGCCCACCCTCCTTGGTGAGCGGGCACGGGACACACGCTGAGGGGCTGCTGGGAGGGCGGTGCTGGTAGGGGGGGTGGCGGCTGTACCTGTTGATGCGGTGGGCACAGAGGTTCCCGCCACCGCAAGGGAGCTCCCATCAGAGGAGGAGTCGCTGTCACTGCTGTCTGCTCCTGTCCCCGCCGTGGAGCTCCCCTCGCCCTCCGTCCCTCTGGTGGCTTCAGACCCCTTTGTTTCGCCCTCCAGGGCCAAGTGGGTTGCAGCTCCCTCCTGCTCCGGTGGCAATGCTCCTCCACCTGATGATGCTATTGCACACAAGAACAGGGAGACCACAAAAAGGGGGGTGGAAGACAGAAGAAAGACAGGTTCAGTGCATGCAACACCACTACCGTTGACGGACACAACACACAGGGAGCAGCCCTCTGCACTACGCCATGCACTGACAGTTCCTAGAAATTTCAGCTGACCATGGGGTATGAGGCATAAGACCAATTGCTGCACACCTGGAAGTCACAGGTGCCTGACTAGGTGTTGATGGCTATTACCACTGGTGGGTTTCGGGTGCCACATGGCCTGCCTCACAAGGGACCTTGCCTACCAAGTTCGCCCTGGCCTAGGGGAACCCACTGCCCACCTCCCCCACCCAGACACCTAGTAATGCACACAGAGTCAGCTGAATGAGAGTGTACTCACCCACTTGTGGCTGCTGTGATGCCCTCAAGCGCCCATCCAACTCCGGATACGCCACCGCCAGGATCCGGAACATCAGGGGGGTCATGGTGCGACGGGCACCCCTCCCACGTTGGGAGGCCATCCCCAGCTGGACCTCCGCCGTCTTCTTGCTCCATCGGCGCAGGTCCTCCCATCTTTTCCGGCAGTGGGTGCTCCGTCTGCGGTAGACCCCCAGGGTCCGAACGTCCTTGGCGATGGCATGCCAAATACCATTCTTCTGGTGGGCGCCTACCTAGAGGAATGGTACAGGGGGAAAGGAAATTACTTACCCGTCCGGACCGTCATACTCATTGCCCCCCAGTTCCCACCCTTGCCCTGACGCACATACACTCCCCATCCGCACATGCAGGCCTCAGCCCGCCTCATGTATCTTCCATCCACACCACTCCAAACAGGCATTGCCAATGAAGCATGCTCACAGTGTACTCACCTGTTTGTCTGGAGGAGCATACAGTTGCGTGTACTGGGGGAGGACCCCATCCACTAGTTTCTCCAACTCCTCCGAAGTGAAGGCAGGGGCCCTTTCCCCAGACACATGAGCCACCGTCGCTTCCAGGCACAGGTCACAGCAGCACTTGCAGTGTAGGTCCTCTCCTGTTGAAGGTCAGGTATCAAGTGAGTGAACAGACAGAAAATGGTGGTCACGTCCACAGCGGTGTGTACCGTCACCGCCGGCGTACATCGTCATTGGCTCCTGGGACCCATAGGGCCCAATGTTAACCAATGCAGAATTGCGCTGCGGTCTTAGACTGCCCACCGCAACAGTGTAGAACGCCAGCGCAGTTACCTCATATCCTCTTGTCCCACCTTACATGTCAGGCAGCTGCCATTTCAGGAGGCCACATGGGATGGATGTTAACTGCATCACACCTATCTAGGCCGGGAATATAGACAGAGACCGGCACATTGCGGATTAATAACATTTCTGCAAATAACAGATTGTGATACCTCAGTGTTTGATGACTCTCTGCTCGCTGTTCTCCTCCATAGGGCACGTCCGCTGGGGCAGGTGATGAGATGGCAGCATCCTCCGGTGGTCAGACCCCAGGTGGACCTGTTGACAATGGAAGAGAGACACATCCTAGTCACATACAGACTTGATTGTGCAACAATCCAGGAACTGTGTGCCCAGTTGGAGCCGGACCTGATGTCAGCTATACGCCATCCCACAGGAATCCCCTCTCTAGTGCAGGTCCTGTCTGTACTCTATTTCTTGGCCAGTGGGTCTTTTCAAACAACAGTGGCCATGGCATGAGGGATGTCGCAGCCAATGTTCTCTAACGTGTTGTCCAGAGTGTTATCTGCCCTGCTGAAACACATGCGCAGCTACATCGTGTTCCCTCAGGTGGAGGATTTGCCCACAGTGAAAGGTGACTTTTATGCCCTGGGACATATCCCCAACATCATTGGTGCCATTGATGGTACACATGTGGCATTTGCCCCCCGCAGGAATGAACAGGTGTACAGAAACCGGAAGAGCTTCCATTCCATGAATGTGCAGATGGTGTGTTTGGCAGACCAGTACATCTCCCATGTCAATGCCAAGTATCCTGGCTCAGTCCATGACGCTTACATTTTGAGGAATAGCAGCATCCCTTATGTGATGGGGCAACTCCAGAGGCACCTGTGTGGCTAATAGGTGAGCCTAAAGTCCCCACACAGTTTCATTAGCTGTCTGGGTATGGGGCTGTCCCTAAGGGTTAGAGTGTGTCTAACAGTTGTCCCTCGACATTTGCAGGTGACTCTGGTTACCCCAACCTGTCATGGCTACTGACCCCAGTGAGGAATCCCAGGACAAGGGCAGAGGAACACTACAATGAGGCACATGGGCGAACTAAGAGGGTGATCGAACGCACCTTCGGCCTTCTGAAGGCCAGGTTCCGGTGCCTCCATCTGACAGGTGGCTCCCTATACTACTCACTGAAGAAGGTGCCAGATAATCGTGGCCTGCTGTATGCTGCACAACCTGGCTTTGAGACGCCAGGTGCCTTTTCTGCAGGAGGATGGGCTAGATGGTGGTCTTGTGGCAGCTGTGGAGCCTCTGGACAGTGAAGAAGAGGAGGCAGAAGAAGAGGATATTGACAACCGAAACAACATCATCTGCAGGGGGTGGGGTGCTGGTGTCCTGTTGTTCCTGTGGCAGTACCTCCTGCCCACTAGCGCCGGCGGAGGTGGAGGGCTGTTCATCGTTTAGGCTAGTGTCAGGGGCCCCTTGTTGTACCACTGTGTCCCTCCTGGTGTTCAGAAGGTCTGCCAGCACCCCCGCAATGGTGACCAGGGTGGTGTTAATGGACTTCAAGTCCTCCCTGATCCCAAGGTAGTGTTCCTCCTGCAGCTTCTGGGTCTCGTGAAACTTGGCCAGTACTGTTGCCATCGTCTCCTGGGAATGATGGTATGCGCCCATGATGTTGGAGAGCGCCTCGTGGAGAGTGGGTTCCCTGGGCCTGTCCTCCCCCTGTCACACAGCAGTCCTCCCAGTTTCCCTGTTTTCCTGTGCCTCTGTCCCCTGAACTGTGTGCCCACTGCCACTTCCCCCAGGTCCCTGATTTTCTTGGGTTGGTGGGTTTGCCTGGGTTCCCTGTAGTGGTGGACACACTGCTGATTGATGTGTTCTGGGGACAGAGGGATGGGCCCGCTGTGTGGGTGTTGTGCTGGTGTTTCCTGAGGTGGGAGGCTCTGTGGTGGCTTGTGACAGTGTCAGGGGAACCGACTGTCCCGAGGTCCCTGGTGGGCCGAACTGGATGTTGATCCAGTTGTGCAGAGCTGCTGTCATCACTCTGGGCCTCTTCTGTCGGGGGACTGGATATGTCTGGCACCTCCTGTCCGGTGACATTGGGTAGGGGTCCTGTTGGGGTGTAAATGCATCTGTGTGTGCCATCTTGTGCATTGGGTGGTTGACCCTCTACTCCAGTGCTTGCATTATTGGCTTGGTCCCTGTGTGATTGGTGATTTTGGGGCATGAGTGAGTCTCTGTAGTGGACATGCTTGGGCGATGGGTGTCCATGCGTTGGTGTTACATGCAGGGCTTGGTTTTTTGATGTATGGGTTGTGTTGGCGGGGTATCTGTGGGTTGTTGGGGTGATGGGTATGAAGGTAAGGGTGGGAGTATGTGATGGCATGCAGGTGGGGTGGGGTGATAAGGTAGTAAAGATTTGCCTTAGTCCTCCTGCTACTTCTGCGAGGCCCTCAGGATGCAGTATTGCCAAGACTTGCTCCTCCCATGTTGTTAGTTGTGGGGGAGGAGGTGGGGGTCCACCGCCAGTTCTCTGTACAGCAATCTGGTGTCTGAAGACCACGGAATGCACCTTCCCCCGTAGGTCGTTCCAACTCTTTCTGATGTTGTCCCGTGTTCTTGGATGCTGGCCCACTGCGTTGACCCTGTCGACAATTCTGCGCCATAGCTCCATCTTCCTAGCAATGGATGTCTGCTGCACCTGTGATCCAAATAGCTGTGGCTCTACCCGGATGATTTCCTCCACCATGACCCTGAGCTCCTCCTCAGAGAACCTGGGGTGTCGTTGAGGAGCCATGATGTGGTGTGGGTGATGTGTGAGGTGGTGTCTGTTGTGATGTGTGAGGGGGTGTGTTGGTGTGTGTTGTTTGAGGTGCGTGGATGTTGTGTAAGTGATGGTGTTGTGTTTCTGTGGATGCTGGTGTTGTTTTAGGTAGTGTCTCTCTCTGGCATGCTTTCAAATTTCTGGTAGTAAGGGTTTGTGGGTAATGTGGGTGTGTGCTTTATATTGGATTGGGTGTGTGGGAGTGGTGTGTGTATGTGTATCAAGTTTGTGTATTTCGATTCGTCCAATGTGGTTGTGTTTTATAAGTGTGTGTGTATTTTGGGCGCGCGGTGTGTACCACCAATGGATTACCGCGGTTGAAAGACCGCCTCATTGATTCGTGGGTCGTGATAGTGTGGGCGTATTCTTGTTGGCGTGACAGTGTCTGTTTTGTTATCGCCAGTTTATTACTGACATTCGGTGTGGCGGACATGTGTGGGTGTCTGTATTGGGGCAGATTCCGGGCTGTGGGTCGTAATACCTGTAGCGGAATTCCACGGCCCCAGCGGTATGTTGGCGGTCTTCTGCACAGCAGTAAGTGGGATTTACCACCAGGGTTGTAATGAGGGCCTTAGTGTTTTCTTACACTCCCAGCGACCCCCTACACACTACACTAGACCTGGGTTCCATTCGTGGTTCGCATTCCACTTTTGGAGTATATGGTTTGTGTTGCTCCTAGGCCTATTGTGTTTTATTGCATCCTATTGTATTCTACAGTGTTTGCACTACTTTTCTAACTGTTTACTTACCTGATTTTGGTTTGTGTGTATATTTTGTATATTTTACTTACCTCCTAAGGGAGTATATCCTCTGAGATACTTTTGGCATATTGTCACTAAAATAAAGTACCTTTATTTTTAGTAACTCTGGGTATTGTGTTTCTTGTGATATAGTGCTATTTGATATAAGTGGTATAGTAGGAGCTTTGCATGTCTCCTAGTTCAGCCTAAGCTGCTCTGCTATAGCTACCTCTATCAGCCTGAGCTGGTAGAACACTCCTAATCTACTAACAAGGTATAAATGGACCTGGCACAAGTTGTAAGTACCATCAGCTACCCACTATAAGCCAGGCAGGCCTTCTACATTGGTGGTTCAGCGGTGGGATAAGTACTTGTAACTGCTTTACCACTTTTTCATTGGTACTTTTCATAAGAAAAACAGATACCAAATACTTCAGGATATACACAGTTAACCTAAACAGTTTAACTTTCTTTCTCTAAACTTTCTAAAAAGTTTTAGAAAAGTTTTCAAAAGTTTAAAAAAGTTTTTCTCTTTTCTCTAAATGTTTCTAAACTTTTTTCACTCTACCTTAAACTCTCTCTAACAATCATGTCTGCAGTAGAACTCACTCCCACAATTGTCCAGGCAACATATGGTAGTTTAAACTTTAAAAGTTTAAGGGGTCTCTGAATTGAAAGGGGTTTAAGTATTGGTAAGAATTCCACAAAAGATCTTTTCCTTAGCCTTTTTCTAGAAAGTTACCAGAACCAGCCTAGCCCATCCCATGATTAGGAGGTAGGGGAGGGAGGTACCCAGCCAGACTCAGAGGAGTCCCCTCAGGATGCTGGGTTAGGATTCTTCCAAGGATCTGCCAGCTAACAGGCCATCTAGTGACACTGGTAGTGGGAGGGGGTCACACACTAGTAGTGTACCTTTGACTCCATAAAGGCCATGTTACTAGAGTCCAGCCAGTTAGGGACAGGTCTAACTCTGCCAATTCCCATCTTTCTTCTGTGTCTCCCAATCCCCAAGCCTCCCACCCTGAGGATAACTTAATGGAAAGGGAACTCAGAAAGCTGAGGTTGGAAGAGGCCAGGCTGAAGCTTAAACAGCAGCAGCTGGCCTTAGACAGGGAATCTCTGGATGTGGAAAGGGAAAGGCAGAGGTTGGGGTTAGTTCCCCATGGTGGCAGCAGCAGTGTTTTTGATAGCAATCTTGTGAGAGAACAATATTCCAGAAACCTGCATAAGATAGTCCCCCCTTACAAGGAGGGGGATGACATCAACAAGTGGTTTGCTGCACTTGAGAGGGCCTGTATGGTACAGTTGGTCCCTCAAAGGTAGTGGGCTGCTATCTTATGGCTATTGTTCATTGGTAAGGGTAGGGATAGGCTCCTTACTGTCAGAGAAAGTGATGCTAATAACTACCAAGTTTTGAAAGATGCACTCTTGGATGGAATTGGCTTAACCACTGAACAATACAGGATTAAGTTCAGGGACACCAGAAAAGAGTCCTCTTAAGACTGGACAGACTTTGTAGACTGTTCAGTGAAGGTCTTGGAGGGGTGGTTACATGGCAATAAGGTGACTGACTATGAAAGCCTGTATAATCTAATCCTGAGAGAGCATATTTTGAACAATTGTGTGTCTGATTTGTTGCACCAGTAATTGGTAGACTCAGATCTGACCTCCCCCCAAGAATTGGGAAAGAAGGCAGACAAATGGGTCAGAACAAGAGTGAAAAGAAAAGTTCATACAGGGGGTGACAAGGATGGCAAGAAGAGGGATGGTAAGTCTTCTGACAAGGGTGGGGACAAAAGTAAACATTCTGAGTCTTCATCATGCCCACACAAGTTCTCTGGGGATGGTGGGTCCAAATCCTCTTCAAACAATCAGAAAATGCCTTGGTGTTATTTATGTAAAGTAAAAGGCCATTGGGCAAGTGATTCCACTTGTCCAAAGAAAAACACCAAACCTCCCACCACCACAACCCCAACTGCAACCTCTAGTACCACTAGTAATAGCAGTGGTGGTGGGAAGTCTACTACAAATAGCCAATTCAAGGGTGTAGCTGGGGTCACCATTGGCAGTGTAGTTGGGGTTGGTCTTGTTAGGGAGACGACAGAGGCTGTTTTAGTCTCTGATGGTGGCATTGACTTTGCCACCTTGGTTGCTTGTCCCCTTAATATGGGTAAGTACAAGCAACTTCCCCTAATTAATGGTGTTGAGGTTGAGGCCTACAGGGACACAGGAGCAAGTGTAACTATGGTTATAGAGAAACTGGTTCACCCTGATCAACACCTACTTGGTCAGCAGTACCAAGTGACTGATGCTCACAATAACACACGTAGCCACCCCATTGCTGTTGTGAATCTCAACTGGGGAGGTTACTGGTCCATAGAAAGTTGTGGTAGCCACTGAATTACCTGCAGATTGCTTACTAGGCAATGATTTGGAGACATCAGCTTGGGCTGAAGTGGAATTGGAGGTTCATGCAGCAATGCTGGGCATTCCTGGGCATATTTTTGCTTTGACAAGGGCTCAGGCCAAGAAGCAAAAAGGACAGGGAAAATTGGATCCTGGAACAATGGACCAAGTGCTCCCAAAAGCTAGGGGTAGTAAGGATAAATCCTTGCCCACTATCCCTCCCTCACCAGAAGATTCCCCTTTTGAGGAAGAGGAATCCTCTCCCTGTGCAGAACCTACACCAGAGGAGCTGGCAGCAGACACTGCTGAACGTTTGGGTGCAGGGGGGCCTGCTAGGGAAGAGCTGAGTGTGGCACAGCCGACCTGTCCCACACTAGAGGGTTTGAGACAGCAAGCTGTCAAACAGCAGAATGGGGATGTCAGTGATAGTCATAAGGTGTATTGGGAAGACAACCTCCTGTATACTGAGTCAAGGGACCCTAAACCTGGAGCTGCCAGGAGATTGGTCATCCCTTTGCAGTACAGGGAGTTTCTTCTTACCTTGGCACATGACATTCTTTTGGCTGGGCATTTGGGCCAGAGTAAAACTTGGGACAGGCTTGTTCCCCTGTTTCACTGGCCTCATATGTCAGAGGACACCAAAGTGTTTTGTCGCTCTTGTGTGGCCTGCCAAGCCAGTGGCAAGACTGGTGGCACACTTAATTCCACTTCCTGTGGTTGGGGTGCCCTTTGAAAGAGTAGGGGTTGACATAGTTGGCCCCCTTGACCCTCCAACAGCTTCAGGCAATAGGCTTATCCTTGTGGTAGTGGACCATCCCACTAGGTATCCTGAAGCAATCCCCTTAAGGACCACTACAGCTCCTGCAGTGGCAAAGGCCCTCCCGGGAATCTTTTAAAGAGTGGGCTTCCCTATGGAAGTGGTATCAGACAGAGGTAGTAACTTTATGTCTGCATACCTCAAAGCAATGTGGAAGGAGTGTGGTGTAACATACAAGTTCACTACCCCTTATCATCCACAAACAAATGGTCTGGTTGAGAGGTTTAATAAAACTCTCAAAGGTATGATAATGGGACTCGCCAGACAGCAAACCTGTGTACTGCGTGATTTGCAGCTGCTCCGGCTTCTGTGCACTTTTCCAGGATTTCCTTTGTGCACAGCCTAGCCTGGGTCCCCAGCACTCCGTTTTGCATTGCCCAACTCGCTGAGTTGAAATCCAACGTTGTGGGACCCTCCTTTGTGACTCTGAGTTGACCGCTGTCCTCAGATCTTCTAAGTGCCTGTTCCGGTACTTCTGTGGGTGCTGTCTGCTTCTGCAGGGGCTCTCTGAGTTGCTGAAACCCCCTCTGTCTCCTCCTCCAAGGGGCGACATCCTGGTCCCAGCAGCACCAAAAATCCTCAACCGCGACTCTTGCAGCTAGCAAGGCTTGTTTGCGGTATTTCTGCGTGGAAACACTTTTGCAACCTTCAGCACGCTGTGGGACATCTTCTGACCAAAGGAGAAGTTCCTGGCCCCTTCCGTTGTTGCAGAATCTTCGGCATCTTCCACCCAGAGGCAGCCCTTTTGCACCTTCATCCGGGGTTTAGTGGGCTGCCCCCCACCCCCCCTCCCCCAGACTCTTGCGTGACTCTTGGACTTGGTCCCCTTCCTTTACAGGTCCTCAGGTCCAGGAATCTGTCTTCAGTGTTTTGCTGTTGCTTGTGGTTCTTGCAGAATCCCCTATCACGACTATTCTGTCTTTCTGGGGTAGTAGGGTAACTTTACTCCTACTTTTCAGGGTCTTGGGGTGAGGTATCTTGGACACCCTTCCTGTTTTCTTACAGTCTCAGCGACCCTCTACAACATCCCATAGGTCTGGGGCCCATTCGTGATTCGCATTCCACTTTTGTAGTATATGGTTTGTGTGGCCCCTAGACCTATGCCTACCTTTTGCATCCTATTGTGATTCTACATTCTTTGCACTACTTTTCTTACTGTTACTTACCTGTTTTGGGTTTGCGTATATTACTTACCTCCTAAGTGAGGGTATCCTCTGAGATACTTTTGGCATATTGTCACTAAAATAAAGTACCTTTATTTTAGTAACTCTGAGTATTGTGTTTTCTTATGATATTGTGCTATATGATATAAGTGGTATAGTAGGAGCTTTGCATGTCTCCTAGTTCAGCCAAAGCTGCTTTGCCATAGCTACCTTCTATCAGCCTAAGCTGCTAGAAACACCTCTATTCTACTAATAAGGGATAACTGGAACTGGCACAGGGTGTATGTACCACAAGGTACCCACTATAAGCCAGGCCAGCCTCCTACATTGGTGGTGCAGCGGTGGGATAAGACCTTGAACTGCTTTACCACTTTGTCATTTGGTGCTTTTCATAAAATAATCATATACCAAATAGTTCAGTATATATGCATTGAACTAAAACAGTTTACTTTTCTACTCTAAAACGTTTTACTAAGTTTCTGAAAAGTTCTGAAAACGTTTTAAAGTTTTCCAAAAGTTTGAAAAAGTTTTTTTGCTCTGTGCTTTCTAGAAGCTCTAAAACTTTTTCTCCCTCTGTCCTTAAACCTTTTCTATCATGTCTTCAGTAGAGCCCACTCCCAAAATTGTTCAAGCAACTTATGAGAGTTTAAACTATAACAGTTTGAGGGGTCTCTGCCTGGATAGAGGTTTAAGTATAGGTAAGAATCCAACAAGAGTTTCTCTTTAACCTGCTCTTACAAGATGACCAGAACCAGTCTGGCCCATCTCAGAAGAGAGTGGAAAAAGGGGAGGCTTCCCAGTCAGACTCAGAGGAGTTCCCTGAAGAAGCTGGGGAGGGTTCTTACAAAGTCCTGTCCCCTAGCAGGCCACCTAGTGACACTGGTAGTGTTAGAGGGTCACACATTAGTAGGGCATCTTTCACTCCTAGAGGCCAGGTTACTAGGGTCCAACCAGTTAGGGACAGGTCTCTCTCTGCCAATTCCCAAATCTCCTCTGTGTCCAAGCATTCCCAAGCCTCCCACCCTGTGGATAACTTAATGGAAAGGGAACTCAAAAAGCTGAGGTTGGAAGAGACCAGACTGAAGACTAAACAGCAGCAGCTGGCCTTAGGGAATCCCTAGACATAGAGAGGGAAAGACAGAGACTGGGGTTAGTTCCCCATGGTGGCAGCAGCAGTGTTTCAGATAGTAATCCTGTTAGAGAGCAGGATTCTAGAAACCTCCATAAGATAGTCCCCCCTTACAAGTGATGCCAATAATTACGAAGTTTTGAAGGATGCACTCTTGGATGGATTTGGCTTAACCACTGAACAATACAGGATTAAGTTCAGAGACACCAGAAAAGATCCTCTCAAGACTGGACAGATTTTGTTGACTGTTCAGTGAAGGCCTTGGAGGGTTGGTTGCATGGCAGTAAAGTACCTGACTATGAAAGCCTGTATAATCTGATCCTGAGAGAGCATATTCTTAACAAAATCCTGTCTGGCGTGGGGAGGCAAGGACTTACCTCCACCGAATTTGGACAGAAGGGCCAGTAGACTGTGGGAGACACTTGGACCCAGCTCTTGTGTTCCAGGGACCATGCTTGTCAGGATGAGAGGGGACCCAGAGGACCGGTGATGCAGAAGTCTGGTGCCTGCGTTGGCAGGAGAAAGATTCCGTCGACCCACTGGAGATTTCTTCTTGGCTTCCAGTGCAGGGTGAAGGCAGTCAGCCCTCGGAGCATGCACCACCAGGAAACAGTCGAGAAAGCCAGCAGGATGAGGCGCTACAATGTTGCTGGTAGTCTTCTTGCTACTTTGTTGCGGTTTTGCAGGCGTCCTGGAGCAGTCAGCAGTCGATCCTTGGCAGACGTCGAAGAGGTAGATGCAGAGGAACTCTGGTGAGCTCTTCTATTCGTTATCTGAGGAAAAGCCCACAGGAGAGACCCTAAATAGCCCTCAGAGGAGGATTGGCTACCTAACCAGGTAATAGCCTACTAGGCCACACAGAGGTCTCCATGTTGCTCTCACACCTCTGCATTCAAGATGGCAGAGGTCTGGGACACACTGGAGGAGCTCTGGGCACCACCCCTGGGGTGGTGATGGACAGGGGAGTGGTCACTCCCCTTTCCTTTGTCTAGTTTCGCGCCAGAGCAGGGGCTGTATATTTGGACGGCCCGAGACACCTGGCCAAACATATATGCGCACTGAGTGAAGTGCACAGTGCACGCCACTCATCCTCTTCACCCCCAATGCTCTGCCCCTTTAACAAACGAAACGATAATAAACACGGTTTGTTAAAAGATTTGCAGCAGCTGCTACTGGCGGGGGGCAACGCTCCTTCCCCCTAACGGAGGAGCAGCGCCTGAATCTGGAGTCTTCCGTTTAGAATGGAAAAACGCCTTTATACTCCTACAGCTAAAAAAGCCCAAAAATGACTGCCCCATCTCTTGATTACCTCTACCGCCAAAGTTTTGGAAAAACATATGAACATCACGCTGTCCAAATTTGCTGAAGAGAATAAACTGCTGGACTCAGCTCAATTTGGTTTCAGGCCAAACCATAGCACGAAATCCACGTTGGTGGTGGCTACAGATCAAGTGAGTAGCATATTGGACAGTGGTGGAAAGGCTGCTATGATTTTGCTTGACCTGTTGGCAGCCTACAATAACATAAATCATGAGATCTTGATATTGTATGAGAGGCTCAGCGTTGAAACTGTTTTGCTCTTTTCTGTCCCACCGGGTTCATTCGATGGCCTTGGGTCATCTGGTCTCTAAGTCCTTCATGTTGCCACGCGGCGTGCCTCAGGGCTCTCCGTTGAGCCCTGCACTGTTTAATATCTAGGTGGCACCCATGATAAACCTAATTTGGTCTTTTGTCTCCACTCTGATACCTTATGCAGATGACACACAGCTCATTGTGTCTATCTCAAGCAATGTTGTACAGACAGCATTCCGCTTCAACAGATGTATGAGCGCTGTATTTCATTTGATGAATACCAACAGTCTAATGCTTGATTCTGAAAAAATGGAGGTCCTCTTTTTTAGAAAGAATTCACCCTCCTGGGACCAATCTTGGAGGCCACAAATGTTAGACCCTCTCCCCACGCCTGTATCCACTATAAAAAACCTAGGAGTAATTTTCAATTCCAGCCTGTCCTTTCATGCTCAAATAACCAAACGTTCCTCATCTTGCTTCTTTTTACTATGCAAGATCAGGAAGATCTTACAGTATATACCTTTTGAATTGCAAAACAATGAAACTACAGCACTTGTGTTATCAAGCCTTGACTATTGCAGTACCCTCTACATAGCTATTCACCAACATTCCTTGCAAATATTGCAATATCTTCAGAATGCAGCTGTAAGACTTTTGAAAAAAGTTCATTGGCTGCCAGTAAAGAAATGAGTCAGATTTAAGGCTCTTTGTCTCGCTCACAAAGCCTTGTATGGAGAGACCACTCCGAACAATCTTACCTGGTATTATCCCAGTAGGCCACTTCAATCTGCTAGTTCTTGTACAATAAATGTCTGTAAAATTAGGTCTGACTGGTAGGGGAAAGTTTCATCTATGCTACATCCCATCTCTGGAACAATCTACCGGAACAGCTGAGAATTCAATCTAACCATCTGATTTTTAGGAAACATCTTAAAACCTGGCTTTTTTCCAGTCTTTAAATGAGAGGCAACAATTCAGCGTATATCGGCAGGAGCATAGTCAGTATGGTTAACACAGCACCCAGGTACATTTGAACGCTTTAGAAAACAAATATCAATTTCTAATACAAAACGAATAAGCTGTCAGCAAATGCTCCTGGAAAATTTGGGTCGATAATGAATAGCCACAAATTTATACTTAGTGAGAAAAGTCCAGTTATTATGTTAGGAAGTAACCTTCTTTATATAAGTTGGTATTCAGATACAAGATGAAGACTCAAGAGTTAATTTACTTCCAGGCTTTACAAAAGAGGATTTACCTCCAGATTTAATTTGCACAGTAAAGAGACTTGGATTTTTACAAGAAAATAAACTAGATTGATTGAAAGTTCAGAGCCAGTACAAATCATGGTGAAACCAAATGCAGCGAATCCACACACTCTTCAGTACAACCTTACAGGTGAAGTAGAGGAGGGAATTGTTCCGGTCATTGACAAAATGATTGAGCAGGGCATTCTAAAAGAAGTGCTAAGGAGCACATATAACTCTCTAATCATGGGGATTAGAAACACAAGTGGTAATTAGAGTAAGAAACAGGGAGTGAGAAAAATAAATACTATTGTTGTCTTATGCTGAGGTATTGTATTATAGAACATGCAAGATCCAATGCCATTATTTTACTTTTAGGTGAGTCACAATTATTCATTTTGTGAATGCTATGTTTTCCTGAAAGTTTATTGGTTGTTGTCATTATTACCTCATCATGAACCATGTCTATAATGTGTTCCCTCTGTCTGAAAAATATAAAATGTACTGTTTTGGGGATATTTCCTGGAATGTTTTTGCCCTTTTCCATAAGGCAGGCTACATTCAGTCCACTTACTGATTTTATTCTTAAGAACTTTCCTTTGTTTTTAACTAAGCAGACTCTATGTTAGTTTTCAAATTTGATATTATAGAATAACTTTTTCCAATTCTTAGCAGACAGTTGTTGTGTTGGTCAGTTTATTGACTTTGCATCTAGAGTTATTTCAAATTCTGGCTTTTGATATACTTCAGAGGTTACCTTTATGTGATCCTCTTGCAAATATTATTATGAACATTTCTCTGACAGCTTAACCATGTTTTTGCCTCCTGTAATTATTTTAAATCTGTAATATAGCCTTATAGCTTGTTGTAGCTCCAAAGGCAAGGGCCTTTACCAAGGAAGATGTTGTTTAATGGCCATTATAGCCTGCTGCGGCAGACTATAAGGCTATTACTGCATTTTCCCCATGAGGAGAAGATGTGTTAATTAATAAAACAAAAGAACCCCCGAGACTGAGGTGGGTGAAACACCCCTGTGGCTCTGAAACATTTGTTTCACAGGTTTTGCTGTGGATTTTTACCAGTTAGCAGCTGCATGCAGGGCCACAGCAGTTAATTGTTTAACATTCACAGCCCCTGGTTCTTCCTTGGCTTGGCCAAACTGCTTTTTGTCATTCAGGTGAGCCAGGAAGATTCAGGAGCTGAGCAGAAGCCCCAACTCCTCCTCCCGAGACACCACTAACACTGTGAGCTACGGGAGGAAGAAGAGGGGAGGCTCCTCCGTGCCCCGCTGCGCATTCTCTATCTTTTGCTTCCTTCTGACCAATCCATATATTTTGGAGAGGCAGTGGCTGTGCACTAGGACATCGTAATGTTGAGAGCAGCGGGCCTTTATCAGGGGTTATACGCTGCTGCTGCTCCATTGACTTCAAAGGAGATCTCAACATTCACTGTTCTGTGCTTTGTCTTGCCAAGATTAGATTCCATACCCTAGTCCTTGGGTCATCATCCAGTGGGGCTCAGCAGACACCGGTCCCCCACATCATCCCTTTAGTTAATTTATAAATAAAAAGCACCAACACATTGATGCCTTGTTGGCAGAATTATGTACAATGACTTTACCGTGCCATTTGCAAACCATATTGTTTTGATTCACGCATTGCATGCGTTGTAAATGGAAAGACGGGGTTATGAATAAGCAGACTGGGTTGATGATGTCTCCATATTCACAGAGACCTTTTCCAGCAAGCGATCATGGTTCTTGGTGAACCAAAAATGTCTATTTATTCATAGCATAATTGCTTTACAATGACTTATAGAGAACAAGAGTTCCTTTTGTTTTGTAAATTCAGGGCAGTTATTTGGAAGATGGGATGAAGTGTGATTGTCGTCTGATGCAAAAGTGTTTGTTTACTTCGGTTCAAGGTAGTCTGGGATGACCAGGCGGTGCGGTGTGGTGCGGCTGCCACCCTTGGTGGAACAAGAAATATAACGGTCAGGTACGGATACCTTTAACCCTAAGTTTCCTTTTCCTCTGTTTCTTCTTTCTCTGTTCCCTCTCTCAATCTGTTTTGTAAAGTCTCTTCTACATTTGACGCCCACTGTGCACTATTTGTGTTGCATCAAACTTCTGGTAATAGCCTGATGGAGACACATTCCTCCTGGAACACGTTGAGGCCTAATGCTGGTTCGATTCCTTTCTAGGTCGGTTTTGCCCAGCAGTTCCTTCACTATCTGAGCATTTGTCACCTCCTCCTACACCACGGGATACTATACTTCCTTAGTCTGTTCTTCTACATCTTTTCTCTCTGGATCTTACTTCCACATCTTTACGTCCTCGCATCCAACCCTTTTCTGTCTTGTCTGCCACTTCACGGGTCGTGCTGGGCCCGTCTGTTTTGTGTTTGTCTTTTCTTGACCTTTTTGGTTTCCTATACCGTTGTGATGTTTTTTTTCCTTTTCCAGGTGTTGCAGTGCTGGGTCCTGTTGGAGGATGAGTTCCAGGTCACCAAGTAAGCCCTTATCTTCCCCTCAGTTTGAGATGTGAACTCCACTGAGCTAACTGGACACAGCCTCGGCGGACAGTGGCATTTAAAGCACCGAGTACAAGGCCAATTCCTTTGTTCAATAAAATGTCCCTTCCTAGATCGCTGAAAAAAGTAATGACACTCTAAGTGGCCAAGGGAGTAAACAACATCTGTTAATTCATTACAAGTATTGCAGGTATCTCACTAGGATGCCAGTCGTTGAGACCTTGAGTTGCGGTGGTTCCAAGTTTCCTATCTACAGACGCCAAGAGCTGTTTTACCACTATCAGAAATGCAGCTCAAACTAATGACCTTTCTTGTTTCTGTAAATGCTTTCTTTCTCCAAAGTATAAGATCATTTTTTTTATTCGTGTTCATTTACAATCTCTGACTCTATTTCTACAGGTGACTGAAACATGAACATAAAAAGGAAGGTTTTAATTTAGTGAAACACCTTGAAAAGTGTTACTTTAAGGTACGGTAAAACATTCCAGAGCATTAAAAGGAGAAACACATTCTATGTGCCACAAATGGTGAGGAACCTGGAACTGAAGAAACTGCTCAATGTGGAAGTTGTCAAATCCTGAAAGTAAAATGACCATTAATGTTTCCAAGTGTCATTTCCTGAGCATGAGTAGCCTCTGAAATATACATGGAACACAAGAGTAAATTGAAAGTCTGCATCGGATAATTGTAAGAATATTTTAACTTAAAAGAAACAATTCAAGATTAGCCGAGCAAAACATTTCGGCAACAAATGATACCCTTGCAGTGCACTGGAGAATATTCAGTGTTGTAGATTCTCTCTGATGGTTTATGAGAAATGCCTGGGATCCACAAACTGCAAACCAGCAAAACAGTATCTGTACACATAACATGACAGAAGTGTCAGGACGACCAGTCGCCTCCATGTAAAAGAGCGAGCTTTTGTCTATGTCTCCTGTGATTTGTAGAGAGAAAACATTGTTTAAAAGAAACAAATTGTAACTGATCTTTCTCAAATGTCATTACAGCAAAGAGGCTGGAGTATCCTTTCCAGTACAGAAAGATTCCCACAATAACTGTCTCTTGGGGTGATCGGAGTAGGATCCTGCTCCGCAAAGTCGATCATATACCTGCCTTAGTCGTATAGTAACAAATCTGGTATTGGCTCAGAAAGCTTAAAAGGGGCCAGTGCTTTGCCACTGATAATTCCTAAAACCACTCTGGCATGCCCTAATCACTTGTCATTACTTGTATGAACAAATGTACTTAAAAGGCAAACGCTAAACCCCAAAGACCTTATCAGTGCTTTTAAAACTCTAACATCAGATGTGATAAACTGCAGTCACAATATTAGTCCAATTCAACATCAGAGTCCTCACCAGGGCACAACTTGGATAAAATGAATCCATGAGAGGCATCTTAATAAATACAAGGGCCTCCTCAGTGAAGGTTTATAAGACAAGTTAGATAGGCTGCCTTTGAAAGTAGGAAAATGATCTCCAGATAAAAGCTAAAATTAGTTAAATACAATTGTTAAGAAGAGCATCTGCAGTTTATTTTAGATGTTAATGCTGAGTGTAACATAACTGAGTACAGACTCTTTAATTAGATTAAGTCTTAACATGGCATGTACCCAGGAACAAACCAGACATGGAGATACATACATCTCAAATAAGAGCAATACATGTGAGAACAGCTTTAGTTATCAATCCCACCTCACTGAACACGAGAGAACTCACACTGGACAAAAACCTTATCAGTGTCCTGAATGCCAGAAAGTCTTCAGTCACAAATCCTCTGTCATTCAACATGTGAGAATCCACACTGGGCACAAACCTTATCAGTGCTCTGAGTGCCAAAAAAGCTTCAGCCAGAAATCTAGTCTCACTAGGCACGTGAGAACCCACACTGGACAGAAACCATATCAGTGCTCCGAGTGTCAAAAAAGCTTCAGTTTTCTGGGCAGTCTCACTCGACACATGAGAATCCACACTGGGCAAAAACCTTATCAGTGTTCTGAGTGCCAGAAAGACTTCCGTCACCAAACCTCTCTCATTTTACATCTGAGAAGCCACACTGGGGAAAAACCTTATCAATGCAATGAATGCCAGACAAGCTTCAGTCAGAGAGCGTGTTTAATTCAACACGAGAGAATCCATACTGGACACAAACCTTATCAGTGTTCTGAATGCCAGAAAAGCTTCAGTTCAAAATTAAGTCTCACTCAACATGAGAGAACTCACACTGGGCTAAAACCTTATCAGTGCTCTGAATGCAGGAAAAGCTTCAGTCACAAATCTGGTCTAGCTCGTCATGAGAAAACGCACACTGGACTAAAACCGTATCACTGCTCTGAATGCCAAAAAACCTTCAGTGAGAGAGCTAGTTTAATTCAACATGAGAGAATCCATACTGGGCACAAACCGTTTCAGTGTTGTGAATGTCAGAAAAGTTTCAGAGTGAAACAAAATCTCACTAAACATGAGAGAACTCATAGTGGGCAAAAACCGTTTCAGTGCTCTGAATGCTGGAAAAGCTTCAAACAACATTCTGGTCTAGCTCAACATGAGAGAACTCACACTGGACAAAAACCGTATAAGTGCTCTGAATGCCAAAAAAGCTTTAGCCAGAAAGTCAGTCTCACTGCACATGAGAGATCCCACACTGGGCAGAAACCATATCACTGCTCTGAATGCCAAAAAAGCTTTAAGCACAAATGGTTTCTAACAATACATGAGAGAATCCACACTGGGGAAAAGCCTTATCAGTGCTCTGAATGCCATAAAAGGTTCAGGCGGAAAAACCGTCTCTCTATACATGAGCGTTTACACACTGGGCTAAAACCTTATCAGTGCTCTGAGTGTCAGAAAAGCTTCAGGCGGAAAATCTGCCTCATTCAACATGAGCGCGTACACACTGGGCTAAAACCTTATCAGTGTACTGAATGCCAGAAAAGCTTTAGTCAGAAAGACAATCTCATTCGACATGAGAGAACACACACTGGGCTAAAACCTTATCAGTGCACTGAATGCCAGAAAAGCTTCAGTCAGAAAGACAATCTCACTCAACATAAGAGAACACATACTGGGTACAAACCTTATCAGTGCTCAGAGTGCCAAAAATGTTTTGGTTGTAAGATCAGTCTCATTCGACATGAGAGAATCCACACTGGGGATAAACCTTATCAGTGCTCTGATTGCTCAAAAACATTTAGCCAGAAATCTAGTCTAGCTCAACATGAGAGCACTCACTCTGGTCCAAGACCTTATCAGTGCTCTGAATGCTGGAAAAGCTTCAGTCGAAAATCTGGTCTTGTTCAACATGAGAGAACTCACACTAGATAAAAACCTTGTTATTTTTCTAAATACCAGGGAAGTGTCAGCTGGAGATTCAGTTTGATTCAACATGAGAGAACCCACAACGAGAATGAAAATTATCACTGCTCTCAATGTGACAAAAACTTCAGTTGTAAATGCAACCTATCTACATGAGAAAGACAGTGCGGGAGAAAAAAAGATGCTTACTGTCAACCATGGAGAGGAGAGTTCAGCATTGCAAAACATTCATATGACGTAGCCACAAAGATCTAAAGCCATTGATTGTCCTACAAACTGTCTACTGAAAGCACACTGTGATTGGTGGAAATACTTGAATTAACCTTACTTCTTAGTGACTATTTGTGGCCTTATTGCATTCAGTGTGTTTTGCTCCCTGTGTGCCAAAGAGCCACAGCACCAACCCACAAGGATAAGTTGATCCTGAACTTTTGAGGCCACGCCCCTATGATCTGGAATGCAAATAACCTCAAACTGTTTCCAGCCTTAATGAGCCTCAACAGGGAGCTGCAACAGGAGTTCTTTCATCGCAGGTCTCTGTGGAACCAACAGCAGTTCAAGACTGTGCCACTTAGAGCTGATCATTGAGAAAAACTAAAGGTGATGGAAGCACTGGAAGTTAATCTTGGCAACATTCCACCACATCATTCTCTAGTCTTTGGACCACTAAAGACAATGCCAACCATATGCAAACCATTCTTGGCACCACCATCAATAGTCCTAAATACTTCTGTTATGAGGGCACACAGCATAGTATTATAAAGATCCACTTAAGTGGCCTCTTTCCATTTCCAGTATGCTACAAATGGAACCTGCTCCCCATCTGCCGATGGAAGTTTCACAAGCTTTAGAATCACATCAGATACATCCAAGAGAGACTCACAGATAATCAGACATATTCATAAACTACAATAGGACAATTAAGTATGACAGAATGCTATTCACAAACCTATGTGTGAATGTCCGGCCTTTCCCAGCTTTTTCGGCAACGAGTTGTCTGCCCCGACTGCAGAGTTTCCCCACATGTTCATATACTTTTTAGTACTAAATGCGGGAGGCACAGAGGGGTTTGGCTGCAAAATTGTAAATATTTATCAATAAAGGGGAGAGGATAAGGAAGGAGTAAGGAGGAGTTTACGGAAAGAAAAGCACTCACCCACAAAGGAGTAAGCCCATTTTAAATTACACTCCACAGTTCTAAACTTACTACATCTACAATGTACCTAAAACAGTTGTAAATATACTCCAGCTCAGAGCAGGAGTAAGTCCAACATCACACATAGCCATCCACTGGAACTGCAACTAGTAAACAATCGAAATATGTGTAATTTAATGGAAAACAATATCTAAAAAGAAAACATTTTATTATTTTAAAATGTTTTAATAATGTTTTAATGTAAACACTAATATAACCTTCATTTTCAGTAAAGTATAATTACATTTGTTATACTTAATTCTCTACATCACATTTAATAATTAATCATGCATGATAAAATGTTACTTTAGGTGGGAAACCTTTAATTTAAGCTTACAAAATGTGGGCAGTGCTCTCCCTGTGTAAAAAGATGGGGAAAATTATAAATGTTTATTATTCTAGAAGAAATGAATTGTTTTTATTTTAAATATTAGTGTAAATTAATAAAATATACTTTAAACGTAGAACACAAAAAAGGCTACAACACTATTAACTTGTATTTTAATTAACAAATTAACTTATTTTAAATGTGCTAAATAATTTTTTGAAGAATTGTATAAAAACATCCCACCTGAAGTAAAATCATTGAATTTTCTCATGATATTCTTAGAATTACTACACTGTATTGTACTGTATTAGGCACTTACAGAGCACAAAGCTACCCTAGGGCTTCCCAGCGCTATAGTGTGCTACACATTACACAGCGGTGACGATGTTAAACATCTGCCATCAGAGCCAGGAGATCAACAAGACTGTGCGAACAGCTGTTTGCGTAATGGCGATTCCAATCAGCAGTCTGCAAGGTAGTAGGCATAGAATCCCATAGCTTGGAGACATTGTACTGGAAAGATCGGCCACCTCTTCTCGCTCTCCTGATCGCCGGAACCACAGCCAGGCAGGCGTTGGAAAAACGCAAGCGTCTTGTAGGGGTAAAAGGAGTGATCCATGCATTCCCAATCTTGGGACCCGTCTGGGTGATCTGCGAGCAATGCATTTGCCTTACACGCCTCCGCTCAGAGGGGACACAGCCTTAGAAAAAGCTATGTATGGAATTAAGTTAAATAATGTTTTTAATAGCTACAATATTTTTTAATTAAAAGGTTAACTTATCTTATGAAATAATTCGTTTTAAAATGTGTAATTATGTAGCATTCTTTTGAATTTATATGTAGTTTTGAAAGGCAGAATACATTATTGTAATTTATCTTTATTTCCAGTAGGGCTCTATTTTTAAGTCTCTGCCGCCATTAGTTTCTAGGGAGGGGTTTTGCATTATCAGTGTTGGCTTTGTGCGGTGCTGCACTTCTCATTGCTCCATTCTGGCTGTAGTAAGTCACATTTGTACATTGTGCTCCACCTCTATTTAAGGGTGTGAAATTAAGTAACTTTACGCTCGTAATGGTGAATAGCTAAAAGTAGAAACATTACTCTATGAGCATCATTGCACATTTAGGTTACTCACAAGTGTAGGATACCTTTGTGAATAGCCCTCACGGTGCCCAACTTGACCTGATTGTTTCATTTTTGTGAACCTGGGTACTTGGCTGTTATTGAAGGAAATGGGACGACCCTGCGAGAACACCAGAGCACTTGTCCGATGTGTTTGTTTGACTGAGGAGTGGCAACGAATATCTTTAAGTAACTTTTCTGGACTTGCTACATCATTGGGCCTCCTGAGAGCCTCTTGTAGCAACGATCTGATATTGCAGTAGTATGATCAGGTAATGTCTCTGTGTTGTTAACCATGTTATCATGATTTGCTGTTATATTTTTCCTTCTCCTCTTCCTTTTACCAGACCTTGTTGTATTTACCACCACATTGGTGCTGAAATGTCACTTGCTGTTAACTGGTTCTGAGGTTCTCATATTTTTCATGTGCATTTTTTTGTTTGATGAACAAGTTTTTACCCTTGGTCTACGTCTACAATGTAAGCACCAAGAGCCCAAACCCTGAGATTCCTGCACCTTGATCTGCCTTCAGTGGTATTCTACCTTTTCACTTGGATAACTGAGATATGGGTGGAATAGCGGATCGACGTTTGAACCTGCAGTGATATACCATGATGGTTACAAGTCTCATGTTCAAACCATCAGCGTGAGCTCCAGTATGACGCTTGTTCCCACACCACGCTCTGTGCTTTGGTTCAGATCATCAAGTTTGAACCATCTCCATAACTTGGGACCTCTAACGACTTTGCAGCTGTTTTCAGTGCCTGACATTTGATGCATTTTGGTGCCGTAGATTCAGGTTCAACTGGACCCAACACTACCTTCTGGGCATTTTACACTTCAAGCCACTTCTGTGCAGCTCATCACCTTCTGAGACTGACTGAGCCCAAAATCTCGCATCAAATTCCAGTGTTAATCATCACCGGAGCCCAGACTCACCAGCGCCCCTTCGGGCATGCCTAGCGAGGCAGCTACTGTTTTGTATACTGATTGTTTGTGATGTTGAATACGTGACTAACTGTATCCTGTATTTCCTTTAGGTCAGTTGTTTTTGCTTAATAATAATCCTTAAATCACATATATACTTTTGATTTTGCTTCTGAGTAATTATTAAATAATCCTGTTTATCTAAACTTGCTTTGAATGTTGAATGTCTGTATCTCATTTAATTACATTGTATTGAAATTTCTGACTTCCACTGATTTGTTTTACCCTTGAGTGTGCATTAGGCCTTACTGCTGAAGCAACGTTACCAAAAGTGAGCTAAGGGCACATTAGTGGAAAACACATTTACCTTTACTGGCCAAAGTATGGGAAAAGCAAAGCAGGCTGATTCCAGACACCAGACTATGTAGCTGACAAAGTTACTGGTTTAGACAGAATGTGCACCAGACTGTAGGTGCAGAAAGCAGAGGCCACGAGGGGGCTATTGGTAGCTGTGCCCCAGAATCAGAGACTTGCACCCTCTCTCAAACAGTTGAAATTGCTAAAGCTGCTGCCCTTCCTACCTTCAGGTCTCAACAACTAAGACTGTCCACTCATGTCATAACAACACTTGCACTGTTACCAGAGTCACTGTGCCCTCTCCTGTGTACAAGCATGTCACATAAACACGTTCTGTTGTGCTTTGTGTACAGGCTGCCCCCCCTTTGTATTTAAATGAGCTTCAGTGATCAGATACCCCAGGCTCCCATCTCTGCTAGTGCACATGATAATGTGAGCAATGGATCGCAATAACAACCAACGGCTATATTGAGAAATAATAGGCGTCCAAGTCACACGGCCCTGGGTATGTCGTTCTGTATTACTTTTCAATTTATGTTAATAAGCAGCAGTTTTCCAGGTTACTTTTTTTCTTAGTTTATCACTTTATATTGTTCTTTGCTCTGTATCAGGTAAACATGTGAGGTTTGACGCAGGATATGTTTGTGTTCCTTGACCATGACAAAATCCCTTTGTTCTCAATTTTGTAAGCATGCGTCTTGTTGACATACTGGTCTAGGATGGACCTTCTCCAAGCAGCAAGTGCTGTAATAGGAATACTAATTCATACATATTTGAAATTGTCAGAGCTTCAGATTGTAACAGAAAGTGCTGAAAATACTCCACTTTGAAGAATATCACATTGTGACGTATTAACAGTCCTCTTTCACTCTTAGGAACCATCTCCTCTCTAATCACACATTGACTGTCTTTGCCTTGGACCATGTACAAAGCTCTGATGCCTTTCAGCAATAGTCATGGTATACTAATAGGACACATATAGACAGGGAAATGTGTTCAACCTTGAGTAGCACCCATCTCTCTTACAGTGTGGTGTGGGGAGCAACATTCTGTGTACTGGTTCATTTGTGGGTGAATGCTGTGACCAGATAAGTCAGACAAATGAAAGCACTGTCTTAAAAGCTCTTCGTTTTATTTGGTGTGTAGCTTGTAACCAACTGGAGCTGTGGCTGGAAGTGCTATGGTATTTATGGATTAGTATATAGGGGGTCATTATGACCCCGGCGGTCAGCGATAATGTGGCAGTAGTACCATCAACAGGCTGGCGGTACTTATCGCAGCATTATGACATTGGTGGGTTGGCTGAAGCGACCCCGCCAATGTACCACTCCGACCGTCATGGTGGTAACAGCCGCCGGGCTAGAGATATCCATCTCCAGCCCAGCGGCTGCCATTGTGCCACCTGCGGGATTATGACCCCACCTACTGCCGTGGGTTTTGTGGCATTCGTAACACCACGAAAACCATGGTGGTACGCCCTATCAGTGACACAGAATTTGTTCCCTGTCACTGATAGGTGCCCCCCACACCACCTACCTTTCCAAAGACCCCCCAACCCCAACCCCACCTCCCAAACCCCCACCCCATACATCCATGCCCCCATCACACACACACAGACACACACTCATTCACATATACATACATGCATGCATACATCCAATCACACACACATCCGCACACACTTCCAAACATACACGCACTCACACTTCCATACATGCACACATGCAATCAACACTCAACACACACCCGCATTCACGCACACACATACATGCACACACCCCTCCACAAACACACAACACCCCCACCCCCCTTCGGAGACCCGACTTACCTGGATCCAAGGGGTCTTCCGGCAGGAGACGGGACGGGGCACTGCTACTGCCAGCAGCACCTGCCAGCAGAACACCGCCAGGCTGTATTATTTGTCATAATATGGTTGATGCCTGAGGGCTGAGAATTTTTTTTTAAACATAGTGTGGTATATTTAAGCACCCCTAGCGCCACCTTAGTGCCGCCATAGTCTACTTTTTTTATGCTAAGGCGGCGCTAACATGGCATTTTCCCTGCACCATATTTACAAAGTGTTGCAAAGCATGCATTGCGCCACTTTGTAAACCCTTGCGCCACATTAGGCCTGTGCCAGGCATAATGTATGCAAGGTGGCGTTCTGGCACTAATGGGGGTGTAAAAATCTATGAGATTCCTTTGCACCATTTTCTATCTGCATTTTGAATGCCTGCTTTCTGTAGACGTTAAATAGAGGCTCCCATAATATTCAATGGTCCTCTGGGTGGTTTGCAGGACTAGCGTATACATTTTTGAAGCTAGTCCTGCAAAGCGCCGGACTAGCATCAAAAGTTTTGACTCTAGTCTCCCCAACTACCTCCATTATGCACTAGGTGCAGCGCCACTTTTCATAAATATGCCCCAATGTATCATGGCGGTTGGAGTGAATACATAGGTGGCCATTATGAACATGGCGGGAAAGACCGCCGACCACCGTGGTGGCGGTGAACAGAATCCCGCCGGCAGCAGCGAATGGAAACCTGCCATATAATGATAGAAAAACCCAACCCCGCCAAAAATTCCCACACCACCACTTCCCGCCAGGGCCCTGTCTGCGGGAATCCCAGGCCACCCAACCCCGCCTCCGCCAAGCACACCCACATCCCGCCCTCCAAATAATGATGCACAAATCACCTCGGCGGACAGTGTAGGCCGGATGACCATTGGCAGCTGCGTCCAGCACCGGGCTGCTAGGGGGCCCAACAACAACCAGTGCACACATTGGCTAGGCCTAGCACCGACATGCCTGACACACATCCACAACACCATAGAACACCCCCAGACACACACCATAATCCCTTGCAACGAAACCAGGACCAGAAGACAGAGAGCACCAGAGCCAGAGGGAGAGCACGCCGGCAGACAGGACACGCATAGCGACCCACACGGGAGCACCCAAACCCCGTCCCTAGTCCCGACGCCATCCACCACCCTCACCATGTCCCCCCCCAAAATCCACGCTTCACCGAAAGGGAGCTAAGGACCATGGTGGATGAGATCCTAAAGGTGGAGCCACAAATTTTCGGGTCCGAGGTGCAGCACACACCCATTCCGTGGAAAATGGAGCTGTGGCAGACCATTGTTAACAGGGTGAATGCAGTGGGACACCATCCACGCACCAGGGACGACATCCGCAAGAGATGGAACGACCTGCGGGGGAAGGTCAGGGCCATGGCATCTAGGCACCACATCGCAGTGCAGAAGACTGGTGGAGGACCGCCACCAACACCACCCGACTACACCGACTAGGAGGAGAAGGTACTCGCCATCCTGCACCCAGAGGGACTCACTGGACTCACTGGAAGAATGGACTCGGGTAAGTCATCTACAATTACTCCCTATACACCATTCATGTAATGCATGCACCACCCCACCCCACCCACATCCACATCCACCTAGACCCACACCCCACCCAGCCATTACCCACCACCCTGCATCACCCACAACTCACTACCAGGCCCACATCACTCCTGCTGTGTACAGCCACCCACCCCTGCACGTACCCACAATGGAATAATAACCCCCACCACAATGTAACCCCTCCACTGACACTAAATGCAATGGCCACATCACAAAGGCGCCCCGGAAGGCCCCTGAAAGGCACACCAGTACACAATTACACAGTTCTGTACACCTCAAACCCTCATGCATATGTAACAGACATGTCTATGTCCCCCAACAGGCACCACCACCCATGCAACCCTAATGGAGGGGACAAGGAGTGCCACAGCACTCCAGGGATACAGAGGCACATCACAAGACCTTGACGAAGGATCCCTGGACACTGATGAGCAGGCAAGCCCCTCACACAGCCCTGGATGCTCAGCATGCAGCAGCCCCACCCAGTAAAACACTGTCACCCCTAACACCCAGTCAAGACCAGCAGGCCAGGGGAGGTGTACCCACACCAGTGGACCCAGGGCACAGACAGGTGGAACACAGCTACAGAGGCCACAGTCTCCCACTCCCAACATGCAGGAATGGCGAGGGCCCCAGTACAAGTGGCACGTCAAGACCTGCGCAGGGGACACAGGCACAGGGGGGCCAGGGCAAGGTCAAGTGTGGGTCAGGGGGCAGGGCATCGGATGGATGCAGCAGCCCAGGAAGTCATTGCAGAGGTTTTGGGGGCCTACCTGTAGGAGGCTGGACTGGCTTGTAGTGAGTACCAAGGGGTACTTGCACCTTGCACCAGGCCCAGTTATCCCTTATTAGTGTATAGGGTGTCTAGCAGCTTAGGCTGATAGATAATGGTAGCTTAGCAGAGCAGCTTAGGCTGAACTAGGAGACGTGTGAAGCTACCACAGTACCACTTAGTGTCATATGCACAATATCATAAGAAAACACAATACACAGTTATACTAAAAATAAAGGTACTTTATTTTTATGACAATATGCCAAAGTATCTTAGAGTGTACCCTCAGTGAGAGGATAGGAAATATACACAAGATATATATACACAATAGCAAAAATATGCAGTATAGTCTTAGAAAACAGTGCAAACAATGTATAGTTACAATAGGATGCAATGGGGAGACATAGGGATAGGGGCAACACAAACCATATACTCCAAAAGTGGAATGCGAACCACGAATGGACCCCAAACCTATGTGACCTTGTAGAGGGTCGCTGGGACTATTAGAAAATAGTGAGAGTTAGAAAAATAACCCTCCCAAGACCCTGAAAAGTGAGTGCAAAGTGCACTAAAGTTCCCCTAAGGACAAAATAGTCGTGTTAGAGGGAAAATGCAAGGAAAACACAAATCAGCAATGCAACAACGATGGATTCCTGACTGAGGGTACCTGTGGAACAAGGGGACCAAGTCCAAAAGTCACAAGCAGCTCGGAGATGGGCAGATGCCCAAGAAATGCCAGCGGTTGGTGCAAAGAAGCTCTTACTAGGCTGAAGAACTGTGAATACTGCAGGAACGACAAGGGCTAGAGACTTCCCCTTTGGAGGATGGATCCCCCACGCCTTGGAGAGTCGGAGAGTCGTGCAGAAGTGTTTTCCCGCCGGATGGACGCCAACAAGCCTTGCTACACGCAAATCGTGCGTTTGGCGTTTTTGGACGCTGCTGGGGCCCAGGAGGGACCAGGAGGGACCAGGAGGTCGCAAATTGGACCTGCAGAGAGAGGGGACGTCGAGCAAGACAAAGAGCCCTCACTGAAGCAGGTAGCACCCGGAGAAGTGCCAGAAACCGGCACTACGAGGATGCGTGAAACGGTGCTCGCCGAAGTTGCACAAAGGAGTCCCACGTCGCCGGAGACCAACTTAGAAAGTCGTGCAATGCAGGTTAGAGTGCCGTGGACCCAGGCTTGGCTGTGCACGAAGGATTTCCGCCGGAAGTGCACAGGGGCCGGAGTAGCTTGCAAAGTCGCGGTTCCCAGCAATGCAGCCCAGCGAGGTGAGGCAAGGACTTACCTCCACCAAACTTGGGCTGAAGAGTCACTGGACTGTGGGGGTCACTTGGACGGTGTCGCTGGATTCGAGGGACCTCGCTCGTCGTGCTGAGAGGAGACCCAAGGGACCGGTAATGCAGCTTTTTGGTGCCTGCGGTTGCAGGGGGAAGATTCCGTCAACCCACGGGAGATTTCTTCGGAGCTTCTGGTGCAGAGAGGAGGCAGACTACCCCCACAGCATGCACAAGCAGGAAAACAGTCGAGAAGGCGGCAGGATCAGCGTTACAGAGTTGCAGTAGTCGTCTTTGCTACTATGTTGCAGGTTTGCAGGCTTCCAGCGCGGTCAGCGGTCGATTCCTTATCAGAAGGTGAAGAGGGAGATGCAGAGGAACTCGGCTGAGCTCGTGCATTCGTTATCTAAAGTTTCCCCAGAGACAGAGACCCTAAATAGCCAGAAAAGAGGGTTTGGCTACCTAGGAGAGAGGAAAGGCTACTAACACCTGAAGGAGCCTATCACAAGGAGTCTCTGACGTCACCTGGTGGCACTGGCCACTCAGAGCAGTCCAGTGTGCCAGCAGCACCTCTGTTTCCAAGATGGCAGAGGTCTGGAGCACACTGGAGGAGCTCTGGACACCTCCCAGGGGAGGTGCAGGTCAGGGGAGTGGTCACTCCCCTTTCCTTTGTCCAGTTTCGCGCCAGAGCAGGGGCTAAGGGGTCCCTGAACCGGTGTAGACTGGCTTATGCAGAATTGGGCACATCTGTGCCCAACAAAGCATTTCCAGAGGCTGGGGGAGGCTACTCCTCCCCTGCCTTCACACCATTTTCCAAAGGGAGAGGGTGTCACACCCTCTCTCAGAGGAAGTTCTTTGTTCTGCCATCCTGGGCCAGGCCTGGCTGGACCCCAGGAGGGCAGCTGCCTGTCTGAGGGGTTGGCAGCAGCAGCAGCTGCAGAGAAACCCCAGGAAGGGCAGTCTGGCAGTACCAGGGTCTGTGCTACAGACCACTGGGATCATGGAATTGTACCAACAATGCCAGGATGGCATAGAGGGGGCAATTCCATGATCATAGACATGTTACATGGCCATATTCGGAGTTACCATGGTGAAGCTACATATAGGTAGTGACCTATATGTAGTGCACGCGTGTAATGGTGTCCCCGCACTCACAAAGTTCAGTGAATTGGCTCTGAACAATGTGGGGGCACCTTGGCTAGTGCCAGGGTGCCCTCACACTAAGTAACTTTGCACCTAACCTTTACCAGGTAAAGGTTAGACATATAGGTGACTTATAAGTTACTTAAGTGCAGTGTAAAATGGCTGTGAAATAACGTGGACGTTATTTCACTCAGGCTGCAGTGGCAGGCCTGTGTAAGAATTGTCAGAGCTCCCTATGGGTGGCAAAAGAAATGCTGCAGCCCATAGGGATCTCCTGGAACCCCAATACCCTGGGTACCTCAGTACCATATACTAGGGAATTATAAGGGTGTTCCAGTAAGCCAATGTAAATTGGTAAAATTGGTCACTAGCCTGTTAGTGACAATTTGAAAGTAATGAGAGAGCATAACCACTGAGGTTCTGGTTAGCAGAGCCTCAGTGAGACAGTTAGGCACCACACAGGGAACATATACATGCACACCTATGAGCACTGGGGCCCTGTGTGACAGGGTCCCAGTGACACATACATATAGGCCACAAACCTATGAGCACTGGGGTCCTGACCAGCAGGATCCCAGTGACACATAACAACCATACTGAAAACATAGTGTTTTCACTATGAGCACTGAGGCCTGGCTATCAGGATCCCAGTGAGACAGTGAAAACAGTGACAAACACCCTGACATACACTCACAAACAGGCCAAAAGTGGGGGTAACAAGGCTAGAAAGAGGCTACCTTCTCACACTACCAACATACCCTAAACAGGTTGGCACAGATTGAATCCACTTTGCAGCAAAGTCAGAGGATGCAGCTGGAACAACAGCAACAGGCCGTGGAGCAGTGGAAAGAACACAATGTCACAATGGCCACCATTGCTGGAGCACTGCTGCAGTTGGTCAACAAACAGTCAGACACCCACACCGGACAAAAGGCACCCACATTAGCCCTGAACAACCAGCAACAGATGACCCAAGCAGCAGAAACAACACAGGAAATACCCTCCCAGGAATCACAAGGGCCAACCATGCCACCTCAAGACGCTCCACATAAGGCGCCCAAACGTAGTCTTAGGCCAAGATATGGCACTGGAAACCCAGCTAAGAACAAGCCCCACTCCAACAATTGACACTGCTACTACTGCAAAGCAACCATCCCACCCATTCACCAACTACACTTAGTACAGGGCTAAATAAAGTACTACACTACAAATAGTACCCACCTATGACATCCAACAGGGCTGCCACCAAGTCTGTTTTGAGTACACCTAACCCTTACGACTTCCATCACTGTACATAGCACATTTCACTGTTTTTGACCAATAAACAACATTTCTCACCTGTAACACAGTCCCCTGTCTTCAATGTTGAATAAAGTGGAGTATGGATGCAACTGGCAGGGAACTACTTTATTGTCAATTTGTGCTTGGTGGTGGAATTGTGTGTTTCAAATTATGCAAGGAGGTAATGCATAGATTGTCTGTCAGTACCATGCTGAAGAGGTCCATGTCTCCCCTATCATGACCAATTCCCCCTGTATGACATGGCACACTTACAGTATCAGTCACTAACCCCAATGACAGGCTTAAGTCCCACACAGTTATTGGAAGTACAGGTGTATCAGTTGGTTCATGGAATTGACATCTTCCCCTTCCTCATCCTCACCCTCACTCTCCTCACCTCTCTGAGGTAGCTGATCAGGACCTATAGCACCCTCCACCTCCAAAAGGGGGATTGAATGTCTCACAGCCAAGTTGTGCAGCATGCAGCAGGCCACCACAATTCTACACACCTTATCAGGCCCGTAGGCCAGGGAATCCCCAGGGATATGTAGGCACCGGAATCTAGCCTTCAGGAGACCTATAGCACGCTCTGTTACCATCCTAGTACGTCCATGGGCCTTGTTGTATTTCCTCTCTGCATCCGTCCTGGGATTCCTCACTGGTGTCAGGAGCCAACGCAAGTTTGGATAGCCAGAATCACCTAGGGAAATGGTCAATGCTGAACCGACCGTCATTGTAATGTCCTTAGTCAGACAGGCTGGTGTTCTGCAATGCGTCAGTTAGTGACATGCAAACTTACCTATCATCCACCCTCTGTCCTCTTGTAGTTGTTCCATCTTCTGTGGCACACTACAGTTCCTTAAAACAAATGAATCATGGACAGAACCCAGAAACATGGCATTCACATGGGAAATGTACTGATCTGCAGTACAGACCAATTGGATGTTCATGGAGTGAAAGTTCTTCCTGTTTCTGTACACCTGTTCACTCACTCTTGGGGGGATGATGGGTATGTGGGTGCCATCAATGGCACCTATCACATGGGGAATGTTTGCAAAGGCATAGAAGTCAGACTTGATGGCAGGGAGGTCAGCACTTTGGGGGAATCGCACATAGGATTGCAGATGTTGTATAGATGCATTCAGAAATCTTGTCAGTACCTGGCTGAACATTGTCTGTGAGAAACCAGCACCCATGCCCACTGTCACATGAAATGAGCCTGTGGCCGGGAAATGGAGTGCGGAGAGCACCTGCACCTCAGTTGGAATGGCATGCTGATTACAATTTCTGGGAGTCAGTGCAGGATCCAGTAATGCACATAGGTCCTGAATAGTTGCACGTGTGAGTCTGTAGGTGATTATGATCTGACGCTCCACCATGGTCCCCATATCCACAAGTGGTCTGAACACAGAGGGTGCCCTTCCTCGCCACAAGGGTCGGTACCTATGAGGGGTAAGAAAAAGGAGTGATGGGCACACATACATTGGCAGATATGCTAAATACATGCAGTGCATTGTTCATAGTAGTGTCTGTACAATAACTGCAACCTGACAGATGTACATGTACATCACTAGGAGGGAACGGAGTAAATCATGTGTGATTATATACTCAATGGATAGAGTCCTAGGTGCTTCATATGGCTAATAGGCCCAGCATTATGAGTATCATGAAATTCTAGATGCGTAGGTGATGGCAAAATGTTTGCCCAATGTTGTTCTGCCCCTTTGTTGTGGAAGTGACCTAATACCACTAGCGGTTGACGTCACAGCGTACGGTGGTGTTGACCGCTGTTCGCACCCTCATTGGCTAACATGGATGCTAATGGGGAATCCTGGCGTATCATGATCGCCGCCGGCGGTGACAGTGCATACCGCCGCCGAACGTACGCGCGTTCGTCATCGTTTGATCACTTGACTCCCTGATCTTGTGTGGACAGGTACTCCACTCTGTGTACTGCTGTGGCCTGCCTCTGGCTATGGATTTGCCACGTGGTGCAGGGGAAAGGGCCCCGGCATTCACCTAGGTAGAACTGGAGAAACTGGTGGAAGGGGTCCTGCCCCTGTACGGCAGACTCTATGGCCGGCCAGAGGTACAGGTGAGTCTGTGTTTGGGGGGCACTGTGTGAGTAATGGATGGAGTGGATTGCACAGATGTGTGCTCCTGTGAGCCAGGATGGGCCTTGGTGCATGGAATGCTGCGTGCCACTGTCCTGCATGTCTGGGAGTACTGTCTGTCCTATGTCTGACATTCTGCCAGCTGTTCCCATCGTGCAGGTGCCTGACCTCTGTGTTCCATTTCTGTGTCACCCTACTAGGTCTGAGCCCACCAGGGCGCGGAAGATCGCTGAAGCCCAGCTGGGGAAGTCCTCCCAACGTGGAAGGGGTGCCCGTCGGGCACTGACCCCCCTCATGCGAAGGATCCTGGTGGTGGCGTACCCAGACCTAGATGGGCGTTTGAAGGCTGAACAGCAGTCACAAGGGGGTGAGTACTCACAGCCCATTCTTCAGCCTGGAAGGATGAGTGTGTGTGCGATAGGGCTAATGGTGCTTAGAGCAGGGAATTTGGCTGGTGTCCAGCTACTGTCTGCTCCCCAAAGGGTGTAGGGGTGTCCCTGTCAGGTTTCACCTACCTCGACTCAAATACAATTTTAGGGGATGGGTGTAGGTCAGTATACTGCTCAGTAGTCAGGGCCATGGCCATGGGCATGGTGCACGGTGCTGCCTGTTGGGTGTGTCTGCTGGGTAGGTGTATGTCTGGCCATTGTGTATCAGCATTCAACTACTTACAAGTGACTCTCCTGTTTTGTCTCCCCATCCCTGTTCTCTGGTGTTTGTCTGGTACAGCATCTACATCAGGCGAGGGAGCTGAGGCACCGGCAAGTGGGGAGGCAGCGGCCCACGGATCATCCGAGGCAGAGACAACGGACGCCCAGGGGACCAGTGAGTGGGAGGGCGAGGGGACTTCCACGGAGGAGGCTACTACCACAGGAGGTAGTGACTCAGAGACCTCCTCCGATAGGGGTCCTCCGGCGGTGGCGGACCCTAGTGCACACACCACTACGTCAACGGTTTGGCACAACCTCAGGAAGGACCGGGGGAGGATGAAGCATGGATCACTTCATCGACACGGAGGAGACCCAGGAAACGCTCATATGCCCAACCTACCGAAAAACAAGCAGCGGCGGAGAGAGCTAAGGTGCTGAAGGAAGCAACATTACACACACAGAACCCCTTTGGTGCACTACAGACTGATCTAAATGATCATACAGACTCAGCTAGTTCCAACTCAACGATACTGGAGGCGCTTAGGGGCCCGAAGCTCACACTCAGATCCGCGGATGCATTATGACGATTAGAGGAGTGGATGGTGGAACTGTATCACTCTTCAAAGAACTCCGGGGCGGGATGGTGGAGCGCTGGTTCCGAGGAATTGGCCAGAACAAGAAGGACATTGCCTTTATACATAAGTATTAGCTGGATAGCTCTATCTGTTTATATACTAGTAATTTACAATATTGAGCTTATGATAATAGAGAGGCCAGCATTCCGGGGGCGCCGACATGTGTAATTTTTTTGTTTCAAGGGTGGGGGCACCTCATAAGAGCCACCTCCAAATGTCAATATAATTCCCCAGAAGGTATCCGTATGGATACAGTTTTTCACTGTTAGAAGTGTGTTGAAGATTTTGCTATTACAGACAACGGTAGAATATTGCAAGTTCAGCATAGTTGTTGGGGTTTGGTTGGGGTGGGTGGTGGGCAGGAATGTTCTCATTCATGTTCAGTAGGTCTCTCTAAACTACAAGATATTTTGCTACAGCTGATAGTCTATATTGCACAGCAGGAACGGAGCGGAACAACCTGGGGCGGAATTGTAACCCAGGACACGAAATATACACAAATTCTCTACAACAGAACATGGCGCAGATTGCAACCCACGCTATGCATGAATACAACATAATCATGTGGAACGTGCGGGGAATGGCGGCACAGGGCAAAAGACACCGTATTCATGCTCGCCTCAGGCACCAGGGGGTACGTATTGCCATCCTACAAGAGACACATCTATTGGAGGCCGATCTGAAAGCATTAAGGGGGTGCTGGGGGGGGGCAGATTTTGGCACATCATACTGGGCCTATGCTATGGGGGTATTGGTGTGGATAGCACAAGGGGTACCGTATGTCCAACATACACATATAATAGAAGGGAAACTAGATGGTAGACAGCTCACAATAATAGGGATTTACGCCCCTAACAGCGCGCTGTCTGAATTTCTGCGCACACTAACACCAGCATTGCTGGTTAATCCTGAAGCGCCGGCTGTGTGGGGAGGGGACTTTAATAGTACACCGGATATGGTACTCGATCGATCAATCCCACCCCCGAAAGGGCTGGCACAGGAGAGCGTCACTGGTCCACTACTGACATGGGCGGGAGACATAAGACTATATGATATCTGGCGCATAGGACATCCAGCGCAAAGAGAATACTCATTCTACTCAGCACCCCACAAGGTATACACCAGGATAGACATTATATGGGGGACCACTGACATATGCTCCCTAGTAAAGAACATTGGATATCTGGTCAAAACGCTGTCTAATCATTCTCCACTAAGGATGACACTATAGCGGGGGAGGAGACGCTCCGCGATCCCCACTTGGTGCTTGCAGGTAGAAGCCCTCCAGGACCAGGCTTTTAGGGAAGAATTGAACACAGCAATAAGACAGTATTGGGAAATAAATAGGGATTCTACAGACACAAGAGCGATGGAATGCGATGCTCATAAAGTCATTGTCCTGGGTTATTGTCTATCAGCCAACTGGGGAGTGCGGTGCTCCCTTCATGTTGAGGTCGCCAAACTGGGGAAGGAGGTGAGAAATCTGGAAGTCGCAGTGGCACAAAACGGGGCACCATACACAGAGCTAAGAGACATGCGCACAAAATATGATGAGGCAGATTTAAGGCTCCGCCGTCATGATTACAACTATCACTTGATGCGATTACAAACAGAGGGAGATAGGTCGGGGAGATTGCTGGCATGGCTCCTACGTGAGGACCGCCAGCAAGCTCCCATAGGGTCCATACGCCTGGCTGATGGAAATATGGCCACCAGTCAGGAAGCAATCAACAAAGCATTTGAGGACTATTACATCGGCTTATACAGGGGACAGACAATGTGCACTGCCCAACAATTGGGGTCTTTTCTCGGAGGGGTGCCCTTAGCAAAATTGTCACAATCAGATAAAGAGATATTAGAGGCTCCTATAAAAATGTCCAGAAACAAAGCACCAGGAATAGACGGCTTGCCAATAGAGTACTACACCACTTACTCAAAACACCTGAAATCACACTTGCTGGTGGTGTTTGAAGAGGCATGGACACAGGATAATCCCACCTACACAAAGAGAAGCATTGATAGTGGTTCTTCCCAAGCAGACTCGTGACCCTACAGATGTTAAATCCTATAGACCGCTCTCGCTTCTAAATCTAGATTGCAAAATTCTAGGTAAAATACTAGCAAGCAGATTGGCTTCCATAATACATACCTTAGTACGCGAAGACCAGAATGGCTTTATCCCAATACGCAATACTTTTTTTGAATATTCCCAGGCTGTTGAGCATTATTGGGGACACTCCGGCGGGGGCATACGATAATGTGGCAATGTCACTAGACATCGAGAAAGCATTTGACACACTAGGGTGAGACTTCCTGTTTACAACCATGCAGAATATGGGATTTGGTCCTAGCTACATACACTGGGTGCAGACATTGTATGCTGAACCCAGGGCCGTAGTGAAAACATGAGGCGTTGTGTCTGATAGTTTCCCAATTGGTAGGGGTACCAGGCAGGGGTGTCCACTGTATCCCTTATTATTCGCCGTAGCAATGGAACCATTGGCGTCCAGGCTACGGGCGATGGGGGAGCAATGGGGAGTGCTCAGAACTGGAATCTGCCATATTGTCTCACTGTATGCAGACGATGCATTGCTATACGTGAGAAGGGGGTGCGAAGTGATGCCTTTGGTGATATCCCTACTGGAGGAGTATGGGGGAATATCGGGATTGGTGGTGAATTGGGATAAATCCTGTGTGTTCCCACTGACTGATTGGCCTACGGAGAATAGAGAGACTGCTCCAACGGGACACCTGAAGTGGTGCTTTGATACATTCAAATACCTAGGAGTTCATATTTACCATAGGCCTGTAGACTTGAGGGACGGCAATCTGGGACGCGCATTGAAATCCATGAGGGGGTCCTTAGACTTCTGGTGCTCACTACCACTATCGCCGTTAGGCAGAGTGTCAGTGGCGAACATGTTATTACTCCCCGACGTCTCTACTTTTTTGTGGCATTTCCGGTTGCAGTGCCAAAAAGCTTTTTCCGTGAATTAAACACAGTATTATTGGGACTTATATGGGGGGACAGGACCCGAGTGGCACTTGCCACCTTCCATCGTCCATTGAATGAGGGTGGACTGGACTGCACTTTGCTTCCAGCGCAATTGCAATGGATATTAAATTGGATACACAGACCCGAATCGGCAGAATCCACATGGATCAGGACACAGTTGCATGACGTACCGCTGATTACATGGCTGTTGAGTGCCATAGCCAAAGGGGCCTCCAGTAATCCATTAATGTTAGCTGCACATGAATGCTGGACACGGTATATACAAAAGGATCGCATGGGGTTCCCATACTCTCCCCTTATCCCCCTAGGACAAATCCTGGGGAAGGGTCATATATCTGGAATGTACTCTACTGCTATTTGGGCAGAAGCGTGGATATTAACGGTTGGAGACTGCTTTGAGGAAGGAGTACTAATGCCATTTTAATCCATAAACGATCTTACGGCAGTGGGACCAGGGCAATTTATGGCATACCATTCTATACGCTGCTTAATCAAGAAGGCATGGTCGTCAGGCGACCGGGAGCCAAATATTTCCCCCGCATTATACCACATGTTGCTATATGACACTCAAGCTAAAGTCATAACAAATTTATATAAAATCTTAAACAGATTTCCCGAAACTGGATTAGAGAACGTAAGGAATCATTGGAGCGCTAGTCTACCGAACCAGTTATCACCCGAGGAGTGGTCACAGGCCCTACAACATGCCCGAAGGGTGTCTAAAACCCCAGGTTCAGATACACCCAATTCAATTACACACACCAGACGTATCTCTCACCTGCTCGGCTGAGGCGCATGTTCCCTGGTTCTGACCCTCTCTGCCCCGGCTGCGGCTCCCCGTCAGCCCATTTCTATCACATGATTTGGGAGTGTGGTCCCCTGGAGGTGGAGTCCCTGGAGGTGGAGTGGCGGAGGATAGTGACTGATATTTCAGAGATAACAGACCATTTATTCCTGCTAGACCCCGGCTCCTGCTTATTGGGGGTTAGGATAAGGGAAAAAAAGCACAGACACATACATAAGTTTGCAGACCTAGCACTCATAATGTACAAAAGATTGATTGCAATGAACTAGAAAGCCTCTAAGGCACCAGATTTGAAAACATGGCAGGCCTTGCCACTGCGCTGGGCACGAACAGAACATCATGTATTACGCAAATTATCAGACAAAGGTCAGGCACACACTGATGTGATGCCTGGGAAACATTTGTCACTAAATTGGAAGTCAAAAACGACGAGCGTCCACCATGAAACCCGACATTACTGTTCAAACCAGACCGCTCCCTTCACCTCCTCGTGCAGTCTCTATCTTTCCATCCATCTGTCCATCCGTCCATCCGTCCATCCATCCACCCACCTACCCATCCATCAATCCATCTGTCCATCCGTCCATCCATCCACCCACCTACCCATCCATCAACCCATCTGTCTATCCGTCCGTCCATCCATCCACCCACCTACCCATCCATCAATCCATCTGTCCATCCGTCAGTCCATCCATCCATCTCTCTCCCCTCTTCTCTGATCGCTTTCTCTCTGCTTCCCCCTCTACCTTTCCATCCATCTCTCTTCCTTTCTTTCCTCCCTCTCTGATTGCTTTCTCTCTACATCCTCTCTCCTCTCTTTCTCTCTTACCATTTCTGTCGGAGGCTGGCCTGGCTTATAGTGGGTACCTTGTGGTACTTACACCCTGTGCCAGGTCCAGTTATCCCTTATTAGTAGAATAGAGGTGTTTCTAGCAGCTTAGGCTGATAGAAGGTAGCCATGGCAAAGCAGCTTAGGCTGAACTAGGAGACATGCAAAGCTCCTACTATACCACTTATATCATATAGCACAATTTCATAAGAAAACACAATACTCAGAGTTACTAAAAATAAAGGTACTTTATTTTAGTGACAATATGCCAAAAGTATCTCAGAGGATACTCTCACTTAGGAGGTAAGTAATATACACAAATTATATGTACACAAACCCAAAACAGTTAAGTAACAGTAAGAAAAGTAGTGCAAACAATGTAGAATCACAATAGGATGAAATAGGTAAACATAGGTCTAGGGGCAACCCAAACCATATACTCCAAAAGTGGAATGTGAATCACGAATGGACCCCAGACCTATGGGGGATTGTAGAGGGTTGCTGGGACTGTGAGAAAACAATAAGGGTGTCCAAAATATCCCACCCCAAGACCCTAGAAAGTAGGAGTAAAGTTACCCTACTACCCCAGAAAGACACAATAATCGTGATAGGGGGATTCTGCAAGAACCACAAGCACCAGCAAAACACTGAAGACGGATTCCTGGACCTGAGGACCTGAAAAGGAAGGGGACCAAGTCCAAGAGTCGCAAGAGTGTCCGGAGGGGCAGGAGCCCAGAAAACCACAGATGAAGGGGCAAAAGGGCTGCCACTGGGTGGAAGAAGCCAAAGATTCTGCAACAATGAAAAGGGCTAGGAACTTCTCCTTTGGATGGAAGATGTCCCACGGTGTGCTGGATGTTGCAGAAGTGTTTCCACGCAGAAATACCTCAAACAAGCCTTGCTAGCTGCAAGGGTCGCGGTAGAGGTTTTTGGGTGCTGCTGGGGATCAGGAAGGACCAGGATGTTGCCCCTTGGATGAAGAGACAGAGGGGGCGCTCAGCAACTCAGAGAGCCCCAGCAGAAGCAGGCAGCACCCGCAGAAGTACCGGAGCAGGCACTTAGAAGATCTGTGAACTCAGACTCACAAAAGGAGGGTCGCACGATGTCGGAGTCTAACTCAGTGGGTTGAGCACTGCAGGATGGAGTGCTGGGGACCTAGGCTAGGCTGTGCACACAGGAATCTTTGGAGGAGTGCACAGAAGCCGGAGCAGCTGCAAATCACGCATTACACAGGTTTGCTGTGTGGCGTGGGAAGGCAAGGACTTACCTCCACCAAATTTGGACAGAAGGGCCACTGGACTGAGGGAGACACTTGGACCCAGCTCCTGTGTTCCAGGGACCACGCTCGTCAGGATGAGAGGGGACCCAGAAGACCGGTGATGCATTCTTTTGGTGCCTGCGTTAGCAGTGGGAAGATTCCGTCGACCCACGGGAGATTTCTTCTTGGTTTCCAGTGCAGGGTGAAGGCAGACAGCCCTCAGAGCATGCACCACCAGGAAACAGTCAAGAAAGCCGGCAGGATGAGGTGCTACAATGTTGCTGGTAGTCGTCTTGCTACTTTGTTGCGGTTTTGCAGGCGTCCTGGAGCAGTTAGCGGTCGCTCCTTGGCAGAAGTCGAAGAGGGAAGTGCAGAGGAACTCTGGTGAGCTCTTGCATTCGTTATCTGAGGAATAGCTCAGAGGAGAGACACTAAGGCCCATATTTATACTTTTTGACGCTAAACTGCGCTAACGCAGTTTAGCGTCAAAAAATTTAGCGCCGTCTAACGCCATTCTGAAGCGCCATGCGGGCGCCGTATTTATGGAATGGCGTTAGCCGGCGCTAGCAGACCGGCGCTGCCTGGTGTGCGTGGAAAAAAACCACGTAGACCAGGCAGCGCCGGCGTAGGGGGAAAATGGCGTTAGGGCGTCTTAAAATGGGGCAAGTCAGGTTGAGGCAAAAAAATCGCCTCAACCCGATTTGCGCCATTTTTTTCGACGCCCAGACGCCATTTAAATGACTCCTGTCTTAGTAAAGACAGGAGTCATGCCCCCTTGCCCAATGGCCATGCCCAGGGGACTTATGTCCCCTGGGCATGGTCATTGGGCATAGTGGCATGTAGGGGGGCACAAATAAGGCCCCCCTATGCCACCAAAAAAATTAAAAAATATAAAAAATTATACTTACCTGAACTTACCTGAATGTCCCTGGGGTGGGTCCCTCCATCCTTGGGTGTCCTCCTGGGGTGGGCAGGGGTGGCAGGGGGGGTCCCTGGGGGCAGGGGAGGGCACCTGTGGGCTCATTTTAAGCCCACAGGCCCCTTAACGCCTACCCTGACCCAGGCGTTAAAAAGTGGCGCAAATGCGGGGTTTTTTGACCCGCCAACTCCCGGGCGTGATTTTTGCCCGGGAGTATAAATACGACGCATTTGCGTCGCCATCATTTTTTTAGACGGGAACGCCTTCCTTGCATCTCATTAACGCAAGGAAGGCGTTCACGCAAAAAAATGACGCTATTTGCCCATACTTTGGCGCTAGACGCGTCTAACGCCAAAGTATAAATATGGCGTTAGTTTTGCGCCGAATTTGCGTCGAAAAAAACGACGCTAATTCGGCGCAAACGGAGTATAAATACGGGCCTAAATAGCAAGAAAAGGAGGTTTGGCTACCAAGAAAGGAGGTTTAGCTACCAACAGAGGTAAGAACCTATCAGGAGGGGTCTCTGACGTCACCTGCTGGCACTGGCCACTCAGAGCAGTCCATTGTGCCCCAACACCTCTGAATCCAAGATGGCAGAGGTCTGGGACACAGTAGAGGAGCTCTGGGCACCTCCCTTGGGAGGCGCAGGTCAGGGGAGTGGTCACTCCCCTTTCCTTTGTCCAGTTTCACGCCAGAGCAGGGCTGGGGGATCCCTGAACCGGTGTAGACTGGCTTATACAGAGATGGGCACCATCTGTGCCCATCAAAGCATTTCCAGAGGCTGTGGGAGGCTACTCCTCCCCAGCCCTTCACACCTATTTCCAAAGGGAGAGGGTGTTACACCCTCTCTCAGAGGAAATCCTTTGTTCTGCCTTCCTGGGACTGGGCTGCCCAGACCCCAGGAGGGCAGAATCCTGTCTGAGGGGTTGGCAGCAGCAGCAGCTGCAGTGGAAACCCCGGAAAGGCAGTTTGGCAGTACCCGGGTTCTGTGCTAGAGACCCAGGGGATCATGGAATTGTCCCCCCAATACCAGAATGGTATTGGGGTGACAATTCCATGATCTTAGACATGTTACATGGCCATGTTTGGAGTTACCATGGTGACGCTACACATAGGTAGTGACCTATGTGTAGTGCACACGTGTAATGGTGTCCCCACACTCACAAAGTTCGTAGAATTTGCCCTGAATGATGTGGGGGAACCTTGGCTAGTGCCAGGGTGCCCACACACTAAGTAACTTGGCACCTAAACTTCACCAAGTGAGGGTTAGACATATAGGTGACTTATAAGTTACTTATGTGCAGGGAAAAATGGCTGTGAAATAACGTGGACGTTATTTCACTCAGGCTGCAGTGGCAGGTCTGTGTACGAATTGTCTGAGCTCCCTATGGGTGGCAAAATAAATCCTGCAGCCTATAGGGATCTCCTGGAACCCCATGCCCTGGGTACCTAGGTGCCATATACAAGGGAATTATATGGGTGTACCAGTGTTCTAATGAGAATTGGTCAAATTAGTCACTAGCCTGCAGTGACAATTTTAGAAAGCAGAAAGAGCATAAACACTGAGGTTCTGGTTAGCAGAGCCTTAGTGATACAGTTAGCCACCACACAGGGAACACATACAGGGCATACATTATGAGCACTGGGGTCCTGCCTAGCAGGATCTCAGTGACACATGGGCAAAACCAAACATACATACAGTGAAACTGGGTGTAACATGCCAGGCAAGATGGTACTTTCCTACAATTTCTCTCTCCCACTCTCTCCTACGTCTCTAGTCGCTTCCTCCCTTCCTCCTCCTTCCCTTCCTATCCCTCTCTCTTTTTATTCATCCATATATCTCTTTCCTTCTCATCTCTCTCTCTACCGCCTCCCGCCAACCTCCCTTTCTCTCCTTCCCTCGCTTTCCATCTTTCCACCCATCCACAGTCTCTCACTTCCCTTCTCTTTTCCCTCTCTGATCGCATTCTCTTACCCTCTCTCTGCTTCTACCATCTCTCTCCCCTTCTCCCCTCCCTCTTTACCTCCCCCTCTTTCCTTCCCTCTCTCTTTCCATTCATCCATCCACCTCCCCTTCTCTCCTTCTATCTGATAACTTTCTCTTTACCTCCTTCCCCCTCCCTCTCGCTCTTTCCATTCTTCCATCCATCCCTCACTCTTTCATTCCTCCCTCTCTACCCCATCTCACATCCTTTCTCTCTTTCTCTCTCACTCTCTCCCCCTTTTATCTCTGATTGCTTTCCCTCTACCTCCACCTGTTCCCTCTCTTTCTCTCTCTCTGCTTCCACTATCTTTCTATTCCCTTCTCTACCCTTCTCTCCTCCCCCTCCTCACTCCTTCTTTTGAAGCCCTTCTCACCCTGACTGCTGATGTTACCCTCCAGGAGCTGGGGGTAGACAGAGGCACCAGGGGGGCCTCCTAGGGCTCCTGTCCACCAGGGAAATACCCAGTGGCATGTAAGGCCAGTCCGGCCCTGGTTTCAGCCTATATGGTGGCGCACAGGCAGAAGGGATTTTCAAGGCTGTAGTATATTCGCATATAAAATAATAATGTCATCAGTTATAATACACAATGTATAATGAGGGTAAGGAGAAAAGCAGTCCTAGGAGAAAGGAAGAGGCCATATAAACATAGTTATACTATGGTGCTAGACCCAAAGTCTTGGAGTTAGCGTAATTTTTTGGATGTGGAAACCTACCTTGCGTCAATGAGATGCAAGGTAGGCCTTCCCATGCAAAAAATGACTCTATGGCCTTAGCTCCATATTTATCCCCCTGTGCTAAAATCACGCACGTGGGGCGGAGGGGTCAAATAATGGTGCAAAGCTTGCTTTGCACCATTATTTAACACACGGGTCAAAGCAGGCATTAGGGGACCTGTGGACCCTTTCCCATGGTGGGACACCATGGAATGGGCCCTCAGGTGCCTATGCCAGGCCCCGGGGACACCCCCACCCACACCAGAGGGACACCAAAGGAGGGGGGACCCCATCCCAGGTATGTAGGGTAAGCACAGGTAAGCATTTTTAAAAATATTTGCAAGTGCCGTAGGAGGCCCTGAAATGAGCCCCCTACATGGCACTGGGCCCAATGGCCATATGTCCCCTGGGCATGGCCATTGGGGTGGGGGCCATGACTCCTGTCTTTACTAAGACAGGAGTAGTGTCCATGGGGGTTCAGCACCAGGAAATGGTGCTGGCCTGCTTAGAGGCATTTTTTTTTGCCTCTAAACAGACTAGCTCCTGTTTTCCCTACACCTCCCCCACCTGGCTAGCGTCATTTTTAATGACACTAACCGGGCTGTACCACCGGCTAGCACAATTACATAAATATGGTGCCCAGCCGGCATCCAGGAATGGCGCCAGCCGGCGATAAACTTTTTGACGTAACCCTGTGTTAGCGCAGGTTTGCGTCAAAAAGTATAAATATGGGTCATAGTACCTTGAGTATAGACCTAGTTACGGAAGGAACTAGTAGTAGATGTGTCGCGTGGGCTTTCATTATACTAATGAGGCTGTTGAATTTCGGCGGCAGCATCACCTGAATTGTGGGGTACTGAGTCCAATCACACACTATGTGACAACTGTCTGCCTAATCCGTTTCTGGCCAGCTAGTAGCGCCTCATCTCTTCCCAAAGCATAGGCGATTTGTGGCAACCAGGCATATGACAGGGTGCCTTCTCAGGGGAATCGTGGTCACATCTCATCATTTTCTCTCAGTTGCATTAGTCTCACACATGCAAAGACAAACAGAGGCAGGAAATGATGCAATAAGATTTATTGAATCAGCTACGTCTTGGATACAATGGCATGAAATGCAATTATTAGAATGATGAAACACACTAGAAGCAAAGCTGTGACAAGGAAAGTGAAACACAGGAAAAGTCCCACCATACTGTAACTATGCACAATATCTTCAATTCCCACCTGAGCTGTTTTAGAGCACAGCAGGATAATCCGCCCTTCAGGATTCCCCTTGGGAAGACATCATTCTCCAGACCTGAATATGACAGTAGTGAAGAGGCCTGTTATCAGTAGAGATACTATCCCCATGTGGGCCAGGGAACCGGTGGTCTCAGCAGGCAGCTGTAACAAAGTCAGACAGCATGCGGTCGTGGTCATCTGGCTGGAACCTCCTTCTAACGTGCATGGGGCATGGAAATGTTTTTATAATAAAACAGCTGATGTTCTGAGAAAATGTCCCCGTCAAAATATGTGTTTCTGTGAATGTCAGAGACGCAGTGTACACCACAGTGTACTTGAGGAAAGTACAGAGTGCGTGCTAAGAAATGTAATGCTTTCCTAGGTGAAAGGACAACTAGATAAAGAAAATAAAACACCACAAATGTGGCTGATTCTAAAATAATAAAATGAAGCAGAATAAAATGTTACTAGGCTAAAGGGCACAAGCAGCAGGCTGAGTTGCTAAAATAACGTGCCCAGAGACATGATTAAAATGGCTCTACATGTGGCCCTTCAACAGATGAAAACAATAAGTGAAGAAAGAAAGTCAATGCTTTGATGGCCCAATTTGAAATGCTTCAGTGCTTGGAACGATATGGAGCCCTTAATTAATCTAGGAATGAAATAGAGGGTTCCGTAAAATGACCGAATAGGGGACAAAATTGAATCGGAGCCACAACAATACCTGTCAGTAACCTCTAAGTAAAGTCAGAAAACAGTTTATAAGAGGGCAACAGTCTGGGTCCCTGAAATGGGAGCAAGATCTTTGCAGTAGGTTTCTAAAAGGGATTAAGAGGGAAACTGTAGTCATCAAGTCAAGCAAAGGTGTATTCTCGAGTAGAGGAGCACTCGCACTAAAACTTATTTCATCAGGTATGTGCCTGTCCTGCAATTAGATCTGGAGTTTCAGAGGAAGTCACCGCAGGGTATCGCTGACACCCGCATGTAATCAGTTGCATTCTGTATAACTGTCTCGAGAGTTGATTCTATGTCATGTCCAGAGGCTTTGGATTATGCTTCTCTTTCTTCACTGTTCATTAAAATTGTTTTCACAGCAGCCAATCACACTAGAGATTTTTATAACCAAACTATATTTCCCACTACTCTTGTGTGACATAATTTGCTTCGCACCAATCAGCGTGTCACTAATGTGATAAAAGTCCTCAACATAATTATAGTGCCTCTTTCTTTGCAACTTGTAAACCAAACTTAAAATATAACTTGTATTCAACAATTTACAGATTCTAGACTCCAGATTCTGGAAGAACCCAAACATGCCCTTCACAGGAAACACTTCCAAATATAGGACGCAATATTTAAACCAGACATGAGTTGTGAAACAAAACATCTGCCAGGAATTATCCATCTTGACTTCTATTCCTGTTTATGGTCAGCGCCTGAATTAAAACAAATGACATGCATGTTGCCTGAATACAATAATGCATAATAATAATAATTACCAGGGAGTGCAGTAAACACACGATCAATCAATCAATCAATCATTTGTTAAGCACGCTACTCACCCGATAGAGTCTCAAGGCCCTGGGGGGGGGGGGTGCTACTGCTCAAATAGCCAGGTCTTAAGATGATTCCTGAAGGTCAGGAGTTCCTGGGTCAGACGTAGGTTGAGGAGGGAATTCCAGGTCTTGGCGTTGAGGTGGGAGAAGGATCTGCCGCTGGTAGTGGTACAATGGATGCGGGGGACGGTGGTGAGGCCTAGGTTGGCGGAGCAGAGCTGGCGTGTCGGGATGTGGAAGTTGAGATGCTCGTTGAGGTAGGCAGGGCCGGCATCGTGGGTAGCCTTGTGAGCGTGGATCAAGAGTTTGAAAATGATCTTTTTGTTGACCGGGAGCCAGTGGACTTCTCTGGGGTGGGCTGAGATGTGTTCATGGAGAGGGAGGTTAAGGATGAGTCCTGCTGAGGTGTTTTGAACGCACTGAAGTTTTCTTTGGAGCTTGGCTGTTGTTCCCGCGTAGAGTGCTTTGCCATAGTCCAGTCTGCTGCTAACGAGGGCGTGGGTGACCCCCCTCCTGGTTTCAATGGGTATCCATCTGAAGGTCTTGCGAAGCATGCAGAGGGTTTTGGAACGTGAGGATGAGATGGCGTTGACTTGCTGGGTCTTAGTGAGCGATGATACCAGTATGAAGCCAAGGTTGTGTGTGTGGGTGGTGGGAGTTGGAGCGGCTCCTAGAGTGGCAGGCCACCAGGAGTTGTCCCATGCTGATTTGTTGGAGCCGAGGATGATCATCTCGCTCTTATCCGAGTTCAGTTTGAGGCGGCTTACCTCCATCAAGTTGGCAATGGCGTGAAGTCTGTTGTGGAGGTTGGTCTTGGCGGTGGCGGGGTCCTTCGTGAGTGAGAGGATCAGTTGTGTTTCGTCCACATAGCAGACGATATTAAGGCTGTGGGATCGGACAATATTGGTGAGCGGCGCCATGTAGACGTTGAAAAGGGTGGGGCTGAGAGAGGATCCTTGGGGTACTCCGCAGATGGTCTTGGTGGCTTTTGACAGGAACGGAGGGAGGCGGACTCTCTGAGTTCTGCCGGAGAGGAAGGATGTGATCCAGTCCAGGGCCTTGTGGCGGATTCCAGCGTCGTGAGGCATGTGCGAAGTGTGTGGTGACAGACGGTGTCGAAGGCTGCCGATAGGTCAAGGAAGATGAGGGCCACGGTTTCACCTTTGTCGAGCATGATCCTGATATCATCGGTAGCAGCGATGAGAGCGGTCTTGGTGCTGTGGTTCTTGTGGAAGTTGGATTGGGAGATGTTGAGCAGGGTGTTGTCCTCCAGGAAGCGTGATAGTTAGCTTTTGACTATCTTCTTGATGACCTTAGCTGGGAAGGGGAGTAGGGAGATGGGTCGGTAATTCTTGAGGTCTTCGGGGTCTGCCTTGGGTTTTTTGAGCATGCCGTTGACTTTGGCGTGTTTCCAGCTATCCGGGAAGGTGGCGGTCTCGAAGGAGCTGTTGATGATGGTACGGAGCTGGGGCGATGATTTGGCTGGCTTTATTGAAGACATGGTGAGGGCAGGGGTCAGCGGGTGATCCGGAGTGGATGGTGCTCATGGTCTTGGTGGTGTCCTCGTTGTTGGTGTGGGTCCAGGCACTCAGGAGGTTGGTGTGGTTGGGTGCATTGGGGTTGGCGTTGGCAGCAGTCGTTGTGGGGATCAGGGAGGCGAAACTGCTGTGGATGACCGTGATCTTGCAGTGAAAAAAGGTGGTGTGGGAGTCACAGAGGTCTTGCGGGCGGGGGGGGGTCGGTGGTGCAGGACTTGGGGTTGGTGAGTTCTCTGATGATGCTGAAGAGTTCCCTGCTGTTGTGTGTGTTGTTGTCGATTTGTTCTTTGTAGAATGATCTTTTGGTTGTCCGGATGAGCTGGTGATGCTTGCGGATGGCAATCTTCAGGGTAGCGTGGTTGCTCTCTGTTTGTTCTTGGCGCCAGATCTTCTCAGTTTTCCGGCACTCCCGCTTGGGGGACTGAAGGTCGGCAGTGAACCAGGGCCCTTTCTTGCTGATGCGGGTGTTGGTTGATTTCCTAAGTGGAGCAAGGGTGTTGGCGCAGTCGTCTAGCCATTGTTTGAGGTTGAGGGCGGCGGTATTGGGGTCGCTGGTGTTGGGTGGCGGGGCATGGGCGAGGGTGGAGATCAGTTGGTCCTTTGAGATCTTGTTCCAGCTGCGGTGAGGGGTCCATTGCTGGTGGTGGTGAGCGGTGGGTTTCAGGAAGGAGAAGTGGACACGGCGGTGGTCGGTCCAGTGGAGTTCGGTGGTATGGTTGAAGGTGGTGTGGCTGCTGGTGGAGAAGATGGGGTTGAGTGTGTGGTGGGCTGAGTGGGTGGGCGTTGTGATGAGTTGTTTGAGACCGAGGTTGTCGAGCAGGGCTGAGGAGTTGCTGTCGTCGGTGTTCTCCAGGTGAAAATTCAGGTTGCCGAGGAGCATGTAGTTCGTGGAGGCAAGGGCATGGGCGCTGATCATGTCTGCGATGGCGTCACAGAACTGCGGACAGGGGCCTGGGGGTCTGTAGACAAGGGTTCCTCTCAGGGAGGTGTTGGTATTAACGTAAATCTGGAAGTGCAAGTGTTTGGTGCCATCGAAGGCGTCATGGGTGTTGGTTTAGATCCTGATGGTGCTCCTGTGGACTATGGCGATTCCTCCTCCCGGTTATTGGTGCAGTCTCTTCGGGCGATTTTGTAGCCTTCAGGGATGGCTTTGGCGATGTTGGGTTCCGAGGAGGGGTTCATCCAGGTTTCGGTGAGGAAGGCGATGTCTGGGGAGGTTGAGGTGAGCAGGTCCCAGAGTTCGACGGCATGCTTGTGGACGGAGCAGGTGTTGAGGAGGATGCAGCTGAGGTGGTTGTTATGGGTGGAGTTGTTGTGGTGCTTGGTGGCTTGGGCGCAGGTGAAGTTGCACATCCGGCAGGAGAAGGGTCCATGGGTGTGCCTTGGGGAGGTCTGGACACAGGCAGTGGGGCGGCCACGGTTGAGCGTGTGGAGTTCTTTGGCGGTGTAACGGTGTCTGGCGGCGTGGGGGGTGCGTGGGACAGGGGGACTGGCACTAGGTGTGGTCCACGCACGGACGGGTGCAGATGGGCTTGCCTCTGGTGCGCCTTTGGCATTGCAGCGGCGCGGCCGCGCAGTGGGTGTCATTAAGAAGAGGAGGTGGGAGGGAGGAGCAGCTGGGAGGCGGAGAGCGGTGGGCAAATGGGGGCACGGGGGCGGGGCCGCAGGGGACGCAGCGGCGGAAACGGGGAGAGTGGAAAAAATCAGCGAAATGGGCAAAAGACAAGGAAAGGCACAAAAACAGAGTAAGAGAGCAGAAAGGCACAAAAACAGAGTCAGAGAACAGACAAGGCCCAAAAATACAAAAAACAGCACAAATAACACAAAGACAAATTACAGGACAGACACACAAAACTTGCGGCAACCACTAGACACCAGGAATGAGGCGCAGGCGGGTGCCTGCGGGTGGAGGAGGAGCCTCGAACTTGCGGCAGCAGCGAGGGTGGGGTCGGGGGCACAGAGGCAGACAGGAGGAGCTGCGCAGCATGTAGAGTGGAACCTGGCCTTAAATCAGGGCAGGGGTCACTCTGTGCACAGCGCAGCTGCCGCCATTAAGAAGGGGAGGTGGGAGGGAGGAGCAGCTGGGAGGCAGGAGGCGGGGAGCAGTTGGCAAAAGGGGGCGCGAGGGGGGTGGGGCCGCAGGGGACGCAGCGGTGGGAACAGGGAGAGCGGGAAAAATCAGCAAAATTGTCAAAAGACGAGGAAAGGCACAAAAACAGAGTCAGAGAGCAGACAGGCACAAAAACAGGAAAAACTGCACAAATAACACAAAGACTAATTACAGGACAGACACACAATACTTATAGAAGCCACTAGACACCAGGGATGAGGCGCAGGCGGGTGGAGGCGGGCCTCGAACTTGCAGCAGCAGCGAGGGCGGGGTCGGGGCACGGAGGCTGAGAGGAAGAGCTGTAGCAGCATGTAGAGTGGAACCTGGCCTTAAATCAGGTCAGGGGTCACGATGGACCATTAATCTCTTTTCCAGTGTCACCTGTAAGTTCTTAATAGAACGGAAAATTCTAAAACAAGTTAGCTAGACAATTTTTATTTTATGTCAGGACCGGAGGCTTCAGTTTATGCTTCTACGGCGCACACATGGTGGCATTGGGGGCGCAGTCTGCAGTGCCACTTTTCTTAAATACGCCCCTGTATGTGGTAAATATACCCGAGTGTTGACCTGAGATAAAGGGAGGGTCCGGACTGCTAATCTCAAAACACCCTGAGGAATTATCAAAACGCGCCTGACACCCATTTGTCCACGATAACCACCAGAAGGGACTGGAAATTGAAGAATTATAGGTACCAGTATGAACCTTTGCATCTAATTCTTCCTCTGTGACGTTTAGGAAGGACTGCCAATTGGTGAACTTGGCTGGTGTGGGGATACAGGGCGCATTCATTTCCTTCATTTTTGCTAACCCTCGGCAGAATGTCTATTGAACTGTGTCATTTAAAAATATAATTTGAACAGGAATAAGGCATGCTCTAAACAAAGCTTCCCTACCCTGAATTTGCTAATCTTGTGTTCCCCATACACTTTTTACATCGATGGTGTTCTTCCAGTATTCGTATCCTTCAACTGCAAGTCGGGAAACAAAGGAATCTGAGTAGATCAATTTAGTGTTGGTTAGAAAAAGCTTCCTAATTTTAGAAGGTTGTAACTTGAAGTAGTATGATTCTGCATTCTTAATGTTATGCCCAGAAAAATATGCACATTTATCTGAATAATGTTTTGGGCTCCCCACTGGTGGAGCTGAACAGTGTTCCCACTGTGTGTAATTAAATTCTGATCTGTGTTTAGTGGCTGGGTGCAGGTAGTAATGTCCCCAAATATTATAACAGAACATTTCCCCATAATAGTGCTGGTGTACACATCATCACTTTCAAATACAGTATAATCGTGCAGTTAGCAAGAATTGAATCAACTGTTTGAACATCACAGTCATCAGAAAAAACACCAGGTGTAATTACATCAGTCATTGAAATGTTAAAGTCATATGGAATTTGAATGACCTCACTAGGCCCGTAAATATCAATTGGAATTTTATCCCAAACAATCCCAGCTGGAATTGGTACCACTGAAATGTTCACAAGGGACAAATCTCTTCGGACCATGTGTGAGGAAAGATATGGTGGTAAAACTTCATGCACTGGCTCCACAGAACAGTTTTTAGGAAGATCAAGACCATTTATCAAGAGAAAGAAAACTCACGAAACCAATTCATAACAGAAAGGCAAGCAAAGTCAGAAGTATCAACAGATAATTCCATGGATAAACCAAATAGCTATTTTTAAGCCATTTGTACAGCCTATGTGTCTTTGAAAAACGTTCAGATGCGGATGAAGTTGAAGAAAAGTCATCAAGGTCGACAAAATAACCAGAAGCAGTCTCTGCAAACACAGGAAGGCGTGCATTACTGGTGGATGGATGCACTTCACGTGGAGATTCATAATAGATGATGTTGTATGTTTGAGTTGAATTGGAGTAGAAGACAACCATGTTTTGGACAGTTGTTGTCTCCGAGGTGGTAAAAGGAATTAGCAGAAGTAAATTTTCTGCCCTCTCCATGCTCGAGAAGGCATCTGTAGCATTATTGTAGCATTATTGTACATGCTGGTGTAGTCAGAAGAGTTGTTTTTTCTCATTGGAAGAGGTATGCCCTGTTGGGTAGTGAGAGGGGACTGGGAACTACACAAGGGAACTCTGGGCCTACTGTGCAGGATCGGCCAAATAGTATAGTTTGATGTTGTCAATGGAGACTAATCTTTTTACTTTAGAGCCTGGCAACGGTGGTAAGATGATTGTTCTGGTGCCTTGTATTCCTAAGACTGGGACCGGTGCTCTGTAGGATTGGCCGAATTCCTTCTTCACAACAATCTTCTCACAAACCAGATCCCTGACTTCAGGAATCCAGCCTGTACAAGTTGTTGTCAAATCCCTATTTCCTAAAGTGGAAGCAGTGGCGGATGAATTATCATTATGAAATTGCTGAAGCTCCTGTAGGTCTGTTTGTATAGACCTGGCTACCAAAAGCCTTTCTGCAAGAGTGATATTGTGGCCGCAACACCAGCATGAGCATATGCAACACCCTTTGTTGAGATCTAGGGGGTCATTACAACCCTGGCGGACGGTGTTAAAGGTGCGGCAATACCGCAAACAGGCCTGCGGACAAAAAAAGGGAATTATGACCCTGGCGGAAACTGCCAACAAAGACAGCCACTTTAACACACCGCCCACCACGGCGGTACAGACAAGCAGCGCGGCGGTTACCGCCAACAGACAGGCGGGAGACAATGTACCGCCCACACTATTACAACCCGCCAATCCGCCACCTTTTCCGGGGCGGGTGCACCGCGGATAAAAACACGGCGGAAACAGCTTTTGCTATGGGAAAATGCTCACCTGAACACATCCCACGAGGAAGGAGGACACCATGGAGCCCGAATTACAAATCCTACCTGCCCTTGTTTTTCTGCTCCTTTACGACCAACAGCTACGTAGGAGCAGAAGATACCGGTGAGTACTGCACCTACGACACGGGGGAGGCAAAAGTTAGGGGCACACCCAAAAAACACCCCCAGCCCCACCCTCGCATATCACAACATACACACCAATGCAGTCACAAAAATCACAGTAACAACCCACAATCCCCCCGGAAGAATGCAAAGACAATGCGAAATTCGGGCAAACATTGCAATGTGCCAATATACATGTCATACAAAAATATACAGCTATACATATCTCAAAATCACTCTTATTTACACATACAATCCGAGAAGTAGTGCAGATATGTACACAACAATGTCCGTACACCAACAGTCCAAAAATGCATGGGCGAGGCCCACAATAGATACCTGGCCAAAATCGGAGAGGACACTGCTGGGGCATCAGATAGAAACCCTACAGGCACCTCAGGAGGAAGGGAAGGGGGGGCACCTCAGCCAGATGAATGCGAAGCCAGATCCACGATGGGGCTCCATGCCCATTGATGTATCCTGGTGAGTGCAAAGCCACAGTCTCTCAAGTCACTACAGTGGGTGGTTTTCCCACTGTGCCATCCTGGGGAGTGCAAAGCCACAGTCTCTCAAGTCTCTACAGTGGGTGGTTTGCCCACTGTGCCATCCTGGGGAGTGCAAAGCCACAGTCTCTCAAGTCACTACAGTGGGTGGTTTTCCCACTGTGCCATCCTGGGAGTGCAAAGTCACAGTCTCTCAAGTCACTACAGTGGGTGGTTTGCCCACTGTGCCATCCTGGGGAGTGCAAAGCCACAGTCTCTCAAGTAGATGCAGGTCTCCACTGGTTGTGGAGGGGGACTGCTGCCCAGACTGGATGAGTCTCCACGTGAAAGTACCTGTCCTGTCACTGTCCCAGCTGCACATGGGATAAGGATGCCTGATGTGGCGGTCCATTCATTCCTACACGGCGCATGCCCTGTGCAGCGGTGCTTTTCCATGGCGGTCTTTGCCCTGTTCAGCGGTGCTTTGCCATGGCGGTCTTTGCCCTGTTCAGCTGTGCTTTGACATGGCGTTTCAGGACTGTTCAGCGGTGCTTTGCCATGGCAGTCTTTGCCCTGTTCAGCGGTGCTTTTCCATGGCGGTCTTTGCCCTGTTCAGCGGTGCTTTGCCATGGCGGTCTTTGCCCTGTTCAGCTGTGCTTTGACATGGCGGTCTTTGCCCTGTTCAGCGGTGCTTTCACATGGCGTTTCAGGACTGTTCAGCGGTGCTTTGCCATGGCGGTCTTTGCCCTGTTCAGCGGTGCTTTTCCATGGCGGTCTTTGCCCTGTTCAGCAGTGCTTTGCCATGGCGGTCTTTGCCCTGTTTAGCGGTGCGTTCACATGGCGTTTCAGGACTGTTCAGCGCTATGCCATGGCGGTCTTTGCCCTGTTCAGCTGTGCTTTTCCATGGCGGTCTTTGCCCTGTTCAGCGGTGCTTTGCCATGGCGGTCTTTGCCCTGTTCAGCAGTGCTTTGCCATGGCGGTCTTTGCCCTGTTCAGCGGTGCGTTCACATGGCGTTTCAGGACTGTTCAGTGGTGCTTTGCCATGGCGGTCTTTGCCCTGTTCAGTGGTGCTTTTCCATGGCGGTCTTTGCCCTGTTCAGCGGTGCTTTCACATGGCATTTCAGGACTGTTCAGCGGTGCTTTGACATGGTGTTTCAGGACTGTTCAGCAGTGCTTTGCCATGGCGGTCTTTGCCCTGTTCAGCGGTGCTTTGACATGGCGGTTCTGATTCGGACATTGGTGTATGGCATGACGATCTCTACACTGGGCATTGGTGTGTGGCATGACGATCTCTACAATGGGCATTGGTGTGTGGCATGACGTTCCATCATTGCCCAGCGGGGCTTTGGCATCCTGGCCCCTCATGGGCTGTGACTCCGGCGGTGGTCTCTGGACCAGTGACGATACTTGTGCCCTCCTGGGCTGTGACTCCGGCGGTGGTCTCTGGACCAGTGACGATACTTGTGCCCTCCTGGGCTGTAACTCCGGCGGTGGTCTCTGGACCAGTGACGATACTTGTGCCCTCCTGGGCTGTGACTCCGGCGGTGGTCTCTGGACCAGTGACGATACTTGGGCCCTCCTGGGCTGTGACTCTGGCGGTGGTCTCTGGACCAGTGACGACGGTGCTGGCGGTTGTGTCTGGACCGCCGGATATGATGGCGCACTTCTCTGCCGTGACACTCACAACAGGCTGGGCAGACTTCCTCTGGTCCTTCCCCACCTTTGTTGGAGTTACAGCTGACTCACCAATCGCCTTCGATACCATGTCACTTGTTGTCCCACCAGGAGTCTTAAGACGGTCCCGTCGTCCACTCTCCATTTTCAGAGCCTTTACAGGGGGTGGGCTACCAGTGCCTTGGCTCCGGGTCCTACTGCCTGCCCTGGTGGCCGGTTGTAGGAAAGTACCATCTTGCCTGGCATGTTACCCCCATTTTTCACTGTATATATGTTGTTTTAGTTGTATGTGTCACTGGGACCCTGTTCTCCAGGGCCCCAGTGCTCATAAGTGTGCCTGAATGTGTTACCTGTGTAGTGACTAACTGTCTCACTGAGGCTCTGCTAATCAGAACCTCAGTGGTTATGCTCTCTCATTTCTTTCAAATTGTCACTGACAGGCTAGTGACCAATTTTACCAATTTACATTGGCTTACTGGAACACCCTTATAATTCCCTAGTATATGGTACTGAGGTACCCAGGGTATTGGGGTTCCAGGAGATCCCTATGGGCTGCAGCATTTCTTTTGCCACCCATAGGGAGCTCTGACAAATCTTACACAGGCCTGCCACTGCAGCCTGAGTGAAATAACGTCCACGTTATTTCACAGCCATTTTTCACTGCACTTAAGTAACTTATAAGTCACCTGTATGTCTAACCTTTACCTAGTAAAGGTTGGGTGCTAAGTTACTTAGTGTGTGGGCACCCTGGCACTAGCCAAGGTGCCCCCACATTGTTCAGGGCCAATTCCCCGGACTTTGTGAGTGCGGGGACACCATTACATGCGTGCACTACATATAGGTCACTACCTATATGTAGCTTCACAATGGTAACTCCGAATATGGCCATGTAATATGTCTATGATCATGGAATTGCCCCCTCTATACCATCCTGGCATAGTTGGCACAATCCCATGATCCCAGTGGTCTGTAGCACAGACCCTGGTACTGCCAAACTGCCTTTCCCGGGGTTTCACTGCAGCTGCTGCTGCTGCCAACCCCTCAGACAGGCATCTGCCCTCCTGGGGTCCAGCCAGGCCTGGCCCAGGATGGCAGAACAAAGAACTTCCTCTGAGAGAGGGTGTTACACCCTCTCCCTTTGGAAAATGGTGTGAAGGCAGGGGAGGAGTAGCCTCCCCCAGCCTCTGGAAATGCTTTCTTGGGCACAGATGTGCCCAATTCTGCATAAGCCAGTCTACACCGGTTCAGGGGACCCCTTAGCCCTGCTCTGGCGCGAAACTGGACAAAGGAAAGGGGAGTGACCATTCCCCTGACCTGCACCTCCCCTGGGAGGTGTCCAGAGCTCCTCCAGTGTGCTCCAGACCTCTGCCATCTTGGAAACAGAGGTGCTGCTGGCACACTGGACTGCTCTGAGTGGCCAGTGCCACCAGGTGACGTCAGAGACTCCTTGTGATAGGCTCCTTCAGGTGTTGCTAGCCTATCCTCTCTCCTAGGTAGCCAAACCGTCTTTTCTGGCTATTTAGGGTCTCTGTCTCTTGGGATTCCTTAGATAACGAATGCAAGAGCTCATCCGAGTTCCTCTGCATCTCTCTCTTCACCTTCTGCCAAGGAATCGACCGCTGACCGCGCTGGAAGCCTGCAAACCTGCAACATAGTAGCAAAGACGACTACTGCAACTCTGTAACGCTGATCCTGCCGCCTTCTCGACTGTTTTCCTGGTGGTGCATGCTGTGGGGGTAGTCTGCCTCCTCTCTGCACTAGAAGCTCCGAAGAAATCTCCCATGGGTCGACGGAATCTTCCCCCTGCAACCGCAGGCACCAAAAAGCTGCATTACCGGTCCCTTGGGTCTCCTCTCAGCACGACGAGCGAGGTCCCTCGAATCCAGCAACTCTGTCCAAGTGACCCCCACAGTCCAGTGACTCTTCAGTCCAAGTTTGGTAGAGGTAAGTCCTTGCCTCACCTCGCTAGACTGCATTGCTGGGAACCGCAACTTTTTGCAGCTACTCCGGCCTCCGTGGACTTCCGGCGGAAATCCTTTGTGCACAGTCCATCCTGGGTCCACGGCACTCTAACCTGCATTGCACGACCTTCTAAGTTGTTCTCCGGCGACGTGGGACTTCTTTGTGCGACTTCGGGTGAGCACCGTTTCACGCATCCTCGTAGTGCCTGTTTCTGGCACTTTTCCGGGTGCTACCTGCTGCTAGGAGGGCTCCTTGTCTTGCTCGACGTTCCCTCTACCTCCTGGTCCAATTTGCGACCTCCTGGTCCCTCCTGGGCCACAGCAGCGTCCAAAAACGTTAACTGCACGATTTGCAGCTAGCAAGGCTTGTTGGCGTTCTTTCGGCGGGAAAACACTTCTGCACGACTCTACAAGGCGAGAGGGATCCGTCCTCCAAAGGGGAAGTCTCTAGCCCTTTGCGTTCTTGCAGAAACCGCAGCTTCTTCTGTCCAGTAGAAGCTTCTTTGCACCCGCAGCTGGCATTTCCTGGGCATCTGCCCATCTCCGACTTGCTTGTGACTTTTGGACTTGGTCCCCTTGTTCCACAGGTACCCCAGATTGGAAATCCAGCGTTGTTGCATTGTTAGTTTGTGTCTTTCCTGCCTTATTCCCCTATCACGACTTCTTTGTCCTTTGGGGAACTTTGGTGCACTTTGCACTCACTTTTCAGGGTCTTGGGGTGGGCTATTTTTCTAACCCTCACTATTTTCTAATAGTCCCAGCGACCCTCTACAAGGTCACATAGGTTTGGGGTCCATTCGTGGTTCGCATTCCACTTTTGGAGTATATGGTTTGTGTTGCCCCTATCCCTATGTGTCCCCATTGCATCCTATTGTAACTATACATTGTTTGCACTGTTTTCTAAGACTATACTGCATATTTTTGCTATTGTGTATATATATCTTGTGTATATTTCCTATCCTCTCACTGAGGGTACACTCTGAGATACTTTGGCATATTGTCATAAAAATAAAGTACCTTTATTTTTAGTATAACTGTGTATTGTGCTTTCTTATGATATTGTGCATATGACACTAAGTGGTACTGTAGTAGCTTCACACGTCTCCTAGTTCAGCCTAAGCTGCTCTGCTAAGCTACCATTATCTATCAGCCTAAGCTGCTAGATTCCCCAATACACTAATAAGGGATAACTGGGCCTGGTGCAAGGTGCAAGTACCCCTTGGTACTCACTACAAGCCAGTCCAGCCTCCTACATTGGTTGTGCAGCTGTGGGATAAGTGCTTTGAGACTACTTACCACTCTTGTCATTGTACTTTTCATAAGAGAAAAATATACAAAACAAGTTCAGTGTATATACACATTGCCAAAAAGTTTTGCATTTCCTCTTTTCACTCTTTTCTAAGTGCTGAAAAGTACTTCTAACTTTCTAAAAAGTTCTAAAAAGTTTTAAAAGTTTTTTTTCTCTGTCTTTCTAAAAGCTCTGACAAACTTTTTTCTCTTTTTCTATCACTTTAACTCTCTCTAAAAATGTCTGGCACAGGCCAAAATGTTGATCTGTCCAAACTTGCATATGATCACCTTAGCTGGAAAGGAGCAAGGAGTCTCTGCATAGAGAGAGGTTTGAGTGTAGGGAAGAATCCTTCCTTGGAACTGTTACTTAACATGCTTAGAGAACAGGATAAGGCTAGAAGTGCCCCATCTGTTGAAAAAGTAGCTAATGGTTCCCAATCTGATCCAGGGACTCCCCCAGGAAAAGATTAAGGAAAGAAACTTCCTAGCCTGCCCATTACTAGACAGTCTAGCATAGTTGGTAATGATGTAGAGCCACACCATACAAATAGTGTTGTCTCACATCATAGCAAAAGCATTTATTCTCACCACAGTGGTACTGATGTTTCTGTTAGCCAAGCTGTTAGGGTGCCCTCTGTAAGGGACAGGTCTCCTTCTGTCCATTCTCACCATACTTCTGTTTCAAGGCATGTCCCTCCCACCCACCCTGATGACAGATTGTTAGAAAGGGAGCTCAATAGATTGAGAGTGGAACAAACCAGACTGAAGCTCAAGAAGCAACAGCTGGATTTGGATAGACAGACTTTAGAAATAGAGAAGGAGAGACAGAAACTGGGTTTAGAAACCCATGGTGGCAGCAGCAGTATTCCCCATAGTCATCCTGCAAAAGAGCATGATTCCAGGAATCTGCATAAGATAGTTCCCCCTTATAAGGAGGGGGATGACATTAACAAGTGGTTTGCTGCACTTGAGAGGGCCTGTGCTGTACAGGATGTCCCTCAAAGGCAGTGGGCTGCTATCCTATGGCTATCATTTAGAGGAAAAGGTAGGGATAGGCTCCTTACTGTAAACGAAAATGAAGCTAATGATTACAAAGTTCTTAAGAATGCACTCCTGGATGGTTATGGCTTAACCACTGAACAATACAGGATAAAGTTCAGAGAGACCAAAAAGGAGTCTTCACAAGACTGGGTTGATTTCATTGACCATTCAGTGAAGGCCTTGGAGGGGTGGTTACATGGCAGTAAAGTTACTGATTATGACAGCCTGTATAACTTGATCCTGAGAGAGCATATTCTTAATAATTGTGTGTCTGATTTGTTGCACCAGTACTTGGTGGACTCTGATCTGACCTCTCCCCAAGAATTGGGAAAGAAGGCAGACAAATGGGTCAGAACAAGGGTGAACAGAAAAGTTCATACAGGGGGTGACAAAGATGGCAACAAGAAGAAGGATGGTAAGTCTTCTGACAAGGGTGGGGACAAATCTAAAAATGAGTCTTCATCAGGCCCACAAAAACACTCTGGTGGGGGTGGTGGGCCCAAATCCTCTTCTAATCAAAACAAGGAAAAGAAACCATGGTGCTATTTATGTAAAATAAAAGGCCATTGGACAACAGATCCCAGTTGTCCAAAGAAAAGCACCAAGCCTCCTACCACTACAACCCCTACTGCTACACCTAGTGTCCCTACTAATAGCAGTGGTGGTGGGAGCAAACCTGCTAATAGCCAATCCAAGGGAGTAGCTGGGCTCACTATTGGTAACTTAGTTGGGGTTGGTCTTGTTAGGGAGACCACAGAGGCTGTGTTAGTCTCTGAGGGGGCTATTGATTTAGCCACCTTAGTTGCTTGTCCCCTTAATATGGATAAGTACAAGCAGCTACCCCTAATAAATGGTGTTGAGGTTCAGGCCTACAGGGACACTGGAGCCAGTGTAACTATGGTCATAGAGAAACTGGTCCACCCTGAACAACACCTACTTGGTCACCAGTACCAAGTAACCGATGCTCACAACAACACACTTAGCCACCCCATGGCTGTTGTAAATCTCAACTGGGGGGGGGTTACTGGTCCAAAAAAAGTTGTGGTAGCTTCAGATTTACCTGTAGACTGTCTATTAGGGAATGATTTGGAGACATCAGCTTGGTCAGATGTGGAGTTGGAGGCCCATGCAGCAATGCTGGGCATCCCAGGGCATATTTTTGCTTTGACAAGGGCTCAGGCCAAAAAGCAAAAAGGACAGGGAAGCTTGGATCCTGGAACAATGGACCAAGTGCTCCCTAAAGCTAGGGCTAGTAGAAGCAAACCACTTCCTACTATCCCTCCCTCTACAGTGAATTCTACTTCTGAGGAAGAAGAATTCCCTCCCTGTGCAGAACCTACACCAGAGGAGCTTCAAGCAGACACTGCTGAGCTTTTGGGTGAAGGGGGGCCTGCCAGGGAGGAGCTGAGTGTGGCACAGCAAACCTGTCCCACATTAGAGGGTCTAAGACAGCAAGCTGTCAAACAAGCTAATGGGGATGTCAGTGACTCTCACAGAGTTTACTGGGAGGACAACCTCTTGTACACTGAGCATAGGGATCCTAAACCTGGAGCTGCCAGGAGATTAGTGATTCCTCAGGAGTACAGAAAGTTCCTCCTAACTCTAGCCCACGACATTCCCCTAGCTGGACACCTGGGACAAATGAAAACTTGGGACAGACTTGTCCCCTTGTTTCATTGGCCTAGGATGTCTGAGGACACAAAGGAATTTTGTAAGTCCTGTGAAACCTGTCAAGCCAGTGGCAAGACAGGTGGCACCCCAAAGGCACCCCTTATTCCACTGCCTGTGGTTGGGGTTCCCTTTGAAAGGGTAGGGGTTGACATAGTTGGCCCCCTTGACCCTCCTACTGCTTCAGGCAATAGGTTTATATTGGTGGTAGTGGACCATGCCACAAGATATCCTGAAGCAATTCCTTTAAGGACCACTACAGCACCGGCAGTGGCAAAGGCCCTCCTGGGAATATTTTCTAGGGTGGGCTTCCCAAAGGAAGTAGTATCAGACAGAGGAAGCAATTTCATGTCTGCATACGTAAAGGCCATGTGGAAGGAGTGTGGTGTAACTTATAAGTTCACTACACCCTATCATCCACAAACAAATGGACTGGTGGAGAGATTTAATAAAACTCTCAAAGGCATGATTATGGGTCTCCCTGAAAAACTCCGCAGGAGATGGGATATCCTGTTACCATGCCTCCTTTTTGCCTACAGGGAGGTACCCCAGAAAGGAGTGGGCTTCAGCCCCTTTGAACTTCTTTTTGGACACCCTGTTAGGGGTCCACTCACACTTGTAAAGGAGGGTTGGGAACAACCTTTAAAAGCTCCTAAGCAGGATATTGTGGATTATGTACTTGGCCTCAGATCAAGGATGGCTGAGTACATGAAAAAGGCCAGCAAAAACCTTCAGGCCAGCCAAGAGCTCCAGAAGCAATGGCATGATCAGAAGGCTGTTTTGGTTCAGTACCAACCAGGGCAGAAAGTGTGGGTCTTGGAGCCTGTGGCCCCAAGAGCACTCCAAGATAAATGGAGTGGACCCCACATAATTGTTGAAAAGAAGGGTGAAGTCACCTACTTAGTTGACTTAGGCACTGCCAGGAGTCCCCTTAGGGTGCTCCATGTCAATCGCCTGAAACCCTACTATGACAGGGCTGATCTCACCCTGCTCATGGCAACTGATGAGGGACAGGAAGAAGACAGTGATCCTCTACCTGATCTCTTCTCTTCCACAGAACAAGATGCTCTTGTGGAAGGTGTAGTTTTGGCTGATTGTCTTACTGCTGAGCAGAAAGACCATTGCATAAATCTCCTAGATCAATTCTCTGAACTCTTCTCTACTGTGCCAGGTACCACTTCTTGGTGTGAGCACACTATAGATACTGGAGACAGTTTACCTGTCAAAAGTAAGATCTATAGGCAGCCTGACCATGTCAGGGACTGCATAAAGCAAGAGGTGCAGAAAATGTTAGAACTAGGAGTGGTTGAGCACTCTGAAAGTCCATGGGCTTCTCCTGTGGTACTTGTACCAAAACCCCATTCCAAAGATGGAAAGAAGGAAATGCGGTTTTGTGTAGACTATAGAGGTCTCAACCTTGTAACCAAAACTGATGCTCACCCTATACCCAGGGCAGATGAGCTCATAGATACACTGGCATCTGCCAAGTATCTAAGCACTTTTGATTTGACTGCAGGGTATTGGCAGATCAAATTATCAGAAGATGCTAAACCTAAAACTGCATTTTCAACCATTGGAGGACATTACCAGTTCACAGTAATGCCTTTTGGATTGAAGAATGCACCTGCCACTTTTCAAAGGTTGGTGAACACAGTCCTGCAAGGGCTGGAAGCTTTCAGTGCAGCATATTTGGACGATATAGCTGTCTTTAGCTCCAGCTGGGATGATCACCTGGTCCACCTATGGAAGGTTTTAGAGGCCCTGCAAAAGGCAGGCCTCACTATCAAGGCTTCAAAGTGCCAGATAGGGCAGGGTAAGGTGGTTTATCTGGGACACCTTGTTGGTGGGGAACAGATTGCACCACTTCAGGGGAAAATCCAAACAATTATTGATTGGGTTCCCCCTACCACTCAGACTCAGGTGAGAGCCTTCCTAGGCCTCACTGGGTATTACAGGAGGTTCATTAAGAACTATGGCTCCATTGCAGCCCCTCTTAATGACCTCACATCCAAGAAAATGCCTAAAAAGGTATTATGGACAGCAAACTGTCAGAAAGCTTTTGAGGAGCTGAAGCAGGCCATGTGCTCTGCACCTGTCCTGAAAAGCCCTTGTTACTCTAAAAAATTATATGTCCAAACTGATGCATCTGAATTAGGAGTAGGGGCAGTCCTATCACAACTTAATTCTGAGGGCCAGGATCAACCTGTTGCTTTTATTAGTAGGAGGTTGACCCCTAGAGAAAAGCGTTGGTCTGCCATTGAGAGGGAGGCCTTTGCTGTGGTCTGGGCTCTGAAGAAGTTGAGGCCATACCTGTTTGGCACTCACTTCATTGTTCAGACAGACCACAAACCTCTACTTTGGCTAAAACAAATGAAAGGTGAAAATCCTAAATTGTTGAGGTGGTCCATATCCCTACAGGGAATGGACTATACAGTGGAACATAGACCTGGGAGTAGCCACTCCAATGCAGATGGACTCTCCAGATATTTCCACTTAGACAATGAAGACTCATCAGGTCATGGCTAGTCTTATTGTCCTTCGTTTGGGGGGGGGGGGTTGTGTAGGAAAGTACCATCTTGCCTGGCATGTTACCCCCATTTTTCACTGTATATATGTTGTTTTAGTTGTATGTGTCACTGGGACCCTGTTCTCCAGGGCCCCAGTGCTCATAAATGTGCCTGAATGTGTTACCTGTGTAGTGACTAACTGTATCACTGAGGCTCTGCTAATCAGAACCTCAGTGGTTATGCTCTCTCATTTCTTTCAAATTGTCATCGACAGGCTAGTGACCAATTTTACCAATTTACATTGGCTTACTGGAACACCCTTATAATTCCCTAGTATATGGTACTGAGGAACCCAGGGTATTGGGGTTCCAGGAGATCCCTATGGGCTGCAGCATTTCTTTTGCCACCCATAGGGAGCTCTGACAAATCTTACACAGGCCTGCCACTGCAGCCTGAGTGAAATAACGTCCACGTTATTTCACAGCCATTTTTCACTGCACTTAAGTAACTTATAAGTCACCTATATGTCTAACCTTTACCTAGTAAAGGTTGGGTGCTAAGTTACTTAGTGTGTGGGCACCCTGGCACTAGCCAAGGTGCCCCCACATTGTTCAGGGCCAATTCCCCGGACTTTGTGAGTGCGGGGACACCATTACACGCGTGCACTACATATAGGTCACTACCTATATGTAGCTTCACAATGGTAACTCCGAATATGGCCATGTAATATGTCTATGATCATGGAATTGCCCCCTCTATACCATCCTGGCATAGTTGGCACAATCCCATGATCCCAGTGGTCTGTAGCACAGACCCTGGTACTGCCAAACTGCCTTTCCCGGGGTTTCACTGCAGCTGCTGCTGCTGCCAACCCCTCAGACAGGCATCTGCCCTCCTGGGGTCCAGCCAGGCCTGGCCCAGGATGGCAGAACAAAGAACTTCCTCTGAGACAGGGTGTTACACCCTCTCCCTTTGGAAAATGGTGTGAAGGCAGGGGAGGAGTAGCCTCCCCCAGCCTATGGAAAAGCTTTCTTGGGCACAGATGTGCCCAATTCTGCATAAGCCAGTCTACACCGGTTCAGGGGACCCCTTAGCCCTGCTCTGGCGTGAAACTGGACAAAGGAAAGGGGAGTGGCCACTCCCCTGACCTGCACCTCCCCTGGGAGGTGTCCAAAGCTCCTCCAGTGTGCTCCAGACCTCTGCCATCTTGGAAACAGAGGTGCTGCTGGCACACTGGACTGCTCTGAGTGGCCAGTGCCACCAGGTGACGTCAGAGACTCCTTGTGATAGGCTCCTTCAGGTGTTGCTAGCCTATCCTCTCTCCTAGGTAGCCAAACCCTCTTTTCTGGCTATTTAGGGTCCCTGTCTCTTGGGATTCCTTAGATAACGAATGCAAGAGCTCATCCGAGTTCCTCTGCATCTCTCTCTTCACCTTCTGCCAAGGAATCGACCGCTGACCGCGCTGGAAGCCTGCAAACCTGCAACATAGTAGCAAAGACGACTACTGCAACTCTGTAACGCTGATCCGTCCGCCTTCTCGACTGTTTTTCTGGTGGTGCATGCTGTGGGGGTAGTCTGCCTCCTCTCTGCACTAGAAGCTCCGAAGAAATCTCCAGTGGGTCGACGGAATCTTCCCCCTGCAACCGCAGGCACCAAAAAGCTGCATTACCGGTCCCTTGGGTCTCCTCTCAGCACGACGAGCCAGGTCCCTCGAATCCAGCAACTCTGTCCAAGTGACCCCCACAGTCCAGTGACTCTTCAGTCCAAGTTTGGTGGAGGTAAGTCCTTGCCTCACCTCGCTAAGCTGCATTGCTGGGAACCGCGACTTTTGCAGCTACTCCGGCCTCCGTGCACTTCCGGCGGAAATCCTTTGTGCACAGTCCAGCCTGGGTCCACGGCACTCTAACCTGCATTGCACGACCTCCTAAGTTGTTCTCCGGCGACGTGGGACTTCTTTGTGCGACTTCGGGTGAGCACCGTTTCACGCATCCTCGTAGTGCCTGTTTCTGGCACTTGTCCGGGTGCTACCTGCTGCTAAGAGGACCTCTTGTCTTGCTCGACGTCCCCTCTACCTCCTGGTCCAATTTGCGACCTCCTGGTCCCTCCTGGGACACAGCAGCGTCCAAAAACGCTAACCGCACGATTTGCAGCTAGCAAGGCTTGTTGGCGTTCTTTCGGCGGGAAAACACTTCTGCACAACTCTACAAGGTGAGCGGGATCCGTCCTCCAAAGGGGAAGTCTCTAGCCCTTTGCGTTCTTGCAGAAACCGCAGCTTCTTCTGTCCAGTAGAAGCTTCTTTGCACCCGCAGCTGGCATTTCCTGGGCATCTGCCCATCTCCGACTTGCTTGTGACTTTTGGACTTGGTCCCCTTGTTCCACAGGTACCCCAGATTGGAAATCCAGCGTTGTTGCATTGTTGGTTTGTGTCTTTCCTGCCTTATTCCCCTATCACGACTTCTTTGTCCTTTGGGGAACTTTGGTGCACTTTGCACTCACTTTTCAGGGTCTTGGGGTGGGCTATTTTTCTAACCCTCGCTATTTTCTAATAGTCCCAGCGACCCTCTACAAGGTCACATAGGTTTGGGGTCCATTCGTGGTTCGCATTCCACTTTTGGAGTATATGGTTTGTGTTGCCCCATCCCTATGTGTCCCCATTGCATCCTATTGTAACTATACATTGTTTGCACTGTTTTCTAAGACTATACTGCATATTTTTGCTATTGTGTATATATATCTTGTGTATATTTCCTATCCTCTCACTGAGGATACACTCTGAGATACTTTGGCATATTGTCATAAAAATAAAGTACCTTTATTTTTAGTATAACTGTGTATTGTGCTTTCTTATGATATTGTGCATATGACACTAAGGCCCGTATTTATACTTTTTTAGCGCCGCATTTGCGCTGCTTTTTGAGGCAAAAACGGCGCAAACTTACAAAATACAATTGTATTTTGCAAGTTTGCGCCGCTTTTGCGTCAAAAAGTGACGCAAATGCGGCGCTAAAAAAGTATAAATACGGGCCTAAGTGGTACTGTAGTAGCTTCACACATCTCCTAGTTCAGCCTAAGCTGCTCTGCTAAGCTACCATTATCTATCAGCCTAAGCTGCTAGACACCCTATACACTAATAAGGGATAACTGGGCCTGGTGCAAGGTGCAAGTACCCCTTGGTACTCACTACAAGCCAGTCCAGCCTCCTACACCGGTGCACTCCAAAAACCTGGAACACTCACCACTGGTACTGGAGGCTTTTTGGCTGAGGCGCTACGATGGGACTGATGAATTGGAGGGTGGGGGTGGGGGCAAAAAGGTCAACTTGACAGAGGAACAGTTTCTGACGAACGCTGGGATGGGAAGCTGGAGGGGGTCTGGGAGTGGAGGAAGAGGAGGTGGTTGTAGGAGGTGTCACTTTAGGTGTTTTGGGTGCAGGTGCAGGTACTGGAGGCTGTCGTGAGGTGGATGGATGTTGGGTGAGTGATTGCCGGCGTTCGTGTACTTTGGGAGGGGGCGTCACAGACACACTGGGAGAGGACACAGGGGACGTGTAAATGGCAGTGGAGGTGGTGAGTGCAGGTGAGCGGCTTGGGATGCTGGGTGTCCTGGTGCGAATCATGGTGCCTGTAGATGTGGTGCATGCAGGTGTGTGTGTAGACGAGACTGGGAGGGAGGAGGGAGAAGAGGAGGAGGGGGACACAGTGGAGGCAGTGGATGTTGCTGTGTCTGTATGGGTTTGATGCTTGTGTGAGTGCCTGTGGGATGTGTGGTGCCTATGTTTGCTTGAGCTACTTTTGAGTGTTGACTTGTGTGCATGCTGGTCTGTAGGTGTGCTTGGGATGGGCTGGGGTACAGGGGATTGGGTCTGGGTGGAGGAAGTTGGAGGGGGGAGGCTAGACACAGGGACAATGGCTGCCATCAGTGCTGAGGCCAGAGATTGCAGGGTTCGCTGAAGGACAGCCTGACCAGAATGAATGCCCTCCAGGAATGCATTACCGTGTTGCAACTCTCGTTCTACACCCTGGATGGCATTCACAATGGTAGACTTCCCAACAGTGAGTGACCTGAGGAGGTCAATGGCCTCCTCACTGAGGGCAGCAGGGGTGACTGGGGCAGGGCCTGAGGTGCCTGGGGCAAAGGTGATGCCCACCCTCCTGGGTGAGCGGGCACGGGGCGAACGCTGAGGGGCTGCTGGGAGGGCGGTGCTGGTAGGGGAGGTGGCGGCTGTACCTGTAGAGGTGGGGGGCACAGATGGTGCTGCCACCACAAGGGAGCCCCCATCGGCGAACGAGTCCGTGTCGCTGCTTGGTGATCCGGTGGCCGACGTGAAGCTCCCCTCGCCCTCCGTCCCACTGGTGCATTCAGAGTCCGTGCTGTGGCCCTCCATGGCCATGTGGGATGCAGCTCCCTCGTACTCCGGTGCCACTGTACCTCCGCCTGTTGATGCTGATGTACAAAAGGACAGGGAGAGCAGAAAAAGGGGGGGGGACAGAATAAAGAGAGTTTTAGTGCATGGATTACCGCTACCGTTGGCGGACAAGACAGACGCAGCAGCCCCCTGCATTATGCCGTGCTCTTGACCTCTGCACATGCAATTTCTGGGACATGGCCTACATGGCAATGGTGGGAATCTGCGCACATGGATGCCACAGGGGCAACTATACCTCAACTTGGCACTCTGCTGAGGTGGGGTTGAGTGCCACATGGCCTACATTACGGAGGGGCCTTGCCTACCTAACTTGCCCTGGCCTAGGGACACCCACAGCCCACCTCCCCCACCCAGACCCTTCCACTGCACGCAAAGTCCGCTGAATGAGGTTGTACTCACCCCTTGTGTCTGCTGTGATGTCCTCAAGCGCCCATCCAACTCCGGGTAGGCCACCGCCAGGATCCGGAACATCAGGAGGGTCATGGTGCGACGGGCACCCCTCCTACGTTGGGAGGCCATCCCCAGCTGAGCCTCCGCCGTCTTCTTGCTGCAGCGGCGAATGTCCTCCCATCTCTTACGGCAGTGGGTGCCCTGTCTCTGGTGGGCCCCCAGGTTCCAGACCTCCTTGGCGATGGCACGCCAAATGTCCCTCTTCTGGTGGGCGCTGACCTACATGACATGCACAAGGAAAGAGAAACAGTCATTACCAACTGCACTGTCAATGTGAGTGGCCCCCTCCCTACTCTGGCCATGTGGCTCATTCATTCCCATGCATAACTGTTCTATGTACTCTGCCCCCTTCCCTCTTCCACCCAGCCCTCTCCACCTAGGCCTAGCCCATACAACGTGCTCCCTGTGTACTAACCTGTTGGTCTGGAGGACCGTAGAGTAGCGTGTACTGGGGGAGGACCCCATCCACAAGTTTCTCCAACTCCTGTGCAGTGAAGGCAGGGGCCCTTTCCCCAGACGCAGCAGCCATCGTCGCTTCCAGACCGAGGTCACAGCAGCACTAGCAGTGTAGGTCCTCTCCTGTCGAAGGTCAGGTATCTAGTGAGTGAACAGATAGAAAATGGAAGTGACGTCCGCGGCGGTGCGCATCATCACTGCCGGAGCACCTGTTCATTGGATCCTGGGACCCATAGGGTCCAATGTTAACCAATGCAGCATTGCGCGGCGGTCTACGACCGCCTACCGCGACGGTGTGCAACGCCAGTGCAGTTACCCCACAATCCCATTGTCTCAGTTTAGAGGTCAGGCAGCCGCCATTTCAGGGGCCCACATGGCTTCATTTACTACTGCGTCACGCATAGCTCGGCCTATACTCAACACACATACAGGAAGGCTTTTTTGTCTGGTGTAGTCTTGTGTGTAACTGTGGGTACATACCTGGAGGAATAGTGACTGGTTCTTCGCTGTTGTCCTTCTTAGGCACCGTCAGCTGGGACATATGAGAAGATGGCGGAATCCTCCGGTGTACCGACCGCTGGTGGACCTGTTGACAATGGAAGAAAGACATATCATCGTCACCTACCGGTTTGACCATGCCACAATCCAGGAACTATTTACCCAGTTTGAGCCAGACCTGATGTCACCAATCCGCCATCCGACTCGAATCCCCCCTGACGTGCAGGTGCTGTCAGTGCTCCACTTCCTTGCAAGTGGGTCATTTCAGACAACAGTGGCCATGGCATAAGGGATGTCCCAGCCTATGTTTTCCAACGTGTTGTACAGAGTGCTGTCTGCCCTGCTGAAACACGTAAGGAGATACATCATTTTCCCTGGTGGAGGATTTGCCTACAGTGAAAGGTGACTTCTATGCCCTTGGACATATCCCCAACGTCATAGGTGCCATTGATGGGACCCATGTAGCTCTGGTCCCCCCCCGCAGGAGTGAACAGGTGTACAGAAACCGGAAGAGTTATCATTCCATGAATGTCCAGATGGTCTATTTGGCAGACCAGTACATCTCGCAGGTAAATGCAATGTTCCCTGGCTCTGTGCATCACGCCTACATCCTGCGGATAGCAGCATCCCTGATATGATGGGTCAACTCCAGAGGCACTGTGTATGGCTATTGGGGGACTCTGGTTACCCCAACCTTTCCTGGCTATTGACCCCAGTGAGGAATCCCAGGACCAGGGCAGAGGAACGGTACAATGATGCCCATGGGCGGACTAGGAGGGTAATCGAACGCACCTTCGGCCTCCTGAAGGCGAAGTTCGGGTGCCTCCATATGACAGGTGGATCCCTATTCTACTCACCGAAGAAGGTGTGCGACATCATCATCGCCTGGTCATTGCTCCATAATTTGGCATTGCGACGCCAGGTGCCTTTTCTGCAGGAGGATGATCCAGATGACGGTGTTGTGGCAGCTGTGGAGCCTGTGGAGCCAGTGGACAGTTGTAGGAGGCTGGACTGGCTTGTAGTGAGTACCAAGGGGTACTTGCACCTTGCACCAGGCCCAGTTATCCCTTATTAGTGTATAGGGTGTCTAGCAGCGTAGGCTGATAGATAATGGTAGCTTAGCAGAGCAGCTCAGGCTGAACTAGGAGACGTGTGAAGCTACTACAGTACCACTTAGTGTCATATGCACAATATCATAAGAAAACACAATACACAGTTATACTAAAAATAAAGGTACTTTATTTTTATGACAATATGCCAAAGTATCTTAGAGTGTACCCTCAGTGAGAGGATAGGAAATATACACAAGATATATATACACAATAGCAAAAATATGCAGTATAGTCTTAGAAAACAGTGCAAACAAGATATAGTTACAATAGGATGCAATGGGGAAACATAGGGATAGGGGCAACACAAACCATATACTCCAAAAGTGGAATGCGAACCACGAATGGACCCCAAACCTATGTGACCTTGTAGAGGGTCGCTGGGACTATTAGAAAATAGTGAGAGTTAGAAAAATAACCCTCCCCAAGACCCTGAAAAGTGAGTGCAAAGTGCATTAAAGTTCCCCTAAGGACAAAGAAGTCCTGTTAGAGGAATAATGCAGGAAAGACACAAACCAGCAATGCAACAACTGTGGATTTCCAATCTCGGGTACCTGTGGAACAAGGGGACCAAGTCCAAAAGTCACAAGCAAGTCGGAGATGGGCAGATGCCCAGGAAATGCCAGCTGCGGGTGCAGAGAAGCTTCTACTGGACAGAAGAAGCTGAGGTTTCTGCAGGAACGAAAAGGGCTAAAGACTTCCCCTTTGGTGGACGGATCCCTCTCGCCTTGGAGAGTCGTGCAGAAGTATTTTCCCGCCGGAAGGACGCCAACAAGCCTTGCTAGTCGCAAATTGTGCGTTTGGCGTTTTTGGACGCTGCTGGGGCCCAGGAGGGACCAGGAGGTTGCAAATTGGACCTGAAGAGAGAGAGGACGTCGAGCAAGACAAAGAGCAGGTAGCACCCGGAGAAGTGCCAGAAACAGGCACTACGAGGATGCGTGAAACGGTGCTCGCCGAAGTTGCACAAAGGAGTCCCACGTCGCCGGAGACCAACTTAGAAAGTCGTGCAATGCAGGTTAGAGTGCCGTGGACCCAGGCTTGGCTGTGCACAAAGGATTTCCGCCGGAAGTGCACAGGGGCCGGAGTAGCTGCAAAGTCGCGGTTCCCAGCAATGCAGCCCAGCGAGGTGAGGCAAGGACTTACCTCCACCAAACTTGGGCTGAAGAGTCACTGGACTGTGGGGGTCACTTGGACAGAGTCACTGGATTCGAGGGACCTTGCTCGTCGTGCTGAGAGGAGACCCAAGGGACCGGTAATGCAGCTTTTTGGTGCCTGCGGTTGCAGGGGGAAGATTCCGTCGACCCACGGGAGATTTCTTCGGAGCTTCTGGTGCAGAGAGGAGGCAGACTACCCCCACAGCATGCACAAGCAGGAAAACAGTCGAGAAGGCGGCAGGATCAGCGTTACAGAGTTGCAGTAGTCGTCTTTGCTACTATGTTGCAGGTTTGCAGGCTTCCAGCGCGGTCAGCAGTCGATTCCTTATCAGAAGGTGAAGAGAGAGATGCAGAGGAACTCGGCTGAGCTCTTGCATTCGTTATCTAAAGTTTCCCCAGAGACAGAGACCCTAAATAGCCAGAAAAGAGGGTTTGGCTACCTAGGAGAGAGGATAGGCTACTAACACCTGAAGGAGCCTATCAGCAGGAGTCTCTGACGTCACCTGGTGGCACTGGCCACTCAGAGCAGTCCAGTGTGCCAGCAGCACCTCTGTTTCCAAGATGGCAGAGGTCTGGAGCACACTGGAGGAGCTCTGGACACCTCCCAGGGGAGGTGCAGGTCAGGGGAGTGGTCACTCCCCTTTCTTTTGTCCAGTTTCGCGCCAGAGCAGGGGCTAAGGGGTCCCTGAACCGGTGTAGACTGGCTTATGCAGAATTGGGCACCTCTGTGCACAACAAAGCATTTCCAGAGGCTACTCCTCCCCTGCCTTCACACCATTTTCCAAAGGGAGAGGGTGTCACACCCTCTCTCAGAGGAAGTTCTTTGTTCTGCCATCCTGGGCCAGGCCTGGCTGGACCCCAGGAGGGCAGTTGCCTGTCTGAGGGGTTGGCAGCAGCAGCAGCTGCAGTGAAACCCCAGGAAGGGCAGTTTGGCAGTACCAGGGTCTGTGCTACAGACCACTGGGATCATGGGATTGTGCCAACTATGCCAGGATGGCATAGAGGGGGCAATTCCATGATCATAGACATGTTACATGGCCATATTCGGAGTTACCATTGTGAAGCTACATATAGGTAGTGACCTATATGTAGTGCACGCGTGTAATGGTGTCCCCGCACTCACAAAGTTCAGGGAATTGGCTCTGAACAATGTGGGGGCACCTTGGCTAGTGCCAGGGTGCCCTCACACTAAGTAACTTTGCACCTAACCTTTACCAGGTAAAGGTTAGACATATAGGTGACTTATAAGTTACTTAAGTGCAGTGTAAAATGGCTGTGAAATAACGTGGACGTTATTTCACTCAGGCTGCAGTGGCAGGCCTGTGTAAGAATTGTCAGAGCTCCCTATGGGTGGCAAAAGAAATGCTGCAGCCCATAGGGATCTCCTGGAACCCCAATACCCTGGGTACCTCAGTACCATATACTAGGGAATTATAAGGGTGTTCCAGTAAGCCAATGTAAATTGGTAAAAATGGTCACTAGCCTGTTAGTGACAATTTGGAAAGAAATGAGAGAGCATAACCACTGAGGTTCTGATTAGCAGAGCCTCAGTGAGACAGTTAGTCACTACACAGGTAACACATTCAGGCACACTTATGAGCACTGGGGCCCTGGGTTACCAGGGTCCCAGTGACACATACAACTAAAACAACATATATACAGTGAAAAATGGGGGTAACATGCCAGGCAAGATGGTACTTTCCTACAACAGTGATGAGGAGGAAGCTGAGGATGAAGAAAACGACAACAGGGAGTCAGTCATACAGCAATATTTCCAGTGACACACAGGTGAGAACATTTTCTGGTTTAACATTACATTAACTTTCACACGTCTACCTCTATCCTGTACCTACATTTCACTCACTATTTGTTAATTGAGTTGTACCCTTCCATTTCAGTTTCACAAGTGTGGTAACCTACGTGTCAACTGCTTGCATCCTTCAAGGGCTTGTGATGTGTGACATTGGTATGCTAGCCTTACAATGGGTAACCCATTATGACACTGTAATTGATAATACAAAGTTCCAAATCATAGACTGACTCAAGATATTTTTGGCTTTCAAGGGTGTTTATTTAAGTGCTAAAAAAATCAAGGAAGATTGTAAAATGGGGATGGGTGATGGTGGAGGAATGTCCATGGCAGAGTACAGTCTATTAGTCTCACAGGTGCACTGCCCATCCGGGCATTGGAAGTGGAGCTGGGGCAGTTCCAATCTGGACAGGGTGACAAAGTGGGACAGTGGGGGGACAATCAGGGTGGTCTTATTTCCTGGCGGGGGTCTTGCCATCTTGCTCTGACCTGTTCCTGGATCTCAGGGACCGCTTGCGTGGTGGTTGTCCGTCTGCAGGGGATGGGGTGCTGGTGTGGTGGTCCTCTGGCGGGGCGTCCTGTCCACTAGCGCTGGCGGAGGTGGTGGGCAGTTCGTCATCCTGGCTAGTGTCAGGGGCCCCTTGGAGTGCCGCAGTGTCTCTCAAGGTCTTTTGAATGTCCGTCAGCACCCCTATGATGGTGCCCAGCGCGGAGCTGATGGTCCTGAGCTCCTCCCTGAACCCCAAATACAGTGCGTCCTGCAGATGCAGGGTCTCCTGCAACTTGTCCAGGACTGTCGCCATCGTCTCCTGGGAGTGGTGGTATGCTCCCATGATGGAGGATAGGGCCTCGTGGAGAGCTGGTTGCTTCTGAGAGGGCTCGTTGTCTTGCTGGACGCCCCCTCTGTCCCCTCACGCAATTGGTGACATCCTGGTCCCTCCTGGGCTACAGCAGCATCCAAAAACCCTAACCGCACGATTTGCAGCTAGCAAGGCTTGTTTGCAGTCTTTCTTCAGGAAAACACTTCTGCACGACTCTTCACGACGTGGGACATCCATCCTCTAAAGGGGAAGTTTCTAGCCCTTGCCGTTCCTGCAGAATCCTCAGCTTCTACTGCCTAGTAGCAGCTTCTTTGCACCCACAGCTGGCATTTCCTGGGCATCTGCCCACTCTCGACTTGATCGTGACTTTTGGACTTGGTCCCCTTGTTCCACAGGTACTCTAGTCTGGAAATCCATTGTTGTTGCATTGCTGGTGTTGGTATTTCCTGCAGAATTCCCCTATCACGACTTCTGTGCTCTTTGGGGAACTTTAGTGCACTTTGCACTCACTTTTCAGGGTCTTGGGGTGCGCTATTTTTCTAACCCTCACTGTTTTCTTACAGTCCCAGCGACCCTCTACAAGCTCACATAGGTTTGGGCTCCATTCGTGGTTCGCATTCCACTTTTGGAGTATATGGTTTGTGTTGCCCCTATCCCTATGTGTCCCCATTGCATCCTATTGTATTTATACATTGTTTGCACTGTTTTCTAATACTATACTGCATATTTTTGGTATTGTGTACATATATCTTGTGTATATTTGCTATCTTCATACTGACGGTACTCACTGAGATACTTTGGCATATTGTCATAAAAATAAAGTACCTTTATTTTTAGTATATCTGTGTATTGTGTTTTCTTATGATATTGTGCAAGTGACACTAGTGGTACTGTAGGAGCTTCACTTGTCTCCTAGTTCAGCCTAAGCTGCTCTGCTAAGCTACCATTATCTATCAGCCTAAGCTGCTAGACACCCTATACACTAATAAGGGATACCTGGGCCTGGTGCAAGGTGTAAGTACCCCTTGGTACTCACTACAAGCCAGTCCAGCCTCCTACACTGGTCATCAGGATCCAGTGGGGCAGAGCTTCTGTCGTCACTGTGGGCCTCTTCTGGGGGTGGAGTGGTGTTGTCTGGAACCTCTGGTGTGGTGACGTTCCTTCGGGTTCCTGCAGGGGTATAAGAACATGATTATTGCATCTGTGTGTGTAATGGTGTGCAATGGTTGGGTGTGCGTGATCCCCAGTGCAGGAATTCCTGTGTGGGGGCTTGTGTGGTGATGGTTGGGGGGTGTTCTGGGTATGTGCAGTGGGCATGCTTTAGTGAGGGGTGCCCATGCTTAGTTGTGTCATGCAGGGCTTGGTGTTGGGATGGGTGCTTGGTGTCATGGGTAGATTAGTGAGGATTTGGGGTGATAGGGGAGGGTGGGGGTGTGTGATAGCATGCAGGTAGGGTGGGGGATGTGATAGTTAAGATTTGACTTACCAGTGTCCCATCCTCCACCGACTCCTCCGAGGCCCTCAGGATGCAAGATGGTCAGGACTTGCTCCTCCCATGTTGTTAGTTGTGGGGGAGGAGGTGGGGTCCGCCACCAGTCCGCTGCACTGCGATGTTGTGCCTGGAGACCGTTGAACGCACCTTCCCCCGTAGGTCGTTCCACCTCTTCCTGATGTCCTTCCTATTTCTTGGGTGCTGTCCCACGACGTTGACCCTGTCCACTATTCTGCGCCATAGCTCCATCTTCCTGGCTATTGATGTGTGCTGTACCTGTGAGCCAAATAGCTGTGGCTCTACCAGTACAATTTCCTCCACCATGACCCTGAGCTCCTCCTCGGAGAAGCGGGGGTGTCTTTGGCGTGACATGGGGTGTTATGTGTGATGTGTGGGGTGGTGTATGTGTTGATGAGTGTGGTGAGTGTAGTGGTATGTGGTGTTTTGTGCGTGGATGTTGTGTGGGTGATGGTGTTGTGTGCCTCTGTGTGATGGGGTTGTCAATAGCTGTGCTGTCTCTCTGGCCTTCTCTCAGAATTTCTGGTTGTAGGGGTTTGTGTGTGATGTTGGTGTGTATTTTATATTGTGTTGGGTGTGTGGGAGTGGTGTGTGTATGTGTATCAGGTGTGTGTATTTTGAATTGTCCAATGTGGCGGTGTTTTGTATATGTGTGTGTATTTTGAGCGCGGCGGTGTGTACCGCCAATGGAATACCGCGGTTGAAAGACCGCCGCGTGGATTCGTGGGTCGTAATAGCATGGGCGTGTTTCTGTTGGCGTGGAGGTGGAGGATTTGTTTCCGCCAGTTTATCGCTGACCTTTGGTGTGGCGGTGTTGTGTGGGTGTCTGAATTTCGGCGGATTCAGTGATGTGTGTCATAATAGCTGTGGTGGTCTACCGCGGCGGTGTATTGGCGGTCTTCTACGCGGCGGTAAGCGCCTTATACCGCCAATGTTGTAATGACCCCCCTAATCCCTAGTCTTGGTGGGGGACCATTTGATAATTAGCCCCAGGAATTGTTCCAAAGGCAATATTCTGTGCACTGATGTGGTAAGAATACTTTGTAGGGTATGCTTTTGGGAAAGACTTGCCTTCAGCCAAAGCTTTCATGGCAGCCAGAATTTAATTATCAAATCTCGTCTGAGAATGAATCACTGTAGCAATAGAAGCCGTAGCTACCGTATTTTCCGGCGTATAAGACGACTGGGCGTATAAGACGACCCCCTACTTTCCCTGTTAAAATATAGGGTTTGGGCCGTATACCAGCTTATAAAACGACCCCCGGCGTATAAGACGACCCCCGACTTTTGAGAAGATTTTCATGGGTTAAAAAGTCGTCTTATACGCCGGAAAATACGGTACTGCACATTTAGTCACTTTATCAGCCAAAGTGTTGTCAATAACGTGTACTCCTACACGATGGTGGCCCAATGTATGGACTACATGGGCATTAGGTAGCTTATCCTTAAGATCAGCTACCGTCCCCCACAGAGCTCTGTGTTTTGTGGTGTTCCACTTTGAGTCTCTGAACCCTTCAAACGTGAATGATTGAGGCAATCATTGTAAGATTGGACACAGTCAATCAATAAATCAATCAATCAGAGTTTGTTAAGCGCAGCTACTCACCAGCAAGGGTCTCAAGGCACCGAGGGAGGTGGGACGTGGAGCGTCCATCAGTGCGGTGGTTCTTCAAATAGACATGTCTTCAGCTCTTTTGTGAGGTTGAGGAGGGGTGTAGTCTGTCTGAGGGGGAGCGGTAGGGGGTTTCTGGCTGTGATGGTGAGGTAGGAGAAGGAGCGTCCCCCTGTTCTTGTTTTTCTGATGCGGGGTACTTCGGCGAGGGAAAGCTGGTCTGAACGTAGGGTCCTGTGGGGGTACATGGAAATTGAGTCGCCTGTTCCGGTAGGCTGGTCCGGTGTCATGGAGGGCTTTGTGTGTGTGGGTGAGGCTGAAAGGTGATTCGTTACTCTATGGGGAGCCAGTGTAGTGTGCACAGGTGCTGGGAGATGTGACAATGTCGAGGTAGGTCACGGACCAGTCTGGCGGTGGCATTCTGGATGTTCTGTAGTTTGTGGGTGAGTTTCTTGTTGATTTCGGCGTAGAGTGTGTTGCCGTAGTCCAGTCTGCTGGTAACAAGGGCATGTGTGAGGGTCTTTCTGTGTTTGAGGGGGATCCATTTTAAAGTCTTGCGCAGGAGGCAGAGGGTGCGGAAGCAGGTGGATGCGAATGAGTTGATTTGGCGGTCCATGTTGAGTTTGGAGTCTAGGATGATCGCAAGGATTCGTGCTTGGTTCGTGGGGGTGGGTGGGCTTCCGAGGGTGGGGGCCACCAGGAGTCGTTCCACGTGTCGGGTTGATGGCCCATTATGAGTACTTCTGTTTTGTCTGCGTTGAGTTGTAGGCAGCTGCTTTTCATCCAGTTGGCGATTGCTCCCATGCCTTCGCGGAAGTTGTGTCTGGCTGTGTTGGGTTCGTAGGATAGGGAGAGCATGAGTTGGGTGGGGACACAGTTGCACGAATCACCGACAATCAGTGTGAGTTGTCCTGGATCCGTATGTTCTAGCGCTAGGATAAGGGCTTTAAGTTTAGCCAGTTGAGCTGTGCAGTCCCCGGGGGTCTGCATATAGGTATTGTGAGGGTGGAATATACCATCCTTCATTACTCTACTCATGGCTGCGCAAGCGGCTGAGAATTGATGTTTTGTACCTACAGCTGGTTGTGCTGAACCATCACTATAAATGACAGTTTGGTAGCTGGCAAGCGGCAAGATGTCAAGAGGTGCGTGGTTTTGTTGTCAAAGGTATGTGAGTGTTTTGCTTCTAGCATGTCTTGCTGCAATCCTCAAAGGATGCGCGTGTGTTCAATTGTCCAGTGTCTGCTAGAAAAATCTTGGCTTATTAAATCATAGTGTGGCTTGACACGTTGTGCATAGTCAGGAATGTATGTTCTGCCACAGTTAAAGAAACCAAGTAGACTGTAGTTTCCTGATATTATTTGGTGGCTGGAGTTTCGCACATTTTTATAAAAAGTGTGGGGCCAGGCTCTTGCCCTCATTTGATAGCTCATATCCCAGGAACAATACACTGAGAAAGGCTTTTTTAATTTTCTTTAAATTTAATTTGTAACCAAGGGCTGCGAATCCTAGAATGATCCGATCTACCCTCGCAACATGAATGTTGAGATCGTCATCCGTGAGATATATGTCATCCACATAGGACAACACCTCGTGGTCAATATCATGCAATAATGATGTTACACGGGCTGTGAACAGAAGCGTTTTTGTGAGCCGAATGAGAATGAACTCAGTTCCTGATTTTTATGTGCTAAATTTTGGGAGAAGAAACCGTTGGAAATATCCAAGGTTGTTTTGTATTTTTTATGCACTATGTTATTAATTAGTGCTATGCAGTGTGAATTTTTTATTGCGTATGTGCGTGTGTGTCTATTTTAATGTGTGTATTCAAAAACTATTCTAAATGAATGGTCCAGTTTTGCAACGGGAAATAATGGGTTGTTCATCGCAGAGACACAGGGCTCAATTACACCCTGGTACTCGAGCTGAGTGAGGATCTTGTTCACTGGAGCTTTTGCTTCGTGTTTAACAGGATAGTGGGGCTGAGGCAGGGGTGTAGACCTAATTGGTATTACATGATAAGGAGAATCCTTATCCTAATCTACATGGTTGCGGTATAGGGCAGGTGTCTGCGCTAAAGCCCAGTTGACAGCGTAGGCTTGTTTTACTGCTCCTGAAACAAGATTAGAGAAAGAAGGCAAAATGATATATTCTTCATGTGGGAGCTTACGGACATGTTCAGGAGGCCAGTGTCTTTCAGCCAGTAGGATATCACAGCTAAGTTCATCCCAGAATATTACACTAATGGTGCGCTCTATGTCTCCCTTAATTTGGATATTTAAATTGTAAACCCTGTTGTGTGGGAAAATAAGCTTGTCCGCAGTCTCAGCTGCATTAAAGTTGCTAGTTGCTGTCGCATCCAGATGATCTTTCAGACTTTGGTGACATATCGTGATTTACGCCCACTGTCCAGCAGTGTCACAGCCCACGTCTTGTTCTTCAGCAATGTTCTCAAGTTTACTGGCATTTTAAATGCTGCCACCTTTTTCTTTTTAAACTGTGGCTTTTGTTGTGGGGGCTTGTCTTCTTTTTTGTCTGAAAACCACTGTGAGTCTTACTTCTGTTTCATGTTGCTCTGACTGGCCCACTCTCTCACTTCATCTATCCGGTGTGTCCTGAAAGGAACGAGAGGGACATGAATCAGTATATCTGTCATGAACTTTTATATTTTTGCTATTTCTGAGATTATGGGGGTCATTCCGACCCCGGCGGGCGCCGCCCGCCTTGGCGGAGACCGCCAAAAGACCGCACTGCGGTCAAATGACCGCGGCGGTCATTCTGACTTTTCCGCTGGGCGGGCGGGCGACCGCCAAAAGGCCGCCCGCCCGCCCGCCCAGCGGGAAAGACCCAGCAACGATGAAGCCGGCTCCGAATGGAGCCGGCTGAGTTGCTGGGGTGCGACGGGTGCAGTGGCACCCGTCGCGATTTTCAGTGTCTGCTTTGCAGACACTGAAAATCATTATGGGGCCCTGTTAGGGGGCCCCTGCACTGACCATGCCAGTGGCATGGGCAGTGCAGGGGCCCCCAGGGGCCCCACGACACCCGTTCCCGCCATCCTGTTCCTGGCGGTAAAAACCGCCAGGAACAGGGTGGCGGTGTAGGAGGCTGGACTGGCTTGTAGTGAGTACCTAGGGGTACTTGCACCTTGCACCAGGCCCAGTTATCCCTTATTAGTGTATAGGGTGTCTAGCAGCATAGGCTGATAGATAATGGTAGCTTAGCAGAGCAGCTTACGCTGAACTAGGAGACGAGTGAAGCTCCTACAGTACCACTAGTGTCATATGCACAATATCATAAGAAAACACAATACACAGATATACTAAAAATAAAGGTACTTTATTTTTATGACAATATGCCAAAAGTATCTCAGTGAGTACCCTCAGTATGAGGATAGCAAATATACACAAAAATATATGTACACAATACCAAAATATGCAGTAATAGTATTAGAAAACAGTGCAAACAATGTATAGTTACAATAGGATGCAATGGGGACACATAGGGATAGGGGCAACACAAACCATATACTCCAAAAGTGGAATGCGAACCACGAATGGACCCCAAACCTATGTGACCTTGTAGAGGGTCGCTGGGACTATTAGAAAATAGTAAGGGTTAGAAAAATAGCCCACCCCAAGGCCCTGAAAAGTGAGTGCAAAGTGCACTAAAGTTCCCCAAAGGACATAGAAGTCGTGATAGGGGAATTCTGCAGGAAAGACACAAACCAACAATGCAACAACAATGGAGTTCCAGTCGAGGGTACCTGTGGAACAAGGGGACCAAGTCCAAAAGTCACAAGCAAGTCGGAGATGGGCAGATGCCCAGGAAATGCCAGCTGTGGGTGCAAAGAAGCTGCTACTGGACAGTAGAAGCTTAGGTTTCTGCAGGAACGACAAGGGCTAGAGACTTCCCCTTTGGAGGATGGATCCCCCACGCCGTGGAGAGTCGTGCAGAAGTGTATTCCCGCCGAAAGACCACCAACAAGCCTTGCTAGCTGCAAATCATGCGGTTAGTGTTTTTGGATGCTGCTGTGGCCCAGGAGGGACCAGGATGTCGTCAATTGCGTCAGGGGACAGAAGGGGCGTCGAGCAAGACAAGGAGCCCTCTCAGCAGCAGGCAGCACCCGCAGAAGTGCCAGAAACAGGCACTACGAGGATGCGTGAAATGGTGCTCACCCGAAGTTGCACAAAGGAGTCCCACGTCGCCGGAGAACAACTTAGGAGGTCGTGCAATGCAGGTTAGAGTGCTGTGGACCCAGGCTGGACTGTGCACAAAGGATTTCCGCCGGAAGTGCACGGAGGCCGGAGTAGCTGCAAAAGTTGCAGTTTTCAGCAATGCAGTCTGGCGTGGGGAGGCAAGGACTTACCTCCACCAAACTTGGACTGAAGAGTCACTGGACTGTGGGAGTCACTTGGACAGAGTTGCTGGATTCAAGGGACCTCGCTCGTTGTGCTGAGAAGAGACCCAAGGTACCGGTGATGCAGTTCTTTGGTGCCTGCGGTTGCAGGGGGACGATTCCGTCGACCCACGGGAGATTTCTTCGGAGCTTCTAGTGCAGAGAGGAGGCAGACTACTCCCACAGCATGCACCACCAGGAAAACAGTCGAGAAGGCGGCAGGATCAGCGTTACAGAGTTGCAGTAGTCGTCTTCGCTACTATGTTGCAGTTTTGCAGGCTTACAGCGCGGTCAGCAGTCGATTCCTTGGCAGAAGGTGAAGAAAGAGATGCAGAGGAACTCGGATGAGCTCTTGCATTCGTTATCTAAAGAATCCCCAAAGACAGAGACCCTAAATAGCCAGAAAAGAGGGTTTGGCTACTTAGGAGAGAAGATAGGCTAGCAACACCTGAAGGAGCCTATCAGAAGGAGTCTCTGACGTCACCTGCTGGCACTGGCCACTCAGAGCAGTCCAGTGTGCCAGCAGCACCTCTGTTTCCAAGATGGCAGAGGTCTGGAGCACACTGGAGGAGCTCTGGGCACCTCCCAGGGGAGGTGCAGGTCAGGGGAGTGGTCACTCCCCTTTCCTTTGTCCAGTTTCGCGCCAGAGCAGGGCTAAGGGGTCCCTGAACCGGTGTAGACTGGCTTATGCAGAAATAGGCACCATGTGTGCCCATGAAAGCATTTCCAGAGGCTGGGGGAGGCTACTCCTCCCCTGCCTTCACACCATTTTCCAAAGGGAGAGGGTGTAATACCCTCTCTCAGAGGAAGTCCTTTGTTCTACCATCCTGGGCCAGGCCTGGCTGGACCCCAGGAGGGCAGAAGCCTGTCTGAGGGGTTGGCAGCAGCAGCAGCTGCAGTGAAACCCCGGGAAAGGCAGTTTGGCAGTACCAGGGTCTGAGCTACAGACCACTGGGATCATGGGATTGTGCCAACTATGCCAGGATGGCATAGAGGGGGCAATTCCATGATCATATACATATTACATGGCCATATTCGTTGTTACCATTGTGAAGCCACATATAGGTAGTGACCTATATGTAGTGCACGCGTGTAATGGTGTCCCCGCACTCACAAAGTCCGGGGAATTGGCCCTGAACAATGTGGGGTCACCTTGGCTAGTGCCAGGGTGCCCTCACACTAAGTAACTTAGCACCCAACCTTTACCAGGTAAAGGTTAGACATATAGGTGACTTATAAGTTACTTAAATGCAGTGAAAAATGGCTGTGAAATAACGTGGACGTTATTTCACTCAGGCTGCAGTGGCAGGCCTGTGTAAGAATTGTCAGAGCTCCCTATGGGTGGCAAAATAAATGCGGCAGCCCATAGGGATCTCCTGGAGCCCCAATACCCTGGGTACCTCAGTACCATATACTAGGGAATTATAAGGGTGTTCCAGTAAGCCAATGTAAATTGGTAAAATTGGTCACTAGCCTGTTAGTGACAATTTGTAAAGAGAGAGCATAACCACTGAGGTTCTGGTTAGCAGAGCCTCAGTGAGACAGTTAGGCATCACACTGGGAACACATACATATAGGCCACAAACTTATGAGCACTGGGGTCCTGGCTAGCAGGGTCCCAGTGACACATAACAAACAGACTGAAAACATAGGGCTTTCACTATGAGCACTGGGCCCTGGCTAGCAGGATCCCAGTGAGACAGTGAAAACACCCTGACATACACTCACAAACAGGCCAAAAGTGGGGGTAACAAGGCTAGAAAGAGGCTACCTTCTCACACAACCCCCCCCCCCCCTCCAAACGAAGGACAATAAGGCTAACCTTGGCCAGTTGAGACTTTATCGTTTAAGTGGTGATAAGTAGAGAGTAGCTCTGCAATAGACTGGTTACTCCCTTTATCATCCACTATATGGTTACTTCCCTGTGGGGATGTAAACCACCCTGTTTGAAGTTTTTTAGCTAAGCAACAATGTGAAGATGTATTTTCAGAGTTCCTATCAGTAAGTTTTAGTTTAGAGCAGTGGGAATTGTCCACTGAACCTATTTGTCGTGATGGAAATGCCAGACAGGATGCTGTCTCAGAAAAGCCATAGCTGGGCAAAAACTTTGTCCATATGGCTGGAAGAGAGAACAGGGATGCTGTTTCTCTTGAGTTGGAGCAGGGCAGGGATGCTGTCCTATGAGCTCCACACTAGGGCAGGGATACTGTCCTAAGTGTTGTGAGGCAGTGCAGAGTTTCTGCACTAAAGTTTCTCTGGGAGGGTTGGAGGCATGCTCCATGTTAACTAAAATGGTGCTCTTTTTCTCACCAATGTTAGTTATCCCACAGAGAGGTACTTCTACCTCAGGGAGTACAGCTTTGCCAGCTGATGCTTCCCTTGGAACAGGTGCCACCCTAGGAGAGGTTTCTCCCACCACAGGAATGGTATCCTGAATGGCAGGGTGGTTAGGGGACACTGTGATACCCTTTTTACCTGTTGATGGAGAGGGATCTTGAGTTTTCAGGCCTTCTCTCCTTTGCTTTTTCATTTCAGTAGAAATGAGAGGGAACAATTCCTCTGGGATGCCCAGCATGGCTGCATGGGCATAAAACTCTACATCAGCCCAACCTGAGGCCTCTAGGTCATTACCTAAGAGACAGTCTACAGGTAAGCTAGGTGATACCACCACCTGCTTAGGGCCAGTAACTCCACCCCAACTAAACTGAATTATAGCTAAGGGAAGAAACTTAGTGGAGTTATGGACATCAATAATTTTATACTGTTGTCCAATGATGTGTTGTTCAGGAGCCACTAGGTTTTCAGTCACCAACGTGATACTGGCACCTGTGTCCCTGTAGGCCAAGGCCTCAACACCATTTATTGAAACTGTCTGTCTGTACTTATCCATTGTAAGGGGACAAGCAGCCAGTGTGGCAAGGCCAATGCCACTAGGTGTGACAGAAACTGTCTTGGGACTGACTACCCCAGTTTCTATTATGGACCCATAAGTGAACCCAACTACACCCTTAACTTGACTGTTGCCAGCAGTCCCACCACTAATACCACTACTGCTAGGGGCACTAGAGCTTGATGTATTAGTGGTGGTAGGCTCAGGGGGTTTACCTGGACAGGACTTATCCCCTGGCCTATTGCCTCTGTTTTTACACACAAAGCACCAAGGCTTTTTAATGTGTGCAGGTTGAGAAGAAGAGGAAGAATTTGTTTTATCCCCACCCTCTGAAGAGTGTTTAAGATTTGAAGTGGAATCTTTGGTTTTACCCTTATCCCCATGCTTATCTTGAGATTTCTCACCATCTTTCTTCTTATTGCCATCTTTGTCACCACCTGTATGAACTTTTCTGTTCACCCTTGTTCTGACCCATTTGTCTGCCTTCTTTCCCAATTCTTGGGGAGAGGTCAGATCAGAGTCCACCAAGTACTGGTGCAACAAATCAGACACACAATTATTAAGAATATGCTCTCTCAGGATCAAGTTATACAGGCTGTCATAATCAGTAACTTTACTGCCATGTAACCACCCCTCCAAGGCCTTCACTGAATGGTCAATGAAATCAAGCCAGTCTTGTGAAGACTCCTTTTTGGTCTCTCTGAACTTTATCCTGTATTGTTCAGTGGTTAAGCCATAACCATCCAGGAGTGCATTCTTAAGAACTGTAAAATTATTGGCATCACTTTCTTTCACAGTAAGGAGCCTATCCCTACCCTTCCCACTAAATGATAGCCATAGGGTAGCAGCCCACTGCCTTTGAGGGACATCCTGTACAACACAGGCCCTCTCAAGTGCAGCAAACCACTTGTTAATGTCATCCCCCTCCTTATAAGGGGGAACTATCTTGTGCAGATTCCTAGAATCATGTTCTTTTGCAGGATGACTATTGGGAATACTGCTGCTGCCACCATGGGTTTCAAAACCCAACTTCTGTCTTTCCTTCTCTACTTCTAAGGACTGTCTATCCAAATCCAGCTGTTGCTTCTTGAGCTTCAGTCTGGTTTGTTCCACTCTCAATCTATTGAGCTCCCTTTCTAACAATCTGTCATCAGGGTGGGTGGGAGGGACATTCCTTGACACAGAAGTGTGGTGAGAATGGACAGAAGGAGACCTGTCCCTTACAGAAGGCACCCTAACAGCTTGGTTAACAGAAACATCACTTCTACTGTGTTGAGAAACAATACTGTTGCTATGATGTGAGATAACACTCTCTGTATGGTGTACCTCTTCATCATTACCAACTATGCTAGACTGTCTAGTAATGGGCAGGCTCTGAAGTTTCTTTCCTGAATCTTTTCCTAGGGGGGTCCCTGGATCAGATTGGGAACCATTAGCTACTTTTTCAACAGATGGGGCCCTTGTGGGCTTATCTTGTTCTCTAAGCATGTTAAGCAATAATTCCAAGGAAGGATTCTTCCCTACACTCAAACCTCTCTCTATGCAGAGACTCCTTGCTCCTTTCCAGCTAAGGTGATCATATGCAAGTTTGGACAGATCAACATTTTGGCCTGTGCCAGACATTTTTAGAAAGAGTTTAAGTGATAGAAAAAGAGAAAAAAGTTTTCAGAACTTTTAGAAAGACCGCCAACAAGCCTTGCTAGCTGCAAATCATGCGGTTAGTGTTTTTAGATGCTGCTGTGGCCCAGGAGGGACCAGGATGTCGCCAATTGCGTCAGGGGACAGAGGGGGCGTCGAGCAAGACAAGGAGCCCTCTCAGCAGCAGGCAGCACCCGCAGAAGTGCCAGAAACAGGCACTACGAGGATGCGTGAAACGGTGCTCACCCGAAGTTGCACAAAGGAGTCCCACGTCGCCGGAGAACAACTTAGGAGGTCGTGCAATGCAGGTTAGAGTGCCGTGGACCCAGGCTGGACTGTGCACAAAGGATTTCCGCCGGAAGTGCACAGAGGCCGGAGTAGCTGCAAAAGTTGCGGTTCCCAGCAATGCAGTCTGGCGTGGGGAGGCAAGGACTTACCTCCACCAAACTTGGACTGAAGAGTCACTGGACTGTGGGAGTCACTTGGACAGAGTTGCTGGATTCAAGGGACCTCGCTCGTCGTGCTGAGAGGAGACCCAAGGTACCGGTGATGCAGTTCTTTGGTGCCTGCGGTTGCAGGGGGACGATTCCGTCGACCCACAGGAGATTTCTTCGGAGCTTCTAGTGCAGAGAGGAGGCAGACTACCCCCACAGCATGCACCACCAGGAAAACAGTCGAGAAGGCGGCAGGATCAGCGTTACAGAGTTGCAGTAGTCGTCTTCGCTACTATGTCGCAGTTTTGCAGGCTTACAGCGCGGTCAGCAGTCGATTTCTTGGCAGAAGGTGAAGAGAGAGATGCAGAGGAACTCGGATGAGCTCTTGCATTCGTTATCTAAAGAATCCCCAAAGACAGAGACCCTAAATAGCCAGAAAAGAGGGTTTGGCTACTTAGGAGAGAAGATAGGCTAGCAACACCTGAAGGAGCCTATCAGAAGGAGTCTCTGACGTCACCTGCTGGCACTGGCCACTCAGAGCAGTCCAGTGTGCCAGCAGCACCTCTGTTTCCAAGATGGCAGAGGTCTGGAGCACACTGGAGGAGCTCTGGGCACCTCCCATGGGAGGTACAGGTCAGGGGAGTGGTCACTCCCCTTTCCTTTGTCCAGTTTCGCCCCAGAGCAGGGCTAAGGGGTCCCTGAACCGGTGTAGACTGGCTTATGCAGAAATGGGCACCATGTGTGTCCATGAAAGCATTTCCAGAGGCTGGGGGAGGCTACTCCTCCCCTGCCTTCACACCATTTTCCAAAGGGAGAGGGTGTAACACCCTCTCTCAGAGGAAGTCCTTTGTTCTGCCATCCTGGGCCAGGCCTGGCTGGACCCCAGGAGGGCAGAAGCCTGTCTGAGGGGTTGGCAGCAGCAGCAGCTGCAGTGAAACCCCGGGAAAGGCAGTTTGGCAGTACCAGGGTCTGAGCTACAGACCACTGGGATCATGGGATTGTGCCAACTATGCCAGGATGGCATAGAGGGGGCAATTCCATGATCATAGACATATTACATGGCCATATTCGGAGTTACCATTGTGAAGCCACATATAGGTAGTGACCTATATGTAGTGCACACGTGTAATGGTGTCCCGGCACTCACAAAGTCCGGGGAATTGGCCCTGAACAATGTGGGGGCACCTTGGCTAGTGCCAGGGTGCCCTCACACTAAGTAACTTAGCACCCAACCTTTACCAGGTAAAGGTTAGACATATAGGTGACTTATAAGTTACTTAAGTGCAGTGTAAAATGGCTGTGAAATAACGTGGACGTTATTTCACTCAGGCTGCAGTGGCAGGCCTGTGTAAGAATTGTCAGAGCTCCCTATGGGTGGCAAAAGAAATGCTGCAGCCCATAGGGATCTCCTGGAGCCCCAATACCCTGGGTACCTCAGTACCATATACTAGGGAATTATAAGGGTGTTCCAGTAAGCCAATGTAAATTGGTAAAATTGGTCACTAGCCTGTTAGTGACAATTTGTAAAGAGAGAGCATAACCACTGAGGTTCTGGTTAGCAGAGCCTCAGTGAGACAGTTAGGCATCACACAGGGAACACATACATATAGGCCACAAACTTATGAGCACTGGGGTCCTGGCTAGCAGGGTCCCAGTGACACATAACAAACATACTGAAAACATAGGGCTTTCACTATGAGCACTGGGCCCTGGCTAGCAGGATCCCAGTGAGACAGTGAAAACACCCTGAAATACACTCACAAACAGGCCAAAAGTGGGGGTAACAAGGCTAGAAAGAGGCTACCTTCTCACAGGCGGGAAGGGGGTCGGAATCCCCATGGCGCCGCTGCAAGCAGCGCCGCCATGGAGGATTCCTTGGGCCAGGGGTAAACCGGCGGGAAACCGCCGGTTGCCCTTTTCTGACCGCGGCTTTAACGCCGCGGTCAGAATGGCCCAGGAAGCACCGCCAGCCTGTTGGCGGTGCTTCCGCAGTCGTTGGCCCTGGCGGTCGATGACCGCCAGGGTCAGAATGACCCCCTATATCTCCTTTCGGAGTTCTCCCAGTGTGGAGAGTCTGCTGTCTGACTTTGTCTGTCTTTACTTTGTTTTTGTTTATCCCAGTGTTTTTTAGAACACTCCTGTGCTTGTTTGGTAACTTCCTTAGGGGTGGTACTCTGTATTTTAGGATTTTTCGGCTTGGCCCCCAAGCTATCCCGTCCTATACTGGTATAGGTGTCGGAAATCATTTTCGGTAGCTGTTTCTCCTGTTCCAAGTGTGGAATCTCCCGGAGCTGCTGATATATATCCAACGCTACCGCTTCCTCTTTAATATTACTTAGTATTATTGAAGAGACTGTGTCAAAGTTACGCATTAATTTCATCCCCAAGTGTACAGATGGTGCAGCCCTGTGTTCATTTTGAATTTGTTTTAAAACGTTCGGTAAATTGGCAAGTGTTGGGTACCATGTGTGATAGTATATATTGCAGCAAAGACTGTGCCCCATGTGGTGCAGTTGTCCACTGAGGGAACTATTCAAAATCAAAAGCACATTGTGAGAATTCTATGTTTTCCTGTGGTCCAGTATGGGGAAACACAGCTTCCAGCTGATTTGTTTTCTGGGCTATCCAGAATGGGATTTATCTCATTCCGTGGTCACCTTGCCCATGATAGAATGTACTGTTTGTGGATTGATCCCAGTAACGGCCAATTGGTGTCCAGCAGGTGCTGGTGGTGCAGGGCACGCTGGTGTTGTGTTTAAAGTTTGCATTACGAACAGAACAAGTCGTCTGTATAATGTTACTAGCTCATTGTATATGTTGCGCAGATCAGCTGCCTGCAAATTTGGTACACTGAGTGTGGTGTATATGTGGCAAACAGTGGCCACATTAGTCCGTCATTACCTAAGGGACCCAGTCTCGCGGGTTGTATTACGTGTGATAGGGCACCATTAAACCAGTTCTGATGTTCTTGATAAGTAATCGGTATTTCAAGATACTGGTATGCTTGGTAACCTTGTGGCTTGTTTGCAACTCTGTACGTGTAGAATGTGCATGTTCTAGGGTCCTCCTCAGGAAAGGTGACTCAGGAATAGAAGGTTTCTGTTTGGTAAGCTTCATGAGCTTCCACAATGACCGTGACATCCCCGCCCTCATGTGTTCAGCCATGCACTATTAAATGTAGTGTTAATGCATATCTGACATTCTTGGGAATGTCTATGGTGTTAGCCATGTTATCAAACATGTACATAGATGGATACCAAATGGGGAGAAAGTCCTTTTAAGAGTTCGAGGTCGAACAACCTACAACCTAGTTAGGTGCTCCCTGTTCAGCTGAGGCGGATTATCTTCAAGACCATGGACGTCTCCGTATAATGGTACTCATGTACCTGTTGCGAGTGAGACAGGGATACTCAGGGCATCCGTAGATTAGTGCCAAAACACCATCGTTGGTGGTGCCATGCTGCACTTGGACTCTTGCTCTAAGCAAGACTGCTGGTTTAGGGATGACAGTACTTTTGTTTTGTAGGTGACTAAAGTCGCAACCAATCCTACAACAAGTCGCAACTAACGGCCCAACCCTCCTGGCAGTACTTCACCAAAAAACAAACAGTAAAAGCTGATTTCTGGCATACTTCTTTACGCAAAGATTCAGGAGAGCAACATTTCAGGGGGGTCGTGGTTAAAAGGAGATAATCCTTTTCTCACATGAGCAACAAGTCTCAGTCACACCCAGGCAATGAAGAAGATGCAGTAGAGTTTTCAGTAGGTTTTATTAACAAGACTGATATCTACTGTAAAATGCATGGGCTGCAATTATTTTGATAATGACCCATGCAAAAACAGAACTGTAAAAATGAGAGTCATGAATATAAAGAGCCCCTCCATCTTGCAAAAACATGAAATGAGAAATAGGCCCTAATACCCTAGCATGGAGAATCTAATCTCTAACCTAAAAAGATCTAGGTGTGGTAAACCTAATCTGCCAGTGCCAGGTCCATGAGAAGCACCCCCAACCCTTGTTACCTTGGGATGAGGTCTCTAGATCAGACTCCATGGGGACACAAAGGCTGCGTCTCCATCAAGACAACGTGTAGCATAGATAGCGTCAATGGCATCTGGTAGGAATCCCTCTGATGGCCTTGTCTGCGTGAGATGTATTTATAGAGATCTTGTAGGACCCCTGACACAGGAATGTTCCCAAACAATAGATAAGGAGGCGTGCTTCGGGTGGCATCTACATAAACAATTCTCTCCAAAAGTACATTATGTTCCTGTCACACGTAAGTGGGAAAGGGTCATGATGTGAATACCTACGTATCTCACTTAACAATGACATTGATAGTGATGCCTTCACAGAGTGGCACTGATAGCGTGAAATGAAACATCTTCCTAACTATAAACATAGCGGCCATCTTGGAAGAAATAATTAAATACATTTGCTAAAACAGAGCAGGCTAAGTAGGTTAAAAGTCACTAGGTGACGGGGCACAGGCCTGCAAGCCAGAAGGCTAAGCTAAACTCCTGATTCCCATTAAAAGGATCCACTCCACTACCACCTATGCACTTATGCTTCTCAAAACTACAGTGTCTTGACACCCGGTGCCATGATCCACTGCAACCGAAAAGTACTGATACTGAGGGGAGGCCATATGAAGCCTGTACTCTAGGATGATGGGCAGAGCGTTATAGGGCAGAGAGCTTAAGGGGACAGACACTGCTCTTCAGCATTACTTGAGTGGAGGGAAGTGAGGAGCCATTTGGACAGTCACCCTAAGGTTTGTCTTAAGCTTTCTGAGAGTGACCATCAAACGATGCTCTTGTTGGACCCTAAACCTTAGGGCAGAAAATGCGCATGCTCTGGCCCGATCAGCAAAAGTAGAGTCAGCTTCCAGCATGGCTACTGTGGTGCCAGCCCAACACATTGCTTGCAAGTCATCTCTTCATCCTCCAGCTGCTGGAGGTTCTGCAGGTGCTGCTCCATTTTCAGATGGAAATCCAGTCGTGCCCCATCAGCCAGCATGGGGGATATGTCCAACAAATCCTCATCCCTCCTATCCTCAATCTCTTTCCTCGCTTGTTGTTCAGTGATCTGTGGGAACAGATAGGGAGAGGTGGGCCAGTTGGAGTGCAAGTCCTAACCCTGTCCACAAGGCGGCTAATTTGATATTCCAACTTTTCCTGAGTATTTTTCATACTCCAGACATTGGACTTGTTCATATCCTTATGCTATTCGACCTGCCATGGATGAAGAGTAGCCACTATTCAGCATCTATTTAATTCTTGTATCTTTAAGTCACTTTTCTATATTGATACCAAATGTATCATGCTTTGTAAAGGGCTTCTTTCCGTCATCATTAGGAGTCCCACCAACTCCTCTACGTGTCGGCACACATGTTTACCAGATTATTGGTATATGGGGGCATTTATGAGCCCCTAGCACCACCTTGCGCTGTATTAGCATAATTTTATTTTACGCTAATGTGGCCCAACGAGGCCACAATCCTCGCACAATATTTACAAAGTGGAGCAATGCATGCACCAGGGTTTACAACCCTGCGCCAGGTATAATGTATGCACAAGTGGCATTCCCTCGTTAGGGAGGCCAAAAAAATGGTGCAAGAAAATCTAGCAGAATTTCTTGCATTGCTTTTTACGGCCCTTTTAACGTCTGCTGAGAGCAATGGGGTCTTCCATTGTTTAGAATGGGCCCCTAAGTACTCTGCAGGAGTAGCGCCAACATTTTGGCACTACTCCTGCAGAGTACATTAATAGCATTACAAATAATCTGTGCACTGCATCCTTCTGCACTGAGGAATCTGAGCACTGCATCTTACTGCACTATGAGGGATCTGTGCACTGCACTGTATCTTACTGCTTTGTGAGAAATCTGAGCATGATGCACTGCATCTTAAAGCATTGTGAGGAATCTGAGCACACTGAACTGCATCGTACAGCACTATGAGGAATCTGTGCACTGCATCTTACTGCACTGTGAGGAATCTGTATACCATGCAATACATCGTACTGCACTGTGAGGAATCTGTGCACTGCATCTTACTGCACTGTGAGGGATCTGTGCACTGCACTGTATCTTACTGCATTGTGAGAAATCTGAGCATGATGCACTGCATCTTAAAGCATTGTGAGGAATCTGAGCACACTGAACTGCTTCGTACTGCACTATGAGTAATCTGATCACTGCCTCTTACTGCACTGTGAGGAATCTGTATACCATGCAATACATCGTACTGCACTGTGAGGAATCTGTGCACTGCATCTTACTGCACTGTGAGGAATCTGTGTACTGCACGGCATCTTACCTCACTGTGAGGGATCTGTGCACTGCACCTTACTGCACTGTGAGGAATCCGTGCACTGCATCTTACTACACTGTGAAGAATGTGTGTGCTGCACGACATCTTACTGCAGTGAGGATCCTGTGTACACTGCACTGCATCTTACCACGCTGTGAGGAATCTGTGCCATTGCACTGTAAGAAATCTGCGCACAACATGCTCATTGTGAATGATGAGTCCCTAGCTGGCACTTCAGGTGAGAAGTTAATAGATGGCTCCCATTCTGACTCAGGGGAACCCCTTGAGGGAGGTGGGGAGGGTTCTGTTCCAAATCTGCCCCTCAGCAGACCGCATAGCAATGCTGGTAGTAATAGGAGCTCCCATCATAGTAGGGATGTTTTTATTCCTGGAGGCCAGGTTGTTAGAGTCCAAGCTGTTAGGGACAGATCTCCCTCTGTTGTTTCCAACTTGTCCTCAGTGTCCAAGCATTCCCAACCCACCCACCCTGAAGACAACATTTTAGAAAGGGAACTCAGAACGTTGAGAGTGGAAGAGACCAGGCTGAAGCTTAAACAGCAACAGCTGGCTCTAGACAGGGAATCCCTAGACCTGGAGAAGGAGAGACAGAGATTGGGGTTAGGACCCCATGGTGGCAGCAGCAGTATTCCTGATAGTAATCCTGTGAGAGAGCATGATTCCAGGAATCTGCACAAGATAGTTCCCCCTTACAATGAGGGGGATGACATCAACAAGTGGTTTGCTGCACTTGAGAGGGCCTGTATGGTACAGGGGGTCCCTCAAAGGCAGTGGGCTGCTATATTGTGGCTATCTTTCAATGGAACGGGTAGGGATAGGCTCCTTACTGTTAGAGAAAGTGATGCTAACAATTTTGCAGTTTTGAAGGATGCACTCTTGGATGGATTTGACTTAACCACTGAACAATACAGGATTAAGTTCAGAGACACCAGAAAAGAGTCCTCACAAGACTGGATAGACTTTGTTGACTTTTCAGTGAAGGCCTTGGAGAGGTGGTTGCATTGCAGTAAAGTTTCTGACTATGAAAGCCTGTATTACCTTATTCTGAGAGAGCATATTCTGAATAACTGTGTGCTGACTTGTTACACCAATATCTAGTGGACTCAGATCTGACCTCTCCCCAAGAATTGGGAAAGAAGGCAGACAAATGGGTCAGAACAAGAGTGAACAGAAAAGTTCATACAGGGGGTGACAAGGATGGCAAGAAGAAGGATGATAAGTCTTCTGACAAGGGTGGGGACAAAACTAAAAATGAGTCTTCATCAGGCCCACAAAAATCCTCTGGTGGGGGTGGTGGGTCCAAATCCTCTTCAAATCAAGTTAAAAAGCCTTGGTGTTATTTGTGTAAAGTCAAAGGCCATTGGACAACTGATGCCAGTTGTCCAAAGAAAAACACCAAACCTCCCACTACCACAACTCCTACTCCAAACTCTGGTGCCCCTAGTAATAGCAGTGGTGGTGGGAGCAAACCTACTAATAGCCAATCCAAGGGAGTAGCTGGGCTCACTTTTGGTAATTTAGTTGGGGTTGGTCTTGTTAGGGAGACCACAGAGGCTGTGTTAGTCTCTGAAGGTGCCATTGACTTGGCCACCTTGGTTGCTTGTCCCCTTAATATGGATAAGTACAAGCAACTTCCCCTAATAAATGGTGTTGAGGTTCAGGCCTACAGGGACACAGGTGCCAGTGTTACCATGGTAATAGAGAAACTGGTACACCCTGAACAACATCTACTTGGTCACCAGTACCAAGTGACAGACGCTAATAACAGCACTCTTAGCCACCCCATGGCTGTTGTGAATCTCAACTGGGTGGGGGGGGTTACTGGTCCAAAGAAAGTTGTGGTTGCTTCAGATTTACCTGTAGACTGTCTACTAGGAAATGATTTAGAGACATCAGCTTGGGCAGAAGTGGAGTTGGAGGCTCGTGCAGCAATGCTGGGCATTCCTGGGCATATTTTTGCTTTGACAAGGGCTCAGGCCAATAAATAAAAAGGACAGGGTAACTTGGATCCTGGAACAATGGACCAAGTGCTCCCTAAAGCTAGGGGTAGCAAGGGTAAATCCCTACCCACTATCCCTCCCTCTACAGATGATTCTCCTTCTGAGGAAGAAGAATTTCCTCCCTGTGCAGAATCTTCACCAGATGAGCTGGCAGCAGCCACTGCTGAGCTTTTGGGTGGAGGGGGGCCTGCCAGGGAAGAGCTGAGTGTGGCACAGCAATCCTGTCCCACGTTAGAGGGTCTCAGACAGCAAGCGGTCAAGCAGCAAAATGGGGATGTCAGTGATTCACATAGAGTTTACTGGGAGGACAACCTCTTGTACATAGAGGCAAGGGACCCAAAACCTGGAGCAGCCAGGTTGACATAGTTGGCCCCCTTGACCCTCCTACAGGCAATAGGTTTATCTTGGTGGTTGTGGACCATGCCACAAGATATCCTGAGGCAATTCCTCTAAGGACCACTACAGCACCTGCAGTGGCAAAAGCCCTCCTGGGAATCTTTTCCACAGTGGGTTTCCCAAAGGAGGTTGTATCAGACAGGGGTAGCAACTTTATGTCTGCATACTTGAAAGCTATGTGGAAGGAATGTGGTGTAACCTACAAATTCACCACACCTTATCACCCACAGACCAATGGACTGGTAGAGAGGTTTAATAAAACTCTCAAAGGAATGATCATGGGACTCCCTGAAAAACTCAGGAGGAGATGGGATGTCCTGTTACCTTGCCTCCTTTTTGCTTACAGGGAGGTACCCCAGAAAGGAGTGGGCTTCAGCCCCTTTGAACTCCTATTTGGACACCCTGTAAGAGGTCCACTAACACTTGTGAAGGAGGGTTGGGAACAACCGTTAAAAGCTCCCAAACAGGACATAGTGGACTATGTACTTGGCCTAAGATCCCGAATGGCTGAGTACATGAAAAAGGCCAGTAAAAACATTCAGGCCAGCCAAGAGCTCCAAAAACAATGGCATGACCAGAAGGCTGTTCTGATCCAGTACCAACCAGGACAGAAGGTGTGGGTATTGGAGCCTGTGGCCCCAAGAGCACTCCAGGACAAATGGAGTGGACCCCATCTAATTGTTGAAAAGAAGGGCGAGGTCACCTATTTGGTTGACCTGGGCACTGCCAGGAGTCCCCTTAGGGTGATTCATGTCAACCGCCTAAAACCCTACTATGACAGGGCTGATCTCACCCTGCTCATGGCAACAGATGAGGGACAGGAAGAAGAGAGTGACCCTCTCCCTGATCTCTTCTCCTCCACAGAAGAGGATGCTCTAGTGGAAGGAGTAGTTTTGGCAGACTGTCATACTGCAGAATAGAAAGACAACTGCATAAATCTCCTTGGACAGTTTTCTGAACTCTTTTCAAATGTGCCAGGCACCACATCTTGGTGTGAACACACAAAGGATACTGAAGACAGCATGCCTGTCAAAAGTAAAATCTATAGGCAGCCTGTCAGGGACTGCATAAAACAAGAGGTTCAGAAAATGCTTGATCTAGGAGTGATTGAACCTTCTGAAAGCCCATGGGCGTCTCCTGTGGTGCTTGTAACAAAGCCTCACTCAAAAGATGGAAAAAGGGAGATGAGGTTTTGTGTAGATTACAGAGGTCTCAACCAGGTAACAAACACTGATGCTCACCCTATACCCAGGGCAGATGAGCTCATAGATACACTGGCATCTGCCAAGTATCTAAGCACCTTTGATTTGACTGCAGGGTATTGGCAGATCAAATTGGCTGAGGATGCTAAACCTAAAACTGCATTTTCAACTATAGGAGGGCACTACCAATTTATAGTGATGCCCTTTGGTTTGAAAAATGCACCTGCCACTTTTCAGAGGTTGGTGAACACAGTCCTGCAAGGGTTGGAGGCTTTTAGTGCAGCATATCTAGATGATATAGCTGTCTTTAGCTCCACCTGGGATGAGCACCTGGTCCACCTTTGGAAGGTTTTGGAGGCCCTGCAAAAGGCAGGCCTCACTATCAAGGCCTCAAAGTGCCAGATAGGTCAGGGAAAGGTGGTTTATCTGGGACACCCAGTAGGTGGAGAACAGATTGCACCACTTCAGGGGAAAATCCAAACAATCATGGATTGGGTTCCCCCTTAGGGTGACCACCCATCCGTAAATTTCACGGACTGTCCGTAATTTCACCCTGCTGTCCGTTGTCCGTGATGAAAGCTTTAAAGGACGGCATTTGTCCGTAATTTTAGCCTTTCACCTAAAGGGCAACGGAGGCAGGGCGAAATTACGGGCAGAGGAGTTTCCCCAGCTGGGCTGGAAGGCAGGGGGTCTCCTGTGCTCTGAGGGAGGGAGGGGCAGACAGATAAGAAAAGGCCTTCTTGCCAGGGGGTCTCCTTCCCTAAAGACATGCAAATGTGGGCAACTGGTAAATCTGCAAATACAAAGGGGCTTGAAAACCTGCATTGACTTTACTAAAAGGAGTCACTTGAAGTTTTCTGGTGGCAAAGATATTTCTTTCAGAGAGGTATTATAATGGTGTTCCAAGGTGAGCTGTGGAGTGTGTGGTTTTAATGTAGTGTTATACATTTTTTTAGTACTAGGTATAAACTGTATATTATTCAAATCTGTAATTGAGAAGCACTTTTTTTTTATTTAACCGAAATGTATTTGCGCATTTTGTAGCAGCCTTTATTATGATGTAATTGTATTTTTTACAGTTCTTTCAGGTACCTCAGTACCTCATAGTACTAACAAACATTGGCAAAGCAATAGGTCTCATCTACGAAGAGTTATTGGCTTTGCTAATGTGTTTTAACCATTAGCCATGTTATACACCAGAGTAGCTGCTGTTTAGCATGGCTTAAAGCTAGTGGCATAGTGGTGTGGAGTGGAGTAGAGTAGCATAGGAGCAGTGGCGTAGAGCCCAGTGGTGCAAAGTACAGTGCAGTGGGGTACAGGGCAGTTGTTTAGAGTGCGTTAGCGTAGAGTGCAGTGGTTTAGAGTGCAGTGGCATGGAGTGGCATGGGACAGAGTAGAGTGGCATAGAGTGCAGTGGAGTAGAGTGGCATACAATAGAGTGGCAGAGAGAGCAGTAGTGTAGAGTGGTGCAGTGGCATAGATTGCAGAGTAGACTCACGTTGCAGGGAGTGCAGTGGTGTAGTGTAGAGTGGTGCAGAGTAGGGCAAAGTGCTGTAGAGTGGAGTGATGCAGAGTAGAGTGGCATAGAGTGCAGTGGCATAGAATGCAGTAGTACATAGTACATTTGTGTATAGTACGGTGGTGGAGAGTGCAACTCTGCAGAGTAGAGTGTCAGTGCAGTGATGTAGAGTGGAGTAGAGTGGCACAGAGCAGTGGCGTAGAGTACAGTGGTACAGAGTAGAGGGTAGTGGCGTACAGCGCAGTTGTTTAGAGTGCATTGGCGCAGAGTGCAGTGGCATAGAGTGGCATGGGGTAGAGTTACATAGAGTGCAGTGGAGTAGAGTGGCATACAATAGAGTAGCAGAGAGTGCAGTAATGCAGAATGGTGCTGTGTCACAGAGTGCAGAGTAGACTCATGTGGCATAGAGTGTAGTGGTGTAGAGTAGTGCAGAGTGGAGTATTGTAGAGTGGTGTAGAGTAGAGTACAGTGCCTAGAGTGCAGTGGCATAGAGTAGAGTGGTGTAGAGTGCAGAGTTGCAGAGTAGAGTGTCAGTGCAGTGGTGTAGAGTGGTACAGAGAACAGTGGCATAGAGTACAGTGGTGCAGAGTAAAGGGCAGTGCAGTTGTTTAGAGTGCACTGGTGTAGAGTGCAGTTGCATAGAGTGGCATTGGGCAGAGTAGAGTGGCATAGAATGCAGTGGAATAGAGTATATTGGTGCAAAATGCAGTAGTACAGAGCAGAATGGTGTAGAGTATAGTGGCGGTCAGAGCAGTGTTGCAGAGTGTCAGCTTGCAGTGGTGTAGAGTGCATTGAACTAGAGTGCAGTGGTCAGAGTGGTATAGAGTACAGTGGCGTAGAATAGATTGTTTCAGAGTAGAGTGCAGTTGCATAGAGTGGAGAGGTGCAGGGTAGAGTGCAGTGGCATAAAGTAGATTATTTCACAGTAGAGTGAGGTGGCTTAGAGTGGAGAAGTGCAGGTTAGAGTGGAGTTGCATAAAGTGGCATAGAGTGTGATGGCATAGAGTAAAGTAGTGTAGAGTGCAGTGGCATAGAGTGCAGAGGTGCAGAGTAGATTAGAATGATGTACAGTGTATTGATGTAGAGTGCAGGGGCATAGAGTTGAGTGTTACAGAGTAAAGTGCATTAGCATAGAGTGTATTAGCTTAGAGTGCAGTGGCGTACAGTGCAGCGTTGCAAAGTGGCAGAGAGTGGAGTTGTGCGGATTAGATTGGTATTGCCTAGACTGGAGTGGTATGGCGTGCAGACGAGCAGAGCGCAGTGGTGTAGAGAGGCGTAAAGTGCAGTGGCTTAGAGTAGAGTAGTACAGAGTAGAGTAGAGAGGCATAGTGTGAAGTAGCATAGAGAGCAGTGGCATAATGTGGAGTGGTTCCGAATGGAGAAGAGTGCAGTGGCATGGAGTGGCGTAAAGTGGAGTGATACAGAGTAGGGTGCAGTGGTATGGAGTGGTGCAGAGCAGAGTGGAGCATGCATGGTGTAGTAACACACTGCCATTACAGACAACACATTTTTGATTGAAATGACCATTACATTTGCACAGATATACGGTTTTTCAAATCAAACTATATTGTGCACAGACGATGATGTGTGGAAATTGCATCACTTCATGCAATGATTTGTTTTAATCATGTAAAGGTGTTTGTTTCCAGCACAGTTCAGAATTAACAAAAATGTGCTTGATTTGTACTTCTAATTCTGATATATTCTGAAGTCTATTTAAATGTTGTCATGTGATAGAAAAAACTCTTTCCTAACCCCAGTATCCAGCAAGATTGTCGCATAAATCCTCTCACTTTGAAGTCAGAGAAAGGAAAGTGTCTTGCGTGTGTCTGTAAAACTGACGTTTGTTCTTGAATTTTTGTCCTGAATTTTGACCCTTTGTCCTGAATTTTTGTCCTGAATTTTGACCCTTTGTCCTGAATTTTTTACAGTCCTGTCCAGAATTTGCCTCAGTGCCAGGTGGTCACCCTATTCCCCCTACAACACAGACCCAGGTGAGAGCCTTCCTAGGCCTCACTGGGTATTACAAGAGATTCATTAAAAACTATGGCTCCATTGCAGCCCCACTTAATGATCTCACCAGTAAAAAAATGCCTAAAAAGGTATTGTGGACAGCTAGCTGTCAGAAAGCTTTTGAGGAGCTCAAACTGGCCATGTTCACTGCTCCTGTCCTAAAAAGCCCATGTTACTCCAAGAAATTCATTGTTCAAACTGATGCATCTGAATTAGGGGTAGGGGCAATCTTATCACAACTGAATTCTGAGGGCCAGGATCAACCAGTTGCTTTTATCAGCAGAGTTAACCCCTAGAGAAAAGTGTTGGTCTGCCATAGAGAGGGAGGCCTTTGATGTGGTCTGGGCACTGAAAAAGTTGAGGCCATACCTGTTTGGCACTCACTTTATTGTTCAGACAGACCACAAACCTCTACTCTGGCTAAAACAAATGAAAGGTGAAAATCCTAAATTGTTGAGGTGGTCCATATCTCTACAGGGAATGGACTATACAGTGGAACATAGACCTGGGAGTACCCACTCCAATGCAGATGGACTCTCCAGATATTTCCACTTAGACAATGAAGACTCATCAGGTCATGGCTAGTCTTATTGTCCTTCGTTTGGGGGTGGTTGTGTTGGAAAGTACCATCTTGTCTGGCATGTTACCCCCATATTTCACTGTATATATGTTGTTTTAGTCTATGTGTCACTGGGACCCTGCCAGGCAGGGCCCCAGTGCTCATAAGTATGTGCCCTGTATGTGTTCCCTGTGTGATGCCTAACTGTCTCACTGAGGCTCTGCTAACCAGAACCTCAGTGGTTATGCTCGCTCTGCTTTCCAAATTTGTCACTAACAGGCTAGTGACCAATTTCACCAATTTACATTGGCATACTGGTACACCCATATAATTCCCTAGTATATGGTACTGAGGTACCCAGGGTATTGGGGTTCCAGGAGATCCCTATGGGCTGCAGCATTTCTTTTGCCACCCATAGGGAGATCTGACAATTCTTACACAGGCCTGCCAGTGCAGCCTGAGTGAAATAATGTCCACGTTATTTCACAGCCAATTACCACTGCACTTAAGTAACTTATAAGTCACCTATATGTCTAACCTTTACCTGGTGAAGGTTGGGTGCAAAGTTACTTAGTGTGAGGGCACGCTGGCACTAGCCAAGGTGCCTCACATCATTCAGGGCAAATTCTCCGGACTTTGTGAGTGCGGGGACACCATTTCACGCGTGCACTGTACATAGGTCACTACCTATGTACAGCATCACAATGGTAACTCCGAACATGGCCATGTAACATGTCTGGCATTAGGGAGACAATTCCATGATCCTCCGGGTCTCTAGCACAGAACCCGGGTACTGCCAAACTGCCTTTCCGGGGTCTCCACTGCAGCTGCTGCCAACCCCTCAGGCAGGTTTCTGCCCTCCTGGGGTCCAGGCAGCCCTGGCCCAGGAAGGCACACTGAACTGCATCTTACTGCACTATGAGAAATCTGTGCACTGCATCTTACTGCACTGTGGGGCATCCGTGCACGGTGTACAGCATCTTACTGCACTGTGAGGAGTCTGTGCACTGCACTGCATCTTACTGAACTGTGAGGAATCTGTGCACTGCACTGCAGCTTACTGCACTATGAGGAATCTGTGCTGTGCTTTTTACTGCATTGTGAGAAATATGTGCACTGTATCTTACTGAAGTAGGGGGAGTCTTTGCACACTACACTGCATGTTACTGCACTATGAGAAATCTGTTTACACCACTGCATCTTACTGTGGTTTGAGGAATCTGTGCACTGCACTTGCATCCTACTAAACTAAGGAATCAGTGCACACTGCACTGCATATTATTGCACTGTGAGGAATCTGTGCACACTGTACTGCATCTTACTGTACTGCACTAAATCTGTGTCATTAGAAGGCATCTTATTGCACTGTGAGAAATCTGTTCACACTGCCCTGCACATTACTGCACTATGAGGAATCTGTGCACTGCATCTTACTGCAGTATACAGAATATATCCACGCTGCACTGCATCTTACTGCGCTATAAGGAATCTCTGCACTGCAGCTGATTGCACCGTGAGAAATCTTTGCCACTGCACTGCATCTTACTACCTTTTAAAGAGCCTGCCTATGCTGCACTGTATCTAACTGCTGTGTGAGGAACCTGCAAACTGCCATACATCTTACTACACTATAAGGAATCTGTGCACTGCAGCTGATTGCACTGTGAAAACTCTTTGCCACTACACTGCATCTTACTACCCTTTAAAGAGCTGTCTATGCTGCACTGTATCTAACTGCTATGTGTAGGAAGCTGGCCTGGTGTGTGGTGGGTACCTATGGTACTTACACCAGGTCCAGGTATCCCCTCTTAGTGAAGTGTTGGCACCATGACAACAAAAATTCAGTCAGTAGAATCAGGCCCTAATTAGGAGGCCGCCCGCCAAACTGCGTTCTGAAGACTGCCAGACCGCTCGCCATATTATGAGTTTCCACCCGCTGGCCCAGCAGCAAACTACCCACAACATTGATGCCGGCTCATAATTGAGCCTGTGGTAAAGTTGCGGTGCGTTGGGTGCAACAGCACCCGTCACACTTTTCACTGCCTGTAAATCAAGCAGTGAAAAGCGCAACAGGGCTGCACATGGAAGCCCCTGCACTGCCCATGCCAAGTGCAGTCACAAGAAAAACCTTCCTGCAGGGTAAACCTGGGCACGGGAGTCGTAATCCCCAGGGCAGTGCTGCTAGCAGTTCTGCCCTGGCGGATTACAATCTGTGGAAATTTGTCGGTGCCGGCAGTCGGACTATGGCGCGTTCGCCATGGTCAAAATGTGGAGGCCAGTCCGATCACCACCGTGAGTCTGGCAGTCCTAGGACTGCCAGACTCATAATGATGACCTGTCTGTTATGCTTTCACAGTTTTGGTAACAAATAGCCGGGACAAAGTCACAAGTTCAGGCTTACTGCAATGAAGTGCGGGCCAGATCAAGGCCCAGGTTTATCCTGCAGGAAGTATCTTCTTATGACTGATGTGATGATGGCGCAGTGTGGCTCAGCAGGGCACTGCGTCACTCAAAGTGGCATTTTCAAAATAGCAAGTTAAAATATAACTTTACTATAGAAGATACTTTAATTTATAATTTACATGAGTGGAAGAGGTATTTCTCTAGCTGTTTTCAAACAGAAGTTATCACTTATTAAATGTATTAAACACCCACTAAGAAGAAAAGAAGAGTGTTGCAAAACCCAGAAGAGACTGCAAGAAACCAACAGTGGATTCCTGAAGAGGAAGACCTGTGGAGAGGGGGGACCAAGTCCAGAAGACACAGCAGAGTCCAGTGGGGGCAGGAGCCCCTATCCACCATGTTGAGGATGCAGGAATTGGTCAACGGTGAGGAAGAAGAGTCAGCACTGCAGCCCTGGAGTCAGAGTCGAGTTCCTGGGGTTTGCAGGTGATGTCCCATGGCAGAAGGATGATTGCAGGAGGGTTTGAGTGGTCGGATTCCACCAACAGGTCTTGGCACAGGCAAAACTCACAGTTGGCAGAATGTGGTGTTACATGGGACCAGCAAGGCCTAGGAGGACTCAACCCAGGAGGGAGCCCTCAACATCACAGAGAGCCCACAGAAGCGCAGGCAGCATTCACAGGAGTCCCACACGACGGGGACAAAGAAGTTGCAAATGGAGCCCACGCAGCACCACGAAAAGGAGTCCTACGCCATAGGAGAGCCACTGAGGGAGCTGTGCTTCGCAGAATGGAGTGCTGAGGGCCGGAGCTACATGATGCCTGAAGATCCCTTGGAGAGGATGCCAACAAGCCTTGGCACCCCAGTGTGCCTGGGGGTACTGTCCTGCGTGGGAAGGCAAAGGCTTACCTCCACCCAAGTTGGACAGCTGGTAGAGAGGACCGTCTGGACTACTTCAGACCACCACCCGTGATGCAGTATCCATGCAGCTCAGCAGGAGAGGGGATCCAGCCAGCCAGTCGTCATTGCAATTGGTGCCTGCAATCCAAGGGAGATTCCTTCTTCTTTCCTGTGTAGACTGAAGACGGCTGTCCGCAGGGGATGCATGACTGGGGAAATGTTGCAGTTGCTGGAAGAAGCCATGGAAACAATGCAGCAGGCAGTCTTGTGTCTTTGTTGCAGCCTGTCGGCCCTAGAGAGTCCAGATGCAGTTTCTTCAGACAGAAGTCGAAGTAGATGCTGCAGGGGAATCCTGCTGGAACCTTGGAAGCTGAATCTAAGGAACCACCTAAGAGAGAGACCCTAAATAGCCACTGAACGTGGAATCGGTCATCTAGCTGGGTGACTACCTATCAGAAGGGGGCGGTGATGTCACCTGTCTGACCTGGCTGCTCAGACGCTTCCAGAGTTCCCTACAAACCTTGGATTCAAGATGGCAAAACCCAGGGACCCTCTGGAGGAGCTCTGGGCACCACCCCTTGGGTGGTGATGGATAGGAGAGTGGTCACTCCCCTTTCAATTGTCCAGTTTCGTGCCAGAGCAGGGTTTGGAGGTCCCTGAACCGGAGTAGACTGTTTTATGCATGGAGGGCACCAAATGTGCCCTTCTAAGCATACCAGTGGCTTGGGGATGCTACCCCTCCCAAGCCATGTAACACCTATTTTCAAAGGGAGAGAGTGTAACACTCCTCTCCCAAAGGAAATCCTTTGTTTGCCTTCCTGGGCTTTAGCTGCTCAAGCAACAGAAGGGCATAAACCTGCCTGTGAGGTGGCAGCAGCTTGGAAAACCTCAGAAGGCTGTAGAAGCAATGCTGGGGGTCCTCTAAGGAGCCCCCAGAGAGCATGGAATCATAAAACCAATACTTGCAAAGGTATTGGGGTATAATTCCAACATGTTTGATACCAAACAGGCCTATGTTCAGAGTTACCATTATGTAGCTGGACATAGGTAGTGAGCTATGTCGAATGCACTAATAAAATGGTGTCCCCGCTCTCACGAAGTCTAGGAAAATGGGGCTGGAGTTCATGGGGACACCACTGCTAGAACCCTTTACATGGGCTCCCAATGTGTGGCATAATATATGCTGTATCCCAAGGGGATCCCCTGGAAACCCAATGCCCTGGGTACCTAGGTACCATATACTAGGGACTTACATAGGGGCACCAGTGTGCCAAATGTGGGATGAAATACATAGTTTTGGGAGGGAGAGCATAATCACTGGGGTCCTGGTTAGCAGGATCCCAGTGAGCACAGTCAAACACACTGACCTCAGGCAGAAAAAAGGGGGAACCATGCCAAGAAAGAGGGTACTTTCCTACACTGTGTGAGGAACCTGCACACTGCAGTACATCTTACTGCACTATAAGGAATCTGTGCACAGTGCTCTGCATTTTACTGCACAATGAGAAATGAGTGCACACTACACTACAAAGAATCTTGTGCACTGCACTGCTTTTAATGAAGAATGAGAAATATGTGCATGATGCACTTTATCTTACTGCACTGTGAGAGATCTGTGCATACTGCAGTGCTTTTTAATGCACTATTGGAATCTGCGCAGTGCACTGCGTTTACTGCAGTATAAAAGATCTGTGCACACTCCTGTGCCTTTTAGTGTAGTATTAGTAATTCATGCATGAAGCACTGCATCTAACAAGACACGGGCAGCAAAAGCCCATTTCTGTGCACTACGTAGAGGTCACTGACTCAGTACTGCCATCATCTCCCATAGAACACTTCGAAACTACAAGACCAATTACAGTTTTAATTACTCAAATCCTGCACTGTTTTAACCGGACACTAAACAATGGCCCGTGATAAACTGGACACAGGGGCACCAAAATAAATAATAAGTGTAAAAGTAAGTGTAGAGGAAATGTTGTGTGCATGGCCATTTCTCCAGTTTCCCATGAAATACCCCTTCTTCACCGCCACCAAGTGCCCCAACCAGGAAGGAGAGTTACTTCAGCATTTTGGACATTCTCATGATTAGAATATTTATATTACTCAAATGTTTGCTTTTGTCACCAATTCTAGTGCAGAATAGCACAACCTATAATTATTAGTTTCACTTACAACAAAGGGTGCTCTTTCAAACTGGCCATTTGTGCTGCACTAAGCCTACTTCTCAGGCTTGTAGACACGAAGGGGCATATTTATACTTTTTTGCACTGAATTTGCATCATTTTTGGGCGCAAATTCGGTGCAAAATTAACTCCATATTTATACTTTGGCACTGGAACCGTCTAGCGCCAAAGTTTTGGAGTTTGTATCATTTTTTGGTTGCGGGAAACTGATGAGATGCAAGGAAGGCGTTCCCGACCCAAAGATTACGCTATGGCCTTAGCACGGTGGCGGCAACCTTAAATAATGGTTCTATGCTTGCTTAGCTCCATTATTTGACGCCTGGGTCAGAGCAGCCGTTAGGGGACCTGTGGAACCATTTCCATGATCAGACACCATGGAAAGAGCCCACAGGTGCCCACCCCAAGCCCCTGGAACACCCCACCCACACCAGAGGGACACCAGAGGATGAGAGGACCCCATCCCAGGTAAGTAGGGTAAGTATAGGTAAGTATTTTTAATATTTTTCAATAGTGCCATTGGGGGCCCTGAAATGGACCCCCCTGCATGGCACAGGGTGCAATGGCCATGCACAAGGGATCCTGGCCCCCTGGGCTGGCCACTGGGGTGGTGGGCATGACTCCTGTCTTTTAGAAGACAGGAGTCAAGTTGTATGGCGGGGTTTGCGTCAGAAAATGGCACTAGTCTGGTTAGAGGCATTTTTTTGCCTCTACCCAGCCTAGCGTACTTTTTTGGTGCAAAACACACTTCCCTCATATCGCCACCCCCACCAGGCTAGCATTTTTTCTTTTGATGCAGGCCCACTCTTAGTGCCGGCTTGCACCATTCCATAAAAATGGCACCTGGCTAGTGTTCAGGAATGGCGCAAGCGGGCGCTATACTTTTTGACGCAAAACTGCATTTTTTGAGGGGGACTTATTTCCCACACAGCAAAATTTGAACGAGCAGCCAAACTCCAGAAGAAGAAATTGGAAACACAGATTTGGCAAGCAGAGGCAAGACACAGAGAGGCAGGCACCCACAGGATGGTATGGGATATGCAACAACTCAGGGGCACTCTCGAGCACATTTTGTTTAAAGACGAGCCAAAAGGATAAGACGAATAGGCTCTTGGCCTATAAGTTATGGATCTGCTCCATAAGCAATCATATCAGGGAGATTGAGAACGATGAGGGCTGCCTTCAACAGGAGACGAAGGATGTACTTAAAGTGTTTCATCAATTCTATTCCACTGTTTACTATGCATAACACCTCGACCACCAGCATCAAGATCATCACCCTCTTACTTACACCCACCCCCGATAGGTATGAGAACTTTCACCTCCTAGATGAAGACTTAACCCCGGACGAGATCCGTGCAGTGATTAGAAGTCTCTCATCACGGAAAGTGCCATGCCCGGGTGGGTACTCTACTACATACCCTAAAGCCTATGCTGTCCTCCTTATAGAAACCCTGGTGAAGGTGTTCAGGCCCATATTTATACTTTTTGACGCAAAACTGCGCTAATGTAGTTTTGCGTCCAAAAAATTAGCGCCGGCTAACGCCATTCTGAAGCGCCATGCGGGCGCCGTATTTATTGAATGACGTTAGCCAGCGTTAGCCGCCGGCGCCGTCTGGTGTGCGTTAAAAAAAACGACGTACACCAGGCAGCGCCGGCGTAGGGGGATATGGGGCTTGGGCGTCAAGAAATGGGGCAAGTCAGGTTGAGGCAATTTTTTTGCCTCAACCCGATTTGCGCCATTTTTTTTCACTCCCAACCCCCATAGAAATGACTCCTGTCTTAGCAAAGACAGGAGTCATGCCCCCTTGCCCAATGGCCATGCCTGGGCATGGTCATTGGGCATAGTAGCATGTAGGGGGGCACAAATTAGGCCCCCCTATGCCACAAAAATAAAATAAAAAAAACACTTACCTGAACTTACCTTAATGTCCCTGGGATGGGTCCCTCCAGCCTTGGGTGTCCTCCTGGGGTGGGCAAGGGTGACAGGGGGTGTCCCTGGGGGCATGGGAGGGCACCTCTGGGCTCCTTAAGAGCCCACAGGTCCCTTAACGCCTGCCTTTTGCAGGCGCTAAAAAACGGCGCAAAAGCGGCCGTACGTCATTTTTTTTGACCCGCCCACTCCCGGGCGTGAATTTTGCCCGGGAGTATAAATCCGACGCACATGCCTCGGAGTCGATTTTTTAGACGGGAACGCCTACCTTGCATATAATTAACGCAAAGTAGGTGTCCACGCTAAAAAATGACGCAAACTCCATGGACTTTGCCGCTAGACGCGTCTAACGCCAAAGTATAAATATGGAGTTAGTTTTGTGGCGAAATTGCGTCAAAAAAAACGACGCAATTCCGGCGCAAACGGAGTATAAATATGCCCCTCAATTTTCTTCTGGTTTCCGAAGAGGTTACTGATACCATGTTGGAATATCATATTATCCTACTCCTAAAGCAAGGTAAACCTGCTCCATGCTGTCCCTTTTACAGGCCCATAGAGCTATTGAATTTCAATGTGAAATTGTTCACTTCATTCCTTGTGGTCTGTCACATCTGGCCTTCTTTTATATTCCCAACTCAGTCCAGCTTCATTCGTAATATAAACAGGCAAACAACAACACTCGCTTAGCGGTGACACTCATGGAAGTGGCTGAACAGTGCATGCAACCAATGGCTCTCCTCCCACTCAATGCCAAGAAGGCTTTTGACAGGGTTTGACTGTGTATACTTATCCTAGGTTCGAAATAAGAGCCACTTATGGCCCAAGATGAAAGCTTTCAGTCTTGCTAACTTTTGGAAACACGCTGCCAAACTTAAAATCAGTGACTCCTTCTCCCCTTTGATTATGCTCAACAGGTGTACATGGCAGGGGTGTCCTTTATCCCTTCTAGACTTTGTTCTCTTGATGGAATCCACAGTGACCAGGATCCAATCCAACCCTGCAATTCATGGCATGATGATAGATAGCAGAGAACATAAATTGTATCTCTTCGCCAACGATATCATCAGCTTTATTACTGACCCAGACACCACCATTATGGCACTGATGATGGATTTATCCTCCTTCTCTCAAGCTTTGAGATTTAAAATACGTTTCTCAAAATCCCGGGGCTTGGGAACAGCCTCTGGGGCCCCATCCAGGAGGTGGCTTCCAATGGTAGACATCAATGATTGCCCACTTGGGTATCGGACTTCCACCACGCACAAGCGACATGTAGCTGCAATATCCCTCCTCTTCTTACTTCCCTTTTCAAGGGCTTCTTTCGTGGGGTGAGCGGGAGATCTCCTGGCCAGGCAGGCCTGATAGCCTGAAAATGAACTTCTTGCCTCATCTGTGGTATAGTCTCCAAACCCTCGCTCTAGCCATCCCCAAAGTGACTTATATACAAATTCGGACCAAAATGCTTGACGTTGTGTGGAGAGGCAAGTCCCCGAAAGTAGCGAGGATATCACTATTTAAACCTGTCATGGAGGGTGGCTTAGGTTTTCCAGATGTCCTCACGTACATCCTTGCTACACAACTCCAAACCACCCTGGACTGGAACTACGACCTTGACGGCAAACCTTGGGTTTAGTCAGTACAAGCGTTCTCCCTGATTCCTCTGTCTGGGTTTCTGTGTCTTCATAGGCCTGGAAGGGGACCCCAGCCCCTGCCATCTACACTTGCCACACTGGAGAGAGGGACGGCAGAAACTGGCATTTCCAACTTATCCCTTTCTGCTTACCTCTTGATCATAACCCAGATTTTCCCCCTGGCTCCCTGAGTTGGACTGAGGGCTGCCCACCTGCCTTATGAGACTTCTACGATTATGAGAATGTGCAGTCAAGGAGGACCTGGTTGCTGAATTTGCACGGACCAGGTGGGACACCTACAGATTACGGTGGTCAATATGAGTCTGGAGGTCCTGGGTCTGCCAGACTCACAGTGGCGGTCAGACTGCCACCAATGTGGCAGTCCAGCTGCCACATTTTGACTGTGGCAGAGCGGTCTAACCACCAGCACTGCTAGGTTGCCGCCAGTCGATGGCCTGGCGGTGCGTCGGTATTAATCCTGCCCTGGGGATTACGACCACTGTTTCCACCAGCCTTTGCATGGTGGTCCCACCACCATGCAAAGGCTGGCGGAAACGGGGTGTCGGCCTCACGGGGGTACCTACACTGCCCAAGCACTTGGCATGGGCAGTACAGGGGTCCCCATGGGCAGCCCTATTGATCTTTTCACTGCTTGACGGACACGCAATAAAAAGCGTGGTGGTTATTGTCACACCCGACGCACCGCAACACTGCTGCCGGCTCTATTACGAGCCTGCGTCAATGTTGTGGGAAGTTTCCCGCTGGGCCAGCAGGAAACTCGTAATAGGGGCCACGGACAGAAGACCGCACTGACGGTCTTCCGAAGGCGGGACTTTGTAGGGCAGCCTCCGCCGCACGCCAATGTTATAATTAGGGCCTCAGTCAGGCACTTCACTGAACCGCCCATTAAAACCCTATCCCTTAATAACACCCACTGCAGAGGCATATCTTGGCTATACCAACATATCTTGAACCTTGCTCCTCCCAAATAACATGCCTGTTTTGGCAAAGGGAGAGGGAGTTGGACAGCAAGATCTTTGATGACATGTGGGGTGCCATGTGACAGAGGCCTGCTAAATCTTCAATTTGTCTTCACTATAAAGGGAATGCCTATAAAATACTAACACTTTGGTATCTCACACTAGTTAGACTCACAGAGATGTTTGGAATTTCAGACTTATGTTGGAAGGAGTGTGGTGAGCGCAGCACATTCCTGCACACTTTGTGGTCCTGTTCAGTAATCCAAACATTCTGGGTAGAAGTGACCTGCACAATACATGGCATTATGAATGTCTCCTTACTACGCGATCCACTCACAATTCTCCTAGGGGGCCTGGGGCAGATAGACTCTTTCTAACAACAACTCCGCAGGGGTGATTGTTTTCCCACCTGTTACTAGAGTGGCCCACATGAAGAAAAAGCTGCACAACCCCTTATTGAACATGTGGTGGGGCAACACCTGGTCTATATATCTCATGGAAAACCTATGGACAATTGTTTGTGTTCGCGTGGCCAAATTTGATGTGACATGGCCTCCTTTCACTACTTACATACAACATTTACAAAGAGCTGGCGAGGGGGGGATGCTCCACATCACAGTGTCCAAGACTCTGAGGGCATCTGAGATACATAATATGACCTTTTCCGACGCAGAAGGTACGTCCTTCAGAGCCGAACACCCAACTTGATCGATTTGGTCCATTGGGGATGATTGGAGGGGCCTTGAGGTTTTTTTTTGTTACTTATTAAGTCGGGTCATACTAGCTGTGTAACCTTTGCCTTTGGACAGTCAGACACAGACGAACCTGAACATAAACTCACAGACGCTGAAAGAAGCAGTCAAGGGCAATTCAGTGGATAGAAGAGTCTGAGCATCCGCACCTCCACACCACAAGACAAATAAATGAAGTCTAGAAACAATGTCTAGAAGGTTAAGGCAACAACACTGACAAACCACCTTCTGGATAAATCGGTGTCCAACACCAGCTGTGATCATTTGATCAGTATAATGTGGTTACCGTAGGGCTCTTCTTCCTAGAATGATAACAGACCATTGTTCGTGCTCTAGGTGTATTGTAAACTCTTTCTGGGCAAAGCACAGCAACCAGAGAAAAACACAACAGAGTGGAGCCAGACAACTGAAGGGTAAAGAAAAGAGGAGCTCTGCTGTCTCCAATAAAACTGAGGAGGATTAAACCTTTCCTGCAAGCTTTGAAAACTGTTATCCAATGTAAAGACATAGGCTGTGCCGCCCGCCGAACCCATACCAGCCACTCCACCGCCAGTGCAGTGAAGTCCCTGCCGGCTCTATTATGTGTTTCATGCCAGCGGTGCAGTGGGTGCAAATTTGGGCAGTGAAATGTGCGACAGGGCTGTGCATGGGGGCCCCTGAGTCACTCATTCTTCCAGCCTTTCCCTTGCAGTGTAAACCACCAGGAAAAGGCTGGCGGAAGGGGACTCATGATCCCCACGGCAGCGCTGCTTGTAACGCTGCCCTGGCAGATTTAAAATGCTGAGACCGCCCGGCTGCCTGGTGGCGGCAGCCTGGCGGTGTTTCGACCGTGGCGGCTCTGCCACGGTCATAATATGGCGGGCTGACCACCACGTCCGCGGGGGTCCGCCCGTCACCATGAGTCTGGCAGTCAATGGTCCACCAGACCCATAATGACCCCCATAATCTTTCATAAGGAACCCTTGCTCATATTGTGAGTCTGCCAAGTATTCAGTGACCATTGTATTTTACTTTTAAATTGGAAATCAAATGTACTTAATACCAACAAATACAGGAAGTGTGAGACTAGTACAAGTGCTTTACAACCATGTTGGCCCATCAGGAAACACAGTCATTAGATGTAGACAAATATAGACCAGACCCGGAGAACAGTCATACACATGCAGTGAGGTGCTTAGGGGAAAAACCATTCAAGTGCAGTGAATGTGGAAGCAGTTTTAGTCATTCTTCAGTATTAATGAATCATCAGCGAAAACACACCAGGGAAAAACCTTTCAAATGCACTGTGAAGACATCACCCCACCTCCAGGAAGGCTGCGAGACCCTGTTCTATAGACTCACCTCCGGGAGGGCTGCCCGACCCTGTTCTTTAGACTCACCTCTGGGAGGGCTGCGCGACACTGATGTTTAGACTCATCTCTACCCGGGAAGGCTGCAAGACCCTGTTGTATAGACTCACCTCCCTCTGGGAAGGCAGAGAGACCCTGTTGTATAGACTCATCTCTGGGAAGGCTTTGAGACCGTGTTGGTTAGGCTCACCTCCGTGAAGGCTGAGAGACCCTGTTGTATAGACTCACCTCTGGAAAGGCTGAGAGACCCTGCTGTTTAGACTCACCACCCTCTGGGAAGGCTGAGAGTCCCTGCTGTTTAGGCTCACCTCCGGGAAGGCTGAGAGACCTTGTTGTTTAGACCCACCTCCGTGAGGGCTGTGAGACCCTGTTGTTTAGACTCACCTCCGGGAAGGCTGTGAGACCCTGTTGTTCAGGCTCACCTCTGGGAAGGCTGCAAGAGTCTGTTGTTTAGACTCACCTGTGGGAAGGCTCTGAGACCCTGTTGTTTAGACTCACCTCCGGGAAGGCTGCAAGAGTCTGTTGTTTAGACTCACCTTGGGAAGGCTGCGAGACCCTGTTGTTTAGACTCACCTCCATCCTGGAAGGCTGAGGGACCCTGCTGTTTAGACACACCTACCTCTGGGAAGGCTGAGAGACACTGTCGCTTAGACTCACCTCCGGGAAGGCTACGAGAGTCTATTTTTTTCGACTCACCTCTGGAAAGGCTGAGAGACCCTGCTGTTTAGACTCACCCCCCTCTGGGAAGGCTGAGAGACCCTGCTGTTTAGGCTCACCTCCGGGAAGGCTGAGAGACCTTTTTGTTTAGACCCACCTCCATGAGGGCTGTGAGACCCTGTTGTTTAGACTCACCTCCGGGAAGGCTGTGAGAACCTGATGTTCAGGCTCACCTCCGGGAAGGCTGCAAGAGTCTGTTGTTTAGACTCACCTTGGGAAGGCTGTGAGACCCTGTTGTTTAGACTCGCCTCCATCCGGGAAGGCTGAGGGACCCTGCTGTTTAGACACACCTACCTCTGGGAAGGATGAGAGACCCTGTCGCTTAGACTCACCTCCGGGAAGGCTGCAAGAGTCTATTGTTTAGACTCACCTCTGGGAAGGCTCTGAGACCCTGTTGTTTAGTGTAGTCAGTTAGGAAAGTATTCAGTGAGTACAAAGGTGCTACCAATCCCTGATTCCAACTGGCTCAGAAGATGCACTAGTCAGGGTGAATACTTCCAAAAGACCCCCTCTACCAGCAGTTCATACTGGTTATTCATGCATTTCCAAAATTTGCTAGGCACACAACCCACCAGAACAATATTCAATAAAATTATATGGAATGTAAATATTGTTACAACAGTAGTTCCACCTATGTTAAAGTTGTTTATTAGTCCATACACATGTTCAAATTGGCACCACTGTATCCACAGTCAGTTGGTATATAGTCCAATAAATCGTACTCTGTGATTCTCAAAATCAATTTCCAAGATAAGCGTCACATTGAATTTCCACCAATAAAATCTTCTGCTATCTCTCAAGCTCAGCCCGCCAACACGTGTTTCGTCAGGGATATCACCCTTATGACTTCATCAGGGTTGTAACAATGTATAACACACATATTATGACGTTACAATTCAGATACCAGTATTCTTGCTAATCTGAATAACCATGCGGTGTTGTGTGGGTAGTTGAACAGTGACAGGGAAAACAGATAAACGCACCTATATTAATGTGATGGGTAGCAACCAATGTATGTGCATAAGTGACCATGTACCCAGAATTCCTAAATGTACCTAAGTGAATAGCACTCAACCCAATGCTGTATCCCAAAATTGACCAACTGTGTAAATCATTTATGTGTGCATGCCACTGTGATCAGTACCCAAATAGTATAATGCCACTAACCTTCATACTCAAAACATCCTTCCAGAAGAAGTCTCTCTCATTTTCCGTAATAGATTGATGTCATAACGATGTATCAAGGCCTAAAGTGATGATAATCAAATTCTCTGTCCAAATATCAAAAGCAAAATCAAATTAAATAAGTGTAAGTCCTTACCACTAAGGTCTCAGAAATGCATGCCGCTGATGCCTAGCTACATAGCCCCTAGGTAATATAAAGCTACAAACTCCTTGAATAAGCAGCTCCACTACTTACAGATTTATGACTGTAACCAAGTATATGTAAACCAAATCTAAATCTATTGTGGTGTCCCTACTTGTTATTTAAATATTCACTGCAAGTAACTTGTATATAAAGAAGTCAACAGCCTCCTAAAATATGTCCAGTATTCGAAAACCTTTGTTCCCTTAAAAATAACTAAACCATCGTGCACCGAAAAAAAGTATGCTCGCTAGTTCTTAAAAAAAATATATACGTGTAACAGAGTACCGCCACTCCAATACTTCTGCCCAGAGCCCCAGTCTCAGTCCGACCGGGCCTACACAATTACCTCAGGCCAGCTCTATTACATCTTTTAAGTTCAATCTGGTTGGAAGCGAGCGCGCTCATCAATCGAGCGTCACTCGCGCTGAAGATTAGATACCAGCACCAGTGCGTCTTAACGCGGAAGTGACTAGCCCGTATGTGTTAGTCCTTCCTTATTGTCCATGGCCACCGCATAAACACAGAAAGAGGACTCCTCCCTCGCTCATTACTCACTATCTTTGGACCACTGAGTAAAAAGATCTAATTTATGTCAATGTAATCATCTATTGCCCTGCCTCTTATTCTAAAGTGAAGTTGATAGTTAGCACTTTTTCAATATTTGAAAACTAACCTATTTTAAATTAACACATTCAAACATTTAAAAAATTTTTTTTTAATTATTAATTGGTATATATGCTATTCGAGAGACAGTGGCAAGCATACACAAATTGTCATCACAAGTCTATACTTAATCAAAATGCAATTATATAGAACCATTCAAAGATACTCTAAATAAATTGATAAGATCCAACCATAGTCTTAAAAATTAATAACTATAAAGTCCAAACTAATTGAGACTAAAATTTCAAAATACTCCAACTCATTAACCGTATTGGAGCCCACCTCCACCGCCTGTAACCTCATGATCCATAGTGATTCCCTTCGTCTAAGTTGTAATTCTCTGTTTCCACCCCTGGGGTCCACAGAAATATGTTCTAAACCAAAGAATTGAATTGTAATCTGTGTGCTTTGATTCTTACAGACCAGGACATGTTGAACTAGTGGATATCTCTCATCCCTTTGTTTAACCGCCCTCAAATGTTCACCAATCCTTATTTTCAATGGGCGTATAGCGCTCCCTACAGATACACATTTACATTTGCATTTTATAATGTATACAACATATTTCGTGTCACAAGTCATATGTGAACTTATTCGATAGACCTTACCATCATTGTCAGTAAATTCCGTTAGACCATGGCAGGCCCATTTACAAACCCCACAATGGCCACATTTATAAAAGCCTGGATATTTTCTGGATAGCCAATTCTCTTTGTTTAGAGGTCTAGGACAGGTCCGACATAACAAATTCTTCAGAGATTGTCCTCTTCTGTATGTAAATATCGGGCGTGATGTAAGGAATTTTGTTAGCATGTTGTCTTGTTTCAAAATGTTCCAATGTTGTTGCATCACCCTTCGCAAAATAGATGCACTCTCATTATAATCTGTAATTAATCGAATCTCATTCGAACTTTTATCCAGAGGTTTCCGACATGGTAATAAAGTCTCTGTCCGTTTCACTTTTTCAACCCTTTTCCGTGCATTATAAATCGTATCCCAACTGTAACCTCTTTGTACAAATTGAGAGATCATTTCCTGTGCACATTCTTCAAATGCTTCTGTTCTACTACAATTACGTTTCGCCCTGACTAATTCCCCAAAGGGTATTGCCAATTTCTGGTGTTTGGGGTGTGCACAGGGAGCATGTAAAATTGCATTGCACAAAGTTGGTTTCCTACACAATCTACTATGAACATGGTCATCAAGTATAAACAATTCAACATCTAGAAATTCAATTTTCTGTTTACTAAACTTGTGAGTGAATTTAATATTTACATCATTTTCATTCAAATACTCACAAAATTCAGTCAGTTGTGTTGAATTTCCAGTCCAAATCATAAAACAATCATCAATATATCTTCCCCAGTACGAGATATAATCCTGCCACTCTCTGGCCCCTGGTCCCCAAACCCACCTCTCCTCAAACCATCCCATAAAAAGATTGGCGTAAGAAGGGGAGAATTTGGCACCCATCGCCACTCCTTGCCTCTGTCTGTACCACTGGTTGTTAAAGAGGAAAAAGTTGATGAATTAATATTAAATCAACCATCATCAGTATCATCTCAATGTGTTTAAGCAAACTAGCTGATCTTCTGTTTAACATATGTCTCAGAGCTTTAAGACCTACCTCATGTTGGATACTAGTATAAAGTGCCACTGTAAGGAAATGGCTCCCTGTTGCAGTTACCACCCCCACTTTTTGCCTGATACTGATGCTGACTTGACTGAGAAGTGTGCTGGGACCCTGCTAACCAGGCCCCAGCACCAGTGTTCTTTCACCTAAAATGTAACATTGTTTCCACAATTGGCACACCCCTGGCACACAGATAAGTCCCTGGTAAAAGGTACCAGTGGTACCAAGGGCCCTGTGACCCAGGAAGGTCCCTAAGGGCTGCAGCATATGTCCTAAGGGACCCCTCACCTAACACATGAACACTGCCATTGCAGATTGTGTGTGTTGGTGGGGAGAAAAAAGCAAAGTCGACATGGCATCCCCTCAGGATGCCATGCACACAAAACGCTGCCTGTGGCATAGGTAAGTCACCCCTCTAACAGGCCTTACAGCCCTAAGGCAGGGTGCACTATACCACAGGTGAGGGCATAGCTGCATGAGCAATATGCCCCTACAGTGTCTAAGTCTATTCTTAGACATTGTAAGTACAGTTGTGGCCATATTAAGTATATGGTCTGGGAGTTTGTCAAAAACGAACTCCTCAGCTCATAATGGCTACACTGAATACTGGGAAGTTTGGTATCAAACTTCTCAGAATAATAAACCCACACTGATGCCAGTGTTGGATTTATTAAAAAATGCACACAGAGGGCATCTTAGAGATGCCCCCTGTATTTTACCCAATTGTTCAGTGCAGGACTGACTGGCCTGTGCCAGCCTGCTGCTGAGAGACGAGTTTCTGACCCTATGTGGTGAGGGCCTTTGTGCTCTCTGAGGACAGAAACAAAAGCCTACTCTGGGTGGAGGTGCTTCACATCTCCCCCCTGCAGGAACTGTAACACCTATTACAATGCCCCAGGGTACTCCACCTAGTGGAGATGACCGCCCCCTGGACACAGCCCCCACTTTTGGCGGCAAGTCCAGGAGAGATAATGAGAAAAACAAGGAGGAGTCACTGGCCAGTCAGGACAACCCCTAAGGTGTCCTGAGCTGAGGTGACTCTGACTTTTAGAAATCCTCCATCTTGCAGATGGAGGATTCCCCCAATAGGATTAGGGATGTGACCCCCTCCCCACCGGGAGGAGGCACAAAGAGGGTGTAGCCACCCTCAGGGCTAGTAGCCATTCGCTACTATCCTCCCAGACCTAAACACACCCCTAAATTGAGTATTTAGGGGCCACCAGAACCTAGGAAGATAGATTCCTGCAACCTGAAGACAAAGAAGGACTGCTGACCTGAAGCCATGCAGAGAAGACGGAGACACCAACTGCTTTGGCCCCAGCCCTACCGGCCTGTCTCCCCACTTCAAGAAAAACTGCAACAGCGACGCGTCCCCCTGGGTCCAACGACCTCTGAAGCCTCAGAGGACCACCCTGCATTTAAAAGGACCAAGAAGCTCCCGAGGACAGCGGCCCTGTTCCACAAAGACTGCAACTTTGCAACAAAGAAGCAACTTTTAAAGACCACACGTTTCCCGCCGGAAGCGTGAGACTTTCCACTCTGCACCCGACGCCCCCGGCTCGACCTGCGGAAAACTAACTCTACAGGGAGGACTCCCCGGCGACTGCGAGCCTGTGAGTAGCCAGAGTTGACCCCCCTGAGCCCTCACAGCAACGCCTGCAGAGGGAATCCAGAGGCTCTCCCTGACCGCGATTGCCTGCTTCAAGGAACCCGATGCCTGGTAAAGACACTGCACCCGCAGCCCCCAGGACCTGAAGGAACCGAACTCCATTGCAGGAGCGACCCCCAGGTGGCCCTCTTCTTAGCCCAGGTGGTGGCTACCCCGAGGAGCCCCCCCTCTGCCTGCCTGCATGGCTGAATAGACCCCTGGGTCACCCATTGAATCCTATTGCAAACCCGACACCTGTTTGCACTCTGAATCCGGCCGCCCCTGTGCCGCTGAGGGTGTAATTTCTGTGCCTGCTTGTGTCCCCCCCGGTGACCTACATAACCCCCCTGGTCTGCCCTTATTAAGGGGCAGATTTAAGAAACGTGGCGCTGCACTAGTGCGGCGCTACTTCCCTTGCATCCGTTAGTGCCGCATACGACCACCACGTGCGCACCGTATTTAAAATACAGCGCACCATGGTGCAGGGTAGGGGGCAATACTGTCATTTTTTTACGCTATTGATGTACTCTGTAGGAGTAAATCTTTATGTTTTCAAATCTTTCGCTTTGTCGTCCTGGTGCAACCCAGTGGGTTTCACTGTACTTTCACCTGGATTGATTCGATCCTGGCTCCGAGTCTACCAACCTCAGTGGAAAACCAAAGGTCCATTCAGCCGGTGGTGCTACTGGTTTGGTGCTCTCTCTCTCTAAACAACAGAGACTGCAGTCTCACCCTTCACCCCACCGTCTACCAGACACCAGTGCTCATGGCGACTAAACAGCAGCCCCGCACAGCAAAAGTACTTAATCAAATGTATAAAGGAGCCCTGTGACCTCTTTCCTCATTTCAGTGTCTAGGCCTCCTCCCTCTAGTTTCAGCAGCATCAGCAATAAACTCCCAGTGTCTGGAAAAACACCCACAACTCCATCGTGGGTGCATGGGCAGGCCAGGAGCTTCCAAAATGGAACCTACAGGTGACCATTACTTTCACTCGAACACACAATAAATGCCCCATACAGCCGACACAAAAGTACAGTCACACAACAAGCACGGAAATGTTAGCACTAGGACCTGAATTAGTGCGCAGAAACCAAACTTTACATAATTGGGCCCGTAGACCTTAATTCCTCTGAAAAAGAAAAAAGTCTGGTCCCAACTACTGACTCACAACATTCTAATCACTGCCCCATTGCTCTACATGCTAAACCCTGGACAACGACAGTAGCTTTTGTCCAACAAATGAGAGCACGCTTGGTGAGACCCTCTAGGTTCAGAACCTCACTCATGTCACGTGACAGGCCTAGGTTTAGCCAATAGATAAGTCAAACTGTCAGCTATGCCCCCTCCCCCCCCTTCGCCTGTCCCAGCGGGTACGGTGTAGCAGTATGGATTGACAGGAGAAATCCTAAAATGCAACTGAGCAGGCCTTCCATATCTACTGGATGAAACAAATGTCATAGGCTGCAATGAGAGCAATCCCATCAGGACACTGTAGTTTGATCGCAGTGCGCCATATTCCAAGACAAATGCTGAGTTGGAATTGGTGACATTTACTTTTTTACCGATTCCTGCAGGTTTGCATAAACCTAAGGCTGCTCAGTTTGTTCTGGAGGAGCAGCTTTGAGGAACTCCTGAAGTCAGTCAATAGCAGAACAGTCATCAGAGATTAGTTGAAATCTGTAGGCCAAAGTAAGATGGGTCGAAAAGAAAACATAGGGACCCACAGATCCCTGACGTATTCTTGAGGCATCAAACAATTCAAACCTGATAAAGACGGTGTAGGAGGCTGGACTGGCTTGTAGTGAGTACCAAGGGGTACTTGCACCTTGCACCAGGCCCAGTTATCCCTTATTAGTGTATAGGGTGTCTAGCAGCTTAGGCTGATAGATAATGGTAGCTTAGCAAAGCAGCTCAGGCTGAACTAGGAGACGTGTGAAGCTACTACAGTACCACTTAGTGTCATATGCCCAATATCATAAGAAAACACAATACACAGTTATACTAAAAATAAAGGTACTTTATTTTTATGACAATATGCCAAAGTATCTTAGAGTGTACCCTCAGTAAGAGGATAGGAAATATACACAAGATATATATACACAATAGCAAAAATATGCAGTATAGTCTTAGAAAACAGTGCAAACAATGTATAGTTACAATAGGATGCAATGGGGAAACATAGGGATAGGGGCAACACAAACCATATACTCCAAAAGTGGAATGTGAACCACGAATGGACCCCAAACCTATGTGACCTTGTAGAGGGTCGCTGGGACTATTAGAAAATAGTGAGAGTTAGAAAAATAACCCTCCCCAAGACCCTGAAAAGTGAGTGCAAAGTGCACCAAAGTTCCCCTAAGGACAAAATAGTCGTGTTAGAGGGAGAATGCAAGGAAAACACAAATCAGCAATGCAACAACGATGGATTCCTGTCTGAAGGTACCTGTGGAACAAGGGGACCAAGTCCAAAAGTCACAAGCAGCTCGGAGATGGGCAGATGCCCAAGAAATGCCAGCGGTTGGTGCAAAGAAGCTCTTACTAGGCTGAAGAACTGTGAATACTGCAGGAACGACAAGGGCTAGAGACTTCCCCTTTGGAGGATGGATCCCCCACGCCTTGGAGAGTCGTGCAGAAGTGTTTTCCCGCCGGATGGACGCCAACAAGCCTTGCTACACGCAAATCGTGCGTTTGGCGTTTTTGGACGCTGCTGGGGCCCAGGAGGGACCAGAAGGTCGCAAATTGGACCTGCAGAGAGAGGGGACGTCGAGCAAGACAAAGAGCCCTCACTGAAGCAGGTAGCACCCGGAGAAGTGCCAGAAACAGGCACTACGAGGATGCGTGAAACGGTGCTCGCCGAAGTTGCACAAAGGAGTCCCACGTCGCCGGAGACCAACTTAGAAAGTCGTGCAATGCAGGTTAGAGTGCCGTGGACCCAGGCTTGGCTGTGCACACAGGATTTCCGCCGGAAGTGCACAGGGGCCGGAGAAGCTTGCAAAGTCGCGGTTCCCAGCAATGCAGCCCAGCGAGGTGAGGCAAGGACTTACCTCCACCAAACTTGGGCTGAAGAGTCACTGGACTGTGGGGGTCACTTGGACGGTGTCGCTGGATTCGAGGGACCTCGCTCGTCGTGCTGAGAGGAGACCCAAGGGACCGGAGATGCAGCTTTTTGGTGCCTGCGGTTGCAGGGGGAAGATTCCGTCGACCCACGGGAGATTTCTTCGGAGCTTCTGGTGCAGAGAGGAGGCAGCCTACCCCCACAGCATGCACAAGCAGGAAAACAGTCGAGAAGGCGGCAGGATCAGCGTTACAGAGTTGCAGTAGTCGTCTTTGCTACTATGTTGCAGGTTTGCAGGCTTCCAGCGCGGTCAGCGGTCGATTCCTTATCAGAAGGTGAAGAGGGAGATGCAGAGGAACTCGGCTGAGCTCATGCATTCGTTATCTAAAGTTTCCCCAGAGACAGAGACCCTAAATAGCCAGAAAAGAGGGTTTGGCTACCTAGGAGAGAGGAAAGGCTACTAACACCTGAAGGAGCCTATCAGCAGGAGTCTCTGACGTCACCTGGTGGCACTGGCCACTCAGAGCAGTCCAGTGTGCCAGCAGCACCTCTGTTTCCAAGATGGCAGAGGTCTGGAGCACACTGGAGGAGCTCTGGCCACCTCCCAGGGGAGGTGCAGGTCAGGGCAGTGGTCACTCCCCTTTCCTTTGTCCAGTTTCGCGCCAGAGCAGGGGCTAAGGGGTCCCTGAACCGGTGTAGACTGGCTTATGCAGAATTGGGCACATCTGTGCCCAACAAAGCATTTCCAGAGGCTGGGGGAGGCTACTCCTCCCCTGCCTTCACACCATTTTCCAAAGGGAGAGGGTGTCACACCCTCTCTCAGAGGAAGTTCTTTGTTCTGCCATCCTGGGCCAGGCCTGGCTGGACCCCAGGAGGGCAGCTGCCTGTCTGAGGGGTTGGCAGCAGCAGCAGCTGCAGAGAAACCCCAGGAAGGGCAGTCTGGCAGTACCAGGGTCTGTGCTACAGACCACTGGGATCATGGAATTGTACCAATAATGCCAGGATGGCATAGAGGGGGCAATTCCATGATCATAGACATGTTACATGGCCATATTCGGAGTTACCATGGTGAGGCTACATATAGGTAGTGACCTATATGTAGTGCACGCGTGTAATGGTGTCCCCGCACTCACAAAGTTCAGTGAATTGGCTCTGAACAATGTGGGGGCACCTTGGCTAGTGCCAGGGTGCCCTCACACTAAGTAACTTTGCACCTAACCTTTACCAGGTAAAGGTTAGACATATAGGTGACTTATAAGTTACTTAAGTGCAGTGTAAAATGGCTGTGAAATAACGTGGATGTTATTTCACTCAGGCTGCAGTGGCAGGCCTGTGTAAGAATTGTCAGAGCTCCCTATGGGTGGCAAAAGAAATGCTGCAGCCCATAGGGATCTCCTGGAACCCCAATACCCTGGGTACCTCAGTACCATATACTAGGGAATTATAAGGGTGTTCCAGTAAGCCAATGTAAATTGGTAAAATTGGTCACTAGCCTGTTAGTGACAATTTGAAAGTAATGAGAGAGCATAACCACTGAGGTTCTGGTTAGCAGAGCCTCAGTGAGACAGTTAGGCACCACACAGGGAACATATACATGCACACCTATGAGCACTGGGGCCCTGTGTGACAGGGTCCCAGTGACACATACATATAGGCCACAAACCTATGAGCACTGGGGTCCTGACCAGCAGGATCCCAGTAACACATAACAACCATACTGAAAACATGGTGTTTTCACTATGAGCACTGAGGCCTGGCTATCAGGATCCCAGTGAGACAGTGAAAACAGTGACAAACACCCTGACATACACTCACAAACAGGCCAAAAGTGGGGGTAACAAGGCTAGAAAGAGGCTACCTTCTCACACAACCCCCCCCCAAACGAAGGACAATAAGGCTAACCTTGGCCAGTTGAGACTTTATTGTCTAAGTGGTGATAAGTAGAGAGTAGCTCTGCAATAGACTGGTCACTCCCTTTATCATCCACTATATGGTTACTTCCCTGTGGGGATGTAAACCACCCTGTTTGAAGTTTTTTAGCTAAGTAACAATGTGAAGATGTATTTTCAGAGTTTCTATCAGTAAGTTTTAGTTTAGAGCAGTGGGAATTGTCCACTGAACCTATTTGTAGTGATGGAAATGCCAGACAGGGATGCTGTCTCAGAAAAGCCATAGCTGGGCAAAAACTTTGTCCATATGGCTGGAAGAGAGAACAGGGATGCTGTTTCTCTTGGGTTGGAGCAGGGCAGGGATGCTGTCCTATCCGCTCCACACTAGGGCAGGGATGCTGTCCTAAGTGTTGTGAGGCAGTGCAGAGTTTCTGCACTAAAGTTTCTCTGGGAGGGTTGGAGGGATGCTCCATGTTAACTAAAATGGTGCTCTTTTTGTCACCAATGTTAGTTATCCCACAGAGAGGTACTTCTACCTCAGGGAGTCCAGCTATGCCAGCTGATGATTCCCTTGGAACAGGTGCCACCCCAGGAGAGGTTTCTCCCACCACAGGAATGGTATCCTGAATGGTAGGGTGGTTAGGGGATACTGTGATACCCTTTTTACCTGTTGATGGAGAGGGATTCTGAGTTTTCAGGCCTTCTCTCCTTTGCTTTTTCATTTCAGTAGAAATGAGAGGGAACAATTCCTCAGGGATGCCCAGCATGGCTGCATGGGCATAAAACTCTACATCAGCCCAACCTGAGGCCTCTAGGTCATTACCTAAGAGACAGTCTACAGGTAAGCTAGGTGATACCACCACCTGCTTAGGGCCAGTAACTCCACCCCAACTAAACTGAATTATAGCTAAGGGAAGAAACTTAGTGGAGTTATGGACATCAATAATCTTATACTGTTGTCCAATGATGTGTTGTTCAGGAGGCACTAGGTTTTCAGTCACCAAAGTGAAACTGGCACCTGTGTCCCTGTAGGCCAAGGCCTCAACACCATTTATTGAAACTGTCTGCCTGTACTTATCCATTGTAAGGGGACAAGCAGCCAGTGTGGCAAGGCCAATGCCACTAGGTGTGACAGAAACTGTCTTGGGACTGATTACATCAGTTTCCACTATGGACCCATAAGTGAACCCAACTACACCCTTTGCTTGACTGTTGCCAGCAGTCCCACCACTAGTACCACTACTGCTAGGGGCACTAGAGCTTGATGTATTAGTGGTGGTAGGCTCAGGGGGTTTACCTGGACAGGACTTATCCCCTGGCCTATGGCCTCTGTTTTTACACACAAAGCACCAAGGCTTTTTAATGTGTGCAGGTTGGGAAGAAGAGGAAGAATTTGTTTTATCCCCACCCTCTGAAGAGTGTTTAAGATTTGAAGTGGGATCTTTGGTTTTACCCTTATCCCCATGCTTATCTTGAGATTTTTCACCATCTTTCTTCTTATTGCCATCTTTGTCACCCCCTGTATGAACTTTTCTGTTCACCCTTGTTCTGACCCATTTGTCTGCCTTCTTTCCCAATTCTTGGGGAGAGGTCAGATCAGAGTCTACCAGGTACTGGTGCAACAAATCAGACACACAATTATTAAGTATATGCTCTCTCAGGATTGTGTTATACAGGCTTTCATAATCAGTAACTTTACTGCCATGTAACCACCCCTCCAAGGCCTTCACTGAATGGTCAATGAAATCAACCCAGTCTTGTGAAGACTCCTTTTTGGTCTCTCTGAACTTTATCCTGTACTGTTCAGTGGTTAAGCCATAACCATCGAGGAGTGCATTCTTAAGAACTGTAAAATTATTGGCATCACTTTCTTTCACAGTAAGGAGTCTATCCCTACCCTTTCCAGTAAATGATAGCCATAGGATAGCAGCCCACTGCTTTTGAGGGACATCCTGTACAGCACAGGCCCTCTCAAGTGCAGCAAACCACTTGTTAATGTCATCCCCCTCCTTGTAAGGGGGAACTATCTTATGCAGATTCCTGGAATCATGCTCTTTTGCAGGATGACTATGGGGAATACTGCTGCTGCCACCATGGGTATCTAAACCCATCTTCTGTCTTTCCCTCTCTATTTCTAAAGACTGTCTATCCAAATCCAGCTGTTGCTTCTTGAGCTTCAGTCTGGTTTGCTCCACTCTCAATCTATTGAGCTCCCTTTCTAACAATCTGTCATCAGGGTGGGTGGGAGGGACATTTCTAGATACAGAGGTATGATGGGAATGAACAGAAGGAGACCTGTCCCTTACCAAGGGCACCCTAACAGCTTGGCTACCAGCATAATGTGAGAGCACATCATCAGTATGATGTGATTCAACCTCTGTACCAACTATGCTAGACTGTCTAGTAATGGGCAGGCTGAGAAGTTTCTTTCCTGAACCTTTTCCTGGGGGAGTCCCTGGATCAGATTGAGAACCATTAGCTACTTTTTCTACAGATTGGGCACTGATGGCCTTATCCTGTACTCTAAGCATATTAATTAACAGTTCTAAGGAAGGATTCTTCCCTACACTCAAACCTCTCTCTATGCAGAGACTCCTTGCTCCTTTCCAGCTAAGGTGATCATATGCAAGTTTGGACAGTTCAACTTTTTGGCCTGTGCCAGACATTTTTTAGAGAGAGTTAAAGGGATAGACAAAGAGAAAAAAGTTTTCAGAACTTTTTGGAAAGACAGAAAAAACTTTTTAAACTTTTAAGAACTTTTTGAAAGTTTAGAAGTACTTTTCAGCACTTAGAAAAGAGTGAAAAGAGGAAATGCAAAACTTTTTGGCTATGTGTATATACACTGACCTTGTTTTGTATATTTTTCTCTTATGAAAAGTACAATGACAAGAGTGGTAAGTAGTCTCAAAGCACTTATCCCACCACTGCACAACCAATGTAGGAGGCTGGACTGGCTTGTAGTGAGTACCAAGGGGTACTTGCACCTTGCACCAGGCCCAGTTATCCCTTATTAGTGTATAGGGTGTCTAGCAGCTTAGGCTGATAGATAATGGTAGCTTAGCAAAGCAGCTCAGGCTGAACTAGGAGACGTGTGAAGCTACTACAGTACCACTTAGTGTCATATGCCCAATATCATAAGAAAACACAATACACAGTTATACTAAAAATAAAGGTACTTTATTTTTATGACAATATGCCAAAGTATCTTAGAGTGTACCCTCAGTAAGAGGATAGGAAATATACACAAGATATATATACACAATAGCAAAAATATGCAGTATAGTCTTAGAAAACAGTGCAAACAATGTATAGTTACAATAGGATGCAATGGGGAAACATAGGGATAGGGGCAACACAAACCATATACTCCAAAAGTGGAATGTGAACCACGAATGGACCCCAAACCTATGTGACCTTGTAGAGGGTCGCTGGGACTATTAGAAAATAGTGAGAGTTAGAAAAATAACCCTCCCCAAGACCCTGAAAAGTGAGTGCAAAGTGCACCAAAGTTCCCCTAAGGACAAAATAGTCGTGTTAGAGGGAGAATGCAAGGAAAACACAAATCAGCAATGCAACAACGATGGATTCCTGTCTGAAGGTACCTGTGGAACAAGGGGACCAAGTCCAAAAGTCACAAGCAGCTCGGAGATGGGCAGATGCCCAAGAAATGCCAGCGGTTGGTGCAAAGAAGCTCTTACTAGGCTGAAGAACTGTGAATACTGCAGGAACGACAAGGGCTAGAGACTTCCCCTTTGGAGGATGGATCCCCCACGCCTTGGAGAGTCGTGCAGAAGTGTTTTCCCGCCGGATGGACGCCAACAAGCCTTGCTACACGCAAATCGTGCGTTTGGCGTTTTTGGACGCTGCTGGGGCCCAGGAGGGACCAGAAGGTCGCAAATTGGACCTGCAGAGAGAGGGGACGTCGAGCAAGACAAAGAGCCCTCACTGAAGCAGGTAGCACCCGGAGAAGTGCCAGAAACAGGCACTACGAGGATGCGTGAAACGGTGCTCGCCGAAGTTGCACAAAGGAGTCCCACGTCGCCGGAGACCAACTTAGAAAGTCGTGCAATGCAGGTTAGAGTGCCGTGGACCCAGGCTTGGCTGTGCACACAGGATTTCCGCCGGAAGTGCACAGGGGCCGGAGAAGCTTGCAAAGTCGCGGTTCCCAGCAATGCAGCCCAGCGAGGTGAGGCAAGGACTTACCTCCACCAAACTTGGGCTGAAGAGTCACTGGACTGTGGGGGTCACTTGGACGGTGTCGCTGGATTCGAGGGACCTCGCTCGTCGTGCTGAGAGGAGACCCAAGGGACCGGAGATGCAGCTTTTTGGTGCCTGCGGTTGCAGGGGGAAGATTCCGTCGACCCACGGGAGATTTCTTCGGAGCTTCTGGTGCAGAGAGGAGGCAGCCTACCCCCACAGCATGCACAAGCAGGAAAACAGTCGAGAAGGCGGCAGGATCAGCGTTACAGAGTTGCAGTAGTCGTCTTTGCTACTATGTTGCAGGTTTGCAGGCTTCCAGCGCGGTCAGCGGTCGATTCCTTATCAGAAGGTGAAGAGGGAGATGCAGAGGAACTCGGCTGAGCTCATGCATTCGTTATCTAAAGTTTCCCCAGAGACAGAGACCCTAAATAGCCAGAAAAGAGGGTTTGGCTACCTAGGAGAGAGGAAAGGCTACTAACACCTGAAGGAGCCTATCAGCAGGAGTCTCTGACGTCACCTGGTGGCACTGGCCACTCAGAGCAGTCCAGTGTGCCAGCAGCACCTCTGTTTCCAAGATGGCAGAGGTCTGGAGCACACTGGAGGAGCTCTGGCCACCTCCCAGGGGAGGTGCAGGTCAGGGCAGTGGTCACTCCCCTTTCCTTTGTCCAGTTTCGCGCCAGAGCAGGGGCTAAGGGGTCCCTGAACCGGTGTAGACTGGCTTATGCAGAATTGGGCACATCTGTGCCCAACAAAGCATTTCCAGAGGCTGGGGGAGGCTACTCCTCCCCTGCCTTCACACCATTTTCCAAAGGGAGAGGGTGTCACACCCTCTCTCAGAGGAAGTTCTTTGTTCTGCCATCCTGGGCCAGGCCTGGCTGGACCCCAGGAGGGCAGCTGCCTGTCTGAGGGGTTGGCAGCAGCAGCAGCTGCAGAGAAACCCCAGGAAGGGCAGTCTGGCAGTACCAGGGTCTGTGCTACAGACCACTGGGATCATGGAATTGTACCAATAATGCCAGGATGGCATAGAGGGGGCAATTCCATGATCATAGACATGTTACATGGCCATATTCGGAGTTACCATGGTGAGGCTACATATAGGTAGTGACCTATATGTAGTGCACGCGTGTAATGGTGTCCCCGCACTCACAAAGTTCAGTGAATTGGCTCTGAACAATGTGGGGGCACCTTGGCTAGTGCCAGGGTGCCCTCACACTAAGTAACTTTGCACCTAACCTTTACCAGGTAAAGGTTAGACATATAGGTGACTTATAAGTTACTTAAGTGCAGTGTAAAATGGCTGTGAAATAACGTGGATGTTATTTCACTCAGGCTGCAGTGGCAGGCCTGTGTAAGAATTGTCAGAGCTCCCTATGGGTGGCAAAAGAAATGCTGCAGCCCATAGGGATCTCCTGGAACCCCAATACCCTGGGTACCTCAGTACCATATACTAGGGAATTATAAGGGTGTTCCAGTAAGCCAATGTAAATTGGTAAAATTGGTCACTAGCCTGTTAGTGACAATTTGAAAGTAATGAGAGAGCATAACCACTGAGGTTCTGGTTAGCAGAGCCTCAGTGAGACAGTTAGGCACCACACAGGGAACATATACATGCACACCTATGAGCACTGGGGCCCTGTGTGACAGGGTCCCAGTGACACATACATATAGGCCACAAACCTATGAGCACTGGGGTCCTGACCAGCAGGATCCCAGTAACACATAACAACCATACTGAAAACATGGTGTTTTCACTATGAGCACTGAGGCCTGGCTATCAGGATCCCAGTGAGACAGTGAAAACAGTGACAAACACCCTGACATACACTCACAAACAGGCCAAAAGTGGGGGTAACAAGGCTAGAAAGAGGCTACCTTCTCACAGACGGGGACTATAAAAATACCCTAAAGGAATGAGAGTAATTGCCCGAAGCTGTATGCCTCATCGTTTTGAGTACAGTAACAGATTCCTCAAAACAGCCGGATCTCCGAAGTTTACCACATTGCAATCTCCCAGACTGTCTTTAGGTGAAGGCCCGAGCCTACTCACTCTGCGTGATAGAATGATCTGCGCACCATCACTTATATCAAGGACCCTACTTTCCGCTAGCCAGTGAAGAACCTTGTTGGCTAACTGTTCCCCAGATTCAACCTGGCCTTGCCTGAGAGCAGGGACACCATTTAGGACCACAACATAAGGACCGGTGGCAGGGTGAAGAGGTAAAACAGTATTGCTAGGGAGTAGCTCTACCGTCCAGCCCCGGACAGCGCCCTCCAAGTGTAGATGTAGATGCCCCATGCAGCCGGGTCACTACTGGGGGCAGTAGCTCTAGTTTGTTGGGGGGGTTTCGGGGGCACTTCAGTCATATCTCAAACCCGGGTTATGTGCAGATCCAATACTGCCTGTTGTGCATCTGAAGGGTGAACAGGAGTAAGAGTAGGAAAAGAAGGAATATGAACACCCACTGAATTACACCCCCTTTGATGAGGTACCGCTGCGGCTGATGCGGATACAGACGTGGTAGGATGAGAGTTCTAAGTAAGCGCGGCAAATTGAATCCCAATACGACCCAATCTCTCCTGCACAGGGGCTCACTGGTCTTGAAGCAGGATGCTAAGCTTTGTACAACAATCCTCCAGGAATCTCCCACCCACTCTCTGCACCAGTGCTGCAGAAATCTCTTAAACAACCCCATTAGCATTTTACCTCTTGATTGTGGGATTAAGGACTCTCCTACTTTTAGGAGCAGGAACAATCGAAGGACGGAGGCTATCATTTGAGGTGTAGCCCACCTGACCAATAGGTAAAGTCGGGGGACTAGCAGTAGAAGTGCTTGAACAATCACCCCCAATTACTCAAGCAGCTCCTCTTCAATACGCCAGTGGAGGCTCCATAGATTGCCTTGGTTAGAATATTAGCACTGTATGTTCTCATAGAGGCTTTGAAAAACAGCCTCACAAATTATGAAAAAATACTAAAATGCTCAGTTAGTTTGAGACCTAAGAAGAGCAGCGTTTTGGATATTATGTTTGTAGGAACCTTTAAATAACCATCTCCTTATAACTGGTCATCCTTCACCCGTCCCTTTTGCTCGTAGGTTTATGAGTAACTCTTTGTACTGGGCTCCTTCATTCCACACCCATCACAGGTACTGTTGTCATAGATATCACGCGCCCTAACACCTAGTAGATAAAGTAGCACCATGAAAGAACCTTAAAAAACATAAAATCATGTTTTAATTTAAGCCTCTTGTGGCAGAATCATTTCATGTGTTAGTAGTAAAGAGTAGGATCAGCACTCGAATGTTGTCCTCGTTGGTACTTGTGACTCGCTCTCTGACAGTGTGCAGCAGGTGGTATTTATAAGGATTCTGAACAAGAGGCGTGCCAGGAAATGTGCTAGTAGTAAAGAGCAGGATAAGGAGTTGAATGTCGCCCTCGTTGGTTCTTGTGACTCGCTCCCTGACAGTCCACAGCAGGTGGTATTTATAAGGATTCTGAACAAGAGCCGTGCCAGGAAATGTGCTAGTAGTAAAGAGCAGGATAAGGAGTTGAATGTCGCCCTCGTTGGTATTTATGACTCACCCTCTGACAGTCTGCAGCAGGTGGTATTTATAAGGATTTTGAACAAGAGGTGTGCCAGGACATGCGAGTAGGATTAGCACTCGATGTCGCTTCTCGTTGGTACTTGTGACTCGCTCGCTGACGGTCTGCGGCAGGTTGTCAGAAGATTACCCATTAAATCAAACTTCCACAGGAACAGATGCCTTTTACCCAACTCCCTCCAACAGATGCGTTCTCAGGCTTTAACTGATTATCTGAACCCTGCATCCACCAGGGGAAAGGGGAATGGGAACAGAAAAAGAGAGACTGCCTCCAGATCCAGTTCCAGCCTGTGTTTCCCACTTGAAGATAGAATATTCAGTGTGTGTCTCTGAAAACCTGCACCTTTCTTCTTATTGGGATTTTTTTAAAGGAAGGACCTGCAGTCGGGTGATGAGAGCAGAGCTAAGTACATTCCTACTGTGCATTCAACTGTTCAGCCATTCACATTCACCAATTCCTATCATTCTCCTAACCTGGATCTTTTGAGAGACTAGCCTCTCTCTAAGAGAACAATGTTAACTACATATCTTCTTTTCTCCACGAGTCAGAGGATTCCAAACTTCTCAGGAGAACAGTTCAAAAGTTCACAAATATACAAACTACTAATGTATTTTACAGGAAACGAAAACCCCTGTTCAGGGTTCAGTTTTCTCAATCAGTCTCTGGGAATTAGTCTGAGCACTGAGGTTTGTCTCTAAGACTGACAAGTCTGCAAGCCGAAGAGTGTTTTGAAGATATATATTTACATATATATATTGGGAAGTCTGGAAATCATTCAAAAGGATTCCTTACTGTACAAAAACCGAGGTATGGAACTGCTCTGCAGGGTTTCAGTTCTCTAGTTCTTCAACCATTTTACGGTCAAAACTCTAGATTTCCCAGTGTATGCAGACAGACAACGAGGAACGGATTTAAGGCACTATTCATATAACTGTGCAGCCTGCTGGGAAGCGTTTAAGACTCATTGGTCTGCTGATATTTTTGGTGAACAAACGAAAGTTATAAAGACAAAGAACGGTTTATTGTTTTTCTGTTTAAGAGATTTTTTGTTTTTTTAAAATCCTAAATACGTGTGGGTGTCAATGATTTAAAAAAAAAATGTTTTCTCTTTGTGGGGTTGCATCATTCAATCGGTTCTGCCTCCACTGCCATTTCTTGAGAGCCCTGGCAAACCGCCTATAGTTTGGAAGCAATGGTATGATGCTTTTGAAACGTATTTAGGGGTGATAGGAGCATCACGGTACAGGCCAGAACTGAAAAAATGTCTTCTTCTCCATTCAATTGGCTTTGAAGGGAGAACTATTTTCAAGCACCTACCAAACTTACAACTGGATGATGGTGAAATGGATGAGTATGAGATAGCGGTGAAGAAAATTAGCAACAGGTTTGATGCACCTCCTAGCTTGGTGGTGGCTAGGCATACATTTTTTAAAAGAGAACAACGCTCCAGTGAAGATGTAGACACTTATATTTCGGCGTTGCACCTTCTGGCTGCGGAATGTCAGTTTGGAGCGCTGGGTGATCAACTCATAAGAGACCAATTTATTTGTCAATGGACAGATAAATCTATCAGACAGAAGTTGTTATCGCTGGACAAACCAACATTGGTGGAAACCATAAGAATTGCAAAGAGCATTGAATCTTCTATCAAGTCCTCTAAGGAAATAGAATTGGCGACGACTAGCAGAGTTAACGCTGTCATTCACAAAGATGATAAAAGGACTGTGGCCAAATCTAGTGGACAGAAAAACAATAAGCTGGCCAATTCCCAAAGAAATTTCAAGAAAAGAAATGTTTGTTTTAGATGTGGTAATATGATGCATCAAAAAGGATTTAGGAGTTGCCCAGCATTGAATGTCCAATGCAGGAGCTGTGGCAGGGTTGGGCATTTTGCCACCAAAGTGTGTCAAGGTGGAAAATGAGAGTCTGTCATGACGGTGATGGAAGAGAATGAAGAAGCGGTGGAGCACCTCATGGGAGAGGTTCAGGATATGGTTTTAGTCGTTGATGATGGAGTGGTTAAGTCTGGTGATCCGGATAATTGTGTGGATCCGTATGTGTGCATAAGAGTGGGAGACAAGTCATTGCGTTTGCTGGTAGACTCAGGGGCTAGGATTACCATGATTACTCTAGACTTCTTCAAGCAGTATTGGGGAGAGCGTGCCCTTGAGCCGCCAGACAGGGCTCCAGTGTCCTATGAAGGGAGGAAGATTGAACTTCAAGGTTTTTTTGAGGACATTCTTGAGTTTAAGGGGAGACGCATACATGGGAAGATCTATGTAGCGGCAAGAGGGTTGAACATTTTAGGTTGGTTCCATCAGGGCCTTTTTGGAATGGTGTTGCGGCCAGGTATGCCTGAACAGGTTGTAGTGCTTAGAGAAACGGAGGAGATTGAAGGCCTTCTTAATGAATTCCCCAAAGATTTTTCAGGTGAATTGGAGAAGTTGAAAGGTTTTAAACATAAAATAAAAGTGAAAGTGAATGCCGCCCCAGTCAAACATAAAATTAGGTCTGTGCCTTTCAGCGTGAGAGAAGATTTGGAAAAAGAACTGGAAAGTTTATAGAACAAAGGGATTATAGAACCTATTGAATCCTCTTTGTGGCTTTCTCCATTAGTAGTAGCTATGAAAAAGAATGGGGAATTGAGAATTTGCGTGGACTTGAACAGCACTCAACAGAGAAATGTGAGTGGACTCACATCCCCTACCTAATATTAATGAAATGTTGTCTACCATTAAAGATGCGAAGATCTTTACGAAGTTAGATTTGGCTAGCGCGCATCATCAGGTAGAACTTGATCCAGAGTCCAGGTACTTAACAGCATTCGTGTTGCCTTTTGGTGTTTTCCAATTCTGCCGCATGCCAATTGGGCTGGCGTCTGCAGCCTCGGTGTTTCAAAGAATTATGTGTACACTGTTAAAGGGGATTTCCAATGTGGTGGTCTTCCAGGGCGATGTACTAATTCACGCTTGATCAGCAGGTGCATAACAAGATTCTAAGACAAGGGCGGCAGAAATTCATGGCTCATGGCATCGTTCTTAGAGAAGTGCCAGTTCATGAAGTCGTCGGTTGAGTACTTGGGTCATGTGATAAGTCAGGAGGGGGTTAGCCCAAAACCCGGTTTGATTGATGCTATCAAATCAGCTCCCCCGCCCACCGACAAGGCTGGTGTGAAAGCGTTTTTACATATGTGTGAGTTTTACTCTCGGTTTATACTGGAGTATGCTAGTCGGGTGAGAGTCTTGTCCAATCTATTGAAAGATAAGACCAGTTTTGAGTGGGGTTCAGAATGTGAAAAAGCATTTGAGGATATTAAAATCCAGTTGACTCAAGCCAAAGTGCTGAAACCGTATGATCAACGATTCCAATGCTGTCTAACGGTTGATGCTAGCAATGTTGGACTGAGGGCGGTGTTGACTCAAATGATTGAAAGTGTTGAAAACACCATTGGTTTTGCATCTAGAGTATTAAGAACACCAGAAGTGCATTATTCGGTCATCGAAAAAGAGCTGCTGGCCTGTGTTTGGGCCATTGAAAAATTTAGGAGTTACGTGTGGGGGAGGCATTTTGTATTGAAAACAGATCATAAGCCCCTAGTTTCAATCTTGAAGGGGACCAACGACAAAACAGATACACCCAGGATTGGTAGATTAGTAGCGAGGTTGATGCAATATTATTTTGAAGTCATGCATATACCCAGGGGAAGGAATGTAAGAGCTGATTATCTGTCGAGATTTCCCAGTCAGATCAGCCCGACGTCCGAGGAAATTGTGGACGATGAATGTTGTGTGATTGCAGCTGTTGAGGTTGATCAGGTGTGCGTGTGTTCTGAGTCAGAGTGGAAGGAGAAGTTGGCTGAGGACAATGACCTGGGCACGGTAATGAGGTTTATAGTTGAGGGCTGGCCATATGATAGGGATTTGACGATGGCGGTTCAGCCATTCTGGAAAGTTTCAGATGAGCTAACAATTGAGGAGGGCATTCTCTTGAGGAATGATAAATTCATTCCTCCGGCGGTGTTGAGGAGTTTATTACTGAAGAGGGTGCATGAAGGTCATTTGGGGGCCACTGTGACCAAAAGACGAGTAAGAGACAGCTTTTGGTGGCCATGCATGGACAGTGAAATCGAACAATTAGTAAGGAATTGTGCCGTGTATTCTAACTCCGACATGAGTTTGAAACCTGTGACACCACCCCTTATGCCCATTGCTTGTCCTGGAGGTCCCTGGCGTAAATTGGGTGTCGATATGGTGGGACCTTCTCACTCGCTCAATAGCAAGCTGCGTTATGCATATTTAGTGGTTGACTACTTCTCGAAATGGCCTTATGTCAAATTTGTACAGGAGCCAAATGCAAAGGCTCTTGTGACTTTCTTAAGGGAAGTCTTTATGAATGAGGGGTTTCCGGAGGAAGTCATTTCGGATAATGGTGTTCAATTTGTCTCTGAGGAGTTCAAAGCATTTTTCAAACAGGGTGCAGTTAAACATTTGAGGTGTTCACTTTATCAACCCCAAACAAATGGGTTGGTGGAGAGATTCAACTGTGTGTTGGGAGACTGTATCAGGTGGACATTGAAGAGTGGGTGTGATGTGCAGGCGTCGGTTCAAACAATGCTTTGGTTTTACAGAACAACTCCTCATTCCACCACTGGGGTATCTCCTTTTGAAGCTTTGAAAGGGAGAAAGCCTAATACTCAAATCAAACCAGGGTGGATGTCCAAGTTTTTCAAACAAATGCTGGTGGGAGATCGTACTGACTTTATCAAGGCGGATGTGGAAAACAAGCAGTCTACACAAAAGAGATACTTTTACTGTAAGAAAGGGGCTAAAGAGTCGCCTATTGCAGAAGGTGATTGGGTAGCTGTAAAACTGCCTACTTTTGTTAAGAAAGGCAATGCCAAATTTTCTGAACCGGTTAGGGTCGAATTGGTTTTGGGCAATGCTGTAAGGGTTCAGGGCAATAAGTGGTGGAACAAATCCAAGGTGGTCAAACTGAAAGGGAAATGGGATCCTCAGGGTGTGTGCAGGTGTGATTTGGTGAAGCAATTGGACCCGAATGAAAGTGGGGGTGGTTTGGTGAAACAGTCGGACTTGAAGGCAAGTGGTGATGAGGGTCCGGTTGTGCGCAGGAGTAATAGAGTACAAAAATTGCCCTGGAAACTGTGTCAATAATTCAATGTGTAATTACTATGGAGACTGTGTCAACGATAATGGTTATTTATAGGCGTTATACTAGGTGGTTAGTATTTGTATGTTTTTTTTGTTTTTTTGGGGGGGGTGATGGTACAGTAAAAATAAAAAAAACTCAATGTTGTACCTGGTGCTCGCGAGTAGTGTATCGGCCTCGCGACCAGGTTTCTGCGCTGTTGCTATGCGCAGATGGGACGCGCGTTAAACGGGCTTCGACGGTTGAGCCGGCAGCCGTGCCCGGTCACGCTTAGGAGACTGTAATTTCTGTAACTTTATTATCTACAATAAACATATTTATTATCTCACCATGCTCTCCTCGCTTACTTCATTCTGTTAGGCCATAACGAATTCTCCTCAGAAAACCGATAGCCAGTTGTTAGAAGAAGGAAAAAATTCAGCTTCTTCAAAAGGGAAAAAGTAGCTAGTGTGCACATCGTGACAAAAAAAGTAATTAATTACTCAAAACTGGAAGAATTCTCTATGAAATGAAGCACCTCAGGAACACTGCTCATTCTCCTCAGGATGAGAGTTGAAGTGCAGGGCTCCCAGAGAGAAACAGCTGGAGGGAAGCTTCAGCACGAGACTAAGGTAGAAACACTAGAGCGCTGACCTCACAAGGATTTGCAGCCACCATCTTGAGTGGCAGTTAAACCTGAAGAGCTAGTTCTAAGAACAGCCTCCGTAAGAGCCACCGGGAGTGAGGACGCCGCTGCAACCAATGTGGGTACAAGGAAAAGGGGAATCGTTTTTGCTGAGGGAAGAATTTAACAATGCTGACAATAGTTTTCCTGACATTTACCATATGTTCCCTCCTCATAGGCTAGATTGTGCCCATGTGTTTCAGATTGTGAAGTTAAGGACATGGAGCTGCAGTCGGAGTGGCATCAGAAGCCACTGACTTGTGACGTGTTCCATAGTTCTTGTACTCTCTGTCAGACTGCCAGGGCATGTCCCACAATATGTCAGTTTATCAACCTAGTTAGTGGAGGACCGGAACAGGGTTGGTCTGCAGATAGGGAAGTGTTTGTAGTCAGTGGCTGGTAAGTGCCACACTTAGGCAGTTTATGCAAAACAGAATGTTCTTAGCTTTGTGTACTGACATGCACGTGACTCAGCCATTTTGTATGGGACCTGTGGACATAATTTTTTGACTTGTCTTTTTCATCCATGCAGGTTAACGCCCCTGGGGGTCCACAGTTGGCGGAGTGACCACTGTCGCAAAAGATGGGAGGACCAGTGATGCTGGGCCTGGAATATCACAGAGGCCCACCTGGGGCTGTCCTCCCAACATGGGCGGGATGCTCGTCAGACCATGACCCACCTAATGGCCCGCATTCTGGCGGTGGCCTACCCGGAGATGGATGGACGCTTGAGGGCAGCACAGCAGACACAAGGAGGTGAGTACACAGCTAATTCCTGCTTGTTCCATTGCCAGGTGATTGAGTGATGTACTGACTTCTGCCCCTGACAATTAGGGATGAGCGATGTGTCACACAGAAGATGGGAGGTTGTTTGTGTTGACATGTCATGTGTATCAAACTGGTGTACCTTGCCTTCTGAACGTGGGACCCAGTCCAAACCTTGGGGGAATACTCAAACCACTTCCTCTGCGAGGACCACAAATGGCGGAGTACAGTGAAAAATCATGTACTGTTTGTAGTTGTAGTGGGTGTGATTTCTGAACCGAAGAAACGTCTCTAACATGTCACTGGACAAAGGTAATCACTGTCCTCTTCCATGTGTCAGGGCATATGTGTATGTAGACATCTGCCACCCAGAAGCAAGTTATCCTCATTATATGAAGGATGCTGGTGCCTCACTGAAGTCTGTGATGTGTTTGTGCATAGATGTTACATGCCTTACATGGAGAATAGTTTGCAGATGTAGCAAGATACTTTCCCTTGGTAAGTGGGGAATGTCCATTGACATGCATCATGTTCCATGGCTGTAGCTAACATTCCTTGTGCCTACATGTCAGCATGTTCATTTTTCTTCCTAGTTAACATTTTTGATCTGCAATTAACGCATGTTCTAGCCATGTTGATGGTATGATGTCTGTATCCTCTCAGATATATGTGCTTGGGAAACTGTTGTAATGGTACATTTACAATGGGGTTAATGTCCATGTTGTGTCACAGACGGGAGTGTGTTGGCATTGTGTATTCTCTGACAGATACCTTCATGCATCATAGTAAGTCATCTGGAATATAGATCAGCAGTAGCAATGAGGGATATGACAGGTGGGCCAAGATTGTGGGACTACTCTGTGTTCATCTATGTCCTTGATGTGCAATCTTGTTGAAGAGTGCACTGCACATGTGGATCGATTGAGAATTATTCCCTGACTTGTCATGCATCATGTAGTGACTTGCAGTGATGTTAACATCAAATGTGTTTGTGGTCATGCATTCATTCACATACAGAAACCGTGTTTGGCATGTCCAAGATGTGGGTAGTGATGTTGCTCCTCACTGAACAACAGGTTTGGGTGCTACTATCAGTGATTGCAAGTTCAGTGTCTCTACAACATTCAAGATACATATGTGTACTAATGACACACTCACATGATGTCATTGTCATGGGTTTTAGACATTAGTGGTAACTAGCCTGTGATTTACTGCTTCATTGCTGTGTGTATCTTTGAAACATTACTGAAACATTACTCTGACATATTGAACCTGATATCAATGGTGTTAATTTCAGTGACACATGTAAGGCCTCTCTGTGTGATATCAATAGTATCTCCTTGATTGTATTGGGACAGGTGTCACTTGTAGATCTGTACATTTTTGACATGTGTTAGTTTTGACATGGATATTTCCATTGCCAATTGTTAGGGATAGTGTGCTTTTGTATCTGAGATAGCTTGATGACATTTGGTTCATCCCAAAATGTTGGTACAGCATAAAGGTGCAGAATGGATGTGTCCACAAACTTGTGTATGACATTTGGGTGGGTACTTTACAAGACAATGCTATTGTTGAGTACAAGTTATCTGTGGTCTGCTGCATGTGGCACAGCATTGAGGATGAAGAGGTCAGCGAGTTGTTGTATGGTTGTGGTGTTTGTCAGACTTCATCCATGGAATTGTAGTAGTCTGATATCTTGATTTTTTTGTGGTTAACTTTGGTAAGTTAAAATGGCATGCATGGCTATGTTGTGGCCCATGTATGGGCAGAGGTCTACTTGACCTGATGGTATTTGTTTATCACTCAAAGTTGTGATTGAAGTGTTATTATGTTCAGGTTATGACCCTATTTCTCTTTTTTTTTTGCAGCATCAGTGCAGGCAGGCGAAGGAGACAGGGCACAGCAGAGTGGGGAATCATCTGACCATGGGACCTTGGGTCAAGACACCACCGACACAGAGGGACCCAGTGGCCTGGAGGCCGAGGGGAGTGCCACTGGGGAGACCGGGACATTCTCACAATACCATCGTTGTCCGCCACCCCCACTGCCCTCTCTATTGCTCTCCACCTAGTTGCCCATGCCTGCTCACCCAAGAAAGTGGGCACCTCCTTTGCCGCAGGCACCTCTGCCCAGCTCCTATTAGCCCTGCTACCCTCAGTGAGGAGGCTATTTACCTCCTGAGAAGTATCTCTGTGGGTCAGTCCGTCATTGTGAATACCATCAAGGGATTGTTAAGTCAACTACAATAGACTAATGCATTCCGGGAAGGCATGCATGGTGCAATGGCTGGCCTATAGTGATCTTTTCAGGCTCTGGCTTCCTCACTGGCAGCAGCCAGTCACCCTCCACCTTCCAGTCCAAATCCCCCCTTCCCCTACCTGTGTAAAGCACACAACCAGATACTCAGGCATCCACCTTAACAGATAAAGGTAGCGCACACAAACACATGCACCACAGGACACACCACCGGCAGGCACACAAACAACATCCACCTGCAGACACAGCAACAGTCACAACTTTCCCTGACACCCTCATCATCTTCAGCATTACACACACACACACACACACATCATCAAGCATACCTACAGACACCACCACAACAGACACAGCCACTACACCCATCCTCCCCACATAAACCACCCCAGCAGACCCTCAGACATCCACCCCAAGCACCACACCCGCAGACACCACAACTGACACACCTATCACCTACATCCACCATACCTGCAGCCACCACCCCAACAGACACCGACCCACCACGGCATCCCCCAGCACCTCCACCCACCCTAATCCCAAGACACATAAACACCCTAACTCACTGAGCCAACAGTCTCACCACAAAAAAGCATACCTCCCATAAACATACACCCAAGACATACACACTTACATGTCAGACAACCACTCTCTCCCCTAGGATAATCCCTGAGGTGCCTGCCTGCCCCCTTGATGCCCCTTCTTGTGGAGGTTACATGGCAGTTAGTAGTCAAGTTTTGGCACAACACTGTACCATCAGTTGTGTGCAATTTGGACAGGTCAATGGCCTTTGGACATTTCCATTGTTCATAATAAACCCCCCAGTTGTATTTTTGGGTACACCTTTGCCTGCAATTCCTTTTTAGCTTTATGTTGTTCCTGCATGACTTTGATTGTGTGCCTCCAGTTGTGTGTGTTTGAGCCAGCTTGCTGCTCCATGTGCTGTTGTTTGCAATACATGAGTTTGTGTGCAGTGCTGTTGTCCCCCAAGAGAAGGGTATGACTTAAGTGTCTAGATATGTGTGTGTAAATGCAATGGTGGTGTGATGGCATTGTGTACTGTTTGGTATGGTAAGTATTTATTTTCGTGTTGTCCAATGTGGGCATGTAAGGTGTTAGATTTGTCACCCTGATCCGGCTTATGTATACATGTGATGTGTGTCAGCTTGAGTTTTGTTAGTTCAGACATGGAGTGTGTTATGTTATGTTGTGTGTTTGCATTTGCTTGTGTCCATTTAGGTGTGTGTATCTTGCAGCTAGTTCATGTAGAGGTATGTCCCATGTATGAGTTGTATGTGCTTTGCTGTATTGCCCTTCCCTATTGTGTAGCAGGTTATGACCTGTGTTTTTTGTACTGTTTGTCCCTGCGATCCATGTAGGGTAATTTCCTGTGCACATGTTGTTTGAGGGGCATGATCAACATGATATGTGTCCCAGTGCAGCCTCCTTCCCCAAATGCTCCTGATGCTCCCATTCCAACTGTACAGGTATTGTTGGTGTGGTGCTCTTTATCTAATTGTCTTTCTCTGTCTATTGTGTATTCTATTGTGTATGCCATTGTGCTTCCATTGCAATGTGATGTGTGTGTCCATTGCCTAGGTTGTGTACTGGTGATGTTTTATATGTTCCATGCCACATCGATAGAAATGTGTGTTGTATGTGTGGACAGTCCCTGGGCAGTGTTGAATGTGAATATGTGATTTGTATTTGTATATGTGTTGTAAGTGTGTTGTTGTTGCTGTGTGTAACAATGTTTTGTGGCCTTCCATGTGCCTAGGCTGTGTGCCCATGTGTATTTGTGTATTGTTGCAGTGCACTATGAGTGTGCAGACCAAAGTGTGTGTGTACTGTGAGTGTGTACGTGTCCATGTTGATGTATGTTTGTGAGTGTGTGTTGTATGAAAAGTGTATATGCTGCCCATTGTATAACCCATTTCGATGCGTTTGCTGATGATACAAATTATTATACACAAATTAATGATACAGGTAGGTGCGGTTACTTACGGTTGCTGTCCATGGCAGCATTGATTTTGTTGTCTTTCGGTGAGCAGGAGCAGCGGAACAATGTTTAGGAATGGCTCCATAGCGGCTTCAGACATGTAATGCTCCCTGCCATGGTCAAATTGGCGTTGTGCAACCTCGTGATGAGTAAACACTGTTCGGGCCGGCCTGTTTGTGCTTCACTGTGACCGTGCCGGTCTGTGCTGGCTCGCAGTGCTGACAGACCGCTGGCGGTCTTCTGTTGGTACGACCACCAAACTCGTAATACAGTGGTCCGCTCCCCAAGACCTTTGGTGGTCAGCCCGCAACAGCCAACATGGTGGTCACAGGACCACCAAACTTGCAATGATGGCCTTAATCTTGCAGACTATACAAGAATCAAGAACAGGCCTACACCAAAATGGGTTAGTTGGGTATGAATTTGCAGTGCTGAGGCAGGGCCTCTGTAAGGTAGGAGAGAGTCTCCAGAGCAGAGTAAAGAATTTCGGAGTTGAAGAACACTGTTAAAGAACTCCAAACTACAGTGGCACAAGTTACTTTGTTTTTCAAAAATTTCCCAGTGGGAGCAGAAGACAAAGATCGATGTAGCAGAATAATCGGTGTTGCGAGGGGTTCCTGGAGGAAGCAGGGAGAATATAGAATGAAAGAAAAAAAAAGTCACAGCACTATTAATTTATTTTTAAATAAAATCTGTCATTAGTTTAAATATATTCAATTAAATAACATTTATTTTGGAACAGTTTAAATTAAAGAAGATTTTTTTTCTGACTAGAGTAAAACCTATTTTTATTATGCATTCATAATTATTAAAAGTGATATATAGAATTAATTAAAAGTAATTTTATTACAATTTATTTACATTGAGTGTTACATTATTTTTTACACTCTAAAAAGGTTCTTAAAATGTTTTATACTTTAATAATAACAGTTTCATTTTTAGGTTTCTGTTTATTAAATGATATTTATTTATATTTGTAACTATTTTTAATAATTCTATTAATTTAATATAAATATCCTAATGGGTTTTAATTCACTACCTCTATCAGGGCAAAACGTAGATGCAATTTTGCATTTTCTAAACAGCGACTTCATAGAAATCACTATTTAAGAAATGCAAAATGCAATGTATTAAAATACTGATTTTCTAATACAAAGTAGGAATTGCTATTAGGAAACGGCAATTAGATAATCCCATGCCATTTGTGACAATAGCCCGGTTGTGCTTTTTCCAAATAGCGCTATTTGGAAAATGCAAAACCAAGGATGGCTTTGAGCAAAAGACCCCCAAAATGCACACCAAAATTTGTGGTGCACATGTAGAGCACACATCTGTCCTAGGGGGCATGTGTGCTCTGTTGCACTTAAAAAAAAAACGTTTTTGGATACTTTTAGTTAAATTGCATATGGTTATCATTGACTAGAAGTCGATGGTAATTGCATTTCCTTAATGCCAAATTCGCTCTTAGGAAATACTTTGTACATCTGAATAGGAATCGCAAATAGGTGATCCCTATTCGCGAATTCCTATTCTGAGGATCACAAATTGCGGCTTCTATAGAGTAGAAATTGCAATTTGAGATTCCCTAAAGGGCTTTGTACATCTAAAAAGCCCATTTAGCATTTCTTAACGGCCCAAAATAGCAGCTCGGACTGTTAAGAAATGCTAAATGACTTTGTACATGTGGCCCTTATTTTCCAGAGTGTTGCTGTGTTAGCTGCTGGCCATGTGGGGATTGGATTTACACCAGCTCTACAATGGAGTAACTTACTAATGTTTTGGGTTCCTTTTGGCTGCAGTAACTTTAGAAGTGCAGTTTGTGAATAGTAACAGGCTTACATTTTTTGTGGGTGAGTGCAGACCGACTCTCTCCAAACCCCTCTTTACTCCTCCTTCACCTAACATCTACGACTTAGTAGTAAGTATGCCTCATTTTGTAGACTCTCTCCTGGTCTCTACTACATTTACTACCAAGTAGTAAACTTGCATGTGTGAGGATCTCCCCACAGAAAAGATAGGAGAGATGGAAGTTTATGTGTGAACTGCATTTAGTAGTAATAATGCCTCTGCTACAGTCCTTCATACATTTACTACCAAGTAGTAAACTTGCATGTGTGAGGATCACCCCGCAGGAACGACGAGACAGATGTAGATGGAGATTTACACTCTTAAGTTTGAAAACTGCATTTTGTAGTACTTCAGCAGTACTATTGTAGTATTACTAAACTGATAAACCTTTCAGCATCAGGGTGTTCTTCAATCACATTTTTTCCCCTTTGCTCTGCTGGAATTTGTTTTTGTTGCCACAGGACTCGGTGCAGTTTATTGCTGCTAACCACTGCTAGAGTGCTCACTCCTCTAAACACGATAAAATTGACTTACAGTCAATTGCCACATTTAATTTACTTATAAGTCCCTAGTGAGGCGGTGCTATGTGTACTCATAGTCTTTAAATAAAATACTACTAGTGGTCCTGCAGCTCTCACTGTGCCACCCACTGAAGTGGCCCTGTCAAATATGTCTCCTGCTTGCTACTGCAGCCTGTGTAGTGTTTAAAACTGCCAATTTGACTTGGCAAAATAACTCCTTTGCCAGGCCTAAGCCTTCCTTTCTTATACATACATCTCACCCCTGAGGTAGGCCATTAACAGCCCTTAGACAGGGTACAGTGTATTTCAAAAGTTGGACATGTACTTTTACGTTTTACATATCTTGGTAGCGAAAACAATTTAAATACGTTTTTTACTACTCCAAGGCCTACTTCTCCCATTGGATAACATTGGGTTACCTTATTACATTTAATAAGTGATAATCTTTGCTTGTGAACAGGTAGCAATATCATGTCTGGTCACTAAGGAATTGTAATTTTAAATCCTCTTTAATGGTAAAGTTGGATTTTAAGTGACAATTCTGAAAATGCCACTTTTAGAAAGTGGAACTTGCTTGTTTTCATAGACAGCTTGACATCTCTGAATCTGGGACTGAGGCCAAAGTGGATTGAGGTTTCATTGCCCATGACTCAAAAGACACAGGCCCATATTTATACTTTTTGACGCAAAACTGCGCTAACGTAGTTTTGCGCCCAAAAAAATATTAGAGCCGGCTAACGCCATTCTGAAGCGCCATGCGGGCGCCGTATTTATTGAATGGCGTTAGCCGGCGTTAGCCGACCGGCGCTGCCTGGTGTGCGTGAAAAAAAACCACGTACACCAGGCAGTGCCGGCGTAGGGAAAAATGGCATTTGGGCGTCTAAAAATGGGGCAAGTCAGGCTGAGGCAAAAAAAACGTCTTAACCCGATTTGCGCCATTTTTTTACGACGCCCATCCCCCATTGAAATGACTCCTGTCTTAGCAAAGACAGGAGTCATGCCCCCTTGCCCAATGGCCATGCCCAGGGGACTTCTGTCCCCTGGGCATGGTCATTGGGCATAGTGGCATGTAGGGGGGCACAAATCAGGCCCCCCTATGCCACACAAAAAAAAAAAAATTCTTACCTGGACTTACCTTAATGTCCCTGGGGTGGGTCCCTCCAGCCTTGGGTGTCCTCCTGGGGTGGGCAAGGGTGGCAGGGGGTGTCCCTGGGGGCAGGGGAGGGCACCTCTGGGCTCATTCTGAGCCCACAGGTCCCTTAACACCTGCCCTGACCCAGGCGCTAAAATCCGGCGCAAATGCGGTTTTTTTAGACCCGCCCACTCTCGGGCGTCATTTTTGCCCGGGAGTATAAATCCGATGCAATAGCATCGGAGTCATTTTTTAAGACGGGAACGCCTACCTTGCATATCATTAACGCAAGGAAGGTGTTCACACAAAAAAATGACGCTAATTCCATGAACTTTGGCGCTAGACGCGTCTAACGCCAAAGTATAAATATGGAGTTAGTTTTGCGTCTAATTTGCGTTGAAAAAAACAACGCAAATTTGGCGCAAACGGAGTATAAATATGCCCCACAGACCCTTAACTCCGAAGTTTCCACTGAAAAAATCACAGAAGGGATTAACAGTTGCAGGTGGTGAAACTGTTCGGCTGAAATGAGCTACCAGTCGAATTCTCTATAGCTAGTAAATTCCTGCACAAGACACACCTACTGACACTATACAAAGAGGACAAATGGAGGGCATTTTAATCCCTGACGTTAGAGTAGATCATAAAAGGTATAGTAAAAGAAGTTTCCATGCAACTCCTACAAAGCGGTCTCCTAGCTAAATATGAAAATACAAATTCTGATGAATAGAATAGAAACAGTTGTAACACTAATACACAGAGACCAGAATGGTTTTATGCCTCACCACATTTAAACGCATAACATCCGACAGCCCGATAATGCCCTGGCCCTAGAGGGGCACTTTCTGGTTCCCACCACTCTACTTTTAACTGATTTTGGAAAGCCAATTTGATAATCTGAATTGGGGTTACTTATTTGTCTTGCTTGAAGTATGTTAAATTCTTTCATGCAGAACTTGTGACGAGGATACATATAGGACATCGCTTGCCCAAACTCATTTCTATTTACAAGGGTACCAGGCAGGGCTGCCAATTGCCCCCCTTCTTTTCGCTCGTGCAAGAGAACTATTGGTTAGAATTTGTAAAATGAGACCCCCCGAGTTATGCTTTAAGTGAGCAACCAGAGTGAAACATAAGGTATTACTTTATGTTTATGACCTATTTATATATGTGAGTGACCCTAAACTTTGAGGCCCACAAATATTTCAGCCAGTGAATGATTTTGAAACGTCAATGCCCACGAGCAAAGATATCCCATTGGCCCTCTCCACAGGCCGTAGAACCACTGGAGCTATGGCAGCAGTGGCCATGTTGTTAGGCTGAACCTGAGACCGGGAGAGGATTCAGCTTCAGGAGTCTTGTGGTGGTGTTTTGGGATGTCCAGGCTCGTGCCAATTGCACCCCCAAATTCAGGAACATCTCCCATGCCCGGACTGTTGGTCTTAGGGGCTCATGATTTCGGCCTGACTGACCATGAGTTAGCCACACTGATGGGGAAGACCCTAGACTTTGATTTCAAGTATTCTCTATTCATAAATAAGAAAATCACAGAAGAGTTGACAGAATGTGACTGAATGAATCATTCAAAATGTATTTTCGAATGAGCGTACGTTAATATATATTCCATGAAATTGTTACATCAGTAGTACAGAAGAATACATCAATGACAAAAATGCATATTAACATTAGCCAATCAATTCATAAACAGTAGTAGGGAAACAATGAACTGCTGCACCAAAAGTACAACATACATCTAATGTCTAAAATGTAACTCCAAGCAATCCATAATTTAAAAGACCAATGGTTAAATTAAACTTGCAGAAGAATGTACCAGCTGCTTCTTCCAACCTATGGATGACATAAATTGTTAGTCTAATGACGTCAATTCATGACCTAAGCCTCTCGTACATAGACAATTCCTCTCTAGTTTCAGCATGTTTAATACTTTTGGCCAATTATTACAGAACACTGATGATAGGAGAAAGGTTATTACATATTTAAAGCTCCTCACATTAGCACATTTAAAATCTGTTTCATTTTAAGAGCAACATTACATTGACAAGAGCAGCACGGCCAATAGCACTCCTGTTATCTGTCACCAGTTTTCCTGTTATCTGTCGCCTCAGAGTCGGAGTGACTGTGCACCTCCTTATTCTGCACATCTGCACTGAAAGCTAGGGACAGATTTCTCATCAGTCAATTAACCATTTACATTATTCGAACATCCCCACTGCCACCAGCCCTTTTGGAGAAGTCAATCCTCAGTGAACCCCCGACATGCCATGCAGATAGGTAACCATATGACTAGGAGAAAACTAGTTACTTAATTGTGCCAGTTTTCTGGTGGATACTCTTATCTGCCTGCACGTTCCTCACCAGTAGTATAATCTCAGGTGCCACTTTGGATCTGGATACTTCAAGGTACTCACATCACCAGTGAGAGAGAAGGTCTAGTCTGCATGGCTGCTTGAGATGAGGACATATGAAGAAATGCTGAACGTCTGCATACCACACTACCCTTAGCCAATCCAGGTTGATGAGAATGACTTGGGACCGGTCTTGGAGTATCTTCCACAGAACCCAAGGAATCAAGGGAAATGTCCCCCCAAGGCTACCAATAATGGACACTGGAGGACACAGAACTGCTGATGTACATTTTCTGAAGAGGCAAAAATGTTCACCTGAGGAGTAGCCCACTGGTGAAGATGTCCTGGACTACCTCCAGTAGAATACGCCACTTATGATCAGCAAGATAACGTTACCTGACGCTGTTGGCTCTGACATTCAGAGACCCCGCTACATGACTGGTGGTAAGCCAAATCCCCTGGCAGTGTGTCCAAGTCCCAATTCTTGTAGACAAAGGAGCTGAGACCCTCCCCCCTCTTACTTATTGACATAAGGACCGACCTTGGATGGAGGGGAGGAAGGCCTTGAGCACCAGCCAAATTGCCTGCTATTTCAACTGGAGAACCTGTTCTTCCAGAGACCACGGGCCTCTGATCTCCAGATCTTCTAGGCAAGCTCCCCACCCTGAGGTGGGAGCATCCATTACTACTGTAGCCACAGCTAAAGGGGGAGCAAAAGACGTCCTGCAACTCAGGTTCATCTTGTTCCCCCACTAAACCACTTCTGCTGAAACACTGGGAGAGCTTATGTAACAGTCCAACAGGTTTCCCCCGTACTGTAGCCACTGCCTGCAGAGGCACCCCTTCAGCCTCTTCATGTGCCAAAGTGCATGCAGGACTAGGAGAATGCAGGAACCCATCAGACCTAGGAGTCATAGGACCTTCAGAACTGGGACTCGTGCACTGTGTTGGAAGGAGGGAACCAATTTCTGAATGTTGGCAATTCTCTAAGGTGGAGGAAAGGTGTGGAGAATAGTGGTTTCCTGTACTGACTCAATAAACTGGAGTCATTGGGGGTGCTTCCGGTGGGATTTTGGATTGCTAATTAAGAAACCCAGGTCGAACAGCATGGCTACTCTTGACTGTACATAGCGAGATACTGCCTCCAGCGATCCAACTTTAATTAGCCAGTCAAACATGTATGGAAATATTAGTGTGCCCGACATTCGTAGATGGGCTGCAATCACTGTCATCTTCTTTGTGAAAACTTGAGGTGATGATGTTAACCTAAACGGGAACACTACAAACTGGTAGTGGATGAAGCTACTACAAAACATAGATGGACCACAATATCAGATGTGAAAGTGAGCATCCTGCAGGTCAAGTGACACCATCCAAACTCCAGCTTCCAATGCCAGTAACACCTGAGCTAAGGTCTGACTCTTGAACTTTTGCTTTTTGAGGAAGAAGCTAAATTCTCTGAGGTCCAGGCTCAGATGCAGAAAGTTGTCCTTCTAGGAAACAAATAAGCTGGCCGTGTTCCAACTCTACTTGCACCACAGCTCCTTTGTGTATGAGTACTGCCACCTCTTGCTGAGAACAGGAAGATATATCCAGACCCGGGAGAGGAGTGAAGGCAGGGGTGGACGGGGTTGGCGTCTGTAGGAATGAAAGGGTGTAGCCTCTTTCTACGATTTGGAGGACCCACTGGTCTAAAGTAACAGCCTTCCAGGCCAGGAGTAAGAACGATACCCCCCAACCCACAGGCCTCAAGTGGGTGAGAAAAAGTGAACTAGACCTGCTTTCCTGCTGGTGAAGGGGGGGAGGGGAAGGAAGAGGAGGAGGCTTGCTTGATGGATCCACAGTATTTTTCTCTGGCTCTGCCTCTATACATTTTGACTAGCGGATTTTGCTACTGATGGGATTGGAGAAGGTAAGTCTGATGTTGGTTAAAGGACAATTCCTTCAACACGCCAGGAAAATGGTGAAATGGGTGATAATCTGTCATAGGAGGTGGCAGTTGAAGTATCAAGGAGTGGGTTGTAGCATTGCTGGCTTTGAACTTCTCTCATGCTAAATCCGACAAGGCATGTCCTGTCAAACTGGAGGTCATGAGGCTGGCCTGGACATCAGGGGAGAAGGCAGAAGTGTGTAGCCAGGTGCGCATATGGATGGAGATAGAAGTACCCACGGCTCAGACTAACAAATCAGCAGTGTCCAGTCCAGATTGTATTATGTGGAATGATGCATTCTGACCATCCAGGACCACCTCTTAGAAGTGCACCCTCATTTTCTCTGGCACATGAGGCACAACCATCTGAGCCATATCCCATATGGCATGGGTGTAACACGCTCGCAGGCAGTATTTAAGAACTTCAATGCCATGCTTTCTGTTGAAAAAATAATTCTTCCCTAGGCATCAAGGCTCTTAAATTCTCTGTCTAAGGGAACTGTTTTGAAGCTCCCAGCTGAATGTCCAGATAAGAATGGTGTCTGGATAACTAAGCTTTAGGGTGAGGGATGGGAAGCGAAAAATGGAGGGTCTCCTGTGGCAGAGAGCTGGTGGTGTGCCATGAGCTTGTTGACTGTTTGGACGCAGTTTGGCTCCTCTCAGGCTGCCAGCACTTGATCCAGTAGAGCATCATTGAAGGGCAGTAACGGCTCAGCAGAAGGCTCCACCAACAGGGCCTCTGTGAAAACATTAGTTTTAACTGCAATTATAGAAAGTTAAAGCTTTAGGACCTCAGCTGCCGTCTTTCCCACCAAACAGAAGGACATAATTTCCGATGCGGGCGGCCCAGCTGTATGTCCAGTTCCATCTCTGGAGAGGTGTCTAATCTGCTGCAGAAGGCAGGCCAGTAAACTCTTACCCCTGGCCATTGCTACCCAAGATGTATAAATTCAAAGGGTCAGAATCTGAATAGGTCATGGATCTCATTTCTGTATCTTCCTCCGATAGTCTTAGTGCTTCCCTGTGCGGTATGTACAGAGGCGCAACTTCAAGCAATGGTGGCAGAATCAGGAGTGGTGTAGGGATCAGTAGTGGTGGGGCTGCCATGTAGGAGGATGAAGCAGATTGGAGTATCTAAGAGCTGGATCAAAGGATGGACAAGTCTCTGTTCATCCAGATGGGATGAAGCAAAACGGCGTGAGAGCCAAGGGCATAAACACAGGGAGAATGTACGACACTTAGAGCCTGAAGGCATGCCGGATGACATCAATGCCCTTGCAAAGACTCCGTACATGGCATTAAGAAATGTTGCCGGATCAGAACCTGGAGCCTGGAACACAGGTGCAGGTTAAGAACTGCCAGGAGAAAGGGTCCCGGCACCGAAGGATCCAGGAAGTTCAAGGATGGATCCCGTGGAGGTCGAAACAGTTCTGGGTCAGGTGCAGTGTAGTCACTAGAGTGGGGCAATTGGGAAACGGGTCAACTGCTTCAATGGCAACTAACTATGGTTCCAAGGTGAATTCCCTGGGGGAGTTGGAGGACGTCGAAATGACTTTTCTTTGGAATGCTTCTTGTGCCTTCTCCTCTTCCCCCAAAAGAGTGGGTTGACGGTGCCCTGTAACGAGGTTGGAAGCTAGATCAGCTGTGCCTCTTGTCCCTTGGCCTGCCCATGAAGAGCCTCGCCTCATGGTTCTTGATGGCATTTGGGTGTTTGTTCTGGCAGTAGTCACAAGACTGGAAGTCGAGGTCCAAACCGAGTCACCAGAGGCAGATGAAGTGGGTATCAGTTATGGACATCTGTCCTTCACAATCCCTATAGTGTTTGACTCCAATCTCTTTGGAAGAGACATGGTACTGCACTTGTGGTACAATTCCTGTGAAAACCTCAAGACTCTTTGAGAAAGCAATCGCTGGATTCGTACCAAAGATGCAGAACAAAGGGAACAGATGTCTTAGCACTGGGATGAGCCCAATATATGGCTTCAGTGATGTCACTGGATCCCTCCTCCGATGCTGATGCAAAGCCAGGGCGACCGCCCAGCAGTATGATAGCCTTGAAGAGCCTGGATCTAGACTGGTGCCTGAGTATTATTCTATGGGTACGGAATTTGCAGGAAGACTTATCCATCAGAAGTGGTCTCTGTTTAGTCACAGGCGCTGAGACGATTGATTCTCATTGGTTCACAAAACCTTCAATATGAGAAATATATGTGTTTGCTGATGTACTTGGAGGTGTGATAATCGTCTAAAGCTCTTCGCACATTCATTTCTATGGTATGGATCTTCCCATGTGTGTTTGCTGATAGCTTTGGAGGTGTGATAACTATCTAAAGCTTTTCACACATTCATTGCAATTAAATGGTTTTTCCCCAGTGTGTGTTTGCTGATGTCTTTGTAGATCTGATAACCGACTAAAGCTCTTCGCACATTCATTGCACTTGAATTTGTTTTCCCCTGTGTGAGTTTCCTGATGATTCCTTAATCTTGAAGATTTGCTAAAACTACTTCCACATTCACTGCAATGGTATGGTTTCTCCCCTGTGTGTGTTTGCTGATGTCTGTGTAGATCTGATAGCTGACAAAAGCTCTTCATACACTCATTGCAATGGAATGGGTTTTTCCTTGTGTGTCTTTGCTGATGTCTTTGGAGGTGTGATAACCATCTAAAACTTTTCACACATTCATTGCAATGAAATGTTTTTTCCCCAGTGTGTGTTTGATGATGTCTTTGTAGATCTGATAACCGACTAAAGCTCTTCGCACATTCATTGCACTTGAATTTGTTTTCTCCTGTGTGAGTTTGCTGATGATTCCTTAATCTTGAAGATTTGCTAAAACTACTTCCACATTCACTACAATGATATAGGTTTTCTCCTGTATGTGTTTGCTGATGTCTTTGGAGGTGTGATAACTGACTAAATTGCTTCACACATTCATTGCAATGGTATGGCTTTTCCCCAGTGTGTGTTTGATAATGTCTCTCAAGGTGTGATAACTTAGTAAAGCGTTTCCCACATTCACTGCATGTGAATGGCTTTTCTCCTCTGTGTGTTTGGCAGTGCTCTTTAAGGAGTGCTAAATGACTAAAGCTTTGCACACATTCAGTGCAATAGAATAGTTTTACTCCTTTGTGTGTTTGCTGTTCGTCCTTTTGTAGCGATGACAAGCTAAAGTTGTCCCTGCCTGTGTATGATTCTTCTTTCTTGGTTAGTGTCTCTTGGTCGGTGATATGTTTGTCCACTTCCCATGACTCTGTTTCCTGAAGGGCCAACATGGTTGATAAAGCACTTGTATTATTCTCACATTTCCTGGGTGAGCTGGTATTTAGGACATTTGGGGGCATATTTATACTCCGTTTGCGCCGAAATTGCGTCATTTTTTTTGACGCAATTTCGACGCAAAACTAACGCCAACTAACGCCATATTTATACTATGGCGTTAGAGGCGAATAGCGCCAAAGTTCCCGGAATGTGCGTCATTTTTTAGCGTGAACCCCTTCCTTGCGTTAATGATATGCAAGGGAGGCGTTCCCGTCTAAAAAATGACTCCCAGGCCTTTACGTGGTATTTATACTCCCGGGCAAAAGAGACGCCCGGGAGTGGGCGTGGCTAAAAACGGCGCATTTGCGCCGCTTTTTAACGCCTGGGTCAGGCATGGCGTTAAGGGACAAGTGGGCTCAAAATGAGCCCAGAGTGCCCTCCCCTGCCCCCAGGGACCCCCCCTGCCACCCTTGCCCACCCCAGGAGGACACCCAAGGCTGGAGGGACCCACCCCAGGGACATTCAGGTAAGTTCAGGTAAGTATTTTTTTTTTTTTTTTTAATAATTTTTTTTGGCATAGGGGGGCCTGATTTGTGCCCCCCTACATGCCACTATGCCCAATGACCATGCCCAGGGGACAGAAGTCCCCTGGGCATGGCCATTGGGCAAGGGGGCATGACTCCTATCTTTACAATGATAGGAGTCATGTTGATGGGGGATGGGCGTCGAAAATAAATGGCGCAAGTCGGGTTAAGACGATTTTTTCGACGTAACCTGACTTGCCCCATTTTAAGACGCCCATACGCCATTTTCCCCCTACGCCGGCGCTGTCTGGTCTACGTGGTTTTTTCCCACGCAAACCAGGCAGCGCCGGTCTGATTGCGCCGTCTAACGCCATTCCATAAATACGGCGCCCGCATGGCGCTTCAGAATGGCGTTAGACGGCGCAAAACTTTTTGACGCTAAACTGCGTTAGCGCAGTTTAGCGTCAAAAAGTATAAATATGGGCCTTGATTTCCAATTTAAAAGTCAGCTGTCGCACACAACATATGCCCGGCATCTTTTCTAGTGATTGTGCCTCTTGACTGGATAACAGTTTTTGACGCTTGCGGGTAAAGATTATTTTTCCTTCTTATCAGTAGAAGGTAATATATTCTCTTGTTGCTGCAGTTGGGCCAGAAAGAGTTTACAATAGACCCAGAGCACTGAATGATGGTTCTTTATCTTTAGTCCAAGCACAGTGGTAACCACATCATACTGATCCCACGATCAAAGCTGGTGTTGGACACCGGTCTATACAGGAGGTGGTTTGTCTTAATTTTGCAGAGGTCACTTCTTAGTCCTGTGGTGTAGAGGCGCACAACTCAAACTCTTACATTCAATGAATAGCCCTTGACTGTTTCTTCCAGGATCCGTCAGTTTGTGTTCAGGTTCCTCTGTTGCCGACCGCACTGTAGACTGGTCCTTGTTATTTTTGACAGTTGTCTTGCAGAGTTGAAGTATTATCTTCATTATTTAACATCATTTTGTGATTTCAATACTTTTTTCCTGTTGAATGTAAAGAGATTTAAAATTAAAGAATACAATTGTAATAGAATATGAATGCACAATACTTATCTGGTTGTAAACAACAACGCTCTTTTACCATCTTTGAAACCTCGCAAGGTATAGTTCACCATACACGGATATTTAACTAAAAGTTATGTTGAACACATCCCATTTTATTTACTTCAGAAAAGGAGGTGATTTATCAGTCTCCACGGAGTGACTTAGTAAAGAAAGGGCAGTCATGGAGCACCACGTGCTACAGGTACAGCGTAAGTAGATGCACATGGACAAGATTTCATTAAAGAACAGATTGTGGAAAAGGAGGGATCAGGATGTGCTGCTGTTTCGTCAGCTTCAGGAAGTATCTACCAAAGGTAACTCTTCAGACAGTATATAACAAAGGTAACTGTATTCAACTTCTGTACTTTCCTGTGACTTTGTATCAGCTCAAGGGCCAACTCGTCTTTACCCTGCTGTTCTTTAAGTAATCTTGGACACTTTCTGAGCACCCGTGGGGTTGGTCCAAGCAATTCTGGTTTCTTCTAACCTGAAAGACTGGAGCATTATTGTGTGATAAGGTAGATTTTTTTGGGGGCGTTAACATCTGTCCATCTTCCTAAATGTAGCGCAACTTGCAGGGCCTGGTTCTGGCCCGCACATGTTATGTAGAGAAGAGATTCTTTAACTCTAGCTAGAGTAGTTAAAGTTCAGACCTCCTTGAAATTCAAGATGCAGCTCTTTCTAGTGCAGGGGTTCTCTGTAAAACAGAGTGAGGAGTTCATTGTAATGTCCCGCTTTCACATTATGCTCAGAGAGAAGGCAAACAAACTTTGATTTATAATGTAATATTCAACCATATCAGTCATTTAGTCCTTATTATGGAGACTCTATGAAAACTAATAATTTACCTGATAAATCCCCACAGATAACAGATGTGTGCATATTATTCATTATTCTTCAATTTTCTGACGTTCCAGGGTATCTGACGTAGTTGTGCCCGTTTGGTGCATAAGAAGCGACTTTGTAGCCAGGTGGGGTTCTGCTAGATTGGGAGGAGGTGCACAGGTAGGTGCCTATGAGGTACAAACAGAGGAGGTGCACAGGTAGGTGCTTATGAGGTACAAACAGAGAAGGTGCACAGGTAGTTGCTTATGAGGTTCAAACAGAGGAGGTGCACAGGTAGGTGCTTATGAGGTACAAACAGAAGAGGTGCACAGGTAGGTGCTTATGAGGTACAAACCGAAGGGGTGCACAGGTAGGTGCTTATGAGGTACAAACCGAAGGGGTGCACAGGTAAGTGGTTAGGAGGTACAAACAGAGGAGGTGCACAGGTAGGTGCTTATGAGGTACAAACAGAGGAGGTGCACAGATAGGTGCTTAGGAGGTACAAACAGAAGAGGTGCACAGATAGGTGCTTAGGAGGTACAAACAGAAGAGGTGCACAGATAGGTGCTTAGGAGGTACAAACAGAGGAGGTGCACAGGTAGGTGCTTATGAGGTACAAACAGAAGAGGTGCACAGGTAGGTGCTTAGGAGGTACAAACAGAGGAGGACTTGAGAGAGAGACCCACTTCCTAGTGTTCTGTTCATTCGAGTTAGCTCACACTTTCCTGAAGAGATGGCAGTCAGATAAGTTAGATAGTCAGAAGAGCAAGCAATGTGCTGTTGACTCACTTTGAACAAGGCATCCATGTGCAAGGATCTTGGCTGGGGAAGGTTACCCATGAGATTCCAAGAAAGAAACTGGAGTGAGTTGGCAAATGCCAAACATTCAAAACCGGAAAGCATTTTACAGGACGTTGTCATGTGCTATATATGTTTTCCCATTTTTGTGGCCTGTATTTTATTAATTTATACATTCATTCATAGACTCATTTTTTTTATAAATACGTTTTTGTTTTTCATTCACAAGTATAACATGTATTATGTTGATACTGCAACAAAAACTCGATCATATAATATATACTAGTGATTTAGATATATACTAAGTGTAAGTAGGAGTGCAACAGAATTCATATGCTAATTTTTGAATTTTACATCACAAATCACAAGGTCTGCCTCCTTCCAAGATAAGGTGCAAGGTCTATTTACCCTCGTTGTACAGGCATTTCATCAAAGAGGATATCTTGTGATTTCCGGGAAGAATAAAGCAGGTGATGCAGACATCTCAGCCCTGAAGACCATGTACTCCTAGCTCAGCTTGAGTTGATCTGTTACGTTGCAGAGTACGGAATACCAAAAACAGCCACAAAACGTCCTTGTGTCTGAAGCCACGCTCAGTAGCAGATTGAGAAAATATCTTGTAACGTATGCGTGTCGGGGCCTTCTGAGAATCTCATGAAGGCACCTTCAATGCTGAATAGGTTTAACGGCAAAAAGAACCGATGATGGGCGGAATGCTGAACAATTTCAAAATCCGGCCCCAAATCACAGATCTGGCCCTAAATCCATTGTTTTAGGTCAAGACTTATTTGCACATGGCTGGTGTAGGAAAGTGCCTCTTTCGAAATAGTCACCCCTCCTCCCCCACACACACTTTTTCCCTGGTTTCTGGTGCAATTTTGACTAAAAGTGCACTGAGTCCCTGCTAAACAGGTCCCCAGCCCCAGATCTCTTTCCATAAAACCGCACAGTTTTTCCCAATTGGCAAACCTTTAGCTGCCACTAGTAAATCGTACCCCTGGTACCTAGGGCATGGGGTACTAAAGAAACTAAAGAAAGGCCCCTGACAGCTGCAGCACATATTGTGCCACCCTCAGGGACCCCCTCCCTAAGTGCACACAGTGGTGCTTTCGCAGACTGCATGTCTTGGTGCAAAACCAAACTGAAAACATGTTAAGGGGAAAGGTACAAGGTCCAACACTGCCCCTCTGCTTTAAAATACCTGTGGTTGTTTTGTAAGGTGGGACACCAATTGAGGTAGAACCAATATTCCTAAAGAATGAAGACCTGATATGGAGAAGCAGTAGGTTATTCCACCCCTTAAGAGGGAGAACATTTTTTAATGCTGAAGTGATTTTTTTAATACAGTTAAAACTTTTCATCTATTGGGTAAATACAGCAATATTGAGCAGAATTCCTTTATACAGAAGGTTTCATTAAGCAGCTGACATGTGTTTCGCCCCTCACATGGCTGTAAGCCTGGGGCTTTCTCAAGGCTGTAGAAGGTGGAAGACATATCTGTCATTATTTATACCTATGGAGATTGAAATTTTGAAGGAGTGAGACCACCACCTAGTTGTGAGAATATGTAGAAAGGAGAGTGATTTCCCAAAGGAACCGGAAGCTGATATAAGCAACCAGCAAAGTGGGGCCGGCAGTTTGATAGGAAAACTGTCCCAGCGCTCCTTCATGGTGCAAGGACACACCCGTGCGTGGTTTTAGGACTCTGCACACTTTACCACTGCTAACCAGTGCTAAAGTGCATATGCTATCTCCCTTAAACATAGTAACATTGGTTCATTCCCAATTGGCCTACTTGATTTACTTGTAAGTCCCTAGTAAAGTGCACTACAGGCGCACAGGGCCTGTAAATTGAATGCTAGTAATGGGCCTGCAGCACTGGTTGTGCCACCCACATTAGTAGCCCCTTAACCATGTCTCAGGCCTGCCATTGCAAGGCCTGTGTGTGCCGTTTCACTGCCACTTCGACTTGGCATTTAAAAGTACTTGTCAAGCCTTAAACTCCCCTCTTTCTACATATAAGTCACCCCTAAGGTAGGCCCTAGGTAACCCATAAGGCAGGGTGCTATGGAGGGAAAAGGCAGGACATGCACATGTGTGTTTTATATGTACTGAAAGTGGAAAACCCATCAATTCGTTTTCCACTACTGTGAGGCCTGCTCCTTTCATAGGATAGCATTAAGACTACCCTCATATACTTTTTGAGTGGTCAATTCAGAAAAGGGTAACCAGGTCGTATTTAGTATGGCCAGAATGGTAATAGAAAATCCTGCTTTTTGGTGAGGTTATATTTTATATTACTATTTTAGAAATGCCAATTTTACAAAGTGAGTGTTTCTCTGCACTAAAAATCCATCTATGTCTTACAGTCTGTCTCTAATCAACATCTGGGCTGGGCTGGTTGACAGCTTCCTTGTGCATTTCACCCAGTCAACAACAAACACAGGACACTCAGTCACACCTGCACTCATCTGCACACTGAATGGCTCTTCCTGGGCAGGAAGGGTGTAGGGCCTGACACTTACATTTCAAAGGCTGGTGGCCTGCCCTCCCACAATGGACTGTCAAACCCCCTACTGGGACCCTGGCAGACAGACCTGTACTGAAAGGGGAACTTGTGCACTTCAAAACCACTGTTTGAAGTCTCCCCCACTACAAAGGCATTTTTGGGTATATATACTGGGTCTCTGACCCCACCAACTCAGACACTTCTGGGCCTGAACCTGCCTGGCTGGACAAAAGACTCATTGGGAGTGCTTTGCTGGGAAGGACTGCTGCCTTGCTGTTGCTCTGCTACCCTGCTGGCCTCTGACTTTGCTAAGAAGTGCTCTCCAAGGGCTTGGATTGAGCTTGCCTCCTGTTTTCTGAAGTCTCAAAGCCAAAAAGACTTCACCTCCTTAGGAAACTCCTTGTGCGCCACAAATCAATGTGCAGCCTGTCGGAAACCATGCACAGCCTGCTTTGCGACCGAGAAATTGCCACACAGCTGAACTGGAATGACACAGCCTGACTTCCCGAATGAAGATTCGACGCAGTGCCTGCCTTACAACAGAAAATTTGACACACATCCCTACCGGATCGACGCACAGCTGAACCAGAACAACAGTCATTCCCCGAGTAGAAAAATGGACGCAGTGCCTGCTGTGTGAGAAAAAATTTGACGCATCGTCCTCCCAGATCAAAGCAACGCCTGTGACTTCATTCAGCGTGCCCAGGATTTCCCTGTATTGTCCCTGGGTGTCAAAAAGATCCCTGCACCGCAGTGAGGAACCAAGGCTGCGCACTGAAAACAATGCAAGCCCCTTGCAGCAGTGAAAGAAACAATCCGATGCATACCATATTTTTCCACGCATCTCCTCCTCTGCAGTCTCTGTGCGTGTTATTTTTGACGCAACCCAGGTACTTTGTGTAATCAAGAGACGTCTGTTGATTTCTAAGATTTAAGACTCTTTTTAATCTTGCAAAAGTGATGTCTCAATTTATGCTTATTGAATCTTTATCGTTTTGACATTATTTTATTTAGATAAATATAATCTATTTTTCTAAATCTGTGTGGTGTACTTTTGTGGTGTTTTCACTGTGTTACTGTGTGATGTATTGCACAAATACTTTACACATTACCTTCTAAGTTAATCCTGACTGCTCAGTGCCAAGCTACCAGAGGGTGGGCACAGGATGATTTGGATTGTGTGTGACTTACCCTGACTAGGATTGTGGTCCCTACTTGGACATGGGTTTATACCGCTGCCAACTAGAGACCCCATTTCTAACAGTGGTGGTCCTCAACCTCACTCCTTACCTCCATCTTGGGATGAGAGAGTTAAGGTCCCTCTGCAGACTGAAACAAATTAAGGCCCTCATTACGGGAATCCCGCAGAGTTCGGTACTGGTGGTCGAAACAACGACCACCAGCACGTTGGAGACCCTGTTGGCCAATAAACAGTGTTTCCACCAGCCAGCCCAGCGGAATGCAGGGCCTGTACATTGCCGACGCCAGCAGCACCCGTTGCGCATATCACTGCCTGTAAACTGGGCGCAACGGGGCTGTGCACGGGGCCCCTGCACTGCCCATGCCATCCCCGGGGCACCCATTCCACCAGCCTTTCCCTGGTGGCCTAAACTGCCAGGGAAAAGCTGGTGGAAGACAGGTTTGTTATCCGGCAGGCAGCGCTGCTTGCAGTGCTGCCCTGTCAGATAAGGAACTCCGCCATCGCCAGGCTGCCTGGCAGTGGTAGCTTGGCGGTGGCCGAGTTCCACCTGTGGCGGTCTCCCCATGTCCATTATGTGGCGGTCTGGACCGCCATGCCGGTGGCGGTAATTTCTGCCACCGTCGGCATGGCGGTTCAGACCACCATGTTCATAATGAGGGCCTAAAACTGGTTCCAACCATACCAAGGTTAAGCTCCAGGAGCTCTTGGCAGAGTATGGAAAGGAACACCCTACTGAGGAGGAAGAGAGCCCCTTTAGGGATCAGGAGGATGAACTTCCCCCTCCTCACCTAACCAGGGAGGACAAGGTCCAAATGCCCCGGCTCCAAGGATAGTACTCACTGGATGTGGATCTTCCGCAGGGGAGTCCACCTCCTCTGGGAACATTGAGGGCATCCTCAATGAAGAGGACCTCCTTTTAGCAAGGATAGCCAAAAGGTTAGCTGTGGAGAGACAGCTTCTAGCTTTGCAAAGGAAGAGACCAAAAATGGGATTAATGCTCATTAATGGTGGCAGCAACTTAATATCTAGGGACAGAGAGCACTCTGACACCCGTAAAATCCCCAAAGGGATTGTCCCCATGTATGAGGAAGGTGATGACATTACCAAGTGGTTCACAGCCTTTGAGAGGGCTTGTGGGATCAGAAGATTGAAAAAGTCTCACTGGGGAGGTCTCCTTGGAGAAACTGTTCCCTGGTAAGTGTAGGGATAGACTCCTCACACTCACTGGTCCAGATGCTGAATCCTATGACCACATAAAGGCTACCCCAACTGAGGACTTTGGAGTATAGAATTAGGTTCAGAGGGCCTCACAAAACCTCAAGCCAGTCCTAGGTTGATGCAGTAGACTACTGTAGTGCTTTCCTCTTATCTAGTTTCTAAGCACTAACATAACACAACAGAAATGCACTTCTGAGGTCAAAGAAGACTTTTATTGTTGTTAATTCTTCCCCAACCCCAATTTTTATGAATGACGAATTAGTAGCTTTCAAGTCCGCGTTAATCAAACAAAATATATCAGTTTGCAATATACACAGCAGGTTATATTTATAAGATATTGAATGCAAAGCAAAACAAATACTTCACCGTGTGGGAACTATCTACAGCTTCATCTTTCTAAGGTCTGCAAGCTGATGACCCCTGTCAGCCGCGAGAAAGAGATTCATCTACCCACACGGGATTGCTGGCAGCTGGCGCCAAGCTCCAGCACGAGGTCCGGCAGATTCGAATCTGACTCTCTGCAGCCTGTTACATTCGTTACAAAGGTGTACCCCCTCCTCTCAGATCTGGGAAACTGAGCAAGCCTTTTGGAGACTAGCCAGGTCTCCAAGACTACTCCTGCTCCCAAGCTCAAGCAGAGAGAACAACACCCATGTACTCTCTCTTATCATGTCTAGTCTACTGTGAGAAAAACATCTTGGTTCTCTGGTGCAAAAACACAGCTTGGAAAAATACAGCTTGGATTCTCAACTGCAATGTCTAACTCCACGTTAAAGGCAATAGGCAGCTAACCTAGATATCAAATGCAATGTCTAGTGTCATGTCAAAGCCAATAAGCATCTAAGCTGAATACAAAATGCAATGTCTTATATCATGTCAAAGCCCATAGGCAGCTGAGCTGAATACAAAATGCAATGTATAATATCATGTCAAAGCCAATAGGCAGCGGAGCTGAATATAAAATGCAATGTATAATATCATGTCAAAGCCAATAGGCAGCGGAGCTGAATACAAAATGTAATATCATGTCAAAGCCAATAGGCAGCGGAGCTGAATATAAAATGTAATATATGATATCATGTCAAAGCCAATAGGCAGAATATCTAATAGCATGTCAAAGTCAATAGGCAGCTAAATTGAATACATCATGTCAAAGCCAATAGGAATGCAATGTCAAAGCCAATAGGCGGCTAGACTGGATACAGCATGTCAAAGCCAATAGGCAGAATACAGAATGTAATGACTAATGCAATGTCAAAGCCCATAGGCGGCTAAACTGAACAAAACATACCATGTGCTACTGGTGAACATTGAGCAACTAATATGCGCAGTGGTGAAACACAAAGTCATTGGTCAAAACAAACTTTATCAAATGGCAGTACATTCCGCCCTTTGACCAATGAATTTTTGTTTCACATATCTCTTGTTTCAAACAAAAACAAAAAAAACATCAGCACAAAAAAAACATTATCAACAAGTCACATTTGAATGATCAAAGCAATCCCTGTAAAGCAATAGAAGTGAATTAACACATTGATTTCATAACCTTTCACATCAGATACATCTATACAGAAAAGACTGGGCAATTTTTATACTCTGAGTGAGTCTCTAATTCAACAGTGTTAGCAATTTGATGTGGCATGAGTTCTGCTCATGTAAAGGGGCACGGTCCACCTGAAAGGTTTGCTGGAAGATAAGCAAATGTCAGAGTTCCATACGAGAGGGGAAAAAAAAAAAAAAAAAAAATCACAGCTTAGTTCCAGTGGAAGAATGCAATCAAACAAGTTGAACTTTAACTGAAGGCGCAGTTTGCGCAAAATGGATCCATGGTGCTGGCACTTTACTCAGCCAGGTTCAGGTTGGGGATTCGGTCCCTTCCCCGACCCCACACGCACACACCGGAAGGGGGACCACACAGCACACTCAGGGACAGTGGCGAAACGTGGTAGGATCTGCAAAAGAAACAAGTATGACTTTTCTTGCAAATAACATTTTTCATTTAAACTGCACCCTTCCTCTTTCTTTCCCTGTTTTATAATCAGCAGGACGTTTTTGGGGCCCTTTGTTATATTTTCTGCAGGTTCTGGAGGATCACTTGGGGCTTCAGCCCACACACCAGCACTGAGGTTTTTATCTGCTGCGCCACAGCTTCCCTTTTCTTGCACTGTCAGAAGGGCTGGGGCAGACTCATTCTTTACCAAACCTCCATTCACTGCATTTTTGTCAATTTGGGCCATTCTGTCTCCAATTTGTATGAATGAATCAGATTCTTTTCTAGGTATCAGCATAATTTCGATTTTTCCTTGGTAATTTGCAGCAATCACTCTCCCTAAAACCTGATCAATTTGCCATTTCTGATCTGGTAACTTTCCTCTCCCCAACTGCTCTGTGATTGCTTGCATGACAGATTGCTTTTGTGCGTGCTGCACAGTTTTTATCAAATCTAGGGGAATGTGCATCTCTCTCATCTCTGCCCACCTGTAAGTGGCTTTTTCTCTCAGCTGTTCACATTTCTGGGGCACCCACTTAGCCATCCCCACTAAGGCAGAATTCTGGGTGTACACTTCTCTCTCTGAATTTTTCTCATTAACATCTGCAAGGTAATTGAACCAGTTAGGTGCTAAAACATTAGCAATGAACCAAAAATCAGCGTAAAAATGACACATCTCACGTAGCTCTTGCTTTAAAATCTGACACACATTATACAACGCTGTTCTTTCTCCTGTGCCAGAAAGCAACATTTCAGTCAATGAATCATTAGTAAAACAAACATGCTTTTTATCTTCAGTAGACACGAATTCAAATGGTGCACACAATTTCATTGGTAATTCTTTTACCTGTGGTACTCTAGCCCTGTCTTGCAAGTACCAGATCCAGTGTATGATCCTAGCTAGGGGCACTATTTTCTTTCCTTGTTCATGATTTAAATGTACATAAGTATTTCCTTCTTGCACTGCGCAAAAACCTAAAGTCTGCATTATTTCATTTGCCAAATCACAAGCGCGCAGCTGCATATAATTTTTCACAGTGACCATATACAAAAGTGTTAGGATTTCACTCAAATGAGGGATATTCTTTTTCCAAAAATCAAACAAGCTAATGAAACTCGGGGTGTCTTGCTCTAAAATCCTTCCTTTTACTTGTGCGTTTTGCAACGGTAACTCGTAAATCACATTCTGGTCTCTCTCGTCCATGTTATCAGTTAAGGAATGCATTTTGGCTGCCAAAAACCCTGGCTCACACGAAAGCTCAGTGCAGCTCGGAGCTGTCTTAACCCCCTCATTACTGGAATGGGACAAGAAAGATTCTTCATTTTTATAACTTTCAGCATTATTTTGAATTATTGTATCCTGGCTAATTTGCTCACGTAAATTCCTATTTTCATGTTCCAACTTCCTACATTTCTCCTGCATTTCTCTGTAAGCAGATAAAGGTATCCAGACCTTTCTGTCATCATTACTTCCAAAACACACGTTTTCTACATATGTACAACAGAAATTATTTCTCAAAACACCATCAGGCATTTTAGCTACACATGCATTTTCTTCTGTAATTCCCCAAACAGAAAACAATTCACAGTTTTTCGTAGCACCATCAGGCAGTTTACCAATACATGCATTCCCAGACATGGTCTGCTGTGCTACTGTGATTCTCCAAAAAAAACCATTTCTGTAATTCTCCAAACAACAAAAACAATTACACTTTTAAAGTGTGCACTTAGAAATCTACCAACTCGTCAACACCCTCTTAATCACCTCTTAATGACCGACCCCACTTCTGGTACCAATTGTAGTGCTTTCCTCTTATCTAGTTTCTAAGCACTAACATAACACAACAGAAATGCACTTCTGAGGTCAAAGAAGACTTTTATTGTTGTTAATTCTTCCCCAACCCCAATTTTTATGAATGACGAATTAGTAGCTTTCAAGTCCGCGTTAATCAAACAAAATATATCAGTTTGCAATATACACAGCAGGTTATATTTATAAGATATTGAATGCAAAGCAAAACAAATACTTCACCGTGTGGGAACTATCTACAGCTTCATCTTTCTAAGGTCTGCAAGCTGATGACCCCTGTCAGCCGCGAGAAAGAGATTCATCTACCCACACGGGATTGCTGGCAGCTGGCGCCAAGCTCCAGCACGAGGTCCGGCAGATTCGAATCTGACTCTCTGCAGCCTGTTACATTCGTTACAAAGGTGTGCCCCCTCCTCTCAGACCTGGGAAACTGAGCAAGCCTTTTGGAGACTGGCCAGGTCTCCAAGACTACTCCTGTTCCCAAGCTCAAGCAGAGAGAACAACACCCATGTACTCTCTCTTATCATGTCTAGTCTACTGTGAGAAAAACATCTTGGTTCTCTGGTGCAAAAACACAGCTTGGAAAAATACAGCTTGGATTCTCAACTGCAATGTCTAACTCCACGTGAAAGGCAATAGGCAGCTAACCTAGATATCAAATGCAATGTCTAGTGTCATGTCAAAGCCAATAAGCATCTAAGCTGAATACAAAATGCAATGTCTTATATCATGTCAAAGCCCATAGGCAGCTGAGCTGAATACAAAATGCAATGTATAATATCATGTCAAAGCCAATAGGCAGCGGAGCTGAATATAAAATGCAATGTATAATATCATGTCAAAGCCAATAGGCAGCGGAGCTGAATACAAAATGTAATATCATGTCAAAGCCAATAGGCAGCGGAGCTGAATATAAAATGTAATATATGATATCATGTCAAAGCCAATAGGCAGAATATCTAATAGCATGTCAAAGTCAATAGGCAGCTAAATTGAATACATCATGTCAAAGCCAATAGGAATGCAATGTCAAAGCCAATAGGCGGCTAGACTGGATACAGCATGTCAAAGCCAATAGGCAGAATACAGAATGTAATGACTAATGCAATGTCAAAGCCCATAGGCGGCTAAACTGAACAAAACATACCATGTGCTACTGGTGAACATTGAGCAACTAATATGCGCAGTGGTGAAACACAAAGTCATTGGTCAAAACAAACTTTATCAAATGGCAGTACAACTACTCAGTGAAAACACTAGATGGTTAGATAACTGGCAGTGGAGTGCATGACTATGATGGGTGTTATAATTTGTTTATTAAAGAACATCTTTTAAGTAACTGCTTCAATGACAAGTTGCATCAGTATCTGGTAGACCTAGTTCCAATTTCTCCCCAAGAATTGGGAAAGAAGCAGACCATTGCGTCAAGACTAGGATGACCAAGACTTCCACTGGGGTGACCAAAAGAAAGGGGTTACAAAGCCTCCCCAAGGGAAGGGTGGTGAGACACCTAAGGATAAAAGTAAAGAGGCTTCTAAAGGCCCCTAAAAACCTGGGCAGGAGGGTGGGCCCCAAGCCACAATCTTCCAGTGGGTACAAAGATAAAAACGTTGTTCCCAAAAAGGCCTGGTGTTTTAACTGTAAGCAGCACGGACACCAAACTGGAGACTTGTCCTGTCCCAAAAAGAATCCCCCAAATACTGCGCCAGCAAGCACTGGTATAGCCAGTCTCCCTGTGGGATCAACAGTGTGCCCAGAGCAAATCAGGGTTCACACTGAAGCTACTTTAGTTTCTGAGGGTGGGGTAGATATTGCCACTCTAGATGTCTGGCCCCCTAATATGAACAAATATAGACAGCATCCCTTGATTAAGGGGACTAAAGTAGAAGCCCTGAAGGATACAGGTGCCAGTGTCATCATGGTAAGAGAAAAACTGTTTTCCCCAGGACAGTATCTGGCTGGACAAACTTATCCTGTCACCAATGCTGACAATGTGACTAAGGTCCATTCCATGTCTGTGGTGACCTTAGAATGAGGAGGGGACACTGGCCTGAAACAGGTAGCAGGGATGTGGAATTCCTATCGCCCGGGACATCTTGTTTGGGATCAAGGGCAACACGTTTTTATGTTTACTTTGTCCTTGGGACAAGTAGGCCCAACCCCCTACAGCACAAACCCTTTGGCTGCCTGTTTACAGAGAGTGGAACTCTCTGCAGTTGAGGTAATGTGTTTCCAAAAGATAATGCTGTTCGAACTTGTATTTATGGTTCATTATTTGAAAGCCTTCATTATTAGGGTGCGTGCTGTAAATAAATGTTTTAAGGTCACACTTCACTACTGACGTTGGTTCCAGTACAAAAAAAAAAACGTGTACACACATGTTTGAAAAGTTTAGGCTAAGAGGCTAAGTATAATGCTCCCAGAATGCTCTCTGATTATATGCAAATGACGTGTCATTTAGTAAAATGTGTTGATGCATGCTAGTATTTCCCAAAAATATTTCTAATGGAAAATCAGTGTAACCATTTTCAACACGATTATGGGAAGCATGAAAATAAACAAACACTGACAAAGCCAACTGATCTGACATATTTTTATAAGTCTTTTAGTTTCATCAATGCGTGTCTTGTTTTGAAATGGCTTTTGTAACACTTTATTGTTGTGGGAGCTACCAGGCCCTCAACATTGTAACAAACATTGGCAAAACCCCCCAAAAAAGTTTTTGAACTCTTAAAGCACACGTTGCCACCAGCGGCATAACAAAGGCCCGCAGCCGCCCTCCAGGGGGCCCCGTCAGCACAGCACCTGCCCTGAGTGAGTCTGGAGAGGGGGCTCCTCCATGTTCTTTGCAAAGGGGCACCCTCCAGTTTCGTTACGTCACTGATTGCCACTGTAGTTCCTGACACTGAACAAAACTACTTTGTGTGGCAATATGCTCCTTGTGGAAGAGCAGAATGCGATCACTCACAGTAAAGCCAGCCGAAAGAGAGAGAAATAGAAGTTTAATAAAAACAAAATGACTTTGTTAACACCAGACCTAATTAGGGACCAAGACCCACATGTAGGTAGCTTTTTGCATGTCGCAAACAGCGACTTTCGCTGTTTGCGACGTGCAAAAAGCACATTGCGATGCACAATCCCAGTTTTGCGATTCAGTAACCTGGTTACCGAATCACAAAACGGGTTTGCGACTCGCAATTAGTAAGGGGTGTTCCCTTCCTAATTGCAACTCGCCGTGCAATGTAGGATTGTTTTGTGACCGCGAACGAGGGTGCAAACCAATCGCAGTTTGCACCCATTTCAAATGGGTGCTAACACTTTCGCAAAAGGGAAGGGATCCCCATGGGACCCCTTCCCCATTGTGGATGTCACTGTAAACATTTTTTCATAGCAGGCAGTGGTCCTGCGGACCACTGCCTGCTCTGAAAAAATGAAAGGAAAACGTTTCATTTTTCGTTTTTGTTATGCATCTCGTTTTCCTTTAAGGAAAACTGGCTGCATTACAAAAAAAACAAAAAAAAACTGCTTTATTGAAAAGCAGTCACAGACATGGTGGTCTGCTGTCTCCAGCAGGCCACCATTCGTGAGGGGGTCGCAAATTGCGACCCACCTCATGATTATTCATGATGTGGGCATTTGCGAAGCCCTTGCGAATCAGATTGTGTCAAGACACCATCCTACATTCGGATTTGCGACTCGCAATTTGCAGGTCACAAATCTGAACCTACCTACTTGTGGCCCCAAATTCTTAAAGAAAGTCACAAAAGTGCACCCATGGTATATATCGTACCCCTATAAAATATTTGTGAACTGTATTTTAGCATGGGTAAATACGATGTGTAGATTTGCTCATGTGAAAATCTATTGAGCATTTGCAAGTTCATTTTCCCTCCAGCCACTTTCTTCCCAACCCTGGAAGAAGTTCTAATTCTGCCATTGTCAGGAGTAAATGTCCAACCTTTCTTATTATGGGAAAATATTAGAGAGAAGCTGGTAAAAATCTTTAAAACATGCAGGTTAGTAGGTTTGCAGACTCAAAGGCATTCCAGCCCTGGAACTATTGCTTACTGCTTCCTCCAGCCCCAGTATGCAGATCTGCAGAAAGGTGGCAAAATAAGGAAATTGCTACAGTAGGGATTGAAACTCCAAGTATTGAAGCCCTACTATGGTAGTAGCCCTGGCATAATCAGAGAGGTTATTAATTGCTGCCATAATTTGTCGCCACACTACATGGCACCAAAGGGACAAGTAGATCTTTTTACAGGACAAGTAGATTTGAGAAGCAACCTGTCCCCTGGACAAGTAGATATTTTAATAAATTCCACACCCCTGAGGTAGTGGTCTCTTCTGCGATCCAGTCAGCTAGGGAATGACCTGGAGTCCTCAGCTTGGGCTGAGGTAGAACTCAAAACCAATGCTGCCAGGCTGGGAATCCCTGAGATGGTGTGTGTACAAACTAGAGCACAGATCTGAACAAAGGGTGAAAAAAGTGTTGGAGCCAGGAATAATGGCTCAATCTTACAAGAAAAGGGTCAGGAAGACTGGGGGCCAGCTTCTGTATAGCAAAAAGCACACTCATCTTAGGAAGACATCTTAGCATCCTTTGAGCTAACTGAGCATATGGAACTTGATCCTTATCAGATAGAGCTCTTGAGCTCATGGGGACCTCTAGGGACCAGCTGTGCCAGAGACTGAGAACCTGTCTCACTCTTGAAGGTCTGAGACAGCAAGCAGATGCTCAGGAGAAGGTAGATGTCAGTGGCTCGAACAAGGTCTATTGGGAGGAAGGACTCCTATACACTGAGGCCAGATACCCAAAAACTGGTACAACCAAGAGAGTGGTAGTACCTCAGCAGTTTAGGGTTTTCATCCTCACTTTATCACATGGCAGCCCCCTAGCTGGGCATCTGGGCCAAACTAAAACTTGGAATAGGCTTGTCAGCCATTTCTACTGGCCCAACATGTTTCAAAAGGTGAAGGAGTTTTGCAGCTCCTGTGTCACCTGTCAAGCCAGTGGTAAGGCAGGTGGCCACCCAAAGCCCCCCTTAATTCTTCTACCAGTGGTTGGTGTTCCCTATGAAAGGGTTAGTGTGGACATGGTGGGTCCACTTGAACCACCCACAGCCTCAGGAAACCAATATATACTGGTAGTAGTGGATCATGCTACCAGGTATCCTAAAGCAATTTCCCTTAGGTCTACTACACCTCCTGTGGTAGCCAAAGCCCTCATTGGTATCTTTACCAAGGTAGGGTTTCCTAAGGTGGTGGTTTCTGACAGAGGTGCCTACTTCATGTCAGCTTACCTAAAATGCATGTGGAATGAGTGCGGGGTGACTTATAAGTTCACTACACCATACCATCCACAAACCAATGGATTTGCTGCAAGGTTCAACAAGACACTGAAGGGCATGATCATGTGGCTCCCTCAAAAACTTGAAAAGTTTACAAAGTCCTGGATCTCAGCAGTCAAAAGGAAAATTACTTGTAAGAAAAACTGACTTTTGACCTCTGACTGTGAACAAAGAGCAAATGTAACATAAGAACAAGATTTAAAGGGATCTTTTATTTCCCCTCCACTTTTTAACTGAACAGAACACCTGTTCAGTGCCAACTCGCCAGAAGGGACGAGTAAGTATTAAAAATAGCTCGACCTGATCAAATAAGACTCACCAATGCCAGTGGTCGAGTGGATTTTTCGAGCCTTGAGAGAGTGGGGCTTTGCCCCTTTGAAATTCTGTTTGGCCACCCTGTTAGGGGACAACTTGCACTTAACGAGGGCTGGGAGAGACCTCTCCATGAGACCAAGCATGGTGTGGTGGACTACGTGCTCGGCCTCCACTCTAGGATGGTAGATTACATGGAAAAAGCATCCAAAAACCTTGAGGCCAGCCAACAGCTTCCCAGTCCAGAATTGTCTGAATCTTGGGTTGTAAATGTTGAATTTGGCCTCCACCTACAAGGTGGACCAAGTATACAACTGTGCCCTGCCCTATTTGGCACTTAGCTGCTTTAATAACGAGGCCTGCTGTTTGCAATGCATGCAAAACCTTCCCCAGGTGAACCAGGTGATCCTGCCAGCTGGAGCTAAAGACAGCAATATCATCTGGATATACTGCACTAAAATACTCCAAACCAGCAAGGACTTGATTCACCTACCTTTGGAAGGTAACAGGGGCATTCTTTAAGCCAAAGGGCATAACAGTATACTGATAATGCCGATCAGGTGTAGAGAATGCTTTCTTTTCTTTTGCTCCAGGTGCCATCCTAATTTGCCAGTACCCTGCAGTTACAGTCAAAGGTACTCAGAAATTTGGCTGCACCTAACTTGCATCTGCTCTGGTTAAGTGGTGTGCATCTGTCTTAGTGAAAGAGTGGAGTCCTCTGTAGTCCACACAGAACCTCTTTTCTCTCTTGCCATCTTTGGTGTGAGGTTTGGGGACCAAGGACACTGGGCTAGCCCATGGACAGTCAGAGTGCTCTATTACCCCTAACTCCAGCATCTTGTGGACTTCCACTTTGATGTTCTCTTTGACTTGGTCAGACTGTCTATAAAATGTGTTTTTGACAGGTAATCTGTCTCCTGTGTCCACATCATGGGTACACAGATGTGTCTGACCAAGGGTCAAAGAGAAGAGCTCAGCATACTGCTGTAGGACTTGCCTGCAGTCAGCTTGCTATTGGGCAGAGAGAGTGTCTGAACAGACAACTCCATCCACTGATCCATCCTTAGGTTCAGTTGAGAGGGGGTCAGGGAGAGGTTCACTCTCTGCTTCCTGACCCTCATCTGTAACCATCAGCATGGTTATGTCTGTCCTATCATTGTAGGGTTTCAGGCAGTTAACATGGATCACCCTTTTGGGTGTCCTGCTAGTGCCCAGGTCCAATAAGTAAGTGATCTGACTCTTCTTTTCTAGGACTGGGTAAAGGCCAACCCATCTGTCCTGAAGTGCCCTGAAGTGCCCTGGGAGCCACAGGCTCCAGAACCCAGACTTTCTGCCCTGGTTGGAATTCAACCATTGCAGACTTTTGTTCATACCACAACTTCTGGAGTTGTTGGCTGGCCTCAAGGTTTTTGGATGCCTTTTCCGTGTACTCAGCCATCCTAGAGTGGAGGCCAAGCACATAGTTCACTGCATCTTGTTTAGGCTCATGGAGAGGTTTCTCCCATCCTTGGTTAACAAGTGCTAGTGGCCCCCTGGCAGAATGGCCAAACAGAAGTTCAAAGGAGGAAACCCTACTCCCTTCTAGGGCACCTCTCTGTAGACGAAAAGCAGGTGTGGCAGGAGGACATCCCATCTACTTCTGAGTTTTTCAGGGAACCCCATGATTATGCCCTTCAATGTCTTGTTGAATGTCTCAACAAGTCCACTGGTTTGTGGATGGTATGGTGGGGTGAATCTATAATTCATCCCACACTCATTCCACATGAGTTTTAGGTAAGCTGACATGAAGTTTGTACCTCTGTCAGAAACCACCTCCTTAGGGAAACCCACTCTGGTAAAAATGCCAATTAGGGTTTTGCCTACTGCAGGGGCAGTAGTTGACCTAAGGGAAATTGCTTCAGGGTATCTGGTAGCATGATCCACTACTACCAGTATGTAATGATTTCCTGAGGCTGTGGGTGGTTCAAGTGGACCAATAATGTCCACACCAATCCTCTCAAAGGGTACCCCCATCACTGGAAGTGGAATGAAGGGGGCCTTTGAGTGGCCACCTGTCTTGCTACTGGCTTGACAGGTGAAACAGGAGGTACAAAGCTCCATTCCTTTTTGTGACATATTGGGCTAATAAAAGTGGTCTACAAGTCTACTTTGTGTTTTGGTCTGTCCCAAATGCCCAGCTAAGGGTATGTCATGGGCCAAAGTGAGAATAAACTCTCTAAACTAATGAGGCACTACCACTCTCCTAGTGGCACCAGGTTTGGGGTCTCTGGCATCAGTGTAAAGGAAGCCATTCTCCCGATAGACCCTGTGGGAGCCACTGACATCGCCCTTATCCTGTTCAGCAGCATGCAGTCTCGTGACTTCACGAGTGGGACAAGTATTTTGTCCCTTGCATAGCTGTTCCCTTGTGGGTCCCCCTGGGCCCAAGAGCTCTACCTGATAAGGTTCCAGCTCCATGGACTCAGTTCCCTCAGGGGATAACACACCTTCCGGGGATGAGAGGTCTTGCTTCTTTTGCTGTTCAGAGGATGGTCCTCCAGTCCTCTTACCTTTTCTCTTGGAAGGTTGGGTCACTATTCCAGGCTCCTTTTTTACCCTGTGCTCTGCTCTGTACCCTGGTGTTCACACACACACACCTGTTCAGGGATTCCCAGCATGACTGCATAGGATTTGAGTTCTACCTCAGCCCATGCTGAGTACTCCAGATCATTCCCTAGCAAACACTCTACTGGAATTGCAGGAGACTACTACCTGTTTTAGGCCAGTAACCCCTCCCCATTCTAAAGTCACCATAGCCATGGGATGGACTTTAATTACAGTGTCAGCATTGGTAACTGAATATGTCTGTCCAGCCAAATTCTGTCCTGGCTGGGGAAACCAGTTTATCTGTCATGATGGTCACACTGGCACCTGTATCCCTCAGGGCTTCTACCTTTGTCCCATTGATTAAGAGCTGCAGCCTGTATTTTTGCATGTTAGGCAGCCAGTGTGGCTATATCCACCCCACCCTCACAGACCAAAGTAGCTTCAGTGCGAACCCTGATTTGCTCTGGGCACACTGTTGGTCCCACCTGGAGACTGGCTATTCCAGTACTAACTTGAGTAGTGCTAGTGGGATTTTTCTTGGGGCAGGCCATGTCTCCAGTTTGGTGTCCATGCTGTTTACAGTTGTGACACCAGGCCTTGGGATCAAGGTTTTTACCCTTGTACCCATTTGTGAACTGTAAAGAGTCTCGGGCCCACCCTCTGGAACAGGTTTTTGGGCCCCCCTTTGTTTTTGTCCTTGGGTGTATTACCACCCTTCCCCTGTGGAGGCTTTGTGACCCCTTTCTTTTGGTCACCCCCTGAGGAAGTCTTGGTCACCCTAGTCTTGACCTAATGGTCTGCCTTCTTTCCCAATTCTTGGGGAGAAATTGGACCTCGGTCTACCAGATGGTGATGCAACTTGTCATTGAAGCAGTTACTTAACAGGTGTTCCTTCATAAACATTATAAAGCCCATCATAGTCATGCACTCCACTGCCAGTTATCCAGCCATCTAGTGTTTTCACTGAATAGTCAACAAAATCAACCCAGGTCTGGCTCACGGTTTTGTGAGCCCCCCTGAATCTAATCCTATACTCCTCAGTGGAGAATCCAAAGCCCTCAATCAGGGTAGCCTTCATGTGACCATAGGATTCTGCATCTTTACCAAAGAGTGTAAGGAGTCTATCCCTACACTTACCAGTGAACAGTTCCTAAAGAAGAACTCCCCAGTGAGATCTGTTTAACTTTCAGGTTGCACAAGCCCTCTCAAAAACTATGAACCGCTTGGTGATAACATCACCTTCTTCATATTTTGAGACAATGCCTTTGGGGATTTTTAGGATATCAGTATTCTCCCTGATCCTATTTATATTGCTGCCACCATTAATGGGTTCTAAGCCCATTTCTGCTCTCTCCCTTTCTATAGCTAGGAGGTGATGCTCCAAACCTAACTTTTTGGCCAACCTTGCGAAAAGGATGTCCTCTTCACTGAGGATGCCCTCAATGTTCCCAGAGGAGCTGGACTCCCCTGTGGAAGATCCAGATCTAGTGAGTTCTATCACTGGAGACAGGGGTCTGGGGACCCTCGTCTCCCTAGTTAGGTGAGGACGGGGGAGGTCATCCTCCACATCTCTAACATCTTCCCTGTCTGAGGGGAGTTCTTCCTCCTCAGCTGGGTGGTCCCTGGTATACTCTGCCAAGAGTTCCTGGGGCTTGACCTTTGTAGGGTTGGAACCTGTTCTAATCTTTTTCAACTTACAGAGGAACCTTAACTCTGCCATCCCTAGATGGAGGTAAGGGATGAGGTTGAGTTCCACAACTATATCCTCTGAGCTGCTCATTATGTTACAAAAAAAGTTGGGATTACTTGTTAGAAACTAAAAACAACTTCTAGAAACTAAATCCTAACTTAAAAATAACTTTTAGATTTAAAAAGAGATGCTAATGGGACTTAACCAAGACCCTAGGCGGACTTTTAAAAATTTAGAAAAATAGTCAAATTCAAAAATCATTTTTTTAAAAGGAAATTTTGGAATTTAGTTGTGTGATCAGGTATTGGTTGAGTAGTCACGAAAATGCAAAGAAATATAGCTTCTTATTTTTTTTTAAAGCCACAAGTTTCAAGTTGCAGGTAAGTACCTTAAAAGTTTTGTATCTCACACAGGTATCAACAGTACTTTGTTTGAAATCTGTAGGTAATACAGTTTTTGAAATATTGACAGTTATCTGTTTTAAAAATGGGCACTACAATTTTCAGAAACAGTTCCTGGGGGGGAAGAAATGTTAGTTTAGTTTACAGGTAAGTACAACACTTACAGTTTCAATCTCTGGGTTTTAGGAAGTCCCCCCGGTTGGGGTTCAAGTTAACCCCAAACACCCACCACCAGCAACACAAGGCTGGTCGGGTGCACAGGTCAAAGATGAGCAATTTTAACATGGGCTCCTATGGAGACAGAGAGCACTCAGAATCAGGTCTGCCTGCAGGTACGTAGCCGGGTCTCGGAGGGCAGACCAGCGGGAGTTAGAAGAGCACTGAAGGAGCCACAAGTAAGCACCAAACACACACCCTCAGTGGCCCAGGGAATGCGGGGTGCAGGGTGCAAACAGCACGTAGGGTTTAATGCTGGTCTACAAGGAGACCCCGGGGGTCACTCAGAGGCTGCAGGCGAGGTCCAGGGGCGTGTCTCGGGCACACCACCAGTCGGGCAGACAGGTGGGCCGCCTGCTGAACCTAGAGAAACTGGGGTTGGTTTCTCCAAAGCCTGGGGGCTGCGGGTGCAGTGTGTCTTTATGCATTGGATATCTTCGTCCAGAGCTTCACAGTCAGGGGGGACCTCGGGATTCCCTCTGCAAGCATTGTCACAGATGGGTGGAGAGGTCATCCCAGGGTGGGCACTTACTTGCAATCGCCTGGGGACCCTCTCTGGCTGGGTGGACCACCTGGACCCGGGTCGTGGGTGTCAGGTGCACAGGGGTCAAGACTCACGCATCCAGAGTGAGGTGGGAGTCCTTGGCTGTAGGTTATTCTCAGACAAAGCCGCTGTCCTTGGGAGTTCTTGGTCCTTTTGGGTGCAGGGCAGTCCTCTGGAGTTGGCAGGGGTCGCTGTCCTGCTGGATGCATTGCTGGTCTTTTGCAGGTTCTTTGAAGCAGGAGACTGGACGGTAGGGCTGGGGCCAAAGCAGTTGTCGTCCTTCTTCTTCTCTGCTGAGGGTTTCAGCTAAGCAGTCCCTACTCTTCTTGTAGGTCGCCAAGAATCTGGTGAGCTGGGTTGAGGGAGGCCCTTAAATCCTAGATTATGGGGCTTTTAGGGGGTCAGAGGGCAGTAGCCAATGGTTACTGTCCCTCAGGGTGGTTACGCCCTCCTTGTGCCCACGCCCTTTGTGGAGGAGGGCACAAACCGAATCCTATTGGTCCCTGTCCTCCAAACCAAGATGGAGGATTCTGCAGGGACGGGTCACCTCAGCTTTGGACACCTTAGGGGTGGTCCTGGCTGGGGTGGTCACTCCTCCCTGTTTTCCCTAATTTTCCTGCCGGACTTGCCGGCAAAAGTGGGGCTTTGTCCGGGGGGGCGGGCATCTCCACTAGGTGTGGTGCCCTGGGGCACTGTAATCCGAGGCTTGAGCCTTCGAGGTTCACCGCCAGGTATTACATTTCCTGTAGGGGGGAGGTGTGAAGCACCTCCACCCAGGACAGGCTTTGTTTCTGATCACAGAGTGCAGAAAGGCACTCACCCCATGTGATCAGAAACTCGTCTGAAAGTGGCAGGCTGGCACAGACCGGTCAGTCCTACACTAGCAGATTGGCTAACATACAGGGGGCATCCCTAAGATTCCCTCTGTGTGCATTTTTCAATAAATCCCACACTGGCATCAGTGTGGGTTTACTGTGCTGAGAAGTTTGAAACCAAACTTCCCAGTATTCAGAGAAGCCATTATGGAGCTGTGGAGTTCATAATGACAACCTCCCAGACCATATACTCATTATGGCTACACTGCACTTACAATGTCTAAGAATGGACTTAGACCCTGTAGGGGCATATTTCTCATGTAGCTATGCCCTCACCTGTGGTATAATGCACCCTGCCTTAGGGCTGAAAGGCCTGCTAGATGGGGTGACTTGCCTATGCCACAGGTAGTGATTTGAGGGCATAGCACCCTGAGAGAGGTGCCATGTTGATTTTGTCTTTTTCTCCTCATCAGCACACACAAGATGCAATGTGTGCTTTGTGAGGGGTCCCCTAGGGTGGCATAATATATGCTACAGCCCTTAGAGACCTTCCATGGCCACAGGGCCCTTGGTACCCTGGGTACCTTTTACAAGGCACTTAACAGTGTGCCAGGGGTGTGCCAATTGTGGAAATAAAGGAACAGTTTTAAGGAAAGAACACTGGGGCTAGGGCCTGGTTAGGAGGGTCCCCATCATTACACTGTTTCCGGTTTTCTGTTATGAAGCTGCGGCATGCTTTTACTGTGCTCGGTTGTAAGGCAGCTCGGGTTGAGCCTTGAGTTGTAACAAGAGAAGATAAACTGTGTTTTACTCGGACTGAAATGTTCATGTTTGCCTCTAGTACAGGGCAGCCTATCTCAATACTATCTTGTACCGCTGAGTTGCTTCTTCCGGGTCAGCCTCAGGACCCTCCTCACACCGCAGGTCACCTGATGCCACGCACTCAGTCTCCGGCCGCTGAAGCCTCAGGACCCTCCTCACACCACAGGTCACCTCATGCCACGCACTCAGTCTCCGGCCGCTGAAGCCTCAGGACCCTCCTCACACCACAGGTCACCTCATGCCACCCACTCAGTCTCCAGCCGCTGCAGCCTCAGGACCCTCCTCACACCACAGGTCACCTCATGCCGCGCACTCAGTCTCCGCCCGCTGAAGCCTCAGGACCCTCCTCACACCACTGGTCTCCTCATGGCGCGCACTCAGTCTCCGGCCGCTGCCGCCTCAGGACCCTGTCCTCACACCACTGGTCTCCTCATGCCGCGCACTCAGTCTCCGGCCGCTGAAGCCTCAGGACCCTCCTCACACCACAGGTCAACTCATGCCACGCACTCAGTCTCCGGCCGCTGAAGCCTCAGGACCCTCCTCACACCACAGGTCTCCTCATGCCGCGCACTCAGTCTCCGGCTGCTGAAGCCTCAGGACCCTCCTCACACCACAGGTCACCTCATGCCGCGCACTCAGCCTCCGGCCGCTGAAGCCTCAGGACCCTCCTCACACCACAGGTCACCTCATGCCGCGCACTCAGCCTCCGGCCGCTGAAGCCTCAGGACCCTCCTCACACCACAGGTCACCTCATGCCGCACACTCAGTCTCCGGCCGCTGCAGCCTCAGGACCCTCCTCACACCGCAGGTCACCTCATGCCGCGTACTCAGTCTCCGGCCGCTGCAACCTCAGGACCCTCCTCACACCGCAGGTCACCTCATGCCACGCACTCAGTCTCCGGCCGCTGCAGCTTCAGGACCCTCCTCACACCGCAGGTCACCTGATGCCGCGCACTCAGTGTCCGGCTGCTGAAGCCTCAGGACCCTCCTCACACCACAGGTCACCTCATGCCGCGCACTCAGTCTCCAGCCGCTGAAGCCTCAGGACCCTCCTCACACCGCAGGTCACCTGATGCCGCGCACTCAGTCTCCAGCCGCTGAAGCCTCAGGACCCTCCTCACACCACAGGTCACCTCATGCCACCCACTCAGTCTCCGGCCGCTGAAGCCTCAGGACCCTCCTCACACCACAGGTCAACTCATGCCACGCACTCAGTCTCCGGCCGCTGAAGCCTCAGGACCCTCCTCACACCACAGGTCTCCTCATGCCGCGCACTCAGCCTCCGGCCGCTGAAGCCTCAGGACCCTCCTCACACCACAGGTCACCTCATGCCGCGCACTCAGCCTCCGGCCGCTGCAACCTCAGGACCCTCCTCACACCACAGGTCACCTCACGCCGCGCACTCAGTCTCCACCCGCTGAAGCCTCAGGACCCTCCTCACACCACAGGTCACCTCAAGCCTCAGGACCCTCCTCACACCACAGGTCACCTCATGACGCGTACTCAGCCTCCGGCCGCTGAAGCCTCAGGACCCTCCTCACACCGCAGGTCACCTGATGCCACGCACTCAGTCTCCGGCCGCTGCAGCCTCAGGACCCTGTCCTCACACCACTGGTCTCCTCATGCCATGCACTCAGTCTCCGGCCGCTGAAGCCTCAGGACCCTCCTCCCACCACAGGTCACCTTATGCCACCCACTCAGTCTCCAGCCGCTGCAGCCTCAGGACCCTCCTCACACCACAGGTCACCTCATGCCGCGCACTCAGTCTCCGCCCGCTGAAGCCTCAGGACCCTCCTCACACCACTCGTCTCCTCATGCCGCGCACTCAGTCTCCGGCCGCTGCAGCCTCAGGACCCTGTCCTCACACCACTGGTCTCCTCATGCCGCGCACTCAGTCTCCGGCCGCTGAAGCCTCAGGACCCTCCTCACACCACAGGTCACCTCATGCCGCGCACTCAGTCTCCGGCCGCTGCAGCCTCAGGACCCTCCTCACACCACAGGTCACCTCATGCCGCGCACTCAGTCTCCGGCCGCTGCAACCTCAGGACCCTCCTCACACCGCAGGTCACCTCATGCCACGCACTCAGTCTCTGGCCGCTGCAGCCTCAGGACCCTCCTCACACCGCAGGTCACCTGATGCCGCGCACTCAGTCTCCAGCCGCTGAAGCCTCAGGACCCTCCTCACACCGCAGGTCACCTGATGCCGCGCACTCAGTCTCCAGCCGCTGAAGCCTCAGGACCCTCCTCACACCGCAGGTCACCTGATGCCGCGCACTCAGTGTCCGGCTGCTGAAGCCTCAGGACCCTCCACACACCACAGGTCACCTCATGCCACGCACTCAGTCTCCGGCCGCTGCAGCCTCAGGACCCTGTCCTCACACCACAGGTCACCTCATGCCACGCACTCAGTCTCCGGCCGCTGCAGCCTCAGGACCCTCCTCACACCACAGGTCACCTCAAGCCTCAGGACCCTCCTCACACCACAGGTCACCTCAAGCCTCAGGACCCTCCTCACACCACAGGTCACCTCATGCCGCGCACTCAGTCTCCGGCCGCTGAAGCCTCAGGACCCTCCTCACACCACAGGTCACCTCATGCCACGAACTCAGTCTCTGGCTGCTGCAGCCTCAGGACCCTCCTCACACCACAGGTCTCCTCATGCCGCGCACTCAGTCTCCGGCCGCTGAAGCCTCAGGACCCTCCTCACACCACAGGTCACCTCATGCCGCGCACTCAGTCTCCGGCCGCTGCAGCCTCAGGACCCTCCTCACACCACAGGTCACCTCATGCCGCGCACTCAGTCTCCGGCCGCTGCAACCTCAGGACCCTCCTCACACCGCAGGTCACCTCATGCCACGCACTCAGTCTCTGGCCGCTGCAGCCTCAGGACCCTCCTCACACCGCAGGTCACCTGATGCCGCGCACTCAGTCTCCAGCCGCTGAAGCCTCAGGACCCTCCTCACACCGCAGGTCACCTGATGCCGCGCACTCAGTCTCCAGCCGCTGAAGCCTCAGGACCCTCCTCACACCGCAGGTCACCTGATGCCGCGCACTCAGTGTCCGGCTGCTGAAGCCTCAGGACCCTCCTCACACCACAGGTCACCTCATGCCACGCACTCAGTCTCCGGCCGCTGCAGCCTCAGGACCCTCCTCACACCACAGGTCTCCTCATGCCGCGCACTCAGTCTCCGGCCGCTGAAGCCTCAGGACCCTCCTCACACCACAGGTCACCTCATGCCGCGCACTCAGTCTCCGGCCGCTGCAGCCTCAGGACCCTCCTCACACCACAGGTCACCTCATGCCGCGCACTCAGTCTCCGGCCGCTGCAACCTCAGGACCCTCCTCACACCGCAGGTCACCTCATGCCACGCACTCAGTCTCTGGCCGCTGCAGCCTCAGGACCCTCCTCACACCGCAGGTCACCTGATGCCGCGCACTCAGTCTCCAGCCGCTGAAGCCTCAGGACCCTCCTCACACCGCAGGTCACCTGATGCCGCGCACTCAGTCTCCAGCCGCTGAAGCCTCAGGACCCTCCTCACACCGCAGGTCACCTGATGCCGCGCACTCAGTGTCCGGCTGCTGAAGCCTCAGGACCCTCCTCACACCACAGGTCACCTCATGCCACGCACTCAGTCTCCGGCCGCTGCAGCCTCAGGACCCTGTCCTCACACCACAGGTCACCTCATGCCACCCACTCAGTCTCCGGCCGCTGCAGCCTCAGGACCCTCCTCACACCACAGGTCACCTCAAGCCTCAGGACCCTCCTCACACCACAGGTCACCTCAAGCCTCAGGACCCTCCTCACACCACAGGTCACCTCATGCCGCGCACTCAGTCTCCGGCCGCTGAAGCCTCAGGACCCTCCTCACACCACAGGTCACCTCATGCCACGAACTCAGTCTCTGGCTGCTGCAGCCTCAGGACCCTCCTCACACCACAGGTCTCCTCATGCCGCGCACTCAGTCTCCGGCCGCTGAATCCTCAGGACCCTCCTCACACCACAGGTCACCTCATGCCGCGCACTCAGCCTCCGGCCGCTGAAGCCTCAGGACCCTCCTCACACCACAGGTCACCTCATGCTGCGCACTCAGCCTCCGCCCGCTGAAGCCACAGGACCCTCCTCACACCACAGGTCACCTCATGCCGCGCACTCAGTCTCCGGCCGCTGCAGCCTCAGGACCCTCCTCACACCACAGGTCACCTCATGCCGCACACTCAGTCTCCAGCCGCTGAAGCCTCAGGACCCTCCTCACACCACAGGTCACCTCATGCCACGCACCCAGTCTCCAGCTACTGAAGCCTCAGGACCCTCCTCCCACCACAGGTCACCTCATGACGCGCACTCAGCCTCCGGCCGCTGAAGCCTCAGGACCCTCCTCACCTCATGCCACGCACTCAGCCTCCGGGTGCTGCAGCCTCAGGTCCCTCCTCACACCACAGGTCACCTCATGACGCGCACTCAGTCTCCAGCCGCCGCAGCCTCAGGACCCTCCTCACACCACTGTTCACCTCACGCTGCGCACTCAGCCTCCGGCCACTGAAGCCTCAGGACCCTCCTCACACCACAGGTCACCTCACGCCGCGCACTCAGTCTCCACCCGCTGAAGCCTCAGGACCCTCCTCACACCACAGGTCACCTCACGCCGCGCACTCAGTCTCCGGCCGCTGAAGCCTCAGGACCATCCTCACACCACAGGTCACCTCACGCCGCGCACTCAGTCTCCGGCCGCTGAAGCCTCAGGACCCTCCTCACACCACAGGTCACCTCACGCCGCGCACTCAGTCTCCGGCCCCTGCAGCCTCAGGACCCTCCTCACACCACAGGTCACCTCACGCCGCGCACTCAGTCTTCAGCCGCTGCAGCCTCAGGATCCTCCTCACACCACAGGTCACCTCATGCCGCGCACTCAGTCTCTGGCTGCTGCAGCCTCAGGTCCCTCCTCACACCACAGGTCACCTCACGCCGCGCACCCAGTCTCCGGCCACTGAAGCCTCAGGACCCTCCTCACACCACAGGTCACCTCATGACGCGCACTCAGTCTCCAGCCGCCGCAGCCTCAGGACCCTCCTCACACCACAGTTCACCTCACGCTGCGCACTCAGCCTCCGGCCACTGAAGCCTCAGGACCCTCCTCACACCACAGGTCACCTCACGCCGCGCACTCAGTCTCCACCCGCTGAAGCCTCAGTACCCTCCTCACACCACAGGTCACCTCACGCCGCGCACTCAGTCTCCGGCCGCTGAAGCCTCAGGACCCTACTCACACCACAGGTCACCTCACGCCGCGCACTCAGTCTCCGGCCGCTGAAGCCTCAGGACCCTCCTCACACCACAGGTCACCTCACGCCGCGCACTCAGTCTCCGGCCCCTGCAGCCTCAGGACCCTCCTCACACCACAGGTCACCTCACGCCGCGCACTCAGTCTCCGGCCGCTGAAGCCTCAGGACCCTCCTCACACCACAGGTCACCTCATGCCGCGCACACAGCCTCCGGCCGCTGAAGCCTCAGGACCCTCCTCCCACCACAGGTCACCTCATGCCGCGCACTCAGCCTCCGGCCGCTGAAGCCTCAGGACCCTCCTCACACCACAGGTCACCTCAAGCCTCAGGACCCTCCTCACACCACAGGTCACCTCAAGCCTCATGACCCTCCTCACACCACAGGTCACCTCATGACGCGTACTCAGCCTCCGGCCGCTGAAGCCTCAGGACCCTCCTCACACCGCAGGTCACCTGATGCCACGCACTCAGTCTCCGGCCGCTGCAGCCTCAGGACCCTGTCCTCACACCACTGGTCTCCTCATGCCGCGCACTCAGTCTCCGGCCCCTGAAGCCTCAGGACCCTCCTCACACCACAGGTCACCTCATGCCACGCACTCAGTCTCCGGCCGCTGAAGCCTCAGGACCCTCCTCACACCACAGGTCACCTCATGCCACCCACTCAGTCTCCAGCCGCTGCAGCCTCAGGACCCTCCTCACACCACAGGTCACCTCATGCCGCGCACTCAGTCTCCGCCCGCTGAAGCCTCAGGACCCTCCTCACACCACTGGTCTCCTCATGCCGCGCACTCAGTCTCCGGCCGCTGCCGCCTCAGGACCCTGTCCTCACACCACTGGTCTCCTCATGCCGCGCACTCAGTCTCCGGCCGCTGAAGCCTCAGGACCCTCCTCACACCACAGGTCAACTCATGCCACGCACTCAGTCTCCGGCCGCTGAAGCCTCAGGACCCTCCTCACACCACAGGTCTCCTCATGCCGCGCACTCAGTCTCCGGCCGCTGAAGCCTCAGGACCCTCCTCACACCACAGGTCACCTCATGCCGCGCACCCAGTCTCCAGCTACTGAAGCCTCAGGACCCTCCTCCCACCACAGGTCACCTCATGACGCGCACTCAGCCTCCGGCCGCTGAAGCCTCAGGACCCTCCTCACCTCATGCCACGCACTCAGCCTCCGGGCGCTGCAGCCTCAGGTCCCTCCTCACACCACAGGTCACCTCATGACGCGCACTCAGTCTCCAGCCGCCGCAGCCTCAGGACCCTCCTCACACCACTGTTCACCTCACGCTGCGCACTCAGCCTCCGGCCACTGAAGCCTCAGGACCCTCCTCACACCACAGGTCACCTCACGCCGCGCACTCAGTCTCCACCCGCTGAAGCCTCAGGACCCTCCTCACACCACAGGTCACCTCACGCCGCGCACTCAGTCTCCGGCCGCTGAAGCCTCAGGACCCTCCTCACACCACAGGTCACCTCACGCCGCGCACTCAGTCTCCGGCCGCTGAAGCCTCAGGACCCTCCTCACACCACAGGTCACCTCACGCCGCGCACTCAGTCTCCGGCCCCTGCAGCCTCAGGACCCTCCTCACACCACAGGTCACCTCACGCCGCGCACTCAGTCTTCAGCCGCTGCAGCCTCAGGATCCTCCTCACACCACAGGTCACCTCATGCCGCGCACTCAGTCTCTGGCTGCTGCAGCCTCAGGTCCCTCCTCACACCACAGGTCACCTCACGCCGCGCACCCAGTCTCCGGCCACTGAAGCCTCAGGACCCTCCTCACACCACAGGTCACCTCATGACGCGCACTCAGTCTCCAGCCGCCGCAGCCTCAGGACCCTCCTCACACCACAGTTCACCTCACGCTGCACACTCAGCCTCCGGCCACTGAAGCCTCAGGACCCTCCTCACACCACAGGTCACCTCACGCCGCGCACTCAGTCTCCACTCGCTGAAGCCTCAGGACCCTCCTCACACCACAGGTCACCTCACGCCGCGCACTCAGTCTCCGGCCGCTGAAGCCTCAGGACCCTCCTCACACCACAGGTCACCTCACGCCGCGCACTCAGTCTCCGGCCGCTGAAGCCTCAGGACCCTCCTCACACCACAGGTCACCTCACGCCGCGCACTCAGTCTCCGGCCCCTGCAGCCTCAGGACCCTCCTCACACCACAGGTCACCTCACGCCGCGCACTCAGTCTCCGGCCGCTGAAGCCTCAGGACCCTCCTCACACCACAGGTCACCTCACGCCGCGCACTCAGTCTCCGGCCGCTGAAGCCTCAGGACCCTCCTCACACCACAGGTCACCTCACGCCGCGCACCCAGTCTCCGGCCGCTGAAGCCTCAGGACCCTCCTCACACCACAGGTCACCTCACGCCGCGCACTCAGCCTCCGGCCGCTGAAGCCTCAGGACCCTCCTCACACCACAGGTCAACTCACGCCGCGCACTCAGTCTCCGGCCGCTGAAGCCTCAGGACCCTCCTCACACCACAGGTCTCCTCATGCCGCGCACTCAGTCTCCGGCCGCTGAAGCCTCAGGACCCTCCTCACACCACAGGTCAACTCATGCCGCGCACTCAGTCTCCGGCCGCTGAAGCCTCAGGACCCTCCTCACACCACAGGTCTCCTCATGCCGCGCACTCAGTCTCCGGCCGCTGAAGCCTCAGGACCCTCCTCACACCACAGGTCACCTCATGCCGCGCACTCAGCCTCCGGCCGCTGAAGCCTCAGGACCCTCCTCACACCACAGGTCACCTCATGCCGCGCACTCAGTCTCCGGCCGCTGAAGCCTCAGGACCCTCCTCACACCACAGGTCACCTCATGCCGCGCACCCAGTCTCCGGCCGCTGAAGCCTCAGGACCCTCCTCCCACCACAGGTCAACTCATGCCGCGCACTCAGCCTCCGGCCGCTGAAGCCTCAGGACCCTCCTCACACCACAGGTCAACTCATGCCGCGCACTCAGCCTCCGGCCGCTGAAGCCTCAGGACCCTCCTCACACCACAGGTCTCCTCATGCCGCGCACTCAGTCTCCGGCCGCTGAAGCCTCAGGACCCTCCTCACACCACAGGTCACCTCATGCCGCGCACTCAGCCTCCGGCCGCTGAAGCCTCAGGACCCTCCTCACACCACAGGTCACCTCATGCCGCGCACCCAGTCTCCAGCCGCTGAAGCCTCAGGACCCTCCTCCCACCACAAGTCACCTCATGCCGCGCACTCAGCCTCCGGCCGCTGAAGCCTCAGGACCCTCCTCACACCACAGGTCACCTCAAGCCTCAGGACCCTCCTCACACTACAGGTCACCTCATGACGCGTACTCAGCCTCCGGCCGCTGAAGCCTCAGGACCCTCCTCACACCGCAGGTCACCTGATGCCACGCACTCAGTCTCCGGCCGCTGCAGCCTCAGGACCCTGTCCTCACACCACTGGTCTCCTCATGCCGCGCACTCAGTCTCCGGCCGCTGCAGCCTCAGGACCCTGTCCTCACACCACTGGTCTACTCATGCCGCGCACTCAGTCTCCGGCCGCTGAAGCCTCAGGACCCTCCTCACACCACAGGTCAACTCATGCCATGCACTCAGTCTCCGGACGCTGAAGCCTCAGGACCCTCCTCACACCACAGGTCTCCTCATGCCGCGCACTCAGTCTCCGGCCGCTGAAGCCTCAGGACTCTCCTCACACCACAGGTCACCTCATGCCGCGCACTCAGCCTCCGGCCGCTGAAGCCTCAGGACCCTCCTCACACCACAGGTCACCTCATGCCGCGCACTCAGTCTCCGGCCGCTGCAGCCTCAGGACCCTCCTCACACCACAGGTCACCTCATGGCGCGCACTCAGTCTCCGGCCGCTGCAGCCTCAGGACCCTCCTCACACCACGGGTCACCTCATGCCGCGCACTCAGTCTCCGGCCGCTGAAGCCTCAGGACCCTCCTCACACCACAGGTCACCTCATGCCGCGCACTCAGTCTCCGGCCGCTGCAGCCTCAGGACCCTCCTCACACCACAGGTCCCCTCATGCCGCGCACTCAGTCTCCGGCTGCTGAAGCCTCAGGACCCTCCTCACACCACAGGTCACCTCATGCCGCGCACCCAGTCTCCAGCCGCTGAAGCCTCAGGACCCTCCTCCCACCACAGGTCACCTCATGCCGCGCACTCAGCCTCCGGCCCCTGAAGCCTCAGGACCCTCCTCACACCACAGGTCACCTCAAGCCTCAGGACCCTCCTCACACCACAGGTCACCTCAAGCCTCATGACCCTCCTCACACCACAGGTCACCTCATGACGCGTACTCAGCCTCCGGCCGCTGAAGCCTCAGGACCCTCCTCACACGGCAGGTCACCTGATGCCACGCACTCAGTCTCCGGCCGCTGCAGCCTCAGGACCCTGTCCTCACACCACTGGTCTCCTCATGCCGCGCACTCAGTCTCCGGCCGCTGAAGCCTCAGGACCCTCCTCACACCACAGGTCACCTCATGCCACGCACTCAGTCTCTGGCCGCTGAAGCCTCAGGACCCTCCTCACACCACAGGTCACCTCATGCCACCCACTCAGTCTCCAGCCGCTGCAGCCTCAGGACCCTCCTCACACCACAGGTCACCTCATGCCGCGCACTCAGTCTCCGCCCGCTGAAGCCTCAGGACCCTCCTCACACCACTGGTCTCCTCATGCCGCGCACTCAGTCTCCGGCCGCTGCCGCCTCAGGACCCTGTCCTCACACCACTGGTCTCCTCATGCCGCGCACTCAGTCTCCGGCCGCTGAAGCCTCAGGACCCTCCTCACACCACAGGTCAACTCATGCCACGCACTCAGTCTCCGGCCGCTGAAGCCTCAGGACCCTCCTCACACCACAGGTCTCCTCAAGCCGCGCACTCAGTCTCCGGCCGCTGAAGCCTCAGGACCCTCCTCACACCACAGGTCACCTCATGCCGCGCACTCAGCCTCCGGCCGCTGAAGCCTCAGGACCCTCCTCACACCACAGGTCACCTCATGCCGCGCACTCAGCCTCCGGCCGCTGAAGCCTCGGGACCCTCCTCACACCACAGGTCACCTCATGCCGCACACTCAGTCTCCGGCCGCTGCAGCCTCAGGACCCTCCTCACACCGCAGGTCACCTCATGCCGCGTACTCAGTCTCCGGCCGCTGCAACCTCAGGACCCTCCTCACACCGCAGGTCACCTCATGCCACGCACTCAGTCTCCGGCCGCTGCAGCTTCAGGACCCTCCTCACACCGCAGGTCACCTGATGCCGCGCACTCAGTGTCCGGCTGCTGAAGCCTCAGGACCCTCCTCACACCACAGGTCACCTCATGCCGCGCACTCAGTCTCCAGCCGCTGAAGCCTCAGGACCCTCCTCACACCGCAGGTCACCTGATGCCGCGCACTCAGTCTCCAGCCGCTGAAGCCTCAGGACCCTCCTCACACCACAGGTCACCTCATGCCACCCACTCAGTCTCCGGCCGCTGAAGCCTCAGGACCCTCCTCACACCACAGGTCAACTCATGCCACGCACTCAGTCTCCGGCCGCTGAAGCCTCAGGACCCTCCTCACACCACAGGTCTCCTCATGCCGCGCACTCAGCCTCCAGCCGCTGAAGCCTCAGGACCCTCCTCACACCACAGGTCACCTCATGCCGCGCACTCAGCCTCCGGCCGCTGAAGCCTCAGGACCCTCCTCACACCACAGGTCACCTCATGCCGCACACTTAGTCTCCGGCCGCTGCAGCCTCAGGACCCTCCTCACACCGCAGGTCACCTCATGCCGCGCAGTCAGTCTCCGGCCGCTGCAACCTCAGGACCCTCCTCACACCGCAGGTCACCTCATGCCACGCACTCAGTGTCCGGCCGCTGCAGCTTCAGGACCCTCCTCACACCGCAGGTCACCTGATGCCGCGCACTCAGTGTCCGGCTGCTGAAGCCTCAGGACCCTCCTCACACCACAGGTCACCTCATGCCGCGCACTCAGTCTCCAGCCGCTGAAGCCTCAGGACCCTCCTCACACCGCAGGTCACCTGATGCCGCGCACTCAGTCTCCAGCCGCTGAAGCCTCAGGACCCTCCTCACACCGCAGGTCACCTGATGCCGCGCACTCAGTGTCCGGCTGCTGAAGCCTCAGGACCCTCCTCACTCCACAGGTCACCTCATGCCACGCACTCAGTCTCCGGCCGCTGCAGTCTCAGGACCCTGTCCTCACACCACAGGTCACCTCATGCCACGCACTCAGTCTCCGGACGCTGCAGCCTCAGGACCCTCCTCACACCACAGGTCACCTCATGCCGTGCACTGAGTGTCCGGCTGCTGAAGCCTCAGGACCCTCCTCACACCACAGGTCACCTCATGCCGCGCACTCAGTCTCCGGCTGCTGACGCATTGTGTCCGCTGTAGTCGGCGAGGGGCATTGGATTAGCAGTGTGGATGGCTTGTACTGTAGCATGCGGGCGGGTTCCAATGCCAGGCTTCACTTCCGCGCGCCATACATGCCGGACGGCGATTGTCCGCTCCTGAGCTTGCGCGCCTGCTTGGGTGAAATGCAGTCTGAACCTCACTTGCTGTGTGTTGTTCAGCGGTGTCCGGTGCTCTACTGGTTGGCTGCAAACTGGGTTTGCATGTTGGGAAGAGGTGGGTTTCAAAGGAGTCATGAACCAGTGCGTGTGGGGTAACAGCATCAGCTGCCGACCTTAGGGCTGGGAAACCAGGTCCAACTCCTGCCCTCAACTCAACCTCCTGTGATTCTGGGGAATTCACTTATTCTCCCTGTGCCAACTATTTAGCACCTTGCGTCCCGCACTGGGGGTTTGGTGCATGAGGAGTAGCTGTGTTTTTTCTGGGCAGGACTTATACTCAGACTTCCCAGTTTTGCTACAACACATGCGTTGTCTGTAAGCTCAATGTATCCTACAAGGAAATTACCATCATGCAAAGTGCGGTCTGAGATAGGCATGTGTGACAAAAGGCCTCTTTTTGACATGGTTAGCCCCCACTTTTTGCCTGGTCTTTGATGTAGTCCCAAAATTGTTAGTGCTGAGGGCTCCTGCTAAGCAGGTTCCCTTGGCCAGATCTCTTTTCCAAAACTGTTGTGATGCACTGGCACAACTGGATACACCCTTAACCACCACTATAAGTCCCTAGCAAATGGGTACTTAGGTACACAGGGGATGGAGTAGTATGAGTAGGCTCCTGAGAGCAGCAGCACTGATTATGCCACCCTCTAGGGCCATGCATCCAGATGCACCAAGCACTGCCTTTGCAGGCTGAGTACGCTGGTGCAGTCCTAAAACACAAACTCCACATGGCACACTCCCTGTGTGCCCTGTCCACTATACGCTTCATGCAGTATAGGTAATTCACCCCTCGGACAGGCCTTCTAGCCCTAAAGCAGGGTGCACTATACTGTATGTGAGGACATAGCTGCATGAGCAATATGCCCCTACTGTGTCCTTGTCAAACCTGGGATATAGTAAGTCAACAGAGCAGCCATTTTAAATGAATGTGCTGGACACTGGTCAGTACGAGTTTCACAGCTACATGATAGCTACTCTGAACCCTGGGATGTTTGGCATCAAACAACTCAGATTGATAAATCCAAACTGGTAGCAGGATTGGATTGATTGTAAAATGTACCCTGGGGTTACTTTAAAGGTGCCCCCTGCAAAAGCTAACTACCCTGGCATAGCTGCTGGCCAGTCACAACCAGCCTTCAACCACCAGACAAAATTCTGAGCCCTTGGGGTGAGAGATCCTGCTCTCTGGGCCCCAGAAAAAAACCTTTCCTGGGTGGAGGTGCAAACACCTCCTTAATCAGGAATGTGCATTGCCCTGCTAGCAAGCTTCAAAGGGCTTACCGCCCTTGAGACTTGACCCCCAAGCCTGCTGCTAGCAGCAGATACCAGCCCCCGTTGCAAACCCTCACTTTTGGCGGGAGCAACAGCAGGAAACCAGACAAAGGACAGGAGGAGTGGTCAGCCCCTGCTTGCACCACCCCTAAGGTGTTGCATGCGAGGTGACCTCTCCATTTAATTTTCCTTCATCTTGCGCACTGGTCACTACTAGGTACCCCCTAGAGCGCCCACTAAAAGTAGATCTACGGTATTCAAGTGTCTCATGTCATCCGCTCCCACTGGTCACACTGGTTGTGGGCCTTTGTTCCCGTGGCTCCCTTTCCCCTTTCTCTGTTGCTTCCAAGAGTCTGTGGAGGTGGCTTTCTCCCCCCTCCTTTATAGGGCCAAAGCTTCCTCAATGTCTGTAGAGTGGTTTGTATGTTATCAAGATAAAAGGCAATGCCGAAGGGATATGTCCATCTGTACCTGATATTTAGAGGCCCTCAAAGCTTCTGTGACTGGTCAGATTGCAGTCTGCGGGCTAATGTTGCTGATGCCACATCTTGATACAATGCGCATACTGCACCTTTAAAGGAGATGGTGTCTCATTTTCTCGCCTGCTGGAGGATCAGCTCCTTTACCTTAAAGGAGCTCACCTTCTCCAGGATGTCTCTGGGTCTCCTCCCGTCACTTGCAGTGTGGACCCCTACCCGGTACACTTGCTACAGTTGGACCTCAGGGTGTTTGTCACCTAGGATGGTAGAGAAGAGGCCTACCACAAATGCTTCAAGATCGTGGCCTTCGCTGCCTTCTTCCAGCCCTTTTACTCGGATGTTGTCTCTACGTAAGCGTTTTTTTAAAATCTTCACATTTAAGGAGAGTTAGATGCAATTGTGTCTTCAGTTGGGTGGGATCACTTTCTATAGGCGCTATTTGTTGTTCCATCTCTTAGACCTTCGTCTCAAGGTCTAGGAGGGCCCCCCCGTACTGAGTCCACATCGGATTGAAGAGCGGTCAGACGGGAGTTAATTTCGGGTTTGAATGATTCAAGCATGGACTTAAGTCTGCTGTCAGTTCTTTGCGAAGTTCCGATTTGACATCGCAGAGTGATATCAGGTCTTCCTTTGTCAGCGCCAAGTTTTCTGTTTGCTTCGGTCCATCCAACCTGTGCACGGCAGGTCCAAAGTAGTGAGAGACCCTGTTACCCTGCGGCTTCCTTCGGGACATAAATGCTGCTCCCAAATCAGTAACCCCCCCACTGCCACTTTTGGTGGGGGCTGGCAGGCCATTTCCCCTATTTGCTTCTTTGTGTCACGCCTGGATGGCCCTGGGGCACCAGGCTGTATAGCCGCTTGTCAGTCCTCGGTGTTGGGTGCCCATCCCAGTCTTGCTCTTTGCTGCTCCGTCTCTGTTGCGTGATCTTTGGCACCTGTCTGGCGTGGGGGTTATGTAAAATTACGGTCAGTGCTCAAGTTACTTCTTGCTTCACCCTGCGCATTGCTTGATGGGCGCCACTTCAGGTTCTGGGCCTGTCTTGTTCTGCCCCAGTCAGTGGCTTAGCTGGGCCTTTCTCCAGGCGTCCCAATCCCATATCGGGGCTCGTGGCGGCCCAAGGGTCCAGGCAACTTTCCTCTGGTGTCGTACCTTAATCAGGGCTTCAAACCGCTCTGAACACGGTGGGCCTGGCTCAGCTTTTCGTGCCCACCGCCATGTTAATTCGTCGTGATCCGGCGCTGGAGGGCTTGATCCTGGTGGATTCTTCTATGTTTGCGCCTGTTTTTGCGATACTTTGTGTTCCCTGCTCCTTCCTAGGTGCATTTCAGGTGTCTGGCTCGCATCGTGACACCTCGCATGATGTCTCTGCAAGGGGCTTGAGTGGAGCCTCCGGAGTTCACACCCGGTCAGCCATGTTGGTTGGCCACGCCCCCGCCCCTGATAGTTTGAGTCACCCCTGTTCAATGACAATGTCCTGGTTGACGCAGGCACGGTAATGACAGTGGTATATCTCGAACATCTGGGCAGCACTCTTTATCAGTCACCCATTCATGCGTTGTGTGCCGTGGCAAGCTGGGCAGTCCTTCATCCCCATCCATTTGCGCTTGCTACATCTGAGGTATGGGCTTTGTGGTAACAGATGCCTTGAGCCGCTATTTTCTGTCCTCTTGAGATCCATGTCTATCCACCACGGGTTCACCTGTTCTACTGGAGGTTCGGATGTCCGGAGTTGGATTTCTTCCCTTCCAGGATCACTGCTTTCCTACTATCCTTCAGATCCAGAGCTCTGGATGTGGGGAGTTGGAGAATGGCTTTCCTGTCATTTGGTACACTCCTATGTTGACGTATGCCTTTCCTTCCTTTCCCCTTATTCAGTCTTTTCTGCATATGGATCCGGATGGACAGGGCACCAGTGGTGGAAACTTTACCCTGCTGGCCACTGAATTCTTTGTTCCCCTTAGTGTGGATTTGTCCTTGGTCCCTCCTTGGGTTTTTGGCTGGGATTCTGTCCCGTTTGCTGTTTTCTGGTATGCATCTGCTGGTCCCACGAACCTCTGCTGTTTGGTGGTTGTGCGGGGGACTCTGGTGTGGCAAGGGTTGCCAGTCCACAGTTTTTCAGTGGGTAGTGGGTATTCTACTCTCTACTGTTATTCTCAATCTTGTTCTGTTGTCCAGTTCTTTTGGATGGGTTTCTTATGGGCTACGCACTGTCCATGTTGGAAGCTCTGTAGACTGCTGTCTATGCGTTCAGTGATTCTGGGCCAGATGTATCAAACGGTTTTGCATTCGCAAACGGTGCGAATCGTAAATTTCGGCCGTTTGCAAATGTAAAAATGCCTTTCACAATGTATGAAAGGCTTTCGCAGTGAAGTGCGACCCCATTTAGAGATCGCAAATTGCGGTTCTCTAAATAGGAAATTGCAAATAGAGAATTCCTATTTGCGATTTCCAAAGCACATGTATCAAGCATTTCCTAAACGCAAATTGGGCATTTAGGAAATGCAATTACACAAATTAAAGTTTGGTGGTAAGCATGTGCAAATTTAAAAAATGCGTTATAAATGCATTTTTAAAATTGACATGTAGCGCACAAATGCCCCTAAGGCATGTGTGTGCTCGACATGTCTGCAAATATTTTTTTGGGGTGCATCAGAGGGTCCTTAGGCCCCCAGCACCCTGGGGTTTGCATTACCTAATTTACGAATTCCTAACTGAATTCGCAAATTGGGAATTGCAGAACCATTCGCACCTATGTTGAATGGAGGCGCATTCTCAATTTGCGATTCAGTAATAGCATTTGCGAATTTTAAGAAATCGCTATTACCGAATCGCAAATTTCATACATCCCATTTTGCATGTCTTAAATAGCGATTTCTTGAAATTCGCTATTTAAGAAATGCAAACCAGATCTTTGATACATCTGGCCCTTTGTTTCTTAACCTCTAAAGCTGAGCCTTTGGTTGCAAGATGTGTTGGTGCCTCGCCTGATGTTGCACCTTCTGTTCCGGCATGGAATATTTCTCTGGTTCCACGCCTTTCAGTCATCTTCTTTTGACTCTTTTTTTTTTGGGGGGGGGGGTTCAAGTGCCTTTCCTGGTGACTCTCACACCTGCCTGGTACCTGGGGAGGTTTTCTACGTAATGTGTTCCCCTCCATCTTTCCAATTCCTGGTGGATGCAGTGGTGGTAAGTGGATTCTGAGGCTCTTCTGAGTTCCGGCATGTCAAGGTTGATGGTACTGTTCTCTGTCCTTCGCCGCCTTCTCCTGAGGTACATGTGTGCACACTCTGGATGTTCTAAGTACATTATCTGTGCTGTTGTCAGGTCTGCTGCATTTTGGAATTCAGCTGGTCTCCTGGTGTTTTTTTTGGTTTTGCCGGACATGATTCGTTGGGTTGCACAACACCTTCTTCTTGGCATTGCAAAGTCTGCTAGAGGAGTTTCTGCTTCACGAGCTGCTTTCATGGAGGGTTCTTGGACGAGATCTGTTGGACTAGGACTAGGGCTTCTGCCCCCATGTTGTTTTACATTCTTGTGTGCATGATGCACCAGCTATTTGCTTGCTTTGTAGGTATGGTGTGTTACCGGTGTGGACCCTCCTGCTCCTGTTTCCTTGGTTTTGGATATGGCATTCCATTCTCTGGGGTATGCAGCAGTTTATTTGGGTGTATTGGGTGTAAGCTCTGGTATACATCATGTTCTTATGACTGGGTCGAAGACGAGGGACATAGAAGTAATGCCCTGATTACTTACAAGTAATCCTCATTACTCTTAGTCCTACACGTTCTCAACTCAGCCTCCTGATATCAGGCCTTTCAGTAGCTTGGTATGTCAGGGAGTGCTAAGGTACATGTTGTAATGTAATTAATAGTAGCATGTTATTTATATTTATATATTTGTTAGTTTACTTATTAGTAGTATGGTATATATTTAATTGTAGTCTGTCCCTACTCCCCTTTTCCCCGTGAGTGTTAATGCATCCCAGGAGTTGACAAGAGCTCGGGTTAGAATGTCAAGAAGGCTGGCACTGTCTGTGAGGAGATGGAGCAGTGGAGATGGAAATAAAGGTTACTACTCGAAGGAGCCATATGAAGGAGCCATACTGGCGACGAGTTGAAGTGTGTATGGGGGCACTTCCATCTCTACCCCTTTCATATTACTCAATTTTTCCTTATTGTTGAAGCGTTCACCACAAACAAAGAACAAGCATTTGCAATGCAACAGGTCTCGCGTTTGCTCGTGTTAGGGTTAATAGCGTTGTAAACTCCTAACCGGACTTTTCACTCGTAATGAAACCTATCGGCAAAAGTGCAATTATGTATGTGACCGGAAAAAGTGCAATTAACTGTGTAACAGGGTCGATATTATGCTAAGCGCTTGACTTCTGCCAAGCGAGATGGCGCTGCGAAAATAGAGAAAAAGTAGTCCACGAACCGGACGGAAAACAGGGAGCCTCGTATGTTTTCAGTACTTGGTCGATGCGCTCGAGGAGGGCTAACCACCGGAAAAGGCATGACGTATGCGTGCCTTCCACTAATGAAATCAAGCAGATTCTAACAGGCAAGCCCACGAGCCAATGACAGACACTGACGTGACGTGGACGGGGCTCCGAGCCCTTTTTAATTCCTAAAGCGTCTCGCTAGCAAAACGCATCCACAAGCGCATGTGACGCAGCCTCGACCCTAAAAGGTACTGTACTATATCTATATTGCTTAGATTACTCTGCTTAAATAAGCTTCCACGCTCTTCAGAGTTATCACGCCTTCTGCATTGACCATTATCAATTTTACTGCTGCCGGATATCTCCGCATATATAACAAGCGCCATAAATCTATCAAGAAGCTATAGCTGGTTGTCAAGCGCTGCATACATTTTTTAAACTGTGTCTTAGTTCTACTTGTGCTGAAACAGGAAACAGCGCGCTGTCAGACGCATCTGGAGCCTATGGTTTCATGAACGGTTTGTTCACAGATTCAGGAGACATTCGTCTGCTGCCAGCACAGCGGGTTATTATCACCAGAACTGTCTCACATCTTTAATAGACATGTGGGAAGATTTCTACCTGCATTGTGGCTGACAAGCGATATTGCTCCTCGGGTGACGGAGATCTTTATCAGCAGTTTTACGGTGACGGGCTCAGCCTTGTCAGGGACCTGTCATTTTCCAGCGAGCGGTGAATAAACTTCGGAGCAGACATTCTGTGGATTTTTGACAGGAAATCTTATCTTCGCGCTGACGGGCACAGCCTCTCAGGAGCCTGTCATTTTATGAATGGTTTGTTCCCTCGTTGCCGCCCCCTTCTGCTTCACGGATTCCTGACTGAAACTTAATCAAGATTTGACGCTGACAGGCACAGACTGTTCGCGGGCCTGTCATTTCTTGTTATATTTAGTTTCCACATAACCAGCCTCTTCCGCTTCATTAAAAATAAAAAGAACCTAGACCGTGTCTTACTTTCTTTCAAGTGTGATTTATTTTCAGCTGTATTGTGCACTTCTCATTTGGACAAGTATATGGTCTACTGCACATTTCATGATTTTATTTTGTGTTAAGTGTTCTGTTCCCATGCATTCTTCATCTGTATTAATGGGCACCCATGTATGCATTCTCTAGTATTCTATGAACGTAGCTATGCTGTCCTTAGGCGCCTCCTTAGGACTTCCAGTGTAGTAGCTGTTGTCTTTTACATTCACAAATTAGAGTGCATGTTTACAAAAAGTGTTTTTCAGTGGTTTGTTTTGTAGTTTCCATTTTTGTAGGAAAGTACCATCTTGCCTGGCATGTTACCCCCATATTTCACTGTATATATGTTGTTTTAGTTGTATGTGTCACTGGGACCCTGCCAGCCAGGGCCCCAGTGCTCATAAGTGTGCCTGAATGTGTTACCTGTGTTATAACTAACTGTCTCACTGAGGCTCTGCTAACCAGAACCTCAGTGGTTATGCTCTCTCATTTCTTTCCAAATTGTCACTAACAGGCTAGTGACCAATTTTACCAATTTACATTGGCATACTGGAACACCCTTATAATTCCCTAGTATATGGTACTGAGGTACCCAGGGTATTGGGGTTCCAGGAGATCCCTATGGGCTGCAGCATTTCTTTTGCCACCCATAGGGAGCTCTGACAATTCTTACACAGGCCTGCCACTGCAGCCTGAGTGAAATAACGTCCACGTTATTTCACAGCCATTTACCACTGCACTTAAGTAACTTATAAGTCACCTATATGTCTAACCTTTACCTGGTAACGGTTGGGTGCTAAGTTACTTAGTGTGTGGGCACCCTGGCACTAGCCAAGGTGCCCCCACATTGTTCAGGGCCAATTCCCCGGACTTTGTGAGTGCGGGGACACCATTACACGCATGCACTACATATAGGTCACTACCTATGTGTAGCTTCAAAATGGTAACTCCGAATATGGCCATGTAACATGTCTAAGATCATGGAATGGACCCACCAATGCCATCCTGGTATTGGGGAGACAATCCCATGATTCCCCGGGTCTCTAGCACAGACCCGGGTACTGCCAAGCTGCCTTTCCCGGGGTTTCACTGCAGCTGCTGCTGCTGCCAACCCCTCAGACAAGTTTCTGCCCTGCTGGGGTCCAGCCAGGCTTGGCCCAGGAAGGCAGAACAAAGGACTTCCTCAGAGAGAGGGTGTTACACCCTCTCCCTTTGGAATAAGGTGTCAGGGCTGGGGAGGAGTAGCCTCCCCCAGCCTCTGGAAATGCTTTGATGGGCACAGATGGTGCCCATCTCTGCATAAGCCAGTCTACACCGGTTCAGGGATCCCTCAGCCCTGCTCTGGCGCGAAACTGGACAAAGGAAAGGGGAGTGACCACTCCCCTGACCTGCACCTCCCCTGGGAGGTGCCCAGAGCTCCTCCAGTGTGCTCCAGACCTCTGCCATCTTGGAAACAGAGGTGCTGCTGGCACACTGGACTGCTCTGAGTGGCCAGGGCCAGCAGGTGACATCAGAGACTCCTTCTGATAGGCTCCTTCAGGTGTTGCTAGCCTATCCTCCCTCCTAGGTAGCCAAACCTCCTTTTCTGGCTATTTAGGGTCTCTGCTTTGGGGAATTCCTTAGATAACAAATGCAAGAGCTCATCAGAGTTCCTCTGCATCTCTCTCTTCACCTTCTGCCAAGGAATCGACTGCTGACCGCGCTGGAAGCCTGCGAAACTGCAACAAAGTAGCAAAGACGACTACTGCAACACTGTAACGCTGATCCTGCCGCCTTCTCGACTGTTTTCCTGGTGGTGCATGCTGTGGGGGTAGTATGCCTCCTCTCTGCACTAGAAGCTCCGAAGAAATCTCCCGTGGGTCGACGTAATCTTCCCCCTGCAACCGCAGGCACCAAAGAACTGCATCACCGGTCCTCTGGGTCTCCTCTCAGCACGATGAGCGAGGTCCCTTGAACTCAGCAACTCTGTCCAAGTGACTCCCACAGTCCAGTGACTCTTCAGTCCAAGTTTAGTGGACGTAAGTCCTTGCCTCCCCACGCTAGACTGCATTGCTGGAACCGTATGTTTTGCAGCTACTCCGGCTCCTGTGCACTCACCGAGGATTTCCTTTATGCACAGCCAAGCCTGGGTCCCCGGCACTCTAACCTGCATTGCACGACCTCCTGAGTTGTCCTCCGGCGGCGTGGGACTCTCTTGTGCAACTTCGGGTGAGCACCGATTCACTCCACTTCGTAGTGCCTGTTCCGGCACTTCTGCGGGTGCTGCTTGCTTCTGAGTGGGCTCTTTGTCTTGCTGGACGCCCCCTCTGTCCTCTCACGCAATTGGTGACATCCTGGTCCCTCCTGCGCCACAGCAGCATCCAAAAACCCTAACCACAACCCTTGCAGCTAGCAAGGCTTGTTTGCGATCTTTCTATGGGAAAACACTTCTGCACGACTCTTCACGACGTGGGACATCCATCCTCCAAAGGGGAAGTTTCTAGCCCTTGTCGTCCGTGCAGAATCCTCAGCTTCTACCATCCGGTGGCAGCTTCTTTGCACCCACAGCTGGCATTTCCTGGGCATCTGCCCACTCTCGACTTGATCGTGACTTTTGGACTTGGTCCTCTTGTTCCACAGGTACCCTCATCTGGAAATCCATCATTGTTGCATTGCTGGTTTTGGTCTTTCCTGCAGAATTCCCCTATCACGACTTCTGTGCTCTTTGGGGAACTTAGGTGCACTTTGCACCCACTTTTCAGGGTCTTGGGGTGGGCTATTTTTCTAACCCTCACTGTTTTCTTACAGTCCCAGCGACCCTCTACAAGGTCACATGGGTTTGGGGTCCATTCGTGGTTCGCATTCCACTTCTAGAGTATATGGTTTGTGTTGCCCCTATCCCTATGTGTCCCCATTGCATCCTATTGTAACTATACATTGTTTGCACTGTTTTCTATTACTATACTGCATATTTTTGGTATTGTGTACATATATCTTGTGTATATTTGCTATCCTCATACTGAGGGTACTCACTGAGATACTTTTGGCATATTGTCATAAAAATAAAGTACCTTTATTTTTAGTATATCTGTGTATTGTGTTTTCTTATGATATTGTGCAAGTGACACTAGTGGTACTGTAGGAGCTTCACTCGTCTCCTAGTTCAGCCTAAGCTGCTCTGCTAAGCTAACTTTTCTATCAGCCTAAGCTGCTAGACACCCCTATACACTAATAAGGGATACCTGGGCCTGGTGCAAGGTGTAAGTACCCCTTGGTACTCACTACAAGCCAGTCCAGCCTCCTACAATGGCAAAATATGTCAAGAACTTTTCTGAACTCACGCACACCCTAAGAGATTTACTTAAAAGTCACATTCCATATAAATGGTCAGTAAACCATCAAGTTGCTTTCCAAAATGTAAAACAGGCCATATTATCAGCACCGCACTGTTGCAATTTTGATCACAAAAGGAAAAGTGTCCTAACTACAGATGCTAGCAGCAAGGGCTTAGGTGCCACCCATTCTCAGATCATAGAGGGCAAGGAAAGAATTGTGACTTTTGCATCCAGAGCCCTTAGTAAAGCAGAATCCAATATCTCAGTAGTAGAAAGAGAAGAGTTAGTTTGTTTTTGGGCAGTTAAGCACTACAAATTCTTTCTTTGGGACATACAATTGGACTTTCAAACAGACCACAAACCGCTGGTATACATGTTTCCACAAAAGGGTCTTACAATAGCACTCCAAGGATCATCAGATGGATCCTGGGTCTGTAAAGGTTTTGTTTTAAGGTAGAATATGTCCCTGGTAATGATAATACGGAAGCTGACTTCTTGTCCAGAGCTCCTTTAGATATAAAGGAAGATTATGTAACACCTGAGTATCCCATCATGATTGTGAGTACAGCTTCTATCACTAAGAAGAAATGGAATTCTGCTAAACTGCAAGATGAATCTTTATCCATGGTGAAAAGGTATGCAAAACATGGTTGGCCTAGCTCAAGAAATGAGGTTGAAGATCTTATTAAAGGTTACTGGGAGATAAGATTCAAAATCAATGAAAACAATAATTTCTTGTACAGGAATGACAAAATCATACCTCCAGTAAACCTAAGAAATAAAATCATCGATCTTGCCCACGAGGGTCATTTAGGCAGAAACATGACCAAATCACGTGTTAGGGAACAGTATTGGTTCCCAAATATGGATTCAATGATTGAAGCCAAGGTCAAGGATTGCTCAATATGTGCAAAGAGTGACAAATCCAAAGTAGCCCGCAAAGTCCCAATTTATCCAGTGTCCATTCTGGATAAACCCTGGGAAAAGTTAGCTCTTGATATAGTTGGACCTATTAATATGTCCGGAGTGGTAAAACGCTTTGCATTTGTATTAGTTGACATTTGCATTGGATTACTGTAAAAATGGTTAATCAAATTACAACTGAGTCACCCATCAATTTTCTAGAAGACATATTTGAAGCTGAGGGTATACCAGCTACTATAGCTACTATAGTTACTGATAACGGGATTCAATTAACGTCATCAGCAATGGCGGATTTTCTCACACACCTCAGCATTACTCACCTTATCACTGCTTTGTATTGCCAACAGGCAAATGGTCTAGTTGAAAGAGTTAACTTCATGGTCAAGGAGTGTATTTAACTGGCCAGCATAAATCACATAGATGTGGAGAATGTGATTCAACACATGCTATGGGCTTACCTCACCAATCCTAATTCCATAACTAAAATATCACCTTTCTCAGCTTTAAAAGGCAGGAAACCCAGCACCAAAAATGTTCCCTCTTGGTTAGGAGAAGGGGACAAGATGGTGCATATCTTTTCCCTTACAAAAGATAAAATCACCTTGCACCAAAATAGATATAAAAGATATTATGACTTAAAATATGGCACAAAACTTCAACTGTGGAAAGTGGATGACTGGGTGTATGTGAAAAAACCGAGGGGGAAGGCGGGAACCGGTACGAAATATCTGGAACCTATACATATTGCTAATGTCAAACATAATGTAGTTGCATTGGACAATGGCCAATGCTAGAGTATGGATAGTCTGGTTAAACTCAAACCACGTTCTAGCCCCAATGGAAGAAACAGCTGTGAAACTGGTTATGGAATGGAAAACACATCAAGTCAAATAAATGAAGGAGTCTGTTTTAAAAGAACAAGTGGTAGACAAATCCGTGCTCCTGTTGGGCATGAAGACTATGAATTTGGTATTTAATCCTTAGGAGTACAATTGAAAATCAGTTGGAAGACTCATATTTAGTTGTAGTATGTCCCTACTCCCCTTTTCCCTGTGAGTGTTAGTGCATTCCAGGAGTCGACAAGAGCTTGGGTTAGGATGTCGAGAAGGCTGGCACTGTCTGTGAGGAGATGGAGCAGTGGAGATGGAAGTAAAGGTTACTTTATGGCTCGAAGGCGCCATATGAAGGGGTACTTTTTGTTATTATTATAACAGTATAGTTGGCACGTTATAGCCGTTAGCAGGAGGGCGGGTGGTGTAAGTAAGCATCTTTGGTTTCCTGACTGTGATTGGATACTACCTCATGTTTTTATGACTGGGTCAAGGACATGTAGGACTAAGAGTAATGAGGATTACCAATAAGTAATCAGGGTAATCCTAAACACACGGCTAGCAAAGATTTTAAATTGAACTTACAGTCCATGCTGATCAAATAAATGTGATTTGTCTTACTTAATAGTATTGTGTAGAACATGTTTCATATTCTGTTAAATGTTCTCATGAAGTATTATGGGGGTCATTCTGACCTCGGCGGTAAAAGGCGCTTACCGCCGGCCAGAAGGCCGCCATAACACCGCCGCGGCCGCGGTAAACCGCCACGGTCATTCTGACCCGCAACTGGCAAACCGCTGAAAACCCGACATCCTCAAAAATCCGCCACACCAAAGGTCAGCGAAAAAATGGCGCTGACCAAACCTCCACCGTCACGCCAACAGAAATACGCCCATACCATTCCGACCCACAAACCCACGCGGCGGTCTTTCAAACGCGGTATTCCATTGGCGGTACACACCGCTGCGGTCAAAATACACACACACATAGAAAACTCAGCCACATTGGTCAGTTCGAAATACACACACCTGATACACATACTAACACCACTCCCACACACCCAACACAATATAAAACACACACCCACATCACCCACAAGCCCCTACGACCCGAAATCATTGACGAAGGCTAGAGACAGAGCACAGAATAGAGAATCCCACAACACAGAGGCACACAACACCATCACCCACACAGAATCCACGCACCAAACACCACACACCACCACACGCACCACACTCATCACCACAAACGCCACCCCACACCTCAAGCACACCACCCCATGGCACCCCAAAGACACCCCAGGTTCAGTGACGCCGAACTCAGGGTCATGGTGGAGGAAATAGTCCGTGTAGAGCCCCAGCTCTTCGGGGCACAGGTGCAGCACACCACAATTGCCAGGAAGATGGAGCTATGGCAAAGGATAGTGGACAGGGTTAACGCGGTGGGACAGCATCCACGCAATCGGGAGGACATCAGGAAGAGATGGAACGACCTACGGGGGAAGGTGCGTTCCATGGTATCAAGGCACAACATAGCGGTGCTGAAGACTGGCGGCGGACCCCCACCTACTCCCCCAGAATTTACCGCGTGGGAGGAGGAAGTCTTGCACATCCTGCATCCTCAGGGCCTCTCAGGAGTAGGCGGAGGAATGGACTCTGGTAAGGCAAATCTTCACTACTGCTTCCCACCCCCACCCCACCTGCATGCCAAATCATACCCTCACCCCCTCCCCCATCACACCAACCCCTAGCAAAAGGCTCACCATCACAACCCACCCATCCCAACACCAAGCCGTGCATGCGACCCCAAAGCATGGACACCCATCACCAAAGCATGCCCACTGCACACACACATCACCCCCACAAGCCACCCTCACAAAAGCCCCCACAAGGAAATGCCAGCACATGGGTACACGGACACCCACCCATCACACGAAATGCCACACACAGAAGCAATAACCATACCTTTATACCCCTGCAGGACCCGAACGCCACCACACCGCCACGGAGGGTCCAGAGATGTCCATCCCACCCCCAGAAGAGGCCCCCAGCGATGACAGCAGCTCTGTCTCCCTGGAGCCAGATGACCAGCCCGGCCCATCGGGGACCTCTGGACAGTCGGTTCCCCACAGACAGCCACAGGCTACACCAGACCCAACCCCCTCTGGGAACACCAGCACAGCTCCCACCCAGCGGGCCCATGCCTCTGTCTCCAGGGCACGTAAATCAGCGGTGTGTCCACCACTACAGGGCACCCAGGTTGACCCACCACCCCAACAACAACAGGGACCTGGGGGCAGTGGTAGTGGCCACACCGTCCAGGGGACAGAGGCCCAGGAACACAGGGGAACTGGGAGGGCTGCTGTGCGACAGGGGGTGGACAGGCCCGGGGAACCGACTCTCCAAGAGGCCCTCTCCTCCATCATGGGAGCATACCACCGCTCCCAGGAGACGATGGCGACGGTACTGGCCCGGTTCCAGGAGATCCAGGAACTGCAGGAGGAACGGTACATGGGGTTCAGGGAGGAACTGAGGAACATCGGTTCCGCAATGGGGACCATCGTCCTGGCCCTTACCCAGATCGTCACCACATTGCGGGACCATGTGGCACCCCAAAGGGCCCCTGTCACTAGCCCAGGCCAGGAACAGCCTACCACCTCCGGCGGCGCAAGTGGACAGGAGGCCCCCACACAACGACAGGCCACCAGAACCCCACCTCCTGCAGAAGAAGAACCACCCCGCAAGCGGAACCTGAGATCTCACAAGAAGACAGAGTAGGATTGCAAGACCCCCGCCAGCCTAAGATACCCCCTGATGTCATCCCACTGTCCCACATTGTCACCCTGTCCAACCTTGAACTGCCCCTGCTCCATCCTTCCACAGGCAAATGGACAATGCACCTGTGCGACTGAGAACTGGACTCTGCCATGGACATTACTCCACCCCCACCCATCCCCGCTTCCCAATCATTTACCTATATGTAGCACTTAAAATAAATCACTTATTCCACTTAAATAAACAGGAGTCTGCTTGTATTCTTAACAAATGTATTACACATAACGGTTCAATAATGTCCAGTTACTTTGTGATGACAACATACCAATTCCAAAAGCTTTAGCCCATGGGCAAACAAAGCTGAAGTCAGGCAGTGGGTCATACAGCTCTGAAAAGGGAAGGGAAAGTCACAAATCAGTTAACAGGAACTGGGGGGAAACACAGACAGTGGATACGCATGAGGCCTCAAGTAAATGTAAATTGGGGTGGCTGTTTCTTACCTGTGTGCTACTGAAAGTATTGTTGTATGACTGTATCCCTGTTGTCCGTGTCGTCCCCGTCGTCTTCCTCCTCTTCACTCTCCACAGGCTCCACAGCTGCAACAACACCACCATCTGGACCATCCTCCTGCAGAAAAGGCACCTGGTGTCGCAATGCAAGATTGTGAAGCATACAGCAGGCCACGATGATCTGGCACACCTTCTTTGGTGAGTACATGAGGGATCCCCCTGTCATATGCAGGCACCTAAACCTGGCCTTCAGGACCCCGAAGGTCCTTTCTATGATCCTCCTACATCGCCCATGGGCCTCATTGTACCGTTCCTCTGCCCTGGTCCGGGGATTCCTCACTGGGGTCAGTAGCCACGACAGGTTGGGGTAACCAGAGTCACCAATTAGCCACACACGTTGTCTCTGTAGCTGTTCCATCACATATGGGATGCTGCTATTTCGCATGACATACGCGTCATGCACTGACCCTGGGAACTTGGCATTTACATGGGAGATGTACTGGTCAGCCAAACAGACCACCTGGACATTCATCGAATGATAACTTTTTCTGTTTCGGTACACCTGCTCACTTTCTTTGGGGGGAACCAAAGCCACATGGGTCCCATCAATGGCACCAATGATGTTGGGGATATGTCCAAGGGCATAGAAATCACCCTTCACTGTAGCCAATTTGCCCACCTCAGGGAAAATAATGTAGGTCCGCATGTATTTCATCAGGGCAGACAACACTCTGGACAAAACCTTACAAAACATAGGCTGAGACATAACAGATGACATGGCCACTGTTGTCTGAAAAGACCCACTTGCCAAAAAATGGAGTACTGACAGAACCTGCACCAGAGGGGGAATCCCTGTGGGTTGGCGGATGGGGGACATCAGGTCTGGCTCCAGCTGGGCACATAGTTCATGTATAGTTGCTCTGTCAAGCCGGTATGTAAGTATGATATGTCGTTCTTCCATTGTCGACAGGTCCACCAGCGGTCGGTACAAGGGAGGATTCATCCTTCTCCTCGCAAGTCCCAGCGGACGGTGCCTAGGAAGGACAACATGGAGCACAGAGTCAAGCAACCCACAGGTTAGTTCACACAGCTTGCACAGTACACGAATCGCTATGCATGGAACGGCTTGTATGAGTGGCAATGCAAGGCCTAGGCCTGTGTGACGCAGTAGAAATAATGCCATGTGGGCCCTTGAAATGGCGGCTGCCTGACCTGTGAAGTGTGACGTTGGGATGTGAGGTCACTGCGCTGGCGTGGCACACCGTGGCGGTAGGCGGTCGAAGACCGCGGCGCAAAGCAGCATTGGTTAACATTGAACCCTATGGGTCTCAGGAGCCAATGACGATGTGCGCCGGCGGTCGCAGTACGCACCGCCGCGGTACGCACCGCTGCGGGTGTGGCCGCCATTTTCTATCTGATTAATCACTCGAGACCTGATCATCCACAGGAGAGGACCTATACTGCAAGTGCTGCTGTGACCTCGGTCTGGGAGATACAATGGCTGCTGCGACCGGGGAAAGGGCCCCTGCCTTCACTGCCGAAGAATTGGAGAAACTTGTTGATGGGGTCCTCCCCCAGTATGCGCTACTCTACGGTCCTCCAGACCAACAGGTTAGTACACTGGGTGCACGTTGAATGGGCTATGCCTGTGTTGTGTGGGGTGTATGTAAGATGGTGGGGAGGGGAGCGAATGAGGAGTGCAACGCACGAAAGATGAGAGCATGTGCCACATGGCAAGGTTGGGGAGGGGGGGGCCACTCACATTGACCAGGCAGAAAACTGATGCGATTTCCTTTACCACCCTGTACATGTCACATAGGTCAGCGCCCATCAGAAGCTCGACATTTGGCTTGCCATCGCCAAGGACGTCCGGGCCCTGGGGGTCCACAACAGACGGGGCACCCACTGCCGAAAGAGGTGGGAGGACATCTGCCGCGGGACCAGAAAGACCGCTGAGTCTCTGCTGGGGATGGCCTCCCAACGTAGGAGGGGTGCCAGCCGGCAATTGACCCCCCTGATGTCCCGGATCCTGGCGGTGGCCTACCCCGATTTGGATGGGCGCGTGAGGACATCACAGCAGACACAAGGGGGTGAGTATCAGCACATTCTGCTATCTTTGCGCGCAGTGAAGGTGTCTGGGTGGGGGAGGAGGGCTGTGGCTATCTCCAGGCCAGGGCGCATTCTGTAGGCTAGGCCCTTCCGTTAGACACGGCCCTGTGCCCCCGCCCCCCACCTCTGTAGGGTGCCAAGTACAGCTATCCATGGTCCGGCCTCACCCATGTGTGCATTTGTCGTCCATAGACCCGTAGGCCTAGTCACAATAACTGAGTAGTGTACCCCCATTGCGCGGCCTAGTTCAGGGGGCTTCTGTGTCTGTCCTCTCCGACAACGGTGTTGCCAATGCATGCACTCAACCTGTCTTCATTTCTCCCCCCCCCCCATTTTCTTTGTCTTCCGGTTCATGTGTGCATTAGCATCATCAGGCGGAGGAGAAGTGGCATCGGCGCACGAGGGAGCTGCATCTCACATGGCCCCGGAGGGCCATACAACAGACTCTGAGTACACCAGTGAGACGGAGGGCGAGTGGAGCTCCACAACGGGGACCCGTGGAGACGTCAGCGACACCGACACGTCCTCGGAAGGGAGCTCCCTAGCGGTGGCGGCAACATCCGTGCCCACCGCCACAACAGGTACAGCCGCCATCCAGCGCACCAGCCCGCCCTCCCAGCAGCCCCTCAGCCTTCGCTCCGTGCCCGCTCGCCCAGGAAGGCGGGCATCTCCTTCGCCCCAGGCACCTCAGGCCCTGCCCCAGTTACCCCTGCTGCCCTCAGTGAGGAGGTCATTGACCTCCTCAGGACACTCATTGTTGGGCATTGTACCCTTTTGAATGCCATCCAGGGTGTAGAAAGGGAGGTGCATCGGAGCAATGCATACCTGGAGGGCATTCATTCGGGTCAGGCTGCCCATCAGCGATCGTTCAACGCTCTGGCCTCAGCACTGACGGCAGCCATTGTCCCTGTCTCCAGCCTCCCTCTTCTGACTCCCTCCACCCAGTCCCAGTCTCCTGTTCCTCTGCCTATCCCATCCACACCATCAGACCAGCCTGCACACACCTCTACACCCAAGGGCAGCTCATCCAGACATAAGCACCACAGATCCCACAAGCATTCACCCAAGCAACATCCAGATGCAGACATGCCAACAGTCACTACCACCTCTGTGTCCCCCACCTCCTCATCTCCCTCCTCCCTCCCTGTGACGTCTCCACTCACACCTGCATGCACACCACCATCAGCCAGTACTTCCATCACCAGCACACCCTCCATTACAGTCCGCACACGTGCAGTCACCACCCCCACTGCCATTTACACGTCCCCTGTGTCCTCTCCCAGTGTGTCTGTCACCCCCTCTTCCAAAGCACACAAACGCAGGCAGCCACCCACCCAACAGCCATCCACCTCACGACAGCCTCCGTCACAAGCACCTGCACCCAAAGACAGCACACTTGACTCTCCTACAACCACATCCTCTTCCTCCACTCCCAAACCCACTACACCTACCCGTCCCTGTCCTTCCAAAGTCCTTTTCCTTTCGAACCTTGAGCTCGTTCCAATCACTGACCCACCCCCTCCATCTGGTAAGAGTAAAAAAAGCACCTCAGCCACCACCAGCCCTGCATCTACTGTGACCATAGTGCAGGGCTATTGGAGTCCACCAGATCCTAGGGCAGGAACATCGGCCAGCAGCAAGGGGACAGCCAGCCCCCCCCCCCTGGGAAGAGGACAAAAAAGAAAAAGGCCCGGCGCGACAAGACTGAGACGGCTGCCACCAAGGACAGTAGCCTTGCCCCGTCACCTGCCACATCATCCAAGGGAGGCAAGGGCCACAGAGCTTCAGTGAAGGAGGGCAAGGGCAGCAGGGCGGAGAAGTCAGGCAGCAGGCGAGCTGCCCAGGAGGGCCCCACCAGCCCCATTCCGGGTGTGACGGACGACACCCACGGGACCAGGACTCCATCACAGGAGGGCGCCGCGACCGCAAGTTCGGATGGTGAATGAGCGGGAAGTCTTGCCCAGGTCTGGCTCCCTAGACACACAGGACAAGCACCGCTGAACAGGGCCCCGCCGGGAGGAGCACTGCTGAACAGGGCCCCGCCGGGACAAGAACCGCTGAACGGGCCCCGCCGGGACAAGAACCGCTGAACAGGGCCCCGCCGGGACAAGAACCGCTGGACAGGGCCCCGCCGGGACAAGAACCACTGAACAGGGCCCCGCCGGGACAAGAACCGCTGAACGGGCCCCGCCGGGAGGAGCACCGCTGAACAGGGCCCCGCCGGGACAAGAACCGCTGAACGGGCCCCGCCGGGAGGAGCACCGCTGAACAGGGCCCCGCCGGGAGGAGCACCGCTGAACGGGCCCCGCCGGGAGGAGCACCGCTGAACGGGCCCCGCCGGGAGGAGCACCGCTGAACAGGGCCCCGCCGGGAGGAGCACCGCTGAACAGGACCCCGCCGGGACAAGAACCGCTGAACAGGGCCCCGGCGGGACAAGAACCGCTCCGCTGGGCCCTTCCTGTCAAGCACCGCTCCGCTGGGCCCTTCATCTCAAGCACCGCTCCGCTGGGCCCTTCCTGTCAAGCACCGCTCCGCTGGGCCCCGCCGTCTCAAGCACCGCTCCGCTGGGCCCTTCATCTCAAGCACCGCTCCGCTGGGCCCTTCCTGTCAAGCACCGCTCCGCTGGGCCCTTCATCTCAAGCACCGCTCCGCTGGGCCCTTCCTGTCAAGCACCGCTCCGCTGGGCCCCGCCGTCTCAAGCACCGCTCCGCTGGGCCCTTCATCTCAAGCACCGCTCCGCTGGGCCCTTCCTGTCAAGCACCGCTCCGCTGGGCCCTTCCTGTCAAGCACCGCTCCGCTGGGCCCCACCGTCTCAAGCACCGCTCCGCTGGGCCCCGCCGTCTCAAGCACCGCTCCGCTGGGCCCTTCCTGTCAAGCACCGCCCCGCTGGGCCCTTCCTGTCAAGCACCGCTCCGTTGGGCCCTTCCTGTCAAGCACCGCTCCGCTGGGCCCCGCCGTCTCAAGCACCGCTCCGCTGGGCCGTTCATCTCAAGCACCGCTCTGCTGGGCCCCGCCGTCTCAAGCACCGCTCCGCTGGGCCCTTCCTGTCAAGCACCGCTCCGCTGGGCCCCGCCGTCTCAAGCACCGCTCCGCTGGGCCCTTCATCTCAAGCACCGATCCGCTGGGCCCTTCCTGTCAAGCACCGCTCTGCTGGGCCCCGCCGTCTCAAGCACCGCTCCGCTGGGCCCTTCCTGTCAAGCACCGCTCCGCTGGGCCCTTCCTGTCAAGCACTGCTCCGCTGGGCCCCGCCGTCTCAAGCACCGCTCCGCTGGGCCCTTCCTGTCAAGCACCGCTCCGCTGGGCCCTTCATCTCAAGCACCGCTGGCCCATTGACAGTCCCGGTTCTGTGTCGAGCAGGGCTTCAGGAAGCACTCTGGGCACCATGCCTCCTCCAATAACAGTGGAGTCGGTAATCCATCTGATGGACTGTGGCTTTGCACTCCCCAGGATGGTCCAGTAGGCAAGCCTCCCACTGTAGACACTTGAGAGACTGTGCTTTGCACTCCCCAGGATGGTACAGTGGGCAAGCCTCCCACTGTAGGGACTTGTGAGACTGTGGCTTTGCACTCCCCAGGATTGAACCGTGGGCATGGGGTCCCCTCGTGGATTTGGCGTCGTGCACTCAACCGGCTGAGGTGCCCACCCTTTCCCTTCCCCCTGAGGTGCCTGTTTAATTTCTATCTGATGCCCCTGCAGTGTTTTCTCCGTCTTGTTCGGGTATCTTGTGTGGGCCTCACCCATGCATTTTGGGCCCAGTGGTCCACGAACATTAATGGTGGAATACCTTGGAATTTTAATATATTACAATCATTCACCTCATTTCCTTTTGCCTTTTTTATCATTTTTAACCCGGGCAGGTTACGTGTGATCATGTGTGTGCATGGGTGTGCACCCTTGTGAGGGCTGTGGGAGGAGGATTCCTGGTGTGTGCAGCCCAAGAACTGCGCTTAGGTAGTCCTGGTGCAGGAGGAACTATGCAGAATGGGTGGTGACCTGGAGTAGGTCTCATGAGAGGGGTGTACACATTTGAGGGAGAGTCAGTGTGCTTACTGTGTTTTCACTGTAGGGACACCCAGTTCAATGCCAATGTCAGTGTGCTTACGGTATTTGCATTGGGGGGATACTCCATTGAATGTCAATGGGAAAGGAGGGCCTAGGGTGCAACTCCAGTTCTTTGGGGTCCACCGAGACCAGAGTCACACCAAAGTACACTGTAACCTGTAAGAAAAGAATGATGCAGTAGGTTACAAGAGCATAGTTGTACAACTTATGGGTCATCCAGGGATGTCATCTTTCTCTGACTCAGCTCGGGATTAGGGCCAATTACTGCTCTGTCCAGTTGCTGAAGCAGGGCCTTGCATCAATCAGCCAACCTTCATTCCGTGCCAGGAGCAGGCTGGAGAAGCCCTGCGAGGAGTGTCAGGGAGAAGGGGCTGAGACTTTCAGAGCACATGTGGCACTAACTCCTAGAGGATGCCATTTTGAGCTATCCCAGAAGACTGTGCAAGAAGGAGGGGACGGGGGCAAGGAAGTGATGTGGCACATCTGGATAGGCCGGAGGTGCAGACCTGCTGGACACTCCTGCCCCCACTTAAAAGGTCCTGCACAGGGGAGAGCTCTCTCTCGGCTGTGCTTCACTGCTGGACACTGGGACTGAAGACGGGCGTCATGGACAACTGGAAGGAAGAACCTTGGGGCAGGGACTCTGCCCCTGAAGGATTCCAGACCAGCGAGGCGAATGCCAGGGCCAGGCAAGCTGGCCCCCTTACCGCCCCAGAGGAGTAGTTGGGGGAAGGACTGGGCTAGCGCAAGGAGAGCGCGCTGCCCAGAAGGAAAAGAGGGAACCCAGAGGAAAGGTTGGCGCAGGGATTCAGTGGGACTGGCTCCCGATGATCTGGGACTCTTCCAGACCAGGAGGCCTAAGGAGAGTGCTCCTGGTGGCAAGGGCTTGTCACCAGGAGCGGAATGACGCAAGAATGATGAAAATCAGCCCTTGGGGGCCCGAGATATCACAGGACAAAGGATGGCGACCATTGACCTTTTGGAAAGCAGCTATGAAGCGCGTGGAGCTCCGCAGCTGCTTGAGACTGTGCCCCCAGGGTGGGCCAGAGCCCGGGGGCTGCCCCAGGAGGAAGAGAAGCAAAGGGGAGTGCCGTCGCATTCCCCCTCTCTGCAGAGGAAGGGGGCCCGACCCCATCCCGGGGCCCCGTGAAGCCTGGTTAATTTTTTCATCAGATGGGGGGCGCCATCGCGCACCCCCCTGCCGCTGTGTGAAGGGACCCCGGACCCCATCCTGGGGCCCCCGCGGTGAAGACAAGCCGGGGAGTGCCGTCGCTCTCCCCGCGAAGATGTGAGGAATGGGGGGGGTGCCGTCGCGCACCCCTAACAGAAGGGAAGCCGGGGAGCGCCGTCGCGCTAACTGTGAAGGTGGCCAAAAGGGGCCCCATCCCGGGGCCCGAGCAGAAGACGGCCTCGGGGAGTGCCGTCGCGCTCCCTGCCAGGGAGAGGAGGGGCCCCGGACCCCATCCCGGGGCCCATAGATGCAAGGAGGAAGGGGGGAGTGCCGCTGCACTCCCCGCGTGGCCCGTACGGCCATGAGTATTTCTGTGTCTGCCCGCTGGAGCGGCAGACCTCAAAGCAGCAGCCCGGCGCCCGCGGCAGCACCCGGAGGTGCTGGCCGTGCAGGAAGCCGGCGGGGGCGGCCAGGGGTGGGCTCCCTGGGCCGCCCTCCATCGAGGGATCCTCTGTTGGGTGTGTGGGTGTCCGGGTGGGACCGGCACCCCCAGGAGAAATGTAGGAGGAACTGGCACAGCGGCTCTCCCCAGCTCAGCGGGAGAGCCGCTCATCAGTTATGCGACTGCCCCAGCATGCTTTGCGGGGGAGGGGCAGCCATTTGAGCCCCCAAAACGGCTGTGGTGGTCCCAGGGAGATGGGGCCACCACCAAAGGAATACCAAGAGACAGGGGGAGCTGCAGGAGCAGCCCAGCCTCCCCCCAACATCGGTTGGTGTCCCCACCCTAGGTAGGGTGGGACACATGAAAGATAACCCCTCAAGGGTTGGACTGGTATATGAAGCACAAGCTTCAGTGAACCTTTGTTCCTGTTTGTGCAAGTCTGTATGTGCAAGGTTGGTATTGCTCCATGTATTGTACTGTTATTTTATGGTCAATTAGGAGTAATCCAAAAGTAATTCTGATGGTTATAGTGCTAGAATTTGGTCCCATATGTTCCCTGATTATACTAATTTGAAAAATGACACTGACAGCCACCTCTTGGCAAGATGGAAGTTTTTAATTACAAATGTAGGTGTTTTCATTGCACTGAACTGTCAAAATGTTGAATACTGTCAAATGTTCCAATGTCGAAAAGGGGGCATTGGGATTGTTTTGCCATGTGGATTGTTGGATTATACTCTCCCTTGAGGAGGTCTGAGAGATTCCATAATGTTTGCCCAGAGTGATTCTGTCACTTTGTATATATTTGTAGATTGTTGCATAGTATTGAGTAGTGTGTGTGAATAATAAATGTACTTTTACTTTATCAAAAGAAAAAGCACAGACTGGACAATCATTTATTGAGAGTCATGCTTGTGTGCTCGTGAATGGGGAGTACTAGCCCACACCACCTCCCTTGAGTAAGCCTTGGACTGCTCTGCAAAGCTACCCTATGAGAGTCAAGCGCTACAATGGGGTGTTTGGTTCCCCGGACTCGTTTTTTGTGCAGGCCACACAACTAATGGCCCACCTTCCAACACAGGTGCATTGCCCAAAGGGGCATAGGAAGTGGAGCTGGGGCAGTTTGAGGATGGACAGGGTGACAAGGTGGGACAAAAGGATGACAATCAGGGTGTTGTCATTTCTTGGCGGGGGTCTTGGCATCGTTCTCTGTCTTTGTCCTGGATCTCAGGGACCGTTTGCGGGGTGGTTCTCCATCTGCAGGGGGTGGGGTGCTGGTGTGGTGGTCCTGTGTTGGTGCCTCCTGTCCACTAGCGCCGGCTGAGGTGGTGGGCAGTGCATAGTCCAGGCTAGTGTCAGGGGCCCCTTGTTGTGCCACAGTGTCCCTCCTGGTGTTGAGGACTTCCTTTAGCATCCCTACGATGGTGCCCAGGGTAGAATTGATGGATCTGAGTTCCTCCCTGAAGCCCAAATACTGTTCCTCCTGCAGCCACTGGGTCTCCTGAAACTTGGCCAGAACCGTTGCCATCGTCTCCTGGGAATGATGGTAGGCTCCCATGATGTTGGAGAGGGCCTCGTGGAGAGTGGGTTCCCTGGGCCTGTCCTCCCCCTGTCGCACAGAAGACCTCCCAGTTCCCCTGTTTCCCTGGGCCTCTGTCCCCTGAACCGTGTGCCCACTGCTACTGCCCCCAGGTCCCTGTTGTTGTTGGGGTGGTGGGTTATCCTGGGTTCCCTGTAGTGGTGGACACACTGGTGATTGACGTGTCCTGGGGACAGAGGTATGGGCCCGCTGGGTGGGTGCTGTGCTGGTGTTTCCAGAGGGGGGAAGCTCTGTAGTGGCCTGTGACTGTGTGAGGGGAACCGACTGTCCTGAGGTCCCAGATGGGCCGGGCTGGTCGTCTAGATCCAGTTGGACAGAGCTGCTGTCATCACTGTGGGCCTCTTCTGTTGGTGGTGTGGACATGTCTGGACCCTCCTGTCTGGTGACGTTGGGTAGGGGTCCTGCAGGGGTGTAAAAGCATGATTATTGCATCTGTGTGTGCCATGGTGTGCAATGGGTGGGTGACCGTGTACCCCAGTGCTTGCATTCCTGTGTGGGACCGTGTGTGATAATGGTTTGGGGGGTGTATGGGTATGTGCAGTGGCCATGCTTTGGTGATGGGTGTCCATGCTTTGGTGTTGCATGCAGGGCTTGTTGTTGGGATGTGTGGTTTGTGATATTGGGACATTTGTGAGGAGTTGGAGTGATGGGGGTGAGGGCGAGGGTGGGAGTATGTGATAGCATGCAGGTAGGGTGGGGAATGTAATAATTTGACTTACCAGAGTCCATTCCTCCTGCTACTCCTGCGAGGCCCTCAGGATGCAGAATCACCAAAACCTGCTCCTCCCATGTTGTTAGTTGTGGGGAGGAGGTGGAGGGCCGCCGCCAGTCCGCTGAACCGCAGGGTGGTGTCTTGAGACCACGGAACGCACCTTCCCCCGTAGGTCGTTCCACCTCTTCTTGATGTCATCCCTATTTCTTGGGTGTTGTCCCACTGCGTTGACCCTGTCCACTATTCTTCGCCATAGCTCCATCTTCCTAGCTATGGAGGTGTGCTGCACCTGTGATCCGAATAGCTGTGGCTCTACCCGGATGATTTCCTCCACCCTGAGCTCCTCCTCAGAGAACCTGGGGTGTCTTTGCCGTGCCATGGGGTGGTGTGGGTGATGTGTGGGGTGGTGTGTGTTGTGATGTGTGGGGTGATATTTAGTGGTGTGTTGTGTGAGGTGCGTGGATGTTGTGTGAGTGATGGTGTTGAGTGCCAGTGGATGCTTGTTTGTAGATTTTGGTGTCTCTCTCTGGCCTTCTTTCATAATTTTTGGTAGTAGGGGTTTGTGGATGATGTGGGTGCGTGTTTTATATTGTATTGGGTGTGTGGAAGTGGTGTGTGTATGTGTATCAGGTGTGTGTATTTTGAATTGTCCAATGTGGTTGTGTTTTGTAAGAGTGTGTGTATTTTAAGCGCAGCGGTGTGTACCGTTAATGGAATACCGCGGTTGAAAGACCGCCGTGTGGATTCGTGGGTCGTGATAGTGTGGGCGTATTCCTGTTGGCATGACGGTGGAGGTTTTGTTTTCGCCAGTTTATCACTGACCTTTGGTGTGGCGGACTTGTGTGGGTGTCTCAATTTTGGCAGATTCCGAGCAGTGGGTCATAATGACCGTGGCGGAATTCCGCTGCCTCCGGGGTGTGTTGGCGGTCTTTTGTACGGCGGTAAGCGGCTTTTACCACCAATGTTGTAATGACCGCCATTGTGTGACCAGACAGCAGAAGTTTAAAAGAAAGTGCAGTTCAGCCTCTTACAAGTAGAGCTGAATTATATCATGCACTGACTCTCAACAATGCACATTAATTTCCTCCATGTGTTGAAAAGTATAACCCCTCCTAATGAGATAAGCCTCATCAGAGAAACCATCTATGTGGGCACGCTTCATTTTATCATCAGCCTTAACTGTCACTCAGCGAAAAAACACTGGAAAAAAGCCATACATGTGCACTGAATGTGTGAAAAGCTTCAATCGATCGATTTATCTAAAGACCCATCAACGAACACACAATGGGAAAAAACATTCACATTCACTCAGTGTGGGATGAGCTTTACCGGGTCATCAAACCTAAGGCAGCACCAGGGGAAACACACAGGAGAAAAAACATTTCAATGCAGTGAATTTGGGAAGAGCTTTAGTCACCCGTTTGTACTAATACATCATCAGCAGAGCCACACAGGTGAAAAAACATACAGGTGGTGTGAATGTGAGAAGAGCTTTAATCAGTAATCAAACCTCAGGATCAATCAGAGAACCTACACAAGAGAGAAAACATACATATGCAGTGAATGTGGATAGGAGGTTTGGGACACCATCTACCCTAATCCATACAAATATAATGAATGCAAGATGAGTTTCAGTCAGACGTCTGTCCTAACGTAGCACCAACAAACCCACACTGGAGAGAATATATGTGTGGCGAATGTGGGAAGAGTTTTAAGCGATCATCATATCTAAGGGTCCACCAGTAAATACACAGGATCAAAACCATGCATATGCTCTGAGTATGGGAAGTGGTTTAAGCAATATAATACATAAGGGACATCAGCAGCAGACAGGAAAACATTCAGCTTAAAGGAATGTTGGAGGCACTTTTGTCAGTCATCAGGCACAAAGTACCATGAGTGAAGGACCAACCAGCAGATACACACATGAGACAACACACTGGTGCAGCAAATGTAATGTGTCCTCTAAGCCGAAAATACACCATAAGACACACAGGGGGTCATTCTGACCCTGGCAGTCGGTGATAAAGCGGCGGCCAACCCGCCAACAGGCAGGCGGTCAAAAAAATGGAATTCTGACCCTGGCGGGAACCGCCAACACAGCCCGCCACTTTAACACTCCGACCGCCACGGCGGGACAGACAAACAGCGCGGCGGTCACCGCCAACAGGCAGGCGGCAGACAATGTACCGCCCACCCTATCACAACTCACCAATCCGCCACCTTTTCCGGGGCGGGAGCCCCGCCGATAAAAACACGGCGAAAACAGACTACGAACGGGAAAACGCTCACCTATACACACACCACGAGGAAGGAGGACAGCATGGAACCCGAATTACACATCCTACCAGCTATTGTCTACCTGCTCATCTACCAGGAGTACGAACGCCGGCGCAGACGACAACGGTGAGTACTGCACCTACGACACAGGCGAGGGGGGAGGAGGAAAGCTTACGGGCACACACATGCACCATACACCCACCCCCCCACCACAACTACCTACACCCCAATGCCAAGCAACAAGTCAGAGTGACACCACACAAACCCCCCGGAATAATGCAAAGACACAATTAAAATGATCTATAAAATATATGTATAAATAGCTCCATTGAAGGTATGGGAAATATGCCATATAAAAGATACAAAAATAAGGAATGAACATATTCTACAATATATACATAGGCAAAAAGTCCTGCACATTCCGTCAAAGTTCCATAGTCCGTGGGCCAATGTGCACAAACACATGGGCAAAGCCCACACAGGAGACCAGATACCATTGGAGAGAACACTGCTGGGGCATCAGATGATAAAACTACAGGCACCTCAGGGGGAAGGAAAGGGGGGGCACCTCAGCCACATGAGTCCACGACGCCAGATCCACGAGGGGCCTCCATGCCCACTGTGCCATCCTGGGGAGTGCAAAGCCACAGTCTCACAAGTCTCTACAGTGGGTGGCTTGCCCACTGTTCCATCCTGGGAAGTGCCAAGCCACAGTCCATCAGATGGATTACCGACTCCACTGTTAATGGAGGAGGCATGGTGCCCAGAGTGCTTCGTGAAGCCCTGCTCGACACAGAACCGGCACTGTCAATGGGCCAGCGGTGCTTGAGACGGCGTTGCCCAGAGGAGCGGTGCTTGACAGGAAGAGCCCAGCGGAGCGGTGCTTGACAGGAAGGCCCCAGCGGAGCGGTGCTTGACAGGAAGGGCCCAGCGGAGCGGTGCTTGAGACGGCGGTGGCCAGCGGAGCGGTGCTTGAGATGAAGGGCAAAGCGGAGCGGTGCTTGACAGGAAGGCCCCAGCGGAGCCGTGCTTGACAGGAAGGCCCCAGCGGAGCCGTGCTTGACAGGAAGGGCCCAGCGGAGCTGTGCTTGAGACGGTGGTGGCCAGCGGAGCGGTTCTTGACAGGAAGGGCCCAGCGGAGCGGTGCTTGACAGGAAGGCCCCAGCGGAGCGGTGCTTGACAGGAAGGGCCCAGCGGAGCGGTGCTTGAGACGGCGGTGGCCAGCGGAGCGGTGCTTGACAGGAAGGGCCCAGCGGAGCGGTGCTTGAGACGGCGGTGGCCAGCGGAGCGGTGCTTGACAGGAAGGGCCCAGCGGAGCGGTGCTTGACAGGAAGGCCCCAGCTGAGCGGTGCTTGACAGGAAGGGCCCAGCGGAGCGGTGCTTGAGACGGCGGTGGCCAGCGGAGCGGTGCTTGACAGGAAGGGCCCAGCGGAGCAGTGCTTGACAGGAAGGGCCCAGCGGAGCTATGCTTGAGACAGCGGTGGCCAGCGGAGCGGTGCTTGACAGGAAGGGCCCAGCAGAGCGGTGCTTGACAGGAAGGCCCCAGCGGAGCCGTGCTTGACAGGAAGGCCCTAGCACAGCCGTGCTTGACAGGAAGGGCCCAGCGGAGCGGTGCTTGAGACGGCGGTGGCCAGCCGAGCGGTGCGTGACAGGAAGGGCCCAGCGGAGCGGTGCTTGACAGGAAGGCCCCAGCGGAGCGGTGCTTGACAGGAAGGGCCCAGAGGAGCGGTGCTTGAAATGAAGGGCCCGGCGGAGCGGTGCTTGAGATGAAGGCCCCAGCGGAGCGGTGCTTGACAGGAAGGGCCCAGCGGAGCGGTGCTTGACAGGAAGGGCCCAGCGGAGCGGTGCTTGACAGGAAGGGCCCCTGTTCAGCGGTGCTTGTCCCGGCGGGGCCCGTTCAGCGGTGCTCCTCCCGGCGGGGCCCATTCAGCGGTTCTTATCCCGGCGGGGCCCTGTTCAGCGGTGCTCCTCCCGGCGGGGCCCCGTTCAGCGGTTCTTGTCCCGGCGGGACCCTGTTCAGCGGTGCTCCTCCTGGCGGGGCCCGATCAGCGGTCCTCCTCCCGGCGGGGCCCGTTCAGCGGTTCATGTCCCGGCGGGGCCCTGTTCAGCGGTGCCCCTCCCGGTGGGGCCCTGTTCAGCAGTGCTTGTCCTGTGTGTCTAGGGAGCCAGACCTGGGCAAGACTTCCCGCTCATTCACCATCCAAACTTGCGGTCACGGCGCCCTCCTGTGATGGAGTCCTGGGCCCGTGGGTGTCGTCTGTCACACCCGGAATGGGGCTGGTGGGGCACTCCTGGGCAGCTCGCCTCCTGCCTGACTTCTCCGCCCTGCTGCCCTTGCCCTCCTTCGCCGAAGCTCTGTGGCCCTTGCCTCCCTTGGATGATGTGGCAGGTGACGGGGCAAGGCTACTGTCCTTGGTGGCAGCCGTCTCAGTCTTGTCGCGCCGGGCCTCTTTCGTTTTTGTCCTCTTCCAAGGGGGTGGGCTGGCTGTCCCCTTGCTGCTGGCCGATGTTCCTGCCCTAGGATCTGGTGGACTCCAATAGCCCTGCACTTTGGTCACAGTAGATGCAGGGCTGGTGGTGGCTGAGGTGCTTTTTTTACTCTTACCAGATGGAGGGGGTGGGTCAGTGATTGGAATGAGCTCAAGGTTGGAAAGGAAAAGGACTTTGGAAGGACAGGGACGGGTAGGTGTAGTGTAGTGGGTTTGGGAGTGGAGGAAGAGGATGTGGTTGTAGGAGAGTCAAGTGTGCTGTCTTTGGGTGCAGGTGCCTGTGACGGAGGCTGTCGTGAGGTGATGGCTGTTGGGTGGGTGGCTGCCTGCGTTTGTGTGCTTTGGAAGAAGGGGTGACAGACACACTGGGAGAGGACACAGGGGACGTATAAATGGCAGTGGGGGTGGTGACTGCACGTGTGCGGACTGTAATGGAGGGTGTGCTGGTGATGGAAGTACTGGCTGATGGTGGTGTGCATGCAGGTGTGAGTGGAGACGTCACAGGGAGGGAGGAGGGAGATGAGGAGGTGGGGGACACAGAGGTGGTAGTGACTGTTGGCATGTCTGCATCTGGATGTTGCTTGGGTGAATGCTTGTGTGATCTGTGGTACTTATGTCTGGATGAGCTGCCCTTGGGTGTAGAGGTGTGTGCAGGCTGGTCTGATGGTGTAGTGGGATAGGCAGAGGAACAGGAGACTGGGACTGGGTGGAGGGAGTCAGAAGAGGGAGGCTGGAGACAGGGACAATGGCTGCCGTCAGTGCTGAGGCCAGAGCGTTGAACGATCGCTGATGGGCAGCCTGACCCGAATGAATGCCCTCCAGGTATGCATTGCTCCGATGCACCTCCCTTTCTACAACCTGGATGCCATTCAAAAGGGTAGACTGCCCAACAATGAGTGTCCTGAGGAGGTCAATGACCTCCTCACTGAGGGCAGCAGGGGTAACTCGGGCAGGGCCTGAGGTGCCTGGGGCAAAGGAGATGCCCGCCTTCCTGGGCGAGCGGCCATGGAGCGAAGGTTGAGGGGCTGCTGGGAGGGCGGGGCTGGTGCGCTGGGTGGCGGCTGTACCTGTTGTGGCGGTGGGCACGGATGTTGCCGCCACAGCTAGGGAGCTCCCTTCCGAGGACGTGTCGGTGTCGCTGACGTCTCCACGGGTCCCCGTTGTGGAGCTCCACTCGCCCTCCGTCTCACTGGTGTACTCGGAGTCTGTTGTATGGCCCTCCGGGGCCATGTGAGATGCAGCTCCCTTGTGCGCCGATGCCACTTCTCCTCCGCCTGATGATGCTAATGCACACATGAACAGGATGTCAAAGAAAATGGGGGGGGGGAGAAATGAAGACAGGTTGAGTGCATGCATTGGCAACACCGTTGTCGGAGAGGACAGACACAGAAGCCCCCTGAACTAGGCCGCGCAATCGGGGTACACTACTCAGTTATTGTGACTAGGCCTACAGGTCTATGGACGACAAATGCACACATGGGTGAGGCCGGACCATGGATAGCTGTACTTGGCACCCTACAGAGGTGGGGGGCGGAGGCACAGGGCTGTTTCTAACGGAGGGGCCTAGCCTACAGAATGCGCCCTGGCCTGGAGATAGCCACAGCCCTCCTCCCCCACCCAGACACCTTCACTGCGCGCAAAGATAGCAGAATGTGCTGATACTCACCCCCTTGTGTCTGCTGTGATGTCCTCATGCGCCCATCCAAATCGGGGTAGGCCACCGCCAGGATCCGGGACATCAGGGGGGTCAATTGGCGGCTGGCACCCCTCCTACGTTGGGAGGCCATCCCCAGCAGAGACTCGGCGGTCTTTCTGGTCCCGCGGCAGATGTCCTCCCACCTCTTTCGGCAGTGGGTGCCCCGTCTGTTGTGGACCCCCAGGGCCCGGACGTCCTTGGCGATGGCACGCCAAATGTCGAGCTTCTGATGGGCGCTGACCTATGTGACATGTACAGGGTGGTAAAGGAAATCGCATCAGTTTTCTGCCTGGTCAATGTGAGTGGCCCCCTCCCCCTCCCCAACCTTGCCATGTGGCACATGCTCTCATCTTTCGTGCGTTGCACTCCTCATTCGCTCCCCTCCCCACCATCTTACATACACCCCACTCAACACAGGCATAGCCCATTCAACGTGCACCCTGTGTACTAACCTGTTGGTCTGGAGGACCGTAGAGTAGCGCATACTGGGGGAGGACCCCATCAACAAGTTTCTCCAATTCTTCGGAAGTGAAGGCAGGGGCCCTTTCCCCGGTCGCAGCAGCCATTGTATCTCCCAGACCGAGGTCACAGCAGCACTTGCAGTATAGGTCCTCTCCTGTGGATGATCAGATCTCGAGTGATTAATCTGATAGAAAATGGCGGTCACGCCCGTGGCGGTGCGTACCGCGGCGGTGCGTACTGCGGCGGTGCGTACCGCGACCGCCGGCGCACATCGTCATTGGCTCCTGAGACCCATAGGGTTCAATGTTAACCAATGCTGCTTTGCGCCGCGGTCTTCGACCGCCTACCGCCACGGTGTGCCACGCCAGCGCAGTGACCTCACATCCCACTGTCACACTTCACAGGTCAGGCAGCCGCCATTTCAAGGGCCCACATGGCATGATTTCTACTGCGTCACACAGGCCTAGGCCTTGCATTGCCACTCATACAAGCCATTCAATGCATAGCGATTCGTGTACTGTGCAAGCTGTGTGAACGAACCTGTGGGTTGCTTGACTGTGTGCTCCATGTTGTCCTTCCTAGGCACCGTCCGCTGGGACTTGCGAGGAGAAGGATGAATCCTCCCGTGTACCGACCGCTGGTGGACCTGTCGACAATGGAAGAACGACATATCATACTTACATACTGGCTTGACAGAGCAACTATACATGAACTATGTGCCCAGCTGGAGCCAGACCTGATGTCCCCCATCCGCCAACCCACAGGGATTCCCCCTCTGGTGCAGGTTCTGTCAGTACTCCATTTTTTGGCAAGTGGGTCTTTTCAGACAACAGTGGCCATATCATCTGGGATGTCTCAGCCTATGTTTTCTAAGGTTTTGTCCAGAGTGTTGTCTGCCCTGATGAAATACATGCGGAGCTACATTATTTTCCCTGAGGTGGACGAGTTGGCTACAGTGAAGGGTGATTTCTATGCCCTTGGACATATCCCCAACATCATTGGTGCCATTGATGGGACCCATGTGGCTTTGGTTCCCCCCAAAGAAAGTGAGCAGGTGTACCGAAACAGAAAAAGTTATCATTCGATGAATGTCCAGGTGGTCTGTTTGGCTGACCAGTACATCTCCCATGTAAATGCCAAGTTCCCTGGGTCAGTGCATGACGCGAATGTCATGCGAAATAGCAGCATCCCTTATGTGATGGAACAGCTACAGAGACACCGTGTGTGGCTAATTGGTGACTCTGGTTACCCCAACCTGTCGTGGCTACTGACCCCAGTGAGGAATCCCCGGACCAGGGCAGAGGAACGGTACAATGAGGCCCCTGGGCGATCTAGGAGGATCATAGAAAGGACCTTCGGGGTCCTGAAGGCCAGGTTTAGGTGCCTGCATATGACAGGGGGATCCCTCATGTACTCACCAAAGAAGGTGTGCCAGATCATCGTGGCCTGCTGTATGCTTCACAATCTCGCATTGCGACGCCAGGTGCCTTTTCTGCAGGAGGATGGTCCAGATGGTGGTGTTGTAGCAGCTGTGGAGCCTGTGGAAAGTGAAGAGGAGGAAGACGACGGGGACGACACGGACAACAGGGAGACAGTCATACAACAATACTTTCAGTAGCACACAGGTAAGAATCAGCCACCCCATTTTACATTTACTTAAGGCCTCATACGTCTCCACTGTCTGTGTTTCCCCCCAGTTCCAGTTAACTGATTTGTGACTTTCCCTTCCCTTTTCAGAGCTGTATGACCCACTGCCTGACTTCAGCTTTGTTTGCCCATGGACTAAAGCTTATTGAAATTGGTATGTTGTCATCACAAAGTAACTGGACATTATAGCACCGTTATGTGTAATACATTTGTTAAGAATACAAGCAGACTCCTGTTTTTTTAAGTGGAATCAGTGATTTATTTTAAGTGCTACATATAGGTACATGATTGGGAAACGGTGATGGGTGGGGGTGGAGTAATGTCCATGGCAGAGTCCAGTTCTCAGTCGCACAGGTGCATTGTCCATATGCCTGGAGAAGGATGGAGCAGGGGCAGTTCAAGGTTGGACAGGGTGACAATTTGGGACAGTGGGATGACATCAGGGGGTATCTTAGGCTGGCGGGGGTCTTGCAATCCTACTCTGTCTTCTTGTGAGATCTCAGGTTCCGCTTGCGGGGTGGTTCTTCTTCTGAAGGAGGTGGGGTTCTGGTGGCCTGTCGTTGTGTGGGGGCCTCCTGTCCACTAGCGCCGCCGGAGGTGGTAGGCTGTTCCTGGCCTGGGCTAGTGACAGGGGCCCTTTGGGGTGCCACATGGTCCTGCAATGTGGTGACGATCTGGGTAAGGGCCACGACGATGGTCCCCATTGCGGAACCGATGTTCCTCAGTTCCTCCCTGAACCCCATGTACCGTTCCTCCTGCAGTTCCTGGATCTCCTGGAACCGGGCCAGTACCGTCGCCATCGTCTCCTGGGAGCGGTGGTATGCTCCCATGATGGAGGAGAGGGCCTCTTGGAGAGTCGGTTCCCCGGGCCTGTCCCCCCCTGTCGCACAGCAGCCCTCCCAGTTCCCCTGTGTTCCTGGGCCTCTGTCCCCTGGACGGTGTGGCCACTACCACTGCCCCCAGGTCCCTGTTGTTGTTGGGGTGGTGGGTCAACCTGGGTGCCCTGAAGTGGTGGACACACCGCTGATTTACGTGTCCTGGAGACAGAGGCATGGGCCCGCTGGGTGGGAGCTGTGCTGGTGTTCCCAGAGGGGGTTGGGTCTGGTGTAGCCTGTGGCTGTCTGTGGGGAACCGACTGTCCAGAGGTCCCCGATGGGGCGGGCTGGTCGTCTGGCTCCAGGGAGACAGAGCTGCTGTCATCGCTGGGGGCCTCTTCTGGGGGTGGGATGGACATCTCTGGACCCTCCGTGGCGGTGTGGTGGCGTTCGGGTCCTGCAGGGGTATAAGAGTATGGTTATTGGTTCTGTGTGTGGCATTTCGTGTGATGGGTGGGTGTCCGTGTACCCAAGTGCAGGCATTCCCTTTTGGGGCTTTTGTGAGGGTGGCTTGTGGGGGTGATGTGTGTGTGCAGTGGGCATGCTTTGGTGATGGGTGTCCATGCTTTGTGGTCGCATGCAGGGCTTGGTGTTGGGATGGGTGGGTTGTGATGGTGAGCCTTTTGCTAGGGGTTGGTGTGATGGGGGAGGGGGTGAGGGTGGGGGTATGATTTGGCATGCAGGTGGGGTGGGGGTGGGAAGCAGTAGTGAAGATTTGCCTTACCAGAGTCCATTCCTCCGCCTACTCCTGCGAGGCCCTCAGGATGCAGGATGTGCAAGACTTCCTCCTCCCACGTGGTAAATTCTGGGGGAGTAGGCGGGGGTCCGCCGCCAGTCTTCTGCACCGCAATGTTGTGCCTTGATACCATGGAACGCACCTTCCCCCGTAGGTCGTTCCATCTCTTCCTGATGTCCTCCCGATTGCGTGGATGCTGTCCCACCGCGTTAACCCTGTCCACTATCCTTTGCCATAGCTCCATCTTCCTGGCAATTGTGGTGTGCTGCACCTGTGCCCCGAAGAGCTGGGGCTCTACACGGACTATTTCCTCCACCATGACCCTGAGTTCGGCGTCACTGAACCTGGGGTGTCTTTGGGGTGCCATGGGGTGGTGTGGTTGAGGTGTGGGGTGGCGTTTGTGGTGATGTGTGTGGTGCGTGTGGTGGTGTGTGGTGTTTTGTGCGTGGGTGTTGTGTGGGTGATGGTGTTGTGTGCCTCTGTGTTGTGGGATTGTCTATTCTGTGCTCTCTCTCTAGCCTTCGTCAATGATTTCGGGTCGTAGGGGCTTGTGGGTGATGTGGGTGTGTGTTTTATATTGTGTTTGGTGTGTGGGAGTGGTGTTAGTATGTGTATCAGGTGTGTGTATTTCAAACTGACCAATGTGGCTGAGTTTTCTATGTGGTTGTGTATTTTGACCGCGGCGGTGTGTACCGCCAATGGAATACCGCGTTTGAAAGACCGCCGCGTGGATTTGTGGGTCGGAATGGTATGGGCGTATTTCTGTTGGCGTGACGGTGGAGGTTTGGTCATCGCCATTTTTTCGCTGACCTTTGGTGTGGCGGACTTTTGTGGATGTCGGGTTTTTGGCGGTTTGCCAGTTGCGGGTCAGAATGACCGTAGCGGTTTGCCGCGGCGGTGCTATGGCGGTCTTCTGTCCGGCGGTAAGCGCCTTTTACCGCCGAGGTCAGAATGACCGCCACGGTGTTAATACGTAATATAACACCTTCCTTTGACCAATACATCTAGGCCCGTATTTATACTTTTTGACGCTAAACTGCGCTAACGCAGTTTAGCGTCAAAAACTTTTGCGCCGGCTAACGCCATTCTGAAGCGCCATGCGGGCGCCGTATTTATTGAATGGCGTTAGCCGGCGCAAGCAGACCGGCCCTGCCTGGTGTGCGTGGAAAAAAAACACGTACACCAGGCAGCGCCGGCGTAGGGAAAAATGGCGTTAGGGCATCTTAAAAATGGTGCAAGTCAGGTTGACGCAAAAAAATCGCCTCCACCCGATTTGCGCCATTTTTAACGACGCCCAGACGCCATTTACATGACTCCTGTCTTAGTAAAAACAGGAGTCATGCCCCCTTGCCCAATGGCCATGCCCAGGGGACTTCTGTCCCCTGGGCATGGTCATTGGGCATTGTGGCATGTAGGGGGGCACAAATCAGGCCCCCCATGCCAAAAAAAAATATAAAAGATTTTTTTTTATACTTACCTGAACTTACCTGAATGTCCCTGGGGTGGGTCCCTCCATCCTTGGGTGTCCTCCTGGGGTGGGCAAGGGTGGCAGGGGGGGTCCCTGGGGGCATGGGAGGGCAGCTGTGGGCTCATTTTGAGCCCACAGGTCCCTTAACGCCTGCCCTGACCCAGGCGTTAAAAAGAGGCGCAAATGCGGGTTTTTTTGCCCCGCCCACTCCCGGGCGTGATTTTTGCCCGGGAGTATAAATACGACGCATTTGCGGCGCAGTCATTTTTTTGGACGCGAACGCCTACCTTGCATCTCATTAACGCAAGGAAGGCGTTCACGCAAAAAAATGACGCTCTTTACTCATACTTTGGCGCTAGACGCGTCTAACGCCAAAGTATAAATATGGCGTTAGTTTTGCGCCGAATTTGCGTAGAAAAAAACAACGCAAATTTGGCGCAAACGGAGTATAAATATGCCCCCTAATTTGCAAGTACGAAACGCTCCAGAAAATGATTACTGCAGATAGCCTGATTGTCATTTGTGTAGGCCACCACAATCATCTTGTAGATCTTAACCAAGAGCCGGTTGGACTGAAAGGATAATGAAAGCTATTGAAATACATGTTTAAGATAAAGGCTCACTCATGCAATGGCAATAGACGATGGATGAGAGGGTGCTGAATGCCACTATTGCACATCACAGTCCTGATGCTGTGCAGGCTTTCAGTGGAATAAACTATCTTTGCTCCACGGAGGCCTGGATAAAAAAGGGCACACCTTATCATTATACATCCCTAGACATTTAATAAAGGCTCCTGCTTCCTTGAGGTTAGGTCAGTGACCTTTATAACTTTTGTAAGTGTGTTCATTACAGATTTGTAATGTCTTGTTGCTTAAATGATTTTGAATTCCATGTATGGTATTTTTTTTCCAATTAACAAACCTGAATAACTTTTTAAAGTCTTAGATGTGGCTGTTTCTTGTTGTGTAATGCTTCTGTGAGCCAGATCCATGAAGGCTTTTTGGAGCCCAATGCGCAGAATCATCCTTTTTATGACTGCAAATATGGCTTTTGATGTGTACAAACAACAAATTGAGATTCAGTAAGACTTTACAGAATCGCATTATAGATTTGATACCCAATACTGATTCAGCATTTGGTAGGTGCACGGTTAGCGTTTCCCTTCCAAATACAGAACCATAATGGCATGTATTAATGTTTTGTGACCAACATTCAATCGAAAAACATTCATATTTAATCGCACACGGAAAGGAATGCCCAATGGACCACCTCCCCTTTGAAAATGGTGAAAAAGAAACATTTTTTAAATGACTCCCCTTTTCCTTTAAGGCCCCACTATGAATCAGTATATCGCAAACTGAACCATGAGTACACATGTTAATTACAAAGTACCAACATAAGCCCTTAGGGTGCCAAACCACATTGACTTCAAAAGCTTTTGCCGGGTCATTGATAGATTTCCTTATGAGGCCGTTTTGGTCCCCTGAGGTAGTGGTCTGTTCGCCATGAAACACGTGTTGGCTGAGGCTGTACTTGATATCATGGCCCAGTTCTTAATTGATTTGAAATCTGGAGCATGTGAATCAAAAATTGTGTAGATTTTTGATGTTAGAATATTCAGTGATGTGAACCATTCTATGAATTAGGATGCTTGGTGTTGTGTGAGCTTTTTTTGTATATTTTCCCCAATAAAATGTAACAAAGGTGATATAAGAACTGGTCAGTGAATATTGTTTGAGGACAGGTGTGATTTGGCTCCGTACGAGCTTATGGTGGTTGAGTTATAATCAGTCAGGTGAGTTACTGACTAAGTAGGTAGTAGCCAGCGCAGCGCCAATGGCGTCTATTAACCCTGATGAGATTTAACCCCTAAGCTGCTGGACTTCTCTCCCCCCCCAGTGCTGAGCCTTTTTCTGCTATTTGGGGTAGTTCGTGCTTTGGCCCCCATAACCTTTGTCCACATAATCTATCCACGCTAAATTTGCATCCTTTATTTAACAACATCCTGAGGATTCTAAAAATACCGAGACTTTGTGGGTTCCCCTGGAGGAGACCAAGAAATTAGCCAAAATACAGCTAAAATTATGGGTTTCTTTTGAGAAATGGAAATAAAGTGTTGCAGAAGAAAGCATCTGTGTTTTTTCTCTGCCAATGAGTTGTGTTGCTAAAATCACCATCTCCCCTGCATTCAGGAACAGGCAGGCTTTCATAAGAAAACCACATTTTTTAACACAGTTTTGGCATTTTACTGGGGCATAACCCATTTAAACTATTTTTTGTGCTTTCAGTCTCCTCCCAGTTAGTGAAAAATGGGTGTGAAACCAATAGTGGATCCTGGACAGCTAAACATTTCCAGAAAGTAGACAAAATACTGAATTCAGTAAGGAGTAATTTGTGCAGATGTCAGTCAGTCACACAAGCTTTATTCGGTCTAATTTAACCATCAAAGCAATAACTTACAGCAATAAAAATATGATCTGTACATAATAAATATATAGTGTCAAAGGTTAAAAAGTAATCATAAAAATTAAAAAAAATTAAAAATCTGCGAATATACAAAAAAGTATTGGTGTAGATCTCACATGTATCTCACCTCCTATATGTGAGGAAGAATCGTCGATCTTTAGCTTCCTCATTATTAATTTGGTAAAAGACTCATTGAGCTTAAAACTATTATATAAACAATAGTTAAATTAAATAAGTTGAGATCGATGTTCAATTAATATCAAGTCACTATGGTTTTTAAAAAAATATGTACGTATGTGCCATGCGGACGCAAGGAACTTGCTGACCGCACAAGTTAAAAAGGAGGAACAGTCTCTCATCATCAACCTTAGGCCATCTTTACACGTTCTCAACCCCATATTCCTGCAGGCGGGGCAGAGCCATTTCCGCCGAACAAGCCCATAGGCAGGACAAATAAACATAAAGTGCACTACAGTTTCTGCAGGGCCGTTACAACTTGGAAATTGATCGATTAGCGGGGTAGAGCACCATGAACTAGTAAAAGACTTCAGGGGGAGGCATCCATACCTGAACCGAACAGACAGACTTTTGCTTAGTTGATCAGAATTCAAATCTAGAAAGGGTTCAAAGTGAGGATACCACTTGAAATCGAGAAAATGGGATGCCAACCTACCATATGAAGTGTACACTTAAAAGAGGGTGAATGACGGGTGCGAAAGGCGCATCTGATTCTCCTTATTATAATGACCTAAAGTGTTGAATCAAACGGTGCAAATGATTGGGGTCAAACCCTCTAACTCCCCAAAGTGACAACAATTGTTGTCCAATATTCAAAATCAAAATCAAATGCACACGTAATAATTACTCAAAACGGCATAATAACCATACAATGTAACAAATCAAGTCAAGATCTTTTTATAATTGCATTGAATATAAAAGCCAATGAATATCAGGTATTGAAGTCTCCCATCCAGAAATTTATTAATTAAATCGTCTAGAGATCAAACAAAACATAACCGTGTCAGGTTCACAGTCCCCGGTGGTATATAACACTCCAAATCATGTATCCATATGTGATTGTGTCCAAAGTCCATACGTGATTAAATCAAAAGTTCTCAATTCGTATCCTCATGTGACTTTACTTCCACATTAACAGTGTAATTGGTCATCTTCCCATTAGTGTCCATTCATCTCTCACAAAATTTAGTTCCAAGGTTGATCAGTATAATCAGTCGTCCTTAGTCTGTCCATGTGACTTTACTTCCACATTAACAGTGTAATTGGTCATCTTCCCATTAGTGTCCATTCATCTCTCACAAAATTTAGTTCCAAGGTTGATCAGTATAATCAGTTGTCCTTAGTCTGTCAACACGTGTTTCATCCGGGGAGTACCCCCAGGATTTCTTCAGGACTTCCTATAATTGTATTGTATATATAACGTTACACATTGTGATGATATGCAAATCAAAGTAGGCCTAATATTAGAAAAATGATTAGGTTTTTTCAAGCATAGAAGTAACATAAATCCGATAATATCCCAATTCGCAATGCACATTTTACATGCCAATTACATTAAACAAAATCAATAGTTACTAGAAACTCATGACTACACCTCTATGTATCTCATCCCCAAAGAAAATTGTTTCCTCATCTCTAAGAAAATTGTGTACACCTCATAGACCTAACCCCATACCATTGCAGTATAATGTCACAAAAATTGTTTAACAAAACATTAATTAATATGACCCCATAGTTAAACACTGACCGATCAGGTCTCCCAAGTAATTTGTAATTACACAAACTTGCTCAAAAGTTCCTACAGCTGTTTCTAGCATATTATACCATTACTGAGTACAAAGATACATGTCACAAAGAAACTCCAATTTTCTTATGGATACTGTTATTATGAAGCAAATAAAGAAAGAATACGTCTTTAAATTAAATTATCTCTCCCATAAGTCACCTTATCCAATTGTTATGAATCATGAAATACTATGCACCGTTTATCGAAGAAACGCTAACATATCTCATTAGTTTTCTAATTTATCATGCTTATATCTACAGATTCTATACTGTGTCAAAGCGAATGGTTAGAACTCACCAGGTTATTTAATTGAAAAGCGTGTACGCTGTAGAATTCCTTCGTGGTGCCGAAGCGAGTACGCTATGCCGGTGAAATAATCTAAGCCGAAGCCGTCATGGCTTCCGACTATTTACGTGATTGCACAGAAGCTAGAAATAAAGGACGGACTACATTATCTGTATTCCCAGATTCCGGGGAAGTAAAGATAGAAATAAAGAGCGGACTACTCCAGGTTTCAAATATTAGTCCGAGTTATCGTACTATACAACGTTTTGTCGTTGTTATCACTATACTGTTCCGAAAAGCATATTCTACTCTATTACAAAACTGTATTCTTGGTTATTTTATCCATGGAGCCATACTTAGAACTAATCTCATATGCCCTATTCTTCATCTCCTGGCCATAAGAAAATTGGAGTTTCTTTGTGACATGCATCTTTGTACTCAGTAATGGTATAATATGCTAGAAACAGCTGTAGGAACTTTTGAGCAAGTTTGTGTAATTACAAATTACTTGGGAGACCTGATCGGTCAGTGTTTAACTATGGGGTCATATTAATTAATGTTTTGTTAAACAATTTTTGTGACATTATACTGCAATGGTATGGGGTTAGGTCTATGAGGTGTACACAATTTTCTTAGAGATGAGGAAACAATTTTCTTTGGGGATGAGATACATAGAGGTGTAGTCATGAGTTTCTAGTAACTATTGATTTTGTTTAATGTAATTGGCATGTAAAATGTGCATTGCGAATTGGGATATTATCGGATTTATGTTACTTCTATGCTTGAAAAAACCTAATCATTTTTCTAATATTAGGCCTACTTTGATTTGCATATCATCACAATGTGTAACGTTATATATACAATACAATTATAGGAAGTCCTGAAGAAATCCTGGGGGTACTCCCCGGATGAAACACGTGTTGACAGACTAAGGACAACTGATTATACTGATCAACCTTGGAACTAAATTTTGTGAGAGATGAATGGACACTAATGGGAAGATGACCAATTACACTGTTAATGTGGAAGTAAAGTCACATGGACAGACTAAGGACGACTGATTATACTGATCAACCTTGGAACTAAATTTTGTGAGAGATGAATGGACACTAATGGGAAGATGACCAATTACACTGTTAATGTGGAAGTAAAGTCACATGAGGATACGAATTGAGAACTTTTGATTTAATCACGTATGGACTTTGGACACAATCACATATGGATACATGATTTGGAGTGTTATATACCACCGGGGACTGTGAACCTGACACGGTTATGTTTTGTTTGATCTCTAGACGATTTAATTAATAAATGTCTGGATGGGAGACTTCAATACCTGATATTCATTGGCTTTTATATTCAATGCAATTATAAAAAGATGTTGACTTGATTTGTTACATTGTATGGTTATTATGCCGTTTTGAGTAATTACTACCATATGAAGTGCATAACAGATAATTTTCCCTAACATGGGACCAGTAAACTGATTTCAAATGTTCCTTGTGAGCCCTCCTTAAATTATGGGGCTGACTCCAAAAGTCACTAAGTCCCAAAGTATGAAACCAATCCGAAATGTACTTGAGCCAAGGGATAGAGAGTACGTTCGGTCTATCCAATAGATCTTGCAAGGATTCCTTATATACAACCAATTCAGGGGTGGTCCAGATACGAACCCAAAAGTTAGAGGCCTTAGGGCTATTACGTCAGAGATGTGGGGGAACCCTAAGTCCAGAAACACTAGAACCAAGGGAGTGCTGCGAGGACATACCAAAAGCGATCTTACAAAGTTATTTTCCCCCACAGATAATTTACTAGTTTTAATGCAGCCCCAAACCTCTGCACCATAAACCGCAGGGCTCTGAGCCTTTGCTAGGTACATTTTAATGGCTGGGGAAACAACTTTCGCAGTAGTGGACTTTTGGAAACGCAAAATTGCCCCTGACCTATGTGCTAAAAGAGCTAAACTTTTTCCCACCTGGGCCTGCCAGTTCATGTCATTGCTGATTCTCACCCCTAGGTAATCAATAGAGCATACCTTGCTCAGAGGAACCTCATTATGTAAAATATTGCACCGTTTGGTGCGACCAAGACCAAAAATCATAAATTTAGTTTTATTAGAATTAAGCTCCAATCCATGGTCTGCACAGAACACACTGAACCTATTCAGGAGAACCTGAAGGCCCATAGGTGTTTTGGAGATCAGAAGGGAGTCATCATCAAATTAAAGGATTGGAACTTTTGAATTGTTCAGTGAAGGGGCATCATTTTGGTAGTCAGATACAACTTGCACCACCTCATTAATAAACAAAGAAAAAAGAGTGGGTGCCAGGACATAACCCTGGCGTACCCTTCTGCCTGATATTAATACGGTCGGTAAGTTCCCCCTGACTGCCCCATCTTACTCAAGCGTAGGTGTTCTCATGCAACCTTTGGATTAGGTGCACCAGATTCCTCGGGACACCAATTTTGTTTAGGACTTCCCACAGTTTCTCTCTTGGGATGAGATCAAAGGCGGACTTTAGGTCAGCAAAAGCAACATACAAGTTTTGTTTAGCCAAAGTAACGTATTTCCAGAGTAGCAGGAAGAGCCTAAAAACTTGGTCCATAGTACTAATTCTTGGGCGAAAACCGGCCTGGAGGGGGGATAAAACCTGGTTGGCTTGAACCCAATCCATAAGCCTATCTAGGACCTACTTAGAGAAAATCTTTTATAGGTTATCAATGAGACTAATTGGCGGTAATTTGCGGGCAGTCCCACGTCTCCTTTTTAATGGATAGGGATAATTTCTGCCCTGAGCCATGAATCAGGGATAGAGCCACCTGCTGCGATGGCATTCGACAATGTATTTATATACCACGCCCAAATGATGGGTTCAGACTTAAACAGGTCCCCCGGTATCTTATCAGGACCAGGAGCCTTAGTGGATTTCAGAGAATTAATAGCTGCTGTAGTTTCAGCAATTGTGAAAACAATGTCCTCCGTGGATCCTTCAATAAGAGGTCTGCATTCATCACCCCTATGGTCCACAGAGTCCTGCTGTATGGATGAAGTATAGATCTCAGAAAAATGGGCCACCCATCTTTCGGGCTGGATGTGCAAATTTAAAGTGTCATTACCCCCTCTATGCCTGTTAGTCAGCAACCTCCAGAAAGAACCCTCATCTCGATTTTTAACTGCCTCCAACAGCTTCTGCCAGATCTCAAATTCCCCATTTTTCTTTGCTAGATCCAGGGCCGTGGTGTAGCTAAGTCTGGCGGCCCTGATCTCCTCCTGTGAGTGCTTTTGGAGGGCCAATTTAAGATTGAACCTCGCGAGGTCACAATCTTCGTTGAACCATTCTCTAGATTGGATGTTTCGGGAGTATACCTAGAAGTAGTTTCTTTGTAGAAAAAGTTCTGTAGGATATTTATCAATTCAACATGGATGTTCAAGATTGGAATACTATCAACCTCTTGCTCATCAAAACTAGAGAACAGCTGTAGAAAGGAAGAGTAAATTTGCTTAATTAGGAATGGATTAGATGTAACTTTTGGCCAGCTGACACGAGTTTGCCTTAGATTCAGACAGGGGATCGGGACATCAGTGGTCTCTAGATGATGGGCTCTCCCAAAAGCTTGATTGGATAGAATAAGACATAGAGGGTGGTGGTCGCTATCATAGCGGGGTTCCACCTTCATATCCAAAGTATTTAACCAGAGCCTAATACCGACCAGGAAATAATCAATAGTACTGGAAGAGCACCCTCGCTTGAAAGTGGGAGCACGATTTGGATCAGATCTAGTACGACCATTGCATTCTCTAAGTCCAAATCGTAAGCAAAGGGAAGCCATCTGCATAGCAACACAAGAACCGATGCTGGGAGTATCGTCCTTCGTTTGGGGAATACCCCAAGATTCATCTTCTTCAGTTGTCAGATTACCTATAAGTAAGGAACAGTTTATATCACCCCCTACCACCAGATAGTTAGATGGATGCAGAAGTTTCATATACTCAGCTAACTGAGCAAGTGCCCTAGATTCCATACTACGGGGGACGGACCTCGTGTACCCATTGACCATGATCACTATAAAACAAGGCTGAAATATAAGTCTAAGACCCAATAAATCTAACGAATTAAGGGATAATACAGAATGGTCACATTCCAATTTCTTGTTTAATAAAATCATGACCCCACCCATAGGTCTACCAAAGCCTCCGGAGGCAGGTTGAGCTGCGGAAAAATATGTTGTAAACCCCTCAACATATATTATCTCTTCTGCCCAAGCATCCTGAAAAAAACATATATCTTGCTTAGAGATAAGGTTGACCCAATCGGGATCTCCCAGCTTTTTCGCTATTCCAGCCACATTCCAAGACATAGGGGGTCATTCTGACTCTGGCGGTCCATGACCGCCATGGCGGAGGGCGGCGGAAGCACCGCCAACAGGCTGGCGGTGCTTCCTGGGCGATTCTGACCGCGGCGGTAAAGCCGCGGTCAGAAAAGGGGAGCCGACGGTTTCCCGCCGGTTTCCCGCTGGCCCAGGGAATCCGCCATGGCGGCGCTGCTTGCAGCACCGCCATGGGGATTCCGACCGCCTTCCCGCCAGCCTGTTTCTGGCAGTGTCCACCGCCAGTACCAGGATGGCGGGAACGGGTGCCGTGGGGCCCCTGGGGGCCCCACACAGATTTTCACTGTCTGCTGTGCAGACAGTGAAAATCGCGACGGGTGCCACTGCACCCGTCGCACCCCTGCAACTCCGCCGGCTCCATTCCGAGCCGGCATCATTGTTGAAGGGGCTTTCCCGCTGGGCCGGCCGGCGGTCTTCTGGCGGTCGCCCGCCGGCCCAGCGGGAAAGCCGGAATGGCCGCTGCGGTCTTTTGACCGCGGAGCGGTCTTTCGGCGGGAACCGTTTGGCGGGCGGCGACCGCCGACCGCCGCGGTCAGAATGACCGCCATAATGTTAAGTTCAGGAAGCACAAATGTTGGCCTGGCTCTCAGGGGTGCAGTGAGCTCCAAAGCCCCTGGTCGTTTGTCTCTATAGGCTGTAGTAACTACAATGGGGAACTCTGAGGGTGGAGCAGCATTTAGTCAGTCAATATCGGATAACATAGGGGAAGGGATCTCGGTCATAAATGGTCGATTGCTCTTAAATGGACCCGGAGCCCCTCCTACAAGAACATTAGATGGTCTGTCAATCCTTCGTGTCTCGCCCCCCCGGAGGGTACATACAGAGGCCAATTCCGGTATCTCTGTCAGATTTCAGAGGGCTGGTCTGTAGATTGAAAGCCATAAGGTTATCGACCATGGTGGTATCGAAAAGAAGAATTGAAATATAATCAAAACCTGAATCTGGTTGGGGATGTCTGCGTACCTCCCGAATATCAGACCGAATAACAGAGAGACGTCCTCTGTATGCGAATCCAATAAGTAACTTTATTAGTGAGAGATTCATAAGACTCTCTCTGGCCAGCAGACAACCTGGGGACCCCTGTCATGTAGATATAAGCATCCTTCCTGCTCTGGTCATATCTCCCCTTTGGATCAGTCGCCTGAATTAGTCTAGATTGGCCTCGATGTGAAACTCTGAGTGGACTAGCAGGCACCTCTATGCCCTTACCATCCTTAGCTTCCTTGGAAAAATAATTTTTACAGGGAAGACTCTGATCATTATTTTTTGAGGCAAGATTAAGCATACGCCCAGTATCAGTGGGAGTATCGACGGGAGAGGATAAGCAACTCCCTTTTTGTTCATTGCCATACTCGTGGGCTTCACCCCCAACTTTAAGCATTTGGGGAAAATAGTTAAGTTATCCCTAGTGTCTAGTGTTTCTAGCGTGTTGGACCCCCCGGTCAGCTCAGGGTTGTGGTCATACGTACTGGGCAATTTGCAGTTACATGTTACCTTCTGATCAGATAGTCCAGATTTTTTTTCCAAAATTACCACTACCAAGGACTTTAAATCGTCGAGCTTCTGGGAGATAGCTTCCAGTTCGAGCGACCTTTTACGCTGGGTCGACCAGTCCTGTTCCTCTATATCGGGTTCCGCTAGAATTAAAGGTGGAGAACAACCTAGGCTCCCACTAGAAGTAGATAGGGGTAAAAATCTGTTCGAACAGGGAATGTCACTAGAAATTATAGTCTTAGAGCCTGAGTGCAGGGAGTTCTTGGTTTGGGTGCATTCTACAGCTTCAGTGTTCGAAATATGCCTCGTTGATGGTGAGGGAATTGCAGCCTGGGATATAGGAGGCGAATGGAGGTCCACTTCCACAGTCAGATGAGGTGTCCGCAGTTTCTTATTAAATAGATTTGAGATCTTCCTATGCGTAAAAGTGGCAGAAATAGGGGGGGTGGTGATAGATGGGCTCCTCAATTTTGCCTCTACTTCCTCAAACAGGGAGTCAATAGCTTGAAATTGATTCCTAATAGGCTTAGGAGGGTCGTCTAATTTCCTACTGGCTCGCTTCTTGTGTTTTTTAACACCAGAGTGTGGCGCAGAAACATCATCTGCCTTCCGCTTCCCCATTACTGACTGCGTGATATCCAAATCCAAATAACTAAGGCCCCCAAACGAAAGTTAAAGATGGGTGGCCCGGCCCGGCCTCTGTCGGTCGTGACGGGCGAAGGACGGGCCTGCCCTTGGCCCGGGCTTCGCCCGGACGCGTCCCGCGCAGCGGTGTTGTGCGGCGCGCTTAATAGCGCCCGCGAGGTTCCCCAGGTGTGTGGGAGCGAGGAGGTGCCTGGGACTTGGAGTCCCATCAGGCAAGAACAAGTGGCAGCCAGATGCTCCAAGGTTTTCCTATAGAAAGTAACACTTGAAATATTAAAATATTGAAATTGAATTGAAAAAAACCATCCATTTTTATGTTTTCTTCTCTATCTTTTTCCAACTATGGCAGATGTTTGAAAGCAATATACCGTTACATATGCTGGCCCCTGCTGGTTTCGTGGATATGTAGGTCTTGTAGGTTCATCAAGAACCCTAGGTACCCAGAGCCAATAAATGAACTGCACTTTGCAATAGGTTTTCATTGTATACCGGGTAGACAGCAATATTTTTGGTAAAATATAAAGAGTAAAAAATAGGTGTCAAGAAAACCTATATATTTCCTAAATGGGCACAAGATATGGAGTTTATAAGCAGTGGTTATTTTCACATCTCTGAATTCGGGGGTACCAATACTATCATGTGAATTCCAGGGCATTTCTGAAAATGACTTCTATCTTGCATACTGTCTTACATTTGGAAGGCACTAATGTAGAGAAAGACAATTGGCAATAGCACTTGTTCTTCTATTCTGTGTTCCTCCAAGTCTCCTAATAAAAAAGGTACCTTGCTTGTGTAGGTAGGCCTAGTGCCCGCAACAGGAAACGCCCAAAAATGCAATGTGGACACATCACATTTTTCCAATTAAAACGGATGCATTTTTTGCAAAGTACCTAGATGTGGATTTTGGCCTCTAGCCCAGCCGGCACTTTTAGAAACCTAGCGAAAATATGCATTTTGGAAAACTAGACACCTAGACGAATCCAGAATGGGGTGACTTGTGGGGCTCCCACCAGGTTCGGTCACCCAGAGTCCTTTGCAAACCTCAACATTTGTCTAACAAAACACACTTTCCTCACATTTCAGCGATGCAAAGTTCTGGAATCTGATCAGAACTCAGAGGGGAGCAACACATTTCTTTCCACCCAGCGTTCCCCCAAGCCTTTCGATAAAAATAGTATCACACTTGTGTGGGTAGGCCTAGTTCCCGCGACAAGAAACGCCCCAAAACACAACATGGATACATCACATTTTTCCAATGAAAACGGACGTATTTTTAGCAAAGTGCCTAGCTGTGAATTTTGGCCTCTAGCTCAGCCGGCACTAAGGGAAACCTAGAAAACCTATGCACTTTTGAAAACTAGACACCCAGGGGAATCTAGAATGTGGTGACTTGTGGGGCTCTCCACAGGTTCTGTCACCCAGAATCCTTTGAAAACATTTCAGCGATGCAAAGTTCTAGAATCTGAGGGGAGCAACAAACTTCCTTCCACCCAGCGTTTCCACAAGTCTCTTGATACAAACTGTACCTCACTTGTGTGGTTAGGCCTAGTGCCCACAACAGGAAATGCCACCAAAACATAACATGGACACATCACATTTTCCCAGTGAAAACAGATGCGTTTTTTGCAAAGTGTATTGCTGTAGATTTTGGCCTCTAGCTCAGCCGGCACCTAGGGAAACCTAGAAAACCTGTGCATTTTTTAAAACTAGACACCTAGAGAAATCCTGAATCCTTCTGGGGCTCTCACCCGGCTCTGTCACCCAGAATCCTTTGCAAACCTCAAAATCTGTCTAAGAAAACAGACTTTCCTCACATTTCAGCGATGCAAAGTTCTGGAATCTGAGGGGAACAACATAATTCTTTCCACCAAGCATTCCCCCAAGCCTTCTGATAAAAATGGTACCTGATTTGTGTGGGCAGGCCTAGTTCCTGTGACAGGAAACACCCCAAAACACAACGTGAACACATCACATTTTCCCAATGAAAACTGACGTGTTTTTTGCAAAGCGCCTTGCTGTGGATTCTGGCCTCTAGCTCAGCCGCTACCTCTGGAAACCTAGCACACCTATGCATTTGTGAAAACTAGATGCCCAGGGGAATCCAGAATGGGGTGACTTGTGGGGCTCTCACTAGGTTCTGTCACCCAGGATCCTTTGCAAACCTCAAAATTTGTCTAAAAAACAAATTTTCCTCACATTTCAGTGATGCAAAGTTCTGGAATATGAGAGACGCAACACACTTCTTTCCACCCAGCATTCACCCAAGCCGTCCAATAAAAATGGTACCTCACTTGTGTGGGTAGGCCAAGTGCCTTCAACAGAGAAGGGCCCAAAACGTACTGTGGCGATAATGATAACTGAGGTGACTGTACTAAGTAGTTCTGGGATCTGGAACCATTTAGGGAAACCTACCAAACCCAGACATTTCTAAACAAAATAGTTCACAAAGGTGTGGCTTGTGTGGATTCCCCAAGGATTTTTCCCCAGAATACCCTGCAAAGGTAAAATGTTGAATAAAAACAGTATTGTTCCTTGCATTTCTGTGAAACCGGAGGCAGATCCTTCTCTCACCTCGCAGCCAAAATCTGGAACTCGCTGCCCGCCAACCTACATAAGACCCAAGACCTCCTGACCTTCAGGAAGCGTCTCAAGAGCTGGCTCTTCAAGCAGTAGCACCCCCTCCTCCCCCCCAGCACCTTGAGACCCTTCCGGGTGAGTAGCCCGCGCAACAAATAAATTGATTGATTGATTGATTTACATCATACTGCAAATTAAACATCTACTAAGTTCTGACAGAGAATGAACATGGCAAGCAGGTCAAACACTGACTACTACCCCCACCGGAGCACTCCGAAGTATTCTTTCTTAAAAATCAGTATCCACTTAGTTATGTAGTAAATATGATCCATGTCCAACAATAAATTCAGCTCAAAGCTCCAATTTGAGGCATGTCTGACCCACCCTTTAGCTACCATTTCCAACACTAATGGGCTATGATCCGAATTAACCCTGGGGAACTTCTCGATTTTACAATCTAGAAGGAGAGAGTGAGAAACCAAGAAATAATCGATGTGGTGTTGAAAAATAAGTAAACCCAGAATGCGCAGATCTTTTATCCCATCAGACATCTACCAATCCATGGTCTCCGAACAAGTTACACAATGCCCAGAATACCATTCAACAAAAATTGAACATTGCACTCCAGGAAGTCCATTCATCTGCTTCTTTATTTGATAAAAGTGTGTGCTTCCATCACCTAATGCGTCTCACCAACAAAGGTCTTGAACACAGGTAGCCATTGTCTCTTTTTCCCACAATTTATATCCTATGTTTGTCATTACTACAGCATTCTGGGACATGTAGGTTTTCAGTGTTTTTGTTACATTTTTTAATTTTTTTGACATTTTTAACACTTATTACATTTTTAACACTTAGGCTGTCCCATTCCTCCTAAACTCTAAATTTGCACCATAATTCTAAATATTCGTTTTATTTTCTGCTGTTACTAATCGCTTTGTTCATTTTCCTGTTAAAAGGTAAAGAGATTTGGGGACAGCTGTATAATATCTAGGATACCATATCTTCATATACATAATTTTCTATTATATCATTCACACTTTGGCCCTCATTATGAACTTGGCGGCAATCACTGCTGACCGCCGTGGTGACAGTGAACAGAAGACTGCCAGTGGCGGTAGACTGGACACCGCCGAATTATAGTGCCAAAAATTAAAACCTCCAAAAATCCTGCAACCTCCACCCACCGCCAGAGCCCACAAAGGCAGAATGCCAGTACACCCAACCCACCACCGCCATATAGACAAATCCTCCACCCACCAAATAATGAAGTACAAATAAGCGTGGTGATAGTGGATGACGAACGACCACTGACAGTATGGACCGCCACGGCAAGCAATGGGACCCACCAACATCAAATGCACACATTGGCAACTTTGAAACCCACACACCTGACACAGATCCACAACACTATAAAACACCCACACACATACCCCACAATCCTTTGCAGCGTCAATAGCACAACTGAGATTGACAACACAACACGCATACACTGAACACATAACACAAGTCACACACACAAATATACCACCAAAACACATACAAACCCCAAACACCTTTATAAGCCACACACACAGCACCCTCATCAATACACCTGCAACACACCACCCACAACACACACCATGGCACCAACCTAAGCACCCCTGCTTCACAGTTAGGGAGCTAAGGACCATGGTAGACGAAATACTCAAGGTCGAGCCACAACTATTCGGGGCACAGGTGCAGCAGACACCCGTGGCCAGGAAGATGGAGCTATGGCAGACGATTGTCAACAAGGTCAACGCAGTGGGAAACCATCCATGAACAAGGGATGACATCCGGAACAGATGGAACGACCTGCGTGGGAAGGTTCGGTCAATGGCATTCAGGCACAGCATCGCCGTACAAAAGACTGGTGGCGGTCCCCCACTTACATCCTCCCCGAATACACCGGCTGGGAGGGGACGGTCCTGGCAATCCTGCACCCAGAGGGCCCACTGGACTCACTGGAATACTGGGTAAGTCAACCACTATACCAAAACATCTAACCCACCTATAATGCATGTATCACCCTACCCCTCTGACTCCCACCAGGACCCCATCCCCAGCCAGTCCACACCACCCACATCCAACTACCCTGCATGGCCACTATCCCACAAACAGACCTAATTCCTGCCCCCTGTGCACAGTCACCTACACCTGCATGGATTCCCAGTGGCACTACAGCACCCACAATGCACCTCCACCCCCCCACATAAAATGCAAACAAATGTACACAAAGGGACCTTGCATGCCACGACAGGGGAATATAAGCACAAAATAGGGCAGAGCAGTGCATCAATTGCCGAAAAAGTACCTGACACCCACATGTCCATCCCCCCCCACAGGCACCACCACCAATGCAACCCGGACGGAACCGCCAAGAAGTGCCAGCTCCCCACAAGAAGACAGAGGCCCCACTCAGGAGAGTGCAGAGGGATGAATGGAAATTGAGGAATGCCCTGGCCCATCACACAGTCCTGGACTGCCACCCTCCAGAGCCCCACCAAAGATACCACTGACAGCCCTACCACCCAGCCACCATCATCAGCTCTGGCCAAATGACCCCACACCAATGTCTCCCGGCTACAGACTGGCAGCCCACATGTACAGAGGCCTGAGTGTTATGCTATTAATTGTGTTTGACCAATGACTTTGTGTTTCACCACTGCGCATATTAGTTGCTCAGTGTTTACCAGGAGCACATTACATTCTGTTTCAGTTTAGCTGCCTATTGGCTTTAACATGGCATTAGACATTAAATTTGGTATTTAGGTTAGCTGCCTATTGGCTTTAATGTGGAGTTAGCCATTGCAGTTGAGACACGGCAGATGAGCTGTGTTTTTCCAAGCTGTGTTTTTCCACATGGTTGACCAAGCTGTGTGTTTCAAATTGAATTCACACAAACCCTAGCTGATAAGAGAGCATACATTTGGTGTTTTTCCTTTCTGCTCAGCCTTGGGAAGAGGAGGGGTCTAGGAGATCTGGCTAGTCTCCAATGGCTTGTTTCATTTCCCGAGTCTGAGAGGAGGGGGCATGTTTTTGTAACGGTGGGCCTGGGCAGCAGCGAGGAGAGATCTTTCAGGACTTCGGGCAGGAACGGATGTCAGCTGCCTGTCTCCCGTTTGGGTGGAAAGTCTCTTTCTCGCAGTTGAACCGGAGTCATCAACTTGAGGCTAGGAGAAGGATGACAAGCAGAGATAGGCCCTACGGTGATGCAATTTTGACTTTTATGCTTTGCTTTGAAGTTATGCTGTAATATAATCACATGTATTTGCTGTGTACATTGCAACTGAGAAGTACTTTGATATATTTAGCTTTTATTGCTGCAACTACATTTAAACGTGTGCTTCCAACCTACTAATCTCGTCTTTCAGGAATCTCATGGTGAAGTAATAATAACAATAAATGTCTTCTTTAAACTAAGAAGTGCATTCCAGAGAAGTTTCGTAAGCCCGGTCATAAGATAAGAGAAGGAAGGCAAAACACTGAGTCTCCACCCACCAACAGGCAGGATAATGAAGGGCCAACTGCAAGTGAAACTGCCAGACCTGTGCTGGGGACACAGGGGCAAGGGCCAGTGGAAGGACATCAGTGGTCCAGGTGGGGGGTGATATCTGAGGTTCTAGGAGCATACCACCATACCCAGGACAGGATGAGCCAGATCCTGGCCACCTTGGAGCAGAATCAGAGGCTGCAGGTTGCACACCACCAGGAGGCCATGGAGCAATGGAAACAGCTTAATGCCATCATGGCCTCCATTGCAGGGGTGCTGCAGCACCAGTCCCACAGCCAGCCTGAGTTCTCCACCCACCTGCAAGCCCCCACCACCAGCCAGAATACTGCCCTGCCCTCTACATCTGCAGCAGCTATTGGACTGGTGGCACTGCCAAAGGACACACAGGAAACCAGCACCCCTACCCCTGCAGCACAGCCCCAGCCACACAAACGTACCGTCAGACCCAGACATGCCACTGAAACACCAGCCAAGACCAAGCCCACTGATTGTGCCCTGAACTGTCTCCCTTGTGTGCCACTGTGCTCCCTTGTTGACTTGCCACTGCCATCACACCATCTACTAATGGCCACATGGAACAAAACACAGCTGAGCATATGTACCTGAGTATGTATTTGCACCATGTGCACACTCCCTATCACTGTCTGACGAATTATGGATATTTTGTCACTTAATAAATACACCTATGCACTCCAATCGTATGTCCCTCGCCAATATGAGATATAAATTGTGAGTGTGTATGAATTAGCCCCTTCATTGCAGAAGGGGATCCGACGCACTTCAATGTCTGAAATAATTCACACTGTACATAATATTGGGTTACGTGGCACATGCCACTTCAGTCATCAGTTAACAGTGTCACTGACCATAGACACCACATTACCAATTACATTAGTCAGACTGAAACTATGCAGTGAAGACATCTGCATCATTGAAAAGTACGTTATAGTCACTAGAAGTATAGGGAGATCAGCTGGTTCCTGGAGTTGATATCTTCCCCCTTCAGCATCACTCTCACCCCCTCTCTGAGGTTGCTGGGCTGGTTGGACAGCACCCTCCTGTAGGAAAGTACCATCTTGCCTGGCATGTTACCCCCATATTTCACTGTATCTATGTTTTTTTATGTGTCACTGGGACCCTGCCAGCCAGGGCCCCAGTGCTCATAAGTGTGCCCTGTATGTGTTACCTGTGTTATGACTAACTGTCTCACTGAGGCTCTGCTAATCAGAACCTCAGTGGTTATGCTCTCTCATTTCTTTCCAAATTGTCACTAACAGGCTAGTGACCAATTTTACCAATTTACATTGGCATACTGGAACACCCTTATAATTCCCTAGTATATGGTACTGAGGTACCCAGGGTATTGGGGTTCCAGGAGATCCCTATGGGCTGCAGCATTTCTTTTGCCACCCATAGGGAGCTCTGACAATTCTTACACAGGCCTGCCACTGCAGCCTGAGTGAAATAACGTCCACGTTATTTCACAGCCATTTTACACTGCACTTAAGTAACTTATAAGTCACCTATATGTCTAACCTTTACCTGGTAAAGGTTGGGTGCTAAGTTACTTAGTGTGTGGGCACCTCCACATTGTTCAGGGCCAATTCCCCGGACTTTGTGAGTGCGGGGACACCATTGCACGCGGGCACTATACATAGGTCACTACCTATGTATAGCTTCACAATGGTAACTCCGAATATGGCCATGTAACATGTCTAAGATCATGGAATTGCCCCCCCAATGCCATCCTGGTATTGGGGAGACAATCCCATGACTCCCCGGGTCTCTAGCACAGACCTGGGTACTGCCAAACTGCCTTTCCCGGGGTTTCACTGCAGCTGCTGCCAACCCCTCAGACAGGTTTCTGCCCTCCTGGGGTCCAGCCAGGCGTGGCCCAGGAAGGCAGAACAAAGGACTTCCTCAGAGAGAGGGTGTTACACCCTCTCCCTTTGGAAATAGGTGTCAGGGCTGGGGAGGAGTAGCCTCCCCCAGCCTCTGGAAATGCTTTGATGGGCACAGATGGTGCCCATCTCTGCATAAGCCAGTCTACACCGGTTCAGGGACCCCTCAGTCCTGCTCTGGCGCGAAACTGGACAAAGGAAAGGGGAGTGACCACTCCCCTGACCTGCACCTCCCCTGGAAGGTGCCCAGAGCTCCTCCAGTGTGGTCCAGACCTCTGCCATCTTGGAAACAGAGGTGCTGCTGGCACACTGGACTGCTCTGAGTGGCCAGGGCCAGCAGGTGACGTCAGAGACTCCTTCTTATAGGCTCCTTCAGGTGTTGCTAGCCTATCCTCTCTCCTAGGTAGCCAAAACTCCTTTTCTGGCTATTTAGGGTCTCTGCTTTGGGGAATTCCTTAGATAACGAATGCTAGAGCTCATCAGAGTTCCTCTGCATCTCTCTCTTCACCTTCTGCCAAGGAATCGACTGCTGACCGCGCTGGAAGCCTGCAAAACTGCAACAAAGTAGCAAAGACGACTACTGCGACACTGTAACGCTGATCCTGCCGCCTTCTCGACTGTTTTCCTGGTGGTGCATGCTGTGGGGGTAGTCTGCCTCCTCTCTGCACTAGAAGCTCCGAAGAAATCTCCAGTGGGTCGACGGAATCTTCCCCCTGCAACCGCAGGCACCAAAGAACTGCATCACCGGTCCTCTGGGTCTCCTCTCAGCACGACGAGCGAGGTCCCTTGAACTCAGCAACTCTGTCCGAGTGACTCCTTCAGTCCAAGTTTGGTGGAGGTAAGCCCTTGCCTCCCCACGCCAGACTGCATTGCTGGGAACCGCGTGTTTTGCAGCTACTCCGGCTCCTGTGCACTCACTGAGGATTTCCTTTGTGCACAGCCAAGCCTGGGTCCCCGGCACTCTAACCTGCATTGCACGACCTCCTGAGTTGTCCTCCGGCGGCGTGGGACTCTCTTGTGCAACTTCGGGTGAGCACCGATTCACTCCACTTCATAGTGCCTGTTCCGGCACTTCTGCGGGTGCTGCTTGCTTCTGAGTGGGCTCCTTCTCTTGCTGGGCGCCCCCTCTGTCCCCTCAAGCAATTGGTGACATCCTGGTTCCTCCTGGGCCACAGCAGCATCCAAAAACCCTAACTGCAACCCTTGCAGCTAGCAAGGCTTGTTTGCGGTCTTTCCGCGGGAAAACACTTCTGCACGACTCTTCACGACGTGGGACATCCATCCTCCAAAGGGGAAGTTTCTAGCCCTTGTTGTTCGTGCAGAATCCTCAGCTTCTACCATCCGGTGGCAGCTTCTTTGCATCCACAGCTGGCATTTCCTGGGCATCTGCCCACTCCCGACTTGATCGTGACTTTTGGACTTGGTCCCCTTGTTCCACAGGTACCCTCGTCTGGAAATCCATCGTTGTTGCATTGTTGGTGTTGGTCTTTCCTGCAGAATTCCCCTATCACAACTTCTGTGCTCTTTGGGGAACTTAGGTGCACTTTGCACCCACTTTTCAGGGTCTTGGGGTGGGCTATTTTTCTAACCCTCACTGTTTTTTTACAGTCCCAGTGACCCTCTACGAGGTCACATAGGTTTGGGGTCCATTTGTGGTTCGCATTCCACTTCTAGGATATATGGTTTGTGTTGCCCCTATCCCTATGTGCCCCCATTGCATTCTATTGTGACTATACATTGTTTGCACTGTTTTCTATTGCTATTACTGCATATTTTGGTATTGTGTACATATATCTTGTGTATATTTGCTATCCTCATACTGAGGGTACTCACTGAGATACTTTGGCATATTGTCATAAAAATAAAGTACCTTTATTTTTAGTATATCTGTGTATTGTGTTTTCTTATGATATTGTGCATGTCACACTAGTGGTACTGTGGGAGCTTCACTCGTCTCCTAGTTCAGCCTAAGCTGCTCTGCTAAGCTACCTTTTCTATCAGCCTAAGCTGCTAGACACCCCTCTACACTAATAAGGGATACCTGGGCCTGGTGCAAGGTGTAAGTACCCATTGGTACTCACTACAAGCCAGTCCAGCCTCCTACACCTCCTCTTCCAGAAGGGGGATAGTTTTACTCACAGCCAAGCTGTGCAGCTTGCAGCAAACCACCACTATCTTACACACCCTGTCAGGGACATAGCAAAGGGATCCCCCAGAGAGATGGAAGCAACAAAATCTAGCCTTCAGGAGACCTATAGTGCGCTCAATCACCCTCCTAGTACGTCCGTGGGCCTCATAATAATTCCTCTCTGCATCTGTTCTGGTATTTCTCACGGGTATCAGGAGCCATTGCAAGATGGGGTAGTCAGAATCACCTGCAAAAGTGGGCGAAACAGGACCTTAAGAAACTGACTTTACATGCACATTGGCTGGCTGTCAGCTATGTACAGATCCAGTGTCATACACACTCACCTATGAGCCATCCTCTGTCACATTGTAGTTGTTCCATCAAGTGTGGTACACTGCTGTTTCTCAGGACAAAGGAATTATGGATTGAGCCTGGGAACCTGGCATTGACATGTGATACGTACTGGTCAGCAGTACACACCAATTGTATATTCATGGAGTGATAGTTCTTCTGATTCCTGTATACCTGTTCATTCACTCTTGGGGGTATGAGAGCTATGTGGGTTCAGTCAATGGCACCAATCACATGGGGGATGTTAGCGAAGGCATAACATCCAGATTTGATGGCAGGAAGTTCAGCCCATTGGGGAAACTGGACATACGTTTGCAGGTGCAGGACAAATGCATCCAGGAATTTTTACTGGATGAGGCTGAACATTGGATGTGAGACCCCTGCACCTATGCCCACTGTCACCTGAAATGAGCCTCTAGTCAAAAATGGAGTACAGATATGTGTAGGAAAGTACCATATTGCCTGGCATGTTACCCCCATATTTCACTGTATATATGTTGTTTTAGTTGTATGTGTCACTGGGACCCTGCCAGCCAGGGCCCCAGTGCTCATAAGTGTGCCCTGTATGTGTTACCTGTGTTATGACTAACTGTCTCACTGAGGCTCTGCTAATCAGAAGCTCAGTGGTTATGCTCTCTCATTTCTTTCCAAATTGTCACTAACAGGCTAGTGACCAATTTTACCAATTTACATTGGCATACTGGAACACCCTTATAATTCCCTAGTATATGGTACTGAGGTACCCAGGGTATTGGGGTTCCAGGAGATCCCTATGGGCTGCAGCATTTCTTTTGCCACCCATAAGGAGCTCTGACAATTCTTACACAGGGCTGCCACTGCAGCCTGAGTGAAATAACGTCCACGTTATTTCACAGCCATTTTACATTGCACTTAAGGAACTTATAAGTCACCTACATGTCTAACCTTTACCTGGTAAAGATTGGGTGCTAAGTTACTTAGTGTGTGGGCACCCTGGCACTAGCCAAGGTGCCCCCACATTGTTCAGGGCCAATTCCCCGGACTTTGTGAGTGCGGGGACACCATTACACACGGGCACTATACATAGGTCACTACCTATGTATAGCTTCACAATGGTAACTCCAAATATGGCAATGTAACATGTCTAAGATCATGGAATTGCCCCCCCCCCCAATGCCATCCTGGTATTGGGGAGACAATCCCATGACTCCCCGGGTCTCTAGCACAGACCCGGGTACTGCCAAACTGCCTTTCCCGGGGTTTCACTGCAGCTGCTGCTGCTGCCAACCCCTCAGACAGGTTTCTGCCCTCCTGGGGTCCAGTCAGGCTTGGCCCAGGAAGGCAGAACAAAGGACTTCCTCACTACAAGCCAGACCAGCCTCCTACAAGATAGTACTTGCACAGTTGTAGGGATGGCATGCTGATTCCGATTAGCCCGTTTCAGTACAGGATCCATTAATGCACAGAGGTCATGGACAGTAGCTCTATTGAGTCTGTAGGTGACAATGATGTGCTATAAGATAGAAAGGTACACTGTTCCAAAAAGGATATAAAGTGTGATAATAATGCAGGGTCGGAATCACTCAGTGATATCAGTGATATCAGGAGAGCCCTCAAGCACCCAATAGGATTACAAGCTTCTTCACTGGGCTATCTCCTCGTCAGACCGGTGCTGCAATGTCTGACGGACCACCCCTAAAATCGAGATGGTGCTAAACCGTAGGCAGTTTGCCAAATTAGGGTCTGAAACGAATACTAACTATGAAAGATATGAGTGGATATATGTCAGAGAGATAGGGAGAGTTAAAATTAGCTCTGAGCCTTAAACATAACTTTAATAAATCAGGGAAAGGTTCAGCCCAAGATTAAAAGTCATAAGGAATGAATGCGGGAATAATGTCCCGCTACACTCTATACAGGGGAAAAAAGGTAGTGTACCTAATCCTGTCAAAATATGATCACAATGATGTGACATTCCTCCATAGTTTCCAAGTGTCCTAACCCTGTATGCCAAGTTGTATGGGCAACCAGAGGAGCAGGTGAGTTGGCATCTGTCATCCTTAGATGTGTGTGATTGTGGCGGATGCCTGTATGCATGTGAGTTTGATGTGTGACTGCCCAGCCATAGACTGTATGGCATGCACTGTATGTGAGTTGATAACTTGCCTTTCAACAATGGCCATTCCATAATGAACTGCATGGCATTTGTATTTGGTGCACAAGTACTTATGTATGTTTTTTTCTTTCTGTGTGTCCCATGCAGGTCAGTGCCCATCAAAAGAAAGGCCTGTGGCAAGCCATCGCCAGGGAGGTGCGGACTCTGGGAGTATGCAACCAGTGAGCACCCACTGCAGTAAGCAGTGGGAGGACCTGAGGCACTTGGCCAGGAAGACTGGGGAGGCCCAGCTGGGGAAGGCCTCCCAACGAGGAAGGGTTGCCCGTTGGACCCTGCATTCTGGCAGTGGCCTATTCTGATATGGATGGGTGCTTGAAGGCAGCACAGCAGCCACAAGGGGGTGAGTACCATCACTTTTGTGATACTGCTTTGATGGATGGATGTTGGGGCTGTGGTATGTATGCATCCTAGTGCCAGACACCTGAACAGGTGTGTTCCTGTAGTGCTGCCCCCTCAATGTCCCTGGAATGGTGTGAGGGCTGGTTTGGCCAGTCTCCATAGGCACATGGGGGGTCCCCTTTCAGTCATCTGGTATGCTTTGTGGCCTCATTGACTTGTAAGTGCATTGGCTGGGCATGGTCTCTCATGGGTGTACTCCACACAGTGTATCAGGTCTGTGTTTTCTGTGGGTAATGTGGTGTATTCTCGGGTAATGGCCACTAGTCAGGGGCACAGGCATGCCGTATGTTGTAGGTGCTGCGTGTAGGTGTGTGACCTGGATGGGAATGTGTGTGGGTCTGAGATGTACGTATATTCAGTTTTTGACAAAGTTCTCCCTTGTTTTGTCTCTCCACCCCTGTGCTGTTGTGTCCTTTGTATACATCAGCATCATCTGGCAAGGGAGCAGTGGCACCGGTAAGTGGGGATCCAGCAGCTCACGGTTCCAAGGAGGCAGAGTCGATTGTGGGTTGGAGGGCAAGGAGAGTACCACGGGGTTAGGCAACTACCACTGGAGGTAGTGACTCTGATTACTCCTCCGATGGGAGCTCCCTGGTGGTGGCGGACCCTACTGGGCACACCCATTCTATGCCATCTTCCGCCACCCCCATGCCATCACTGCCCTCCCAGTTGCTCCCCACCCAGTTGCCCGTGCCCGCTCACCCAGGAGGGTGGGCGTCTCCTTCAACCCAGGCACCTCATCCCCTGCCCCAGTCAGCCGTGCTGCCCTCACAGAGGAGGCTATTGACCTCCTGACAACCATCTCTGTAGGGCAGACAACCATTGTGAATGCCATCCAGGAGCTAACTTCCCAGATGCAGCAATGCAATGCATTCCTGGAAGGCATTCACTGTGCCATGTCTGGCCTACAGACATCTTTCTAGGCTCTGGCTTCCTCTTTGATGGCAGCCAGTGTCCCTGGTCTTTCCGTCCCCCCTCCCACCACCTCTATCCCTTCCAGCACCCCACTCCCTTCCCCCATGCCAAGCACACATACAGACAGCCATGCACACACATCAACACACAAGAAGCACACAGACAAACACAAGCACCACACTTCCCACCACAGGCAGGCACACACCCAACATACCAAAGCACACACATCATCCACTACCCCCAGTGTGTCAACCCCCCGCCATCCTGTCTGTCCCCTCACCATGCACACCCACACACACTGCCCCCCTTCAGTCACTGCTGCTGCCCCCATTCATGCAGTCACCACAACATCTGACATCCAGACATGCACCCTAGACACCACACCTGCACTCACCCCAACTACATTGACAGACACTTGCAGCACACTCACCAGACCTGCAGACACCCAGACAACATCCATGTACACTGGCAGCCTGTCTTCTCCCACTGTGTCCACCCCTACTCCTCCCAAAACATTCACACACATCCACACCACACACATCCACCATACATCAGCATACTTTGCAGGCACCTGCATCCATGTCCGGCACATCTACACGTGATACAGACACCCCCTCAACCTCCACTCCCAGACCTGCCTCCAAATCCCCTCCAACTGCCCTTTCATAGCTTTTCCTCTCCTGTATTGACCTGTTTGAACCCACTGGCTCACCCCATCTCGTCCCTAAACATGCCCATCTCCTTGCCCAGTCCTCTCCTTTCACATCCACGTCTGCCCCAGTACGCCCTTCCCATTCCGTGCCCCTTCCCCAGGTAGGCAGAAGCCCCGTGTTGCCCCCAGGTCCCTCTGCCACCCCTTAGTCCACGCCCACTCCCCCTCCTTCCAAGGGCAAGCCCAACCCCCCTCCACCTCCCAAACCTAAGCCCAAGCCCCCCCTTCCAGACGTTAGTCCCTACCCCTGCCACCCACTGCCCCTGTTCCACGAGGTGCTTGGCTGCCCCATTGATGCCCCTTTCAAGTGGAGTACCCTTTGCACATGTGGGAGTCAAGTTAGGCCTATTTTGGCCCTTCAGGTTATTTACAATAGACTGGCCACTAGCCTTATTTGGACATTATGGGGGTCATTACGACCTTGGCGGGCGGCAAGCGGTAACCGCCGTGCGGCCGCACTCCCACGGCCCCCATTACGACATCCCCGCTGGGGCGGCGGGCGCAAACCAAGTTTGCGCCCGCCGGCCCAGCGGGGATGAGGCCGCAACATAGGAGCCGGCTCCTAATGGAGCCGGCGGTGTTGCGGCCGTGCGACGGGTGCAGTTGCACCCGTCGCGCTTTTCACTGGGCCCTGTTAGGGGGCCCCTGCACTGCCCATGCCAGTGGCATGGGCAGTGCAGGGGCCCCCTGGGGCCCAGGACACCCCTTACTGCCAGCCTCTTCCTGGTGGTGCAAACCGCCAGAAACAGGCTGGCGGTAGGGGTGTCATAATTCCGAGGGCAGCGCTGCTTGCAGCGCTGCCCTGGCGGATTATCACCGCCGGGGCTAAAACGGCGGGAAACCGCCGGCCCCGGCGGTGCAACTGCGGCGCTACCGCTGCGGTCATAATAAGGGACTCGTACCGCCAGCCTGTTGGCAGTACGGACGCCACATTACCCCTGGCGGTCTCTAACCGCCAGTGTCGTAATGACCACCTATGTTTTTTCCATGTGAATAAATTTGAGTGCCCAGTAGTGCTGTTCGCACAATATAGTGATGTTCAGCGTTTCACTGTGGGGGTGTGGTGTGCACACGTGTGTACTTTGGTGCAGGTCTTTGTTGGCTTGTGTCTGGTAAGTACATCTTGTTTTGATATGTATGGCTTGGGATGGGGGAGGGGTTGGGAGTGTGTTGCAGGGTGGGTGGGGTGGGCGTGTAACTGTGCCCTTTCTTCCCATGTATACTAGGTTGCGATACTTAGGCCCATATTTATACTTTTTGACGCAAAACTGCGCCAACGCAGTTTTGCGTCAAAAAAATTTGCGCCGGCTAACGCCATTCTGAAGCACCATGCGGGCGCCGTATTTATTGAATGACGTTAGCCGGCGTTAGCCGCCGGCGCTGTCAGGTGTGCGTTAAAAAAAACGACGTACACCAGGCAGCGCCGGCGTAGGGGGAAAATGGCGTATGGGCGTCCAGAAATGGTGCAAGTCAGGCTGAGGCAAAAAAATCGCCACAACCCGATTTGTGCCATTTTTTTACGACGCCCATCCCCCATTGAAATGACTCCTGTCTTAGCAAAGACAGGAGTCATGCCCCCTTGCCCAATGGCCATGCCCAGGGGACTTCTGTCCCCTGGGCATGGTCATTGGGCATAGTGGCATGTAGGGGGGCACAAATCAGGCCCCCCTATGCCACAAAAATTAAATAAAAAATACTTACCTGGACTTACCTTAATGTCCCTGGGGTGGGTCCCTCCATCCTTGGGGGTCCTCCTGGGGTGGGCAAGGGTGGCAGGGGGTGTCCCTGGGGGCAGGGGAGGGCACCTCTGGGCTCATTCTGAGCCCACAGGTCCCTTAACGCCTGCCCTGACCCAGGCGCTAAAATCCGGCGCAAATGCGGGTTTTTTAGTCCCGCCCACTCCCGGGCGTCATTTTTGCCCGGGAGTATAAATACGACGCATATGCATCGCAGTCATTTTTTAAGACGGGAACGCCTACCTTGCATATCATTAACGCAAGGAAGGTGTTCACGCAAAAAAATGACGCTAACTCCATGAACTTTGGCGCTAGACGCGTCTAACGCCAAAGTATAAATATGGAGTTAGTTTTGCGTCGAATTTGCGTAGAAAAAAACGACTCAAATTCGGCGCAAACGGAGTATAAATATGCCCCTTACCGTCTTCGTCTGCGGTCACGGTCCAGGAGGTATATGGTAAGGAGCAGGACTGGCATTATTTCCAACTCTGTCTCCATGTCTGCATCAGCGTGTTGTGTGTGCCTCCAGTGAGTGTGTCCCTTTATATTGTTTGTTTCCGCCATGCTTTGCCTGGCGGTGCTTCCCGCCCCTGAACTGATGGCGTCTTGTATTTCATTATTTGGTGGCCGGGTAGGATCTTTCCGCCGGCCTGTGGGCAGCCTCCTCCATCCTCATTGGGACTACAAAGATGGGTGTGTGTGGATGGACCGCTACTTCTTTCTCATTGGCTTCATTATTTTGCGGTCCAGTCTGCCAGCATGTTCCAAAAAGGATATAAAGTGTGATAATAATGCAGGGTCGGAATCACTCAGTGATATCAGTGATATCAGGAGAGCCCTCAAGCACCCAATAGGATTACAAGCTTCTTCACTGGGCTATCTCCTCGTCAGACCGGTGCTGCAATGTCTGACGGACCACCCCTAAAATCGAGATGGTGCTAAACCGTAGGCAGTTTGCCAAATTAGGGTCTGAAACGAATACTAACTATGAAAGATATGAGTGGATATATGTCAGAGAGATAGGGAGAGTTAAAATTAGCTCTGAGCCTTAAACATAACTTTAATAAATCAGGGAAAGGTTCAGCCCAAGATTAAAAGTCATAAGGAATGAATGCGGGAATAATGTCCCGCTACACTCTATACAGGGGAAAAAAGGTAGTGTACCTAATCCTGTCAAAATATGATCACAATGATGTGACATTCCTCCATAGTTTCCAAGTGTCCTAACCCTGTATGCCAAGTTGTATGGGCAACCAGAGGAGCAGGTGAGTTGGCATCTGTCATCCTTAGATGTGTGTGATTGTGGCGGATGCCTGTATGCATGTGAGTTTGATGTGTGACTGCCCAGCCATAGACTGTATGGCATGCACTGTATGTGAGTTGATAACTTGCCTTTCAACAATGGCCATTCCATAATGAACTGCATGGCATTTGTATTTGGTGCACAAGTACTTATGTATGTTTTTTTCTTTCTGTGTGTCCCATGCAGGTCAGTGCCCATCAAAAGAAAGGCCTGTGGCAAGCCATCGCCAGGGAGGTGCGGACTCTGGGAGTATGCAACCAGTGAGCACCCACTGCAGTAAGCAGTGGGAGGACCTGAGGCACTTGGCCAGGAAGACTGGGGAGGCCCAGCTGGGGAAGGCCTCCCAACGAGGAAGGGTTGCCCGTTGGACCCTGCATTCTGGCAGTGGCCTATTCTGATATGGATGGGTGCTTGAAGGCAGCACAGCAGCCACAAGGGGGTGAGTACCATCACTTTTGTGATACTGCTTTGATGGATGGATGTTGGGGCTGTGGTATGTATGCATCCTAGTGCCAGACACCTGAACAGGTGTGTTCCTGTAGTGCTGCCCCCTCAATGTCCCTGGAATGGTGTGAGGGCTGGTTTGGCCAGTCTCCATAGGCACATGGGGGGTCCCCTTTCAGTCATCTGGTATGCTTTGTGGCCTCATTGACTTGTAAGTGCATTGGCTGGGCATGGTCTCTCATGGGTGTACTCCACACAGTGTATCAGGTCTGTGTTTTCTGTGGGTAATGTGGTGTATTCTCGGGTAATGGCCACTAGTCAGGGGCACAGTCATGCCGTATGTTGTAGGTGCTGCGTGTAGGTGTGTGACCTGGATGGGAATGTGTGTGGGTCTGAGATGTACGTATATTCAGTTTTTGACAAAGTTCTCCCTTGTTTTGTCTCTCCACCCCTGTGCTGTTGTGTCCTTTGTATACATCAGCATCATCTGGCAAGGGAGCAGTGGCACCGGTAAGTGGGGATCCAGCAGCTCACGGTTCCAAGGAGGCAGAGTCGATTGTGGGTTGGAGGGCAAGGAGAGTACCACGGGGTTAGGCAACTACCACTGGAGGTAGTGACTCTGATTACTCCTCCGATGGGAGCTCCCTGGTGGTGGCGGACCCTACTGGGCACACCCATTCTATGCCATCTTCCGCCACCCCCATGCCATCACTGCCCTCCCAGTTGCTCCCCACCCAGTTGCCCGTGCCCGCTCACCCAGGAGGGTGGGCGTCTCCTTCACCCCAGGCACCTCATCCCCTGCCCCAGTCAGCCGTGCTGCCCTCACGGAGGAGGCTATTGACCTCCTGAGAACCATCTCTGTAGGGCAGACAACCATTGTGAATGCCATCCAGGAGCTAACTTCCCAGATGCAGCAATGCAATGCATTCCTGGAAGGCATTCACTGTGCCATGTCTGGCCTACAGACATCTTTCTAGGCTCTGGCTTCCTCTTTGATGGCAGCCAGTGTCCCTGGTCTTTCCGTCCCCCCTCCCACCACCTCTATCCCTTCCAGCACCCCACTCCCTTCCCCCATGCCAAGCACACATACAGACAGCCATGCACACACATCAACACACAAGAAGCACACAGACAAACACAAGCACCACACTTCCCACCACAGGCAGGCACACACCCAACATACCAAAGCACACACATCATCCACTACCCCCAGTGTGTCAACCCCCCGCCATCCTGTCTGTCCCCTCACCATGCACACCCACACACACTGCCCCCCATCAGTCACTGCTGCTGCCCCCATTCATGCAGTCACCACAACATCTGACATCCAGACATGCACCCTAGACACCACACCTGCACTCACCCCAACTACATTGACAGACACTTGCAGCACACTCACCAGACCTGCAGACACCCAGACAACATCCATGTACACTGGCAGCCTGTCTTCTCCCACTGTGTCCACCCCTACTCCTCCCAAAACATTCACACACATCCACACCACACACATCCACCATACATCAGCATACTTTGCAGGCACCTGCATCCATGTCCGGCACATCTACACGTGATACAGACACCCCCTCAACCTCCACTCCCAGACCTGCCTCCAAATCCCCTCCAACTGCCCTTTCATAGCTTTTCCTCTCCTGTATTGACCTGTTTGAACCCACTGGCTCACCCCATCTCGTCCCTAAACATGCCCATCTCCTTGCCCAGTCCTCTCCTTTCACATCCACGTCTGCCCCAGTACGCCCTTCCCATTCCGTGCCCCTTCCCCAGGTAGGCAGAAGCCCCGTGTTGCCCCCAGGTCCCTCTGCCACCCCTTAGTCCACGCCCACTCCCCCTCCTTCCAAGGGCAAGCCCAACCCCCCTCCACCTCCCAAACCTAAGCCCAAGCCCCCCCTTCCAGACGTTAGTCCCTACCCCTGCCACCCACTGCCCCTGTTCCACGAGGTGCTTGGCTGCCCCATTGATGCCCCTTTCAAGTGGAGTACCCTTTGCACATGTGGGAGTCAAGTTAGGCCTATTTTGGCCCTTCAGGTTATTTACAATAGACTGGCCACTAGCCTTATTTGGACATTATGGGGGTCATTACGACCTTGGCGGGCGGCAAGCGGTAACCGCCGTGCGGCCGCACTCCCACGGCCCCCATTACGACATCCCCGCTGGGGCGGCGGGCGCAAACCAAGTTTGCGCCCGCCGGCCCAGCGGGGATGAGGCCGCAACATAGGAGCCGGCTCCTAATGGAGCCGGCGGTGTTGCGGCCGTGCGACGGGTGCAGTTGCACCCGTCGCGCTTTTCACTGGGCCCTGTTAGGGGGCCCCTGCACTGCCCATGCCAGTGGCATGGGCAGTGCAGGGGCCCCCTGGGGCCCAGGACACCCCTTACTGCCAGCCTCTTCCTGGTGGTGCAAACCGCCAGAAACAGGCTGGCGGTAGGGGTGTCATAATTCCGAGGGCAGCGCTGCTTGCAGCGCTGCCCTGGCGGATTATCACCGGCGGGGCTAAAACGGCGGGAAACCGCCGGCCCCGGCGGTGCAACTGCGGCGCTACCGCTGCGGTCATAATAAGGGACTCGTACCGCCAGCCTGTTGGCGGTACGGACGCCACATTACCCCTGGCGGTCTCTAACCGCCAGTGTCGTAATGACCACCTATGTTTTTTCCATGTGAATAAATTTGAGTGCCCAGTAGTGCTGTTCGCACAATATAGTGATGTTCAGCGTTTCACTGTGGGGGTGTGGTCTGCACACGTGTGTACTTTGGTGCAGGTCTTTGTTGGCTTGTGTCTGGTAAGTACATCTTGTTTTGATATGTATGGCTTGGGATGGGGGAGGGGTTGGGAGTGTGTTGCAGGGTGGGTGGGGTGGGCGTGTAACTGTGCCCTTTCTTCCCATGTATACTAGGTTGCGATACTTAGGCCCATATTTATACTTTTTGACGCAAAACTGCGCCAACGCAGTTTTGCGTCAAAAAAATTTGCGCCGGCTAACGCCATTCTGAAGCACCATGCGGGCGCCGTATTTATTGAATGACGTTAGCTGGCGTTAGCCGCCGGCGCTGTCAGGTGTGCGTTAAAAAAAACGACGTACACCAGGCAGCGCCGGCGTAGGGGGAAAATGGCGTATGGGCGTCCAGAAATGGTGCAAGTCAGGCTGAGGCAAAAAAATCGCCACAACCCGATTTGTGCCATTTTTTTACGACGCCCATCCCCCATTGAAATGACTCCTGTCTTAGCAAAGACAGGAGTCATGCCCCCTTGCCCAATGGCCATGCCCAGGGGACTTCTGTCCCCTGGGCATGGTCATTGGGCATAGTGGCATGTAGGGGGGCACAAATCAGGCCCCCCTATGCCACAAAAATTAAATAAAAAATACTTACCTGGACTTACCTTAATGTCCCTGGGGTGGGTCCCTCCATCCTTGGGGGTCCTCCTGGGGTGGGCAAGGGTGGCAGGGGGTGTCCCTGGGGGCAGGGGAGGGCACCTCTGGGCTCATTCTGAGCCCACAGGTCCCTTAACGCCTGCCCTGACCCAGGCGCTAAAATCCGGCGCAAATGCGGGTTTTTTAGTCCCGCCCACTCCCGGGCGTCATTTTTGCCCGGGAGTATAAATACGACGCATATGCATCGCAGTCATTTTTTAAGACGGGAACGCCTACCTTGCATATCATTAACGCAAGGAAGGTGTTCACGCAAAAAAATGACGCTAACTCCATGAACTTTGGCGCTAGACGCGTCTAACGCCAAAGTATAAATATGGAGTTAGTTTTGCGTCGAATTTGCGTAGAAAAAAACAACGCAAATTCGGCGCAAACGGAGTATAAATATGCCCCTTACCGTCTTCGTCTGCGGTCACGGTCCTGGAGGTATATGGTAAGGAGCAGGACTGGCATTATTTCCAACTCTGTCTCCATGTCTGCATCAGCGTGTTGTGTGTGCCTCCAGTGAGTGTGTCCCTTTATATTATATTGTTTGTTTCCGCCATGCTTTGCCTGGCGGTGCTTCCCGCCCCTGAACTGATGGCGTCTTGTATTTCATTATTTGGTGGCCGGGTAGGACCTTTCCGCCGGCCTGTGGGCAGCCTCCTCCATCCTCATTGGGACTACAAAGATGGGTGTGTGTGGATGGACCGCTACTTCTTTCTCATTGGCTTCATTATTTTGCGGTCCAGTCTGCCAGCATGTTGGCGGTATTTACCGCCACTGCTGGCAGGGTGGTGTTTACCATCATGTTCATAATGACCACCATTGTGTCCTAGTGCTACTGGGAAAAAAGGAATTAAAAAATAAAGTATCTCCAAATCACTTTACCTAAAGAAAAAAAATCCTAGTTAATCTTTTTTTAGCAATTGTTGTAAATAATTGTGGGAGTAAGAAACAGAGTTGCTCTCAATCACCCAAAGTGTTGATTAAAATCAATGATTTTTTTACATAGGTGGCAATATATAAAATCCATAGTCTTTTTCATCATCTATCAACTCACATAGATTTTGAGATGGTTTTATCATTGGAAAGTTTTTTAGAAAGTTTTTAATTAATTTTTACTTTCTTTAATCTTTTTCCTGTTTCCCTTCTTCATAAGTGTACAAAGAGTTCTTCGTCAGCATTCAGGCCAAACGGGATCTTAGTCCTTAACTTTATTATATATCTAGATTCCAAACAATGCAATTCCAGTGTTCTATTGCCTTCTCTCTCATTATGGGGGACATGAGCTACTCCAAAATACCACATTGTCTGCCAGTTCTTTTCATAATATTGATTATGATGTTTTACCATTGCATAATTCAAATCTTTATTGTTCACTGTTCTGATATGTTCCAATATTCGTTTTTACAGTTTGCAGGTTATACTTCCTACATATTTCATGCCACATTTTAATATATATATTACATAAGTTGTTTCACGTTATTTTTTGGTTGATCTTAAATATGTGTCCTATGGTATCTTTTACTTCTTTTTTATTTTCAACTATTTGGCATGCCTTGCAATTCAAACACTTAAAAACCCTACACTTTCTTTATTCAACCATGTTTGAAATATTTCTTCAACAAAGTGACTTTTTACAAGTTGATCTTTGATGGATGCTGCTTTTCTATAGGTGATTTTTGGTCCAGTTCTTATCAAAGGTCCAATATCTGAATCATTTCGTAGCAGATTCTAATGTTTTTCAAAATCTTCAAGATCTCGTTATGTTCTTTGTTGTATGTCATTATCATTCTTATTTCTTGATCTTCTTTAATCTTTATGTTATTTTTCTTTATCAAGCTTTGCTCTCGACTGACTTTTTGTGCTCTTGCCATCCCTATCTTAAGAGGCTGTTGAGGATATCCTCTAATTTCAAATCTATTTTTCACATCCTCAAAATGTTTTAACATTACAGTGTCTTCTGAGCAATCCCGTCTGACTCTCAGGAACTCTCCATAAGTTATACTTTTGAGTAAACTTTGTGGATGGAAACTATTGCCGTGTAGGAGGCTGTTTGTTGAAGTAGGTTTCCGGTACATGGTTGTATGCAAGGCTTGTTTATGGACATAAACCTTGATATCCAAAAATTCCATCTCTCTTTTGTTTGTTTTACATGTACATTTTAAACCAATCTCATTGGTGTTTAGAATCTTTAAAAATTATTCACAAATTCTTGAAATTCCCAGTCCGTTCCCTTCAAAATGATAAACAAATCATCAATAAATCTCAGCCAGAGTATTATTTTTTCCATATATTGGTTGTTTTCCTCTCTCAAAGCCACTTCCCTCTCCCACCACCCCATGATAAGATTGGTGTAGCTTGGAGAAAAGGAAACTCCCATAGCTGTACCTCACTGCGGAATACACCGCCACCACCAGCAGAAACGCTGGCGGGTGAGGTATATTCTTATCCGACAGGGCAGCGCTCCGCCAGCCTTTTCCCAGCGGTTCACACCGCCAGGGAAAGGCTGGCGGAATGGGTAACTTGGGGTGAATTGGGGGTGTAGGAGGCTGGCCTGGCTTGTAGTGGGTACCAAGGGTACTTACACTCTGTACCAGGTCCAGTTATCCATTATTAGTGTAAAAGAGGTGTTTCTAGCAGCTTAGGCTGATAGAAGGTAGCTATAGCAGAGCAGCTTAGGCTGAACTAGGAGACATGCAAAGCTCCTACTATACCACTGGTGTCATATGCACAATATCATAAGAAAACACAATACACAGATATACTAAAAATAAAGGTACTTTATTTTTATGACAATATGCCAAAAGTATCTCAGCGAGTACCCTCAGTATGAGGATGCCAAATATACACAAGATATTTGTACACAATACCAAAAATATGCAGTAATAGCAAAAGGAAGTAATGTAAGCTGTGTATAGTTACAATAGATTGCAATAGGAGCACATAGGTATAGGGGCAACACAAACCATATACTCCAAAAGTGGAATGCGAATAGCGTATGGACCCCAAACCTATGTGAGCTCGTAGAGGGTCGCTAGGACTGTAAGAAAACGGTGAGGGTTAGAAAAATAGCCCACCCCAAGACCCTGAAAAGTAGGTGTAAAGGGCACCTATTTTCCCCAGAGAGCACAGAAGTCGTGATAGGGGAATTCTGCAAGGAAGACCAACACCAGCAATGCAACCAAAGTGGATTTCAAAGTGGATTTCCGGACGAGAGTACCTGTGGAACAAGGGGACCAAGTCCAAGAGTCGCGACAAAGTCGAGATTGGGCAGATGCCCAGGAAATGCCAGCTGAGGGTGTAAAGAAGCTGCCACTGGATGGAAGAAGCTGTGGATTCTGCAAGAACGAAGAGGGCTAGAAACTTCCCCTTTGGAGGATGGATGTCCCACGTCGTGAAGAAGCTTGCAGAGGTGTTCCCATGCAGAAAGACCGCAAACAAGCCTTGCTAGCTGCAAGGGTCGCGGTTAGGGTTTTTGGATGCTGCTGTGGCCAAGGAGAGACCAGGATGTCGCCAATTGCATGAGGAGACAGAGGGGGCGCCCAAAAAGACAGGGAGCCCTCACAGAAGCAGGCAGCACCTGCAGAAGTGCCAGAACAGGCACTTCGAAGAGGAGTGAACCAGAGCTCACCCGAAGTCACAAAAGGAGATTCCACGACACCGGAGGACAACTCAGGAGGTTGTGCACTGCAGGTTAGAGTGTCGGGGACCCAGGCTTGGCTGTGCACAAAGGAAATCCTGGAAGAGTGCACAGGAGCCGGAGCAGCTGCAAATCACGTGGTACCCAGCAATGCAGTCTAGCATGGGGAGGCAAGGACTTACCTCCACCAAACTTGGACTGAAGAGTCACTGGACTGTGGGAGTCACTTGGACAGAGTTGCTGAGTTCCAGGGGCCACGCTCGTCGTGCTGAGAGGGGACCCAGAGGACCGGTGATGCAGTTCTTTTGGTGCCTGCGGTTGCAGGGGGAGGATTCCGTCGTCCCACGGGAGATTTCTTCGGAGCTTCTAGTGCAGAGAGGAGGCAGACTACCCCCACAGCATGCACCACCAGAAAAAAACAGTCGAGAAGGCGGCAGGATCAGCGATACAAGGTTGTAGTAGTCGTCTTTGCTACTTTGTTGCGGTTTTGCAGGCGTCCTGAGCAGTCAGCGGTTGATTCCTTGGCAGAAGGTGAAGAGAGAGATGCAGAGGAACTCTGATGAGCTCTTGCATTCGTTATCTAAAGAATTCCCCAAAGCAGAGACCCTAAATAGCCAGAAAAGGAGGTTTGGCTACCTAGGAAGGAGGATAGGCTAGCAACACAGGTAAGAGCCTATCAGAAGGAGTCTCTGACGTCACCTGCAGGCACTGGCCACTCAAAGCAGTCCAGTGTGCCAGCAGCACCTCTGTTTCCAAGATGGCAGAGGTCTGTACACACTAGAGGAGCTCTGGGCACCTCCCCTGGGAGGTGCAGGTCAGGGGAGTGGTCACTCCCCTTTCCTTTGTCCAGTTTCGCGCCAGCGCAGGGCTGAGGGATCCCTGACCCGATGTAGACTGGCTTATGCAGAGATGGACACCATCTGTGCCCATCAAAGCATTTCCAAAGGCTGGGGAAGGCTACTCCTCCCCAGCCCTGACACCTTTTTCCAAAGGGAGAGGGTGTAACACCCTCTCTCTGAGGAAGTCCTTTGTTCTGCCTTCCTGGGCCAAGCCTGGCTGGACCCCCGGAGGGCAGAAACCTGTCTGAGGGGTTGGCAGCAGCAGCAGCTGCAGTGAAACCCCGGGAAAGGCAGTTTGGTAGTACCCGGGTCTGTGCTAGAGACTCGGGGGATCATGGAATTGTCTCCCCAATGCCAGAATGGCATTGGGGTGACAATTCCATGATCTTAGACATGTTACATGGCCATGTTCGGAGTTACCATTGTGACGCTGTACATAGGTAGTGACCTATGTACAGTGCACGCGTGTAATGGTGTCCCCGCACTCACAAAGTCCGGGGAATTTGCCCTGAATGATGTGGGGGCACCTTGGCTAGTGCCAGGGTGCCCACACACTAAGTAACTTAGCACCCAACCTTTACCAGGTAAAGGTTAGACATATAGGTGACTTATAAGTTACTTAAGTGCAGTGGTAAATGGCTGTGAAATACCGTGGACATTATTTCACTCAGGCTGCAGTGGCAGGTCTGTGTAAGAATTGTCAGAGCTCCCTATGGGTGGCAAAAGAAATGCTGCAGCCCATAGGGATCTCCTGGAACCCCAATACCCTGGGTACCTCAGTACCATATACTAGGGGATTATAAGGGTGTTCCAGTATGCCAATGTGAATTGGTGAAATTGGTCACTAGCCTGTTAGTGACAATTTGGAAAGCAAAGAGAGCATAACCACTGAGGTTCTGATTAGCAGAGCCTCAGTGAGACAGTTAGTCATTACACAGGGAACACATACAGGGCACACTTATGAGCACTGGGGCCCTGGCTGGCAGGGTCCCAGTGACACATACACTAAAACAACATATATACAGTGAAATATGGGGGTAACATGCCAGGCAAGATGGTACTTTCCTACACACACCCCCCCAAACGGACAATAAGACTAGCCATGATCTGATGAGTCTTCATTGTCTAAGTGGAAATATCTGGAGAGTCCATCTGCATTGGAGTGGGTACTCCCAGGTCTATGTTCCACTGTATAGTCCATTCCCTGTAGAGATATATACCACCTCAACAATTTAGGGTTTTCACCTTTCATTTGTTTTAGCCAAAGTAGAGGTTTGTGGTCTGTCTGAACAATGAAGTGAGTGCCAAACAGGTATGGCCTCAACTTCTTCAGTGCCCAGACCACAGCAAAGGCCTCCCTCTCTATGGCAGATCAACGCTTTTCTCTAGGGGTCAACCTCCTGCTGATAAAAGCAACAGGTTGATCCTGGCCCTCAGAATAGAGTTGTGATAAGACTGCCCCTACCCCAATTCAGATGCATCAGTTTGAACAATTAATTTCTTGGAGTAACATGGGCTTTTTAGGACAGGTGCAGTGCACATGGCCTGTTTCAGCTCCTCAAAAGCTTTCTGACAGCTAGCTGTCCACAATACCTTTTTAGGCATTTTCTTTGAAGTGAGGTCATTAAGAGGGGTTGCTATGGAGCCATAGTTCTTTATGAACCTCCTGTAATACCCAGTGAGGCCTAAGAAGGCTCTCACCTGGGTCTGAGTTGTAGGGGGAACACATTCTATGATAGTTTGGATTTTCCCCTGAAGTGGTGCAATCTGTTCTCCACCTACAAGGTGTCCAAGATAAACCACTTTCCCCTGCCCTATCTGGCACTTTGAAGCCTTGATAGTGAGGCCTGCCTTTTGCAGGGCCTCCAAAACTTTCCACAGGTGGACCAGGTGATCATCACAGGTGGAGCTAAAGACAGCTATATCATCTAGATATGCTGCACTAAAAGCCTCCAACCCTTGCAGGACTGTATTCACCAGCCTCTGAAAAGTGGCAGGTGCATTTTTCAAACTAAAAGGGCATTACTGTGAATTGGTAGTGCCCTCCAATAGTCGAAAATGCAGTTTTTGCTTTAGCATCCTCTGATAATTTGATCTGCCAATACCCTGCAGTCAAATCAAATGTGCTTAGATACTTGGCAGATGCCAGTGTATCTATGAGCTCATCTGCCCTGGGTATAGGGTGAGCATCAGTTTTAGTTACCTGGTTGAGACCTCTGTAATCTACACAAAACCTCATCTCTCTTTTCCCATCTTTAGAGTGAGGCTTCGGTACAAGCACCACAGGAGAGGCCCATGGACTTTCAGAGTGCTCAACCACTCCCAGTTCAAGCATTTTCTGAACTTCTTGTTTTATGCAGTCCCTGACATGGTCAGGCTGCCTATAGATCTTACTTTTGACAGGCATGCTGTCTCCAGTATCTATAGTGTGCTCACACCAAGAAGTGGTGCCTGGCAATGTAGAAAAGAGTTCAGAAAACTGACCCAGGAGATTTATGCAGTGGTCTGTCTGCTCAGCAGTAAGACAATCTGCTAAAACTACACCTTCCACTAGAGCATCTTGTTCTGTGGAAGAGAAGAGGTCAGGGAGAGGGTCACTCTCTTCTTCCTGTCCTTCATATGTTGCCATGAGCAGGGTGAGATCAGCCCTGTCATAGTAGGGTTTCAGGCGATTGACTTGGAGCACCCTAAGGGGACTCCTGGTAGTGCCCAGGTCAACCAAGTAGGTGACTTCGCCCTTCTTTTCAACAATGAGATGGGGTCCACTCCATTTGTACTGGAGTGCTCTTGGGGCCACAGGCTCCAATACCCACACCTTCTGTCCTGGTTGGTACTGAATCAGAACAGCCTTCTGGTCATGCCATTGCTTTTGGAGCTCTTGGCTGGCCTGAAGGTTTTTACTGGCCTTTTTCATGTACTCAGCCATTCTGAATCTTAGGCCGAGTACACAGTCCACTATGTCTTGCTTAGGAGCTTTTAAAGGTTGTTCCCAACCCTCCTTTACAAGTGTTAGAGGACCTCTTACAGGGTGTCCAAATAGGAGTTCAAAGGGGCTGAAGCCCACTCCTTTCTGGGGTACCTCCCTGTAAGCAAAAAGGAGGCAAGGTAACAGGACATCCCATCTCCTCCTGAGTTTTTCAGGGAGTCCCATTATCATTCCTTTGAGAGTTTTGTTAAACCTCTCAACCAGTCCATTTGTTTGTGGATGATAAGGTGTGGTGAATTTGTATGTTACACCACATTCCTTCCACATGGCCTTTAAGTATGCAGACATAAAGTTGTTACCCCTGTCTGATACCACCTCTTTTGGGAAACCCACCCTGGAAAAGATTCACAGGAGGGCTTTTGCCACTGCAGGAGCTGTAGTGGTCCTTAGAGGAATTGCTTCAGAATATCTTGTGGCATGGTCCACTACCACCAAGATAAACCTATTGCCTGAAGCAGTAGGAGGGTCAAGGGGGCCAACTATGTCAACCCCTACCCTTTCAAAGGGAACCCCAACCACAGGCAGTGGAATGAGGGGAGCCTTTGGAGTGCCACCAGTCTTGCCACTAGCTTGACAGGTGACACAGGACTTACAAAAATCTTTTGTGTCCTCTGACATCCTAGGCCAATGAAACAGGGGGACAAGCCTTTTCCATGTTTTAATTTGCCCTAGATGTCCAGCCAAGGGAATGTCGTGGGCTAGAGTTAGGAGGAACTCTCTGTATTGCAGGGGAATGACCAATCTCCTGGCTGCTCCAGGTTTAGGGTCCCTTGCCTCTGTATACAAGAGGTTGTCCTCCCAGTAAACTCTATGTGAGTCACTGACATCCCCATTTTGCTGTTTGACAGCTTGCTGTCTTAGACCCTCTAATGTGGGACAGGTTTGCTGTGCCACACTCAGCTCCTCCCTGGCAGGCCCCCCTCCACCCAAAAGCTCAACAGTGCCTGCTTCCAGCTCCTCTGGTGGAGGTTCTGCACAGGGGGAAATTCTTCTTCCTCAGAAGTTGAATCATCTGTAGAGGGAGGGATAGTAGGTAGGGATTTACCTTTACTAACCCTAGCTTTAGGGAGCACTTGGTCCATTGTTCCAGGATCCAAGTCACCCTGTCCTTTTTGCTTTTTGGCCTGAGCCCTGGTTAAAGCAAAAATATGCCCAGGAATGCCCAGCATTGCTGCATGAGCCTCCAACTCCACTTCTGCCCAAGCTGATGTCTCTAAATCGTTCCCTAGTAGACAGTCTACAGGTACATCTGAGGCAACCACAACTTTCTTTGGACCAGTAACCCTCCCCAGTTGAGATTTACTACAGCCATGGGGTGGCTAAGAGTGTTGTTATGAGCATCAGTCACTTGGTACTGGTGACCAAGTAGGTGTTGTTCAGGGTGTACCAGTTTCTCTATTACCATGGTAACACTGGCACCTGTGTCCCTGTAGGCCTGAACCTCAACACCATTTATTAGGGGACGTTGCTTGTACTTATCCATATTAAGGGGACAAGCAACCAAGGTGGCCAAATCAATGGCACCTTCAGAGACTAACACAGCCTCTGTGGTCTCCCTAACAAGACCAACCCCAACTAAATTACCAAAAGTGAGCCCAGCTACTCCTTTGGTTTGGCTATTAGTAGGTTTGCTCCCACCACCACTGCTATTACTAGGGCCACTAGGTGTAGCAGTAGGGGTTGTGGTAGTGGGAGGCTTGGTGCTTTTTTTTTGGACAACTGGCATCAGTTGTCCAATGGCCTTTTACTTTACATAAATAGCACCATGGTTTCTTTACTTGATTAGAAGAGGATGTGGACCCACAACCCCGCCAGAGTGTTTTTGGGGGCCTGACGAAGACTCATTTTTAGATTTATCCCCACCCTTGTATGAAGACTTACCATCCTTCTTCTTGCCATCCTTGTCACCCCCTGTATGAACTTTTCTGTTCACTCTTGTTCTGACCCATTTGTCTGCCTTCTTTCCCAATTCTTGGGGAGAGGTCAGATCTGAGTCCACTAGATATTGGTGTAAAAAAATCAGACACACAGTTATTCAGAATATGCTCTCTCAGGATCAGATTGTACAGGCTTTCATAGTCAGAAACTTTACTGCCATGTAACCACCCCTCCAAGGCCTTCACTGAATAGTCAACAAAGTCTACCCAGTCTTGTGAGGACTCTTTTCTGGTTTCTCTGAACTTAATCCTGTATTGTTCAGTGGTTAAGCCAAATCCATCGAAGAGTGCATTCTTCAAAACTGTAAAATTATTGGCATCACTTTCGTTCACAGTAAGGAGCCTATCCCTACCCTTTCCATTGAAAGATAGCCATAGGATAGCAGCCCACTGCCTTTGAGGGACCCCCTGTACAACACAGGCCCTCTCAAGTGCAGCAAACCACTTGTTAATGTCATCCCCCTCCTTGTAAGGGGGAACTATCTTATGCAGATTCCTAGAGTCATGCTCTTTCACAGGATTATTATCTGGAATACTGCTGCTGCCACCAGGGGGTCCTAACCCCAACCTCTGTCTTTCTTTTTCTAAGTCTAAAGATTCCCTGTCTAGAGCCAGCTGTTGCTGTTTAAGCTTCAGCCTGGACTCTTCCACTCTCAATCTATTGAGCTGCATTTCTAACATTCTGTCATCAGGGTGGGTGGGTTGGGCATGCTTTGACACAGAAGAATGGTGTGAATGAACAGAGGGAGAATTGTCCCTACCAGTTGGCACTCTAACAACTTGACCTGCAGGAATGACATCCCTACTGTGATGAGAGCTCACATTAGTACCAGTTATGCTAGGTGGTCTGCTAAGGGGCAGGTTGGGAAGGATACCATCTAACACTCTTCCTAGGGGTGCCCCAGAGTCAGAGTGTGAACCATCTCCTAACTTCTCAATGGATGTGCTAGCTAAGGCCTTATCATTCTCAATAAGCATGTTAGATAACAATTCTCTAGAGGGATTCTTCCCTACCCCTAAACCTCTATCATTGCAGAGACTCCTTACACCTTTCCAGCTAAGGTTATCATAAGCAGTGCTGGCCAGATCAAGAGTAGGACCTGTACCAGACATGATAGAAAAGGTTTAGGGACAGATAAAAGAAAGAAAAAGTTTCAGGACTTTTTAAGGAAACAGAAAAAAACTTTTTCAACATTTTAGAACTTTTTGAAAGTTTTAGAGGTGCTTTTAAACACTTAGCAATAGAGTAAGAGAAGAAAAGCAAAACTTTTTGGTTAGGAGTACATACACTGAACTTGTTTTGTATATTTTTCTCTTATGAAAAGTACAAAATGACAAAGTGGTAAGTAGTTGCAATTACTTATCCCACCGCTGCACAACCAATGTAGGAGGCTGGCCTGGCTTGTAGTGGGTACCAAGGGGTACTTACACTCTGTACCAGGTCCAGTTATCCGTTATTAGTGTAGAAGAGGTGTTTCTAGCAGCTTAGGGTGATAGAAGGTAGCTATAGCTGAGCAGCTTAGGCTGAACTAGGAGACATGCAAAGCTCCTACTATACCACTAGTGTCGCATGCACAATATCATAAGAAAACACAATACACAGATATACTAAAAATAAAGGTACTTTATTTTTATGACAATATGCCAAAAGTATCTCAGTGAGTACCCTCAGTATGAGGATAGCAAATATACACAAGATATATGTACACAATACCAAAAATATGCAGTAATAGCAAAAGGAAGTAATGCAAGCAATGTATAGTCACAATAGATTGCAATAGGAGCACATAGGTACAGGGGCAACACAAACCATATACTCCAAAAGTGGAATGCGAATAACGTATGGACCCCAAACCTATGTGGGCTTATAGAGGGTCGCTGGGACTGTAAGAAAACAGTGAGGGTTAGAAAAATAGCCCACCCCAAGACCCTGAAAAGTAGGTGTAAAGTGCACCTATATTCCCCAGAGAGCACAGAAGTCGTGATAGGGGAATTCTGCAAGGAAGACAAACACCAGCAATGCAACCAAAGTGGATTTCCGGACGAGAGTACCTGTGGAACAAGGGGACCAAGTCCAAGAGTCGCGACAAAGTCGAGATTGGGCAGATGCCCAGGAAATGCCAGCTGAGGGTGCAAAGAAGCTGCCACCGGATGGTAGAAGCTGTAGATTCTGCAAGAACGAAGAGGGCTAGAAACTTCCCCTTTGGAGGATGGATGTCCCACGTCGTGAAGAAGCTTGCAGAGGTGTTCCCACACAGAAAGCCCGCAAACAAGCCTTGGTAGCTGCAAGGGTTGCAGTTAGGGTTTTTGGATGCTGCTGTGGCCCAGGAGGGACCAGGATGTTGCCAATTGCGTGAGGAGACAGAGGGGGCGCCCAGCAAGACAGGGAGCCCTCACAGAAGCAGGCAGCACCTGCAGAAGTGCCGGAACAGGCACTACGAAGAGGAGTGAACCGGAGCTCACCCGAAGTCACAAAAGGAGATCCCACGACGCTGGAGGACAACTCAGGAGGTTGTGCACTGCAGGTTAGAGTGTTGGGGACCCAGGCTTGGCTGTGCACAAAGGAAATCCTGGAAGAGTGCACAGGAGCCGGAGCAGCTGCAAATCATGCGGTACCCAGCAATGCAGTCTAGCGTGGGGAGGCAAGGACTTACCTCCACCAAACTTGGACTGAAGAGTCACTGGACTGTGGGAGTCACTTGGATAGAGTTGCTGAGTTCCAGGGACCACGCTCGTTGTGCTGAGAGGGGACCCAGAGGACCGGTGATGCAGTTCTTTTGGTGCCTGCGGTTGCAGGGGGAGGATTCCGTCATCCCACGGGAGATTCCTTCGGAGCTTCTAGTGCAGAGAGGATGCAGACTACCCTTACAGCATGCACCACCAGGAAAACAGTCGAGAAGGCGGCAGGATCAGCTATACAAGGTTGCAGTAGTCGTCTTTGCTACTTTGTTGCAGTTTTGCAGGCGTCCTGAGCAGTCAGCGGTCGATTCCTTGGCAGAAGGTGAAGAGAGAGATGCAGAGGAACTCTGATGAGCTCTTGCATTCGTTATCTAAAGAATTCCCCAAAGCAGAGACCCTAAATAGCCAGAAAAGGAGGTTTGGCTACCGAGGAAGGAGGATAGGCTAGCAACACAGGTAAGAGCCTATCAGAAGGAGTCTCTGACGTTACCTGCTGCCACTGGCCACTCAGAGCAGACCAGTGTGCCAGCAGCACCTCTGTTTCCAAGATGGCAGAGGTCTGGAGCACACTGGAGGAGCTCTGGGCACCTCCCCTGGGAGGTGCAGGTCAGGGGAGTGGTCATTCCCCTTTCCTTTGTCCAGTTTCGCACCAGAGCGGGGCTGAGGGATCCCTGAACCGGTGTAGACTGGCTTATGAAGAGATGGACACCATCTGTGCTCATCAAAGCATTTCCAGAGGCTGGGGAAGGCTACTCCTCCCCAGCCCTGACACCTTTTTCCAAAGGGAGAGGGTGTAACACCCTCTCTTTGAGGAAGTCCTTTGTTCTGCCTTCCTGGGCCAAGCCTGGCTGGACCCCAGGAGGGCAGAAACCTGTCTGAGGGGTTGGCAGCAGCAGCAGCTGCAGTGAAACCCCGGGAAAGGCAGTTTGGCAGTACCCGGGTCTGTGCTAGAGACTCGGGGGATCATGGAATTGTCTCCCCAATGCCATTGACAATTCCATGATCTTAGACATGTTACATGGCCATGTTCGGAGTTACCATTGTGACACTGTACATAGGTAGTGACCTATGTATAGTGCACGCGTGTAATGGTGTCCCCGCACTCACAAAGTCCGGGGAATTTGCCCTGAACGATGTGGGGGCACCTTGGCTAGTGCCAGGTTGCCCACACACTAAGGGCCAGATGTAGCAAAAATAAAAATTGCGACTCGCATTTTGTGAGTCGATGCGACTCGCAAAATGCGAGTCGCAATTTGGTATGCCAGGAAATAAACCGGTCCGATTTAGCGACTCGCAGCCGGACTCGCAACGCTGTGTGCGAGTCCGCAGATTGCGAGGTCGCTGTTTGCGAGTGTGCAAAAAACGAACTCGCAATTAGCGAGTGGGTGTCGCAAATTGCGAGTACCTTCAAAATTGCTTGCAGGTGCAGCAGAACACTCCAGAAAGCACACCAGAACACTCTGGAAACACTTCCTGGCACATGATGATGACATCACAGCCAGGAAGTTTACTAATACACCTGGGAGGAGGCTGGACCACACCCTTTTTATAACTGCCAGTCTTCACACTGAACAAGCAGCAGCAGCCATGGAGGGAACCCCACGAAAAAGGAAAATCAAATTTTCTGAGAGGGAGCTTGAGGTGCTGACCGAGGAATGTTGTCAGCACCATGATGAGCTCTTTGGGAGAGCAGCCCTCACTGTTCCTGAGGCCACCAAAAAGAAAATCTGGCAGGAAATGCAAGAAAAAATTAATTCCCTGGGTGTGAGCCACAGGACAATTGAGGACATAAGGAAGAGGTGGTATGACCTCCGCTCCCGGACCAAGGAGAGGGTGGCAGAAAGGCTCCGGGAGATGAGAGGCACTGGAGGGGGACCATCATCTGTGCCACCACCCACACCCCTTGAAGAAAGGATTGAGTAAACATTTGAGCCGGAGGCAGTGTGTGGATTTGGGGACCTGGACACCTCAGAGCCCAGCACATCAACCGGTGAGTACCATGTGATAAGCCTGTACCCCTATCAATGTCATACCCCACCCACCATGTACACAGGTGCATGCACAACCAAATTAGCTCCATTTCAGGGTAGAAAAAGCCAGAATGATGCATTATGGGAAATGTAGTCAAATAGGCAGTTCATAGGCAAATGTTTATTAGGAATTGTGCAATAGATACTAGACACTGACAGTGTGTTCCCCATGTCCCACAGGTCTCCAGCAAGACACCCCGAACACCCCAAGCACCCAGGCCCAGGAGGACACCCCAGGACCCTCCAGCACCCCCACCTGCACAGTCAGCAGCATTCCTGCAGTGGTAACGCCTGCTGCAACAACAACGCCAGGAGCTGCCCCAGCAACAGCCAGGGAGGATACAGGTGGGAGCACAGGGCAGCTACCACTGCGCAGGCGTCGCAGGGCAAGAGCATCTGGATCCCGGATACTTCCTCCAACCAGCAGTGAGGCACATCTGCTGCGGGGTCAGCGCCTGCAGAACAGAATATTGGGCAGGATTAGTGGGGTGCTGCACCGCTTTGTAAGACACAACCATGCAAGCATGCAGCACCTCAACAGACGCATGGACCTGATGTGCCAGAACACTGGGGACATTGCCTTTGCCATCAGGGAACTGGCGGGAGGACTGCTGGGCCAGGCAGAGGCTGGGCGGCGCAGAGGTCGCCAGATAATGCTAAGACTGGACAGGATGGCCACATCGATCGGCAGGCTAGCCATCAACACAACAGGCCTGTCGAGGAGGACAGTTGGCCTGCAAATAGAGATGGGCCATTTTGCTGGGGATGTTGCCAGGGGCCTGGGACGTCTCACACACATAATAGAACTAATGGAGACACGGGAGATGTCGAGGGCCACCGGGGAAACACCCCAAGACAGTGAAGAGGGCTCCACAGTGAGCAGTGTATCTGCCACTGACAGTAGGGTGCTAAGGAGTGGTAGGCAGAGCACCATGGACGCAGCAGGGACCAGCCAGGCTGGCAGGAGGGGCAGGAGATCTTAGAGAACAGCCAGGAGAAATAAATGTGGCACATGCCGTTAATGTGCCACATGACTGGTTGGCATTTCCCTGCCCATGGACAATTTCATCTTGTATATAGTTCATTCATTACATTATTAAAACAGTTATTTTACTTCCACTTAACAATAGGAGTGTTTGGTTAATGGGTGAGTATGGTGGGAGTTTACACGTACCGTCCAAAATATTGCGTTGCAATGTGGTCCCGTCTCAGTCTGCCTTGATTAGCTAGACTCCTATCCCCATGATGGCGATGTGGTTGTTCTTGCTCTTCATCATCAGGATCTGGGTCTGCAGGGGTGAGAGGTAGCCCACGTCGGGTGGCTATGTTGTGGAGGATGGCGCATGCGACCACAATTTTGAATGCGGTAAGGGGGGTGTATTGGAGGGCGCCTCCACTGCGGTGGAGGCATCTGAATCTTGCCTTCAGGAGTCCGAAGGTGCGCTCGATCAGGTTCCTGGTCCTCTTATGCGCACTGTTGTATTGCCGCTCAGATTCATTTCTTGGTGTTAAAAACGGAGTCATGATCCATGGCCTTAGAGCATATGCACTGTCACCTGTTGGGCACAAAAGTACACTGTTAGGAAGTCCAGATAGTCGTGCACAGTGACCTGTGTGTATGTCTGCAAGTGTCTGTGGCTCTACCTAGGAGGTATCCGTCTCCAAATTCCCCACGTTCCAGGCGTTGATGTATCCCACTATGCCTAGAAATGTATGAGTCATGGGTACTGCCTGGAAACTTAGCTACGATGTCCGTGATGACGTAATGGGCATCACAAACAACCTGTATGTTGAGTGAGTGGGTACACTTTCTGTTGCAGAAAATGTGTTCCAGATTAGCAGGGGGGCATATTTGAATGTGTGTCCCATCTACACATCCAATGACATGGGGAAAGTGGGCAATGCGGTAAAAGTCCAGCTTGGTGCTGTTAATTTCTGCCTCATTCCTTGGTAAGTATATGAAGTGAGACCTGTGCGTGACTAAGGCATCTAGGAATGCCCTGAGGAACCTTGACACTGCACTTTGGGATACCCCACCTGCCACGGCAATGACCCCCTGATAGCTCCCTGAGGCCAAGAGGTGCAGTGCGCATAGTACTTGCACATGCGTAGGGATGGCGCAGCCACGCAGGGTCTTGTGTTCTAGCTGTGGCTTTAGTAAATCTATTAATTCTAGAATGGCTACGCTGCTAAGGCGGTATTTATCATAGATCTCCTCTTCAGTTTGCTGGAAAAGGGTCTGCCTTGTTCTATATATCTTCTCCTGTCTGTGGCCCCTCCTCCTCCTCTGCTGGGCTGCGTAGACTCTCCTCCTCACTGCTATCAGGTATATCTCCGCCATCTTGAGTAACCCAGATGGCTTCTGGGTCTCCTTTTATACTTTGGTAATGGTTACCACCTGCTCTGAGTTAGTGGTAAATGGGACATGCAAACTGGGCTTTTTGCGACTAGTCGCAATTTGCGAGTTGCAATTGCATATGGGTTGCGACTCGCAATTTGCGGGTCGCACAATGGGGTCGCAACAGATGCGACTCGCAAACGGGTCCCATCGCTTTTTGCGAGTCGGAAATGGGCTTTTTGCATCCCATTTCCGATTTTGCACTGTCGCAATTTGCGATTCTGCCCGTTTGCGAGTCGCAAACGTTTGCTACATCTGGCCCTAAGTAACTTAGCACCCAACCTTTACCAGGTAAAGGTTAGACATATAGGTGACTTATAAGTTACTTAAGTGCATTGGGAAATGGCTGTGAAATACCCTGGACGTTATTTCACTCAGGCTGCAGTGGCAGGCCTGTGTAAGAATTGTCAGAGCTCCCTATGGGTGGCAAAAGAAATGCTGCAGCCCATAGGGATCTCCTGGAACCCCAATACCCTGGGTACCTCAGTACCATATACTAGGGGATTATAAGGGTGTTCCAGTATGCCAATGTGAATTGGTGAAATTGGTCCCTAGCCTGTTAGTGACAATTTGGAAAGCAAAGAGAGAGCATAACCACTGAGGTTCTGATTAGCAGAGCCTCAGTGAGACAGTTAGTCATCACACAGGGAACACATACAGGGCACACTTATGAGCACTGGGGCCCTGGCTGGCAGGGTCCCAGTGACACATACACTAAAACAACATATATACAGTGAAATATGGGGGTAACATGCCAGGCAAGATGGTACTTTCCTACACTTACCTCTCTTGGTAGTAAATCCTCCTTCCTAGATAGCCAAACCTCCTTTTCTGGCTATTTAGGGTCTCTGCTTTGGGGATCTCACCAGATAACGAATGCAAGAGCTCATCAGAGTTCCTCTGCATCTCCCTCTTCACCTTCTGCCAAAGGATCGACCGCTGACTGCTCAGGACGCCTGCAAAACCGCAACAAAATAGCAAGACGACTACTAGCAACCTTGTATCGCCTCATCCTACTGGCTTTCTCAACTGTTTCCAGGTGGTGCATGCTCTGGGGGCAGCCTGCCTCCTCCCTGCACCAGCTCTGAAGAAATCTCCTGTGGGTCGACGGAATCTTCCCCCTGCTAACGCAGGCACCAAAAGACTGCATCACTGGTCGTCTGGGTCCCCTCTCATCCCGACGAGCAACTTTGTCCAAGTGACTTCCACAGTCCAGTGACTCTTCAGTCCAAGTTTGGTGGAGGTAAGTCCTTGCCTCCCCACGCGAGACTGCATTGCTGGGTACCGCATGATTTGCAGCTGCTCCGGCTCCTGTGCACTCTTCCAGGATTTCCTTCGTGCACAGCCAAGCCTGGGTCCCGACACTCCTTCCTGCAGTGCACAACATTCTGAGTTGTCCTCCGGCGACGTGGGACTCCCTTTTTTGACTTCGCTTGGACTCCGGTTCACTCTTCTTCCAAGTGCCTTTTCAGGTACTTTGGCGGGTGGTGCCTGCTTCTGTGAAGGCTACCTGAGTTGCTGGGCGCCCCCTCTGTATCCTCGTCCACGTGGCGACATCCTGGTCCCTCCTGGGCCACAGCAGCACCCAAAAACCTCTACCGCAACCCTTGCAGGTAGCAAGGCTTGTTTGCTGTCTTTCTGCGTGGGAACACCTCTGCAGGCTTCATCGCGACGTGGGACATCCGTCTTCCAAAGGAGAAGTCCCAAGCTCTCTTCTTTCTTGCAGAACTCCAAGCTTCTTCCATCCGGTGGCAGCTTCCTTTCACCCTCAGCTGGCATTTCCTGGGCTCCTGCCCACTCTCGATACTGTTGCGACTATTGGACTTGGTCCCCTTGTCTTACAGGTACTCAGGTCAGGAAATCCACTGTTGTTGCATTGCTGGTGTTTGTTCTTCCTGCAGAAACCCCCTATCACGACGTGATCTCTGAGGGTAGTAGGTGCACTTTACACCTACTTTTTAGGGTCTTGGGGTGTGCTATTTTTCTAACCCTCACTGTTTTCTTACAGTCCCCGTGACCCTCTACAAGCTCACATAGGTTTGGGGTCCATTCGTGGTTTGCATTCCACTTTTGGAGTATATGGTTTTTGTTGCCCCTATACCTATGTGCTCCTATTGCAATCTACTGTAATTCTACACTCCTTGCATTACTTTTCTGGCTATTACTTACCTAATTTTGGTTTGTGTACATATATCTTGTGTATATATAACTTATCCTCATACTGAGTGTACTCACTGAGATACTTTTGGCATATTGTCATAAAAATAAAGTACCTTTATTTTTAGTACTTCTGTGTATTGTGTTTTCTTATGATATTGTGCATATGACACCAGTGGTATAGTAGGAACTTTACATGTCTCCTAGTTCAGTCTAAGCTGCTTTGCCATAGCTACCTTCTATCAGCCTAAGCTGCTAGAAACACCTCTTCTACACTAATAAGGGATAACTGGACCTGGCACAAGGTGTAAGTACCTCTGGTACCCACTACAAGCCAGGCCAGCCTCCTACATTGGTTGTGCAGCAGTGGGATAAGTACTTGTAACTACCTACCACTTTGTCATTGCGTACTTTTCATAAGAGAATAATATACAAAACAGTTCAGTGTATGTACACTGAACCAAAAAGTTTTGCTTTTCTCCTCTTAAACTTTTTACAAAGTGCTGAAAAGTATTCTAAAACTTCTAAAAGTTTCCAAAAAGTTTGAAAAAGTTTTTTTCTCTGTTCTTTAAAAAGTTCTGACACTTTTTCTTCCTTCTCACTATTTCTAAACCTTTTACTATCATGTCTACAGAAGATTCTTCTCTTAAAATGGTCAATACTACTTATGACAATTTGAATTATAAGAGCCTAAGGAGTCTCTGCTTAGAGAGAGGTTTAGTGATAGGAAATAACCCTACCAAAGAATTTGTGTTTAACTTGCTTATTGTGAATGATGAGTCCCAAGCAGGCACTTCAAATGAGAGGTTAATAGAAGGTTCCCAATCTGACTCAGGGGATCTCCTTGAGGGAGGTAGGGAGGGTTCTGGACAGGATTTGCCCTCTAACAAGACACCCAGTAATGTTGGTAGTAATGGAGGTTCCCATCACAGTAGGGAAGTCTTTATTCCTAGAGGCCAAGTTGTTAGGGTTCACTCAGTTAGGGTCAGATCCCCCTCTGTTGTTTCCAGTTTATCTTCTGTGTCCAAGCATTCCCAACCCACCCACCCTAAAGACAACATGTTAGAAAGGGAACTCAAAATGTTGAGGGTTGAAGAGACTAGACTGAAGCTTAAACAGCAACAGCTGGCCTTAAATAGGGAATCCCTAGACCTGGAGAAGGAAAGACAGAGATTGGGGTTTGGACCCCATGGTGGCAGCAGCAGTATTCCTGATAGTAATCCTGTTAGAGAGCATGATTCCAGGAATCTGCACAAGATAGTCCCCCCTTACAAGGAGGGGGATGACATCAACAAGTGGTTTGCTGCACTTGAGAGGGCCTGTATCGTACAGGGGGTCCCTCAAAGGCAGGGGGCTGCTATATTGTGGCTATCTTTCACTGGAAATGGTAGGGATAGGCTCCTTACTGTTAGAGAAAGTGAAGCTAACAATTTTACAGTTTTGAAGGATGCACTCTTGGATGGACTTGGCTTAACCACTGAACAATACAGGATTAAGTTCAGAGACACCAGAAAAGAGTCCTCACAAGACTGGATAGACTTTGTTGACTGTTCAGTGAAAGCCTTGGAGGGGTGGTTACATGGCAGTAAAGTTTCTGACTATGAAAGCCTGTATAATCTTATTCTGAGAGAGCATATTCTGAATAACTGTGTGTCTGACTTGTTACACCAACATCTAGTGGACTCAGATCTGACCTCTCCCCAAGAATTGGGAAAGAAAGCAGACAACTGGGTCAGAACAAGAGTGAACAGAAAAGTTAATACAGGGGGTGACAAGGATGGCAAGAAGAAGGATAGTAAGTCTTCTGACAAGGGTTGGGACAAAAGTAAAAATGAATCTTCATCAGGCCCACAGAAATCCTCTGGTGGGGTGGTGGGTCCAGTTCCTCTTCAAATCAACCTAAAAAGCCTTGGTGTTATTTGTGTAAAGTCAAAGGCCATTGGACAACTGATGCCAGTTGTCCAAAGAAAAACACCAAACCTCCCACTACCACAACCCCTATTGCAAATTCTAGTGCCTCTAGTAATAGCAGTGGTGGTGGGAGCAAACCTACTAATAGCCAATCCAAGGGAGTAGCTGGGCTCACTTTTGGTAATTTAGTTGGGATTGGTCTTGTTAGGGAGACCACAGAGGCTGTGTTAGTCTCTGAAGGTGCCATTGATTTGGCCCCCTTGGTTGCTTGTCCCCTTAATATGGATAAGTACAAGCAACTTCCCCTAATAAATGGTGTTGAGGTTCAGGCCTACAGGGACACAGGTGCCAGTGTTACGATGGTGATAGAGAAACTGGTGCACCCTGAACAACACCTACTTGGTCAGCAATACCAAGTGACAGACGCTCATAACAACACTCTTAGCCACCCCATGGCTGTTGTGAATCTCAACTTGGGGGGGTTACTGGTCCAAAGAAAGTTGTGGTTGCCTCAGATTTACCTGTAGACTGTCTACTAGGGAACGATTTAGAGACATCAGCTTCGGCAGAAGTGGAGTTGGAGGCTCATGCAGCAATGCTGGGCATTCCTGGGCATGTTTTTGCTTTGACAAGGGCTCAGGCCAAAAAGCAAAAAGAACAGGGTAACTTGGATCCTGGAACAATGGACCAAGTGCTCCCTAAAGCTAGGGGTAGCAAGGGTAAATCCCTACCCACTATCCCTTCCTCTACAGATGATTCTCCTTCTGAGGAAGAAGAATTTCCTCCCTGTGCAGAACCTTCACCAGATAAGCTGGCAGCAGACACTGCTGAGCTTTTGGGTGGAGGGGGGCCTGCCAGGGAAGAGCTGAGTGTGGCACAGCAAACCTATCCCACATTAGAAGGTCTCAGACAGCAAGCTGTCAAACAGCAAAATGGGGATGTCAGTGACTCACATAGAGTTTTCTGGGAGGACAACCTCTTGTACACGGAGGCAAGGGACCCAAAACCTGGAGCACCCAGGAGATTGGTCATTCCCCTGCAGTGCAGAGAGTTCCTCCTAACTCTGGCACATGACATTCCTTTGGCTGGGCATTTGGGCCAGATCAAAACATGGGAAAGGCTTGTCCCCCTGTTTCACTGGCCTACAATGTCAGAGGACACAAAATACTTTTGTAAGTCTTGTGTGACCTGCCAAGCCAGGGGTTGACATAGTTGGCCCCCTTGACCGTCCTACTGCTTCAGGCAATAGATTTATCTTGGTGGTAGTGGACCATGCCACAAGATATCCTGAAGCCATACCTTTAAGGACAACTACAGCTCCTGCAGTGGCAAAGGCCCTCCTGGGAATCTTTTCCAGGGTGGGTTTTCCTAAAGAGGTGGTGTCAGATAGAGGTAGCAACTTCATCTCTCCATACCTAAAAGCAATGTGGAAGGAGTGTGGCGTTACCTACAAGTTCACCACCCCTTACCATCCACAAACAAATGGTCTGGTTGAGAGGTTTAATAAAACTCAATAAAGCCCATGTTACTCCAAGAAATTAATTGTTCAAACTGACGCATCTGAATTAGGGGTAGGGGCAGTACTATCACAACTGAATTCTGAGGGCCAGGATAACCAGTTGCTTTTATCAGCAGAAGGTTGACCCCTAGAGAAAAGTGTTGGTCTGCCATAGAGAGGGAGGCCTTTGCTGTGGTCTGGGCACTGAAAAAGTTGAGACCGTAACTGTTTGGTACTCACTATATTGTTCAGACAGACCACAAACCTCTACTTTGGCTAAAGCAAATGAAAGGTGAAAACCCTAAATTATTGAGGTGGTCCCTATTTCTACAGGGAATGGACTATACAGTGGAACATAGACCTGGGAGTACCCACTCCAATGCAAATGGACTCTCCAGCTATTTCCACTTAGACAATGAAGACTCATCTAGACAAGGCTAGTCTTATTATCCTTTGTTTGGGGGGGTTGTGTAGGAAAGTACCATCTTGCCTGGCATGTTACCCCCATTTTCCACTGTATGTATGTTGTTTTAGCCCTTGTGTCACTGGAATCCTCCTGCTAGGCAGGACCCCAGTGCTCATAGTATGTGCCCTGTATGTGTTCCCTGTGTGGTGCCTAACTGTATCACTGAGGCTCTGCTAACCAGAACATCATTGTTTATGCTCTCTCTGCTTTCTAAATTTGTCACTGCAGGCTAGTGACTAAATTTACCAATCCTCATTGGCACATTGGTACACCCATATAATTCCCTTGTACATGGTACTTAGGTACCCAGGGTATTGGGGTTCCAGGAGATCCCTATGGGCTGCAGCATTTCTTTTGCCACCCATAGGGAGCTCAGGCAATTCTTACACAGGCCTGCCACTGCAGCCTGAGTGAAATAACGTTCACGTTATTTCACAGTCATTTGTCATTGCACATAAGTAACTTATTTGTCACCTATATGTCTAACCCTCACTTAGTAAAGGTTGGGTGCCAAGTTACTTAGTGTGTGGGCACCCTGGCACTAGCCAAGGTGCCCCCACATCGTTCAGGGCAAATTCCCCGGACTTTGTGAGTGCAGGGACACCATTACACACGTGCACTATACATAAGTCACTACCTATGTATAGCATCACAATGGTAACGCCGAACATGGCCATGTAGCATGTCTAAGATCATGGAATTGTCACCCCAATACCATTCTGGTATTGGGGAGACAATTCCATGATCCCCTTGGTCTCTAGCACAGAACCCGGGTACTGCCAAACTGCCTTTCCGGGGTTTTCACTGCAGCTGCTGCTGCTGCAAACCTGTGTACTGTGTGATTTGCAGCTGCTCTGGCTTCTGTGCACTCCTCCATTGATTCCTTCGTGCACAGCCTAGCCTGGGTCCCCAGCACTCCATCCTGCAGTGCTCAACCCTCTGAGTTTGACTCCAACGTCGTAGGACCCTCCTGAGTCAGCTCCAGTTCACAAATCTTCTAAGTGCCTGCTCTGGTACTTCTGCGGGTGCTGCCTGCTTCTGTGGGGGCTCTCTGAGTTGCTGAGCGCCCCCTCTGTCCCCTCCTCCAAGGGGCGACATCCTGGTCCTTCCTGGTCCCCAGCAGCACCCAAAAACCTGTACCGCAACCTTGTAATGTAATGTAATGTAATTCGAGATTTATAAAGCACGTTCCTACTCAAAGAGCATCGAAGCGCTGGGAAGAAAGCACGTAATAAAAAATAGACAGAGGATAAGAAAAATAACAGAAATAATGAAGATAGAAAAACATCCAATAGAAGAAACAGAAACAAACTAAATCAAAGACCCTGATCTTGATGTACCAAAAAATTAACGAGGAAAGAGCCAAGTTTTCACCATTTTCCTAAATTTCATATAACCTGATTCTTGCCTAATATTCTGTGGGAGAGAGTTCCATCCTCTGGCTGCAGCTACTGAAAAAGCGTTGTCTGCCCATTTGGCTTTATGTGTGCAGCTAGCAAGGCTTATTTGCGGTATTTCTGCGTGGGAACACTTCTGCAACCTTCAGCACGCCGTGGGACATCTTCCATCCAAAGGAGAAGTTCCTAGCTCTCTTCGTTGTTTCAGAATCCTAAGCTTCTTCCATCCGGAGGCAGCTTCCTCGCACCTTCATCTGCGGTTTCATGGGCTCCTGCCCCCCGGACACTATCGCGACTCTTGGACGTGGTCCCCTTGCCTTGCAGGTCCGCAGGTCCAGGAATCCGTCCTGGTCATCAGTGCTTTGCTGGTGTTTGTGGTTCATGCAGAATCCCCCTATCACGACTATTGTGTCCTTTTGGGGTAGTAGGTGTACTTTACTCCTACTTTTCCGGGTCTTGGGGTGGGGTATCTTTGACACCCTGACTGTGTTCTTACAGTCCCAGCGACCCTCTACAAGCTCCCATAGGTCTGGGGTCCATTCATGACTCGCATTCCACTTTTGAAGTATATGGTTTGTGTTGCCCCTAGACCTATGTTCACCTATTGCATCCTATTGTAATCCTACACTGTTTGCATTACTTTTCTTACTATTACTTACCTGTTTAGGGTTTGTGTACATATAACTTGTGTGTATTACTTACCTTCTTACTGACTGAGATACTTGTGGCATATTGTCATAAAAATAAAGTACCTTTCTTATGATATTGTGCTATATGATATAAGTGGTATAGTAGGAGCTTTGCATGTCCCCTAGTTCATCCTAAGCTGCTTTGCCATAGCTACCTTCTACCAGCCTAAGCTGCTAGAAACACCTCTATCCTACTAATAATAACCTGGCACAGGGTGTAAGTACCACAAGGTACCCACTATAAGCCAGGCCAGCCTCCTACACTCCACGACGGGGACAGGAGGGGACACCAGCGACAGCGACTCCTCCTCTGATGGGAGCTCCCTTGAGGTGGCGGGCACCATTCTGAATGCCATCAAGAGTATCGAGAGGCATTTGCAGCAAACAAATGCATACCTGGAGGGCATTCATTTTGGCGTGGTGGCCCAACAGAGAGCATTTCAGGCTCTGGCCTCAGCACTGATGGCAGTCATTTTCCCTGTGTCCAGACTCCCCCCTTCATCTTCCACTACCCAGACCCAATCCCCTCTACCTCAGCCTATCCCAAGCACACCATCAGACCAGCATGCACACACATCAACACACAAAAGTGGCGCAGGAAAACATAAGCACCACACATCCCACAGGCACTCACACAAGCATCATACCCATGCAGACGCTCCAACATCCTCTGCCTCCACTGTGTCCCCCTTCTCCACGTCCTCCACCTCCCTCCCAGTCTCATCTCCACTCACACCTGAATGCACTACATCCTCAGCCACCACCTCCATCACCAGCACGCCCATCACTACACACCGCTCACGTGCAATCACCTCCCCCACTACCATTCACATCCCCTGTGTCCTCTCCCAGTGTGTCTGTAAGCCGTCCTCCCAAAGTACACAAACGCAGGCACACACCCACTCAACAGCCACCGACCTCACAACAGCCTCCAACCCATGCACCTTCACCCAAACTTAGCAGACGTACACCTCCTACAACCACTACGTCTTCAGCCACTCCCAAACTCCCTCCATCTTCCCGTCCCAGTGTGTTTCAAAAACTTTTCCTAGCTAACTTTGACCTCTTCCCTAAACCTCCGCCCCCCGTCCTTCCCCTAGGGCCAGTATGTCTAGACCCCAGCCCAGCACCTCAGCCACCACATCTGCATCTGCTGTGGTCCGTGCTACTCCAATACGGTCTAAGGGGGCACCCGTCAGAGCTGCCAGTGTGCCACCGACACAAAAGAAGGACTGCCCTATTCCACCACCTGCAAAAGTAAAAAAGGAGCTGGCTTCCAGCAGGGGATAGTCATACCACCCACCCAGCAAGGCCTTGCACAAACACCGAGTGGACAGTGCCAAGGTCCCTGCAGCGACTGTCAAGATGGGGAAGGGCCACAAGCCAAAGGGCACATCACCTCTGGGCACGATGTCACCTGGTGAGGGGCTGGTGACCACCAAATCATCACGGATGGCAGCCACATGCACCACAGTCTCCACCGCCGCTCTGACCGCTACCTGCGCCGCCCCTGCCACAACGTCAGTCAGCAGCATCCTTCCCAAGGATCAGCCATCCGAGGCTCCCGGAGACGGTATGGTGTCTCCATCCACTGCAACAGTCACTTGCACCACGGCCAGCACTGGCAGCATCTCCTCTGCAGACACCGCCACCTGCACCACCATCAGCACTGCCACGTGCACAGCCGATGCCACTCTGTCGGACGTCAGCAGCATCCCCAGTGCGCAGCCGCCAGAGTCTGCAGGTGACGTCCTGGACCCTGGACATGCCACTTGAGAATCTACATCCAGCACTGACACAAACCGGCAATTGGCAGCCTAAGTTGCCGCAGGATGGAGTGTGGGTCTGCCTCCATGGAGTATCATGCTACCTGTTCCAGGTACATCGCGTGGCTGAGACAAAGTCAACTGCCACACCCCAGGTGCTGCATCACTGGGCACAAAGCCCCCTCCAGAACCAGAGGAGAAAAGCATCCACTAACCCAGTCCTTGGCAGGATGAAGCACTCAGGGCACAAAGCCCCCTCCAGAACTAGTGGAGAAAAGCATCCACTAACACAGTCCTTGGTAGGATGAAGCACTCTGGGCACAAAGCCCCCTCCAGAACCAGTGGAGAAAAGAATCCACTAACACAGTCCTTGGCAGGATGAAGCACTCAGGGCTCAAAGCCCCCTCCAGAACCAGTGGAGAAAAGCATCCACTAACACAGTCCTTGGTAGGATGAAGCACTCTGGGCACAAAGCCCCCTCCAGAACCAGTGGAGAAAAGAATCCACTAACACAGTCCTTGGCAGGATGAAGCACTCTGGCCACACAAAGCACCCTCCAGAACCAGTGGAGAAATGCATCCACTAACACAGTCCTTGGCAGGATGAAGCACTCTGGGCACAAAGCCCCCTCCAGAACCAGTGGAGAAAAGCATCCACTAACACAGTCCTTGGCAGGATGAAGCACTCTGGGCACAAAGCCCCCTCCAGAACCAATGGAGAAGGCATCCACTCACCCTATCCTTGGCAGGATGAAGCACACTGTGAGGTACTGGGTTTTTCAGAACCGGTACTGATCCGGTAACCCAGTGGTGCCAGGGTACACCCAAAGACCTCGGGTACTTTCCTGATTCAGACCACAGAAACTCAGAGTCTTCTAGGTGAAGTCAAAGATCGAATTTATTGGCTGCAACCAAGTAACAAGCGTCCTAGAAGTACAACAGCACGGTTTGTATGTTCTCAGGAGACTGTGTGTCAATGCAGGTTTCCTTATATACAGTTTTTTAAGCTTCAGGCAAACATTCTTGACATTTTGGTTGGTCATTCACATGTTTTCACTACAAAGGAAAAAACAGTGTCATGATGAAACCTCATATTTCATGTCAGCCAACCCATAATAAATTACCCGGCAAGGCCTAGTATTTTACATCAGATAAGTGTGGACCCCCAATAAAAACGGGCACCTCCCCCTCGTAAAGTAAGAAGAAGAAAAGAGCAGGTGCAGGTGTGAGCAAGATTAGGCAGGGTGTGTGAGCGATAATAAGGGTTTTATGGCATGGTGTGCCTTGATGCTATCTGATTCGGCCACTGGGAGAGGGACTGACCAAACAGGTTTGGCCTGAGGCAATGGTTCCAGCTTGCCCAGGTCAGAGAAAAGTCAATCAAGGTGTACGTGTCCTTGGAATCAAATCTGACTGTATTATAAGCCTATGTGAGGGCAACTTTTAAAAATGGCTGCCGTGTATAGAATGGGAGCCACGAGTGCAGGACGAAAATGGCGATTTCGAGGTGAAAACGCTGCTGGAATTGAGCGAAAATGCTCATGCTTAGTGTACTAGTCATTATCGGTCTTTTGATACTAAAATCGTACTGCTGTGGCAAAGCAGATTACATGGGTCCAGAATTTTTAGAACCACAACTGGGCACAAAGCCCCCTCCAAGACCAGTGGAAGAAGCCATCTACTTGGAAAACTGTGGCCTTGCCCTCCCCAGGACCAAGCAGTGGGCAAACCACCCACTTGAGAGACTTGAGAGACTGTGGCTTTGCAATCCCCAGGACCAAGCAGTGGGCAAACCACCCACTTGAGAGACTTGAGAGACTGTGGCTTTGCACTCCCCAGGATAAAGCAGTGGGCAAACCACCCACTTGAGAGACTTGAGAGACTGTGGCTTTGCACTCCCTAGAACCAAGCAGTGGGCATGGCGCCCCCTCAGGGAAGAGCAGTGGCGTCGTACCATCATCTGGCTGAGGTGCCCCCCTCCCATTCCCCCTGAGGTGCCTGTTATTTTTTTCGACCTGATGCCCCTGTAGTGTTCTCTCCATTTTGAGGCAGGTGTCATGTGTGGGCTTTGCCCATGCTTTTTGGGACCACTGGTCCACGGACATTTCATGGGACAGTGTATGGACTTGTGTACTTGCTGTAAATATTTGTATATACTGATTTTTTGAAAATCTTTTGCTATATCTGAATGTTCCAATATTACACTAGTTTAACTCATTTCGTTTTGTCCTTGCGTTCTGCCAGGGGGTGACGGGGTGTATCTGTGATGTTTTTGGATATGTGTGTGTTGTTGTGGGTGGGGGTGTTGCGTTTTGCAGTGTGTGTCACTCTCTTTTCCCTCCTCCCCTCCCCTGTGTGCCAGGTGCAGTACTCACAGTCGTCGTTGCCACCGCCGCCTTCTTTCCACTTCATGGTGTATTAATAGATACAGCAACAAGGGCAGGACCTGCAACTTGGGCTCCATGGCGTCCTAGTTCTTCGTTGAGTGTCGAGAGGTGAGTGGTTTCTTCTGTGTACTGTTTCCGCCGTGCTTTTGACGGCGTTGGTACCGCCCGGAAAAGCTGGCGGATTGGTGGGTTGTAATAGTGTGGGCGGTACATTGTCTTCCGCCTGTCTGTTGGCGGTGACCGCCACGGTGTTTGTTGCTACCGCCGAGCGGTCGGAGTGTTAAAGTGGCTATCTGTGTTGCCAGTTTCCGCCATGGTCGTCATTCAGTTTATTTAACCGCCCGCCTGTTAGCGGATGTAGGAGGCTGGACTGGCTTGTAGTGAGTACCTAGGGGTACTTGCACCAGGCCCAGTTATCCCTTATTAGTGTATAGGGTGTCTAGCAGCTTAGGCTGATAGATAATGGTAGCTTAGCAGAGCAGCTTAGGCTGAACTAGGAGACGTGTGAAGCTACTACAGTACCATTTAGTGTCATATGCACAATATCATAAGAAAACACAATACACAGTTATACTAAAAATAAAGGTACTTTATTTTTATGACAATATGCCAAAGTATCTCAGAGTGTACCCTCAGTGAGAGGATAGGAAATATACACAAGATATATATACACAATAGCAAAAACATGCAGTATAGTCTTAGAAAACAGTGCAAACAATGTATAGTTACAATAGGATGCAATGGAGACACATAGGGATAGGGGCAACACAAACCATATACTCCAGAAGTGGAATGCGAACCACGAATGGACCCCAAACCTATGTGACCTTGTAGAGGGTCACTGGGACTATTAGAAAATAGTGAGGGTTAGAAAAATAGCCCACCCCAAGACCCTGAAAAGTGAGTGCAAAGTGCACCAAAGTTCCACAAAGGACAAAGAAGTCGTGATAGGGGAATAAGGCAGGAAAAACACAAACCAACAATGCAACAACGCTGGATTTCCAATCTGGGTAGCTGTGGAACAAGGGGACCAAGTCCAAAAGTCACAAGCAAGTCGGAGATGGGCAGATGCCCAGGAAATGCCAGCTGCGGGTGCAAAGAAGCTTCTACTGGACAGAAGAAGCTGCGGTTTCTGCAGGAACGCAAAGGGCTAGAGACTTCCCCTTTGGAGGACGGATCCCTCTCGCCTTGTAGAGTCGTGCAGAAGTGTTTTCCCGCCGAAAAAACGCCAACAAGCCTTGCTAGCTGCAAATCATGCGGTTAGCGTTTTTGGACGCTGCTGTGGCCCAGGAGGGACCAGGAGGTCGCAGATTGGACCAGGAGGTAGAGGGGACGTCGAGCAAGACAAGGAGCCCTCTTAGCAGCAGGTAGCACCCGGAGAAGTGCCAGAAACAGGCACTACGAGGATGCGTGAAACGGTGCTCACCTGAAGTTACACAAAGGAGTCCCACGTCGCCGGAGACCAACTTAGAAAGTCGTGCAATGCAGGTTAGAGTGCCGTGGACCCAGGCTTGGCTGTGCACAAAGGATTTCCGCCGGAAGTGCACAGGGGCCGGAGTAGCTGCAAAAGTCGCGGTTCCCAGCAATGCAGTCTAGCAAGGTGAGGCAAGGACTTACCTCCACCAAACTTGGACTGAAGAGTCACTGGACTGTGGGAGTCACTTGGACAGAGTTGCTGGATTCGAGGGACCTCGCTCGTCGTGCTGAGAGGAGACCCAAGGGACCGGTAATGCAGCTTTTTGGTGCCTGCGGTTGCAGGGGGACGATTCCGTCGACCCACGGGAGATTTCTTCGGAGCTTCTAGTGCAGAGAGGAGGCAGACTACCCCCACAGCATGCACCACCAGGAAAACAGTCGAGAAGGCGGCAGGATCAGCGTTACAGAGTTGCAGTAGTCGTCTTAGCTACTATGTTGCAGTTTTGCAGGCTTCCAGCGCGGTCAGCAGTCGATTCCTTGGCAGAAGGTGAAGAGAGAGATGCAGAGGAACTCGGATGAGCTCTTGCATTCGTTATCTAAGGAATCCCAAGAGACAGAGACCCTAAATAGCCAGAAAAGAGGGTTTGGCTACCTAGGAGAGAGGATAGGCTAGCAACACCTGAAGGAGCCTATCACAAGGAGTCTCTGACGTCACCTGGTGGCACTGGCCACTCAGAGCAGTCCAGTGTGCCAGCAGCACCTCTGTTTCCAAGATGGCAGAGGTCTGGAGCACACTGGAGGAGCTCTGGGCACCTCCCAGGGGAGGTACAGGTCAGGGGAGTGGTCACTCCCCTTTCCTTTGTCCAGTTTCGCGCCAGAGCAGGGCTAAGAGGTCCCCTGAACCGGTGTAGACTGGCTTATGCAGAATTGGGCACATCTGTGCCCAAGAAAGCATTTCCAGAGGCTGGGGGAGGCTACTCCTCCCCTGCCTTCACACCATTTTCCAAAGGGAGAGGGTGTAACACCCTCTCTCAGAGGAAGTTCTTTGTTCTGCCATCCTGGGCCAGGCCTGGCTGGGCCCCAGGAGGGCAGATGCCTGTCTGAGGGGTTGGCAGCAGCAGCAGCTGCAGTGAAACCCCAGGAAAGGCAGTTTGGCAGTACCAGGGTCTGTGCTACAGACCACTGGGATCATGGGATTGTGCCAACTATGCCAGGATGGTATAGAGGGGGCAATTCCATGATCATAGACATGTTACATGGCCATATTCGGAGTTACCATGGTGAAGCTACATATAGGTAGTGACCTATATGTAGTGCACGCGTGTAATGGTGTCCCCGCACTCACAAAGTCCGGGGAATTGGCCCTGAACAATGTGGGGGCACCTTGGCTAGTGCCAGGGTGCCCTCACACTAAGTAACTTTGCACCTAACCTTTACCAGGTAAAGGTTAGACATATAGGTGACTTATAAGTTACTTAAGTGCAGTGTAAAATGGCTGTGAAATAACGTGGACGTTATTTCACTCAGGCTGCAGTGGCAGGCCTGTGTAAGAATTGTCTGAGCTCCCTATGGGTGGCAAAAGAAATGCTGCAGCCCATAGGGATCTCCTGGAACCCCAATACCCTGTGTACCTTAGTACCATATACTAGGGAATTATAAGGGTGTTCCAGTAAGCCAATGTAAATTGGTAAAATTGGTCACTAGCCTGTTAGTGACAATTTGTACAGAGAGAGCATAACCACTGAGGTTCTGGTTAGCAGAGCCTCACTGAGACAGTTAGGCATCACACAGGGAACACATACCTATAGGTCACAAACTTATGAGCACTGGGGTCCTGACTAGCAGGGTCCCAGTGACACATAACAAACATACTGAAAACAGAGGGTTTTCACTATGAGCACTGGGCCCTGGCTGGCAGGATCCCAGTGAGACAGTGAAAACACCCTGACATACACTCACAAACAGGCCTAAAGTGGGGGTAACAAGGCTAGAAAGAGGCTACTTTCTCACACAACCCCCCCCCCCCAAACGAAGGACAATAAGGCTAACCTTGGCAAGTTGAGACTTTATTGTCTAAGTGGTGATAAGTAGAGAGGAGCTCTGCAATAGACTGGTTACTCCCTTTATCATCCACTATATGGTTACTTCCCTGTGGGGATGTAAACCACCCTGTTTGAAGTTTTTTAGCTAAGCAACAATGTGAAGATGTATTTTCAGAGTTTCTATCAGTAAGCTTTAGTTTAGAGCAGTGGGAATTGTCCACTGAACCTATTTGTAGTGATGGAAATGCCAGACAGGGATGCTGTCTCAGAAAAGCCATAGCTGGGCAAACACTTTGTCCATATGGCTGGAAGAGAGAACAGGGATGCTGTTTCTCTTGAGTTGGAGCAGGGCAGGGATGCTGTCCTGTGAGCTCCACACTAGGGCAGGGATGCTGTCCTAAGTGTTGTGAGGCAGTGCAGGGTTTCTGCACTAAAGTTTCTCTGGGAGGGTTGGAGGGATGCTCCATGTTAACTAAAATGGTGCTCTTTTTGTCACCAATGTTAGGTATCCCACAGAGAGGTACTTCTACCTCAGGGAGTCCAGCTTTGCCAGCTGATGATTCCCTTGGAACAGGTGCCACCCCAGGAGAGGTTTCTCCCACCACAGGAATGGTATCCTGAATGGCAGGGTGGTTAGGGGATACTGTGATACCCTTTTTACCTGTTGATGGAGAGGGATCCTGAGTTTTCAGGCCTTCTCTCCTTTGCTTTTTCATTTCAGTAGAAATGAGAGGGAACAATTCCTCTGGGATGCCCAGCATGGCTGCATGGGCATAAAACTCTACATCAGCCCAACCTGAGGCCTCTAGGTCATTACCTAAGAGACAGTCTACAGGTAAGCTAGGTGATACCACCACCTGCTTAGGGCCAGTAACTCCACCCCAACTAAACTGAATTATAGCTAAGGGAAGAAACTTAGTGGAGTTATGGACATCAATAATCTTATACTGTTGTCCAATGATGTGTTGTTCAGGAGGCACTAGGTTTTCAGTCACCAAAGTGATACTGGCACCTGTGTCCCTGTAGGCCAAGGCCTCAACACCATTTATTGAAACTGTCTGCCTGTACTTATCGATTGTAAGGGGACAAGCAGCCAGTGTGGCAAGGCCAATGCCACTAGGTGTGACAGAAACTGTCTTGGGACTGACTACCCCAGTTTCTATGATGGACCCATAAGTGAACCCAACTACACCCTTTGCTTGACTGTTGCCAGCAGTCCCACCACTAGTACCACTACTGCTAGGGGCACTAGAGCTTGATGTATTAGTGGTGGTAGGCTCAGGGGGTTTACCTGGACAGGACTTATCCCCTGGCCTATGGCCTCTGTTTTTACACACAAAGCACCAAGGCTTTTTAATGTGTGCAGGTTGAGAAGAAGAGGAAGAATTTGTTTTATCCCCACCCTCTGAAGAGTGTTTAAGATTTGAAGTGGGATCTTTGGTTTTACCCTTATCCCCATGCTTATCTTGAGATTTTTCACCATCTTTCTTCTTATTGCCATCTTTGTCACCCCCTGTATGAACTTTTCTGTTCACCCTTGTTCTGACCCATTTGTCTGCCTTCTTTCCCAATTCTTGGGGAGAGGTCAGATCAGAGTCTACCAGGTACTGGTGCAACAAATCAGACACACAATTATTAAGTATATGCTCTCTCAGGATTGTGTTATACAGGCTTTCATAATCAGTAACTTTACTGCCATGTAACCACCCCTCCAAGGCCTTCACTGAATGGTCAATGAAATCAACCCAGTCTTGTGAAGACTCCTTTTTGGTCTCTCTGAACTTTATCCTGTATTGTTCAGTGGTTAAGCCATAACCATCCAGGAGTGCATTCTTAAGAACTTTGTAATCATTAGCTTCATTTTCTTTTACAGTAAGGAGCCTATCCCTACCTTTTCCACTAAATGATAGCCATAGGATAGCAGCCCACTGCCTTTGAGGGACATCCTGTACAGCACAGGCCCTCTCAAGTGCAGCAAACCACTTGTTAATGTCATCCCCCTCCTTATAAGGGGGAACTATCTTATGCAGATTCCTGGAATCATGCTCTTTTGCAGGATGACTATGGGGAATACTGCTGCTGCCACCATGGGTTTCTAAACCCAGTTTCTGTCTCTCCTTCTCACTTCTAAAGTCTGTCTATCCAAATCCAGCTGTTGCTTCTTGAGCTTCAGTCTGGTTTGTTCCACTCTCAATCTATTGAGCTCCCTTTCTAACAATCTGTCATCAGGGTGGGTGGGAGGGACATTCCTAGACACAGAAGTATGATGAGAATGAACAGAAGGAGACCTGTCCCTTACAGAGGGCACCCTAACAGCTTGGCTGACAGTGTAATGTGAGAGCACATCATCTGTATGATGTGACTCCACCTCAGTACCAACTATGCTAGACTGTCTTGTAATGGGCAGGCTAAGAAGTTTCTTTCCTGAACCTTTTCCTGGGGGAGTCCCTGGATCAGATTGGGAACCATTAGCTACTTTTTCAACAGATGGGGCACTTTTAGCCTTATCTTGTTCTCTAAGCATGTTAAGTAACAATTCCAAGGAAGGATTCTTCCCTACACTCAAACCTCTCTCTATGCAGAGACTCCTTGCTCCTTTCCAGCTAAGGTGATCATATGCAAGTTTGGACAGATCAACATTTTGGCCTGTGCCAGACATTTTTTAGAGAGAGTTAAAGTGATAGAAAAAGGATCAAAAAGTTTGTCAGAGCTTTTAGAAAGACAGAGAAAAAAACTTTTAAAACTTTTTAGAACTTTTTAGAAAGTTAGAAGTACTTTTCAGCACTTAGAAAAGAGTGAAAAGAGGAAATGCAAAACTTTTTGGCTATGTGTATATACACTGAACTTGTTTTGTATATTTTTCTCTTATGAAAAGTACAATGACAAGAGTGGTAAGTAGTCTCAAAGCACTTATCCCACCGCTGCACAACCAATGTAGGAGGCTGGACTGGCTTGTAGTGAGTACCTAGGGGTACTTGCACCTTGCACCAGGCCCAGTTATCCCTTATTAGTGTATAGGGTGTCTAGCAGCTTAGGCTGATAGATAATGGTAGCTTAGCAGAGCAGCTTAGGCTGAACTAGGAGACGTGTGAAGCTACTACAGTACCACTTAGTGTCATATGCACAATATCATAAGAAAACACAATACACAGTTATACTAAAAATAAAGGTACTTTATTTTTATGACAATATGCCAAAGTATCTCAGAGTGTACCCTCAGTGAGAGGATAGGAAATATACACAAGATATATATACACAATAGCAAAAAGATGCAGTATAGTCTTAGAAAACAGTGCAAACAATGTATAGTTACAATAGGATGCAATGGAGACACATAGGGATAGGGGCAACACAAACCATATACTCCAGAAGTGGAATGCAAACCACGAATGGACCCCAAACCTATGTGACCTTGTAGAGGGTCGCTGGGACTATTAGAAAATAGTGAGGGTTAGAAAAATAGCCCACCCAAGACCCTGAAAAGTGAGTGCAAAATGCACCAAAGTTCCCCAAAGGACAAAGAAGTCGTGATAGGGGAATAAGGCAGGAAAGACACAAACCAACAATGCAACAACGCTGGATTTCCAGTCTGGGTACCTGTGGAACAAGGGGACCAAGTCCAAAAGTCACAAGCAAGTCGGAGATGGGCATATCCCCAGGAAATGCCAGCTGCGGGTGCAAAGAAGCTTCTACTGGACAGAAGAAGCTGCGGTTTCTGAAGGAACGCAAAGGGCTAGAGACTTCCCCTTTGGAGGACGGATCCCTCTCGCCTTGTAGAACTGTGCAGAAGTGTTTTCCCGCCGAAAGAACGCCAACAAGCCTTGCTAGCTGCAAATCGTGCGGTTAGCGTTTTTGGACGCTGCTGTGGCCCAGGAGGGACCAGGAGGTCGCAGATTGGACCAGGAGGTAGAGGGGACGTCGAGCAAGACAAGAAGCCCTCTTAGCAGCAGGTAGCACCCAGAGAAGTGCCAGAAACAGGCACTACGAGGATGCGTGAAACGGTGCTCACCCGAAGTTACACAAAGGAGTCCCACGTCGCCGGAGACCAACTTAGAAAGTCGTGCAATGCAGGTTAGAGTGCCGTGGACCCAGGCTTGGCTGTGCACAAAGGATTTCCGCCGGAAGTGCACAGGGGCCGGAGTAGCTGCAAAAGTCGCGGTTCCCAGCAATGCAGTCTAGCGAGGTGAGGCAAGGACTTACCTCCACCAAACTTGGACTGAAGAGTCACTGGACTGTGGGAGTCACTTGGACAGAGTTGCTGGATTCGAGGGACCTCGCTCGTCGTGCTGAGAGGAGACCCAAGGGACCGGTAATGCAGCTTTTTGGTGCCTTAGGTTGCAGGGGGACGATTCCGTCGACCCACGGGAGATTTCTTCGGAGCTTCTAGTGCAGAGAGGAGGCAGACTACCCCCACAGCATGCACCACCAGGAAAACAGTCGAGAAGGCGGCAGGATGAGCGTTACAGAGTTGCAGTAGTCGTCTTAGCTACTATGTTGCAGTTTTGCAGGCTTCCAGCGCGGTCAGTGTGAGAAGGTAGCCTCTTTCTAGCCTTGTTACCCCCACTTTTGGCCTGTTTGTGAGTGTATGTCAGGGTGTTTGTCACTGTTTTCACTGTCTCACTGGGATCCTGATAGCCAGGCCTCAGTGCTCATAGTGAAAACACTATGTTTTCAGTATGTTTGTTATGTGTCACTGGGATCCTGCTGGTCAGGACCCCAGTGCTCATAGGTTTGTGGCCTATATGTATGTGTCACTGGGACCCTGTCACACAGGGCCCCAGTGCTCATAGGTGTGCATGTATATGTTCCCTGTGTGGTGCCTAACTGTCTCACTGAGGCTCTGCTAACCAGAACCTCAGTGGTTATGCTCTCTCATTTCTTTCCAAATTGTCACTGACAGGCTAGTGACCATTTTTACCAATTTACATTGGCTTACTGGAACACCCTTATAATTCCCTAGTATATGGTACTGAGGTACCCAGGGTATTGGGGTTCCAGGAGATCCCTATGGGCTGCAGCATTTCTTTTGCCACCCATAGGGAGCTCTGACAATTCTTACACAGGCCTGCCACTGCAGCCTGAGTGAAATAACGTCCACGTTATTTCACAGCCATTTTACACTGCACTTAAGTAACTTATAAGTCACCTATATGTCTAACCTTTACCTGGTAAAGGTTAGGTGCAAAGTTACTTAGTGTGAGGGCACCCTGGCACTAGCCAAGGTGCCCCCACATTGTTCAGAGCCAATTCCCTGAACTTTGTGAGTGCGGGGACACCATTACACGCGTGCACTACATATAGGTCACTACCTATATGTAGCTTCACCATGGTAACTCCGAATATGGCCATGTAACATGTCTATGATCATGGAATTGCCCCCTCTATGTCATCCTGGCATAGTTGGCACAATCCCATGATCCCAGTGGTCTGTAGCACAGACCCTGGTACTGCCAAACTGCCCTTCCTGGGGTTTCACTGCAGCTGCTGCTGCTGCCAACCCCTCAGACAGGCAGCTGCCCTCCTGGGGTCCAGCCAGGCCTGGCCCAGGATGGCAGAACAAAGAACTTCCTCTGAGAGAGGGTGTGACACCCTCTCCCTTTGGAAAATGGTGTGAAGGCAGGGGAGGAGTAGCCTTCCCCAGCCTCTGGAAATGCTTTGTTGGGCACAGAGGTGCCCAATTCTGCATAAGCCAGTCTACACCGGTTCAGGGACCCCTTAGCCCCTGCTCTGGCGCGAAACTGGACAAAGGAAAGGGGAGTGACCACTCCCCTGACCTGCACCTCCCCTGGGAGGTGTCCAGGGCTCCTCCAGTGTGCTCCAGACCTCTGCCATCTTGGAAACAGAGGTGCTGCTGGCACACTGGACTGCTCTGAGTGGCCAGTGCCACCAGGTGACGTCAGAGACTCCTGCTGATAGGCTCCTTCAGGTGTTAGTAGCCTATCCTCTCTTCTAGGTAGCCAAACCCTCTTTTCTGGCTATTTAGGGTCTCTGTCTCTGGGGAAACTTTAGATAACGAATGCACGAGCTCAGCCGAGTTCCTCTGCATCTCCCTCTTCACCTTCTGATAAGGAAACGACCGCTGACCGCGCTGGAAGCCTGCAAACCTGCAACATAGTAGCAAAGACGACTACTGCAACTCTGTAACGCTGATCCTGCCGCCTTCTCGACTGTTTTCCTGCTTGTGCATGCTGTGGGGGTAGCCTGCCTCCTCTCTGCACCAGAAGCTCCGAAGAAATCTCCCGTGGGTCGACGGAATCTTCCCCCTGCAACCGCAGGCACCAAAAAGCTGCATTACCGGTCCCTTGGGTCTCCTCTCAGCACGACGAGCGAGGTCCCTCGAATCCAGCGACGCTGTCCAAGTGATCCCCACAGTCCAGTGACTCTTCAGCCCAAGTTTGGTGGAGGTAAGTCCTTGCCTCACCTCACTGGGCTGCATTGCTGGGAACCGCGACTTTGCAGCTACTCCGGCCCCTGTGCACTTCCGGCGGAAATCCTTCGTGCACAGCCAAGCCTGGGTCCACGGCACTCTAACCTGCATTGCACGACTTTCTAAGTTGGTCTCCGGCGACGTGGGACTCCTTTGTGCAACTTCGGCGAGCACCGTTTCACGCATCCTCGTAGTGCCGGTTTCTGGCACTTCTCTGGGTGCTACCTGCTTCAGTGAGGGCTCTTTGTCTTGCTCGACGTCCCTTCTCTCTTCAGGTCCAATTTGCGACCTCCTGGTCCCTCCTGGGCCCCAGCAGCGTCCAAAAACGCCAAACGCACGATTTGCGTGTAGCAAGGCTTGTTGGCGTCCTTCCGGCAGGAAAACACTTCTGCACGACTCTCCAAGGCGAGAGGGATCCGTCCACCAAAGGGGAAGTCTCTAGACCTTTTCGTTCCTGCAGAAACCTCAGCTTCTTCTGTCCAGTCGAAGCTTCTTTGCACCCGCAGCTGGCATTTCCTGGGCATCTGCCCATCTCCGACTTGCTTGTGACTTTTGGACTTGGTCCCCTTGTTCCACAGGTACCCTAGATTGGAAATCCACAGTCGTTGCATTGCTGGTTTGTGTCTTTCCTGCATTATTCCTCTAACACTACTCTTTTGTTCTTAGGGGAACTTTAGTGCACTTTGCACTCACTTTTCAGGGTCTTGGGGAGGGTTATTTTGCTAACTCTCACTATTTTCTAATAGTCCCAGCGACCCTCTACAAGGTCACATAGGTTTGGGGTCCATTCGTGGTTCGCATTCCACTTCTGGAGTATATGGTTTGTGTTGCCCCTATCCCTATGTTTCCCCATTGCATCCTATTGTAACTATACATTGTTTGCACTGTTTTCTAAGACTATACTGCATATTTTTGCTATTGTGTATATATATCTTGTGTATATTTCCTATCCTCTCACTGAGGGTACACTCTAAGATACTTTGGCATATTGTCATAAAAATAAAGTACCTTTATTTTTAGTATAACTGTGTATTGTGTTTTCTTATGATATTGTGCATATGACACTAAGTGGTACTGTAGTAGCTTCACACGTCTCCTAGTTCAGCCTAAGCTGCTCTGCTAAGCTACCATTATCTATCAGCCTAAGCTGCTAGACACCCTATACACTAATAAGGGATAACTGGGCCTGGTGCAAGGTGCAAGTACCCCTTGGTACTCACTACAAGCCAGTCCAGCCTCCTACAGTCAGCAGTCGATTCCTTGGCAGAAGGTGAAGAGAGAGATGCAGAGGAACTCGGATGAGCTCTTGCATTCGTTATCTAAGGAATCCCAAGAGACAGAGACCCTAAATAGCCAGAAAAGAGGGTTTGGCTACCTAGGAGAGAGGATAGGCTAGCAACACCTGAAGGAGCCTATCACAAGGAGTCTCTGACGTCACCTGGTGGCACTGGCCACTCAGAGCAGTCCAGTGTGCCAGCAGCACCTCTGTTTCCAAGATGGCAGAGGTCTGGAGCACACTGGAGGAGCTCTGGGCACCTCCCAGGGGAGATACAGGTCAGGGGAGTGGTCACTCCCCTTTCCTTTGTCCAGTTTCGCGCCAGAGCAGGGCTAAGGGGTCCCCTTAACCGGTGTAGACTGGCTTATGCAGAATTGGGCACATCTGTGCCCAAGAAAGCATTTCCAGAGGCTGGGGGAGGCCACTCCTCCCCTGCCTTCACACCATTTTGCAAAGGGAGAGGGTGTAACACCCTCTCTCAGAGGAAGTTCTTTGTTCTGCCATCCTGGGCCAGGCCTGGCTTGGCCCCAGGAGGGCAGATGCCTGTCTGAGGGGTTGGCAGCAGCAGCTGCAGTGAAACCCCAGGAAAGGCAGTTTGGCAGTACCAGGGTCTGTGCTACAGACCACTGGGATCATGGGATTGTGCCAACTATGCCAGGATGGTATAGAGGGGGCAATTCCATGATCATAGACATGTTACATGGCCATATTCGGAGTTACCATGGTGAAGCTACATATAGGTAGTGACCTATATGTAGTGCACGCGTGTAATGGTGTCCCCGCACTCACAAAGTCCGGGGAATTGGCCCTGAACAATGTGGGGGCACCTTGGCTAGTGCCAGGGTGCCCTCACACTAAGTAACTTTGCACCTAACCTTTACCAGGTAAAGGTTAGACATATAGGTGACTTATAAGTTACTTAAGTGCAGTGTAAAATGGCTGTGAAATAACGTGGACGTTATTTCACTCAGGCTGCAGTGGCAGGCCTGTGTAAGAATTGTCTGAGCTCCCTATGGGTGGCAAAAGAAATGCTGCAGCCCATAGGGATCTCCTGGAACCCCAATACCCTGGGTACCTTAGTACCATATACTAGGGAATTATAAGGGTGTTCCAGTAAGCCAATGTAAATTGGTAAAATTGGTCACTAGCCTGTTAGTGACAATTTGTACAGAGAGAGCATAACCACTGAGGTTCTGGTTAGCAGAGCCTCAGTGAGACAGTTAGGCATCACACAGGGAACACATACCTATAGGTCACAAACCTATGAGCACTGGGGTCCTGACTAGCAGGGTCCCAGTGACACATAACAAACATACTGAAAACAGAGGGTTTTCACTATGAGCACTGGGCCCTGGCTGGCAGGATCCCAGTGAGACAGTGAAAACACCCTGACATACACTCACAAACAGGCCTAAAGTGGGGGTAACAAGGCTAGAAAGAGGCTACTTTCTCACACGGTATTACCGCCACTTTAACACCGACCGCCAGGGTTGTAATGAGGGCCTAAATTCCTTTGTCAAGGACACGGGTGATTTTTTTAAGAATGCTTACAGACATTGCATGTCAGGAGGAATATTTGTTGGTGACAGTGGATGTGGTATCTCTATATATATCCATCAAACATGAAATGGGTCTCAAAGCTATGGATTACTTTTTCAGACAGCGTAATATTCAAGAATTAAAACATTCAAAGAGGCTACCTACATTGATTGAGATAAGTTATTTTTGCAAATACAAGGTACAGCTATGGGAGTTTCCTTTCCTCCAAGCTACGCCAATCTCACCATGAGATGTTGGGAGAGGGAAGTGGCTTGGAGAGAGGAAAACAACCAATATATGGAAAAAATAATACTCTCGCCGAGATTTATTGATGATTTGTTTATTGTTTGGAAGGGATCGGACTGGGATTTTCAAGAATGTTTCAAGAATTTTTTAAGATTCTAAACACCAATGAGATTGTTTTAAAATTTACATGTAAAACAAGCAAAAGAGAGATAGAATTTTTGGATATCAAGGTTTATGTCCATAATCAAACCTTGCATACAACCATGTATCGGAAACCTACTTCAACAAACAGCCTCCTACATGGCAATAGTTTCCATCCACAAAGTTTACTTAAAAGTATACATTAAGGAGAGTTCCTAGGAGTCAGACAGAATTGCTCAGAAGACACTGTAATGTTAAAACAGTTTAAGGATGTGAAAAATAGATTTAAAATGAGAGGCTATCCTCAACAGCATATTAAAATGGGGACGGCAAGAGCACAAAAAATCCGTAGAGAGCAAAGCTTAATAAAGAAAAATAACATCAAGATTAAAGACGAACAAGAAATAAGAATGATAATGACATACAACAAAGAACATAACAAGATCTTGAAGATTTTCCCAAAACATTGGAATCTGCTACGAAATGATTCGGATATTGGACCTTTGATAAGAACAGGATCAAAAATCACCTATAGGAAAGTACCATCCATCAAAGATCAACTTGTGAAAAGTCACTTTGTTGAAGAAATATCTCAAACATGGTTGAATAAAGAAAGTGTGGGGTGTTTTAAGTGTTTGAAATGCAAGGCATGCCAAATTGGTGAAAATAAAAAAGAAGTAAAAGATACCATAGGACACACATTTCAGATCAACCAAAAAATAACATGTGAAACAACTTATGTAGTGTATGTATTAAAATGTGGATGTGGCATGAAATATGTAGGAAATACAACCTGTAAACTGAAAAAAAGAATATTGGAACATATCACAGCAGTGAACAATAAAGATTTGAGTTATGCAACGGTGAAACATCTTCATCAATGTCATGAAAAGAACTAGCAGACAATGCAGTATTTTGGAGTAGCTCATGTCCCCCATGATGAGAGAGGAGGCAATAGAACACTGAAATTGCATCATTTGGCATCTAGATATATAATAAAATTAAGGACTAAGATCCCGTTTGGCCTGAATGCCGACGAAGAACTTTTTGTACACTTATGAAGAAAGGAACCAGGTAAAAAGTAAAGAAAGTAAAAATTATTAAAAAACTTTCTAAAAAACTTTCTAATGATAAAACCATCTCAAAATCTATGTGAACTGATAGAAGATAAAAAAGACTATGGATTTTATATATTGCCGCCTATGTAAAAAATCATTGATTTTAATCAACACTTTGGGTGACTGGGAGCAACTCTGTTTCTTACACCCACAATTATTTACAACAATTGCTAGAAAAAGATTAACTAGGATTTTTTTCTTTAGGTAAAGTGATTTGGAGATACTTTATTCTTTAATTCCTTTTTTCACAGTAAACACTAGGACACAAAGTGCTAATTATATAATAGAAAATTATGTATCCTAGATATTAGATAGCTGTCCCCAAATCTCCTTACCTTTTAACATGAAAACAAACAATGTGATTAGTAACAGCAGAAAATAAAACAAATGTTTAGAATTATGGTGCAAAATTACAGTATAGGAGGAATGGGACAGCCCAAGTGTTAAAAATGTAATAAGTGTTAAAAATGCGAAAATGTAAAAAAAAGTAACAAAAACACTGAAAAACTACCTGTCCCAGAATGCTGTAGTAATGAGATAAACATAGGACTATATAAATTGTGGGAAAAAGAGACAATGGCTACCTGTCATAAAGATCCTTTATTGCTTGAAACGTGTTAGGTGGTGGAAGCACACACTTTTTGCAAATAAAGAAGCTGATGAATGGACTTCCTACAATTTGTGTTGAATGATTTACGGACGTCTGGCCGTCAACTCCTACATCGGCACCGGTAGAAAGAGTGAGCAGACTGGTATGTGGCCATTTGGTGATAATGCCCAGAACACCATAGGCTTTCCACCAGGATAATTTTTGAGACACTCCAAAACCCAATCCGCAGTAGCATTTATGTTAACATCAGCATAGACAATAATTGGCGGGGGCCACAGAGTGAGTTCATTATTAAGCCTGTCATCCGTGACAGGCCCTTACATGAACAAAGTGTAAATACTCAGTTTAGAGAATGATATTCTGTGAGGACCATCACCCCTTATTATCATCCATGTTCATTTAGAGTTAAAAAGCTGGGACATAGCAAGGATCGCAACTCCTCTCATCTTCAACCTTTGTGAAGTTGCCTTCACTAATTGTAATCCAAAAGAATCAATCATTTTCTGCCTAGCACCTTCAACATGCGTCTCTTGGAGACATAAAATGTCAGCTTTTAACATCTGGAGCTCAATAGTGATCCTTTGCCTTTTTTTCCAATCATTGAGCCAGCAGATGTTGACCGAAGTTACCCTAACATTACACATGATAAAGATCTACATGAACGTTGAAAAATAGACCAAATACAAAATAATCCCCCATGACTAAGCCGGCACTTACAGCTAATAGAAAGTGAAAATTTACACCAGCTAAAAAAAAAACATAACCAACATTCTGTGTTGTCCCCAGTCATCCACCCATCACCCTCCCACACCCTTCACCCAACCTACCCCCTGCCCACCACCACCCGCAACTACCTCCCACCCCCACACCCTATCATAGTGTAATCACATCAGAACCTGAGTGATGTCTCCCGATTGTAAGCCCACTTTCACCCCCCCTTTTCCCAGCCATTAAGACCATTTCTAAACCACAGCATATCGTTTCAACTTGTGACTTTCTCCTAAGACAACTCTCTTTAGTCCTACTCATGGTACCAGCAGAGAGCTCCTTTAAATATTCTTGAGCCTTTATTTCTGAAACAAAATTGTGAGTGTTTCCCCTGAAAACATCCTTTAGACGAGCAGGGTTCACTAGGAAAATGTGACTTCCAAGTTTTTGAAATGGATTAAAAAGCTGTCTAAGATGCCAGCGCTGCTCCACTGTGGCATGAAAAAAAAATCCACTCCAACAAAGAAAGAATGCCTATCAAGCTCTCTTTTGGCATTAGGCCGTGCTTTCTTGTAGACAGCTTGCCGCAAGAGGAAGCTTCCAAACTACACAAGAATAGCCCTACGTTTTTCAGGTTCTGTATCTCAATGTTTCTTTAACATGCGGGGGAACCAATGAACCTGTTGAGCCTCTGAGTCCCAATCCCACTGAGAGAGCTCAGAGAATGCCCCTCTCAGTAGATACAACATAAAAGAATGGATATTACTTCCCTCAGCCCCTTCAGCAATCCAGAGAAATCTTAGGTTGTTCCTATGTTGACGATTTTCAAAATCTTTGACTTTCCACATCACCTTTGTCATCTGCATATCTGTGGAATCTTGCTGGACCTTCAGAGACCCAACATTTGTCTTGAGAACACTGACGGCTAGCTCCTCAACAGTGGAATCTGATCACCAATTTCAAAACAAGTTTTACTGACTTTTTGATAGCACCTTGTAATTTTTTAGAAGCAAGATCGACACGATGACTATCACTGCATACTTCCTCTTGTAAATGTTTATAGCTTGTAGGATGAGCAAAAGTGAGAGTTCCATAGCAACGGGGGATGAGGTTAAAGTAAGATCCTGGGATTGAAGGATTTGACTCGCTGTTTACCTAAGGATACATCTGCTGGGTGGTAGAATAGTCTCATCTTAGCTTCCAGGCAATATTCTCATCGGAAATCCCTACGGGGCCACCGTGTACTCCCCTCCTTTTATATTTCCTTTGGGAACGCAATTGTATAATTGTTAAACCATGTTTGACAAGAGTACATCTAATACTAGGATCCGAGGCGTTATCCTCTGCAGACGGTGTGCTACTAAGTTCAGATAAATCTGAATCATCAGTCACAGAGAAGATCTTTTCCCCGAAATCAGGGGACCCAACGACAGCCTGTGACTCAGCCTTTCCTATTTCAGTCTGGACTAAACCCATCCACAACAGGGAATTCTGCACAAGATTCCGCTGGTCTGCTGGGTGATCATTATAGACAATGTTACCAGCAGAATCAAGCGAGTCCACCCCCCCATTTCAGTCTCTCTTTTTGCCCCACCAGAAGCGGCTTATCCACGTCAACCCCCATCTCATTACAGTGCCCCGTACCGGACAGCAGAGCCTCCTCTGAACCTTTAATGGCGCTATCTTGGGGGTTTCCAAGCCACCTTTCATCACCCTCTCTGTTGCTTCTCCATTCGCAGGAGTTAAAGGCTCTGTAGTAGGCTTACAGCCTTCTTTTGGTGCTCCTGGCTGACCCCTAGAAGTAGAAACAGAGAACATCTCCCTAATTGATGGCTGAGAGACATTATTGGAAAAAAGGGAAGTCCGCCGAACCACACATTGTTGCAGCTTCTTAGCTTCTGGCCTCTGGTCTCATCCGACTTCTTCCTCAGAATGTGTACTGAGCTGCATTGGGTAGCCACCGAGCCAATTGCGGGCTGGCTCTTGCTGACTTTAAGACCTTTCTCAGGCATTTTTTGTGCTGTGGGCTACCGTAGCAGAGAGGGGCAGAGGGCGTGGAGAATTTGGCACGTCGACAGGAGGACACAGAGTGCCGAGGCGTCAATCTCCTGATCAGCCACAGGAGTAACATCACGGAAATCCCAGTACTGTGCCCAACACCAGCCTGTCATGCCTCAACACTGGTGTTCGTTGCTTAAATTTGGTTAGTCTGCTGCCATCCTTTCCCACTGTACTCGCCCAAACTGCTGGAGCAGAGAGGAGCAGCGGCAGGGCCTACTATACGGGCACCGTCTAGCTCTCCGCACAGAGTCCTAAGGCCAATGATAATGGGATCAGCAAAAATAGGAGTGGTAGAGACAAAAGGTTTGGAGGAAGACCGCCCAAAGGCTGACAGGTCTAAAATGCCCCCACAGTCCCCAGCTGAAAGTGGAGAGGACTGCCCAACGGCCTGGGCGTTCTCATCACTAAGACAGAAATACCATCAGCAGTTGCATGGTCTTAACCGGGGCGGTGTTCCACTGTAACTTCCATTCCCTGTAGGAAGATGGATTGCCTCAACAATTTGGGATTCTCAGCCCTCATCTACATCAACCATCTGAGGGGCCTATGGTCTGTCTGAACCCGGAAGTGAGTGCCAAGCAGGTATAGTCACAGCTTCTTCAGCACCCAAACCACATCAAAGGTTTATCTGTCCCTGGAGAAGTAACCACTGTTCCTGGGGAGGTAACCTCCTACTAACAAAGGCTACATGTTGGTCTAGGCACACCTCATTTAACTGTGACAATACTGCCCCTGTGCCATGCTCTGAGGCATCAGTTTGCTCAATAAATTATTTGGAAAATTCAGGGGCCTTGAGTAAAGGGGATGTACAGAAGGCCTGTATGAGGAAGTTAAAGGCTTTCTGACAGGCCTCTGTCCATATAGACCCTTCTTTAGCTGCTTCTTCAAAGTTAGCTAAGTGGGTGGGGCAACAATGGTATCATACCCCTTGACAAACTGGTCTGCCAGTCTGATAGTCAGGCCTGCCTGTTGCAGAACCTGAAGCACTTCCTAGAGGTGAAACATGTGTCCTCCCAACTGCTACGAAAGACAGCTATATCACTCAGGGAAGGACATCTGAAGGGATCCATTCTAGCCAAAAACTGGTTTACCAGCCTTGGAAGGTGTCAGGGAAATTTTTCGGGCCAAAGGGCATAACCTTGAATTGGAAGTGGCCTCTGGTGTGGAAAACGCCAAACTCAATTTTGCCTTCTCAGTTAGGGCAGTCTGCCAGTAGCCTGAAGTCAGTACAAAAGTACCCAGGAACTTGCTCCCAACTGATCAATGAGCTCATCATCTTAAGGGATGGGTGACTGAATTTAGCCCCCTGTAGTCCAGACACAACTGGAGTTCTGGTGTGGTGTCCAGTGGGACAGCCTTTGGAATCACCATCACTGGGCTGTACAAGGGCCTACTGGAGTGCTCTCAACTCCAGCATCTTGGAGACCTCCTCCTTGATGCTGGGCCTCACCTTTGTCTGACCATCTGTAGATTTTGTTTTTGACAGATGGATTGTCACCAGTGTCAATATCGTGGGTACAGAAGTTCGTAAGCCAAGGGTTGAGGGAGAACAGAGAGGCAAACTGTCCCAATAGCTGGTCACAGTCACTCTGCTGCTCTGGGGTCAGAGTAGGGGAGAGGTTGACACCATCCACTGGCCCAACTGTCTCCTTGGATGAAATGAGATTGTGGTAGGGTTCACTCTCCTCCTCTACTCAACCATCCATCACCAAAAACATGGTGACCTCAGACCTCTCAGGGTGGGGCTTCAGGCGATTGAGGTGAAGGACCCATAAAGGGGGTTTCTGGGTGTCTTGAGATCCACCGGGTAGGTGGTTTCCTCCTTACTCTCAATCACATCATAGGGCCCTGTACAACGATCTCGGAGGGCCAGGGGCTCAACTGGTCATGCCTAGACTCAACCAGAGTTGCCTTCTGGTCATACCATTGCTTCATCACCTTCTGGCTAGCTTCTGAGGTCTCAGAAGCCTTCTTCCAGAACTTCTGCACTTGATTGCCAACAGCTAGCGAACAGCTAGCGTGTAGCTAACCACATCCTGAGAGGATCTCTTGGGAGCTTGCTCCCATCCCTCCTTCACTAAACTGAGGGATGTCATTACAGGGTGACCATAGAGGAGCTAAAAATGGCTGAATCCTACTCCTGTGCTATTCCCTGTATGCAAAGAGCAGGGCAAGTGGGCGTTCCACTTCCGTCTCATGGGCTCCGGTAGGCCCATAATCATGTCTTCAAGGGTCTTGTTGAATTTCTCAAGAAGCCCATTAGTCTGGGGGTGATAAGGTGTGGAGAACTTATAGGTTGCCCCACATTCCTTCCACATGGACTTCATTTACATGGACATGAAACTGTTGTCCCTTTCTGACACCACTTCCTTGTGGAAACCCACTTGGGTAAAAATCCCCATCAAGGTCCTAGCCACTGCAGGTGTGGTTATGTTCCTCAGAGGGATGGTCTCTGGGTAGCATGTTGCATGGCCTACCAAACCCAGGGTAAACCTGTTGCTCAAGGCAGTTTTGGGGTCCAAGGACCCAACAATCCAAGGACCAAACAATGTTGATGCCTCCCTCTTAAAGGGGGTGCCAACAGGCATGGGACTCAGGGAGCCTTGAGCTTGAGCTTCTTCCTGGTCTTCCCACTGGCTTGGCAGGTGAGACAAGGCGTACAGAAAGCATCTGAGGCTGTCATCATCCGGGGCCAATAAAAGTAGGGGACAAGTCTGTCAAAGGTCTTGTCCTTCTACGGATATCCTGCTGGGGAATCTCCTGAGCCAAACCCAGTAGGAATGCTCTATAACATTGGGGAACCACATGTGCTGCTCCATGCACAGGTGCCTTAGAAGACGCTGTTCTCCCAGTAAATAAGGTGATCACTGATCTCCAGAGGTATCATCTGCTGCCTGGGCTTTGGTCTGCTGGCTCAGCCTCTCAGGGGCTGGGCAATCTCTCTGCACCTTGCAGAATTCCTCCCTGGTAAGCCCACACTCAATTTGCCATTCAGCAAGCTCAGGCAGTTCTCCTACAGAGGCAGTGTCCTGCCTGGTTGTCTCCAGGGCTGCCTCCTCCAGCACCCCATCTACTGGTACTGCAGGAGCTTCAGAGGCTGGTTTCCCATGCCTCCTGCCCCTCCATTTCTTTGCAGCTGCCTTGACCATTCTTCCAGGCTCTCTTGTCTCTCCTCCCTATCAGCCTTGCAACACTTCTTGTTGGCCACCTAGGAGTCTGGCCATCTTGTTCACCACATAATCTAAATCTCAGTGTAACGTCCATCTTAAGGTTAGGCTTGCACTGCACCCTAACACATACATTAAAGAAAAAAAATACTTATTCTGCCACTCTCCTGCAGTACCTGACTGGTGGAGTTGCAGACTGGTGATGTGGGGAAGCTTCTTCTTTATCTGGGAGAAGGACTCCTTTGCCAATCACAACCGAAAAACACAAATGTGCAAAAGGCCCTACATATAAATGACATTTTTCACAAGCTATGGCTGAAGGTGACTAGTGCAAAGCAACCAAATCTGAAAGGACTGAACCAAAGTCTCCTATTTTGTATTGATAATGTGTCCCTAGGCAAAGGACAAAAGCTGTCTGTGGCCAAACTTAACCGTATCAGTGCGTGTGTCGGCCAATGGCTGACACATGCACACCCACCCTGGTGCGGGCCACGACCATTGGCCGACACCAGGGAGGGGTTTTAAAATCCTCCAGTGCTTTGCAACGGATGATTTTTTTAAAGTTAATATTCCTCGGGAGACACAAAAGAGCTTCTGTGTCTTCCCCCACCTGTCTATCTGTGGCGTCAGTGCGAGGCACGCTGAGATCACAGTTTGTTTTCCCCACCGGTGCAGGAAGCAGCAGTTAAGGCCGCTTTCTACTCCAATGGGGAACACAGGCCTAAAAAGTCCTCCCCAGCTTTCAGGTAGGCCTCGTTTGAAAGGGAATACTCTCCCCTTTCAAATGAGACCTTCCTGAAAGAGTTTCCTGGCCGTGGATCGTGGCAGTGCTGCAATCAACAGCCAGGAAACCACACTAGATGCCAGGGATTTCATCTGGGAGAGGTCCGCCCTCTTCAAAATGGGCTTATCCCCCAGGGGCATATTTTTTAAATAAATATGTTGGTTACCCCTGGGGTGAGCACAAAACCCCCCAGGAGTAAAAAGTATTAAAAAACATAAAATTGATGGGGTCGCCCATGAGCAGGACTGATCCTTGTGAGAGCAATTCTTTTTTTATAGATGTGTTGTTTCTCTGGGGGCCACAATCTATTAAAAAGAGAGAAAAATATAAAAGTGTTTCACCCTCATAGGTGCTGCCAGTGCTGGAAGTGTTCCAGGCATTTCTTTCTTAGTGAACACTTCCAGCACTGGCTGCACCTACGAGGGTGAAACACTTTTATATTTTTCTCTGCTGATGAAGGGATTGACCCAGAAACACGCGCCCAGCGATGATTTTATAACCTAACGCCTGGAATAATGAAACTGCTTAAAGAATTCACTGTGAGTTGCTGGCTTTGCTTTTTCTTCCAGTTTATATAACCTGTTGCGAGTGCGCTTTCACATGAGGACAACTTCGTTTTTGATAATTAACTGGTCTGTCCAGCCGGGACAGCAGCACCACTGCATATCATAGCAGGTCTGTGTGACTAAAATGGATTGTCACATATGAGCAATCAGGTTGATCACGTGATCAAGGCTGCTTGACAACCGAAACGCGTTGTGTTAATAAACTCTCTTTTTTGTGAATTCCTGAGTGTGCGTCCTTCCAGTGGAAGTTTGTCGTATTGTTCATATATATATATATATATATATATATATATATATATATATACACATCAGCCAAAGGTAATCCTGTGTTCCTTCCGGCGCTCGCCTATCGAGGTTGGTGCTCAGTTAATGGGCACAGGACCCATTTTTAATCCACTCCAAAAACATTATATATATAAGTCAAAGTCTGGCACTCCTTACAAAAATATAATGGCCTTCATTTATTCCAAAATTCCATAAAGCAGAAACATAGGGCAACGCGTTTCAACCTTCACGGTCTTCTTCCTTGGCCCTTCTTGCAATACATATCTAACAAAAGGAATATGGCCTCTCCCATTTGCTATCTATATATACTCTCATCCATAGACATAGAAGATATACATTCCCCCTTTTTTTTTTTTTTTTTTTAATATGCGTCTATATATATACATAGAAATTTATTCTTTTACATTTTCTTTTTAAATGTCCGGTTTATCTATTCTTCCCATTTTCAATAACGAGTGTCATCAAAAAATAATTCCGCTAATTGGGTGAGCCACTGTTCATAATACAATAAATCATCAAATTAATATTTCAATAAGCCTCTCAACAAAAAATAATGGATAACCTAAACTAATATGGTCAGACCCTGCCCTGGTATCTTCATATTAACCAATATGTACAAAAAGTTCCTCATCCTTGTTCAGTCCCCAGGGATGACGACTGTTTAACTGAATAATGTATTCAGACTCCAATCTCCTTAGTTGTTTTTCTCTGTTCCCTCCTCTCGGAGTGGCAAGGACCCTATCTATACCAAAAAATCTAATTTTATCAACTTTTCCCTCATGCTCGAGATTACAGTGTCGCGCTACTGGATATGTAGCATCCTTATTCGATATTGCTCTCCAGTGTTCAAGAATACGTTTTTTCAAAGGGAAGATTGTGCTGCCGACATATTGTAGTCCACATGGGCACTCTATTACATAAACAGCAAAATCTGAATTGCAATTAATATACTTTTTGATATTCACTCGACTGCCCGTGGGTAACTCATATTGCTTCTGATTTGAACTGTATTTACATGCTTTGCACTTGGCACACTTATAAAAACCTTGATATTGGTCTAAGAAAGTTTCTTTATTTTTCCTTGTGTAACTGTGTACCAAAATATCACTTAGCGAACTACTTCTTTTATAGGTTATCAAAGGAGTACGGCTAACTAACTGCCCAATTGTTCTGTCAGCCTTAATCAGATGCCAATATTTCATGAGAATCTTTTTAACTTCTGAGGAATATGCATTAAAAACTGTCACAAATCTTGGGGTGTTAGTTCCTTCACTTCTCTTTTTTGGAATCAATAGTTCCGCCCTTTGAACTGCTGCTGTCTTTTGGCATGCCTTCTTTACTACTCTGTATGGATAGCCTCTAGATCTAAATCTCTGTGTCATTCTTAGTCGTTCTTCTTCAAAACTTTGTGGGGTACTACAGTTTCTCTTAGCTCTTAATAATTCCCCGTAAGGTATGCTCCATTTTACATTGGGAGGGTGATGGCTTGTTGCATGTAAAATGCAGTTCCCTGATGTACTTTTCCTGAACAGTTTTGTGTGTAATGTACCTTCTTTTACACAGACCTCTATGTCTAAAAATTCCATCACCTGTTTGTGTATTTTAAATGAGAATTCTAAATTTAGGTCCCTATTTGGTAATGAGTTTAAAAAATCATATAATACTGTTTCTGGACCTTCTCATATCATAAATATATCATCGATATATTGTGTCCAAAATGTAATATGTTGGAACCATTTCATCTTTTCATCTGCCATCACCCATTGTGTTTCCCACCATCCCATAAACAAACAGGCATAACTGGGAGCAAAGCAACTTCCCATCGCCGTCCCGGTTGTTTGTCTATACCATTGATCCTCATAAATAAAGAAATTGTTTTCCAAACAAAATTTTAGCATGTTCAGAAGTAGTTCAGAATGTTTCAATAATCTGATTGGTTTATCCCTAAAGAAATATCGACACGCCTGAATTCCCTTCTCATGTGGTATACAGGTGTACAATGATACTACATCTATGGTTACCATAATGTAATTTGTCTGCCAAGGGATATCTTGTATCTTTGTGAGAAAATCTGTAGTATCTCTGCAATATGAGCTTAAATTCAATACATACGGACTTAAGAAATAATCTAAATAAATGGAAACATTCTCCAAAAGACTGCCTCTAGCTGATACTATAGGACGGCCCGGGGGGGTTTCAATGTTCTTATGTATCTTGGGTAATAAGTAGAAACAAGGTGCCACTGGTTTCTGTACCAGTAAAAACTTGTACTCATCATCTGAAAGTAAGCCTCTGCTAACACCATCAAACAATAAATCCTGACATCTCCTGATTGAATGTCGGTAAGCCGATATTGTAGAAATCTCATAACATGTTGAATTAAGCAATTGCCTCTTAGCTTCTTGTTGGTATTTTGTAGCATCCCATAACACTACATTGCTGCCCTTATCTGCCGGCTTTATCACAAATGAGGCTGCTTTCTTAAGAGATATCAATGCTGTTCTTTGACCTGGTGTTAAATTCCGTGCATACGCATCTTTCGACCTCTTCCACAGATTCAGCAGCTCAAAAGTCACTGCTTCATGAAAAGCATCAATGTTGTCATGTGGTAAGACTGGATTGCATCTCGATGTTGCTTTGAAACTGCTGCCACTGGCACAGTCTGTTCGTAAGTCTAGATCCTCTAGTAGCTCCATGTCTGTTTCCCATGTTCTCTCCCCTATCTCCAGTTCTCGTAGAGACGCTAAACCGTCTATATCCCTGATCGTTAGTTCTGAAGCCAACTCTGAACTGTTTATTTGTGTTGAATGTGATAAAGTTACATCCTTTTTTTGTTGTGCAAAGATTTTCATTAGCTTCAATTTTCTGATCAGGTGGAAGATGTCAATACGTGTTCTCATATAATTGAAATTCGCTGTTGGACAGAAAGATAGCCCTAATTCCAAAATTGATCGTTCATCCTGTGACAAAGTGTGAGAAGAGATGTTAACCACTGTCAGTTCTCTATCCTTCGTTATTTCTTTCTCCTGGTTTGTCGTGCGATCCTGCCAACCAAATTCTCGCTGTCCTGTTGACCTGCCCCCTCTCCTGATCTTTTTGTTTCTGCGCCTTCGCCTTTGTCTCTTGGAGGTTTTCTCTGTGGTCTTGAGCTCATCTGTAAAAAACGATACTCCTCCAATGTGGTGAAAGGTTGGCCCGCCAATGTGCTTGGGCTCGGGGTTTCTTCCAGGTCTGATAGGTTTTCCATACTCGATTCCGATGTCGATGTCTCCTGTCGCCGTAGGGCTTCACCTTGTCTATAATCTTTTCGAGCTTGGTCACATCGTCTGCTGAATGTTAAGACACGCCCAGTTGCATAATCGTTTTTGTCCTGCAGAACTTTTTTCTTTTTTTTCAATTTTATTTCATCTTCATATTTTTTGAGACGTGCCTCCATCTCTTCACAGAATTTTTTGATTTCATCTTGTGCCTCATGTTGTTCGAGATTTGCCTTTAGTTTTGTGATTTCTTCACTAGTTTGTGTGAGTTCCATCTCCGCATATTTCGATAAGAGTTGTAACATACTCTTGCAGGTAGCTGCCATCAGAATTGACCATTCTTCCAACAGCTTAGGATGTGGTTTGAAATGTGACGGAGTGATTAGAATTCGTAGGCCCCGTGGGACCCGACCAACCTCGATGTAATTATTTAGCGAAATCACTTCCCAAGCTCTGTTAATCTCCTTTCTCCTTAATCTCTCCATTTGCCATGTTTGTTGTTTAAGGGTCATCGCGCCTTGTGTCTTTCCGTTTTTGCCCCTATGTATGTCAAAGCCCGTACTAGTTGCTGTTTCATCAAACAGGTTGCGTGCCTCATCAATCCTTTGACGTAATACTTCACTCATTTTTACTCATTGTCTTTTCCCTTTTTTTTTTTTTTTTATGTTGTTTTGTGTATTATTTACACAGGTGACATTCACTCAGTAGTACGGTCAGAATTGTTGAAGAAAGTAATAGCATCTGCTGAAAATGTCTTTATAGATGTGCACAGGGCACTATTTCTCTATAACCCTCAATAGCTGGTATTAATTTACTCATATATCAGTTTGCACATGTGTGCACTGTCATCCCGGCTGTTCCAAAGATTCAGCGTCTTCTTTAAAGCGCTGCGCTGAGCACTCGCTCTTATTCTAATGTGCTCCCTCGGGAGCCCTTCTTTACAAACATCAATCTGGCCACGGCAGCGCCGAGAGGCCGCTGCTCTTTAATGACTTTGCGCATTTCAGAAACAAAGGGAGACAGGAGGTAATCTCTTCTTTGCCGCGTTATACAGGAATCATCGTTACCTGTCCGTGATGAAATGTACACCTGGCAAACAACATAAGACAAAGAGTTCACGCCGGCATTCTTGAAAGATTTCCGAAGTCCGGTTACCCTTCACTAGAACAAACGCGGTCATTGATTAGGCGCTGAATAAGCGAAAGAAATGTGCACCTCGTTACTCGCCTTTGAAAACCAGGGGGTCCCGGCTGATTGTCACCATCTGGTATATCCGCTCTTAAAACGCCGGGGCAGAAGCATCTTCAATAGCCATTAGAACATCGAATTCTGCAAGGGAAATTCAAATAATACATATATATATGTAGAGCGAGAGAGACTTCCTATAGAGGGACCGAGATCTCTCTCTGTTTCATGTATTTCATGTACATGTAAAGATATATATATATATATATATATATATATTCAAACAAAGCACGCCGACGCGCACTACAGCTGGTGCGAGGCAGGAGAGTCGGCCGTCCAAAAATGTTTAAGTTTTGAGGGAAATAGCTTAGAGTAAGGATAATGATATACTTATGGATAAAATTGCACTTTGGGTACGCTTTATCGATGATTTATTTATAATATGGCAGGGAACACAGGATGATTTTCAATTATACTTTGACAAATTGAATCAGAACGATGTGGGATTGCAGTTTATATGTGAAATAAGTAAATCATCAATAAATTTTCTAGATATTAATATTTATGTGGAGAATAACAAATTAGAAACCACGGTCTTCCGCAAAAAAACGTCAACGAACAGTATTTTGCATGGTCAAAGTCTTCATCCTAAACCCGTTCTAAAAAGCATACCCTATGGGGAACTAATCAGAATGCGTAGAAATTGTTCTAATGATAAAGAAGTACAGTTGAAATATAAAGAGACCTTACAGAGATTTAAACAAAGAGGTTATAATCACAGACTTTTACAAAGAAACCTAGAAAGAGTACAAAAGATTTCTCGAGATGAGACACTAGTGCCCAAACAAGTAAAGTTAACACAGGAAAAACTAGGTTCTTTTTTTCTGCACCGAATAAATCCCTTTAAACATACTCTGTGGCTGAGCGGAGTGCGTGGCAATCATTCTTTGATTATATATATATATATATATATATATATATATATATATATATATATATATATATAAATAAAATAATGTATAGAGAGATCACTTGTCAATGCATGTGTGGTTTCCCTGGGGACTGCGATCAGCCCCCAGGGAAACAACACACACATATAAAAGTGATCTCTTTACATGTACATATATAGATATAGCTTTTTAACAGCAATAAAAATATCAAGATAACTCTTGTGATTATGTTCCTGCTAGAGAAAGAGATTAGACTTTTGCCTAGTGACAGTTTTGACGCCATAAAGTAATGCAGAAGGTTTACATGCCTGTTGCTAAGAACAGATCTGTATTTTGTGTGAATTACTGAGTGGATTAGTAAAGCCAGCCATTTCCTATGCTTTAAAACAATGTAAATGTATGTGCGAGGGGGGCTATAGAGAGACGAATGGCACTTTTGCTAAGTGGTAGTGAGGGAATCCGAGAAGGAGGTCATAGGAGTGGGGGCACCAAAAATGATTGTCGGACTGGACGCCACCAGTGCTGAAGGCTGTGATAATGCGTATGTGGCAAGGTGAAGTAATAGTGTGTCTTTTTTGTTTTTTTCAGTGTCTCCAAAGAACCTGCAGATTGAGAGAAGAAGCGAAGGTAAGGTGACTGACATTTATTGACATTACTGTTGCACACATTACACACCCACCAGCAATGTGTGACCTTATCTGCCTTCTACCTAGCCTAGTTTTTTAGAGGGACAGTTTAGCCAGTAGCAGAGATGGCGTCTCATTGGATGACTTCTGCTCAAGCCCTTACTCGGGTTATGGATGTAGGAGGCTGGCCTGGCTTGTAGTGGGTACCAGAGGTACTTACACCTTGTACCAGGTCCAGTTATCCCTTATTAGTGTAGAAGAGGTGTTTCTAGCAGCTTAGGCTGATAGAACGTAGCTATAGCAGAGCAGCTTAGGCTGAACTAGGAGACATGTAAAGCTCCTACTATACCACTGGTGTCATATGCACAATATCATAAGAAAACACAATACACAGAAGTACTAAAAGTAAAGGTACTTTATTTTTATGACAATATGCCAAAAGGATCTCAGTGAGTACCCGAGGATGCCAAATATACACAAGATATATGTACACAATACCAAAAATATGCAGTAATAGCAAAAGGAAGTAAGGCAAGCAATGTAAAGTTACAGTAGATTGCAATAGGAGCACATAGGTATAGGGGCAACACAAACCATATACTCCAAAAGTAGAATGCGAACCACGAATATACCCCAAACCTATGTGAGCTTGTAGAGGGTCGCTGGGACTGTAAGAAAACAGTGAGGGTTAGAAAAATAGCCCACCCCAAGACCCTGTAAGGTAGGTGTAAAGTGCACCTACAACCCCCAGAGAGCACAGACGTCGTGATAGGGGGATTCTGCAAGGAAAACCAACACCAGCAATGCAACAACAGTGGATTTCCGGACCTCAGTACCTGTAAGACAAGGGGACCAAGTCCAAGAGTTGCGACAGTGTCGAGAGTGGGAGGGAGCCCAGGAAATGCCAACTGAGGATGCAAGGAAGCTGCCACCGGATGGGAGAAGCTTGGTATTTTGCAAGAACAAAGAGGACTAGGAACTTCCCCTTTGGAGGATGGATGTCCCAAGTCATGAAGAAGCTTGCAGAGGTGTTCCCACGCAAAAAGACCACAAACAAGCCTTGCTAGCTGCAAGGGTCGCGGTTAGGGTTTTTGGATGCTGCTGTGGCCCAGGAGGGACCAGGATGTCGCCACTTGGATGAGGAGACAGAGGGGACGCCCAGCAAGTCAGGGAGTCCTCACAGAAGCAGGCAACACCCACAGAAGTACCTGAACAGGCACTTGGAAGAAGCGTGAACCAGAGTCCTCCCGAAGTCACAAAAGGGAGTCCCACGACGCCGGAGGACAACTCAGAAGGTTGTGCACTGCAGGTTAGAGTGTCGGGGACCCAGGCTTGGCTCTGCATTAAGGAAATCCTGGAAGAGTGCACAGGAGCCGGAGCAGCTGCAAATCATGTGGTATCCAGCAATGCAGTCTAGCGTGGGGAGGCAAGGACTTACCTCCACCAAACTTGGACTGAAGAGTCACTGGATTGTGGGAGTCACTTGGACAGAGTTGCTGAGTTCCAGGGACCACACTCGTCGTGCTGAGAGGGGACCCAGAGGACCGGTGATGCAGTCTTTTGTTGCCTGCGGTTGCAGGGGGAAGATTCCATCGACCCACAGGAGATTTCTTCAGAGCTCCTGGTGCAAGAAGGAGGCAGGCTACCCCCAGAGCATGCACCACCTGGAAACAGTTGAGAAAGCCGACAGGATGAAGCGATACAAGGTTACTAGTAGTCATCTGGCTACTTTGTTGCGGTTTTGCAGGCGTCCTGAGCAGTCAGCGGTCGATCCTTTGGAAGAAGGTGAAGAGGGAGATGCAGAGGAACTCTGGTGAGCTCTTGCATTCGGTATCTGAAGAATTCCCCAAAGCAGAGCCCTAAATAGCCAGAAAAGGAGGTTTGGCTACCTAGGAAGGAGGATTGGCTACTAAGAGAGGTAAGAGCCTATCAGAAGGAGTCTCTGACTTCACCTGCTGGCACTGGCCACTCAGAGCAGTCAAGTGTGCCAGCAACACCTCTGAATCCAAGATGGCAGAGGTCTGGGGCACGCTGGAGGAGCTCTGGGCACCTCCCCTGGGAGGTGCAGGTCAGGGGAGTGGTTCCCGTTTCACACCAGAGCAGGGCTGGGGGATCCCTGAACCGGTGTAGACTGGCTTATGCAGAGATGGGCAGCATCTGTGCCCATCAAAGCATTTCCAGAGGCTGGGGGAGGCTGCTCCTCCCCAGCCATCACACCTATTTCCAAAGGGAGAGGGTGTTACACCCTATCTCAGAGGAAATCCTTTGTTCTGCCTTCCTGGGCCAGGGCTGCCTGGACCCCAGGAGGGCAGGAACCTGTCTGAGGGGTTGGCAGCAGCAGCAGCTGCAGTGGAGACCCCGGAAAGGCAGTTTGGCAGTACACGGGTGCTGTGCTAGAGACCCGGGGGATCATGAAATTGTCTCCCCAATGCCAGAATGGCATTGGGGTGACAATTCCATGATCTTAGACATGTTACATGGCCATATTCGGAGTTACCGTTGTGACGCTATAGGTAGGTAGTGACCTATGTATAGTGCACGCGTGTAATGGTGTCCCCGCACTCACAAAGTCCGGGGAATTTGCCCTGAACAATGTGGGGGCACCTTGGCTAGTGCCAGGGTGCCCACACACTAAGTAACTTTGCACCCGACCTTCACCAGGTAAAGGTTAGACATATAGGTGACTTATAAGTTACTTAAGTGCAGTGGTAAATGGCTGTGAAATAACGTGGACGTTATTTCACTCAGGCTGCAGTGGCAGGCCTGTGTAAGAATTGTCAGAGCTCCCTATGGGTGGCAAAATAAATGCAGCAGCCCATAGGGATCTCCTGGAACCCCAATACCCTGGGTACCTCAGTACCATATACTAGGGAATTATATGGGTGTTCCAGTATGCCAATGTGAATTGGTGAAATTGGTCACTAGCCTGTTAGTGACAATTTGGAAAGCAGAGAGAGAATAACCCCTGAGGTTCTGGTTAGCAGAGCCTCAGTGAGACAGTTAGTAATCACACAGGGAACACATACAGGGCATAGTTATGAGCACTGGGGCCCTGCCTGGCAGGGTCCCAGTGACACATAGATTAACACAACATATATACAGTGAAATATGGGGGTAACATGCCAGGCAAGATGGTACCTTCCTACAATGGAGGATAGCTCTGAGGCAGGATCCGCGACTGACACAGCAGATACTGTGACAGCATCTGAGGGAGAGGACAATGGAGCAGAATCTGGGACTGATTTTTCAGCTGGCGGCGTTCCATCCGACGACTTCTCTTCCTGTGAATCTGAGGGAGACGTTGAGGACAGTCGTGCTGTCCCTATGCAAACACAGTCTATACAGCAGGACAACAGCGGGTTAGCCCAACCCAGAGAGGAGTGTGCAGCGACAAGCACAAACAGAGTGCTCGCTTGGTTGCCCCTCAATTTAGTTCAGCCCCAGATTCCACCTTTTACTAGTGTCGCTGGATGTAAAGTTCATACGGCCAACTTTATGTTGACTTCCTTCAGCAAATTGTGCAGCAAACAAATTTGCGTGCAGAACAATTTCTGAGGCAGCATGGAGGCACTCTTGGGCCCTGTTCTATGACACGCTAGTGGACTCCCAGAGTTGACTATATTTTTGGGCCTTATGCTCAAAACGGGGTTAGTGCAGAAACGCACCTTGCAGTCCTGATGGACAACTCATACAGTTTGGGTAACCACATCTTCACACAGGGCAGCAACAGGGAAGGGCCCATACTGTATTGTGGAGACATCAAAATTATGTATCACAAAACAACCTGGTCTTGTAAGGCGGTCACCTGCGTTTTTCATCGGGGGCTTGATGGCCATTTAGGGAAACCTACCAAACCCAGACATTTATGAAAACTAGACATTCAGGGGAGTCCACGGAGGTGTGGCTTGTGTGGATTCCCCAAAGTTTTCTTACCCAAGATACCCTGCAAAGGTGAAACGCTGAATAATAACTCTATTTGTCCTTGCATTTCTGTCACGCAAACTACAGGAATATGCAAAAAAATACCTACCACACAGTGTTTTTCCACGTGTCCTGATAAAAATGCTACCCCACTTGTGTGCCTGTGCCTAGTGCCTGCATCACAAATGGATCACCCCAGGGTCAACAGTAGCCCTCATGTAAGGACTACCATTGACCCTTCTGTGACCTATTCCTGTCAAGGGCACGAGGCCCAGGCACACCAGTGGCGTAGCGTTTTACCGGGACAAGTTGGGGAATGCTAGGTGGAAAGATGTTTGTGGCTCCATGCATGTTGGACGTGGCAATAAAATGTCACTCATCGACACAGTGAAATAATGGAAACGTCCCACATAAGCATACTTGACGGCTATGTGAGTGCACAGTCAAAATAGCAAATATAAGCTGAAATCTCCTTGAAATGTGTACCTGAGCTGCCTTAAGGATCCTTTTAAAGCTTTCCAATTCCTTACAGGAGCATTTTGTTAAAGGCCAAATTCTTCTCAATTCCGCTCGGCATTTAGGTTAAGGAAATACAACCATGTAGGTAGCAAGTTCCCACATTAGCTAGTTCTGCCTTTTTAGCTAACGGTTCATTCTTGCAGGGCCTGTAAGAGAGAAACTACAAGTCCCAGAATGCAGTTGCTGCTATTAAAAAAAAAATAATAGTTAAAGGTTCCAGGACGGCTCTGAACGAAAAGGGGAAAAACATTCATTCTCCCATTCCCAATTCAAATGGGAGACTCAAGTTTGTAGCCAGAAAACAATTTCACTTTAACTTTCAAACGTTTAAAATTCCCACCACTCCGTTGCAAACATGGACATTCATTTTACCCACATTTTGCATCCAATCTCCCTCTTAGGTTTCTTTATTACACGCGGCAAAGTCTCATCGAAGAATCCACTGGAGCCTGGAGGCGGCGGTTCCGTCAGCGGCCACCGGAGGGCGCTCCTCGCCTGCTGATGAAATCCACTGAGCAACTATATGAAAGAGAGAAGGGTTTCCTCTTCCGGGTCAGCGGCGGCAGAGACAGCACCAGCGGCGGATGCTGACATCACTTCCGGCCTCTCCCTCTGTGTCCAGCCTGCTGCAGAGGAGGAAGGACCCCCTGTCTGTCTGTGCAGTTATCTTCATCTTCAGACCCTCACAGACCCCCCTCAGACCCCAAATCTGCACCTGCCCCCCCCCCCCCCCCCCCCCAGGAGGAGGAGAGAGCCTGGAAATGTCTGCACAGGTTTCTGCTCAGGTAGGAGATTGTCAGCACCTTCTGCTGTGTTTGTAGAAATAGACTGAATAATCCTGGAGGAAATCTCTGCCAGGAGCCGGGCTGAGCTGGGCTCTTCTATCCGGGGACCTCTGGGGGGCTTTCCTTCCGGTCCTGGGGGTGTTTGTGGACATCATTTGTGTTAAAGAGGGGATCTGTGCACTGCACTGCATCTTACTGCACGGAGGAATCTGTGCACTGCATCTTACTGCACTGAGGGATCTGTGCACTGCATCTTACTGCACTGTGAGAAATCTCTGCCAGGAGCCGGGCTGAGCTGGGCTCTTCCATCCGGGGACCTCTGGGGGGCTTTCCTTCCCGCCCCGGGGGTGTTTGTGGTCACCATTTGTGTTAAAGAGGGGATCCGTGCACTGCACTACACCTTACTGCACTGTGAGGAATCTGTGCACTGCATCTTACTGCACTGTGAGGAGTCTGTATACACTGCATTGTACTGGGCTATGAGAAATCTGTATACAGTGAACTGCTTTTTATTATACTGCGAAACTCTGTGTCTGCTGCACTGATTTTGACTGCAATGTGTGAAATTTGTGCATCTTGCACTGCGCCGTACTGCACTATAAGAAATCTGCGTAACATGCGCTACTTTTTACTGCACTATAGATAATCTGGCCAACTTGCTCTGCATCTATTATACTATGAGAAATATTTATGATGATCATTGTATGCTTTATTTCCCTTATAGGGCAGCACAGTAATGAATGCCTTCTTCATAGATTGCCCCATATCTACAAAGGATTTATAAAGGCGACTTAAAATTGGGGCTGCAACCAGCCCCTGAGAAAGTGAGGCCTGTGGATCCCAAGTTATAAGGACTGTTATTAAGCAACACATTAAAACTTCCTGTTAGAGTGGCCAAGGTCGGAATCAGACTTGTGGCAGATTCCAAACTGGAGGGCCACCGACTTGACTCATTCTCCCGTAACTGGGATACCACTACAAATATAGGATGCAATGGTAGAACATCCATGGCTTGTGAAACATTCACCCTTATTTATAAACCTCTGTGGGAACACAGAGTTCAGCTTGAGGCTGGACAGACAGGTCTTTGGGAAGTGGGGAGAGGCGAGGTGCATTAAAATAGGTGATATATTCCATGTTGCTGAAATAAAATCCTTCGAATGGGTAAATGGTGCCGACTCACATCACCGACAACTTGAGCTTTGCTCTCATTGTCTATTTGATGTCACTCAGACCTACTCAGTGAAAAACATCCCCGCAGTTTACTATTAGCCGTCTATAATTCTATAGATGTGGTATCGCAGACACTACTTGTCGCAGAAATTTCCTTTAGGAAGAGGTAGATGAGTAAATGTTGGCAATCTTTGGGTCATGGAGTGATGTTTGAATGGTACGGCCAGCACACTCTTCTTTTCTTCAAATATTTTATTCCATGCTTCCCGGCAGAAGGATGTAGCAATTAGTATTGCAACTCCCCTGGTTTAGAGGGTCAGGAAGACACGAATTGATGGTGGAACCTTTTGGACCTAAATCAGTCGTTTTCTAGGAGGCGTGGCTCTTGTATGAGACATGTTGCAGGCTGATTCATGTTGCAGTGACAAGACTGCAAGTCATTTGACTTGGGCATTCAGGCCTGTGCATTTGGACTGATAATGTTCAGTGTGCCATTTCCCTGTGGCATGTTTAGGCATGTATTGTATTGTATTGTATTGTATTGTAATCGTATTTATATAGCGCTTACTACCCCTGACGAGGCGTCGAAGTGCTTTTCGATGAGTAGCACGCTACTCCGGAACCCAACAAGAATTAGTGATGGATTAGTATCGTTAAATAATGAGTACAGTTTTAGTATTATTATGAGTTAATTTGAGCCTCGGATATGAGAGTTTGTTAGTTAGACTGGAGTAATGGAGGGGTGGAGGTGGAAATAAATCCAGAGGTGTTAATTGGGAGTATATTCTTCATTTACTCAACCCAAAGGCTTGGGATGAGTAAAGGGGGGTGGAGGGGGAAGAGTATGTGGAAGGGTTAGGGAGAGCATAGTAGCAGGGTGAGATGAATGCAGGAGAATTTAGTAGGGTTGTGTGGGAGGTCACAGAGGTAGAGTGAGGTTTGGTGAGTTAGATGTGGAGGGAAGAGCTTAGGCAGAGATATTTAGGAGATGAAAGTGGTAGAAGGGATTTGGGATGAGGCAGAGTGAGAATGGAGGATAGTTTGATAGAGACATGACATAAGAGTGATGAGTAGATAAGTGTGATAAGATGAGAGCAGGAATTCATAGATATCTAGTATAACAACCCAAAAAAACCAGGAGCCATGCAATGATCCACGAACATGCCAAGCACAGAAACAACATATATACACATATATATATACACACATATATATATACATATATATATATATATACACACACACACACACACACACACACACATACATATGCACATACAATACATAATTAGAATCATGGGTAAAAAATACTTAGTCAGACAGGTTTAAAGAGTGTGTGTGTATTTTATTGTTATGACATAGTAGCAATACATATTTTCCAAAGAAACTATAAATAAATAGAAATATACACATAATCTGAAAAAAATATTTATCCACATAGGCATATGCAGTTCATAGTTGTTTGAAAAAGGTGGTTATGAAGGAAAGAGCCAACTCTTGAGTAGTTTTCTGAAGACCAGAAAGTTATCTGTGGCTCTTATAGTTGGGGGTAATGAATTCCATAGTTTGGCTGCTTGGACGGAGAAGGATGTACCACCTATAGTCTTTTTCTTGTATGGTGGTGTTCTAAGGCGGGGTGCCAGTCTTGAGCGGAGGGTTCTTTGTTGGATGTATTTGGTCATTTTCTTTCTGATAAAAAGCGGTCCTGTTCCATGTATAGCTTTGTGGGTGATACAAAGCAGCTTTAAAGTGCATCTTCTGGCAACGGGTAACCAGTGTAGTGCTCTCAAGGCAGGGGAGATGTGGGCTTGCGGCATTATATGTAGTAGTAGCCTGGCTGCGTAATTCTGGATACGTTGTCGTTTTTTCATAACAGATAGAGATGATCAATGGTAGAGGCTATTGGCATAATCCAGTTTGGATAGTACAAGTGAGATAGTAGCTTGCACCTTGTGTGGAAATCCGAGGTGCGGGAAGATGCGTTGTAAAGTCTTTAAGGTGATGAAGCTTGTGCGTGCTAATTTGTCTACTTGGGCATTCATAGTTAACTTGGAATCCATGGTGATTCCTAGGTTTTTAACTTCCTTGGATAATGCCACTGCCACTGCTTACCTTTCATTACATGTAAGACATACCCAAGGTAGGCCCTGCGTAGCTCTATGGGCAGGGTGCAGTGTATGTTTAAGGTAGGACATATACTAATATGTTTTACATGTCCTGGCAGTGAAATACTGCCAAATTTGTAGCAAAGCCTATCTCTCTCATAGGTTAACATGGGGGCTGCCTTTAACTATGATTAAAGTGTAGATTCCCTTTGGGAGCAGATAGACATCTGGAGTTTGGGGTCTCTGAACTCACAATTTAAAAAAACATATTTTAGTGAAGTTGGTTTTTAGATAGTGTGTTTGAAGAACTTCTACTTTTAGAAAGTAGGCATTTTCTTGCTTAGACCATTCTGTGACTCTGCTTGTTTGTGGATTCCCCGTTTGGGTCTGTTTGACAGTTGGGCTTTTTGCACCTCTCCTCTGGACACTGACACAAAGGGAGCTGGGGTCTAGCCTGCATATCCTGATGAGCCATCTGGACTGAGGGGAGGAGTTGTTACTTACACCTGAAAGGGCTGTGCCAGCCCTCACACAAAGCGTTCTCCAACCCCCTGGTGTGTGTCTGGGGCCTGGCCAAGGCAGGATCTTGAAACTTAAGCCTACTTCAAAGGCAGAAATGGGTATAAGAAGAGCACCCAAACCTCTGGAAATAAGTTTACTTCTGAAACCAAGAGGAACCTCTGCCAAGGAGAAGAGCTGGAGAAGGAGTACTACCCCTTTGCCTGTGATTGTGCTTTGCTGGGTCGGCCTGCAGTAGCTGCTTCTACCTAAGAGAGAGGACAAAGACTGACTTTTGTGTGACTTCCAACTGGTGAAGAATCTCTAAGGGCTTGAAACTGAGCTTGCACCCTGCTGGTCAAGTCTCAGGGACAGCAAAGACTTCTCTCTGCCAGCACTTGGGCTTTCTGCTGAGAGTCCTGCCTGCCAAGTGGTGCCCTAACCTGTCCCTGGGCCCTTGAAAGGTGCAGCTGGTGGAAAAGGATCAAAATCCACGCAAAGACTGCAGTGCATGGAAACCTTACGCAACAACCGATTCATGGCTGAAAAACGACTCGCTGCAGGCCTCGTGGCTAAAATCGACTCTCCACCTGCATCGCAGCTGGGAGATCGACGCAACGTGGCTCGGGAAACAACGCGCAACACCTGCAGCGGCTGCTGTTAACGACGCAAGCCCCACGCAGTGCGGTTTCTTGAAACTGTGCAACCAAATTTCGACGCAACATCGCTGAGCACGGAAAATCAACGCAAAGCCTTCCAGGACCTGAGGTGCCTGTCTGGATCGACGCATCGCTCTCTTGCGGAGAGGAAAAGCGACGCACACCGAACCCAACTGGAGGAGGAACGACACACAGTCTCACTTTTGAGTGAGAAATCGACGTGTCGCTGGCCTTTTCCGACACACACTCGCCCGTGCAGTGTTATTTTGACGCAACCCACATACTTTTTCAGGCTAACAGTGTTCTCACTGTTATCTAAAGGATTTAAGACTCTTATTCTTTAAAAATTCATTGACTTGTGTATGTTAGATTTTTGTTGTTTTGGTCTTGTCTTGTTTAGATAAATATTACCTATTTTTCTAAACATGTGTTGTGTTATTTTGTAGTGCTTTCACTGAGTTGCTGTGTGTGTTGATACAAATACTTTACACATTGCTTCTGAAGTTAAGCCTGCCTGCTCGTGCCAAGCTACCAAGGGGGTGATCAGGGGTTAACTGAGGGTGATTCTCCTTACCCTGACTAGAATGAGGGTGCTTGCTTGGACAGGGGGTAACCTGACTGCCAACCAAAGACCCCATTTCTAACAACATCAATGATAACTTCTGAAATGGCATCATTGATGACAACATTGTGCATGGCAGGGTGCAACATATTGTTACATCAGTTAACTATAACTTGTGAATTTCAGTGTTTTTCATTTTAAAAAGTTGCATTTTAACAGACATTTTCACCTAACTAAAACATCACTTCATCCTTAGTTTTTATGTGTGTGTGTGTGTGTGTGTGTTTGTGTGCAGATGAGCACAGTGTAATGTGATATTGATTACCATTGGTTACTGTGGGAAGGAACAATGACTCACGAGAAGCAAAGACTCGAATGAGTCATTTTGCATCGCCCCTCCTTCAACAATGGTAATAAATAGCACATTACACTCGTCATATATGGTTTATGCCATGGCATTTTGTCATGTGTATTTAACCAAAACCCCAATGCAAAGTAAAATCACACTCAAGGGATGTTGCGACTATAAAGAGAGCGGTTTCCATGTGTAAAACTAATTGTTACATCCAATCTATAAGGTAGTAAAAAGTACGATTTTTGTCTAGTTTTGGTATAATAAGTAGATATACAGTTGAATGTGAACTTGGTTCTGTAGTAATAAATGGGTGAATCATGTTTATTAGTACAATTGCTCTAAATAACGTGCATTATTTTGCCACATTTATTTTTAATGCCATGGCGTGTGTGTGTATATACATATATATATACACACACACACATATATATATATATAAAAAATAATAAAATAAAAGGCTGATATAAAAGTTTTCTTTATACTTGAATGTGACGGCATCAAACAGCCCAGTCAACGCCATTTAGTCCGACGGTCTTGTTCACAGCTATGACAAAGACCATAAGGATGAAACGCGCTGGTTAGGCTGTTTGTTACCGTCACTCTGGCAAATACAGAAATCCCCAGTAGCAGCCTTTGGAGTGCTGCAGTCCATCTTGTGTGTTTGTACATTTGAAGGTGGTCTGACCCTCTGGCGAGCACCAGCAATACTAAGCGTGCTATGCTACAAACTGCTCTGGATAAACCATTTATATTTAGAAACGGAGGGCAAGGCCACTTCTGAGTGCTTCGTCTACTCTATATCTAAGAAGGAAGTACACCTTGCCATTAACAGCTATTCCTTCAATATGTTTAAATGTAAGCCACAGTGTTAGAACAGTAACACATCTCGGGCAAGATCACTATAGCAGTATGAAGTGGGGTCTGTCTCTCCTACGAGCACCCTTGAAAAATGAGCATGCATCAGAGCAGTGCATATTAACTGCAATACGACCAGATCATGTTAAGTCTGCATAGAATACACCCAGCTCTTCCCATGTAGGTCATACTACAACCAAACACTTGTGAAACTAAACGTGCAGGTCTGCCTATTACTGATGTGGACAGTTTTAGTGGCATGATGCTGCACTAGTGACAGTTGGTCGCTTTAAGTCTGCTAGTCAGAAAGCCAGCGACGTGGTCTACCCAACTTGATTGAGCTTCTAAATCTTAGAGAATGTTTTTCAAACCTCCTGCAGGGGTCATGCTCAGCTTGTTCCAAATGAATCTCAGGTTCCTCAAACTTTTTTGTGATTGGAAGAGACAGACGGATATTAAGTTTAAAACTTTAGTTCAACTTACTTCAAAATGTTATTAAATGTAATGTAAATTATGGATCACGCAGGCAGGGAGAAATCAGACACAAATCCTTTCTGCATTCAAAATGATCTTGTTATGTATGAAATATTAATTCAATATGCTTTCCTATCCTTTGTAATCACTATATGCAGCCACGCACAACTGGTCTGAAAAGTGCTTACTTAGATTTGAAAAAACGTGCTTTGATGTCTCGTGTTGAAGAGTGATTTGCCAAGACCGTAATTACAATATAATTCCACTGCATTTTCCATTAACAGAAAAATCACTAACCTGAATTTACTGGTTTAATAAAACACACACACTTTATCCAATTTCCAATCATAGCTAAAATGGCCAGAAGTAAATAATAAGCCAGTAGATCCCTTACTTAGTATACTAAGGATATACAAATATTCATAAAATTTTTGTCTTAATTTGAAATTAACTAACATTCCCCAAAGCTTTGGGGAAGGCTTGGGAGGCATAGAAGACAACATACTTGACACGGCATATGGTAGTCATTGGTGCACTACAAAGGAATTAGAAAGAGGGGACCACTTAAAACTTTTCTGCTATCCGCTTCCCCACAAAACCACTGAGCTGCGACTAAGGATATACTCAAACCCAAGGTGGCAATGGATATTGCAACAAGATTATCAGAGAGGCTGTCAGTCGGAGATACATAGTGGGAGATAGTGTAGACCGGTGCGCTGTTCCATACCATGTCCAGTCATGTCATCCGTTTAGAGAATGGTTATGAGTTGTACTTCCAATAAATGCAATAAAAAGACTGTTTGTATGTAGGCTGTTCCTGCTCACTGATATCTGGTTCCCATTAAGAAAATGCATATCTGGTTCTACCGAAACTTTGAAACGTGACTTTTGAATCTGTGAAAGACCAGGAACCTCCTGAAATGTGCAACATAGCGGTCCTGTTGATGACAGGGATGAAGTTGATCAGAGTCACCGTTATTGGGAAGGGTGATGTGGCACAAGAGCCTGCCGGTCGCTGACTGACTAGGCAGGAACTCGGAGAGACTGGAGGAGTTAGAGTGCCACACCATCTTGAATACAGAACACACTGTGGCCTTTCTTTAGCACTTTGTCAGATACATTTTTTTTTTTAAACTCCAACTAAGAAGGAAAGTCTGCTTTTTAAAAAAGGAAATTCCAACTCTGAGAATTTTAAAGGCTTCCTTTTTTGTGCAACCTTTGTTGAATTTGCTCAGGGAAGCTCTGTGCACACAAACATTCCTTTACAGGATGAATATTTCCTCTCTTGAAGGAATAAGATAGTCTCCTTTCATGGGACTTGAGGGACCTTTTATAGTAAATTCAGACAAATGACACTGCAAGAGGAGGTGTACTCAGGAAATGAGCAATATTGGCATTTCTCATGAGCATTGTTAGTTTATGTTTTCCTCTGCCCACAAGAGAAACAAATCAGGAAGACAGATGGTCAAAAAACATGCTGCAAGGTGGAATTGAAAAAGGATCTTGCAGGAGTTCAGGGGAGTTATCAAAAAGGTCAACATTCTGTCAAACGTAGCCAATATCTCAAGATAAATGACATCCATTTTGGGGACTCGATAATACACGAAAAGTAGTTGGTAGAAAGTTGTGTGGCCTCTTTGGGGGCCTTGAGTGGAAGAGAGCTTGGCACTTCCACCAATATGGTGGAAGTGTGGGTTGTTTGAAGTGAGGTAGATGTGCTACAAAATTAATACATTTCTGACTAGGGCCATTTTAACAACTGAATTTCGATCATGGGTTTCAAGAATGTTGATGGGATTGGTTTAAACATGTGAGCCTATGAAAGATTCTATGCTGGATAAGGAAAGGTGCAAAGTCTTTTAGGAAGGTACCATAACCCCAGAGGGTGGTCTCAATGTTAGTCTTCATGCACTGGTGACAACTGCAGTTGTAGTGGTGTACTTTGTCAAATCTCAGTTTAGGCATTCTGATCACTTCTCCTCAGTATCACAACTCAAAATGACATTCAATGATTGCGTGACTTATTTGAATGCTTGTAAGTAATGAATGTCGAGCAAAAAAAAAAGTTCAGAATAGGGCCATGAATAATAAAGACTTACCTATGAGATTGATTGGCAGACTTGGACCTCCAGAAGAAATTGTTTTGCACATATTTATCCAATACATAATCAAGCTGGAGATTCCCAGTTAATAAAGAATCCATCTAATTTAAGAGTTGAACATAGAACAACTGCCAATTAAGTAGCTTGGTCATTACATCTGATCTTCATACACAGAGTAGGTAATTTTGGTTAAACAGAAAAGGTCAGAGTTACAAGATAGTCCAAAACAATTCTAGGAAGAACCCTAAAGGTGTTCCAGTTGACAAACACATCCAAATTAAAGACAAGTAACGAAACAGTAGCCTGTTGGCAGTCTTATAAACACACCTGTAGTTTGTTATAGAATCAGAAGTGCCAGAGACAAAATTGTCATGCACGATTTAGACATCGGATTGTGATCGCTATAATGAAATTATTCTACAAAGCAAAGATAGTGCCATATGTTCTATAAGTACGGTTTGTCCCACTGTTATAGACTGCAACTTAATATTGCAGCCTTCAAAACAAGTTTTGATTCTGGTGTATGGATAAACAGATCATACAGATTAGAACATGAAATTTCTGCTGCCCAGGCAAGTGCAAGGAACAAAGGTGCAGAGAAACTGATGACTTACAACCACACTAACCGATCTATGGAAAAACTGTAAAGTAAATTTTGATGAAATTGTTATTTTGGGGCATAACTATCAAATACTCCATGTTTCTTCCTGCAAGATTAAGTCATTAATAATATGAAAGTTATCAGTATCCATTATTCAGAGTTCAATTAATATGATCTAGGATATATTTTTCTTGATTTGTGACAAACTGGTGAAACAGACTAGGCTAATACTCTTCCTAATGGTCTTACGAACCAGTATTAAAAAAAAAAAAAAAAAAAAGAAAAAAAAATTGATACTTGTCGAATTACATTAAAATCTATTTTACCAAGTCTGTGGAGTCATCTTCTTCCACTTCACCTTCATCATCCTCATCTTCAACAACAGAATCTTCAATTGCTTCTTCGTCCTCTGTAGCATCTTGTGCTGCAACTAAGAAACTTGGACCTTTCACCACGGAGACCGGGAAGGCCAGCAGCAAAAGCAGGAGCATTTTATGCAAGGTCCTCATGGCTGCGACGGGCTACCAGGGTTCAGGATTAACTTCAAGGTACTTGTACTGCGCCCTCCTGCTCGAAAGGAGGGCAGTTCGCGAAAGGTTTGTGTGTTTTTTTTGTCTGTGTGACACCTTGACATTGTGACCAGGGATCCATCACACATCTAGATTGTGTGGGTAGGAGACCTGTGGAATTGAGTGCCCCGGTTTTACTCGTTCCCACCCAAACCATTCTAGGATTCTTTTAGTTTTTGATCACTACTCACATTGGTAGCCTTGAAAGTCAGTTTCACCACCTGTATCCAGAAAAACACCTTTTAGGATTTAACATCAATATAGGGCATGCAGAACTCTTCCAGCACTGAAGGAAAGTGGTTCATCAGGTGCCAAAATGTGGTAGGAGCATTCATGAGAGTGAAGGATATGGCCCTAAACTAGTACAACCCCTCTGACACAGAGGCTGCTCTGCTCCTAGGTGCTAGGTATTAAGTTGATCTGCTACCAGGCACCGGTCAGTTCAGAGATGCAAGCAGTGCCCAACCTGTCCACTAGCTCATCATCTCTCTGAACCGGATGTGCATTGTCTTGGTCACATTATTGATGGCCTGGGAGTCCAATCAAAAGTGTGGTCAATGAATCCTTTCTTGGGCACCAATACATCTTGACTGGCACAAGGATTACAAGAAAGCTGAATCACCCGAAGTCCACATCTTGGCAGCCTCAATCTTAATGCACTTTGGACTCAGCCAGTTACCTTCACTGGCAGTCCTTGCACAGTTACCATTTTATTGAAAGCAAGAAGTGTGCTGCCATGTAGAACAGGTGCTTGGTTCATGCTTATCTCCTCTCTGCAAAGTCAAGTGACCGCATTCTCGTTTGAATTCCACTTGTACGTCAATGGCAACAATGTTGGGTGTACTGGGCTATTTCATCTTCGCTCATCCAGGGATTCATGTCTGTTATTGATGACTCTTTCTGAGACCATCACCAGGCAGGTTCCAGTTTTCTGACCCAGATGTTTTCATGGCCTTCTGGTCCTCATCAGGTTGGTGTATTTTCTGGAGATTCCTGACAGAATCTTCCTTTGTGGCACCAAAAAATCTAACAATAAGAAATAAATGAATCACCAACAGAAGTCTCTACATTAAAGTGGTAACAAGTGTGTGTGCAGCACTTTTTTTATCGACTGACCTCCTTCTGATTGAAGAGGTTTTTGTTTCCTTTGTTATATCCTGAGCCTAGAAAAAGATAAGAAAGGATAAATTAAGTCAAGGGTGAAGTGTGGGGTCAATGCTTAACATGTTCATAATTAACAAGTGCAAGACAGTTGTTTGAATCTGCAAAGTTAATTTCCAAAGGTTTGACAGATCCAGGCGTTCAAGGAATGGAGCTAATTCCTGTTAGTAAACTCTTTAGGAAAATAATCCAGTGATTGGAACTCTAGGTATTAAGAAAACAAGATTGGAGGAAGAAACAAGAAATGATTATGTAGCTATTTTCCAGTAACTGATATGGCTTATCTTTTCTCAGAAAAGCAAAGACCAGACGACCCTCAGTTCGGTATTATAACTTAGTGAAAGAGGGAAAGTTAAGATATGCAAGAATCTTACTTCGACGTATAGTGGAGTGTTGTAGTCACATTTCACTCATTAGTTTGTTTATCTTGGAGCACAGTTGACGCCTGCACTAAAAGATGGACGTACTGCATTGAGATCAAGACTAGTAATATTTGGAAAGCACACACTGAGGATGTCATCTCTCTGTTTTTTTTCTCACATCCCTTTCTCTTCTCCCTACTAGAAGTAGCTCAGTCCCAATTGTTAAAACTTTGGGGCTGGGCCGTCCAGCTGAAGCATAGGGAACCAGCATCTGTGGTTTGGTTTCATCACCAATGGATTGCACATCCTAACAGATTAGTGCTTAATCATTATAGACCATGACACTCTTAAATCATGTCACATATTACACACTTTTGTCCTCCTGTACTACTTATATGGCCTGCACTGTGTGTCCCCCAAATCTCTTGGTCAAATGGAATTCAACACCTCCTGACCCTCCTGATGTCTCCTCAGTATTGCTTTCTTGTCAAACCAGCATCAGCTTTTGGCTTGCCAAAGGCTTTCTTCACCTTTCTTCACCTGACCCGTGTATGCCATGAACTTCCTGAGGCCAATCTCATAGTCCTTTGCATCCTTCTCTGAAATTCTATTCCACACTTCTCTCACTGAGGTGAGCGGGCTTCGCACTGGGTGTCCAAACAGAGGTTTAAGAGACCGAACCCTACTCCTTTCTGCAGAATCTTTCTGCAAGCAAGGAAGATACATGACAACAGAAAACCCCACTTCCTGCTGAGGTTCTCTGTAGAGTTTCCATCAAGCTCTTGTCAGGGTCTTGTTAGACCGTTCCTCCAACCCACTGGTTTGCCAGCGTTATGCTGTGGTGAAGTGCTAGATTATGCCAGCTGGCTTCTACACCTTTCTCATTTAAAAATAAATATTTTGTTCACCAGTCAGAAAAGACTATTTTAAGAAATCCATTGCTTGATAAGATCTCAAGGAGTGCCATACAGCTATCTTTGCAGTCGTGCTCCTCAGAGGTACCGCCTCTGGATACACGGTCGAGGGGGAGATCAAATGAGCTAACAATGTCAGTGCACACTCGCTCAAATGGTATGCCTCTTACCTGACAGTGGCATCAATAGTGCCCTGATCTTACCTTGTGACGTTCCTCTCAGTTGGCAAGTAGGACAGTTTCTATAGAATCTCTCTGTGTCTCTGTGTATCCCCAACCAGCAGAACAAAGAGGCCAACTTATCCTGACTCTTCCTAAATCCCAAGTATCCTGCTAAGGGTCTCTGTGCATTAATGGATTTACAGCCTCTAACCCGACCCAGCAATTCACAGGCTTATAGTAAAGCGGTCCTTTCTCCAGTCAACATTATGCCTTCAGCCTCTCCTTTGCTGACTCATTCCTGGGTTACTTTCCGAAGTCCCACCAGTGTAAGGCATTCAGCTTGTGTCTGGCGGAATTTCTCTCAGGTGAGTTCTCTAGCAGCTGACAACTCTTGCAACTCCGACCCAGACCCAAACACCTGAGCCCATTTTACGAATAGGGCATATTTCCCTGTTTGCACAATGGTGCACCATGTGCAAACAGGGAAAATGCAACCTTTTATGATGAATGTGCTGCTTTCAGGGTAGCCATGAGTGAAGCTGGCCTGGGGCAGCACATTCAAGTGAAATATGGAGCAGCTGCTTCAGAGCGTCTCCGTGTTTCTCTGTGCAGACGGCAACACTCCTGCACTTTGACGCGGGATTAGAAATCTCTTTGCAGGCGGGTCAGTGAGTGAGTACACGTGCCGCAGGGGGATGTCTGAGCTGTCCCGGAGAGCCCCGTTCTTCCCTTGAGAGGGCTGCCCTCGGGGTGCACACTGAGAGTGCACCACTTTTTTGTGTCATACTTTCAGTGCCCCTCCCAAGGGCATGTTTGCCTCAACGTCTGCTTCTTTGCGGAGAAGCAAATAGATTCCCTCATTTGCATGATGCCATGCCCCCATGCAAATGAGGGAATGCCCTCTCCTGATAGCACAGGCACTATACATGCACCTATGCTACCAGTATTACACAACCGCCTGTGGTCCCTTCTGTAATACCATTGTGCCCCGGGAGGGGAGGAAGAGGACAAAGAATGAACATACGCACTTTGTGCCCCTGGGGCAGGATGTATATTATGGCCCCAGGTCTGCTTTGGGTTTCTCATCCTCCTCTCTTTCTGGAGCAGGTATGATGGACGCCACAATCTGTGATTTCTCAAAGTCTGTTCTGATCCACTCACTGCCTTTCTCTGGTCCTTCCAACTCAGGGTTGGTCCCTGTCTCTTCCTTAGATGTACATGCAACCTGTGCTCTGGTCAACACACCTGATGTGGTCCAAACCCTGTCAGCTTCTGGCCCTGGTACTAAAGTAGGGATAATCTAACCATTGCCCAAGGGACATTCAGCACCTTGCTTCATCCCTCAATAGGCCATGATTGGCTTGTCATTCATATCGAACTAAACTCTGGTCATCGTTTTTTCCATGTCATCCCCATGAGTTACCTAGCCTTTGCCACTGGCTCTTGGGAGAATCTCCTTGGGCTTGATTATCTTCCTCTAAACCGTAGTACCTTTCAGGGCACGGATATTCCTCCTGTTGATATTAGCTTCCAACATATTCCCTGTACTTTTTGGATGGATACGCCACTTCCAAATGTCTATAGCTACTAGATTAAGTGCAACATGTACCTCTTGGGTCCCCTTCACCCATAGCCAACACACTTGCTATCACAAGTGCACCTGGTACAGTCCCTTACGTGAAGTCCAGTATGTTACCCTTGTAGCAAGTAATCATTGTGAGCTTGGAAGACTTTTCTTGTCCTTGTGTGTCCTGACTTGGAACCCAATTCCCTTTTTGCCTGTGTCCTCCCTTGGTCCTTTGGAATTTGCCCTGGACCTCATCCTCTGGGGTAAAACCTCTGTTTAGAATTCTGCCCTCCTTTTGGTGTAAAAACAGTCTGCTCCAGCCCAACTAGTAAACCTACTGTGAGTTAACACTGCAAGCTTCTCTGGATCATTAACTGTCATGTCCGACAGGTGTTACCTAAGTGGGGTAGAGCACTCCTTCTTGAGTCACTCTGTCACCATCTATTGATTAAGGGCATAAAAATCCTCCCCACCTCATCCCTCTCACCCACTCATTTCAGTTAATGAATTTGTTTCATGGAACGCCAGTCACTCACTTGAGTTCCTCTAAGGGTACTGAGCTGGCTGTAGCCCAGACAATCCGATTAGAGCTTCCTTCATTCACTCATAGTTCACCTGCTGTGCCGCTGGCATTCACCCAGTGACTGCTGTGCCCTCTATGGCCAACTCACTCATTACAGTGCCCCGCTTAGACACACCATTGAAAGCCTGAGCCCTACAAGCAATCTCAAAGCTTACAAGCCTTTCCAAAATATCTAGTCCCTGCACATACGTGTGCAAAATCTCATTTGAAGCCTTTGCACAAACGTCTTCTGAGATGGAGGTGGAATCTTCTTTCCCAGATGTAGCTGTCTCAGCTGACATTCTGAGCCTTCCTTCTACAAGGCTGTCATTTCTCCCTCCAATTCCCTCTTCTTCCCTCTCCTCATTTCTTTTTTCTTGAATCTATTCCTCATGTTTCTTCTGGAGAGCAGATTGTACGTTCTGGGACTCAGTCAGGCTTAACCCAACCTAGATAATAACTCCTTGAGTCGATGACAGGGGTACCCTTGAAATCTGAGGGAAGAGAGAGAATGTCTCGAGGAAATCATGGATAGTAGATTTGGGGACACATTTGGCGTGAGTCTGTGGAAGGCCTCTGCTAATGTCTGACATCAGGTCCCTTCCTCCAGAGGTTCCTGTCAACCACCTTTCTCTAAATCCAACTCAGTTTCCTCCCTATAAACCAGTTTATCTAAGTGGTCCTCTATAAAACTTGCAATGATCCCCCCCATCCTTGTCTCTAAGAGTCCTCCATCCTCCCGCTAAACACATATCTTTCATCCTCCCTTTCTGATCTAAGGGCCAGGAGTAAAGGTCTATTCCTATGTAACCTGTGTCTACTACTGTATTTGCAGGTTGTCAGGTGCTTCAGTTGAACTTAATGTTCTGTTCAGAACAGCTGGAGATGGAACGTTCAGATATTCCACCACTTGCCACTAACTGACAGATTTAATTCAGGGGCTAATCGTCAGAAAGGGTCTGCTAGGCCTATCTGTGGTTGTTGAGGTCGTTTAACTGTGGTGTCCTGGGATATATCCTACTTTGGTGGTGGACACTGGGTCAAGTACAACCCTTACCACACTCAACTTTCAGGCCAGCGAGGGTGAGCTGTCACAGGCTTCTCAGGAGGTATTGTGGTGGGTAGTATTAGGAGGGACACATAGGGCCTGATTACAACTTTGGAGGACGGTGTTATTCCGTCCCAAATGAGACGGATATACCACCTACCGTATTACAAGTCCATTATATCCTATGGAACTCGTAATACGGTAGGTGGTATATCCGTCACATTTGAGACGGATTAACACCGTCCTCCAAAGTTGTGATCAGGCCATAATGTCAGAAGGAAGTGCTTTAATCTCATAGTAAAACAAACTATTACACAACACAATGAGATAGTAGTACATGGCTGTAATGAGTTGAATCTAATAGTGAAGCACTGCAACCCCTTCTTTAGCTCTGTTCCTCCTCTTGCATGTATTTTCTGTCTCTGCATGTTCCCAACAGTATACGAGGAAGCCAAGGATGAAGCACAGGTGCAGATAACTGGAAGCAGTCTGACTCAGCAGAAAAGCTTAGTTCAATGTCCTTTACAGCCCCTGGCAATGCAGAGGTTTTGCACAGGAGACTCAATCTCTGCCTCCTTGTGTAGGTTAAGCTCCATGTTTTTCTTCTCTTGGCTCTGTTGCAATTCAGGCTGTCTGGCAGGAGTGTCTGTGGGGACAGGGTGACATCCTCATGTTATCCAACAGGTGTGCTCTTAAAACAAATACACAAACCACCATGTATAAACACTTGAAGATGGGGCATACAACAATGGAGTTTTTGCTTTTCTGTGAATTGACATTGGCGCAGGATAGTTTAGAAGGGGCCGAATAAAAGTAGAGAAATTAACAACCTTTGTCTATATCACCCTCATCACACAGCGAGGCACCAAACCCTCACCTCTCCATGAGCATCCAGATTGCTGCTGGATTCTGCTGCTTGCTTAGCTTTAATGTCCCGCTCCTTCATGCTTATCACATGAGCCAGGACCAACTTCCCCTCAGTCAAGGCCCTCACAGCCACAGCTTTGCCAGAGCAATTTCTGCTTCCGCTCTCCTCTCCTCCAGAGCCCTCTTTGCAGCAGCCTTCTCCTTCACTGCTTCTCAATTGACAGCTGCCTCCTCAAGCCTGAGTTTGGCCAGTTGTAGTATGAATTCCCTTTCTGCTCCCCTGATCTCTAGCTCCTCTGGGGACAGATTGCGGGAAGAGATACTGCTGCATTTTCTGGATCTGGCAGGGACCCTCACTCCCATGGGTCCTTCTGTCTCCTCTGGAGCCATGAGCAGGACTGCCATCCTCCCCGCCATCTCCTCCTCCAACTCCTCCATATCCTCTTGTCCTTTTTCTCCTGTGTTGTAGCTTGTAACTGGCAAGCCTCCTCCCAGGTCCTAAGGTCCTACTAGAGCTCTTGCTTCTTGGAGCTCTTGGTTGCTGGGAGCTTCCTCTCTCCACAGAATCCCTTGAGCTCAGCTACAGCGTAGCTCTCCAGATTGTTGAGCTCAAACTCCATGCTTGTATGCATAGATACCGATACATACCGGCAGGCAAAATGGAAGTGGATTTGGAAAAAGCAAAAGAGGCCAATCAAGAAGATGAAAAAAGGATGAGTGCAGTATCAAATTATTTATATGTGATTTGGCTGAGATTGGCAACATAGCAGATGTGTTTTGGAATGGATCCCCAAGCCCAGTCATATAATCTGTCAACATCCTCAAGAGCTCGGCATCTCTCACCTGACAATCCGCTGAAGGGAGCACTGGGAGTCCAGATGGGAGCTCTGGACACCCAAAGGTCCCCGTGCAGGGAGAAAACTACCCGTGGCTGAGAGCACCAGGGAGGTTCGGCAGCCAGGGAGGCAGCTGGGGTGACATTGCACACACCCTAGACACAACAACCCAGGTACCTCAAGCAGGGAGTCACAAATGCTGTGGCCCCCATTGGACCCAATTTGAAGAGAGTGTAGCGGGCAGCGGAGGGCCCAGCAGTGTTCTGTTGTGTCATAATAGCCCAAAGTGGCCAGACCCAGCATCAGCCCCCAGAAAGCCCTAAGCGTTCCCAGCAGAGCCAGTTTCCTGCCTCACTGGGGGATTCAACAACAATGGTGAGGACACCAGGCGCATAGGCCCACACTATTCCTCTTGGATCATAGCGGGCTGCTCGTACTGCCCTGCCCCATAGGACCACACTAGGAGCGGGGTAAGCAGGCCCAGCTACAAAATGGAAGCCCGGTAACTCACTTCTGGGAGCACCTGCTTAGCCCCCGGTGAGACCTGCATGGCACAGGTCCTCCGAACGTGACACAGAGAGGCGTATGAACACCTTGCTGCACTGAGAGTGACTGAATGTGGCTGCCTTCACACAGGTCACCCACAATTGGATCGGTCGGGGCTGCTTGTGCTGCATTACCCCACAGTAATGAGCCAGGAGCAGGGTAAGTGGGAGCTGCTCCTTGGGAGGACCCATATCCCCTTAGGGGTACAAGCTCAGCCTCACTTCCTAAAATATGGTAAAATTAGCTTACACCTGATTGGCATATTTAATTTACTTGTAAGTTCCTACTAATGTGGAATACCAAATACCTAGGTAAATCAAATGCTGCCAGTAGGAATGCATCACTTATTGTGTTATCAGCTTAAGTAGTCCCTTAAAACGTGTCCCAGGACTGCAATTGCAGCCTGCTGGCAGTTTTAAACTTCCAATTCCACTTGGCAAAATAATCCCCTTGCCAAGCCTTAAACTTCTTTTTTATTGCATGCAAGTGATCCCCAAGGTAGGCCCTAGGCAGCCCGCAGGGTAGGGTGCATCGCAGTTAAAACGTTGGGCATGCACATTTAAGTTTTACATGTGCTAGTGGTGAATAACTCTCAAATTTGTTTATCATACTGTGAGGCCTATCTCTGCTGTAGGATAACATTGGGTTACCTAATTACGTTTAACAAGTGATAAAGTTTGATTGGGAACTGGTAGGAAAGCCGTGTTTGGTGTCCGAGGAATTGTAATTTATTTAGAATTCCCTTTGATCCTCTTCAGTGGTAAATTTGGAATTTCATTGTTTTGGCATTCTTCTGCCCTAGGCATTTGGTACCTGCATCCTGTTCCTGGCTTTTGTATATTCCTCCCAGACAACCACACAGTAGAGAGACTAGGTGTCTAGATGGGCCATCTCAGGCAGGATGTGCACAGCCCCACTTGCAGTTCAATAGTCTGTGTCCTGCTCTCACAGAAAGAACTTCACACTAGCCTATTGTGCCTGCAGATAGACTGGGACCAGGGCAGGGAGGCAGGAAAGGGGAAACCTCCAGAGAAGAAGAACCAGGTTAAAATAAATAACACCAGCTCTTCAGTTCATTTTCTAGACCTCCAGAAGGACTCAGAAGACTACTTTGCTGCACAAAGAAGGAATGCTCTGCTGCTTGAAGCCTGCTGTGAGCCCCCAAAGGTCTGCCTTGCTGCTTGTGCCCTGCACTTCCTCTTGAACCCAGGACTTCTAGAGTGACTCCAAGGGCTAGTTAGCTCACCTCCTGATCAGAGCCTCAGAAATAGAAAAGGTCCAACCATGTTGAACCTGCACCTGGACCTAGCCAATGTATGTCCTGACCCTCCAAGTAGTGTCCCTCTAGTCCTGGACCCTTGGATGTGGTGCTGAACATGTCTAGATAGCCCAAATCCAAAACTTGAGACTTAAACATTTTTGAATTAACCAGGGCTCTAAGAACCAAGAGGAGACCTGGGACCTGCCTGCTCACACATCCTCCTAAGGTGCATCGCCATTCGGCCTGACTTTGCCCAATCTCTCGCTACGTTCTTCTCTGTAGCAACAAATTCTGTTTAGCTGCTCCCCAAAGAAAGGGTATCTGGACTCAGAGAGCCCTTGTCGTCTACAGCCTGAAGGTTTAACCTGATGAAGATTTTCAAATTCAAAAAAAGAAACTTGGGGCCATGTGTACAGAAAATGAGGAATAGCAATTAGGAAACCACAATTCCTGATGTACAAAATGAAGATGTAAAACATAGCGATTACTACCTGGTTTGCAAATCAACCTACCTCATGAATAATAATGAGGTAGGCGGCAATTTGCAACCCTTTAGGAATATTGGCCAAGACAGGGATGGTGGCCTGCTTGGGTCAGCAGACCACTATGTCTGTGATTGCTGTTTAATAAATCATTGTTTGTTTTTCAAAATACAACCTTTTTTGGCTTAAAGAAAAACGGGATGTGTTTAAAAAGAAACAAATGCACTTTGAAGTTTTATTTTTAAAGAGTAGGCAGTGGTCTCAAGAACCACTACCTGTTCTTGAAAAATATTTTTTCATACACTCTCAAAGGGGAAGGGGCTCCTTGGAGACCCCTTCCCATTTGCAAATGATTACCACTACCTTTTAAGTAGTTGCTGAAAAATAAATGTTGTGTGACCATAATTCAGTCGCAAAACAATCATACAAAGTACTGCAATTTGGTATTTGGAAGGGACACCCTAAACACTTCCCTTCCAAATACTGTATCGCTAAATCAAATTGCAATTCTGTAACAAGTTACTGAATCATAATTTGGCATTTCTGCATATGCAAAGCATTTTTGCAGTCAGACGGTTTCCACATATGGCCTTAAGTCTGAACGTAGGAATCTTCATTGAGACTTTGTCCAGCGGCTCCCTGATGAGGATGCCTCCTCCTCGGACAGTGTTAGCTGCCTTGCCCTGCTGAACATTACATTCTCAGACATTGTTCTTCAAAATTCCTTCTAAGCCCAAAGGTAAGCGGAGACCGGGCCCAATCCGCTTAGGGGGCCGGACATTGTAGTCGACCATAACCTTTGACTTCACACTGGAGTAGATGTCTGCAGTTAGCTTTTTGAGATTTTACGCACTAGTTTTCACTTAAAACTTTACAAATTGATAAATCTGATCCTACTGATTGGAAATTTGTCATTTTGGTCTCAAATAATTTAAAAACATTTACTATATATTTTCAAATTGGTGTAGAATATTTCTCATGTTCTGTTTTCACTTAATTGCTTTTTGTGTGCTGCATACACGCTTTAGACATTGCCTCTAGATTAAGCCTGACTTCTTTTCTGCAAGGCTACCAGAGGGTTAAGCACAGGTTATTTTAGTGAATGTGGTTCACGCTGACCAGGATCGTGGATGTTACTTGAGCAGGGCTTTACCACACTTAACCAACAACCCAATTTGTCACAGCTCCCAAATCCTGAAACAACCTACTGTTACACATCAGAACTGCTACTTCAATTCTTAAGTTGTGCAAGACGCTGAAGGCTTGTCTCTTCAAATAGACCCTTCCCCAGGCCAGGCTAGAATTCACCTGCTTCAACGTTAGGATACCCACACTGGTGACAGTGTGCTTTACTAATACACATAACATAACATTACATAAAATTACATAAAAATTGCTGGAAACAGGAAAGGTTGCACACATAGGAAGAAGCACACAGCCAGGTAGCCAAGCATCAAAGACAAATGACATTACAAAGACACAGGAGAAGAGGAAGGCTAGAAACAACAAAACTGGAACCCTTAAGCCTCCCAGTGGTAAAGGTTCAGAAAACCTGCAGACTGGACGTGGACGTCTACTTGTTCTTCCTGACTTATCCACTGCCTTTCACACTGTCATTCAGGCTTCTCTAGCCCACATTTTTAAATATCGAATGAGCATCAGTGGTGTCATTCTTAACTAGTTCACCTTCTACTTTATAAATCAATTGCTGCTGGTCGCAGAGTCCATAATGCCCCCTGTGTGTTTCCTTCTCTAGATGGAACCTCTTGTGATCTTCCTCAGCTGACCAGGGATCCTTGTCCATTACCATGCTGATGGCAGAGATGCACCTCAAGATCTCTTCTCCCTGGTGTGTTTCTGCGCTCTAAAATGTTAGATATTCTTCCATGGTATGTGACAGCCCATCACTTGAAACCCAACCCAGTGAATATTGAGCTCTTGATACTCTGGCCTAAGAAGTCCAACCTACCTGCACAGCTGCAATCAATTCCTCTAACATATTGGTCTGTAAACCAGCTGTTGACAGCAATGCACGATCATTGTGCTTCGTCCTGAATAACAGACTGAGTCAACAATCTCAATTTAATGCTGTGAGTATGAATGCATGTTACTGCCTTACGTTACTCTGAAACATCAGGCCATTTATACAGGGGAACCTACTTCAAATCCTTGTTTTCTCCAGACTTGATCACATCAACTCCAAGTGACTGCAGGCTTTGCCTCTCTTACCTTATCCTTAATGCATCAGAAGGGATGATAAGGGAGCCCTTCTCCAGCTGGTCCATCAGTGTCCAACTTTCTGCAGCTGCTGCACCACTGTCCATCCTTCTCCAGCTGCTGCACCACTGTTCAGCCTTCTCCAGCAGGTCCACCACTAGAGCAGAGCTATCCAGCAAGAACAGACCTCTAGGAAGTGAATCTTTTCATTTGACAAACACATCCACCCTTAAAAGGTCCTAGGTAATAATACCAAAGCACTCATATGGATAAAGTCCAAAAAAGATAAAAGTCCAAAAATAAGTTCTAATACATTGAACTGTTTGGAACTCATTTTATGTTCATATTTCTTCCGATGTTCATCATTTCCTTATAGTACAGATGAATTGATGTATTCAAGATACAAAGGCAGTCGACACGTGTTTCACCAATGTGACCTTTTCAGGGCTGAATCTCTGTTACTGCTCAGTGGAAATATATGTTCTTCAATGGAATCTGGGAGAATATCCATGAAAGTGATATATCCTGTCCGTATGGTAGGTCTTTAGAAGAATGCGATAATGTTATTTCTTAAAATAGTCCAGAATGCCCTTGTTATACTCACAAGCAGATGCAAATGGAGTCAAACCACATTAGGAATGTGAGCGATTGGTTGCCGGGGCCGTGATAAGCCTGGCATGTGGAGGGCATGAATGGCTTTTTTGTTTCAGCTGAGGACAAGGGCCTTGAATAGTGCAACAACTAGAACAACCTGAACACTACTTCATCTAGAAAAGGCAAATTAATACACTTGTATTTTATTAACACACAGACGTCACCAAGAGAGCTTCCATTTCGCTTATTTTTCTCAAGTGGAAAAAGAGACATGCACATGGAAAGGTCCATTCATGTCAAATAAAAGTGCACATTTCTTTCAGTAAATGTGAAATAATGTCACAGAAGGCTGTCTAGGGCCTACTCATGTCAACTTAAGCACATCTGAATTAAGCATTAAATTCGAATTACTAAAAAAACTCCACCATCTGCATGCATAATGTTAAGGCAATGGCATTATAATTAAACCCCTCATTCTCTCTTACAAAAAAAGCCCTGGAAGGAGCTACAGCTTGAAATGCAACAGGATCCCCACACTGTCTACTTTAGGAAGAAGTAAAGTTGGTGAAAATAACTTAACAAATAGCCAGGTTAGACAGGAGTTGCTGATCCTGATCCAATGTGAAGAGGAACGCATTGTGAAGAAGAGTGGTAATGGAGTTACCTTCGCTATATAATTCCTGAAGAGTTACCTTTGTTATATACTCCCTGAAAAGTTACCTTTGTCATATAATTTCTAAAAGAGAAGGAACAGCAGCTGTTAGGGAACAGGACTCATGCGATGTTTAGTGAAGGGTTTGCTAATGCGCTGCTCTGTCTCTGTATAACTAGCTCACGGGTGGGTTCCATTGTGTTTCTAGCACACACGTGTGTCAATGTGCACTTTGCCTTAATCATGCAGTTCTTTTACAATTACTCAATAAAGCATGTTTTGAGTTATTAATTAGTTTGTACATGACTCAAAAGAGAACATAAATCAATTAAAAAACAGTGTTGATGAATTACAGTAATGCGTCCTTATGCACCCGTCTGCGAAGAGCTTCTTGGTTAATGAAGTGCGTCTCTCTTTCCATGACCTGTTTTTGCTAAAGCTGTAACTAGTATCTGGGTACTACGCAAGCACCAGTTCTTTACTATGTTACACTGTGGACACTGATAAATCACCTCCTTTTCAGAAGTAAATAAGATGTGACGTGATCAATAGAACACTTAGCTAAATATCTGCATATGGTGAAATATCCCTGGTAAGTTTCAAAGATGGCAAAGAAGAGATGTTTTTTACAACCAGTTAAATATTGTGTATTCACATTCCATTACGGTTCCTTTTAGTGATTTTAAATCTCTTTACATCCAACAGGAAACAAACCTTGGAGGCACAGAATAATTATGAATAATGAAGACAGCACTGTAAACCTGCAAAACATGGTCATAAATAAGGAGCTTCAGTATACAAGAAACATCAGTGCAGTCAGGGACAGGCGAACCTGAACATAAAGTGAGGGATCCATGAAGAAGCAGGCAAGGCCAATTCAGTGACTGTATGAGTCTCCGCTGTGGGCCTGCACGCCACAAGACTAAGAAATGAAATTAGGTCAACAACACTGACGAACAACCTCCTTTTTAAACAAGTGTCCATCACCAGCTTTGATCTTGGGATCGGTATGATGTGGTTACAGAAGTGCTCTGCTCCCTAAAATGATTACAAACCATCTTTCAGTGCTGTAAGTGTATTGCACACTCTTTCAGGCCAAACCACAGCAACGAGAGGAAAGCACAACAGAGTGGAGCCAGACAACTGAAGTGTAAAGGAAAGAGGGTTTCTGTAATCCAAAATACAGAGTGCTGTTCCAGTTTGCACCAACCAGAAGGAGGATGTATCTTTACCTGCCGTGGTGTAAAACCATTATCCAATCTAAAGGTACAATCGACCATTGACCTTAATTGTTAAAACAGAAACCTAGCGTCCTAAATACCACACTCACACAGGGAATGTGAGAATAACAATTACTTAATCAACCATGTTGGCTGGTCAGGAAGCCCAGACATGGGATGTAAACAAATATATACCCAATCCAGAGACACAAACCAAGAAAGAAGTATCGGACACACGCAGCAAGAGCTTTAGTTTGGCATCATTACCAAAGCACCATTGGCAAACGCACACAGGTGAAAAACCATTCACATGCACTGAATGTGCGAAGAGCTTTAGTCGACTATCATCTCTACAATGTCATCTGCGAACACACACTGGGGAAAAACCATACCACTGCAATAAATGTGAAAGTAGTTTCAGTCACCCGTCAACACTAATGAATCATCAGCGAACACACACAGGGGAAAAAACATTCAAATGTAGCGAATGTGTGAAGAGCTATAGTTCTTTACCAAGCCTAAAACAACATCAGCGAATGCACACAGGAGAAAAACCTTACCATTGCAGTGAATGTGGAAGTAGCTTTAGTAAATCTTCAGCACTGCGGAATCATCAGCGAACGCACACAGGGGAAAAACCTTACCATTGCAGTGAATGTTGGAAGAGCTTCAGTTTATTATCGAACCTAAAGCAGCATAAGCGAACACACACTGGGGAAAAACCATTCCATTGCAGTGAATGTGAAAGTAGTTTTAGTGACTCTTCGACATTAAGGACTCATCAGCGAACACATACAGGGGAAAAAGTTTTCAAGTGCAGTGAATTTGTGAAGAGCTTTAGCCAGTTATCACACCTACAGAGTCATCAGCGAACACACACAGGGGAAAAACCATACCACTGCAATAAATGTGAAAGTAGTTTTAGTCAACAGTCATCATTAAGGTTTCATCAGCGAACGCACACAGGGGAAAAGCCTTTCAGCTGCAGTGAATGTGTGAAGAGCTTTAGCCAGTTATCACACCTACGGAGTCATCAGCGAACGCACACAGGGGAAAAACCATACCACTGCAACACATGTGAAAGTAGTTTTAGTCGCCGGTCGACATTAAGGATTCATCAGCGAACACACACAGGAGAAAAGCCTTTCAGCTGCAGTGAATGTGTGAAGAGCTTTAGCCGGTTATCACACCTCCAAGTACATCAGCGAACACACACAGGAGAAAAACCATATGATTGCGGTGAATGTGGAAGTAGTTTTAGTGACTCTTCGACATTAAGGAATCATCAGCAAACACACACAGGGGAAAAGCCGTTCAAATGTAGTGAATGTGTGAAGAGCTTTAGTCGGTTATCATACCTCCAAGCCCATCAGCGAACACACACTGAGGAAAAACATTCAAGTGCAGTAAATGTATAAAGAACTTTTAAAAGTTATTGGAACTCCAAAGACATCAGCAAACACACGCAGGGAAGAAACCATACTGTTTCAATGATTGTATAAGTAGCTTTAGTGAGTCTTCAAGTGAAGGAGTCATCAGCGAACACACAGAGGGGAAAAGCCTATAAAGTGTAGTGGATGTGTGAAGAGCTCTTGCCAACTGGCAATACTGCAGTGCCACAAGCAAAAACATACCTAATTTAACCCACTCAGGAATAATCTTACCAATGCAGCAAATTTGTAAAGAACATAAGAATATTAACAATTATTACTGACCCAGCTGTGGACGTAGATAGAAGCAAAATGCAGTAGTTATTGTGAGAACAATGAATTACAGAAAATGATAGAATTACAATTATGTAGGACATTAAAATATGAAATGATAAAAAGTAAATGTTAGAAGACTCAACAGGCAGGAAAGAAGTAAAACACAGATATTTGTAGAATTACAAAAGTATCTATGCCCTGCGATTGCACATTTCTGTACACATAGCAAAAAATACGCTCTGTCAAGAAACACTTTTGGAGACGAGCACACTGAGGACTAGTTTATTCTGTTGGATTTGTAGAGCACATGGCTACCCGAAGGCTTCCGAGTGCTTAGAAAAACCAACATAACCCACATTGTTTCTGCATCCAGATCAGGAGAGCGGCTAGTTCATGAACAGCCAGGTTTTCAGAGATTTTCTAAAAGTGGGTTCTATATCCATTTGGCACAGTCTGCTCGGCAAGGAGTTCCATAACTTGGGGGCCAGATGCACAAACGAGCGTTTGTTTCTATTTGTGAAAAAGAGTTACAAAGAAAAACATCCAAGTACACCTGATCACTCTACCTGTAAAAGCAACATTATGAACAGAGCTTGTGCTAACAAGTGTATTTTCAGCGAACTTGAGGACTTAGGGCCAGATGTTTCAAAGGTTTTTACCCATTCTGTGTCTATGGGAAAAAGTGTTCGTACATATGGCCCTTAGTGATAAAACACATAAAGTCAACACACCCAACCCCATACTCGTTGACTCTTGTCTTCATGTCACTCCCCCCGCTCCTGCTGCCCAGCACCTCAAGGCTGCTGACTAGCTCTCAGCCCCCAAGGCCGGCGGTTCAGTCCCCACGGTCCACCCACTCCACGGCTTCTGGTATTTGTCACCAATAAGCGTTCTGCTTTTGTTATTACAGTTTAGTAATTGGTAAATTTAACTTCTGTAGTCTATTTCTGTTTCTCTTGACATTATTGTTTAGTGATGTGATTTTCCCTCTGTTCTTTGTTTAGTGGTTTGATTTTCCAGTCATTTTCTGTTTAGTAGTTTGACTTTTGTTTGCTTTGTTATGCTCAGGCCCACTGCCGTCCTGCCTCCCTCTCAGCCCCTCCTACCTCACAGGCCTACTAATGGAGGCATTGCGTTGCGGGCGCACTTAGTGGACTTAGCACTGGCATGCCAAAGGTGCTCCAAAGGCAAGCCTTTCTGCACCCCTCTGTGCCTGGACCACACCTAGGCGGTCATTCTGACCTTGACGGACGGCGGATGCCGTCCGCCAAGGTACCGCCGTCAGAACACCGCACCGCGGTCGAAAGACCGCGGCGGTGATTCTGACATTTGCCCTGGGCTGGCGGGCGGCCGCCAAAAGACCGCCCGCCAGCCCAGGGCAAATCAACCTTCCCACTAGGATGCCGGCTCAGAATTGAGCCGGTGGAGTGGGAAGGTGCGACGGGTGCAGTTGCACCCGTCGCGTATTTCAGTGTCTGCTAGGCAGACACTGAAATACTTTTTGGGGCCCCCAGGGGCCCCGCGGCACCCCCCTACCGCCATCCTGTTCATGGCGGGCGAACCGCCATGAACACGATGGCGGTAGGGGGTGTCAGAATCCCCATGGCGGCGGAGCGCGCTCCGCCGCCATGGAGGACTCTGACGGGCAGCGGAAAGTCGGCGGTACACCGCCGACTTTCCGCTTCTGACCGCGGCTGAACCGCCGCGGTCAGAATGCCCAGCGGTGCACCGCCAGCCTGTTGGCGGTGCAACCGCGGTCAGTCGCCCTGGCGGTTTTTACCAGGGTTAGAATGACCCCCCTAGTGCCAGGAACCCTGTCCCGTCGCACTTTCACAGATACTATTCCACAGAGCTCCATGCCCTGAACCCTAGATGTATCTTTCACCTGCACTCACTGCTGCTACTCCTCCACCCCAGGACAAACCATCATCACAGCCAGGCCACCCCCACCAACTGGGACCCCCCTGGAACAATTAACATGCCTCCTTTTCAGCGCCATGTCTCTCTGTAAGCGTGCATGCTGAACTTGGGGAAACCATCTCCAACCTCGCCCCTACATAACCGTCATTACAGAGTCCTGGCTTACCCCCAACATCAGCCCCTGACATCTCCACGGGAACACCCACCGGATACCAACTGAAACACCTAACCCACGCCAACAGACAGGGGGGCAACATTGCATCATACACAAAGAATCAATTAACTGCACCACCACCAATGGCAACACCACACATGAATTTCCAGATCTGCATGGGCGAAAATACCACCATCAAAGGCACCCTCGCGTACAGGCCACCTGGACCCAAAGCTGGCCTCGGCGATGCCATCACAGAATTCATCTCCCCACTCATCATTGAATCCGAACACTACATCTTCTTGGGAGACCTCAAATTTCAACTGGACGACTCCTCCAACCCCAACTCCACCGATCTCCTAGAAAGACTAGACAAGATCAGCCTCAAGCAGCTGGTTACAGACCCCATTCACAAAGCCAGACACATGCTGGAACCCATTTTCACATCCAGCAACAGAATAAGATACAGCCACACCTCAGATTTCACCTGGTTGGACGACTTCATAGTTCACTTCACCTTCTCTGGTCCCCCCACACCACCTCAACCATACCAGTGCCTCCTTTCGCAGCTGGACCAAGATTACCCAGCAACACTGGACCAACACCCACAGCACAACACAACCAAATGTCACCAACAGCCTTAATCAGGCAGTACAGAATTTCAACAGCTGGATCACACATACCGTGAACAAAGTTGCTCCAACAAAACCACCCAAACCCCACGGACCCATCAAACATGCCAGCTGGTACACCCCAGAACTCAGGGCAGCCAAACACAGGGGCAAACACCTGGAAAGAAGATGGCACACGAGCAAGGACCTCACCGATTGAGATGCCTTCACAACTGCCCTAAACAACTACCACCGCCTAATCAAAACCATTAAAAAGGAGGCCCTAACCCGCCACCTCGAAACAGTGCTAACCAAACTAAGGCACTCTTCTCCATCATCAGAGAGTTTATGTGCCCGTTGGCCACTGAAAAATCCATCCCCTTCTCGCAAGAACTCGTTATCGCCCTACCCAACCAATTCCACAGCTACATTCAGACCGTCTATAAAAACTTCGATCCCCAACCCTCTGACCTCCTCCTTATTCCAATGACCACCACCGCCACCCACCCCTTCACCACCTGAAAGCAACCCACCACACGAACACAACTTCTCTCATAAACCCCATCCACTCCGAAGCACCAACCGACCCCTGCCCTCTACCGACTTTTCAACCTCAGAAGGGGCAAGATCAGCCACCAACTCACCACAATCATTAATGCCTTTTCTAGCTACAGCCACCTTCCCTGAAGCCTGGAAACACACCAAGATCAGACCCCTCTTCAAGAAACGCTCTGCAGACCCCAGCAAGCTCTACAACTACCCCCCAATATCTCTGCTCCCTTTTCCTGCCAAAACCCTGGAAAAGGTCATCAACCTCCAACTCACAGAGCAGCTGGACAGAAACAGCATACTGGACCCATCCCAATCAGGCTTCAGAGCCAACCACAGCACCAAGACAGCCCTTGTCACCACAACAGATGATATCCTCAGATGATTTGACAGAGGAGAATCAGCCCTTCTGATCCTGCTGGTACTTTCCGCAGCCTACTACACCCTCTCACACCACAGACTCATCGACCGATTACGCAAGATAGGAAGCACAGGTGACGTACTCAGATTGATGGCGTCCTTCCTCACAGGGCGCACCCAGAGAGTCTGCCTCCCCCACTTCACCTCTCAAACCAAGCCCACCATCTGCAGTGTACTGCAAGGCTCATCCCTCATCTCAGCCCTCTTCAGTATCTACATGAAACCTCTTGCAGACATAGTTAGATCACACAACATCAATATTATCTCATACACCGATGATGCTCAGCTTGTCCTCACGCTTTCAACAGGCCCCACCAGAGCAAAAAACAACTTCCACAACTGCATTAAGAACTTATCTACCTGGATGAGGGTCAAATGCTTGAATCTCAACACGGACAACACAAGTTCTGATCTTCGGCAGACACCAGTCCCTCTGGACCGGCTCTTGGTGACCATGGGAACTCGGACGCACACCCACTCTTAAGGACCACGCACGCAACCTAAGCATCGTCCTCAACAGTGAGCTCTCCATGAGACGTCCGGTCAACACCATCTCCTCAGGCTGCTCGCACACACTACATGCTCTGCAAAGTGGTGAAAAGGCTCCTCGTCTGCACCAGAAAGACAGTGACCCAGGCCCTCATCACTATCTGACTAGACTACGGCAATTCACTCTAGGCAGGCACCACCACCAAACTCATGCGAAGATTTCACACGATCCAGAACGCAGCCACTAGGTTGATCCTCAACCTACCCAAGAGAACTCACATCACCCAGCACCTGAGGGACCTCCACTAGCTCCTGATCCTGGAAAGATGTAACTTCAGACTCTTAACCCACGCCTACAAGGCCCTCCACTGCCTACACTTCCATCAACCTTGCAGGAACCTTTGTGCTGCACACCACACCATTGCCTCAATCCCGCGCATTCAACGATGCTGCTTGGCAGGACTCTCCTTCTCTCACCTTGCCGCCAAAGCCTGGAAGGCCCTCTCTTACCACCATCACTAACCAACTTCAGAAAGGGTCTCAAGACCTGGTTTTTCGAATATCATTGACAGCAAGCACCTGGATACCCACTCGGGTGATAAGCAGCGTTCTACAAATACCTCTTGATTGATTGACTGATTGACTAAAACCAATTTAGGAAGCACACACTGGAGAGTATTCACAGCTGATTGTGGTGTGTGGGTGGTTCATGCATGCATTTTGCCACTTTTAAATCTGGTGCAGTGATTTTGGCCTTGTTGGGCCACATTAACGTATTTAAAAAAATGACGCTAATGTGGTGCAAGGAGGCGCTAGGCGCTCCCAAATCTAGGCCTGTATACTTCTCATGAGCAAACAGTGAACGCCTATGATCCAGTTGAAAGCCTCAGACCACAAATGCTATTGACTGCAGCATTGTGAATCATTTGAAAGCCACCTATGTTTTGCTGAACCACCAGATACAGAGTGTTCTCATAGCCCAACCTCGATCAGAGGAAGTTCACCAATACAATATGGTGTATTACTAAATATAGACCCTCAGAATATTGTGATACAAGAATATTGAGGGCAGGATATTGAAGGACCAAATATCAAAATGTACGAATCATAATCGGAAGGATAGATTTACTATTCCTAACTCCACATCTACGTACCTTGAAGATATGTGGAGGATTAGTACGTACATATGGAACTAGGTATAGAAAATCTAGACTTACCTGTCAGTATTTTGGATTTGATATTTTGTGCTCAATATTCACTGCTATTGATATTTGATAGTCAGAGATGGGAGAAGCTAATGCCTTCCACTGAGTGAATCTTAACAAAGTGCTGAGTCCTATAGCTTCTCTCTATCATGGACCTTCTTCACCACCACACAGCTGTCGTGGGTCCATTTCAGAGCTTTGCTTGGGCACACATATTTTAGCTTCGGCCTGCGATCTGTGTCTTTTGCCTAGCTACATGCTTCATTTCATTTATTCATTTTGATTCATTTTAGCATAACTGGCTTTTAGCTGGGATGTTTTATTTTTCTAATCAACTGCTTTTCTATGAAAGTGTTGCTATCATTTTCTTGCATGATATTTGATGTGTACCTCTGCCCAAGGCTGTACATGATGACCATGGTATTGCCTCCACAAGAGTACGCAGCCAATCTTGACACCTAGGCACATGATCACGTCAGGCCTGTTTCTCAGAACACAACACGTTTTGTTATTAAAAAGTTATAAAAATATCATGCAGGCCAAAGAAGGGCAGAGAGATCATTCCAGCTAGAGGAGCCGTCCTTTGCTGTGTGCCACTTCATTGCATTTTTTCTGACCTCAGTCCTGTCTCTACAGCCAGCCGAGGAGGTGACAGGCAGGCCCCTGCTTCTCAGGTATGGGGAGGGTGTTCCTTCCGCGGACTAATACAGGCAGAGAAGGGCTACCACTGCTCTCACTAGTAGAGTAGGTAGGTAGTCATAGGGGTTTGTAGAATATGCTTTTTCCATTACGCTGGGATTGTTTATCTGCTTCTCTCTTATGGTAACCATTTTTATTGTGCTATGTCTAATCATCCTGATAACAGCAGCTCATATATTTTATCATAGATTGCAGTCTTTTCAATAAACACTCTGAAAACTGTTCTGCATCTCTTTGTCTGCCTGTGCTTGTGTGAGACTGAAGGGATGGGTGTGGGGCAGCAAAGTTGGTGATTATGTTGGGTTGTACAATTTAATCCTGAGAGAGCACACACTCAGTATTTGCTTTACAGAGTTGCACCAGCACCTAGTTGGCAGTAAGCTGACTGATCTTGCTGAGGAGGCAGACCTCTAAGCTAGCACCAGTGTCCAAAAAGGTATCTGGGGGACACCCAGAAGAAAGTGGGGGTAGAAAAACCTAAAAATAAGGAGTAAAAGAAAGGGTTCTTTGATCATCAGACAGGGAGATTTGTACCCCAATGTGCAGAGTGCTCCAAGTATAATCACTCTAAGGGCAATTACAAATGTCCAAAGATGGCACAGCCCCCTACTGGTCAGCAGACACCTGGGTTGACCAGTGTAGTGCTAGGAGAGCAGATAGTTCCAGATAATTTTGGGGAGCAAACAGAGGTAACCCTAGTGTCCCTGGAGGATGCAGATATGGTGGCAAAAGCCCACATGACTGCCAATACTTCCAAGTATAGGCAGTGGGTCACCATTAAATGGCAACAGGTAGAGGCTCTGCATGACACAGGAGCCAGCTTGACAACTGTCAAGTGTCAGCTGGTGTCAGTAAAGCAGGGCCTACTGAACATTCCACCAAGTCTTAGTCACTGCCAATTGTGATAGCCATCTACCGGTGCCTCTGGTTCCCATTGAGTGGGGGGACTCTGGTACTCCGAAAGTCACTGTGAGCCCTGTCATGCCTGTAGATTGTCTGTTTGACAATGACCTGGAGCACACTATCTGGAGGGAGGTAGAGCTCAGGTCTCACTGAGATGATGGAATTGCCTACTTTGGTCTGTATGACCACACGGTCCATGGCTGCCTGGGAAGGGAGTCAAGGGCACCTGAAGCCTGGAAAAATGGCCCAGACAACTGCCAAGGAGAGGAGCAAGGGGCATGGGAAACCGGTTCCTGAAGTTCCTCTGGTGGAGGTTGACAGGGTCCCTGAGGAGGAGGCCTCTGCGCCAACCAGGGAGGGCACTGCTGCCCTAGGTGACTTACCTGAGCTTGCTGGCTGCCAAGTTGAGGATGGGCCCACCAGGGAGGAGATATGCAAAGCACAGAAAGAGTGTCCCAATCTTCAGGGCTTGAGGTGACCAGCCTCAACCCATGCAGCAGGTATCACCTAATCTACTGAGGGAATGATCTCCTCTACAGAGAGCCTAAGGTTCCGGGTGCTGGCAGAGAACATAAGGTGGTCCCCCAGTGTCACCCCACTGTTACCAGGCCGTCCTACTGGGTCTGGCTCACGACATACACCTGGCAGGACATTTAGGGCAAGACAAGCCCTTCACCAAAATTGCTGCCCACTTTTATTGGCCCCAAATGAAGACAGCCTCAGATACATTCTGCACGACCTGTCCCACCTGACAGGCCAGTGGGAAGTCAGGGAAAAAGATGAGACCTCCCCTGATCTCACTTTCTGTCTTTGGCATCCAGACAGGAGGTAATGAAACACTGGTTTGACCGGAAGGCCACTTTGGTAGAGTTCCAGCCTGGCTAAAAAGTATGAGTCATGGAGCAGGTAGAGCCCAGATCTCTCCAGAACCGTTGGACTGGCTCATACGAAATAAAGGATCATAAGGAGAAGGCCACTTAGTGGACCTCCCGACCCACAGGAATCCACTAAAGGTGCTCCATGTGAACTGACACAAGCCTCACTTTGAGAAGTCCAAAGTGAGCATGCTCCTTGTGACCAATGAGGGTGTGGAGGAGGAGAGTGAATCTCTCCCTGAACTCCCCTCTGCACAAGAGAACGATGGGTCAGTGGAGGGTGTCAACCTCTTTGACTCTCTGACTCCCTGAACCTGGAGCAGCGAGGTGACTGTCACCCATTTCTGGGACAGTTTGCCTCACTCTTCTCACTCACCCCTGGACTCACACATCTGTGCGGCCATGACACTGACACAGGAGACAGTCTCTCTAAAGAACACAATTCACAGGTTGTCCCACAGGGTGAGAGCCAGTATCAAGGAGGAGGTCACCAAGGTGCTAGCTTTAGGGGTCCTTGAACCCTCTGGCAGTCCCTGGTCCAGCCCAGTGGTATTTGTACCAAAGGCTGCCCACCCGGCCCCAAACCAGAACCGTGGACTACAGAGGCCTCAGTTCCATCACCAAGACTGACGCCCACCCCATCTCCAAAGCTGATGAGCTCATTGACAGGCTATGCGCAGCCAAATTCCTCCACACTTTTGATTTAGCATCAGGGTACTGGTAGATTGCCTTAACTGAGGGAGCAAAAGAGAGGTCATTGTTCTTAACCCCTGAGGGACATTACCAATTACGGGTGATGCCCTTTGGTTTGAAGAATGCCCCTGCTACCGTCCAGTGGTTGGCTGTGGCTGGCATGCAGGCTTTCTGTGCTGCCTACTTAGATGACATCTCAGTCTACTTTGCCAGCTGGGAGGAACTCCTGCATCTCCTCCAAGAGATGCTTCGGGCCCTGCAACAGGCAGGACTGACAATCAAGGCCAGCAAGTGCCAGAGTGGGCACAGTACCGTGGTGTATTTGGAACACATTGTAGGTGGTGGCAAGCTGCAGCCCCTCCAGGCCAAGATTGTAACAATCATGGCCTGGCAACCAGCTAAAACACAAACTGAAGTGAGAGCCTTCCTAAGCCTCACTGGCTCTTACAGATTTGTTAAGGGATATGGCACCATTGTTGCCTCCTTAACTGAGCTGACTTCTAAGAAGCAGCCCAGATTGGTGAACTGGACAGAGGCTTTTCAGAAAGCATGTGATTCCCTCAAGGAAGCCATGTGCAAAACATCTGCGCTCAGAGCCCCTGATTAATCCAAGGAGTTCATAGTGCAGACAGATGTCTCAGAGCATGGCATAGGGACTGAGGAGGGTCTAGACCAACCAGTAGCCTTCATTAGTAGGAGGTCACTTCCACATGAACAGAGGTGGAGTGCCATTGAAAGCGAAGCATTCCTTGTGGTATGGGCACTGAAGAAGCTGAGACCGTACCTGTGTGGGACATATTCCCGGACCACACAGACCACAGGCCCCTCAGATGGCTCATGCAAATGTGGGGTGAAAATCCTAAGCTCTTGAGGTGGTCCATCTCTCTACATGGAATGGACTTTACAGTGGTGCATCGCCCAGGGGCTGACCACTCTAATGCTGATGGTCTTTCTAGATTAATCTGCCTTAGTGATAAGAGCTTCGAAGGGATTGGCTAGCTCTCCCCACTTTCAGCTGGGGGGCCACATGTTAGACCTGATTGCCTTAGGGTGGTCATCCCCAACTGTTTGCCTGCCTCCCTCCATTTTTCTGATACTGTTTTTGCTGGTTTTAGGACTATGTACACTTTACCACTGCTGACCAGTGCTAAAGTGCTTGTGCCCTCGCCCCTAAATATGGTAACATTGGCTCCTACCCAATTGGCATATTTAATTTACCTATAGGTCCCTAGAAAAAAGTGCACTATATGTGCCCAGGGCCTGTAAATTAAATGCCACTAGTGGGCCTGCAGCACTAGTTGTGCCACCCGCATAAGTAGCCCCTTCACCATGTCTCAGGCCTGCCATTGCAAATCCTGTGTGTGCAGTTTTATTGCCACTTCAACTTGGCATTTAAAACTATTTGCCAAGCCTTATATATCCCTTTCAGTACATATAAGTCACCCGCTAGTGTCCAGTGTCAGCTGACCAATACTCGGGTATTGGCATGGTTTGACCCCTGGAGGGTGCAGTGCCACCAAACGTATGGTTGTTGGTGTATCGTCAGGTCCAGCTGCGACTTCCAGTTCAGGCGTTAGTAGCTGGTCAGTGAGGTCACCCTCACTGGGTTGCTGGCTTCTTCTTTGTTGCAGAGTGGTACCTCCACTCTGGAGGGAGCTCTTTGGTGATTTTCGCAGCCTGGAGGTCCTCTGGGGTTCTTGAGGTCAGTTCCAGATGCCCAGCAGTTCCTCAGCAGCGATTGTTGGGTCCTGGGTGAAGTAGGCAGGGTTTGGCGCCTTTTCTTTGTGCAGCAGATCCGCAGTTCTTGTGCCTTGGATCTTCCTGGTGCTGGTCTTCCTTTTGTCTGTCGTATCTAATTACTTGGTCTAGGGATGCCCAGTAAATACTGAATTTAGTGGGCATTTTAGGGGGAACCTGGTAGTGTCCAATGGGACACCTACCTTTAGATGGCTACACACACTACAGTGACCACTTATGTGGGAAGGGTCACTTCCCTACCCTGATTGGCTATTTGCCTTCCATCTACGATGAAGGAAAATTAAATGGAGTGTCCACCTTGCAGGCAACAACTTAGGGATGGTGCATGTCGGGGGCCACTCTTCCTACCCTTTGTGTGGTTTCCCGCCTTTGCTCCCACCAAAATTGGGGGTTTGCCAAGGGATTGACCATCTGCTGCTAGCAGCAGGCCCTGGGGGTCGGGAGTGCTCATTCCGGAGGGAGGGGGTGTAAGCACCAACCACCCAGTAAGAGTATTGTTCTACAAACTGGAGAGTCGGGCCTCTCCCCCAAGGTTTGTAGATCTGGTGTCTGGAGGTGGCAGCTTGGATAGGACCAATCAGCAACCATGCCAGGGTAGTTAGCTTTTGCAGGGGGCACCTCTAAGGTGACCCCTGGGTACTTTTAGAGATCAGTCCAATACAGGTACCAGTTCGGATTTATCATTCTGAGTTCTTTGATACCAAACACCCCATGGTTCAGAGTAACCATCAATTAGCTGTGAAACTCGTACTGCCCAGTGTCCAGCACATGTATTTAAAATGGCTGCTCTGTTTACTTACTATGTCCCAGGTTTGGCAAGGACACAATGAGGGCACATTGCTCAGTTAGCCAGGCCCTCACATACTATATAGTGCACCCTGTCTTAGGGCTGAAAGGCCTGCCAGAGGGATGACGTACCTATATTTTATGCAGTGTATAATGGACAGGGCACACAGGTAGTGTGCCAGGTTGAGTTTGCATTTTAGAATTGCACCAGGACACACAGTCTTCTATCGCTGTGCTGGGTGCATCTGGATGCATGGCCCTAGAGGACGGCACAGTCAGTGCTGCTGCCCTCAGTGGCCTACCCTTAGTACCCCATGCCCTGGGTACCTGCACCCGGCCTCCCTATGCCTTGCACCAAAGATCCAATGGTGTACTAAGAGTCCCTCACCCAATGCAACCTCACCACTCTAAGGGGACAGGACCCCCTAGATTTACCTTTAAGTCTGCCTTTGCAGTGATTTTCAAGTGGCCTGGCACTAGCTCCAAAGACCACTTCTCTCTGCTCCCACCGGAACCAGGAGCGCCAGAACCTCTCCAGCTGACCAATAGTGGCCCTTGATGACCTCAACTTACTTGCAAAAGGAGAGCTTGTTAAACGCACTGCCTGATTTTTATATGTATTTTTAAAGCATATGCACCATTGATTCCTATGGTGCATAATTATGCACAAAAAGACTATGGCCCTCATTATGACCCTGACGGTTAGTGATAAAGTGGCGGTAACAGCCTGGCAGCAAGTTCTGCTAAATTATGACCATGGCGGTGATAACTCCCATAGACAGCCAATGTACCACACCAACTGCCACGGCAGAAACAACACTCACCACAGCGGTAGTAAACAACAGCAATGCGGGAGACCACGTTCTGCCCACCATATTATCACACACAAAATCACCACCTTTTCCGGGGCGGTACCAACGCCATCAAAAGCCTGGCGGGAACAGAGCTCATAAGTGAAAGGATTCACCATTTGAGACACAGGGAAGAACCACACCACCATGGAACCCGAACTGCAAGTCTTCCCGATGATCTTCTACGTCATGCTCCACCTGGAACACCAACGCCGACGAAGATGACAACAGTGAGTACAGCCGCCTAGCACACAAGGGAGGCTGGGAGGAAAATGAGAGTGACACACACATGCACAACACACACCCACACCATACACACAATCAGCTGTACACGTAAACCAGTGGCACACGACACACAGCATAATGAAACACGGACCACAATGCTGGAGTACCGACAATGTATTAGCATAGCAAAACCCACCACACAGATATACAGATGTCCATATAGGGCCAATGCCCAGTCCAAAATCATGAGGGTACACAAGGCCACAGGGCACAGTCCAAGGCCCAACGTGTATCCTGACACATCCGGAGAGAACACTGCAGGGGCATCATTTTGCAAGTGGGAAGGCATCTCAGGGTGATGGGGGGGCAACTCAGCCGAAAATGGGAACGTCCCCACTGGTTCTGGAGGGGGCAACATGCCCATTTCTTTGTCCTGGGGAGAACAAGGCCACAGTCTCTGAAGTGGGTGACGTGCCCACTGGTTCTGGAGGGGGCTCCATGCCCATTGCTTTGTCCTGGGGAGTACAAGGCCACAGTCTCTGAAGTGGGTGACTTGCCCACTGGTTCTGGAGGGGGCAACATGCCCATCGCTTTGTCCTGGGGAGTGCAAGGCCACAGTCTCTAAAGTGGGTGAGGGGCCCACTGGTTCTGGAGGGGGCACCATGCCCATTTCTCTTTGTCCCGGGGAGTGCAAGGCAACAGTCTCTGAAGTGGGTGACTTGCCCACTGGTCCTGGAGGGGGCTCCATGCCCATTTCTCTGTCCTGGGGAGTGCAAGGCCACAGTCTCTGTAGGGGGTGACTTGTCCACTGGTTCTGGAGGGGGCAACATGCCCATTGCTTTGTCATGGGGAGTACAAGGCCACAGTCTCTGAAGTGGGTGACATGCCCACTGGTTCTCTAGGGGGCTCCATACCCCTTTCTCTTTGTCCTGGGGAGTGCAAGGCCACAGTCTCTGAAGTGGGTGACTTGCCCACTGGTTCTGGAGGGGGCAGCCTGTACAGCAGTCCCTGGAGGGTGGCCTACATGGCGTCTGCTGCCGGAGACGGCTGCACTGTGGTGGTGTTTGGAGGACCCTCCTGGGCAGCCTCTGCACTGTCCGATGGCTTCACTGTGGTGGTGGTTGGAGGAGCCTCCTGGGCAGCCTCTGCACTCTCCGATGGCCGCACTGTGGTGGTGGTTGGAGGTTCCTCCTGGGAAGCCTCTGCACTGTCCGATGGCTTCACTGTGGTGGTGGTTGGAGGAGCCTCCTGGGCAGCCTCTGCACTCTCCGATGGCTGCACTGTGGTGGTGGTTGGAGGTGCCTCCTGGGCAGCCTCTGCACTGTCTGATGGCTGCACTGTGGTGGTGATTAGACTGCACTTCCACAGCTGGCAGTGGGGGCCCGTGATAGCTGGTTGTGGTGGCAGTGTCAGCCTGACAGCTTCCACTGGCGTAGAGTGCCTCGTCTCCTCCTGTACATGGGGCGTTCACACTCTTACCTGGTGGTGCAGACCCCTTCACACTCTTCCCTGGTGGTGCTGGCTCCTTCCCTTCTGTGATGGAGGTCTGGTATCCTTACCACCACGAGTAGGTGGTGTTACCACTGTCCCCATGGACTGTTTGGTTGAGGTGCTGGCCTGTGTCCTTGGTACCCTGCCCATACGTGCAGGACTTGGGGGGGGGGAGGGGTAGGGAAGAGGTCAAATTGGGAAAGGAAAAGCTTTTTAGGGACGGTGTGGCAGGAGGAGGGAGGAGTAAGGGGAGTGGAGGATGGGGGAGTGGTTGTTGGAGGTGTATGTCTGCTGGACTTGGGTGCAGGTGCGTGGGCAGTATGCTGTTGTGAGGTGGGTGGCTGTTGGGTGTGTGAATGCTTGCGTTTGTGTCCTTTAGGAGGGGGGGCAGACAGGTTGGGAGAGGACACAGAGAATGCTTGTATGGATGTTGTGGAGGTGTCTGTCAGTGAGGTGTGTGTGCTGCTTGGTGTAGTGATTCTGGTGGTGGATGTTGATGTAGTGCATGCAGGTGTGAGTGTGAACATGACTGGGAGGGAGGTGGTGGAGGGGGAGGAGAGGGAGACAGTGGAGGCAGTGGATGTTGTCGTGTCTTCAACTGTATGGTGTTTGTGTGAGTGTCTGTGGGATGAAGTGCGGTGCTTGTGTTTGCCTGTGCCACTCTTGTGTGTTGCCTTGTGTGCATGCTCGTCTGTATGTGTGCCTGGGATGGGTTAGGGTTGAGGGGAGTGGGACTGAGAAGTGGTAGTTGGAGGGGGGATGGTAGAAACAGGTACAATGGCTGCCATCAGAGAGGAGGCCAGAGCCTGAATCGATCTTGTTGGGCCACCAATTCACCGTGAACGCCTTCCAGGAATGCACTGCATTGCTGCATCTGGGATGCCAGCCCCTGGATGGCATTCACAATGGTTTACTACCCTACAGAGATGGATCACAGGAGGTCAATGGCCTCTTCACTCATGGCAGCAGGGCTCACTGGGGCAAAGGTGATGCCCACCCTCCTGGGTAAGCAGGCACGGGCAACTCGCTGAGGAGCTACTGGGAGGGCGGTGCTGGTACGGGGTGGCAGCTGCACCTGCAGCTGGGGTGGTCACAGAGGTGTCCACCACCACCATGGAGCTCCCATCGGAGGAGGTATCTGAGTCGGTGTCGTCTCCTCCTGTCTCCGCCGTGGTGCTCCCCTCGCCCTCCATACCACTGGTTCCCTCTGTGTCAGTGGACTCTGCCTCCAGGGTCCTGTGGAATGCAGCTCCCTCTGTCGCTGGTGCCCCTGCTCCTTCGCCAGATGATGCTAATGCACACAAGTACAGGATGACAGAGCAAAAAAGGAGGGGGGGGAGACAAAGGAAACAATGGGTAAATTACTGCACCAACACCACTGTTGGCGTACCCAGCACCCTCACACCACACAGGGAACTGGCCTAAGCAATATGCATTGCACTACCAGTGATATGGCTAGTCACCAAGGCATGATGAGGAGTGCACACCGCCAACTGCAGCACACCTGGGTTCCACGATGCCCTGCCTGAAAGTGACTGCTAACAAGCTAGGTTACCTGTATTTGACATGCAACCATTACCCTAGAGATGACCCACACTGCAATGTCTGGCCTGGCCTTAGGGGCAACTACCACCGGGTTAGCACCCCACTAGCCCAAATATGTAATGATACCCACTGTACTCACCCCTTGTTGCTACTGTGAATTCCTCAAACGCCAATCCAGCTCACGGTACGCCACCGCCAGTATGCTGGCCATCAGAGAGGTCAGGGTCTGATGGGCACCCCTTCCTCGTTGGGAGGCCATCCCCAGCTGGGCCACCGTCGTCTTCCATGCCCAGCTTCTCAGGTCCTCCCACTGTTTCCGACAGTGGGTGCTGCCATAGAACCCCAGGGTCCACACATCCTTGGTGAGGCACGCCATAATCCCTTCTTTTTATGGGCGCTGAACTGCAGAAGCAATAAAGGTAGGAGAACACCCTTACAGTAACAGTCCAGCCTATCACACACACGGCCCACCATACCCGTTTCCATCACCATTGGCACATACATAGCCCAGCTCACAACATGTACACTGCCAATAGATAATCCCCCCTTACGCAATGCCTTCACACACATCTCCATGCATCCATGCCACATGCATCGTGCCCACAGTGTACTTACCTGTTGATCTGGAGGTCCATACAGCAGTCCGTACTGGGGTAGGACCCAATCCATCAGTCGCTCCAACTCCTCCGAAGTGAAGGCTGGGGCCCTTTCCCCGGTCACACGGGCCATGGTAGGTTCCAGACACAGGTCACAGCAGCACGTCCAGTGTAGGTCTTCTCCTTTTGAAGGTTAGGAAACAAGTGAGGAATCAGATAGAAAATGGTGGTCATGTCCGCAGCCATGTACACCATCACTGCTGGCATACATCCCCATTGGCCACTGAACTCCATAGGGCCCAATATTATCCAATGAGGAATTGCACGGTGGTGCACGACCGCCAACCGCAACAACGCCCAACATCGGTGGAATTGCCTCACTTCCACCTGACCCTCCACGCAGGACAAGCGGTCGCCATTTCAGGTCGGGGTGAACAGGCCTATAGAGTTGCTGCGTCACAGGATAAATAGGCTCATACTTTGAAATTTACACTGTCCCAATACATAAGTGCACGATGTGGACTGCTGTTGTGGTTTAGTTGTTCAAACTGTGACAGCCTACTCACTCTTATGTCCCCTAGATACCTACTGCTGCGGATGAATAGGAGATGGAGACGTACCCCTGTGTACAGACTTCTGGTGGACTTAGCTAAACTGGTGGACAGGCACATAACACTCGCCTATAGACTGGACAGGGCCACAATCACAGAGCTGTGTGCCCAGTTGGAACCAGAGCTGATCTCATCTATCCATCATCCGACTGGATCCCCTCTTGTGCAAGTGCTATCAGTTCTCCATTTCCTGGCAACTGATTTTTTCCAAGTGACAGTGGGCTTGGCAGCAGGAATGTTACAGCCAATGTTCTCAATCGTGCTAGCAAGAGTGTTGTCTGACCTGGTAAAACACATGTGCAGCTACATAGCTTCCCCCCAGATGAAAGATCTGGCCACTGTGAAGGCCGTATTGGGGATATGCACTGGGACATATCCCCAATAATATTGGGGCGATTTACAGGGCACATATTGCGTTTGTCCCCCCCTGCCAGAATGAACAGGTGTACAGGAATTGTAATAGTTTCCACTCCATGAATGTGCAGATGGTGTGCTGGTACAGTACATCTCCCACGTCAATGCTAAATATCCTGGGTTGGTGCATGATGCCTTTGTCCTGAGGAACAGCAGCATCCCAAATGTGATGGCCCAACTACAGAGGTGCAGGGTGTGGCTTATAGATGAGCCTTGGTCCCCACCCGGTGTATGTCGGTGTATGCCTCTGATGTTAACATCATAGGATAGTGTGTGGCTAAATGTTGTCCCTCACTATTTGCAGGTGACTCTGGCTACCCACAACTATCGTGGCGCCTGACCCCTGTGAGGAATGCCAGGACAAGGGCTGAGGAACGTTATAATGAGGCAGATGGGCGAACCAGAAGGATCATTGAGAGGACGTTTGGCCTCCTGAAGGCCAGGTTCAAGTGCCTCCATCTGACAGGTGGATCCCTGTGCTACTCACCCGAGAAGGTCTGCCAGATAGTAGTGGCAGGCTGCATGTTGCACAACCTGGCCCTCAGATGCCATGTACCTTTTCTGCAGGAGGAGGAGACTGTAAATGCCCCTGTGGCTGCAGTGGACCCTGAGGACAGGGAGGATGTGGAGGTAGAGGATGAGGATGTGGACAACAGAACATCAGTTATCCGTCAGTACTTCCAGTGACACACATGATGTAGCTGTTTCCATCAATACAAATTTTCAATACATGGAATACTAGTAGTCGAGTTTTGTCCAAGGGTGTTTATTGTAGTGCTAAGAAATTGAGGGGATAGTGCAATGGAATGGGGTGATGATGGAGGAAAGTCCAGGGTATTGTTCCAGTCTGTTTGTAGCACAGGTGCCATGTCCAAGGGGACCTAGGAAAGGGAGCAATGGCAGTTCAAGGTGTACTAGGTGACTGAGCGCGGCACAAGGGGGACAATCAGGAGAGTCTAATTTCCTGGCATTGGTCTTGGCAAGTGTCTCTGGCTTCTCTCTGGATCGCAGGGAACGTTTGCAGGGTGGTTCACCTTCTGCAGGGGAGGGGTGCTGGTGGCCTGTGGGTCCTGTGGCAGGGCCTCCTGCCCACTAGCGGCAGTGGAAGTGGAGGGCTGTTCAGTTGATTGGCTAGTGGTAGGGGCCCGCTGGTGTTCTGTTGCCTCCCTCATAATGTTGCCCATATCTGCCAGCACCCCTGCTATGGAGATCAGGGTGTTGTTAATGGCCTGCAAGTCATCCCTGATTCCCTGATACTGTCCCTCCTGCAGCCGCCTGTTCTCCTGCACGTTGTCAAGGATCTGGCCCATCGTTTCCTGGGAATGTTGGTAGGCTCCCAGTATCTCGGAGAGTGCCTCCTGGAGGGTCTGTTCCCTGGTCCTGTCCTCTCGCTGCCACACAGCAGTCCTCCCAGTTTCCCTGTTGGCCTGTGCCCCTGAACGGTGTGCCCACTGCCACTGACCCCAGGTCCCTGATTGTCTTGGGTATGAGGTGTGGCCTGGGGTCCCAGTACAGGTGGGCACACTGCTGATTGGCATGTCCTGGGGACAGTGGTGTGGGTAGGCTGGGTGGGTGCTGTGGTGTTGGATCCTGATGGGTGAGGCTCTATGGTGGTCTGTGATTGTGCTTGGCTGTCCAGTGGTCCCTGATGGGCCAGGTAGGTCCTCCAGATCCAGAAGTCCAGAATTACTGTCATCACGGGGGGCTCTTCTGTTGGGGGACTAAATAGTGGTGGCACCTCCTCTCCACTATCAGTAGCTGGGGTACCTGTGGGGATTATGTGATGTATTATTCTTCAAGTGTATGACATTTGGACATCCCTGGCTCCCCCTCTATCATTGGTGTTGCCCTGCCAGATTTTGCTTGTATATGGTGATGTATTGTGGGTATGTTAGTTTCCCTATGCTGTGCATGCTTTAGTGATAGGTGTCCATGCAGGCTGGGAGGGGTGTCCATGCATTGGTATGGCATGCAGGGCTTGGCATTGGGGTTAATCAGATGTATAGTGCAGTGTGTGGGTTAGAGTGGAGTGATGGGAGTGAGGGTGTGAGATGGCATGCAGGTACTGGGGGGTGGTGATAAGTAATAAATATTGACCCACCAGTGTCCAGTCCTCCGGCAACTCCAGTGAGTCCCTCAGGATGCAGTAGTGCCAGTTCTTGCTCCTCCCATGCTGTGAGCTGTGAAGGAGGAGGTGGGGGTCCACTGCCATTCCTCTGTATGGCGAGCTGGTGTCTTGCTGCTATGGAATGTACCTTCCCCCATAGGTCGTTCCACCTCTTCCTGATGCCGTCCCTTGTTTTTGGGTGCTGTCCCATGGCGTTGACCCTGTCCACGATTCTCCGCCATAGCTCCATCTTCCTTGCAATGGAAATCTGCTGTACATGTGCTCCAAAGAGCTGTGGCTCTACCGTGACAATTTCTTTCACCATGACCCTTAGCTCCTCCTCAGTGAAGCAGGGGTGCCTTTGTGGTGCCATGGGTGTTGTGTGATGTGTATTGGTGAGGGTGTGTTGGGTAATGTGGTGGGGTGTGTGATGTGGAGTGCGTGAGAGGTGTATGGGTGTGAGTGGTTAGTGTGTGTCCAGTTGTCTCTGTGCTCTTCTTCTCAGTCTCCTGGTAGCAATTGGTGTTCGTAAGGGGTTGTGGGTAATGTGTGTGTGTGTTTTATAGTGGTATGGGTGTGGTGTGTGTATGAGTGTCAGGTACTTTTTTTTTAGTATTGGCTAATGTGGTGTTGTTTTGTATGTGGGTGTCCATTCTGAGCGCTGCTGTATGTACCGCCAGTTGTTTACCACTGTTGAATGTCCGCCATGGTGATTCGTGGGTCCTAATGTGCTGGGTGTTGTTCTGTTGGCATAACGGTATGGGTAGTGGTACCGCCACTTTACCACTGACCTTTGGTCTGGTGGATTTGTGTATGTGGCAGTATTCTATCAGATTGGTGTGTGTGTGTCATAATATGGTGAATGGATATCTGCCACCACGGCAGTATGTTGGCCGCCGTTAGCATGGCAGTAAGCGGGATTTAACACCCATGTCATAATGAGGGACTATTTTTTATTAAAATTCAAAAATTCTGAACTTAAAAAGTACTTACCCAATTTTGATGATCTTGGTCTTAAAATGTTTATAAAAATCTTGTAGATTGGTCTTGCGTTATTCTTTTGAGTGTGTGTCTTGCTTTCTTGATACTGTGTGTACAACAAATGCTTTTCACTTCTCCAAGACAAAAATAACTGCTCGACCAAGCCACCATAAAAATTAGAGCATTAGGTGGTTTACTTTTTATCTCCGTAAGCCAACATGTGGTTGTCCGGACCATCTGCACAGTGTATCTAGCTATGCACGCAACATAGAGGGTCAGCCTCCTACAGCTGTGAATATGGCGTGTTAGAAAACAGGACACCTTAAATATCACTGAAGGAGCCTCAACTGTTAAAACAGTAGGAATTGTGATCTCTTTGTAGATGTTGTCAGAGATTAAAAAAGACTACAGAAATAGTGGCCAGATATACAAAGCATTTTTGAGTTCGCAAACTACCCCATTCACAGATTTTGTCTGTTGGTGGCGGCAAAAATGCTTTTTTAAATTTACAAACACCGAATTGTGATTTGGTAATTTGTGACTGAATTGTAATTTGCATTTGTGATCCATTTCTATGGCTGATCTAACAATATGGATTGTGATAGGTCATGGCCATGTACTCTAATCAAGAGTATCAGGCTCCTGGACAATCTCAGTAAAAAGACTCCAACATAGCCCTCCTACAGGACATCCAAACGTCCCAGGTAGAACATGTTAAAAAATATAGCAGCTTCCTGGCCCCGTCCTGCTTCGGATGCTGAATGAGTTATGACTCACCCATGTGTCTCCTCCTGACACGTGTTAACTTTAAACATGGCAGTCATCTTAGAAGAAATAATTAAATAAATGTCCTAAAACAGAGCACGCTAAGTAGGGTAAAAGTCACTGGGTGACGGGGGCACAGGCCTGCAAGCCAGAAGGCTAAGCCATCTCCTCAATTCCCAATAAAACCAACTAGGATCCACTACACCCTCCCCATTGCCGGAACAAGTTTGACGCCAAAATGACAGCGGAGGAAGTGCATGAACCCAAGCTAAAATGCTCTGGACTGAAATAAGCTAAACTCTACTTAAAATCAATTACAAAATAGCTAAAACATACACAGAGACAAAATGTTGACCATGGGAAGCACAGCAGGCTAACATGAAAGGCAATGTTGGCATACCTTTGAAATTTTAGACAAGGTCAGTGCTCAAATTCATTTAACAGTAGTCATGATCTTGAAGAATGTATTCAAAGCCATCAAAAGGAAGGGCATCCAGTATGGAAACTACATCGTCAGATGTTAGATCGATGACAGGATTGGCAGATGGATTCACCGACCAGTATTGCGCAGCAGCCTCAGGTACAGGATCACCTGCGAAGGCAGCACCATCCAAAGTGCCGAAAGGAGCCAGATAATCCACCATGGGCGGCTCGCAAGTGGCCTCACGAATAAGCCTCAGTTTCATGGGGCACGACCGTGAATAAACCGTCATCGGGAACATCAGCATCTCTTCGTCCATAGGAGGCACTGGCGGAACAGCAAGGCACATCGAAGGCAGATGTTTGAATAGGCACCAGGTGCAATGAAAGACTGGTTGCACACATCATAAGACTGGTTTGAATGACAAAGACCAATCAAGCTCCAGTTCCTCCAGCATCGGAGCACCAAAGACTTGTGCCACGTGATCAGGGCACAGCTGCGCTGGTGGTAGTAGCTCCATTACTCCTGTTAGCTAAAAAGGTACAACCACTTTGAATCAGGAACAGCAGCAGCAGTATCTCACCGATCAATGCCAAAGCCACAGGAAAGCCACCAAACATACTTGAAAAGAGTGAATGGATGGCTGAAGGAATGACTCCGAAGGCAGTCTGGAAGATGGACACGAATCCAAACCCGGCAGCCTTAAAGAAATGCACAACCCCTGTAGTGCTCGAAGCGTTGAATAGCAGCTCTCCAAAGTGCTTAAGAGAAAGTTGGTATTTAATTTGGATTGTATCTCGACTGATGATCTCGCTATCAGGAGAGCATACGTCTCTCTAGCCGATGTTAATGCAACCTGTTTCTGGAGCAGCAGCGCCTTTAGTCTGCTCAGCTTGTCATAATTTACATTAGTAGTATAAATGTGAGGCCACATTTCTGCTACTCTTATCTTTTGCATGAGGGGGAATAAAACATGTCCACAACAAGTTACAATCTTAGAGACTGAAATTGCGTAGGCAATTCCTGGTCTCATACTGCAACAGCTTTGTTCGTTCAGGACCACATAGCTTCCATTCGAAAGTATTTGAAATGCTGGACGACTCAAAGGGACAGGAGTACCCTGTGCAAAAACAGGCCAAGTTTGTGACTCCTGCATTGCACAGGCCATGAAGGGACACCTGTTTGCAGATCTTTGAATGACTAACAGTAGTCTCACATTTGCTGCCGCTGAGAAAGACCTCTGTTCAGACATTTGAACTCGAACTCCCACTGTTCTTTAATATAGCTATTGTCTAGCCGCTCGTATCTGCCCATGGCAAGATGTTTCAAGAATTTAGAAAAATGAAAGGTGGAAACCAGCAGATTTATAATGCCATGTACGAGTCATACTTTCTGCAACCGTAAAAGGCAATTTTGCTAACTGTTCTATATGAAGCATGGTGAAACTTGCTTCCCTTTTAGCCATCGCCTGTTGTTCCCTGGATAAATTAAAAGCAGCAAACAGGTCACTACTGTTAATGTATTTCCGTGGATCGCGGCCATTTTTCAGAACCTGTAATGTTCAACCCAACTGCATGATGGAACGCAGTTGACTTTGTCAAGGATGTAAAAAGGACATGCCATTCTGAGTGATGTTAACCGCTAACACTATGGGCCTGATTCTAACTTTGGAGGACGGTGTTAAACCGTCCCAAAAGTGGCGGATATACCACCTACTGTATTACGAGTCCATTATATCCTATGGAACTCGTAATATGGTAGGTGGTATATCCGCCACTTTTGGGACGGTTTAACACCGTCCTCCAAAGTTAGAATCAGGCCCTATGTTATTAAGAGAATATGGGCCAGATGTAGCAAACGTTTTGCGACTCGCAAACGGCAAAATTTGCCGTTTGCGAGTCGCAAAACGCGTATCCCAATGCAGAAATGCATTTTGCGAGTCGTTACCGACTCGCAAAATGCATTTCAGACTCGCAAATAGGAAGGGGTGTTCCCTTCCTATTTGCGAGTCGCATTGGGATGCAATACCATTTGCGACCGCATATGCGGTCGCTAATGGCATCGCAGTTACCATCCACTTCAAGTGGATGGTAACCCAATCGCAAATTGGATGGGGTCCCCATGGGACCCCTTCCAGTTTGTGACTGGAGCCCAAAATATTTTTTCAGGGCAGGGAGTGGTCCAAGGGACCACTCCCTGCCCTGAAAAAAACCGAAACTAAAGGTTTCGTTTTTTTTTTTAAAGTGCAGCTCGTTTTCCCTTAGGGAAAACGGGCTACACTTAAAAAAAAAAAAACTGCTTTATTTAAAAGCAGGTCGCTAACATGGAGGTCTGCTGACGTCAGCAGGCCTCCATGTTTGCGAGTGCCTATACTCGCAATGGGGCCGCAATTTGCGACCCACCTCATGAATATTCATGAGGTGGGTCATTGCGACCCCATTGCGAGTTGCAGTCGGTGTCTGAGACACCGTACTGCATAGCAATTTGCGACTTGCAAATTGCGAGTCGCAGGGACTCGCAATTTGCAAGTCGCAAATTGCTTTTTTCCTACATCTGGCCCCAAATCATGTTGGGCAGAGTGTTCATGCCATTATCAATAACAGCTTATCTAACTGCCTTAAATGCGCAGCTGCTTCCATTTGCAAAAGCCTCCAAATCTCATTGGAAATGACATAAATGAATCTTTTGTGTGGCTTTCTCGGACCTAACAAGAAGCCCTGTAAACCTATATCTTCAGATAGAGTAATGAGTTGTCCCTTAACTGCTGCTAAGGTGTTAGTCTCCAACCATTTTTGGCACAGTTTACCCACACTGTATGTGGTAACTATACCCGAATGTTGACCCAAGACAAATCGAGAGTCTGGCCGGCCAATCTCGAAACCATCTGACGAATTAACAAAATGTGCCTGACACCCATTTAAGTCTACTGGCCACAATAACCGCCCACTGGGACTAGAAAGTGGAGAATTATAGGTACCAGCCTGAACCTTTGCATCTAACTCTTCCTAAGTGACATTAAGGAAGGGCTGCCAATTGGCCAATTTTGCCGGTGTGGGGATCCTGGGCGCATTCATTTACTTCATTTTTGCTAACCCTAGACAGGATGTTTGCTGAATTGTCATTTAAAAAGATCATTTGGACAGGAATAAGGCATGGTCTAAACAAAGCCTCCCTACCCTGAATTTTCCAATCTGGTGTCCCCTATACACTTTTTACATTGATGGTGCTCTTCTGGTATTTGTGGCCTTCAACTGCTAGTCGGGAAACAGAGGAATCTGAATAGACCAATGTTGTGTTTGTTAGCAAAATGCTCCTAATTTTGGAAGGTGGTAGCTGGAAGTAGTATGATTCTGCATTCTTAATGTCATGCCCAGAGAAATATGTGAATTTATCTGAATAGTTCTTTAGGCTCCCCACAGTCGGAGTTGAACAGTGTTTCCTCTGTGTGTAATTAAATACTGATCTGTGTCTAGTGCCTCAGTGCTGGTAGTAATGTCCCCAATTGTTAGAACATTTCATCATAATTCTGTGTTTGTATACACATCATCACTTTAAAATACTGCATAGTCTTTCAATTCAGTGAGCATTGAATGAACTGTTTGAACATCCCAGTCATCAGAAACCCCACCAGGTGTAATTACATCAGCCATTGATATTTCAAAAACATATGGAATTTGAATGACCTCAGTAGGCCTGCATATATCAAATGGAACTTTATTCCACACAGTCCTATCAGGAATTAGTACAGCTGAAATATTCACAAGTGACAAGTCTCTTCGGACCTTATGTGGGGAAAGAGATGGAGTTAAGACAATCCACTGGCTTGACAGAAGAGGGTTCAGGAAGATAATGATCATTTATCAAGAGAAAGAAAACAGTCACAAAACCAATCCATAATAAGAAACCACGCAATGCCAGAAATATCCACAGATAGTTCCATGGATAAACTAGTTATTTTGAAGTCATTTGTACAGCTTACATGTCTTTGAAACAGTTTCAGAAGCAGATGTGGATGAAGTCGAAGAAAAGTCATCAAGATCGATGAAGTAACCAGAAGCAGTCTCTGCAAACACAGGAGCCGGTGCGTTACTGGTGGATGGATTCACTTCGCGTGGAGGCTCATAGTAGACAATGTCGTCAGTTTGTGTTGTGTTGGAGTAGAAGACAGCCACATTGTGAACAGGTGTTGTAGTTGAAGTGGTAACAGGAATCCACAAAAGCTTATTTTCCACCCTCCTCAGCCCGAGGAGGCATTTGTAGCATTGTTGTACGTGCTTGTGTAGTCAGAAGAGTTGTTGTGTCTTCCTTGCAGAGGTATATCCTGTTGGATAGTGATAGGGGACCGGGAACTACCCAAGGGACCTCTGGGTCTACTGTGCAGGATCGGCCACATGGTGAAGTTTGATGTTGTCAATGGAGACAAATCTGTTTGCTTTGAAACCAGGCAGCAGTGGTAAGATTACAAATCTTATACCTTATATTCCCAGGACTTGGACCAATGCTCTGTAAGATGGGCCAAATTCCTTCTTCACAGCAATCTTCTCACAAACCAGATCCCCAACTTTAGGAATCTAGCCTGTAGAAGTTGTTGGCAAATCCCTTATTCCTAAGGTGGCAGCACTGGTGAATGAATTATCCTCACAAAATAGCTGAAGCTCCTATAAGACAGTGAAGATGTTCATTTATGTCAAAAGGTATGTCTGCTGCCACCAAACTAGGGGCATCTAGATCTGGGACATAAATAAGTATCCCAAAGAGAACCTCATAGGGAGTGCGTCCTCCGAAGGACCATCTTGGTAGATTATTCAGTGCTTTCTGGACCCCATATAGGTGAGGAAGCCAGTTGCTGCCAGAACCTAATACTCTAGATGTTAAGGACTGCTTTAGATCTCGATTCCTCCTCTCCACAGCCAAATTACCCTCGGGATGGTAGGATGAGAAGTCATGGAGTTCAACACCCATAGTCCGCATAGTGTCCCTGAATGCCTTAGCGGCTGGCCTGAATGGAATGCTGCAACCGCATATGTACCGATAAAGATCAGCAAGTATTTTATAACAGTTCGAGCGACAGCTGACTGGTGTGGCTAAACCCACAGGAATGTAGAACAAGAATCTACAGCGACTAAGATGTATTTGTATGCACCATCAGGTTGAAAGGGACCACAGTGGTCCAGGTACACACATTGTAGTGGCCCGTTGGACACTAAGAGGGATGTCTGCGGTGGGCGTTTGATGTTTGAACCCTTTATCTGTGGGCAAATGTCACAACTAAGGACATATTGCTTGGTCTGTTTGTATAGGCCTGGCCATCAGAACTGTTTCTGTAAGAGTGTGATTGTGGTCGCAATGCCAGCATGTGCAGAGGCGACACCCTCATGCGCTGCTTTGATGATTTCTAATCTCTGGTCCTAGCTCGAGCTCCAACCCCAGGAAGTGTTGCATATGCATCATTCTGTGCACTTATGTGGTATGAATATTTTGTAGGGTATGCTTTAGGAAGAGGCTTGCTGTTCAGCCGGAGCTTTCATGGCAGCCAAAGTTTCATTATCCAATCTCGTTTGGGAACGAGCTACTGCAACAGAATCCGTAGCTACTGCAGATTTGGCCGCTTCATCAGCCAAAGTGTTGCCAATAACGTGTACTCCTACATGTTGTGGCCCAATGTATAGACTACCTATGCATTCATTAGCTTATCCTTAAGATCAGCCACCCTCCCCCACAGAGTTCTGTGATTTATGGTGTTCCCCTTTGAGTCTCCGAACCCGTTCAATTGCCAATAAATGAGATACTCATTTCAGGACTGGACACAGTAGTACAAATCGCATACAATCAATATGAGTTGTCCTGGATCCATATGTTCTAGCTCTAGGATAAGGGCCTTAAGTTCAGCCAGCTGAGCTGTGCAGTCCCCCAGGGTCTGCGTGTAGGTATTGTGATGGTGGAATATACCATCCTTCATCACTCCGCTCACGGCTGCGCACACAGCTGAGTACTGATGTTTAGTACCTTCAGCTGGTTGTGCTGAACCATCAGTGTAAATGACAGCTTGGTATCTGTCAAGTGGCAAGATATCTAGCAGTGCGGGGTACTCCTGTTCGTATTGGAGATATTCTTGTGTTTGAAGTTTGGGATCAAAGATGTAATCAACATCGGTGGCAGTCAGGGAGGTTGCCTATGGAATCCAACGTGGATGTAATGCTTTAGCATTAGGAATGCTTGCTTTGGTGACAGCTTCTAAGGCTGGCACAGGAGTAACAACAATAATGCGTTTCCCTTGGGCAAGTGGCCTCTCCTTGATGACAGCCATCTGTACAGCAGTCAGAGTTTTTTCTTGTTCTGCATTGCAACATAAATGTGATTTATATACTACGGTCACTGTGTCAACCTCGTTAAAGGTGACATAAGTGAACCCAATGGCACCAGCAATTATTCTGATGACCAAATTTGTTTTGTTATCACGTGTGTAAGTGTTTTGCTTCTAGCATGTCCTGTTGTAATCCTCTAAGGATGTGTGTATGTTCAATTACCCAGTTTCTGCTAGAAAAAGCAGGGCATATTAAGTCATGAAGTGGCTTGATGCGTTGTGTATAATCAGGAATGTATGTTCTGCCAAAGTAAAGACTGTAGTTTCTTGATAGTATTTGGTGGCTTGGGTTGAGCAAATTTTTCTAGAAAGTGTGGGCCAGACTCTTGCCCTTGTTTGATAGTTCGTATCCCAGGAACAATACACTGAGAAAGGCTATTTTAGCTTTTTAAAGTTGAATTTGTAGCAAAGGGCTGCGAATCCTAGAACGATTCGATCAATCCTGGCAAGATTAATGTTGAGGTCGTCATTGGTGAGATAGATATCCTCCACATAGGACAACGCCTCAGGATCAATATCATGCAATATTGATGTCACACGGGCCGGGAACAGCCCTGGGCTGTTCTTATAGTCTTAGGCCAAACATCAAAAGGTTTTTTGTGACCCAAATGAGAATGCACTCAGATCCTGACTTTCGTGTGCTAAGTTCTGGCACAAAAAAACATTGGAGATATCCAAGGTTGTTTTATATTTTTTATGCACTATGGCCCATATTTATGCTTTGTTTGTGCCGTTTTAGCATATTTTTTTCCGCTAAAATGGCTCTGACCAAACTCCATATTTATATTTTGACACTAGTGTCAAAATATTGGAGTTAGCGTCATGTAGATGCGGTAAGCTACCTTGCGCTAATTAGATGCAAGGCAGGCGTTCCCATCCATGACATTATGCTAACCCCCTAGCGCCTTATTTATACTTTCGCGCAGAAACGATGCGCACGGAGTAGGCGGACCCAAATAATGGTGCTTAGACTGCTTAGAGTCATTATTTAATGCCTGGGTCAGACCAGGCTTTAGGGTACCTCTGGACCTACTCCGATGGCCACACACCATGGAATGGGCCCCCAGATGCCCACCCCAAGCCCCAGCAACACCCCCACCCACACCAGAGGGACACCATAAGATGGGGGACCCCATCCTGGGTAGGTAGAGGTAAGTATTTTTTTTTTCTATTTTTTTTTATTTGTATTTTTTAAAGTGCCACTGGAGGCCACTTACATGGGCCCCCCTGCCTGGCACTGGGTCTGTGGCCTTGCCCAAGGGACACTGGTCCCCTGTGCTGGCCAATGGGGTGGTGGGCATAACTACTGTCTTTATTAAGACAGGAGTCATATTTGGGTATTAGTGCATCAAGAAATGACGCTAGGCTGGTTAGCGGCATATTTATTGCCGCTAACCAGCCTAGCATAATTTCTGTCCCACTAGCGCTTTTTTCCCCAACGCCCCCAGCTAGCGTCTTTTTCTTAGACGCTAGCCATTCCTTAGCACCTGCGTGCGCCCTTCCATAAATATGGCGAGCGGCTGTCGCTGTGGAATGGTGCTAAGGATTTTGATGCAAAATAGGGTTAGCATAGTTTTGTGTCAAAAAGCATAAATATGCCCCTTTGTTGTTAATTGCTGTGCTGTGTGAATTTTGTATTGCATATGTGAATGTAGACTGTTTAAGTGTCTGTAATGTAAGACTATTCTATATGAGTGGTCGGGTTTTGCTACGGGGAATAACAGCTTATTAATTGCAGACATAGGGCTCAATTACTCCCTGGTACTCGAGCTGAGTGAGGATCTCCCTCAATGTAGCTTTGGCTTCGTGTTTAACAGGATATTGTGGCTGAGGCTGAGGCTGGGGTGTAGTCCTGATAGGTATTACATGACAAGGAGAATCCTTACCCCAACCTACATGGTTGCCGTATAGCACAGGTGCCTGCACTAAAGCCGAGCTGACAGCATAGGCTTGTTTAACCCCTCTGGAACAAGATCAGAGAAAGAAGACAAAATTAAATCTTCCACATGTGGGAGCTTACGGACGTGCTCAGGTGGCCAGTCCCTCTCAGCTAATAGGATACCACAACTAAATTAATCCCAGAATATCACACTAATGGTGCGCTCTATGTCTCCCTCAATTTGGATATTTAAATCGTAAACCCTGTTGGGTGGGAGAACATGCCCGTTGCTGTCTTGACTGCAATAAAGTCGCTAGTTGCTGTCTCATTCAGATGATCTTTCAGACTCTGGCGACATATCGTGATCTCTGCCGCACTGTCCAGCAGTGTCACGGCCCACGTCTTGTTCTTCAGCATTGTTCTCAAGAGTACTGGCATTTTTAATTGACAGTGCTGCCAACTTTTTCTTTTTAAATCGTGGGTTTTGCTGTGGGGCCCACTCGCTCGCTACCTCTATCCGGTGCGACCTGAAAAGTACGAGAAGGACGTGAATCAGTATATCTGTTTGAAGCTTTTATATTTTCTCTATTTCTGAGATTATATCTCCTGTCGGAGTGCTCCAGGTGTGGAGTATCTGCTCTCTGACTTCGTCTGTGTTTAATTTGTTTTTTTTTATCCCAGCGCTTCTTTGAACCCTCCTGTGCTTATTTGATACTGTCCTTAGGGGTGGTACACTGTATTTCAGGCTTTTTCGGCTTGGCTTTCAAACTATCCCGTCCTATACTGGTATAGGTATCGGAAATAATTTTCAGTAGTTGTTTTTCCTTTTCCAAATGTGGTATCTCTCTAAGCCGCTGGCGTATAGCCAGTGCTACTGCATCCACTTTTATGTTAGTATTATTGAGGAGAATGCGTCAAAGTTACGCATTCATTTCACCCTCAGATCTAGGGCTGGTGCAGCGTGCTCATTCTGAATTTGTTTTAACACCTCCGGTAAATTGGCAAGTGTCGGGGTACCATGTGTGGTAGTATATATTGCAGCGAAGACTGTACCCCATGTGGCGCAGTCATCCACTGAGGGAACCATCCCGAATGGCAAGCACATTGTGAGAATTCTGTTTTTCCTGTGGTCCCGTATGACGAAACACAGCTTTCAGCTGATTAGTTTTTTGGGCTATCCAGAACGGGATCTTCTCTCGTTCAGTGGGCACTTTGCAGATGATAGAATGTACTGTTTGGGTATTAATCCCAGCAGTAGGCAATTGGTATCCAGCTGGTGCTGGTGGTGCTTGACGCGCTGGTGTTGTGTTCAGAGTTTGCATTACGAACTGAACAAGTCATCTACTGTATATAGTGTTATTAGCTCATTGTAAAGATTCCACAGATCAGCTGCATATTTCGTATATCAGAGTGAGATATGTATGTGGTAAACATAGGCCACGTTGGTCCGTCATTACCTAGGGGACCTAATCTTATATTTTGTATTACGTGTGATAGGGCGCCATTAAACCAGTTCTCATGTTTCTTAATAAGTAATCGGTATTTCAAGATACAGGCATGCTTGGTACCGTTGTGGTACGTCTGCAATTCTGCATGCGTGGAATGTGAATATAGTGGGGTCTTCCTCAGGAAAGGTGACCAAGGAATAGAATGTTTCTGTTTGGTAAGATTCACTAGCATCTACAATAAATGTAACATCCCCGCCTCATCTGTTAAGCCATGTGCTATGAGATGTAGGGGCATATTTATACTCCGTTTGCGCCGAAATTGCGTCGGTTTTTTTTACGCAATTTCGACGCAAAACTAACTCCATATTTATACTTTGGCGTTAGACACGTCTAGCGCCAAAGTCCATGGAGTTAGCGTCATTTTTTAGCGTGGACACCTACTTTGCGTTAATTATATGCAAGGTAGGCGTTCCCGTCTAAAAAATCGACTCCGAGGCATGTGCGTGGGATTTATACTCCCGGGCAAAAATCACGCCCGGGAGTGGGCGGGTCAAAAAAAATGACGTACGGCTGGTTTTGCGCCGTTTTTTAGCGCCTGCAAAAGGCAGGCGTTAAGGGACCTGTGGGCTCTGATGGAGCCCACAGGTGCCCCCCCATGCCCCCAGGGACACCCCAGGAGGACACCCAAGGCTGGAGGGACCCATCCCAGGGACATTAAGGTAAGTTCAGGTAAGTGTTATTTTTTTTTTTTTTGTGGCATAGGGGGGCCTGATTTGTGCCCCCCTACATGCCACTATGCCCAATGACCATGCCCAGGGGACAGGAGTCCCCTGGGCATGGCCATTGGGCAAGGGGGCATGACTCCTGTCTTTGCTAAGACAGGAGTCATTTCTATGGGGGTTGGGAGTGAAAAAATAATGGCGCAAATCGGGTTGAGGCGAAAAAATTGCCTCAACCTGACTTGCCCCATTTCTTGACGCCCAAGCTCCATATCCCCCTACGCCGGCGCTGCCTGGTGTACGTCGTTTTTTTTAACGCACACCAGACGGCGCCGGCGGCTAACGCCGGCTACCGTCATTCAATAAATACGGCGCCCGCATGGTGCTTCAGAATGGCATTAGCCGGCGCTAATTTTTTTGACGCAAAACTGCGTTGGCGCAGTTTTGCGTCAAAAAGTATAAATATGGGCCGTAGTGTTAATGCATGTCTGACATTCTCAGGTGTGTCGATGGTGTTAGCCATATTAAGAATGGGTAAAGAGGGAACACCAGATGGAGAGAAAGTCTTTTTAAGAGTTTGAGCTCGAACAACCCACAGACTAGTTAGTTACTCCCTGTTCAGCTGAGGAGGATCTTCCCCAAGACCACGGACGTCTAGGTATAATGGTACTTAGGATACTTAGGATACCTGTTATGCGTAAGAAAGAGATACTCAGAGCATCCGTAAATGAGTGCTTAAACACCATTGTTGGTGGTACCATGACGGAGTTGGACTCTTGCTCTAGGCAAGACTGCTGGTTTGGGGAAGACAGCACTTTTGTTTGTAGGTGACTATGCCAATCTTACAACAAGTCACAACTGTTGGCCCAACCCTCCCAGCTCACAAGCAGTACCTCACCAAAAACCCAAACAGTAAAAGGTGATTTGTGGTAGCCTTTACGCATATATTCAAGAGTGCGACATCTCAGGGGAGTTGTGGTTAAACAGAGCTTACCTTTTTCTCACATGAGCAACAAGTCTCACGCACATGCAATGAAGGAGATGCAGTAATGTTTTCAATAGGTTTTATTAACATGACTCCAATCTACTGTAAATGCATGAGCTGCATTGATTTGGATAATGAATAATGCACGAAACAGAATTGTAAAAAGGAGAGTCACGAGTACAAAGACCCCACCATCTTGCAACAACATAAGATTTAAAATAGGTGTGAAATAAACCCTAATTCCCTAGTGTGCTGAGCCTAATCTCTAACCTAAAGAGAGCTAGGTGTGATAAACCTAATCTGCCATTACCATGTCCATGAAAAGAGCCCCCCATTCCTCGTTGCCTTGGAATGAGGCCTCTAGATCAAGCTCTGTGGTGACACGAAGGCTGGGTCAGCATCAAGGTGACATGCGGCACAGATAGCATTTAAGGCATCTGGTAGGAATCCCTCTGATAACCCTGGCTGCATGAGATGTATTTATACAGATCTTGTAGGACCCCTGACACAGGTATGTTCCCAAACAATAGATAAGAAAGCATGTTTGAGGCGGCAGTTATATAAACAATTCCCTGAAAAGGTACATTATGTCCTGATCACACTTAAGTGGGAAAGTAAATAATCTGAAAACCTACCTACATCAGTTTGTCTTTGACGCTGATAGTGACGCCTTTACAGAATGGCACAGATAACATGAAATCAAAACATCTTCCTAACTATAAAACATGGCAGCCATCTTAGAAGAAATAGTTAAATGAATGCGCTAAAACAGAGCAAGCTAAGTAGGGTAAAAGTCACTAGGTGACGGGGGCACGGGCCTGCAAGCCGGAAGGCTAAGCTATCTCCTGAATTCCCAATAAAACTAAATAGGATACACTACAATGTAGTCACTAGGTGATGGGGGCACGGGCCTGCAAGCCGGAAGGCTAAGCTATCTCCTGAATTCCCAATAAAACTAAATAGGATCCACTACAATGTAGGAGAGGCGCACAAACTTTCACTCTGTCCTTACAGTGGGAAAGTGCCCCGGGCCTTAAGGCCACTATAGGAGAATCAGCTAAACCTAGAGGAAAAAGCAAAAAGGTCTGGGGAAACACTAGCTTAGAGTATCAGGTCTAGCACAAGGCCATATGGCTCATCTATGACTTTTGTACTATTGCTAGTGGGAGTTTTAATTCAGAAGGGCTCTGTAATGCATGAAGGATATGGCACCCTCAAGACTCTGCATACACCCACACATCAGCCGCCCACAAGACTGTGTCGTGCATTGACCTATCCTGCTATGGGGTATCTATGATCATGCACTGCTTCTGATGCTCCTGGGGTTGTCAGCCCTGTCCAACACCTTATGTGGTGTTTTAATACATGGAATTTGAGACATCATGACTGCTCCATCTATGTGAGGGATCAGGGCTGCTCCAACTGTGGGGAATCTGGGCTTCAAACTTACTTTGAAACTAACTGGGGTACAGTGAGCTTGGTTGGACCCTTTGGGCAGCTACCAAACCCACCATTAGAGGCATTGTAGAAAGTTATATCTGTTGTGGTGATAAATTTTTTTTTAAAAAAGGTCAAATTACGACTCTGGAGACCCTTGAGCAGCAAGCGCTGATAGGACCCTTGGAGGAGATGGACCATCGTCTCATGGTGGCTAGGACAAAGGTGAAACACATCTCGCTTGAGGAGGTGCGACAGTGTTAGAGAGTGTCCACAATGCTGGCCTATGAACACAGAGACAAGAGTTTGAAGCTCTTATATTGGTTGGCCACCTAAGAGATTGCAGATTTTGAGAGGTGGGTAAAGACCCGTACTGTGGATATTGTACTGGTCTTTGCATACTGTTATAGAGCCTTGTATGAGCACAGACCACAGCTTCTGCAAGAGGCAGCACACTAGCAAGTGAAGATTCCCCCAGTCACTTGCTAGTGGCCTGGACCAGCCGATTACACCTGATGAAATTGATGAGGCACATACAGACCTACGCCCTGGTAAAGCCCCTATGCCAGACGGATTTCCTGTTGAGTATTATCTGAAGTTCCACAGTATCCTGGTCTCAGCCGATCTCAGTAATCAATGGTGAGATAAAGCTGTTTGCCAAGGTCCTGACCAACTGTCTGTGGCGGACCCTGCCCTACCTGATCCACCTTGATCAATGTGGCTTCATGCCGGTCCGAGGCACCCAACACTGCAATTGTGGAGTCCAACTAGCTGTCTCCCAAGCTCACTGTCTTCAAGGACCCTCTCCCCTGCTCATGTTAGACTTTGAAAAAGACTTTTGACACAGTGGACTGGTTTTTCCTCACCATAGTTTTGGAATGAGCAGGAAACGGGCCGTACTTCCACAAGCATGTTGGGCTTTTGTAGTTTAATCCAGTAGCACAGATGCAATATAACGGGTCCCTCTCCATCCCTTACCGATCCACAGGGGCATCCAAAAGGACTGTTCTCTTTCCCTCTTCTAATCACCCTGGCTATTGAACCCCTGGCTAGACTTGTACGCTGTGACACCCAAGTGTAGTGTTGGGATTGAAACAATGGCCCTGAAGTACACATAGACTGTATGCTAATGATGTCTTGCTCTTCCTAATGGGCCCGTAAAACTCTGGTCAATTTTATATGGAAATTGTTGATATTTATGAGGCAGCCTCGGGCCTCCAAGTGAAGAGAGCCAAGTTCTTGTTGGTCCTGAAAGGAGGCAACTCCGGTGCATGTACCTGGAAGTCTACAATCCCACAATGTCGTCTGAGTTTCTGAAACTTGGGTGTCCACATTCCACTACTCTCAATTTGCCTCCCCTGGTGATTAGTATAAAAAGAATCCCCATAGGTGGGTGTTCCTCCCTCTCCATGCGTTTTGGCAGGTAGCCATCTCCAAGATGGTGGTATTGCCCCAGATCCTTTATATATTTCAAATCTTCCCTCACAATCTCTAGAAGATGGTATCAGAACCTCAACTCCAGCATTCATACCTTCCTATTGGTGGGAGGCTGCCTCGGGATCACCTTTGCCAATTACCTGCAATCCCTCTATCATGGGGACTGGGAATGGCAGGCGTGCAATACTATTATATAGCCTCAATGTGCCTTCTTGGGGCATGGCCGATCCGACCCATCGAGTAGAGTTGACACTTGGGACTTGACAGGGTAATGGGCATTCTTTACGGGGACACAATCCTTCAGGCCCTCCCTGAGATAAGCTGCTGGCTGGGAAGCTAACTAAAGGTGCAATACTTGCAGGTCTATATATCCCTGGACATTAATACACTGGACCAGTTCCCTAGATTGAAGCAAAAAATGGTAGACATGGGTTGGTGATCTGGATGACACTGATGGGAGAGATGCCGGGATGGCCCCCTGGGAATTATCTATGTCTACAAGGCTCAGGTTAATTCAGCGTAACTATTTACACTTAACCTATATGACCCCCCTGTGGCCCCACCGAGCTGGTAGGATTCCTCAAGCGAATCGCTTCTGGTTTGCGTCACTGGAGGCAGATATTTTTCATGTGGTATGGCCATGTCCGACGATGGTGCAATATTAGTGTAAAATAGAACAAGAGCTGGTCTTGGTCCTAGATAGGCCAGTGGAACTTTCCCCCAGGGTCACCCTGCTGGGATTGCTGGAAAATCTGGGGGCTCAAGACTCTAGCATTGCGTGGAAATTGAGTACTGCAAACCCCCGCCACTCCCCTACAGTGGCAGATTGGTGAGTGGGGTGGACTGGTATGCTCAAAAAGAAAGACCCGTTTATGCAGCTTGAGGCCTCCCACAGAATCATGGGAAGATTTGGGATAAATGATGGAAATACCACAACTTGGCACTGGCTGACTGAGCATATTATATCTGTAGGAGGCTGGCCTGGTTTGTAGTGGGTACCTTGGGTACTTACACCTTATACCAGGTCCAGTTATCCCTTATTAGTGAAGTAGTAGTGTTCTAGCAGCCTAAGCTGATAGAGGTAGCTATAGCAGAGCAGCTTAGGCTGAACTAGGAGACATGCAAAGCTCATTCAATACCACTTATAGTTACACTGTACTTATACACATGTAAAGACAATACTCAGTGTTACCAAAAGTAAAGGTAGTTTATTTGGGTGACACAGTACCAAAAATATCTTAGAGGCAATACTCCTTCTGGAGGTAAGTATTATACACACTACATATACAAGACACCAAAATAAGACAAGTAATTAGACATAAGATAGTGCAAGCAATAGGAAATGCTATAGAATACAATGGGAGAAAACAGGTCTAGGGACAACACAAACCATACACTAAGAAGGTGGAATGCGAATCACAAATTCCCCCCTAGACAAGTGTAGTGTGTAGAGGGTCACTGGGAGTGTAGGAAAACACTAAGGATGTAAAGGAGACCCCACTCCAAGACCCTGGAAAGTAGGAGTAAAGTACTACTATTTCCCCAGAAACACATTAAAGTTGTGCTAAAGGATTTTGCAAGGATCCCAACAGTCTGCAAAGCACTGAAGACAGATTCCTGGACCTGAAGAACTGCAAAGGAAGGGGACCAAGTCCAAGAGTCGCTAAAGTGTCCAGGGGGGGCAGGAGCCCACTAAACCCTGGATGAAGGTGCAAAATGGCTGCCTCCGATTGGAAGAAGCTGCAGGATTTGCAACAATGGAAGGAGGTAGGAAGTTCTTCTTTGTGCAGAAGATGTCTGACGGCGTGCTGGAGGATGCAGAGTTGTTTCCTTGGCAAAATACCGCAAACAAGCAGATGGAGAAAAAGGGTGCTGCCTGGGCCCAGGAAGGACCAGGATGTCACCACTTGGGAGAGGAGACAGAGGGGGCCCTCAGCAACGTAGAGAGCCCTCGGACAGGAAGGAAGCACCCGCAGAAGTCCTTGAACACGGGTTCAAGAAGTCTGAACACAGCAGTTATCTCAACACTGCAAAAGAGAGGTCCCACAACACCAGAGATCAACTCGGGGAGCTGAGCATCGCAGGGCAGAGTGCTGGGGACTTAGGCTCAGCTGTGCATGCAGGATTTCTTGGAAATGTGCACAGAAGCCCCTGTATGTGCAGATCATGCAGTGCACAGGATTACTGTCTGGGGAGGGGAGGCAAGGACTTACCTCCTCCAAATTCAGACAGTTGGACTACTGGACAGTCTGGGTCACTTGGGTCCACCACCTGTGTTCCAGAGGCCACGCTCGTCAGGATGAGAGTGGACCCTGAGTACTGGTGAAACTGAAGTTTGGTGCCTGCTGGAGGAGGGGGAAGATTCAGTCAACCCACAGAAGATTTCTTCATGGCTTCCAGTGCAGGGTGAAGGCAGGCAGCCCTCAGAGCATGCACCACCAGGAAACAGTTGAGAAAGCCGGCAGGATTAGGCGCTACAATGTCGCTGGTAGTCTTCTGGCTACTTTGTTGCAGTTTTGCAGGCGTCCTGGAGCAGTCAGCGGTCGATCCTTGGCAGAAGTCGAAGAGAGAAGTGCAGAAGAACACTGATTAATTCTTGCAAGTCGTAATCTGAGGAAAAGCCCACTGGAGAGACCCTAAATATCCCTCAGGAGAGGATTGGCCACCTAGTCAGTTATGTACCTATCAGGAGGGGTCTCTGACATCACCTGCTGGCACTGGCCACTCAGAGGCCTCCAGAGTGCCCCCACACCTCTGGAAACAAGATGGCAGAGGTCTGAGGCACACTGGAGGAGCTCTGGGCACCACCCCTGGGGTGATGATGGACAGGGGAGTGGTCACTCCCCTTTCCTTTGTCCAGTTTTGCACCAGAGCAGGGACTGGGGGTTCCCTAACCCGGTGTAGACTGGCTTATGCAAGGGGGGCACCATCTGTGCCCTTCAAAACATTTCGACAGGCTGGGAGAGGCTACCCCTCCCCAGCCTTTAACACCTATATTGCCAAAGAGAGAGGGTGTAACACCCTGCTCTCAGAGGAAATGCTTTGTTGTGCCTTCCTGGGACTGGGCTGCCCAGATTTGGCTTGGGGGGACAATTCCATGATGTTAGACATGTTACATGGCTATGTTCGGAGTTACCATTGTGAAGCTACATATAGGTATTGCCCTATATGTAGTTCAGGTGTGTAATGGTGTCCCTGCACATACAAAGTCTGGGGAAATTGCCCTGAACAATATGGGGGCACCTTATCTAGTGCTAGGGTGCCCTCACACTTAGTAATTTTGCACCTACCTTCACTAAGTGAGGGTTAGACATATAGGTGACTTATAAGTTACTTAAGTACAGTGTAAAATGGCTGTGAAATAACGTGGACGTTATTTCACTCAGGCTGCAGTGGCAGTCCTGTGTAAGATTTGCTGCAGCCCATAGGTATCTCCTGGAACCCCAATACCCTGGGTACCTAGGTACCATATATTAGGGAATTGTGCACCACTGTGCAAAGTCAGTAAAGTCCAGTAACACAACGTTGTCTTTTAAACATCTTCATTTTTTATTATTGCTTTTTCTTGAACAAACGAGCAATCAGCCAATGCGTTTCGTCCTAAACAAAAGGACTTCTTCAGGGCTGAAATGTAACACAAAAAGAATGTATATATCACACCAGGACAGATAAGACACAGTAAATACAAAAATAGTTAAACAACAAAAAAATGTACAAGAACATTAAAAAAATACAAAAAATCACCAATAATGCACATACTTATGATCAAAAAGAACTCATAATCATAAGAGACAAGGGACACATGCTACCAGGAATGTTATTCACACATATAATCGATAGAGACATATATATTGATATACCACATGACACATATTGCTAATATTTACAAATACGAAAAACAAAATACAAAACACCAGTTTTTTTAAAAAAGGATATAGTCTACATAGTTCTAAAGATTTTTATAATATTGCCATCGTTCTGTGATTTTTAACAATATATTTATTGAAAAGAAAAAATATTTTTTTTATGTGTAAAGAAATAAATATAATATCAAACACGTCATACCTTATATTTGCATGGTCTTTAAATTGATTGTCTTTCCATATTATTGGAATTAAATGTCCAACCTATTATTACTAAAAAGAACGACAACACTATGTAATATCCCACGGATTGAAAAACGAGTAACAACCAAAAGTTATACACTACCCACACATAAATTTAATATTTAAATTTTTTTCAAAAGATGGAGAATTTAAAAAGAAGTCGACAAACTCCATAAACAAATAGCCCTACATAAATGGCCAAAAATGCCACAAAGAAAGAACACCAAAAGAACCAATGATATAATTTCAAAAAGACACGAGAAATTACGCTCTAAAGATAATAACCAAAGCTTATATGAATAAATATATAAATATAGCTATTTCTATTTTACAAAAAACCACAACTCAAAAACCATAACCCCACAAACCTACAAGTGCTTAGACCAAAACATATATTTATAAATTCTAACACCCCACATATACCAATAAACTATTAATTAGTGTTATCACTACAAAACAATCCCAATGGGAGAGGGAATTAATAAATATAATACAAAACATCGTTCCACAAGATGACATTTACAGAGATAAGGCATTTGCGGTATATTTATATTTAAATGCCTAGTCATCGATAATACTGCCTGAAAGGTCCGTGAAGCATGTGATATTGCAATTAGGGATCAACCATGTCCGTCCCGGTCGGCAAAGGAAGTAAACCGAGCCCAGCTTGACATCCGCATTTAAACCCTAGCAATCTTGGTAACGAGATTATTTGACACAGGTGGCATACTCATTGCTATGGCGACCGTTCTGTAATGACAATAGTCGCCATCTTAGGTAAACAGATCGCCCATTTTTGAATGGTGTCATCCATTCTATAAACAGATGTATAGGATCCATATAGCATTATACGGGCTTAACAGAAATTTTGATAAAGCCCTAAAAAGTAAAAAGAAACTGATGCTCTATACTAACAGGACCCAAGAGGCATTTAAATTGCTATAGCGACTATTACACAATAAAATTACTCTTCATATGGGATAAGTACATCGGCCATTTGAACTGGTGTCAACTATATTGAGAACCAACAGAGCCTAAGACATTCTTATAATAAAGCCCTAAAGCATAAAGCTTACAAACTATGCCATGTTATATTAACATGACATAGGAAGAGACAAGAAAAACGTATCATTTTAAAATGGAGTGTCAGCCATCTTAAAAGGATGTAATCAATAACGTAGAAGGTGACAAAACAAGGAAGAATATTGATAAAACATTGTTGGGGCTTGAAAAAGATTTTAATAAAGCCCTACAAGGTAAGAAGAGAAAGAAAATCTGTGATGAATAGAACACAGGAAACATACCTGTCACTATAGCGACCATAGTATCATTGAAATATTCACCAAATTGGATGAAGGTGTCGGCCATTTTGAACTGGTGTGAGCTATACTAAATGTATATAGGTTATATGAAAATTATGGACCACCATCAATTGAGGGTGAGTATCCAATTAAAAAAACCCTAACACTGAAATTCTAAATAGAATTTAGCCAACAGGGGAAAAAAGAGAACAAAGACCTGACAAATGATGCCTATTTAAAGGAAATAATGGAATTCTTCATCTGTATTGTGGCCCATACTCACGGCGCGTAGGCGGCATATCCAGGCTGCCTCTCTGCGCCGCAGGGTCAATTCTCTGTCACCCCCTCTTTTGTTTGATGGTACTGTATCAATCCCATGAAACCAGATCTTATTGTCATCTGTATGTTGTTCCAACATATGCAGTGACAGAGGATATCTAATGTCTTTATTCTTAATTGCACGGCCATGTTCTTGTATACGGAGTTTGAGAGGCCTTATAGTGCTGCCAACATAGATTTTACCACATCCACATCCTACAATGTAAACAGCATATCTCGTTTTACAGTTGATGAACTGTTTGATTTCAAATCTTTTACGAGAATTGTAACAGAACTTTTTGATCTTATCAATACCCAAGCTACAGATGTTGCACTCATGACATATAAAGAAACCTAGTGGGCCCATAGGTAGCCACGTAGATGATTTATTCGTAGCAATATAACTAGGGCACAAGTGATCCCTAAGGGTTCTACCCCTTCGATAGATTATCTGAGGTTTTTTAGAGATACAATTACGAATATTAGGTATTTCCAATAGTAAATGTCAATGCTTCCTAATGATCTTATATATGTTGTTGCTTGATGTAGAGAATTGGGTAACAAATCTCACAATGGTCTACTCCTTTCTTCTTTTGTCACTATTACTATTATTCATTACAAGCGTATTGCTTCTCATTAGTTGTCATACTCGCTTTTCCGCTTTTGTCAGGATATGTTCTCCATAGCCTCGATTTCTGAATCTTTGTTTGACTTTGTCGACATGTGTAGTGAATGTATTGTTGGTTCTACAACTGCGTCTTATGCGGACCATTTCTCCGAAGGGCATATTGTTGATCACAGACTTAGGATGGGCACTGATGGCATGTAGGACACTGTTACATGAGGTAGGCTTTCTAAAGAGAGTGCTCTGTATCTTATTCCCTTCAACATAGAATGTAATGTCAAGAAAGTCAATCTGTTCCATGCTATATTGTAGACTGGGATTGACATTAAAGGGGTTATCATTAAGAAACATATGATACATCAAAAGTTGCTCAACAGAGCCTTTCCATATGAGTATAATATCGTCTATGTATCTACCCCAAAAAAACAATAGATCAGTCCATTGGGGCGCTGACCTGCGTGGGACACACAGAGTAAAGGTACAGACGTCAGTGCGGGTGTCCCATTCACAAATGCCATTCCAGGGTTACCTCACATGGCCCATGGTGACAAACATTGACGATACCAGGACAACAACTGCCAGGCACATTACGGGTCCTCATCCAAACAGCCAACAAAAATGCATACAGGCATCTGCCATATCCTCACACATACATGGAGGTCAAATAGCAACTTACCTGAGCCTCAGGCCGCCCATGCAGCCTCGCATACAAGGGAAGGGCCCCGTCCACCAGATTCTCCAGCTCCTCGGTGATGAAGGCCAGGGCCCGTTCGCCTGTCAGGTGCGCCATCCTTAGGACCAGAGTCAGGACACAGCATCTCACACAGTGGAGTTCCGTCCCTCAAAAGGTGCAGGAGTTAAGTGGCAAGGGCATGATAAAATGGCAGTATTTACCACAGTGGTGTGCACCGTTACCGCTGGCGGTCATGGTGATTGGCCCTGCTTCCCCATAGAAGCCAATGTTAACCAATGAAGAGGTGCACGGCGGTAAACACTGCCTACCGCCATGGCGACTAACGCCAGCGGAATGAGGTCACTTCCTACGATTCACTACCTGTAGGGCAGGGGGCTGACATCTTGTATACACCAGGCCTTCACAGTCTGTCAGGGGTCCAAATACATTGCTCAATTCCCTCTTCCATTCGTCGTGTACTGTCATGGTCATTGGTCCTCCACATCAAACAATGCTGGGAAGTGTGTGTACATAGCAATCCCCTTAAAAATTGTTACGCCTCACCCCACATTGGCCTGAATGTATGACTGTGTGAGGTCAATGTGAATCATGAATTGTGTTACCATGTGGTGCAAGTGGATGTCAATCCTCAATGTCTCTCTCCCACATCCCCATAGGTACAGACCCATGTAGCGAAGGAGGACCCCATCTGTCTACAGACCCCTGGTCGACCTGGCCACCATGGAGGAACGTCACATCATAATGCAATACCGCCTGAATCGGACAACTATCCTTGAGCTCTGTGCTGAAATGGATCCTGTACTGATGCCAGGCAATAGGAATCCCCATGCCATCCCAACAACTGTGCAGGTACTATCTGTGCTCCATTTTCTGGCCACAGGCTCATTTCAAGTAACAGTGGTCATGGCAGCTGGGTTATCACAGCCAATGTTCTGCTACATCCTGACAAAATTCCTGGCTGCATTCGTGCAACACCTGCAAAATTATGTCAAGTTTCCCCAGAGGGCTGATCTCACCGCCGTCAAATCTGCATTCTGTGCTACTGCTAATATCCCCCATGTGATTGGTGCTATTGGTGGTACCCACATAGCCATCATACCCCCAAGAGTGAATGAACAGGTGTTCAGGAATCGCAAAAACGACCGCTCCATAAACGTCTAATTGGTGTGTACTGCTGATAAGTACATATCACATGTCAATGCGAGGTTCCCAGGATCAGTCCATGATTCCTTTGTCCTGAGAAACAGCAGTGTTCACACATGATGGGACAACTACAGGGAGAAAGAGCTTGGCTCATAGGTGAGTGTGTATGACAGTGTCTGAGTGAGATATCTGCCGGGCAGGCTGTATGCAAGTAGTAGGGTGTGCATTAACCCTCTTTTACTCACTTTTCCAGGGAATTCTGGCTACCCAAACATGCAGTGGATCTTAACACCAGTGAGAAATGCCAGGACAGATGCAGAAATCCATTACAATGATCACACGGTCGCACTAGGAGGGTCATTGAACAGACCATAGGACTCCTGAAGGCAAGATTTTGTTGTCCCCATCTGTCTGGAGGGTCCCTGTGCTATGCCCCTGGTAAGGTGTGTCAGATAGTGGTGGCCTGCTGCATGCTGCAGAACTTAGCTGTGAGGAAAGCTGTTCCACTACTGGATGAGGAAGATGCAATGCAACTTCCCCCACCGCCTCAGATGATAGATGAGAGTGATGGTGAAGAAGAAGGGGAGGACATCTACTCCAGGACACAACTAATCCAGCTATACTTCCAGTGACTCGGAGGTACACTTCCTATGATGCTAATGGGTTCACTGCATTATTTCAGGGTGACTCATGGACATACTGCTGTGGTGTCCCTTACAGGTGATGTGGCAATTTAATTATAGATGTGGCAGATGTGGGTTACAGCAATGGGATGTACATTGTGGGATGATTAATGGACTACGGTCTGTTGAACCCCCTCATGGTATCGACTGGCTAATACATGCACATTGACACTGATTGCTGAAGTTAAAGAGGACACATGTATTGGGTGCTCAGGTGTGTTTATTTGATCTACATACATACATGAGCGATGGGACAGTGGAAAAGAATGGGGACATGGTGATCAATCTACTCAGGTACTTTTCCACCGATGATGGGTGCACATGGGCACAGTCCATGAGGCCACTGGGAGATGGTGACATGGCAGTGACTTGTCAACAAGGTAGCTCAGTGGTACACAAGGGAGACAGTTCAGGGTACAGTCACTTCCTGGCGTTGGGCTTGGTCTTGGCAGGTGTTAGACCGGGATGTCTGGGTCTAAGGCCACGTTTGCGAGGAGGTAGTTGGGCAGCAGGGGTAGCGGTGCTGGTGTCCTGCGAGTTCCCTGGCATGGCACCAATCCACTAGCCGCTGCAGATGTAGACGGCAGAGCATTGACCTGGCTAGTGGGAGGGGGGCTGCAGGGGTGGGGTTGCTGGTGTCCTGTGAGTCCCCTGGCAGTGGCACCAGTCCACTAGCCGCTGCAGATGTAGACGGCAGAGCATTGACCTGGCTAGTGGGAGGGGGGCTGCAGGGGTGGGGTTGCTGGTGTCCTGTGAGTCCCCTGGCAGTGGCACCAGTCCACTAGCCGCTGCAGATGTAGATGGCAGAGCATTGACCTGGCTAGTGGGAGGAGGGCTGCAGGGGTGGGGTTGCTGGTGTCCTGTGAGTCCCCTGGCAGTGGCACCAGTCCACTAGCCGCTGCAGATGTAGACGGCAGAGCATTGACCTGGCTAGTGGGAGGGGGGCTGCACGGGTAGGGTGCTGGTGTCCTGTGAGTCCCCTGGCAGTGGCACCAGTCCACTAGCCGCTGCAGATGTAGACGGCAGAGCATTGACCTGGCTAGTGGGAGGGGGGCTGCAGGGGTGGGGTTGCTGGTGTCCTGTGAGTCCCCTGGCAGTGGCACCAGTCCACTAGCCGCTGCAGATGTAGACGGCAGAGCATTGACCTGGCTAGTGGGAGGGGGGCTGCAGGGGTGGGGTTGCTGGTGTCCTGTGAGTCCCCTGGCAGTGGCACCAGTCCACTAGCCGCTGCAGATGTAGACGGCAGAGCATTGACCTGGCTAGTGGGAGGGGGGCTGCAGGGGTGGGGTTGCTGGTGTCCTGTGAGTCCCCTGGCAGTGGCACCAGTCCACTAGCCGCTGCAGATGTAGACGGCAGAGCATTGACCTGGCTAGTGGGAGGGGGGCTGCAGGGGTGGGGTTGCTGGTGTCCTGTGAGTCCCCTGGCAGTGGCACCAGTCCACTAGCCGCTGCAGATGTAGACGGCAGAGCATTGACCTGGCTAGTGGGAGGGGGGCTGCAGGGGTGGGGTTGCTGGTGTCCTGTGAGTCCCCTGGCAGTGGCACCAGTCCACTAGCCGCTGCAGATGTAGATGGCAGAGCATTGACCTAGCTAGTGGGAGGGGGGCTGCAGGTGGGTGGGGGACTCAGGCTGGCTGGTATGCTGTCGCTGCAGCAGCCATGCAATGGAGGCCATTGTAGCATTGAGCTGTTTCCATTGCTCCACGCCCTCCTGGTGACGTGCTACCTGCAGCCTCCTATTGTCCTTCAAGGTGGCCAGGATCTGGGCCATCCTGTCCTGGGAACGGTGGTTTGCTCCCAGGACCTCAGCACTGACCTCCTGGGCAGCAGCATCCCTCCTTGGGCCACCCCCTGGCCCACTGCTCCCCTCCCACTGGCCATGGCCCCCTATGCCTGTGTCCCCTGCATAGGTTTGGCAGTCCCACTTGCACTGGGTCCTTCATCTTCCTGCCTGGTGGTGGGTGGTGACTCAAGGCTCTGTACTTGTGGGGAGCCAGTCCGTGGCCTGGTGACACTGGTGTGGAGACATTGGGTTAGAGCTGATGGTGGCGGCTGATCGTTGGGGGTATCAGTGGTGTCCTGGGTGGGGCTTGTGGAGGGTGACTGTCCAGGGCTGTGGGATGGGCCAGGGACTTTGTCAGTGTCCAGACATCCCTCTGCACTCTCCTGGGTGGGGCCTCCTTCTTCAGTTGGTGGACTGGAACTCCTTGACGTCTCTGTGCGGCTCGCATGGGTGGTGGGGCCTGTATGTAAGTGAATAGAGATGTAGGTGTGCTGCACTTACTTGTCCCTTCCAGCACTGCTTAGGTGTAATTGGTGGTTTCATTCCCATGTGGTAGCATGCAGGGTCCCTTGGTGTTCATTTGGATGCATTTAGTGAGTGAGGGGGTATTGCATTCTGGATGTTGTAGTGCTCCTGCCATTACATGCATGGGTTAGTGACTGTGCAGAGGGGGCTGGATGGTGTTCAGTGGGATGGTTTGTGGGCATGCAGGGGACATGGTGAGGAGTGTGTGGGTGTTGTGGGCTGGGTAGGGAATTGGGGCATGGTGTTGGTGAAAGGGATGGGGTGATACATTCATTACAGGTGAAATTTGCTTACCAGAGTCCAGTCCTCCTGTGAGTCCAGTGAGGCCCTCTGGGTGCAGGATAGCCAAGACCCTCTCCTCTCAGTCGGTGTATTCGGTGGGAAGAGGTAGGGGACCACCGCCAGTCTTCTGTACGGCGATGTTGTGCCTGGATGCCATGGAACGCACATTCCTGCGCAGTTCGTTCCATCTCTTCCTGATGTCTTTTCTTGTGCGTGGATGGGTTCCTACTGCGTCGACCTTGTTGACGATCCTCTGCCATAGCTCCGTCTTCCTGGCAGTGGGCGTCTGCTGCACCTGTGCCCCAAATATCTGTTGTTCAACCCTGAATATTTCGTCCACCATGGTCCTCAGCTCCCTGTCGGTGAAGCGGGGGTGCTTAGGGAGTGACATGGTGAATGTTGTGTAATGTTTGTTAGTCTGTTGGCGTTGAGGTTTCGGGTTCTGTGCTGCTGTTGGCGCTGCAAAGGATTGTGGGTGGTGTATGGTTCTGTTTTATGGTGGTGTAAATGTGTGTCAGGTGTTTGGGTATCAAATCTGCCAATGTGTGCTTCCGTTCTTCGTTACCGCCAATGGCCGTTCGTTATCCACTGACCGCCACGCTGATTTGTGCATCATTATTTGGTGGGCAGGGGATTTGTGGGATTGGCGGTGGCGGGATGCTGTGTGGTGCTTTTCCACCGTCAAAGGCCCTGGCGACGAGGGGTGATTTAAAATTTTTTGGGCAGTGTGTGTTTTTGGCATCATTATTCGGCGGTGTGCTGTGCACCGTCACTGGCGGTCTTTTGTTCGTGACATCGGTGTAAAGTACAAGAATGAGTTGGCTACATAATCTGCATGGAGTTCAGAGAGGAATAAATAATTTGCCTACTAAGTGTTCACCTGCTCTTCAGAGAATCTATGTATGTGCCCAATCTTGATAGTCCTGGAAAGATGGCAGACGAAGAATAATTTAACCTAGACCAATGTTTGAATGTCTTGCAGAGAGTCCAGGAAGTGAGAGACAAGCTGTCCAATTTGAAACAGTCCAATAAGGTTTTCAAGGTTACTGATGTGTGGCTCCCAAACTAGGAGAGCTAGTGCAAGAACATATTCCAATGGGACGACATGGAGTCCCCAGTTGCCCGAGATGAGGTAGCAATGAGGTAGAAATTAATGGCAAGTTTACCACAGATAACAAAGGGTTAAGAGACAAGCAAGGTTTGATGGACTTTGGTTTAGTACCATGACCAGAAGCCTACTGAGGGATACACAAATTCATGCCTCAACAGACAGATCATACTTCATATTTTTTGTTAAATTAGACTGAGGTTGTCTTTTTTGACAGAATCTCTGCGAATGTCCAAAACCTTGAAGCACGAGTCCTGCAGCCACAGCTTGTTAAACACGAAATCAACAATGACAAAAGCAAAGAAACAGCTAAAGGCACAAGGAGGAACAGGTGGATTGCTGATACAGGGCATATGCAGTAATCTACGGCCTAGTATGGTAAATAACAAGCAACAGGGATAACATTTAGAGGAGGAATAGAGTTTTCTCTGGAGGATCAACCTCTCTTAAGACTTTGTGGTCGCTATTTACTGTAGTAGCTATAAAGGTTTAGTGTGTTGTTTTGGATATGACTTTAAAATAAACAGTTTGGCAGATACTGGAGAAATGGCAATGCACACAACATTTCCTCTACACATACTTTTACATTTAATATGCATTTTGGTGCCTCTGTATCCAGTTCATCAAGGCATGTTGTTTAGTGTCAGGTTAAAACAGTGTGCATGATTCGAGTAATTAAAACCACCATTGGTCTCATACTTTTAAAGTTTTCTAAGGGAGCTAAAGGAAGTACTGAGTCAGTGACCTCTACACAGTACACAAGAATGGGCTTTTGCTGCCTGTGTCTTATAAGCTGAAGCGTAGTGTGCACTGATTACTAATAGTATACTAAAAGGCAGTGCTGTGTGCACAGATTTCTCATACTGCAGTAAAAGGCAGAGTAGTGGGCACAGATTCCTCATAGTGCAGTAAAAGGCAGTGCAGTGGGCAGATTCCTCACAGTGCAATAAAAAACAGATACAGTGCGCACAGGTCTCCCACAGCGCAGTAAGATGAAGTGCAGCATGCATAGATTCCTCACAGAGCAGTAAGATGCATTGCAGTGCACAGACTCCTCACAGTGCAGTAGGATGTAGTGCAGGGGTACACATTCCTCATAGTGCAGTAAGATGCAGTGCAGTGTGCTAAGATACTTCGTAGTGCAGTAAGGTGGTGCAGTGTGCACAGATTCCTCAAAGTGCAGTAAGACGCAGTGAAGTGTGGACAGACTCCTCACAGTGCAGTGAGATGTAGCGCAGTGCGCACAGATTCCTCAAAGTGCAGTAAGATGCAGGACAGTGTGACACACTCCTCACAGGGCAGTAAAATGCACTGCAGTAGCACAGATTAATCAGAGTGCATTAAGATGCAGTGCAATGTGCTAGGATTCCTAATAGTGCAGTAAGATGCAATGCACAGATTTCTCATATTGCCGTAAAATGCAGTAAAGTTGCACACATTCCTCATAGTACAGTAAGATGCAGTGATACAGATTCCTAACAGTGCAGTAAGATGCAGTGCAGTGCACAGATTCCTCATAGTGCAGTAAGATGCAGTGCTGTGCACAGATTCCTCATAGTGCAGTAAGATGCAGCGCAGTGCACAGATTCCTCACAGTGCAGTATGATGCAGTGCAGATTCCTCACAGTGCAGTAAGATGCACAGATTCCGCACAGTGCAGTAAAATGCAGTGCAGTGCACCGATTCCTCATAGTGCAGTAAGATGCAGTGCACAGATTCCTCACAGTGCAGTAAGATGCACAAATTCCTCACAGTACAGCAAAATGCAGTGCACAGATTCCTCACAGTGCAGGAAGATGCTGCGCAGTGTAACAGATTCCTCACAGTGCAATAAGATGCAATGCAGTGAGTACAGATTCCGCGTAGTGCAGTAAGATGCAGTGATACAGATTCCTAACAGTGCAGTAATATGCAGTGCAGTGCACAGATTCCTCCTAGTGCAGTAAGATGTAGTGCTGTGCACAGATTCCTCATAGTGCAGTAAGATGCAGCGCAGTGCACAGATTCCTCCCAGTGCAGTACGATGCAGTGCAGATTCCTCACAGTGCAGTAAGATGCAGATTCCTCACAGTGCAGTAAAATGCAGTGCAGTGCACAGATTCCTCATAGTGCAGTAAGATGCAGTGCACAGATTCCTCACAGTGCAGTAAGATGCACAGATTCCTCACAGTGCAGCAAAATGCAGTGCACAGATTCCTCACAGTGCAGTGGGATGCTGTGCAGTGTAACAGATTCCTCAAAGTGCAATAAGATGCAATGCAGTGAGTACAGATTCCACATAGTGCAGTAAGATGCAGTGCACCAGATTCCTCACAGTGCAGTAAAATGCATTGCAGTGCACAGATTCCTCATAGTGCAGTAAGATGCAGTGCACAGATTCCTCACAGTGCAGTAAGATGCACAGATTCCTCACAGTGCAGCAAAATGCAGTGCACAGATTCCTCACAGTGCAATAAGATGCTGTGCAGTGTAACAGATTCCTCACAGTGCAATAAGATGCAATGCAGTGAGTACAGATTCCGCATAGTGCAGTAAGATGCAGTGCACCAGATTCCTCACAGTGTAGTAAGATGCAGTGCAGTGCAGTTCCCTCACAGCACAGTAAGATGCAGTGCACAGATACCTCACAGTGCAGTAAGATGCAATGTACACACCCCTCACAGTGCAGTGTGCACATATTACTCACAGTGCAGTAAGATGCAATGCAGTGCACAGATTCTCACGGTGCTGTAAGATGCATGGCACAGATTCCTCACAGTGCAGTAAGATGCTGTGCAGTGTAACAGATTCTTCACAGTGCAATAAGATGCAATGTAGTGAGTACAGATTCCGCATAGTGCAGTAAGATGCAGTGCACCAGATTCCTAGTAAGATGCAGTGCAGTGCACAGTTCCCTCACAGCGCAGTAAGATGCAGTGCACAGATACCTCACAGTGCAGTAAGATGCAATGTACACACCCCTCACAGTGCAGTAAGATACAGTGCAGTGTGCACATATTACTCACAGTGCAGTAAGATGCAATGCAGTGCACGGATTCTTCACAGTGCTGTAAGATGCATGGCACAGATTCCTCACGGAGCAGAAAGATGCAGTGCAGCGTGCACAGATTCCTCACAGTGCATTAAGATGCAGTGCAGTGTGCACAGATTTCTTATAGTGCAGTAAGATTGTTACTGAAAATATAGAAAGAGAAGGCCCACTTTTGCTAATGCATGAGTTAGGAGGAAAACGTGCAGAGTCATATATGCTCAGAGAGGAATACAGGCCCCGAGTGCTCATGGCATCCAAGTAAAAGGTCAGTGCAGGAGGCAGAGAAGTGAGACAAGGCATAGTTATTCACAATGCAATTGCACGTAGAAGGGCCTAGAAGCTTGAATGGTCACAGGAACGGCACGCATTTCAAATCCACATTCATAAGTAAAGGGAGTTTCAGGACAGGAACAATGAGCATTGATGCTTGAAGGCCAGCAGCTGTGTGAGGGAGGCCAGACAGACGGGGGTTCCAAGTCTGGAGTTAGAAAAGGAGGGAATACAGACAGCCTTTAGAATGTGAGATATAAAAAAAAAGGTATTGCCGTTTATTAAATAAAGGTGCACATGACAGATATGTAACCTTCGCTTTCCTGCAAACGTGTAATTAGATGCTTTTTCATGAGAAACGTGGCTTTATGCTGACGTAAGTAGTGATACAATGTACCAAACAAGCGCTTAAATTAAAAATGCATGACGAGTGATAAGACGCCTTCAAAGTGGCAAAAGCATATAAAAAGGGCTGCTTGAGTTGATGACTTTGAGTGCAGTTTCAGACTTAGAGCTGTGCTGCCCTCCCGGACGTTATTCATAAATGCTCATATTAATTGCCAAACTGAGTCCTGTCGTTCTTTATTCGTGACCTGCCAACATCTGGTGAGCCAGCCTGGAGCCCTCCTTCTCTTCTCCGGACGCAGCTGAAGGAAAAGCCGCCTGTGCTACTTGAATAGAACACTGCGCGCAACATAAACAGGTGAGATTACACCTGCCTATTCAACCAGGCAGTCGGGGATTCCAGATGTTGCTGTCCTAAAGGGTGGAGAGAGGTCGGGCTTGTATCTTATTATTTTTAATTACATGATTCTTTTTGGCAACTATAATATGACAAAATGCAAGCATGATTTATGTGGGGTTTAAATGTTTTATTGCAATGTTATGCTGTTATGCTAAAAAGAAATAATAATAAATTGTGATTTCCCGGTTAGACCGGGAGACTAGCCAGGGGGTTAAAGCAATGTTTTGATGGTATGGTATTACTACACTGTGATTCCCTGGTCAGACCGGAAGACTAGCTGGTGTAATAGACAGCAGTGTATTACCCAGGGGGCAGCCCCTGGACGATAGATGTGCATTACCCAGGGGGCAGCCCCTGGATGATAGCTGTGTATTACCCAGGGGGGGAGCCCCTGGACGACACCAGAGTATTACCCAGGGGGGTAGCCCCTGGATGACACCAGTGTATTACCCAGGGGGGTAGCCCCTGGACGACAGCAGAGTATTACCCAGAGGGGTAGCCCCTGGACGACAGCAGAGTATTACCCAGGGGGGTAGCCCCTGTACGACAACAGTGCATTACCCAGGGGGCAGCCCCTGGATGACAACAGTGTATTACCCAGGGGGCAGCCCTGGACGACAGTAGACAGTAGTGCATTACCTAGGGGGCAGCCCCTGGAAGAGACATTCATTTGGGAATGCCTAAGAGACATTCCGGTTAGAACTGAGGGGTTAGAGTAGGAAATAGTGAGGTGGACCGAGTAACAAGTATGCACATTTCGCTCTGATTGAGTCACACGCACAGTTCACCAGATTCCCAGATTTACTAACCTCTGGAAGGCGTCTTTGAGGGGAAGCGACCAGGGCTGAGATATTAGTGGAAGTCTGAGTACAGTCAGACCCCTGGTTGCAAACCTGCAAAGCGCAATAGGGACCAGTGAATGCGTTTCATGAGTAATGAGTAAAAAAGAGAATAAAAATAGTACTGTGTTTTACAATCATAAGGGTCAGGTTATAGAGAAATGGCAGGTGTCCCCTCCAGTGGTCACGAGGTCAGATATAAGTGAAGAGGAGAGGGTGCGAGATCTCTGCCATATTTTTGACATCCCAATAGACACCTTAAAGCGTCCCGTAAAGGGGAAATAATTAGTGAAAATAAAAACATAGGAAGTCTGAATAAATAACACAAAAGCAAGTAAAGGTTGATAATAAATCCCTATGAGTGAGGCTAATAATTCTCTGTGGCAGGAAACAGATACACTTGACCTAAAATTAGTATTTAAGTGGCCTCACGGCCAACCCCCATGCCCATGTAACACCCGAGGTTTGAAATAATAACTCACTCAATCACCCCTTATATTAGAGGCTCTTCTTGATGCATTCCTCACAGATATTCGTACCTTCACTGCTTTAAATAATGAATGGCTCAACGCATCCCGAGCACCACAAATACTCATCTACATACATGACAATGTTATAACACGCATTGCTTCAGCTACAAATCCACTTAGACCCCCCATAAATTCACCTGCCCCAGACATCACCATAGAAGAAGTGTTGCACAGACTAGCAATAAGCATGGCTGATGTTCACCGATATGGTCTTACAACAATATATGTGAAGTCAGGTAATACTGAGTAGGACTGACCTTACACAATACTGTTGTAAGTTAGTGACAGTGGAATAGTTAAAAATACGCACAAGATAACAGACAAGGAATACAAAAAAAACAACAACAAAAAAAACGCGCATCAGATACGCTGCTAGAGGTACGCATAGGAAACACTTGTCCTATGGGGATCATGGATACCCCTTTGGACCATATGATGAAAACGTTCCCTTCAGATAAGAAAAGGATACTAAAATATTGCAATCAGTGGCATAAAGGCACCGAGGGTCACACTCAACCATGGCCAAAAGATGGGGCATTTGACCACGACATAGCTGAACACACATTAACTTACATTCGTTCAACATATAAGAAAAAGAAAAGACAGAAGAGGGAAGCTATTCTATCACTATTGCGAGTATTCTGTCATGAAAAAGAAAGGGATAAATCTACCGCGACCAAAGAGGCAGTGACACCCATACAAGAAGTGGCACAAACTCAAACAGAGTCCCCAGGAAATTCGTTAGGGGAGCCCCCACCTTATGGGTTGTACCCTATCCTGCCAGCTGCAGGGTATCAAGATCCCGTCCGGGTTGAGCCTAAGGAGGAGAGGTTAGAGGCACAGGGAGCTGAGGCAACCCCGCTCCTGTCACATCAGCCCCTCGAGCTGACCCAGAGGTGAGCGAGAGAGACAGGTTACTAAGTGAATTGCAACACACAGTGAGACAGGCAGAGCAATCTAGGAGTCTTGCCCCCCTTCAGGGACAATGGACTACAGGGCATGTTATTCTCAGGCTTGGCGACATGCCTGCAGAGACACTAAGAGAGGCAGCAGAGGACTGGATGGAGGAAGAAGAGGGGGGGGGAGGAGGTGTAGCCACGCCATCATACGAGGAGCCCTGGAACATTCACAAGGCATAGCGGGGGCAGAAGAGGATGAGGAATGGGACAATGGGTTTAATAGGGGTGTGCATGAGCAAGGAGTTAATAGAAGGTTATATAATTTTCGTCCGCGCCCTCAACTAGAATTAGTAATGACAGCCAGAGGTGTCTCAGTCACAAAAAGACCGTCAACATTCAAAAAGAGGTCAGAACTGACACCTATAGAGATAATAGAGCAAGACGAGGGTAGTTATTATTGTTACCCCTTCTCAAATGATTTGGCGAGGTGGACTAAAAGAGAAGGAAGGAAGCCGTGGCCCCAACAAGGGTCTTTTTAACCCTTTTATTTAGTTTAACAGAATAGTGAAGAAGGTTTTAGCTAACATAGAGTGTAGGAGTACATTGTTACAATACGTAGACGACATCATGGTTTGCAGCGCTACTGAAGACATATGTAGAGATGACACCATTGGTCTCCTCTGCATGCTTGCAGAAAAAGGTTACAAAGTGGATAAGAACAAATTTCAGTATGTGCAGACAGAGGTCCACTACTTGGGACAGATAATATCCAAAGATGGGAGGAGGGTGACACCAGACAGAGTATTAGGAACATGTCTAAGCCCACAACCACTAAACAGATGCAGAAGTTTTTAGGACTCTGCAATTATGTGAGACAGTGGATATTTGATTATGCCACCCTAACTGCACCACTTCTCACTGCCTTAAAAGAGTCCCACGCAAACGCAAATAAAGTAGACTGGACCGATGACAGGGAAACAGCCTTCCTGGAGCTAAAAGAAGCAATAACAAATGCTCCAGTGTTAGCTACACCTGATTACAAAAAACATTTCTACCTCTTTTGTCATTGTAATGGAATAACAATGACAACAGTACTGATTCAAAAGACATCTATGGGGGCACAAACCAATTGCCTACTACAGTGGGCTGCTAGATCCTGTCATGAAAGGGCATTACCCATGTGAGCAAGCTCTGGCAGCAGCAGCCTTTGCAGTTCAAAAGAGCGCCACCATAGTGATGGGATCACCTTTAACACTGTATGTAGAGCATGCGGGATTTGCCATTTTACAGAAAAACAAAAGCACTCTTACAACTCAGAGAGTATCTGGATATGAAGTAATACTGTCAATACCATCCTTGCAAGTGGTACGGTGTCACACAGATAATCCAGCAACATTCTTTGCACACCCAGTTTCTGAGGATGAGCAGGTACATGACTGTGCTACTTACACCACAGAGGAGGAGAGCGAGGTAAGAGAGGACCCCATCCCTGGGAGCATGCTACTCTTTGTTGATGGGTCCTCTTTTATAGATCAGGAGACTGCGATTCGGCATTCAGGAGCAGCTGTTATTAGAGCCGAGCAGCAGGGATCCTCTGACACCTTACAAATAGTGAGCCAGATACCACTTCCATCCCATTTCTCAGCACACGCTGCAGAGTTAGTCGCTATGATTGAAGCGCTACAGCACGCTGAAGGACTAGAGGTCACCATTTATTCAGATTCAGCATATGTCACCACCACCGTGCATTCTAGTATTCGCCGGTGGGAAAGGAGGGGGTTTCTCAAATCTGATGGATCCCCTGTAATGCATAAAGATCTATTAGAGCAATTGATAAAGGCCTTAACACTGCCATCTAAGGTAGCAGCTATAAAATGTGCAGCACGCGCTAATCAGCAAGACCTCATCTCCAAGGGAAACGCCTTGGCAGACTGGGCAGCAAAAGAAGCAGCTAAAACATCTCCAAACTTCAGTGAACAAGATGAACACACGTTAGGGATGATGATAAACAGACAACAGAGTGCTACCGAGTTACCACCCCCATACACTGAGACAGCACGATTACACTTACGCGAGTTGCAAGAACAAGCACTACCTCATGAAAGGGAGCTGTGGGAGCAGCGAGGGTGTACACAGTCACCAACAGATTTTATCTATAGGCAAGAAAGTACAGGCAAGCCAGTGATGCCACAAGTCTTGCTGTATACAGCCCTTGAGCAACTACACCTCCCTGCACACACTGCCAAAGAATACCTTCTTGCCACATTACAGACAGACTGGTTCATTCTGCAGTTATCTGACATGATTATGATGTACATTGCAGAATGCATGGTATGCCAACAATACAGTCCAAGACCTACACTAAAAGTAATTACATCAACTATACCGCGTCCAACAGGCCCATTTAAAAATGTACACAGATTTTGTTGAAAGATGTAATAACTACAGATACCTTATTGTAGTAGTTTGCCCCTTTTCAAGGTGGATTGAGGCAGGACCATGTGTACATAATGATGCCAAAGCTGCAGCTAATTTTTTGATTAGAGAGGTCATACCTAGGTGGGGAATCGCAGAAGCAATCCGCTCAGATAACAGCACCCATTTTGTTAATGCCATGTTTCAGCATATCTGCACCTCTTTAGGAATAAAACATAAATTATCCTCTATTTATCATCCCCAAAGTAATGGTATAGTGGAATGCCTTAATGGCCTGTTGAAGAACAAAATTAGTAAATTATGTGTCACAATGAAGGAAAACTGGCTGTACTGCCTTCCCCTAGCCTTATATGCCCTCAGAAACCAACCAGGAAGTGACCATCATTTGACCCCTCACCAGATAGTAACAGGACGGCCTATGCCGACCCCCTTAACAATAGCTCAACAGAGATCGGATGCTCAAAAGACAGCTGAGGTCCTAGGACAGGAAATGAGTAGTTATCTATCTCAGTTATTGAAGTCTGTCAAGTTCTTCTCTAAACAGGTGGCACGACAAGAGAAGTGCACCAACGCAGCCCAGCAGACCAGTCCAATCTCCGTGGGCCAGCAAGTGTACATCTGCAATTTTGTGCGACGATGGAAAGACAGCAAGTTCGAGGGCCCTTACTTAGTGACCCAGAGCACCCCCACAGTGGTGAAGGTGGAGGGTAGAAAGCCATGGATACACCTATCAGACGTTCGATTGTCCCCGGCTTCATGTCATACATCACCATCTTCACAGGAACATGTACAGAAAGACAAAGACGAAGGACAGCGTCCTTCCTAAAGAGGCCAGCGGAACTTCTACTCAGCACTACTAGTGGACAGTTATGTATTTCGATGTTGTTTTTCTGTTCATGCTTTGCTTTGTTAGCGATTACCTTTCAATGGTATTTTAGTCCACGCATGGCAATGTATCAGTATACTAAGCGCTTGCAGAAAGAAGTATATAAATATGAAAATATATCCCACAATATTCATGCTAGCTTATTAGACAATGTATGGTATCAGCACATGACAGAGATAGGTATGCAAACTACTAATGAATCATGTTTTGTTTGTTCTTTGATTCCACATGCTAGTGACACAGACAGGCTACATTCGTCAAAAGAGGTATCTCCAAATATTACTCAATGTTTATTGCACTTGTACCTTTGTAGGATGAGAGCACGAATGCAACCCTGGCAGATAAGACAGGGAGCATTTCTAGTAAACACCACACAATATGAGGAGGAATTAGCTGATATAACAGATGTCCTGACAGATCGCAAGGAATTAGTAGTGAAATTAGGGAGGATGGCTGAGACAGGAATAATGAAATACAAAAGTAGAAATTGGAAGAGCAAAATAATAGAACAGGGATTCCTGGGAATATCAAGATCTACACTTTTCTGTAAGAATTATAAAGCTTCACCCATGCCCCAAGATTGTCAGGAAAGGCCATATTTTCGAGTAAATGGATCAGTGTACGTTCGCGGTCAGTGGTACCACGGTGCAACATTTGGATGTAGAGCTCTCTCTCTCTGGATGGGAAATCAGACTGATAATAGCACCCAGCAGAAGTGTCAGGCTATATGGGATGAAAATATATCTAGATTAACTTGGGTGGAAACACCACCAACTCTCCGAGCAGGCAGAACACCAATTGTTTTCTTTTTATGTTTCAGAGGGAATGGAACAGTCCCCGTGGGAAGGAACATCAATTGCATCACCACAAAGTACAATGCCGATATGCAATGGGGCACCTCCAGTCTGATGGACTATTGGCAATGCGGAGAATGTCTATATTCGTGACTTCCTTCCGGATGGAAAGGTCTCTGTTCCTTAGTAACTATGCACACCCCCTCCCTGGTGATTCCAGGGATGGACATCTCAAAGTTATATGATCACCCCATGAGACGTCCAATGACTTTATTGCATCATCAGAAAAAGAGATATGCAGAGTACATGGGTACTACAACCTGGGAAGACATTCCACGAGAGCACAGGTTGTTTAATGATGCCCAATTGTTCTTTGGAAGCATCTTCCCCTTTGTTCAAGCAAAGGCCACGGCCCGCTGGCTGCAGATAACACGATGGGAACTGATGAAGACAATGCAACCGAAGATGGATTCAATGCAGTCAAGGAAGAGATGCGGGCTGTGAGAGTGATGCTTATGCAACATAGGTATGTGCTAGACTTGATGACGGCCATGGAGGGTGGGGTCTGTGCCAAGATCGGAACGGCCTGCTGTACATATGTGCCGGCCAACGATGCAGACAATGAAACAATCACAGAGGCCATACAGACTCTACATAACTTGCGGAAGCAGATGGCAGACGAGGGGGGTGCCCCCGATGGATGGTTTTCAGGATGGTTTGTATGGATGCATCCTGGTTATCAGGACTGATTAAGGGGTTATTCCTGATACTTGTGGTGATATTATTGATGTTCTGTATTTTCCAGTTAGTGGTAGGATGCTGCAAGAAGGTTAGCCAGAAGTTAGGTGGGATGTTCACTATCAGGGTAGCCAGGAACGTGAAGGAGGATGAGGATCACGTATATGTCCAAATGAATAAATGTAGTAGAGAGGGTGGAATAGTAGTTGAAAGTTCAACTAAAGGGGGGAATGTTACTGAAAATATAGAAAGAGAAGGCCCACTTTTGCTAATGCATGAGTTTGGGAGGAAAACGTGCAGAGTCATATATGCTCAGAGAGGAATACAGGCCCGAGTGCTCATGGCATCCAAGTAAAAGGTCAGTGCAGGAGGCAGAGAAGTGAGACAAGGCATAGTTATTCACAATGTAATTGCACGTAGAAGGGCCTAGAAGCTTGAATGGTCACAGGAACGGCACGCATTTCAAATCCACGTTCATAAGTAAAGGGAGTTTCAGGACAGGAACAATGAGCATTGATGCTTGAAGGCCAGCAGCTGTGTGAGGGAGGCCAGACAGACGGGGGTTCCAAGTCTGGAGTTAGAAAAGGAGGGAATACAGACAGCCTTTAGAACGTGAGATAAAAAAAAAAGGTATTGCCGTTTATTAAACAAAGGTGCACATGACAGATATGTAACCTTAGCTTTCCTGCAAACGTGTAATTAGACGCTTTTTCATGAGAAACGTGGCTTTATGCTGACGTAAGTAGTGATACAATGTACCAAACAAGTGCTTAAATAAAAAATGCATGACGAGTGATAAGACGCCTTCAAAGTGGCAAAAGCATATAAAAAGGGCTGCTTGAGTTGATGACTTTGAGTGCAGTTTCAGACTTAGAGCTGTGCTGGCCTCCCGGCCGTTATTCATAAATGCTCATATTAATTGCCAAACTGAGTCCTGTCGTTCTTTATTCGTGACCTGCCAACAAGATGCAGTGTCCAGATTCCCCATAGTGTAGTACGATGCAGTGCAGTGCACAGATTCCTAACAGTGCAGAAGGATGCAGTGGAGATTCCTTACTGCAATAAGATGTAGTTGTGTGTACAGATTCCTCTCAGGTGCAGATTTGGGGTCTGGGGGGGTCTGAAGATGAAGATAACTGCACAGACAGACAGGGGGTCCTTCCTCCACTGCAGCAGGTTGGACACAGAGGAAGAGGCCGGAAGTGATGTCACCATCCGCTGCTGGTGCTGTCTCTGCCGCCGCTGACCCGGAAGAGGAAACCCTTCTCCCTTTCATACAAAGTGCTCAGTGGATTTCATCAGCAGGCGAGGAGCGCCCTCCGGTGGCCGCTGACGGAACCGCCGCCTCCAGGCTCCAGCAGTGAATACATTTCACACAAAGAAGCATTTTGTGGCAGAAAGTCCTGGGAGTTCACATGTCACATGTCACAGACATGGATGTTTTTAAGACACACACAGTCCAAGTCCAGAGTCTCACACAGATGCTGTTAGGCTTCAGCTGGAGAAGAACAAGTCTACCACCTGCTACCTTAAGCAAACACAATGCACCATCTTTGTTTTTGTGTCTGTTTTATTTACTTTGCATGGAGGTCTGTATGTAAAACTACCTTCTCTGAGCTTACAAAGCAGTTGCCAAGAGTTCTTCCAAGAAGCTTTGGAAAACCAACAGTTTCCAAAACTATTTTTTATAAATGTCTTCCTTGAGCACAGCTGCAGTTGCATGTTTTTATTTCCTCAATGAATGAAATGTTTTTCCCTCTGGATAAACACCTCACCGCCCGCCTCAATGAGTGTCAAGAGTGTTCCCTTCTCATTCCCTCTAGAAACAGATCTACTCCTGACACTGACAGAAATACAGCTTTGATTGTTTCAAGGGTGAGAACGGGCTGAGGAAAGATATGTTTTACCAACAAATATGTTTGTGGATTTTTGCGAACTGTCAGGGCCCTCTCATCTCGGAACAGCTGTCCCCAGTATAAGATTGATTCACACAAAACCAATTGTGATTTAATCATTTTAACAGAGTAAAGCCAGGTTTTAAAACAACAAAAATGACTTGTATACGTGTGAAAAAAAGGCTATAGGTGTATTTACGTTCAAACACGGTGTGAATTGAACCCCCATGCTGTGCTAGGATTTGTGAGTGAGCCACACAAAGTTACTGAGATTCCTTCATATCCAGGCTTCTGATAATCTATGTAGACACTAGACAAAGCACAGGCTCCTGTTGGGCAGGTTTTCCAGTTTGACTGAAAGAGGTAAATTCAAGCTACATAAATGCTGACACACACTAATCATCCAGCCTGTCCGTATTTATATAGCACTGCTTCTCACCCTAGAGGGTATCCAGGCGCTGTGCTGCTGTCAGTGAAAGAGCCACATTGTGAGTCCCTTTCTGAAGTGGGTCAGCGAGGGTGAGGTACGGAGGTGGAGGGGGAGGGGGAGGTCGTTCCAGGATTTGGTGGCAAGGTGGAGACCTCCTGTGCGGCAGTGTTTGATGCGTGGTACCTGGGTGAGGGCTTGGTGAGAGGAGATCTGGGGGAATGGTGGAAGTTCAGGCAGTGGGTCAAGTAGGAGGGTCCTAGGTTGTGGAGGGAATTGTAGGCATGGCCGAGGAGCTTGAATAGACATCTTTTACAGATGGGAAGCCAGTGGAGGTTTATGAGGTGATGGGTGATGTGGGTCCTCCTAGACAAGTTGAGGGTGAGTCTGGGAACTGCGTTTTAGATTGTCTGGAGACTTCTCACGAGTACAGTGGTGGTGCCGGCATATAGTACATTGCTGTGGTCCAGGATGCTGCTGATGAGTGCCTGGATCATTGTTTACCTCATGTTGAGGGAGAGCCACTTCAGGATTTTGCGGAGCATGCAGAGGGTGTGGAAACATGCTGAAGCGACCAGGTTGACCTGGCGTTCCACGGACAGTTAACTGTCTCGGATGATGCAGAGATTGCGGACATGGTCTTTAGGATTGGGGATTGGTCTGTTGTGAGGTTACTTGAGCAGCTTTTTATGGGCACATTATTTTAGACATAGGCCAGCAGCTTGTGCTCTTTAGCCTAGTAACAATTAATTTTATTTTCTGAACAGAAGCTCTCTTCTACAGTGATATTTTATTTTCCTTTATCTCATACACTTTTAGCACAGAAACTTTCATTTTCTTTACTTTGCAATGCGGGTTCTGTGCTTTGCTCAATGCTGTCTCCAATATGTTGCTGGCACAAAGCGGAACACCACAATCTCTTCCACTTCACAGACACATACGTTTTCCCACATTAGGACATTTTCCCTAGAACACCAGCTGTTTCATTGTAAAACATCTCTGTGCCCCCTAGACAAACACCTTATCACTGAACTATATGCCTTTCTTATCTCACACTGCACACACAAATAATCTACTGGACAGAAAAGATGAGAATTAGAATTAGGCTACACACTCACCTACAAAGAATAGGAGGAGGTCTATTACCGGGCAAAGAACACATCACACAGCTCATCTAGCACAGAGACCGCTTTAAGATTGCTTCATGACGCCGACTCGCAATCAGAAATGCAACCTACAGTTGACTCCTGTGTGCTGGATGGGTTTTGGGATTACAGGGACATTACTGCACCTACTGTGGGGTTGCCTGAAGCTGGTCCAGTACTGGGGGTGCATTCGGATGCCACTGACAGGACCTCTGACGCCACTGACAGGACCTCTGACATGCAAATTCCGTGCTTCCCTGCGTACACACTAATGGGCTTATCTATCCCACTGGTCCAGCCCCTAAAATCTCTATGGGGCAGCGAGATGGCTCTCGTCCTAGGTGTGGCCCACAGACTATTCTCGCCCACTGGGGCACAGATACGGTTCTGAGCCACAGGATATGGCTGCGCAAACTGTGGCAAATACTAGACATGGAGAAACTATTACTAGCTACCGATACTAAACTAGACACATATCTGGAAATACGGGCTCCCTTTACAAGCATTCTGTCTGCAGAGTTCAATGAACTGACTTGCCCCAAATACCTTAAACTATTGCACCTGATTCTGGATTTAACAAACAATGCCACTGAAGCGGCCATGTACCTACAGAAAAGTGAGAAACCATGGGCCTGAGAGACCAGAAGGGTTGCTAAGAAAGAATTGCAAAGTGAATGTTGCCTAAGTTTTTATAAATAACAAGTAAACGAAGGGGGAAGGGATGAGGGCTGTTGAGCTTGGGTCTTGTTTTATTCTTATGTCACATCTTAGCGAATGGCTGCCAGCCGCGGGTTGTAGGCAAAAATATGTGTCCTTCATATGTGGCGTTATGTTTACAGACTAATAGAAGAAAATGATCTATAGACAGGGAGAGGAGCTAGGTGTCTAAGGAAGTCCAGAATCTGTCAATCTGCAGCCTGATGGATATTCAGTCCAACCTCCTCAAAACTGTGGCGAGTGAGATCAGAAGACCTACCAAGCCCTGGGTGTGGGGAGGTCCTTTATTGTATCAAAGGATGGAGGGATATGTCCTCCCTAGAAAACAATGCAAGCAACATGGCTGCTCCTCTGGCTTCTTGTGGTCCACAAGATGGAGAAGCGGAAGATGAGTAAGTGATACGAAGGGTAGGGACAAAGGATTGACTACAGGGCCAACCTCCATCACCCCCAAAGGGAAATAAAAACCCATTAAGAGGGTGCAGTTTCGATTGGCAAGTATAAAACTACTGTGAGCATGCCCAGGGCCAAAGAGGCCAGTAGCATAGGGCTGAAACATGTTGGCGAATCAAAGGGTCAGAGGGCCATAATATCCTTAATCCCCTATACAGTTGTTTGTTTTAATCTTTCCCATTCACCCGCTAATAAAGGGGTGCCTAGGGAGTGAATGAGGCATTTTTAATTGACACCCCCCGTAGATAATATCATAAAAATTGCTTCCTGGAATATGGTTGAACCTTCGCTGGTTTGTAGGGTCAGGGTGAACCCGATGATGAAGCATGCCTCTATTAGAGTGGGTGAAGGTTATTATTTTGACACTTGTTCCCTCTTTTTCTAAATTGCTGTACGGGTGTCGCATGTCTCTTTATCTCTTTAAAAGAGTCTCTGCTGACAGAGGAATGCTAAGATGGTGATTATGTATTCAGTCAAATCGCCATAATACATTTTGTTTAACAGAATGTCTTTGGCCCCCCAGCGTCAACCATTACCCTGCTGACAGTCGAACCAGGTCATGTGGAGTCTGGTGCTATCTCTGTCCTCTTTTAAAACATTGTATACCGATCCGTAAATACCACTGGTCCTTCAAGCCACAGCTGCAGTTGGTTACAAGCTACACACCAAGTAAAACGAAGACCTTTTAAGAGACTGCTTTCATGCGTCTGACTTATCTGGTCACAGCATTCACCCACAAATGAACCAGTACACAGAATGTAGCTCCCCACACCGCACTGTAAGAGAGATGGGTGCTACTCAAGGGTGAACACATTTCCCTGCCTATATGTGTCCTATTAGTATACCATGACTATTGCTGAAAGGCATCAGAGCTTTGTACATGGTCCAAGGCAAAGAGTCAATGTGTGATTAGAGGGTAGATGGTTCCTAAGAGTGAAAGAGGACTGTTAATGCGTTACAATGTGATATTCTTCAAAGTGGAGCATTTTCAGCACATTCTGTTACAATCTGAAGCTCTGACAATTTCATATATGTCAGAATTATTATTCCTATTACAGCACTTTCTGCCTTGAGAAGGTCCATCCTCGACCAGTATGTCGCCAAAACGTATGCTGAATTTATCGATGTCTAGGAACACTAACAACATATCCTGTGTCAAACCTCACATATTTACCTGATACAAAGAACAACATAAAGTGATAAACTAAGGAAAAAGTACCCGGGAAAATTGCTGCAGATTAACATAACTTGAAAAGAAATTAAAAACTACATAACCATGGGTGTGTAACTTGGATGCCTATTATTTCTCAATATAGCCCTTGGTTGTTATTGCGATCCATTGCTCACATTATCATGCGCACTAGTAGAGAGGGGAGCCCGGGGTGTCTGATCACTGAAGCTCATTTAAATACAAAGGGGGGGCAGCCTGTTCACAAAGCACAACACAACGTGTTTATGTGACATGCTTGTACACAGCAGAGGGCACAGTGACTCTGGTAACAGTGCAAGTGTTGTTATGACATGAGCGGGCAGTCTTAGTTGTTTAGACCTGAAGGTAGGAAGGGCAGCAGCTTTAGCAATTTCAACTGTTTGAGAGAGGGTGCAAGTCTCTGATTCTGGGGCAAAGCTACCAGTAGCCACCCTCATGGCCTCTGCTTTCTGCACCTACAGTCTGGTGCACATTCTGTATAAACCAGTAACTTTGTCAGCTTGATAGTCTGGTGTCTGGAATCAGCCTGCTTTGCTTTTCCCATACTTTGGCCAGTAAAGGTAAGTGTGTTTTTCACTAATGTGCCCTTAGCTCGCTTTTGGTAACGTGGCTTCAGCAGTAAGGCCTAAAGCACACTCAAGGGTAAAACAAATCAGTGGAAGTCAGAAATGTCAATACAATGTAATTAAATGAGATACAGACATTCAACATTCAAAGCAAGTTTAGATAAACAGGATTATTTAATAGTTACTCAGAAGCAAAAACAAAAGTATATATGTGATTTAAGGATTATTAATTAGCAAAAACAACTGACCTAAAGGAAATACAGGATACAGTTAGTCACATATTCAACATCACAAACAATCAGTATACACAACAGTAGCTGCCTCGCTAGCCAGTCCCGAAGGGGCACTGGTGAGTCTGGGCTCCGGTGATGATTAACACTGGAATTTGATGCCAGATTTTGGGCTCAGTCAGTCTCAGAAGGTGATGAGCTGCACAGAAGTGGCTTGAAGTGTAAAATGCCCAGAAGGTAGTGTTGGGCCGTCCAGTTGAACCTGAATCTACGGCCACCAAAACGCATCAAATGTCAGGCACTGAAAACAGCTGCAAAGTCGTTAGAGGTCCCAAGTTATGGAGATGGGTCAAACTTGATGATCTGAACCAAAGCACAGAACGTGGTGTGGGAACAAGCGCCATACTGGAGCTCACGCTGATGGTTTGAACATGAAACTTGTAACCATCATGGTATATCACTGCAGGTTCAAACGTCGATCCGCTATTCCACCCATATCCCAGTTATCCAAGTGAAAAGGTAGAATACCACTGAAGGCAGATCAAGGTGCAGGAATCTCGGGTTTTGGGCTCTTGGTGCTTACATTGTCGTCATACAGCCAGGATAAAACAAAAACTGCACATGAAGAATAAGAGAACCTCAGAACCACGTAACAGCAAATGACATTTCAGCACCAATGTGGTGGTAAATACAACAAGGTCTGGTAAAAGGAAGAGAAGGGAAAATATAAAAGCAAATCATGATAACATGGTTAACAACACGGAGACATTACCTGATCCTACTACTGCAATATCAGATCGCTGCTACAAGAGGCTCTCAGGGGGCCCAATGATGTAGCAAGTCCAGGAGAATTACTTCAATATCAGATCGCTGCTACAAGAAGCTCTCAGGAGGTCCAGTGATGCAGCAAGTCCAGGAACATTACTCCAATATCAGATCGCTGCTACAAGAGGCTCTCAGGAGCCCAGTGATGTAGCAAGTCCAGGAACATTACTCCAATATCAGATCGCTGCTACAGGAGGCTCTTCACCTGGCTGTGCAACACAGCTTGGGTGGGGAGTTCTAAGTGCGCATGTTGTTTTGGCGAAACCAACATGGGCACTTACAGTGCACCCACCACTCCTCCCTGGCTGCTGCTGACTCACATGATGGCCCCACCATTGACCCTGAGGACTGGCTGTGGCTGAGTAAGTGAAAAATAAAATGATAATAAAACAGTGTTATTATCATTTTATTTTTCTGCTGCCTGTTAGCAGTGGGGTGACGCTCCTCCGCCATAACAGAGGGGCTGCACCTCAGAAGTACTATAAATGTACAACACAGATTATTCATGAGACTATCTAGGATGTATCTGATGTGATTCTAAAGCTTGTGAAACTTTCCCCAGCAGTTAGGAAGCAAGTTCCATTTGTAGCAAAAAGGAAATGGAAAGAGGCCACTAAATGGATCTTTATAATACTAGGTTGTGTCTCTTTGGAACAGAAGTCAGTAGGCCTATTTCTGGTTTTACCAAGAAGGGTTTGTGTATGGTTGGCCTTGTCTGTAGTGGTACAAAGACTGGAAAATGATGTGATGGGATGTTGCTGACATTAGCTACCAGACCTTTAATTTTTCTCAATCATTAACTCTAAGTGGCACAGAGATGGACAGACTCTGTAGGTCTCCCAGAGACCTACGACAAAGGGACTCCTGCTGCAGCTCCCTGGTGAGGCTCATTAAGGCTGGAAACAGTTTGAGGTTACTTGCATTCTAGATCATAGGGGCGTGGCCTCAAAGTTCAGGATCGACAGGACCTTGTGAGTAAGAGCCATGGCTTATTAACACTCAGGGAGGAAAGCACACCTAATGGAATACGGGCACAAATAGTTATTAAGAAATGAGATTGAATCAATCATTTCCATCCCTCGCTGTGTGATTGTCTCAGTAAGCAGTTTGAGGGACAATCAATGGATTGATGTCTTTGAGAAGCTGCTTCATATGAAAGTTTTGCAATGTTAGAACCTTCATCCCAGTGTTGACAGTGTGCACCTTTGCCACATGGTCTCTCTCATGTACAGGGAGGTTAAATTTACGACAGATCTTTGTGTCACATTGAGAGAACTAGAACTGACTGGAGCTGGACCGAAGTCCTGAAGCAGGCAACATGGGCATTGAGTTTTCGCTTAGACGTAGAGAGCTGGAAAAAAAAAAAAAGTCTTATGAATTTAGCAAATACCCTAGCAATTACAAAAACACAACCTTATATTACATGGAATATTCCACATAGAGTTATGTGATTTTGGATGCTGCTTCGCCAGGGTTTGCTCCCCTTGACTTCGCTACTGGCAAAATGGCACAGTACAGCTAAAGAGTGCAATTTTTCCCTTGCTGAAACTCAAGATTTAATCCATGTATTATTTGTCTTCCCTGTTCTGGCCTCATCCCGGCGTTAATGGCTAAAACCAATTTGTCTTCAGCTCTCTCTGTCGTCCGCATCTGAGTTCCTCTGAGCCTTGTATGATCCACCTAATGAATTATTTTGTTTCAGAATTTTTAATTTTTTCAAATGTTTTTTATATTTATTCTAAGTGTATATGCTGAAAAGCAAGTTAACTGATTCATAAGTAAACAGGTATTGGGTGTTATATGAGACAAAATAATTAGGTGGTTCCGGTGTAATTATGCTTTTTAACTTGGATCTCATAAGGGAGGGGGCAATAGTGTCCGTCATATTCCCATATGTGGGGTTTTGGGGTGAGGTCGGACAAGGCAAATAACATTTCCATTAGTCTGTAACTTCATGATTTACACGTGGCTTAGGAGGCGAGGCACCTCAATAAGAAGCACACAAGGAAGAACTGGGTTTGGCCTCTGAATATTCCACTTTGTGCACACGTTTATATTTGGAGTATTATGGGCAGATCGGAAACCTTTTAGACTGTCTGTGTTCGTATACATTGTATTCCACAGCTTCGTTTATATTGTTTTATTTATACCTTGGCACTCAACACTTTTAGGTCAAATATGGCTGGTAATGACCATAGATTGCCCAATATTCTTGCACTTAACGATATTCTAATTGCACTGATGCCAGTATTTGCACCATTTTCCTTTTTATACTGTTATAAGAGTAAAGCTACGTGCAACTTCAAGTTCAGAAAAAGTATTGTTGTGCACTTTTATGGAACTTTTTTACTGTAAAAAGTTTAAACATGTCCAATTAGATTTTAGGTGTAAAGAGTGGTAGAGACGAAAGTATTTTTTATTGTTTATTCTTATGTGGACCTCAATTGAGTTCCAAAACATAAATAAAAATTGAATTTAATTCAGAGAACTGATAATATTTTACTGGTTGTGGGTTCCCTTCTGTTGAATCAAATTGAATCTCTTACTGAAGCGTTCCTGGCATTTAGAGCAAGGATAATGTTGTTGTTTCTTGTATGAGTTCTTACATGCTTAGCAAGATCAGATTTCTGTATATAGCTGGCCCAGTATTCAGATCACTGATAAGGTCTTTGACCAGTATGAGTTCTCTCATGGTGAGTGAGACTGGTTTTAAGTCTGAAACTTTTGCAGCATTCAGAGCACTGATAAGGTTTTTCACTAGTGTGGATTATCCCATGCCGAATGAGACTGGTCTTAAAAACTGAAGCTTTTTTGGCACTCTGAGCACTCATAAGGTTTTAGTGCAGTGTGCATTCTCTCATGTTGAGTGAGATTATCTCGCCGACTAAAGCTTTTCTGGCATTCTGCACACAGATAAGGTTTTAGCCCAGAGTGTACACGCTCATGTTGAATGAGACAGATTTTCCGCCTGAAGCTTTTCTGGCACTCAGAGCACTGATAAGGTTTTTGCCCAGAGTGTAAACGCTCATGTTGAGAGAGACGGGTTTTCAGCCTGAATCTTTTATGGCATTCAGAACACTGAAATGGTTTTAGCCCAGTGTGGATTCTCACATGCTGTGTTAGACGCCATTTGTGCTTGAAGCTTTTTCGGCATTCAGAGCAGTGATAAGGTTTCTGGCCAGTATGGGATCTCTCATGTGTAATGAGATTGCCTTTATCACTGAAACGTTTTTGGCATTCAGAGCACTGATACGGTTTTTGTCCAGTGTGAGTTCTCTCATGTTGAGTGAGACCAGATTTCCGACTGAAGCTTTTCCAGCATTCAGAGCAGTGAATAGGTTTTTCCCCAGTGTGAGTTCTCTCATGTTTAGTGAGGCTTTGTTTCAATTTGAAACTTTTCTGGCATTCGCCACACTGAAATGGTTTGTACCCAGCATGGATTCTCTCATGCTGAATTAAACTAGCTTTTTCACTGAAGCTTTTTTGGCATTCAGAGCACTGATAAGGTTTTAATCCAGTGTGAGTTTTCTCATGATAAGCAAGACCAGATTTCTGACTGAAGCTTTTCCTGCATTCAGAGCACTGATAAGGTTTTTCCCCAGTGTGATTTCTCTCATGTTTAGTGAGGCTTTGTTTCAATATGAAACATTTATGGCATTCACCGCACTGAAATGGTTTGTACCCGGTATGGATTCTCTCAAGCTGAATTAAATTGGCTTTCTGACTGAAGCTTTTTTCGCATTCAGAGCACTGATACGGTTTTAGTCCAGTGTGAGTTTTCTCATGATTAGTGAGACCAGATTTCTGACTGAAGCTTTTCCTGCATTCAGAGCACTGATAAGGTTTTAACCCCGTGTGAGTTCTCTCATGTCTGGTGAGACTTAATTTGGAATTTAAGCTTTTTTGGCACTCAGAGCACTGATAGGGTTTGTGCCCAGTGTGGACTCTCACATGTTGAATGAGAGAGGACTTTTGGCTGAAACCTTTCTGGCACTCGGGACACTGATAAGGTGTTTGTCCAGTGTGAGTTCTCTCGTGTTTAGTGAGGTGGGATTGATAACTAAAGCTCTTCTCACATGTATTGCACTTATTTGAGTTGTGTGTCTCTCTAAGTTGGGTTTGTTTTTGGACACATGTCATGTTAAGACTGAATCTGATTCCTAACTGTGTACTCGATTATGTTACACTCAGCAACTTCTAAAATACACTAGAGATGCTCTTCTTAACATTTGTATTTAACTAATGATAGCTTTCAATGGGAGATCAATTTTCCTACATTTAAAGGCAGCCTATCTAACTTGCCCTAACAACTTTCACCAAGGAGCCCCCTTTTTTTAATTAAGATTACCCTCAGAGAGTTATTGTCTACATGGGATTAAAACATGCAAGGGTGATTTTATGAATTATCCATAGCATAACACTGGTCCCTTTTAAACTTCCTGTCACCATGAGAAACCAGAAAGTACACAATCAACTTTGGAGGTTTGGCACAACTGGAAACACCTTTGATCAACCCAAGAGACAGGGGTAAGGAAAATCTTTTCATATGGAAAATGATAATGCAGTGTGTTTGCTGTAATGGGATGTGAGAAAGAACATTTACCATTACTTTCTTTCAAATAATGTTTTCTCTCCTTTAGAAATTCAGGAGACTTAGACAAAAGCTTGTTCTTTTAAACTGATGTACGGATGAGGTTTTGTTGGAGAGGGTTTTGTGTCTCCAGAGGATTTACCGTCAGACAGAATGTGCAACACGTATTATTCCCAAGTGCACAACATGGATATCAATTGTCACCAACGTTTTTCGTTCCATCAACCTTGAAATGTTCCCTTCAAGGAATATTGTTATGATTAGTAGTTGCAGCAGATTTAAAATTTACTTGCGCGTACAATTAATACTTCAGAGGTTATTCGATCCTAATAAATGACACTTGGTAAATGTTTCTTATGATTGTACTTCAAGGATTTCACAACAAATAATGAATGGAAGAAATTTGAGAAATCACTTTCGCGTTCAGCAGTTTCGTCTGCCCCAAATTCATCACCATTCCTGGCACAAAGAGTTTGTCTGTTCTTTAGAGATCTAGAATGTTTCTACATTCTTTTTGGCATGTTTCACTAAATTACAACATTTCTTTTTCTGTTCGTGCTTCAGTAACCTGTAAAAATAGAGTGAGAGATTGTAAATGGACACAAAGAATATTATTCATGACTGTTTTCTTTGTAGAAAAAAAACATTTACAGAGATGAGGTAGAAAATCAGTTTGAGTTGCATTTCTGACGGGGAAACAGCTCTCGGACACTGTGTAGATGGGGGTTTGGAACCACTGGAACCAGGCTGTGAGAGCAGAAGTAGTGAATAGTGAAGAAAGAAACACAAGTTACACATACATTGTGACATACATTCTCAGAAGCATCCAACACAACAATGTACTTTTTCTGTGACAGTGACTGGCATCACAGTAAGGTATTTTCCCACCTTTGATGAATTATCAGATATTGTGTACTCCTTTGCCCACTTAGAGGTTTAATAAACTCCTTATTTCAACGATCCATAGAGGTACATTTTATTGAACAAAGGAGTTGGCCTTGTACTCAGTACTTTAAATGCCACTGTCTGCTGCGGCCTTGTGCAGTTAGCTCAGTGGAGTTCACCATTACAAACTGTGGGGAAGATAAGGGCTTACTTGGTGGCCTGGAACTCGTCCTTCAACAAGACCTGGGTACTGCAACACCTGAAAAAAAGGAAGAAAAAAACATCATGAACAGTAAGGCAATCAAAACAAGATAAGAAAATAGAAACACCAAACAAACAGAGGAAAGAGAAAAGGGACTATCTTCCACAGACAAAACAGACAGCGCACCCACTGGCTGAACAAGGTCTGAGTTAACATACAGCGCATCCACTGGCTGAACAAGGTCTGAGTGAAGAGACCGCACACGTACAGGCTGAACAATGTCACAGTGAACGGACAGCGCACCCACAGGCTGAATAAGATCTGAGTGAAAAGATAGCACATCCACGGGTTGAGCAAGGTCGGCGTGAATATACAGCACACCCAGAGGATGAACAAGGTCTGAGTGAACAGACAGCGCATTCACAGGCTGAACAACATCTGAGCGAATTTACAGAACGCCCACAGGCTGAGCAAGGTCTGAGTAAGCATACAGCACACCCACAAGCAGAGGAAGGTCTGAGTTAACAGACAGCGCATACACAGGCCGAACAAGGTCCGAGTGAACATAAAGCACACCCACAGGCTGAACAAGGTCTGAGTGAACAGACAGCGCATACACAGGCCGAACAAGGTCTGAGTGAACATAAAGCACACCCACAGGCTGAACAAGGTCTGAGTGAACAGACAGCGCACCCACACGCTGAACAAGGTCTAATTAAACATACAGCACACCCACAGGCTGAACAAGGTCTGAGTGAACAGACAGCACATGCACAGGCTGAATAGGGTCTGAGTGAACATGAAGCGCAGCTATAGGCTGGACAAGGTCTGCATGAACATACAGCGCACCTACCTGCTGAACAAGGGCTCAGTGAACAGACAGCGCACCCACATGCAGTACAAGGTCTGAGTGAATAGACCCTACACGCACAGGTTGAACAAAGTCTGAGTGAACAGGCAGCACACCCAAAGGCTAAACAAGGTCTGAGTGAACAGACAGCGCATCCACAGGCTGAACAAGGTCTGAGTGAACAGACAGCACACCAACAGGCTGAACAAGGTCTGAGTGAACAGACAGCGCATCCACAGGCTACACAAGGTCTGAGTGAACAGACAGCGCACCCACTGGCTGAACAAGGTCTGAGTGAACAGACAGCGCACCCACAGGCTGAACAAGGTCTGAGTGAACAGACAGCGCATCCACAGGCTGAACAAGGTCTGAGTGAACAGACAGCGCACCCACTGGCTGAACAAGGTCTGAGTTAACAGACAGCGCACCCACAGGCTGAACAAGATCTAAGTGAACATACAGCACACCCTAGGTTGAACAAGGTCTGAGTGAACATACAGCACACCCTAGGCTTTAACAAGGTCTGAGTGAACATACAGCACACCCTAGGTTGAACAGGCGCTGAGTGAACACAGAGCACACGCACAGGCTGAACAAAGTCTGAGTGAACATAAAGCACACCCTCAGGCTGAACAAGGTCTGAGTGAACATAAAGCACACCCTCAGGCTGAACAAGGTCTGAGTGAACATACAGCGCACCCTCAGGCTGAACAAGGCCTGAGTGAACATACAGCGCACCCACAGGCAGAACAAGTTCTGAGTGAACATACAGCACACCCACAGGCTGAACAAGGTCTGAGTGAACATACAGCACACCCACATGCTGAGTAATGTCTGAGTGAACAGACAGGGCACCCACAGGCTGAACAAGGTCTGAGTGAACATACAGCGCACCCACAGGCTGAACAATGTCTGAGTGAAGACACAATACATGCATAGGCTGAACAAGGTCTGAGTGAACATACAGCACACCCACAGGCAGAACAAGTTCTGAGTGAACATACAGCACACCCACAGGCAGAACAAGTTCTGAGTGAACATACAGCACACCCACATGCTGAGTAATGTCTGAGTGAACAGACAGGGCACCCACAGGCTGAACAAGGTCTGAGTGAACATACAGCGCACCCACAGGCTGAACAATGTCTGAGTGAAGACACAATACATGCACAGGCTGAACAAGGTCTGAGTGAACATACAGCGCACCCTCAGGCTGAACAAGGCCTGAGTGAACAGACAGCGCACCCACAGACTGAACAAGGTCTGAGTGAACAGACAGCGCACCCACAGGCTGAACAAGGTCTGAGTGAACATACAGCACACCCACAGGCAGAACAAGTTCTGAGTGAAGACACAATACATGCACAGGCTGAACAAGGTCTGAGTGAACAGGCAGCACACCCACAGGCTGAATATGATCTGAGTGAAAAGACAGCGCATACACAGGCTGAACAAGGTCTGAGTGAACATAAAGCACACCCACATATTAGTATAGGAATTTTTGTCTTGGATTGGGGTACGCCATACTGATAAGAAGGACATGGAACATAGAAGCCATCTCATGCCACCCCTTGTTGGAAATATGTGTGAACATGTTATTTTTCGTTTATTTGTAGGATCTGTTGAAAGCTGATGAATTAAAATACATTAACAATAAAAATGGAAATCGATTGTGGTTTTTTGTGCAATGAACGAGCTATGTGTGGACATTATTAAGGTTAGTGTGGGACCAGATCTATAATATAGGTAACACATATACACATGTTTTTATTCGGGTTGTTTATGATTTGACTTTCCTTATGTTCTTTTGGTACTTAGAGATTTGGATATCATTTGGAGATTGAAGTGATAAATGGAAAGATCAAGGTATTTTCCCCCGAATTAATTTTGGGGTGATATGAAGGTTTCTCTATTATTGGTGATTTACTATCACAATTACATCTAATACTATCCCTATCACCTATACTCACCAATTTACTCTTGTATCAATCTTGAATACTGATATGGGATGTAGGTTTCTCTGTGGCACATTTTTCAGTTTAGTTTGTGACACATTTTTGGTGAAAATTGACTAACTTTGGTTTTCTTTTTAGTTTTTGGAGTTATTATTACATTTTGGATGTTGTAATGTTTAATTATTAATACAATTTTTTTAATTGTGGTTTATCAGCCTTGAAGAAGTCCAATGTGTGGACGAAACACGTGTCGGCTGATGTTATATGTGGATTCAACAAATACCATCCGGTTTTATTGATCTAAGCTCACTTCTGTGTTAGCTATTTGACAATGGACTTTCATTGTATTAATTTACATTATGTTTTGTGTTATTGGATTTTCATTTGTGGTTTAGTATTGTATGTTATTTATTATTGTGAATAATTTTTTCATTATATAAAATTAGGAGAACCTCCATTATTTGAAGTGATTAACAATATATGAGTATATATGGATTGTGTACAATTTATTACAGTTTATTAATTATATAGTCATTTTTGATTTTTGACTACCAATATCCTAAAAAAAAAAACCTGTTAGTGCTCCGCTAATAATTTTTTGTTTGGCTCTATTGTTACGGTCTTTTCTTTTAGAAAAACCTGAAAAGCACATCTGGGCAACGGTGTGCATTAGTGTATGAGCACCACTTAAAGGGTACATATACTTGGGAAAATTAGGGAATGTGCATTGATATTGTTGTTTAGTGTTGCCAAGCTTTTGTTTTTCTCTTGTAACTAATTGATCATTTTGCACTTCCCTCCCTTTTGATTGTTACTATTACTTTGCTATATCAATTCAAAATGATGACTTTTGAAGATGATAGGGATAAAAATGTTCATGAAATGTTTTCACAGGGTTCAAGTGATATGAACAAATCCCTTTAAAGGGGCTAATCGTCCAGAGGGTATGAGATTGAAATATGTACGTTTAGAAAAATTAAGAAAACAGGAATTATCTCGGTGGTGGGATGCAACTGTTTAAAAAAAATACATTGCAGACAAAAAAGTACCACGAGGTTTGAGAATAGTCATATTTCCCTCCTTTGATGATCTTTCACCGAAACACATGTCAGATTGGGAGCAACTACTTTTTGAAGCTTCCAAAGGAATGATGACCATTCTAGTACAAAATGCAGAGGAAAAGAGGGAAAGTTTATTGAAGGAAATTCAAGAGCTTGAAACTGAGATCCTAGCCCTCAACCTACCGGAGGTGAAGGAAAAAAATGATAAAATTCTAAAAGACATGTTGGATAAACATCAATTTTATATAAAAAATAAAAAGTTATCCAAAATACAGAGGGATGACAGGGACTATGCAAATGATAGAGTCTATACGTTTGCGAAACGATTTGACGATTTTTCTAATAAAGTACATGCTACCAATATACAGGGGCAGGCAGTACCAACAACTAATGGTTCAGATTTTTCTATTACATCAGAGGAATTTGATACAACCAGTATATCAAGTGATACTTCAAGTAGAGTATCCAATGAAGATCAGATGGCTTCCACTAGTTTGTTACAGGAAGCAAAAAGATACAGACTAGGCAACAAAAGGAAATTTCACAATCAGCCACGTCCCAATCAAAGAAAAGAACCCGTAGAGGAAAAAGGAGAGGGAGACAACAAAGGACAAACAGGTTTGGGTGTGCAAACCAGAGCAGCCAGGAACAAAATAAAAAACAATTGACTTCGACAGGTTTGTCGACAGGAATCGACAATCATGACTGCAATGACATTTCTATATGACACAAATACATATAGATTTGTTTAAATTTTTACGACAACTTAAACTTAAACAATATTTTGCGGATAAAACTGACATACAAACCACAGATACATCTGAAATTGCTGTCAGTACTTATTCCATAAGAGATATTATGGATATTGAACTTCTATTGACCTTGGATGACATGAACCAGGATAGTTTTAATAGAAAGAAACTATTAGAAGATCTTAAAGTTGTACAAGATTTGACACTAAATAGCGGCCTTAAGCTAAAGTCTCTTTTCATTCCCAGTCTACCAAGTAATAACGTGATAGATACCTTTGGCAAAATGGTCAAAGAGGATCTATATAGATTGGAAAATCAAATTAAAAAAGGTCAATGTCACAAATCTTATAATCTGACTCTTAAACAAAAATCAGCCTTAAAAGAACTTAATGATAATCAAAATATAGTCATCAAAGAGGCTGATAAAGGTGGCAATAATGTCATCCGAAATAGAACAGATTATGTCAAAGAAATAGACAGACAGCTTATGGATAGTGCTGCATACATCAAATTACAGACCAATCCCTTACAGAAGATTGTAATGAATCTGGAAAGATTGTTACGAATATGGCGAGAAGAAGGTTTGATTTCTGATTCAGAATTCAAATATATATTCAATCCATATCCTATATCACCATGTATATATTTCTTGCCGAAATTACATAAAAGTAGAACAGCACCTCCTGGTAGACCTATAATATCAGGAATAGGGGCACCTACGGAAAGACTTTCCGAATTCATTGACGGCTATTTACAATCTGTTGTTAAAAATATACCCTCATATTTACAGGACACAAAGGATGTCCTTGCGAAATTAGAGGATATAGGGGGTCATTACAACATTGGTGGTATAAGGCGCTTACCACCGTGCAGAAGACCGCCAATACACCGCCGCGGTAGACCGCCACAGCTATTATGACACACATCACGGAATCCGCCGAAATGCAGACACCCACACAACACCGCCACACCAAAGGTCAGCGATAAACTGGCAGAAACACATCCTCCACCTCGACGCCAACAGAAACACGCCCATGCCATTACGACCCACAAATCCACACGGCGGTCTTTCAACCGCGGTATTCCATTGGCGGTACACACCGCCGCGCTCAAAATACAAACACATCTCCAAAACACCGCCACATTGGACAATTCCAAATACACACACCTGATACACATACACACACCACTCCCACACACCCAATACTATATAAAACACACACCCACATCACCCACAAACCCCTACGACCACAATTCACAAACGAAGGCCAGAGAGATAGCACAGAACAGACAACCCCATCACACAGAGGCATACAACACCATCACCCACGCAACATCCAAGCACAAAACACCACATACCACTACACTCACCACACTCATCAACACATACACCACCCCACACATCCCACACACCACCCCACGTCACGCCAAAGACACCCCTGCGTCTCCGAGGAGGAGCTCAGGGTCATGGTGGAGGAAATCATCCGGGTAGAGCCACAGCTATTTGGCTCACAGGTACAGCACACATCCATAGCCAGGAAGATGGAGCTATGGCAAAGTATAGTGGACAGGGGCAACGCTGTGGGACAGCACCCAAGAAATAGGGAGGACATCAGGAAGAGGTGGAACGACCTACGGGGGAAGGTGCGTTCCACGGTATCCAGGCACCACATCGCAGTACAGCGGACTGGCGGCGGAACCCCACCTCCTCCCCCTCAACTAACAACATGGGAGGAGCAAGTCTTGTCCATCTTGCATCCTGAGGGCCTCGGAGGAGTCGTTGGAGGAACGGACACTGGTAAGTCTAATCTTAACCATCATAACCCCCACCCTACCTGCATGATATCACACACCCCCACCCTCAAACACTCCCCTATCACCCCAAATCCTCACCTATCTACCCATGACACCAACCACCCATCCCAACCCCAACACCTGCATGACATAACTAAGCATGGACACCCATCACCAAAGCATGCCCACTGCACAGACCCACAACACCCCCCAACCATCAGCACACAAGCCCCCACACAGGAATGCCTGCACTGGGGCTCACGAACACCCAACCATTGCACACCATGAAACACACACATGCAATAATCATGTACTTATACCCCCGCAGGAACGTCACCACACCAGAGGGTCCAGACAACACCACTCCACCCCCAGAAGAGGCCCACAGTGACAACAGCAGCTCTGCCCCACTGGATCTTGATGACCAGCCCGGACCATCGTGGGCCTCAGGACAGTCGGTTCCCCTTGCCCAGCCACAGCCCAACACCGAGCTTACACCCTCTGGTAACACCAGCACAGCACCCACCCAGCGGGCCCAAACCTCCCTACCCAGGACAGGTCAATCAGCGGTGTGTCCACCACTACAGGGCACCCAGGCTAACCCACCACCCCAACAACAACAGGGACCTGGGGGCAGTGGTAGTGGGCACACGGTCCAGGGGACGGAGGCACAGGAACACAGGGGAACTGGGAGGGCTGCTGTGCGACAGAGGGAGGACAGGCCAAGGGAACCAACTCTCAACGAGGCCCTCTCCTCCATCATGGGAGCATACCACCACTCCCAGGAGACGGTGGCCACGGTCCTGGACAAGTTGCAGGAGACCCTGCGTCTGCAGGAGGAACAATATTTGGGGTTCAGGGAGGAGCTCAGGACCATCGGCTCCGCCCTTGGCACCATCATAGGGGTGCTGACGGACATTCAAAAGACCTTGAGGGACACCGTGGCACTCCAAGGGGCCCCTGACACTAGCCACGACGATGAAATGCCCACCATCTCCGCCGGCGCTAGTGGACAGGACGCCCCGCCACAGGACCACCACACCAGCACCCCATCCCCTGCAGACGGACAACCATCACGCAAGCGGGCCCTGAGATCCAGGAACAGGACAGAGCAAGATGGCAAGACCCCCGCCAGGAAATAAGACCACCCTGTTTGTCCCACTTTGTTACCCTGCCCAAATCGGAACTGACCTAGCTCCACTTCCAATGCCCAGATGTGCAATGTACCTGTGAGACTAATAGACTGGACTCTGCCATGGACATTCCTCCACCATCACCCATCACCATTTTACAACCCCCCTTCATTTTTTTACACTTAAATAAACACCCTTGAAACACTAAAAACAAATGGAGTCAGTCTATGATTTGTAAATCTGTTTTATCAATTACAGTTTCATAATGGGTTACCCATTGGAAGGCTAACATACCTATGTCACACATCACAAGCCCTTCAAGGATGCAAACAGTTGACACGTAGGTTACCACATTTGTGAAACTGAAATGGAAGGGGACAACTCAGCTAACAAATAGTGAGTGAAATGTCGGTACAGGATAGAGGTAGATGTGTGAAAGTTAATGTAATGGTAAAAGTGAAAATGTTCTCACCTGTGTCTCACTGGAAATATTGCTGTATGACTGACTCCCTGTTGTCGTTTTTGTCTTCCTCAGCTTCATCCTCATCACTGTCCACAGGCTCCACAGCTGCCACAACACCGTCATCTGGATCATCCTCCTGCAGAAAAGGCACCTGGCGTCGCAATGCCAAGTTATGGAGCAGGCGATGATGATGTCGCACACCTTCTTCGGTGAGTAGAATAGGGATCCACCTGTCATATGGAGGCACTTGAACCTGCCCTTCAGGAGGCCGAAGGTGCGCTCGATAACCCTCCTAGTCCGCCCATGGGCCTCATTGTAGCGTTCCTCTGCCCTGGTCCTGGGATTCCTCACTGGGGTCAATAGCCAGGAAAGGTTGGGGTAACCAGAGTCCCCCAATAGCCATACACGGTGCCTCTGGAGTTGACCCATCATATCAGGGATGCTGCTATTCCGCAGGATGTAGGCGTCATGCACAGAGCCAGGGAACATAGCATTTACCTGCGAGATGTACTGGTCTGCCAAACAGACGATCTGGACATTCATTGAATGATAACTCTTCCTGTTCCTGTACACCTGTTCACTCCTGCGGGGGGGGACCAGAGCTACATGGGTACCATCAATGGCACCTATGACGTTGGGGATATGTCCAAGGGCATAGAAGTCACCTTTCACTGTAGACAAATCCTCCACCTCAGGGAAAATGATGTATCTCCTTACGTGTTTCAGCAGGGCAGACAACACTCTGGACAACACGTTGGAAAACATAGGCTGGGACATCCCTGATGCCATGGCCACTGTTGTTTGAAAAGACCCACTTGCAAGGAAATGGAGCACTGACAGCACCTGCACGTCGGGGGGGATTCCAGTCGGATGGCGGATTGGTGACATCTGCTCTGGCTCCAACCGGGTACATAGTTCCTGGATTGTAGCACGGTTAAACCGGTAGGTCACGATTAAATGTCTCTCTTCCATTGTCAACAGGTCCAACAACGGTCGGTACAACGGAGGATTCTGCCATCTTCTCATATGTCCCAGGTGACGGTGCCTAAGAAGGACAACAGCGAAGAAACAGTCACTATTCCTCCAGGTATGTACCCACAGTTACACACAAGACTACACCAGACACAAAACCCTTCCTGTATGTGTGTTGAGTGTAGGCCTCAGTATGTGTGACGCAGTTGAAAATGAATCCATGTGGGCCCCTGAAATGGCGGCTGCCTGACCTCTAAACTGGGACAATGGGATTGTGGGGTAACAGCGCTGGCGTTGCACACCGTCGCGGTAGGCGGTCGTAGAGCGCGGCGCAATGCTGCATTGGTTAACATTGGACCCTATGGGTCCCAGGAGCCAATGAACAGGTGCGCCGGCGGTGATGATGCGCCCCGCCGCAGACGTCACCACCATTTTCTATCTCTGCAATCACTAGATACCTGACCTTCGACAGAAGAGGACCTACACTGCTAGTGCTGCTGTGACCTCGGTCTGGAAGCGACGATGGCTGCTGCGTCTGGGGAAGGGGCCCCTGCCTTCACTGCACAGGAGTTGGAGAAACTTGTGGATGGGGTCCTCCCCCAGTACATGCTACTCTACGGTCCTCCAGACCAACAGGTTAGTACACAGGGAGCACGTTGTAGGGGCTAGGCCTGGGTGGACAGGGCTGGGTGGAAGAGGGAAGGGGGCAGAAGTCATACTACAGTAAAGCATGGGAATAAATGGGCCACATGGTCAGAGTATGGAGGGGGCCACACACATTGATGGTGCAATTGGTAATGACTGTTCCTCTTCCCTTGTGCATGTCATGTAGGTCAGCGCCAACCAGAAGAGGGACATTTGGCGTGCCATCGCCAAGGAGGTCCGGACCCTGGGGGCCCACCAGAGATGGGGCACCCACTGCCGGAAGAGATGGGAGGACATTCGCCGCTGCAGCAAGAAGACGGCGGAGGCTCAGCTGGGGATGGCCTCCCAACGTGGGAGGGGTGCCCGTCGTACCATGAACCCCCTGATGTTCCGGATCCTGGCGGTGGCCTACCCGGAGTTGGATGGTCGCTTAAGGACATCACAGCAGACACAAGGGGGTGAGTACAAACTCATTCTGTGGACTTTGCGTGCAGTGGAGGTGTCTGGGTGGGGAAGGTGGGCTGTGGGTGTCCCTAGGCCAGGGCGAGTTAGGTAGACAAGGCCCCTCCGTAATTTAGGCCATGTGGCACTCTACCCCACCTCAGTAAATTAGCAAGTTGAGGTATAGTTGCCCCTGTGGCATCCATGTGCGCAGATTTCCACCATTGCCATGCAGGCCATATCCCAGAAATTGCTGCTGCGTCTGTCTTGTCCGCCAACGGTAGCGGTATGCCATGCACTAAAACTCTCATTGTTCTGTCTCCCCCGATTTTCCTGCTCTCCCTGTCCTTTTGTACATCAGCATCAACAGGCGGAGGTACAGTGGCACCGGAGCACGAGGGAGCTGCATTCCACATGGCCATGGAGGGCCACACCACAGACTCTGAATACACCAGTGGGACGGAGGGCGAGGGGAGCTTCACGTCGGCCACCGGATCACCAACCAGCGACACAGACTCGTCCGCCGATGTGAGCTCCCCTGTGGTGGCGGCACCATCTGTGCGCCCCACTTCTACAGGTACAGCCGCCACCCCCCCCTACCAGCACGCCCTCCCAGCAGCCCCTCAGCGTTCGCCCCGTGCCCGCTCACCCAGGAGGGTGGGCATCACCTTCGCCCCAGGCACCTCAGGCCCTGCCCCAGTCACCCCTGCTGCCCTCAGTGAGGAGGCCATTGACCTCCTCAGGTCACTCACTGTTGGGCAGTCTACCATTGTGAATGCCATCCAGGGTGTAGAAAGGGCGTTGCAACACAGTAATGCATTCCTGAAGGGCATTCATTCTGGTCAGGCTGTCCTTCAGCGAACCCTGCAATCTCTGGCCTCAGCACTGATGGCAGCAATTGTCCCCGTGTCCAGCCTCTCCCCTCCAACTTCCTCCACCCAGACCTAATCCCCTCTACCCCATCCCATCCCAAGCACACCTACAGACCAGCATGCACACAAGTCAACACACAAAAGTAGCTCAGGCAAACATAGGCACCACACATCCCACAGGCACTCACACAAGCATCACACCCATACAGACACAGCAACATCCACTGTCTCCACTGTGTCCCCATCCTCCTCTTCGACCTCCTCCCTCCCAGTGTAGTCTACACACACACCTGCATGCACCACATCTACAGGCACTAGGATTCGCACCAGGACACCCAGCACCACACGCCGCTCACCAGCACTCACCACCTCCACTGCCATTTACACGTCCCCTGTGTCCTCTCCCAGTGTGTCTGTGACGCCCCCTCCCAAAGTACCCAAACGCCGGCAATCACTCACCCAACATCCATCCACCTCACGACAGCCTCCAGTACCTGCACCTGCACCCAAAACAGCTAAAGTGACACCTCCTACAACCACCTCCTCTTCCTCCACTCCCAGACCCCCTCCAGCTACCCATCCCAGTGTTCGTCAGAAATTGTCCCTCTGTCAAATTGACCTTTTTGCCCCCCCCCTCCAATTCATCAGTCCCGTCGTAGCGCCTCAGCCAAAAAGCCTCCAGTACCAGTGGCGCGTGTTCCAGGTTTTTGGAGTGCACCGTCCACCAGGGCAGGCAGTAGGACCCGGAGCCAAGGCACTGGCAGCCCACCCCCTGTAAAGGCTCCGAAATTGGAGAGTGGACGACGGGACCGTGTCAAGACTCCTGGTGGGACAACAAGTGAAATGGGATCGAAGGCGATTGGTGAGTCAGCTGTAACTCCAAAAAAGGTGGGGAAGGTCCAGAGGAAGTCTGCCCAGTCTGTTGTGAGTGTCACGGCGGAGAAGTGCGCCATCATTTCCGGCGGTCCAGACACAACCGCCAGCACCGTCGTCACTGGTCCAGAGACCACCGCCAGAGTCAGTGCCCAGGAGGGCCCAAGTATCGTCACTGGTCCAGAGACGACCGCCAGAGTCAGTGCCCAGGAGGGCCCAAGTATCGTCACTGGTCCTGAGACCACCGCACAAGACACAGCCCAGGAGGGCCCAAGTATCGTCACTGGTCCTGAGACCACCGCACAAGACACAGCCCAGGAGGGCCCAAGTATCGTCACTGGTCCTGAGACCACCGCCAGAGTCACAGCCCAGGAGGGCCCAAGTATCGTCACTGGTCCTGAGACCACCGCACAAGACACAGCCCAGGAGGGCCCAAGTATCGTCAGTGGTCCTGAGACCACCGCACAAGACACAGCCCAGGAGGGCCCAAGTATCGTCACTGGTCCAGAGACCACCGCAGCAGTCACAGCCCAGGCGGGGCCAGGATGCCACAGCCCCGCTGGGCAATGGTGGAACGTCATGCCACACACCAATGTCCAGTATGGAGATTGTCATGCCACACACCAATGTCCAGTGTGGAAATCATCATGCCACACACCAATGTCCAGTATGGAGATCGTCATGCCACACACCAATGTCCAGTATGGAGATCGTCATGCCACACACCAATGTCCAGTGTGGAAATCATCATGCCACACACCAATGTCCAGAGTGGAAATCGTCATGCCACACACCAATGTCCGTATCAGAACCGCCGTGTCAAAGCACCGCTGAACAGGGCAAAGACCGCCATGGCAAAGCACCGCTGAACAGTCCAGAACCGCCATGTCAAAGCACCGCTGAACAGGGCAAAGACCGCCATGGCAAAGCACCACTGAACAGTCCTGAACCCCCATGTCAAAGCACTGCTGAACAGTCCAGAACCGCCATGTCAAAGCACCGCTGAACAGGGCAAAGACCGCCATGGCAAAGCACCGCTGAACAGGGCAAAGACCGCCATGGCAAAGCACCGGTGAACAGTCCAGAACCGCCATGTCAAAGCACCGCTGAACAGGGCAAAGACCGCCATGGCAAAGCACCGCTGAACAGGGCAAAGACCGCCATGGCAAAAGCACCGCTGAACAGTCCTGAACCGCCATGGCAAAGCACCGCTGAACAGGGCAAAGACCGCCATGGCAAAGCACAGCTGAACAGTCCAGAACCGCCATGTCAAAGCACCGCTGAACAGGGCAAAGACCGCCATGGCAAAGCACCGCTGAACAGTCCAGAACCGCCATGTCAAAGCACCGCTGAACAGGGCAAAGACCGCCATGGCAAAGCACCGCTGAACAGTCCAGAACCGCCATGTCAAAGCACCGCTGTCTCTCTGAGGCTCTGCTAACCAGAACCTCAGTGGTTATGCTCTCTCTGCTTTCCAAATTGTCACTAACAGGCTAGTGACCAATTTCACCAATTCACATTGGCATACTGGAACACCCTTATAATTCCCTAGTATATGGTACTGAGGTACCCATGGTATTGGGGTTCCAGGAGATCCTTATGGGCTGCAGCATTTCTTTTGCCACCCATAGGGAGCTCTGACAATTCTTACACAGGCCTGCCACTGCGGCCTGAGTGAAATAATGCCCACATTATTTCACAGCCATTTTACACTGCACATAAGTAACTTATAAGTCACCTATATGTCTAACCTTCACCTGGTGAAGGTTGGGTGCAAAGTTACTTAGTGTGTGGGTACCCTGGCACTAGCCAAGGTGCCCCACATTGTTCAGGGCAAATTCCCCGGACTTTGTGAGTACGGGGACACCATTTCACGCGTGCACTATACATAGGTCACTACCTATGTATGACGTCACAATGGTAACTCCGAACACGGCCATGTAACATGCCTAAGATCATGGAATTGTCACCCCAATGCCATTCTGGCATTGGGGAGACAATTCCATGATCCCCGGGTCTCTAGCACAGAACCCGGGTACTGACAAACTGCCTTTCCCGGGGTTTCACTGCAGCTGCTGCTGCTGCTGCAAACCCCTCAGACAGGTTTCTGCCCTCCTGGGGTCCAGCCAGGCCTGGCCTAGGAAGGCAGAACAAAGGACTTCCTCAGAGAGAGGGTGTTACACCCTCACCCTTTGGAAAAAGGTGTCAGGGCTGGGGAGGAGTAGCCTCCCCCAGCCTCTGGAAATGCTTTGATGGACACAGATGGTGCCCATCTCTGCATAAGCCAGTCTACACCGGTTCAGGTATCCCCCAGACCTGCTCTGGCGCGAAACTGGACAAAGGAAAGGGGAGTTACCACTCCCCTGACCTGCACCTCCCAGGGGAGGTGCCCAGAGCTCCTCCGGTGTGCCCCAGACCTCTGCCATCTTGGATTCAGAGGTGTGCTGGCACACTGGACTGCTCTGAGTGGCCAGCACCAGCAGGTGACGTCAGAGACTCCTTCTGAAAGGCTCTTACCTTTCCTACTAGCCTATCCTCCTTCCTAGGCAGCCAAACCTCCTTTTCTGGCTATTTAGGGTCTCTGCTTTGGGGAATTCTTCAGATACCGAATGCAAGAGCTCACCAGAGTTCCTCTGCATCTCCCTCTTCAAGTTTGGTGGAGGTAAGTCCTTGCCTCCCCACGCTAGACTGCATTGCTGGGTGCCGCGTGATTTGCAGCTGCTCCGGCCACAGCAGCACCCAAAAACCTCTACCGCCACCCTTGCCGCTAGCAAGGCTTGTTTGCGGTCTTTCTGCGTGGGAACACCTCTGGAAGCTTCATTGCGACGTGGGACATCCATCCTCCAAAGGAGAAGTCCCTAGCTCTCTTCTTTCTTGCAGAACTCCAAGCTTCTTCCAACAGATGGCAGCTTCCTTGCACCCTCAGCTGGCATTTCCTGGGCTCCTACCCACTCTCGACACTGTCGCGACTATTGGACTTGGTCCCCTTGTCTTACAGGTACTCAGGTCCAGAAATCCACTGTTGTTGCATTGCTGGTGTTTGTTCTTCCTGCAGAATCCCCCTATCACGACTTCTGTGCTCTCTGGGGGTAGTAGGTGCACTTTACACCTACCTTTCAGGGTCTTGGGGTGGGCTATTTTTCTAAGCCTCACTGTTTTCTTACAGTCCCAGCGACCCTCTACAAGCTCACATAGGTTTGGGGTCCATTCATGGTTCGCATTCCACTTTTGGAGTATATGGTTTGTGTTGCCCCTATACCTATGTGCTCCTATTGCAATCTACTGTAACTTTACATTGCTTGCATTACTTTTCTTGCTATTACCTGCATAATTTTGGTTTGTGTACATATATCTTGTGTATATATCTTATCCTCATCCTGAGGGTACTCACTGAGATACTTCTGGCATATTGTCATAAAAATAAAGTACCTTTATTTTTAGTACTTCTGTGTATTGTTTTCTTATGATATTGTGCTTATGACACCAGTGGTATAGTAGGAGCTTTACATGTCTCCTAGTTCAGCCTAAGCTGCTTTGCCATAGCTACCTTCTATCAGCCTAAGCTGCTAGAAACACCTCTTCTACACTAATAAGGGATATCTGGACCTGGCACAAGATGTAAGTACCTCTGGTACCCACTACAAGCCAGACCAGCCTCCTACACCTAGCAGCTGCAGACCACGCAGTACAGAGGATTACTGTCTGGCGTGGGGAGGCAAAGACTTACCTCCACCAGATGTGGACAGAAGGACCACTGGACTGTCGGGGTCACTTGGATCCAGCTCCTATGTTCCAGGGACCACGCTCGTCAAGATGAGAGGAGACCCAGAGGACCGGTGATGCAGAAGTTTGGTGCCTGCGATAGCAGGCGGAAGATTCCGTCGACCCACGGGAGATTTCTTCTTGGCTTCCAGTGCAGGGTGAAGGCAGACAGCCCTCAGAGCATGCACCACCAGGAAACAGTAGAGAAAGCCAGCAAGATTAGGCGCTACAATGTTGCTGGTCGTTGTCTTGCTACTTTGTTGCAGGTTTTGCAGGCATCCTGAACTAGTCAGCGATTGATCATTGGCAGAAGTTGAATAGATAGATGCAGAGGACCTCTGGTGAGCTCTTTCATTCGTTATCTAAAGACAAACCCACAGGAGAGATCCTAAGTAGCTCTCAGATGAGGATTGTCCACCTGACCAGGTAAGCACCTATCAGGAGGGGTCTCTGACGTCACCTGCTGGCACTGGCCACTCAGAGGCCTCCATTGTGCCCTCACAACGCTGCATTCAAGATGGCAGAGGTCTGGGACACACTGGAGGAGCTCTGGGCACCACCCCTGGGGTGGTGATGGACAGGGGAGTGGTCACTCCCCTTTCTTTTGTCCAGTTTCGCGCCAGAGCAGGGGCTGGGGGATCCCTGAACCGATGTAGACTGGTTTATGCAAGGAGGGCACCATCTGTGCCCTTCAAAGCATTCCCAGAGGCCACGAGAGGCTACTCCTCTCAGGCCCTTAACACCTATTTCCAAAGGGAGAGGGTGTAACATCCTCTCTCGGAGGAAATCCTTTGTTCTGCCTTCCTGGGACTTGGCTGCCCAGACCCCAGGAGGGCAGAAACCTGTCTGTGGGTTGGCAGCAGTGGCAGCTGCAGAGAAAACCCCAGAGAGCTAGTTTGGCAGTACCCGGGGTCCATGCTGGAGCCCCGGGGATGCATGGGATTGGCACCCCAATACCAGATTTGCCATGGGGGACAATTCCATGATCTCAGACATGTTACATGACCATGTTCAGAGTTACCATTGTGAAGCTACACATAGGTAGTGACCTATCTGTAGTGCACGCGTGTAATGGTGTCCCCGCACTCACAAAGTCCGGGGAATTGGCTCTGAACAATGTGGGGGCACCTTGGCTAGTGCCAGGGTGCCCTCACACTAAGTAACTTTGCACCTACCCTTTACCAGGTAAAGGTTAGACATATAGGTGACTTATAAGTTACTTAAGTGCAGTGTAAAATGGCTGTGAAATAACGTAGATGGCAATCCTGTGTAATATTGGTCTGAGCTCCCTATGGGTGGTAAAATGCTGCAGCCCATAGGGATCTCCTGGAACCCCAATACCCTGGGTACCTGGGTACCATATACTAGGGAATTATAAGGGTGTTCCAGTGTGCCAATCAGAATTGGTGAAAATGGTCACTAGCCTGCAGTGACAATTTTAAAAGCAGAGAGAGAGTATAAGCACTGAGGTTCTGGTTAGCAGAGCCTCAGTGACACAGTTAGGCACCACACAGGGAACACATATAAGCCACAAACTATTAGCACTGGGGTCCTGGCTAGCAGGATCCCAGTGACACAGGCAAAAACAAACTGACACACAAGTAAAAATGGGGGGTAACATGCCAGGCAAGATGGTACTTTCCGACAGGGACCTCCTCCCTGATGCTGGCCCTCCCCTTGTCTGAAAGTCTGTAGATACAGTATTGTGGGTACACAAGTTGTAAGCCCAGGTGTAGGAAGCTGGCTTTCTATGTAGTGTGCAAAGCAGGGAGTCCAGGCAACCACACGGTTGTTTATAGGGGTAAAAACTAGACCACCTAATGTTCTAACTGTTCTGGTAGCTTGGTCGAGCAGATAGGCCAATCTTGGAGAAGTGCAAAGCATTTGTTGTACTCACAATATCAATCTTGCAACTCACATACTCAAACGAATAGCTCAAGACCAATTTATAAAAATACTTCAGATTTTTATATACATTTTAAGACCAAGATAATCAGAATTGGTTAAGTACTTTTAGAGATATGAATTGAAGTTTAATAAAAAAAAAGTATTTTTGTGCGTAATTAGGCACCATAGGAATCAATGGAAGATAACCTTTAAAAATGCACACAGAAACATGCAGTTTGTTTACCAAGTTCTTCTTTTGCAGGTTGGTTGAGTCAGTCGGTGGGCATGTGGCAGCTCCCGGTTCCGGTGGGAGCAGTGGGAAAAGGTCTCTGGAACTGGTGCAAGGCTGCTGCGGGGGACCACTTGTAAAACTAAGGCACAGGTAAGTTTAATGGTGAATCCTGCGGTCCTCTTGGAATGTCAGGGCTGCAAGGGGTGGGGTGCCCTCAGGGCACAGTCAGTTCATAGGTGCAAGGCACAGGGCGGCAGGGTGCAGAGCGAATCGGTGAGCCAGGAGCTGTGCGCAAGGATGACCTCAAAAGCAGAAGGTAGACCAGTTCAAGAGTCGATTGCAGGACAACAGAGGCACTCTGGCGGGATGTCTGGGTTGTTTCTGAAGTCCCTCGACTGGGGCATCCCCCTGGTCCATTTACAGTTCCAGGTCGGCTGTTTTTCGGGATGTCCGAAACTAGGTGATCAATTACCAGGGTATTGGTGTCATTCAGCCGTTGGAGGGCAGAGTGCCACAAAACTTGGCACACTGGCAGGGTCTGTCCTCGTGGTTGTTGGTGTGAAGTTTGGTCTAGCTGCGGCGTTCTGTTCTGGAGTTAGTGTCTGGTCAGTGAAGGGGACTTTACTGGCTTGTTGGTTCCTTTCAGATTTAGAGTGGTACCTCCAGTCTGAAGGGAGTTATCTGCCAATTTGTGAAGCCTGGAAGTCATCTGGGGGTCCTCAGAGTTGTTCTTCTCAGCGGCGATTGTCTGGTCCTGGGTGCAGCAGGCAGTGTTTGGCGCTGTTTGTTTGTGCAGCAGGTGAACAGTTCTTGTGCCTTTGGATCTTCTTTTTACTGGTCTTCTTCTGTCCGTCAAATCTGAGTTCTTTGTATAGGGATGCCCACTAAATACTGTATTTAGTGGGCGTTTTAGGGGGTACCTGGTAGTGACCAGTGGGTCATCTACCTTAGGGTGGCTACACCCACTAAGTGAACACTTCCAGTGGGCAGAGGTCACTTCCCTACACCTGATTGGCTATTTTTCTTTCATCCAAGATGGAGAAAAATGCTATAGAGAGTCCACTTCGCATGCAACACTTAAGGGGTGGTGCGTGCTAGGTAGGGCCACTCCTCCTGTCCTTTGTTTGAGTTTCCCACTATTGCTCCTGCCAAAAATGTGGGTTTGCAGTGGGGGTGGCCATTTGCTGCTAGCAGCAGACCTGCAGGTCGAGTTTTAAAGGCATTAAGCCCTTTGAAGCTCACCAGAAAGGCAGTGCACATTCCTGGGGGAGGCGGTGCTAGTACCTCCATCCAGGAATGGCTTTGTTCTGAATCCCAGAGAGCAGGAGATCCCACCACAGGGGTTCAGATTTGTGTCTGGAGGTGGCAGGCTGGATGCGACCACCAGCAACCATGCCAGAGTAGTTAGCTTTTGCAGGGGGCACCTCTAAGGTGACCCCTTGGTACTTTTTATAATAAATCCAGTAATGGTACCAGTTTGGATTCATCATTCTGAGTTGTTTGACACCTAGCAGACCTAACCGATGCCTCCACAAGTGCCAGCTGCTTCCACTCTACACAGCAAACTCCAGATCAAGGGTCTCCAACTGTTTCTGCAGTGAAAATCGTCATGAGCTACAGAAGGCCAAGCCACTCATGCAGTGTTACCAGACACCCCCATGCCCAGCTTCACTGACTAAACCTAGGGGCACATTTGTGGATTTGATGCAGAGCAGGTCACCCTGCTGCGCTACCCTGCGTCAAAGCGAAAGGGAAGGAATGTGCAGTATCTGTAGCATACAGCACATTCCTGTAGTTTGTCCCTGAGCTGGTGCATCAAAGCGAAAGGGAAGGAATGTGCAGTATCTGTAGCATACGGCACATTCCTGTCCTTTGTCCCTGAGCTGGTGCATCAAAGCGAAAGGGAAGGAATGTGCAGTATCTGTAGCATACGGCACATTCCTGTCCTTTGTCCCTGCGCTGGTGCATCAAAGCGAAAGGGAAGGAATGTGCAGTATCTGTAGCATACGGCACATTCCTGTCCTTTGTCCCTGCGCTGGTGCATCAAAGCGAAAGGGAAGGAATGTGCAGTATCTGTAGCATACGGCACATTCCTGTCCTTTGTCCCTGCGCTGGTGCATCAAAGCGAAAGGGAAGGAATGTGCAGTATCTGTAGCATACGGCACATTCCTGTCATTTGTCCCTGCGCTGGTGCATCAAAGCGAACGGAAAGGAATGTGCAGTATCTGTAGCATAAGGCACATTCCTGTCCTTTGGCCCTGCGCTGGTGCATCATAGTGAAAGGGCAGGAATGTGCAGTAGCTGTAGCATACAGCACATTCCTGTCCTTTGGCCCTGCGCTGGTGCATCAAAGCGAAAGGGAAGGAATGTGCAGAATCTGTAGCATACGGCACATTCCTGTCCACTGCACATTCCTGTTGTTTGTCCCTGCGCTGGTGCATCAAAGCGAAAGGGAAGGAATGTGCAGTATCTGTAGCATACGGCACATCCCTGTCCACGGCACATTCCTGTTGTTTGTCCCTGCGCTGGTGCATCAAAGCGAAAGGGAAGGAATGTGCAGTATCTGTAGCATACGGCACATTCCTGTCATTTGTCCCTGTGCTGGTGCATCAAAGCGAAAGGGCAGGAATGTGTAGTATCTGTAGCATACGGCACATTCCTGTCGTTTGTCCCTGCGCTGGTGCATCAAAGCGAAAGGGCAGGAATGTGTAGTATCTGTAGCATACGGCACATTCCTGTCGTTTGTCCCTGCGCTGGTGCATCAAAGCGAAAGGGAAGGAATGTGCAGTATCTGTAGCATACGGCACATTCCTGTCCTTTGTCCCTGCGCTGGTGCATCAAAGCGAACGGAAAGGAATGTGCAGTATCTGTAGCATAAGGCACATTCCTGTCGTTTGTCCCTGCGCTGGTGCATCAAAGCGAAAGGGAAGGAATGTGTAGTATATGTAGCATACGGCACATTCCTGTCCTTTGTCCCTGCGCTGGTGCATCAAAGCGAAAGGGAAGGAATGTGCAGTATCTGTAGCATACGGCACATTCCTGTCGTTTGTCCCTGCGCTGGTGCATCAAAGTGAAAGGGCAGGAATGTGTAGTATCTGTAGCATACGGCACATTCCTGTTTTTTGTCCCTGCGCTGGTGCATCATAGTGAAAGGGCAGGAATGTGCAGTAGCTGTAGCATACAGCACATTCCTGTCCTTTGGCCCTGCGCTGGTGCATCAAAGCGAAAGGGAAGGAATGTGCAGAATCTGTAGCATACGGCACATTCCTGTCCACTGCACATTCCTGTTGTTTGTCCCTGCGCTGGTGCATCAAAGCGAAAGGGAAGGAATGTGCAGTATCTGTAGCATACGGCACATCCCTGTCCACGGCACATTCCTGTCGTTTGTCCCTGCGCTGGTGCATCAAAGCGAAAGGGAAGGAATGTGCAGTATCTGTAGCATACGGTACATTCCTGTCCTTTGTCCCTGCGGTGGTGCATCAAAGCGAAAGGGAAGGAATGTGTAGTATCTGTAGCATAAGGCACATTCCTGTCCTTTGTCCCTGCGCTGGTGCATCAAAGCGAAAGGGAAGGAATGTGCAGTATCTGTAGCATACGGCACATCCCTGTCCACGGCACATTCCTGTCGTTTGTCCCTGCGCTGGTGCATCAAACAGAAAGGGAAGGAATGTGCAGTATCTGTAGCATACGGTACATTCCTGTCCTTTGTCCCTGCGCTGGTGCATCAAAGCGAAAGGGAAGGAATGTGCAGTATCTGTAGCATACGGCACATTCCTGTCGTTTGTCCCTGCGCTGGTGCATCAAAGCGAATGGAAAGGAATGTGCAGTATCTGTAGCATACGGCACATTCCTGTTGTTTGTCCCTGCGCTGGTGCATCAAAGTGAAAGGGAAGGAATGTGCAGTATCTGTAGCATACGGCACATTCCTGTTGTTTGTCCCTGCGCTGGTGCATCAAAGTGAAAGGGAAGGAATGTGTAGTATCTGTAGCATACGGCACATTCCTGTTTTTTGTCCCTGCGCTGGTGCATCATAGTGAAAGGGCAGGAATGTGCAGTAGCTGTAGCAGACGGCACATTCCTGTCCTTTGTCCCTGCGCTGGTGCATCATAGTGAAAGGGCAGGAATGTGCAGCATCTGTAGCATACGGCACATTCCTGTCGTTTGTCCCTGCGCTGGTGCATCATAGTGAAAGGGAAGGAATCTGTAGTATCTGTAGCATACGGCACATTCCTGTCCTTTGTCCCTGAGCTGGTGCATCAAAGTGAAAGGGAAGGAATGTGCAGTATCTGTAGCATACAGCACATTCCTGTCATTTGTCCCTGCTCTGGTGCATCAAAGCGTCCCTGCGCCGGTGCATCATAGTGAAAGGGAAGGAATGTGTAGTATCTGTAGCATACGGCACATTCCTGTCCTTTGTCCCTGAGCTGGTGCATCAAAGTGGAAGGGAAGGAATGTGCAGTATCTGTAGCATACGGCACATTCCTGTCATTTGTCCCTGCTCTGGTGCATCAAAGCGAAAGGGAAGGAATGTGCAGTAGCTGTAGCATACGGCACATTCCTGTCCTTTGTCCCTGCGCTTGTGCATCAAAGCGAAAGGACAGGAATGTGCAGTAGCTGTAGCATACGGCACATTCCTGTCCTTTGTCCCTGCGCTGGTGCATCATAGTGAAAGGACAGGAATGTGCAGTATCTGTAGCATACGGCACATTCCTGTCGTTTGTCCCTGCGCTGGTGCATCAAAGCGAAAGGGAAGGAATGTGCAGTATCTGTAGCATACGGCACATTCCTGTCGTTTGTCCCTGCGCTGGTGCATCAAAGCGAAAGGGAAGGAATGTGCAGTATCTGTAGCATACGGCACATTCCTGTCCTTTGTCCCTGCGCTGGTGCATCAAAGCGAAAGGGCAGGAATGTGCAGTATCTGTAGCATACGGCACATTCCTGTCCTTTGTCCCTGCGCTGGTGCATCAAAGCGAAAGGGCAGGAATGTGCAGTATCTGTAGCATACGGCACATTCCTGTCCTTTGTCACTGCTCTGGTGCATCAAAGCGAAAGGGCAGGAATGTGCAGTATCTGTAGCATACGGCACATTCCTGTCCTTTGTCCCTGCGCTTGTGCATCATAGTGAAAGGGCAGGAATATGCAGTATCTGTAGCATACGGCACATTCCTGTCGTTTGTCCCTGCGCTGGTGCATCAAAGCGAAAGGGAAGGAATGTGCAGTATCTGTAGCAGACGGCACATTCCTGTCGTTTGTCCCTGCGCTGGTGCACCAAAGCGAAAGGGAAGGAATGTGCAGTATCTGTAGCATACGGCACATTCCTGTCGTTTGTCCCTGCGCTGGTGCATCAAAGCGAAAGGGAAGGAATGTGCAGTATCTGTAGCATACGGCACATTCCTGTTCACAGCACATACCAGCTTATCAAATGAGATCTTCACAAAGTATGAATACAGCTAACATCCCCACTACTGGCTAAGTACAAAGAGCACCTGCCCTACCAGCTTATCAAATGAGATCTTCACAAAGTATGAGTACAGCTAACATCCCCACCACTGGCAATGTACAAAAAGCACCTACCTTACCGGCTTATCATATGAGATCTTCACAACGTATGAATACAGCTAACATCCCCACCACTGGCTATGTACAAAGAGCACCTGCCTTACCGGCTTATATAAGATCTTCACAAAGTATGAATACAGCTAACATCCCCACCACTGGCTATGTACAAAGAGCACCTGCCCTACCGGCTTAACATATGAGATCGTCACAACGTATGAATACAGCTAACATCCCCACTACTGGCTATGTACAAAGAGCACCTGCCCTACCGGCTTATCATTTGAGATCTTCACAAAGTATGAATACAGCTAACATCCACACTACTGGCTATGTACAGAGAGCCCATATGACCTGTGGGCGCAATAATATCTGTGAATCTGAAGCCAAAGAAGTCCCCGATTTATTTTGACTTATATCGGCCCACAACTTTAACTAACCTAGAGCCAAGTACCTTACCCAAGGTCCTGGCTAACAGACTTGTTGCAGTGATACAAAGCTTGCAGGATCAGGACGGCTTCATGCCAGGTGTCCCAGGTGACTACACAATGCCCTCCTGTAATCAGAAGCCTCATCGGGAATGGTTCTAGTAGATTTTCAAAAAAGATTCTAATTTGTTACAGTGGCCTTTCATGTTCCCTTTACTTGAATAAATGTATTTTGGTCCTCACTTTCGTAGATGCATGCAGGTTTTATATGAGAAGCCCTCGGTGAGGGTCAGGGCGAATGGGGGCCTTTTCTCCCCATTTAATAACAATAAGAAATGAGGCAAGGCTGTTCCATCTCGTCCCTCCTCTGCACTGACTATCAAACCACTGACAGAGTGACTCTGCTAAGCATTATTTAGCAGATTCCTATGGGCAATAACACAGGACGACTAAATATTGTTTATGCAGGTGATATTTAAACTTATATATGTGACCCTGAGTCCTCTTTACCTAGATTGATCCAGATGTTGTACATCTATGGCGACACCTCTGGCCTGACTGTTAATTGGACATGAGGACCAGTCAGGTGATCATTATAACCATGCAGCGGCAATCGGATGCAGATAGTACTTAGCACATAGAGGGCCCCGGACCTGAATATATTGCCTTTATCTTCCTGAGTGAAGCAGGATAACGGACACATGGGGGTTTCTTTCCCATAATATTGCTGGCAGAGGAGCCCAGTTCTAAGGGATTTCTCTCCCTCGCCTGCTTTATGCACCTCATCATTTCCCATTCAGTGTGCTGCTGTCCTCAGTTCAATCATTATGGTCAGTCATCACAACCTTTCTATGGGCCAGACAGCAACCGCAAATCGCTTTCAGGAATGTGTGCTTGAACGACAGGTGTTCCATGTTGGAGGATGAGGTGTCCGTGGATGTGGTGCTGCTGATGGTGTTCTTGTGGATAATGATGATTCCGCCTTCGGGCTTGTGAAATCTGTCCTGCCTGGTAATCTTGTAGCCAGTGGGGATGACTGTAGCGCTATCAGATGTGGGGTTCAGCCAGGTTTCTGTGAGACAAGGTAGGTCAGGGGCATGTTGTGCAGCAGGTCCCAGATTTCTGTGGCATATTTGGTAGTTGAGAGGGTTTTGAGGAGCATGGGAGTGTGGAGTGTTGTGTGGGTGCTCTCAGGACTGTGTGAGTGCGATAGAGTGGTGTGCTGGGTGATGTCGCTGCATTAAGTGTTGGCTCTGGGTAAGTGCACAGGAGAAGGCTCCCTCCATGCTAGACTACTTGGCCCGGGATGGTTTCAGCCATGTGCAACAAAAGGTCTTCCCACTCCTTCCTCTTTGTTTGATTGAAACCAGACTTGCCTTCATAAACAATAAGAGAAGGAAAGGACAATCTAAGGTGGAGGGGGAATGCAGGTAACTCACCTCATCATCAGACCCCATTCAGGGGGCAGCAAGCAGGGCTACGAGGCTTCAGCTGTGGGGGCTGATGTTTGCCTCTGATCCTACTATGGCTCCGCAAACTGGGTCAGGTAGACTAACATCAGCTCTTGATTCTGTGCTACCATAGCAGTCACCGACTTCTTAAGCAGGTCGTAGAAAATCACAGACGATCTAGCCAACTTAGTGAATGAATCAATCAAGATTTATTTTAGAGTTAGTGTCTATTCCATGAAATTGATCCATCAAAGTCAGAAGAATAAAGTGCATTTTAAGATTAACTAATCAATTCATAAACTATGACAGAGAAACAAGGAACTGCTGCATCAAATTGAAAATACACATCTCATGTCAAAAAATTATTATAATATATTTAATTGAACATTCAAGAATACACACACTAAAATAATTCCACAGTTTATTACACCAATAGTTAAATGAAACCCTCAGAAATAAGTGTCATCCTTCAAACTAGGTGTGACATGAACTGTTCGGCTAAGTACTAGGTACCTAAAACTCACAAACGTGGATAATTCCTCTCTAGTTTCATGTTTTTAAAAATATGGCCATTTAGTACAGATTGTGTGAATCATCTGATATTAAGAAAAAAAATATTACATATTATCAGCTTTTCACACTATCGTTTTTGAAAAATCATTGTTATTTTCAGTTAAAGGGCACCAACACATTAACAAATCTACCTCAACAAATAATTGTTGGCAAATTGCTGCTCTGTTATCTGTTGCCTCAGCATCACAGCGACTGAATCTACCTTTTTACTTTGCCATGTCGCCAGTGGTCTTTCTTAAGTCATATGTGCTGAGACTCTCGACTGTCATTGTTCCCAAATAGCAAACATGCCACGATGGACAGGCCTCTCCCTCCATGGATGTGCTGTGCTCATTCTGGAATTTAACAGTACATAATTTCCAAGTTCTGTGAGTGACCGTGTCCAAGTCTACCAAACACAGGCCTAATCCCGGATTTATGAGCTTTTGGCCGGGCTGCATCAAAAGGCAAGGGCAGGAATGCACTGCATTTGTACAATACAGCACATTCCTGTCCTTTCCCACTACGCTGGTGTTGTTTTGGCAGCGTAGAGGCAACACAGGCACCCTTGCACCGCGGTGTCTGCACTGTAGGCACAATTGTTTTTGTGCAGTAAGGGACACCTTCCAGCACAAAACCAATCCAGAGAGGCTTTCTTCTTTTTCTATGTGTGATGCAGAATGCGTCGCAAGTTCATACTTAATTAAGAGCTGTGGGATTGGTATATGTGTAGAGAATATAGATATTTGTCTACTATTAGTTGAGAGTGGATTTAATGAACTAAGTAGTGAGGTGGTTATAGGATTATGAACATTAATTTATTTACAGTATTCTTTTGGTTTTTTTATTGTATTGATAGGGGATTACATGATCAGTAGAAGACAGGACATTCAGATATTCCATATGTAGTAACATTGGATTTTTATGTATTTTTATGTTTAGGTGATTTAGCTAGAACATGGCCATTTGTTTCTAATATCTGACAACGTGATGGGTTTATAATATGGTATCCGGAAAAATCATTTTAATATGCTGTCTGTTACTCTAGGGTCATGGGTGAAGGATTTTTGTGTCGTTAGATGCGCCTGGGACTAAGAATATATAAGGCTATAAGAATTAGGATGTATGTAATGGATGACCCTTTTATTGGGAGAATTTAAGAGGGTGCAGGTATTGAAATAAGGGGTTTGTACTCAGCAGTGCAGCGTTGAGATATATAGAATTTGAGGAGACGGGGAAGGAAAGGATTGGTTTTATAGGTGGATGTATGGCGCTATGAGCGCGGGAATTCAAGATGGCGTGGGTATTGGCAAAAGGGGATTGGAGTTAGCGTTGTAGCTTTTAGATACACAGGATATTAGGAAGAAGTAAAACGAAGTGGTCATCTGGAGGAAAGCCTGGTTTCACTGGTGGTTGTCGGAACAAGTTTATACCTATCTTTAGATATAAAGGTAGGACTAACACCGGGATGGACTTGTTTTTAATTAAGAGGACGAGGATGAAGCTTCGCCATTCGGGTAAGTTAAATGTATTAGTTTGAATTGACGGCTATTTTGACAGAGAATATATTTGTATTTATAATATTATTACCCATTTTTGTATAATTAAGAGCGTGATTTTGCATCTAGTTAAACCGGAGCAGAGCACACTTCTAATGAGGTTGCCGGTTGGACTTGATTTTTCAGGGTAGTTGATTATAATCTTTGCTTTTGAAGGATAATAAAATATATTTTAAATAGGATAATTTTGGTGACTGATGGGTATAAAATGGGGTCTAAGGAGTGGGAGTTTGATACTATGTATGGAAGTTGACCCTATTAGCCAAACAAGGTGGCTATATTGAATGTATGAATTCTTTAGATAGAGAATAGAAAAAATGAAAAAATTGTTAATTAAAGGTTTTTTTATATTTAGGTTATTTTACCCTCAGATTTCAAAGATTGGGAGCCCATAGATTAATACAGGGCCCCTTGTGATTTAACAATTTGGTTTGAAAGTTAAATGGACTCTGTGGTAAGTCCAATGGATAACATTTGTTAATATATTAGAGAAACTGTAATTATCACAAAATTAGGGTTATCACTATTTGTTTATCGACACTTAATATGGGTGTAAAAATATGGGTCCTGCATGTGGTGGTTGAGACACATAACAGAATGTAATACCCAGAGCATGCAATAGATGGGATTCTATCGACCCACTAATTTGTTTTGTTCTGTCTATAGAGAAGTTGTCCGTTGGGTGAACTTCCGTGAAACCTAAGATTGTGTGTATAAATATTTGGTTAAAAGGCATCTACTTAACCTATGGTATATGCAGGTGAGTGGAGTAGCTAATGATAGAAGAAGAGTATGGATGCTCGTTGCTTGAGAATATACATAGATAAATTGATCGTGTGTAGTGAATTCTTCTTTGTGATACTCTTTATAAAGAAATTTGAGGTTTATATTTATAATCGGCGCTGATGATAACGGGAGGGTTTAGCTATACTGGTGTTGTTTTAAACCTTAAAGGGTGGGTGAATAAATTGGGAATTGATATATGTTTGTTTGTTTGTCTTGAATAGATTGGAAAGATATATGTGGGGAGTATATTTTAATGTCCTCAAGAAGGTGGTGGAAGGACTTTTGGAAAACCACTGAAACGCGTTGACGCAAATTGGATTGCTGGACCCACTGGAACGGACCTAAAATTGTACAGAGACTGTGGACAGAAATCAATAGGCCCATATATACCAAAATTGGGACAGCGTGTATATAATAGACTATAGTGGATGTCTTTTGTTTTGTCTCCCTTATGTCTGGTATTTGTATGTGAGGGTTTTATCATTGGTTTGGGTTTGTATGGGTGGTCTTATCTTATGATTTTATGGGTTTAGATTCATTAATAAATTTGAATTATATTTTTTATTGTTAATTCCTTTATATAGATTGATCATTGGCGGTACGAGTGGTTGATATAGTGTGTTGTGTGTGAACAGTTGATTTGATTCCATTGGGGTATTCTTTTTTCTTCACTGTACCACAGTGCCCTGTCCCCTTTCGGTGATAGGTGTGGAGGGCCCTCTCTCGTCTCTTTTGCAGTTCCAGAATGAGCCAAGCAAATCACATTGTCATAAAGGAGACATTTATTTTTCTCAACAGGTTCCATGATTCTGCTTTTAACAACTTAGCTAAAATATGCTTTTCAGATATAAAAAATAACTAATTGATAACAGCATACACTGGCTAGCAATTCTAAAGAGATTCAAATTATCCTCATTAACCTCTAACTGGTGGTAAACCCTGCAAGCAGGTCTTTGTGGCTCAACAATGGCACATCTCAATCTGAGTACAGACTCAAGATGCATGATAAGGTACAACAAATTATACTACCACATGGATGCATTTTAGGCATCTGAGCCACCCTGTGCATGAGACAATCGACACCTCTTTAAGTACTGTCTCATTTGCAGATGCTGTGAGCATCTTTCAGGGGCCCATGGCTCTAACCTGAGCTGTAGAACAAGTTAAGGCATGTGTTGACCAGAATAAGGAGCAAAAACATGCTCCATAATTGTTTTTTTTCTCCCAACAAAATGGACATTTATCCTTGGTATTATTTCTATACCTCCATTTACACAGAAGTGTGGAGGAGTTTGAGAAGGGCAAAATACGCTTCTCTTCCCTTGAATGTTTTGACCTCCAGGTATAGATTCATTAATTTACAAACGTATCCATCCGTCTTTCACCTGTTTCAATCAAAGCCCAGTAGTTTTGCTTAATCCCCCTTCTTTGTTCTGGGTACAATAACTCAGGAGTTTTTTAATAATTCATCAGTATAACATCATTTTAGAAATTCAGCAACTGGGAGTCTTCTAATATCCAAAGAGCTTCTCTGTAGCCCGACTACATATGAAAATGGTATTCTTACATTTAAGTTGGCACTGACATCATGCCTATCTAGTGTGTGCACAGAGGCTTAATTCTCCCCTTACAATGCAAGGTCAAGGGCCCACCCTGTGACCTGTAGGGGTACACCAAGTACCAGGCACTGGAATAAAGTCCTTGTCTTGGATTTGCCACATAAAATAGTGGCAACACACCATGACTTCTGAACTTGTAGGGTATGTCATATAAAAAGTGGCAGCACACCGTGACAGGAGGGGCCTGGGGTCTCACTCGGACTGAGGAGACAGAGGGGGCTCTCAGCACTTCCGAGAGCCCTCAGAAGACCAGGCAGCACCCACGGGAGTCCCAGAACACGGGGACAAAGAAGATGCAAAGTGCGGTTGTCGCAGCACTACACTAGAGGGTCCCACACCGCCAGAGAACAACTCAGGGAGCTGTGCTTTGCAGGATGGAGTGCTAGAGACCTGGGGTACGCTGTGCACGAAGAACTCTTGGAAGAAGTGCACAGAAGCCCAAGGAGCTGCAGAAGATGTGGTGCACAGGGGTACTGTCGCAGCACGGAGAAGGCAAGCTCTTACCTCCACCAAATTTGGACAGCTGGACCTTTGGACACTCCACCACCTGTGTTCCAGGGAGCACGCTCGTTGCCAGGAGAGGAGTCCCAGAGTACCAGTTGTCGTCGTAGAAGGGTGCCTGCTGAAGCAGGGAAGTGACTCAGTCACTCCACAGGAGATTCCCTCGGTTTTTCTGGTGCAGGGTGAAGAGAGGTAGTCTTCAGAGCATGCACACCTTGGAAACTGTTGCAAATGCTGGCTGGAGCTGAAGTTGCAGGTCACAGGAGTCATCCTGCATACTTTGTTGCAGTTACAGCGGTTCCTGGAGCAGTCTGCAGTTGATCCGACAGTCAGAAGCTGAAGCAGAGGATGCAGTGGAGTCCTGGAGGAATCCTGCAAGCCGAATCTGAGGAAACACCTGGAGGAAAGACCCTAAATAGCCCTGAGAGGGGGACTGGAAACCTACCCAGGTATGCACCTATCAGGAGGGGTCTCTGGTGTCACTTGCTGGCACTGGCCACTCAGAGGTCTCAGAGGGTCCCCACACCTTGGAATGCAAGATGGCTAATGCCAGGGACACACTGGAGGAGCTCTGGGCACCATCCCTGGGGTGGTAATGGACAGGGGAGTGGTTACTCCCCTTTCCTTTGTTCAGTTTGGCGCCAGAGCAGGGACTAGGGGTCCCTCAACCAGTGTAGACTGGATTATTCAAGGAGGGCACCGTTTGTGCCCTTTAAAGCATTTCCAGAGGCTCTGGGAGGATACCCCTCCCATGCGTGTAACTCCTATTTCCAATGGGAGAGGGTGTAATGCATTGTTCTGCCTTTCTGGGATTGAGGTGCTAAATCCCCAGGAGGGCAGACACCTGTGTGTGAGGTGGCAGCAGCTGGGGCTGCGGTGGGAACCTCAGAGAGCTGGTTTGGCAGGACTGGGGGGTCCATGGTGGAGCCCCCAGGGTGCATGGGATTGGCCCCCCAATACCAGAATTGGATTGGGGGTCACTTCCATGATCTTAGACACCTCACATGGCCATATTTGGATTTACCATTGTGAATCTACATATATCTATTGACAAATATGTAGTGCACGCTTATAATGGTATCCCCGCACTCACGAAGTCCAGGGAATCGGCGCTGGACAACGTGAGGGCATCTTTACTAGTGCAAGGGTGCTCTTTCACACAGTATCTTTGCACTTAGTCTTCAATAAATGAAGGTTAGACATATAGGTGACTTATAAGTTACTTTCATGCAGTGACAAATGGCTGTGAAATAGTGTGTGCACTATTTCACTCAGGCTGCAGTGGCAGTCCAGAAGAAAGGTTTGGGGTGGCAAAAGTAATGCTGCTGCCCATAAGGATCTCCTGGAACCCCAATGCCCTGGGTACCTAGGTACCATATACTAGGGTCTTATAAGGGTGGTCCAGTGTGCCGATCAGAATGGGAATATGGAGTCACTAAACTGTAGTTACAAATTTGGTAAGTAGAGAGAGCATAAGCACTGGAGCTCTGGTTAGCAGAACTTCAGTGACACATTCAAGCATACAGACAACACACATAGGCCACAAACTATGAGCACTGGGGTCCTGGCTAGCAGGATTCCAGTGAGACAGGCAAAACACACTGACAAATAGGTTTTAAAGTATGAGCACTGGGGTCCTGGCTAGCAGTATCCCAGTGAGACAGTAAAAACACCCTGACAAACACTCACAAACAGGCCAAAAGTTGGGGGTGGGAGGTAACCATGCTAGAAAGAGGCTACTTTCTCACAGGGTATGTCACATAAAAAACTGGCAGCACACCATGACTTGTGAACTTGTAGGGTATGTCACATAAAATAGTGGCAGCACACCAGGACTTGTGAACTTGTAGGGTATGCCACATAAAATAGCGGCAGCACACTGCGACTTGTGAACTTGTAGGGTATGCCACATAAAATAGTGGCAGCACACCATGACTTGTGAACTTGTAGGGTATGCCACATAAAATAGTGGCAGCACACCAGGACTTGTGAACTTGTAGGGTATGCCACATAAAATAGTGGCAGCACTCTGTGACTTGTGAACTTGTAGGCTACGTCACATAAAATAGTGGCAGCACACCGTGACTTGTGAACTTGTAGGGTATGCCACATAAAATAGTGGCAGCACACCAGGACTTGTGAACTTGTAGGGTATGCCACATAAAATAGTGGCAGCACACCAGGACTTGTGAACTTGTAGGCTACGTCACATAAAATAGTGGCAGCACTCTGTGACTTGTGAACTTGTAGGCTACGTCACATAAAATAGTGGCAGCACACCGTGACTTGTGAACTTGTAGGGTACGTCACATAAAATAGTGGCAGCACACCAGGACTTGTAAACTTGTAGGCTACGTCACATAAAATAGTGGCAGCACACCGTGACTTGTGAACTTGTAGGGTATGCCACATAAAATAGTGGCAGCACACCATGACTTGTGAACTTGTAGGGTATGCCACATAAAATAGTGGCAGCACACCGTGACTTGTGAACTTGTAGGGTATGCCACATAAAATAGTGGCAGCACACCAGGACTTGTGAACTTGTAGGCTACGTCACATAAAATAGTGGCAGCACTCTGTGACTTGTGAACTTGTAGGCTACGTCACATAAAATAGTGGCAGCACACCGTGACTTGTGAACTTGTAGGGTACGTCACATAAAATAGTGGCAGCACACCAGGACTTGTAAACTTGTAGGCTACGTCACATAAAATAGTGGCAGCACACCGTGACTTGTGAACTTGTAGGCTACGTCACATAAAATAGTGGCAGCACACCGTGACTTGTGAACTTGTAGGCTACGTCACATAAAATAGTGGCAGCACACCGTGACTTGTGAACTTGTAGGGTACGCCACATAAAATAGTGGCAGCACACCGTGACTTGTGAACTTGTAGGCTACGTCACATAAAATAGTGGCAGCACACCGTGACTTGTGAACTTGTAGGGTATGCCACATAAAATAGTGGCAGCACTCCGTGACTTGTGAACTTGTAGGCTACGTCACATAAAATAGTGGCAGCACTCCGTGACTTGTGAACTTGTAGGCTACGTCACATAAAATAGTGGCAGCACACCAGGACTTGTGAACTTGTAGGGTACGTCTTAGGTTAGTGACACCAGGACATTTCTGTGCACTAAAGGAACCCTTGCCTCTTGATTGCTGCTGGTTTAATGTTAATGTTTAATGACAATCTCCTACCTGAGCAGAAACCTGTGCAGACATTTCCAGGCTCTCTCCTCCTCCTGGGGCTGGGGGGGGCAGGTGCAGATTTGGGGTCTGGGGGGGGTCTGTGAGGGTCTGGGGGTGAAGATGACTGCACAGACAGACAGGGGGTCCTTCCTCCTCTGCAGCAGGCTGGACACAGAGGGAGAGGCCGGAAGTGATGTCAGCATCCGCCGCTGGTGCTGTCTCTGCCGCCGCTGACCCGGAAGAGGAGACTTCTGTCCCTGTTAGTAGCCGGTGTGCTGGAGACAAACATTGACATTTACTCTTCTCTCTTGATACAAAGATCTGTTCAGCTCGAGCTGCTTTTATATCTGAGCGCAGAACAAGCGCCGTCTCTCCGGAACTCGGAACCCGAGAGGGAGAAGGGTTTCCAGTTCCGGGTCAGCGGCGGCAGAGACAGCACCAGCCGCGGATGCTGACGTCACTTCCGGCCGCTCCCTCCTGCTGTCCTGCAGTGCTGATGGTTCTCCCGGGCTCCTGCCTGAGGTGAGTTCTCTTCCCCTCAGTTTGAAAGGTATGAACTGCGCCCCGTACACCCCTCCACCCACAGGAATCCATTCTATATATTTTGTTTATAGTGGAAAGATTCTTGAATTTGGAGAGTCAGAGCAACTTAAAGATGCAGCTTCTGCACCCAAAGCAGGTGTGTAGTGCGACCGCTAGAAATCACCCTTAGAAACGTCACCATTTCCAGTGTTGGAATAAGAGAAACCATAATTAGTTTCACTTGCACCAAAGGGGCTGTTTCACAATAGCCATTTGTATTGCACTGATAATTGTCTCTGGTAATGAAGCGCGCTTCAGTTGTGGAAAAGAAATGTGATTTGTAAGCAGTAGGAGTTGCCCTCCATTGTGAGCTGTCTATGTGCCGCGCCCCAAAAAGACTAGCAACAATCCTAGTAACTGGGGCCAGAAAACCGCTTTTTTATTATGTACTAAGCCCTAGTTGCAATTTGGTAGCTTATTACTGAATTGCAAATTGGGTTTACAATTCTTTATAGGAAGGTGCGTGTTAAGGGTGTCCCTTCCTAATACTGAATTGCAGTGGTATGTATGATTGTTTTGTGACCAAAATGCAGTTGCAAAACAGTTGCATTTTATTACCAACTTCAAGTTGGTGGTAACCTATTCACAAATGGGAAGGGGGCCTCACCTTCCACTTTGAGAATGGTTGGAAAAATACTTTTTAAGAGCAGGCAGTGCTCCCAAATGAAAATGAAAATAAAACTTCTCATTTTTCTTTTTGGAATGCATCCCATTTTCCTTTAAGGGAAACGGGTTGCATACAAAAAAGATTGCTACATTGGAAAATAATCAGACATGGTGGTCTGCTGACCCCAGCAGGGCACCATACATATGATTTTTGCCATTCTCAATGGATCACAAACCAAGACCTACCTCATTAATATTCATGAGGTAGGTCTATTTGCAACCCACTGAGGATCGCAAAAAGTGTTAAATACACCTTATTTAGTACATTTGTGTTTATGATCACCAAATAGCAAATCACAAACATTTGCTATTTGGTAATCGCAAACACTGTTTGCACATCTGGCCCTAGGGTCTGCTTGGAGTTCATTCAAGGTAGCTGTGTGTTTTAGGCCAGTGTTTTTCAGAAAACGTGAGAGGAATTAAGGTGTAAAAGGGCTTTATTTGCTCATTATAGTGTATCAAATAATTCACTCCAAAGTTAAAAATAAAACCATCATGGCTTATAAATTTTCTTAACTTATTTGTAGGCCATAAATTGGCACATGTCTGTAGGATGTCCGGTGCCAACCCCTACCCTTGATGGAGAATTCATATCGGAGAAAAATCTCATTCAAGTAACTGATTTTAGATGTATTTAAGTTGATTTTATAACCATGTGTGGCCAGTATTGTCACTATCTGGTCCCTCTTAGACAGATGTTGTTCTGTGTCATCATCTGTCATGTAAATGTTATCAATATAAGATTGTGCCTCTGGATCTTCCTGTAAGAGCTCCCTAATGAGTGCTGCAAATATTTCAGGACCGTTCTGATAGTCACTGGCAATCATTTAAAGCATTGAGAAAGAGGTTAGATACTTCCTTTCAGGCGCTGTATTTTGACTTAAACATCCATTGGAGAAGTCTAGGATGTATATTTGTCCGCACCATGTCTATCCTGAGTTCTGTGCTATGGGCCTTATCTACAGCTATGTGGGTGTGTATGATGTTAATCTAAAAAATCTCTATGTTGGATCGGGTTTTAAAACTGGAAAAGAGTGGTATTCAGTGTACAGCTGCGAGACAGTATGATGTTGTGATATTAAGCTGAGCCAAGATAGCTTTTATGTTGTGTTTTGCTTCTGGCTTCAGAGGATATGGAGCCTGTCTTTGGGGCTCAGCAATGACATGTAGAATAGATTCTTTATCTAACCCTACTTGGTTTCTGTACAACGCTGGAGCTTGCTTTAAAGCTCATTCGTGGACCTATGTTTCTCTAAGGTCCTAACGTGTGCAGGAAGAAAATGCTAACAATTTTACATCTTCTGCTGAGGGCTCATGCCTTATAAAGAATGGAGGACAGTGATCCTCTGCAAGAATGATGCTGTAAGCATCTGATAAATGCGGCCAGAATATTGCTTTACATGTGTGTGGTCTATCCCTTTCAATTAATATTTTTACTATCTAAATACTGTCTGGAGAATTTAGATGTCCATCTGGAGCAACCTGTATATAGTCCTCAGTCTGATTTACCAACAGAAGTTCTTGAAGAACCTGATGCACTATTTTCACTCAGCTGGGATGTTCACTAGTGCTGTCGCCCAAGTCCTGTTCTACAAAAGTATCCATAGTTTGCAGAGCATTTTTTCAGTTAGTCAATTTACTTTCTTTCTTTTTAGGTCAAAGCCTACCTAACAGCACAGCTATCTGGTTTGCTAAGGAGATCTTAGGGACATTAAGAAAGCTGCCCTGGGATTAAATCAATCAATCAAGAATGTGTAAATCATGGCAAATCTCCTGTGAGGGTCTCAATGCTCTGAAAAAGCAAGAAGAAGAAAGGGGCAAGAGCACTGCTGCAGCTGGGCAGAGCTGGACCTTTTCAATGGGGTTGAGCTGCACTCTCCATTAGGTAGATCTTGGGAGGAAGGACTGCTGCTGTGAGGCAGTGGCAGGGCTATGCGGGAGGCAAGAAGTAACAAGCAGCAAAGGAAAAGCTCAGAGAAAGCAGTTAAAATGAGGGAAAAGCAAGGAGAAGGCACTCAAAAACAGGGGATAAAGCAAGGAGAAGAAAGGAGCAAGAGCTGAGCCTGGGACCTGCTCAATGGGGTTGCACCGTGGCCTCCATTTAGAAGGTCCTTGGAGGAGCCCTAGGAGGGGGTGGGCGGGCCTATGCTGGAGGCAGGAAATAGCGGGAGGCATGTGGGAGCGGGAATGAGGGGAAAACCAAGGGGAAAGCAGTGAAAGCGAGGGAAAAGCAAGGTGAAAGCACACAAAAAATGGGGGAAAATCAAGGAGAAAGCAGTGAAAACAAAACAAAGGAAAAGCAAGGCGAAGGCACACAAAATATGACGAGAGAAAAGCAAGGAGAAAGTAGATAAAATGAGAGAAAAGTGAGGCAAAGGCACTCAGAACACAAGGGAAAAGCACCCAAATCTACCCCAGTGCTTCCCAGTCTAACCCACACCACTCTATCCAACTTCTCTCCAATAAACTCCACTCCCATCTATCTTACTCCAGTCTACCCCAATCCGCTCTACACCACTCCCCTCCAATCTACCCTACCATAATCCACTCCAGTCTATCACAGTCTACCCCACTGCACTCTTCTCTACCCCACATCACTCTATCCCACTCAACTCCAATCTACCCCACCCCTGTCTATGTCACTCCAGTCTACCCCACTCAACTCCAATCTAGCCTACCATATTCCTTCTAGTCTATCTCACCCCAATCTACCCAACTCCAATCTGCCCCACTCCACTCCAGTTTACCCTAATTTACTGCACTCCACTATTTTCCATCTATCCCACTGCACTCCAATTCACCACAATATAATCTACTATACTCTACCCTACTCCAGTCTACCCCACTCCACCCCAATATACCCCAGTTCAATCATCTCCACTCCAATTTACCCCTCTCTACCCACTCCCCTAAGCTACCCCAGTCCATTTCACTCCATTCTACCCACTCCACTCTTGCCGAATCTCACTCCACTCCAATCTCGACTCCACTCCAATTTATCCAACCCAACTCCACGCAATCTACTCCACTGTAGTGTACCCCACTCTACCGCATTCTTCCCCACAGTACCCCAATCTACCCCACACTATTCCAAAAAGCTGACGGATCTTTAGAAGCACTGGTGTCAATCAGGGATTCCCAGGCAATATTTTTAATTCATTCTTCCATTTTTTAAAATGCTACATTGTAATCCGGTTTGCACCTTCTCACCTCCAGGGGACAACGAGGTAACCTATAAATGGGCTATCTTGAGGTGTTTACAGGCTTTGGAACAATTACCTTCGAATCACCAAGGCCTTTTAGTTTTCATCTGGGGCTGTGTTCTGGTTAAAGCGGCTTTGATACCACCAGAAATCGATAGAAATGCAGCCTTAGTGTCAGTGTCACTAGAAGAAATATACAAGAATGCATCATAGGCAAAATGGTAATAACTATATTATCGAGAAAATGTACCAAGTTTACAAAGACCAACTCCATTACAAATGCTACTGGAAGAGTGATGGGTCAGGAGAGGGGGCCCAATTCGGCCTCATCCGGCTGCAGACGAGCACAGGTGAGCCCGCTCATGGCCTGGTATTTGCCTGGGCACGCTTCTGGGTGTTCCTTGCAGACCCCGGGTGCTCAGCACACAGAAGAGTGCTTTGCCAAACGTTAAACCCAGTTAAACCTATTCAACATGGAAAGTGCCTAGACCAGTTACTCAGAACGCCTTGAAATGCATGCTTTACAAGATGCTACGGTGTGCGTCTTTAGAGACAAGATTGGATTTATAGAGGGACCTATCATCTGAGAGGGTTTCCTGGCCCTGAGCAGGCTTGAGCGAGCCAAGCCTAGAAAAGCTTGGTCTTCAACTTCTTGCAGAAGTCAAGAAGGGAGGAGGAGGCTATTATGCGTAGTGGCAGAGCGTTCCATCCTTTAGGAGCAATGTAGGAAAAGGCTTGACTGCCGGACCTGATTTTCCGTATGTGTAGGATGTGTGCAAGCAAAGTCTGGACGAACAGAGGTGCTTGGAAGGTTTATGAAACAGATGCGATTGTTGAGGTCTGCCAGGCCGGTGTTATGTAGTGCCTTGAAAGTGCGGGTGAGAAGTTTGAGTTGAGCTCGTTTGTGTGTGGGGAGCCAGTGGAGCTCCTTCAGGTGTGCTGTGATATGAGTGCTGTGTGTGAGGTTGAGAGTGATTCTGGCTGCTGAGTTCTGAATATTCAGCTGCCTTCTGTGAGTTTTTTGCTGACCCCGGTATAGAGGGTGTTCTTGTAGTCCAGCTTGCTTTTGCCAGGGCATGCGTGAGAGCTTTCTGAATGGTGATTGTGAGGCATTTGAAAATCTTCCTCAGCATCTACAGGGTATGGAAACATGAGGCAGTGACTGCGTTGACTTGGACGGTCATGTTGAGTTTGTTTTTGATGACGATCCTGAAGTTCTTGACCTGGGTGATGATGGTCCATGTAGTCCCACGGTGTAGTGCTCTTCCCGAAGATCACAATTTCAATCTTCAATTGGAGACAGTTGGTTTTCATTTACTGGGAAATTTCCGTCATGCAGGAATTGACCTTGAACCGGGTACTGGACGTCTTGACCATGGGAGTCATAATGAGTTACATGTTGTCGGTAGGAGAGGACATTGATGTTGTGAAAGCGGATGATTCTGGCTAGAGGACTCCTTGCTTAACTCTGAAAATGAGGCCACAGGCATCCAAAGTGTACGGTTTCAGGCTGAATGACTTGGTTCTTCCAGTCAGGAAGGAGCAGACCCACCGTAGTGCGTCTCCCTGGATTCTGATCTTGCATCAATAAGGGCGAGGTGGGGGACTATTGCAAACTCTGCAGAGAGGACCAGGAAGATGAGGACACCTTATCCCTTCTGTCCAGAGTCATGTGGATGTCATTCATGGTGATGATGTGGGCATCCATGCTGGGCATCCATGCTGTGGTTGGGTCTGAATCTAGACTGAGTGGTGTTGAGTGGCTGGTGGTTATTGAGGTATTAAAGGAGTCATCTGTTGATTATTTATTTTCTCTGAGACCTTAGCCAGGAATGGTAGCAAGGAGATCAGCCTGTAGTTGGTGAGTGTTGAAGGGTCTACAGAGGGTTTGTTTCTTCATCAGTGTCCCCCACAGTTGTGTGTTTCTGTCATGCCGGTTCTTCCTCAGGGTCTGTACGGAGAGCAAAAAGTCCACCTCCAGGCACCACCAACTCTGAATGCTGTACTAGCACAGCAGAGTGGCCAGACGAGAGAAAGGGGTTTAGGGGATAGGAACAGTGGGGAGGGAGAAAGAGAACACACTGTAGGAGGCTGGACTGGCTTGTAGTGAGTACCAAGGGGTACTTGCACCTTGCACCAGGCCCAGTTATCCCTTATTAGTGTATAGGGTGTCTAGCAGCTTAGGCTGATAGATAATGGTAGCTTAGCAGAGCAGCTTAGGCTGAACTAGGAGACGTGTGAAGCTACTACAGTACCACTTAGTGTCATATGCACAATATCATAAGAAAACACAATACACAGTTATACTAAAAATAAAGGTACTTTATTTTTATGACAATATGCCAAAGTATCTTAGAGTGTACCCTCAGTGAGAGGATAGGAAATATACACAAGATATATATACACAATAGCAAAAATATGCAGTATAGTCTTAGAAAACAGTGCAAACAATGTATAATTACAATAGGATGCAATGGGGAAACATAGGGATAGGGGCAACACAAACCATATACTCCAAAAGTGGAATGTGAACCACGAATGGACCCCAAACCTATGTGACCTTGTAGAGGGTCGCTGGGACTATTAGAAAATAGTGAGGGTTAGAAAAATAACCCTCCCCAAGACCCTGAAAAGTGAGTGCAAAGTGCACCAAAGTTCCCCTAAGGACAAAATAGTCGTGTTAGAGGGAGAATGCAAGGAAAACACAAATCAGCAATGCAACAACGATGGATTCCTGTCTGAAGGTACCTGTGGAACAAGGGGACCAAGTCCAAAAGTCACAAGCAGCTCGGAGATGGGCAGATGCCCAAGAAATGCCAGCGGTTGGTGCAAAGAAGCTCTTACTAGGCTGAAGAACTGTGAATACTGCAGGAACGACAAGGGCTAGAGACTTCCCCTTTGGAGGATGGATCCCCCACGCCTTGGAGAGTCGTGCAGAAGTGTTTTCCCGCCGGATGGACGCCAACAAGCCTTGCTACACGCAAATCGTGCGTTTGGCGTTTTTGGACGCTGCTGGGGCCCAGGAGGGACCAGGAGGTCGCAAATTGGACCTGCAGAGAGAGGGGACGTCGAGCAAGACAAAGAGCCCTCACTGAAGCAGGTAGCACCCGGAGAAGTGCCAGAAACAGGCACTACGAGGATGCGTGAAACGGTGCTCGCCGAAGTTGCACAAAGGAGTCCCACGTCGCCGGAGACCAACTTAGAAAGTCGTGCAATGCAGGTTAGAGTGCCGTGGACCCAGGCTTGGCTGTGCACACAGGATTTCCGCCGGAAGTGCACAGGGGCCGGAGAAGCTTGCAAAGTCGCGGTTCCCAGCAATGCAGCCCAGCGAGGTGAGGCAAGGACTTACCTCCACCAAACTTGGGCTGAAGAGTCACTGGACTGTGGGGGTCACTTGGACGGTGTCGCTGGATTCGAGGGACCTCGCTCGTCGTGCTGAGAGGAGACCCAAGGGACCGGAGATGCAGCTTTTTGGTGCCTGCGGTTGCAGGGGGAAGATTCCGTCGACCCACGGGAGATTTCTTCGGAGCTTCTGGTGCAGAGAGGAGGCAGACTACCCCCACAGCATGCACAAGCAGGAAAACAGTCGAGAAGGCGGCAGGATCAGCGTTACAGAGTTGCAGTAGTCGTCTTTGCTACTATGTTGCAGGTTTGCAGGCTTCCAGCGCGGTCAGCGGTCGATTCCTTATCAGAAGGTGAAGAGGGAGATGCAGAGGAACTCGGCTGAGCTCATGCATTCGTTATCTAAAGTTTCCCCAGAGACAGAGACCCTAAATAGCCAGAAAAGAGGGTTTGGCTACCTAGGAGAGAGGAAAGGCTACTAACACCTGAAGGAGCCTATCACAAGGAGTCTCTGACGTCACCTGGTGGCACTGGCCACTCAGAGCAGTCCAGTGTGCCAGCAGCACCTCTGTTTCCAAGATGGCAGAGGCCTGGAGCACACTGGAGGAGCTCTGGACACCTCCCAGGGGAGGTGCAGGTCAGGGGAGTGGTCACTCCCCTTTCCTTTGTCCAGTTTCGCGCCAGAGCAGGGGCTAAGGGGTCCCTGAACCGGTGTAGACTGGCTTATGCAGAATTGGGCACATCTGTGCCCAACAAAGCATTTCCAGAGGCTGGGGGAGGCTACTCCTCCCCTGCCTTCACACCATTTTCCAAAGGGAGAGGGTGTCACACCCTCTCTCAGAGGAAGTTCTTTGTTCTGCCATCCTGGGCCAGGCCTGGCTGGACCCCAGGAGGGCAGCTGCCTGTCTGAGGGGTTGGCAGCAGCAGCAGCTGCAGAGAAACCCCAGGAAGGGCAGTCTGGCAGTACCAGGGTCTGTGCTACAGACCACTGGGATCATGGAATTGTACCAACAATGCCAGGATGGCATAGAGGGGGCAATTCCATGATCATAGACATGTTACATGGCCATATTCGGAGTTACCATGGTGAAGCTACATATAGGTAGTGACCTATATGTAGTGCACGCGTGTAATGGTGTCCCCGCACTCACAAAGTTCAGTGAATTGGCTCTGAACAATGTGGGGGCACCTTGGCTAGTGCCAGGGTGCCCTCACACTAAGTAACTTTGCACCTAACCTTTACCAGGTAAAGGTTAGACATATAGGTGACTTATAAGTTACTTAAGTGCAGTGTAAAATGGCTGTGAAATAACGTGGACGTTATTTCACTCAGGCTGCAGTGGCAGGCCTGTGTAAGAATTGTCAGAGCTCCCTATGGGTGGCAAAAGAAATGCTGCAGCCCATAGGGATCTCCTGGAACCCCAATACCCTGGGTACCTCAGTACCATATACTAGGGAATTATAAGGGTGTTCCAGTAAGCCAATGTAAATTGGTAAAATTGGTCACTAGCCTGTTAGTGACAATTTGAAAGTAATGAGAGAGCATAACCACTGAGGTTCTGGTTAGCAGAGCCTCAGTGAGACAGTTAGGCACCACACAGGGAACATATACATGCACACCTATGAGCACTGGGGCCCTGTGTGACAGGGTCCCAGTGACACATACATATAGGCCACAAACCTATGAGCACTGGGGTCCTGACCAGCAGGATCCCAGTGACACATAACAACCATACTGAAAACATAGTGTTTTCACTCTGAGCACTGAGGCCTGGCTATCAGGATCCCAGTGAGACAGTGAAAACAGTGACAAACACCCTGACATACACTCACAAACAGGCCAAAAGTGGGGGTAACAAGGCTAGAAAGAGGCTACCTTCTCACACAACCCCCCCCCCAAACGAAGGACAATAAGGCTAACCTTGGCCAGTTGAGACTTTATTGTCTAAGTGGTGATAAGTAGAGAGTAGCTCTGCAATAGACTGGTTACTCCCTTTATCATCCACTATATGGTTACTTCCCTGTGGGGATGTAAACCACCCTGTTTGAAGTTTTTTAGCTAAGCAACAATGTGAAGATGTATTTTCAGAGTTTCTATCAGTAAGTTTTAGTTTAGAGCAGTGGGAATTGTCCACTGAACCTATTTGTAGTGATGGGAATGCCAGACAGGGATGCTGTCTCAGAAAAGCCATAGCTGGGCAAAAACTTTGTCCATCTGGCTGGAAGAGAGAACAGGGATGCTGTTTCTCTTGAGTTGGAGCAGGGCAGGGATGCTGTCCTATGAGCTCCACACTAGGGCAGGGATGCTGTCCTAAGTGTTGTGAGGTAGTGCAGGGTTTCTGCACTAAAGTTTCTCTGGGAGGGTTGGAGGGATGCTCCATGTTAACTAAAATGGTGCTCTTTTTCTCACCAATGTTAGTTATCCCACAGAGAGGTACTTCCACCTCAGGGAGTCCAGCTTTGCCAGCTGATGATTCCCTTGGAACAGGTGCCACCCCAGGAGAGGTTTCACCCACCACAGGAATAGTATCCTGAATGGTAGGGTGGTTAGGGGATACTGTGATACCCTTTTTACCTGTTGATGGAGAGGGATCCTGAGTTTTCAGGCCTTCTCTCCTTTGCTTTTTCATTTCACTTGAAATGAGAGGGAACAATTCCTCAGGGATGCCCAGCATGGCTGCATGGGCATAAAACTCTACATCAGCCCAACCTGAGGCCTCTAGGTCATTACCTAAGAGACAGTCTACAGGTAAGCTAGGTGATACCACCACCTGCTTAGGGCCAGTAACTCTACCCCAACTAAACTGAATTATAGCTAAGGGAAGAAACTTAGTGGAGTTATGGACATCAATAATCTTATACTGTTGTCCAATGATGTGTTGATCAGGGTGCACTAGGTTTTCAGTCACCAAAGTGAAACTGGCACCTGTGTCCCTGTAGGCCAAGGCCTCAACACCATTTATTGAAACTGTCTGCCTGTACTTATCCATTGTAAGGGGACAAGCAGCCAGTGTGGCAAGGCCAGTGCCACTAGGTGTGACAGAAACTGTCTTGGGACTGATTACATCAGTTTCCACTATGGACCCATAAGTGAACCCAACTACACCCTTTGCTTGACTGTTGCCAGCAGTCCCACCACTAGTACCACTACTGCTAGGGGCACTAGAGCTTGATGTATTAGTGGTGGTAGGCTCAGGGGGTTTACCTGGACAGGACTTATCCCCTGGCCTATGGCCTCTGTTTTTACACACAAAGCACCAAGGCTTTTTAATGTGTGCAGGTTGGGAAGAAGAGGAAGAATTTGTTTTATCCCCACCCTCTGAAGAGTGTTTAAGATTTGAAGTGGGATCTTTGGTTTTACCCTTATCCCCATGCTTATCTTGAGATTTTTCAACATCTTTCTTCTTATTGCCATCTTTGTCACCCCCTGTATGAACTTTTCTGTTCACTCTTGTTCTGACCCATTTGTCTGCCTTCTTTCCCAATTCTTGGGGAGAGGTCAGATCAGAGTCCACCAAGTACTGGTGCAACAAATCAGACACACAATTATTAAGAATATGCTCTCTCAGGATCAAGTTATACAGGCTGTCATAATCAGTAACTTTACTGCCATGTAACCACCCCTCCAAGGCCTTCACTGCCTGGTCAATGAAATCAACCCAGTCTTGTGAAGACTCCTTTTTAGTATCTCTGAACTTTATCCTGTACTGTTCAGTGGTTAAGCCATAACCATCCAGGAGTGCATTCTTAAGAACTTGGAAATTGTTAGCATCATTTTCTTTTACAGTAAGGAGCCTATCCCTACCTTTTCCAGTAAATGATAGCCATAGGATAGCAGCCCACTGCCTTTGAGGGACATCCTGTACAGCACAGGCCCTCTCAAGTGCAGCAAACCACTTGTTAATGTCATCCCCCTCCTTGTAAGGGGGAACTATCTTATGCAGATTCCTGGAATCATGCTCTTTTGCAGGATGACTATGGGGAATACTGCTGCTGCCACCATGGGTATCTAAACCCAACTTATGTCTTTCCCTCTCTATTTCTAAAGACTGTCTATCCAAATCCAGCTGTTGCTTCTTGAGCTTCAGTCTGGTTTGTTCCACTCTCAATCTATTGAGCTCCCTTTCTAACAATCTGTCATCAGGGTGGGTGGGAGGGACATTTCTAGATACAGAGGTATGATGGGAATGAACAGAAGGAGACCTGTCCCTTACAGAGGGCACCCTAACAGCTTGGCTACCAGCATAATGTGAGAGCACACCATCAGTATGGTGTGATTCAACCTCTGTACCAACTATGCTAGACTGTCTAGTAATGGGCAGGCTGAGAAGTTTCTTTCCTGAACCTTTTCCTGGGGGAGTCCCTGGATCAGATTGAGAACCATTAGCTACTTTTTCTACAGATTGGGCACTTATGGCCTTATCCTGTACTCTAAGCATATTAATTAACAGTTCTAAGGAAGGATTCTTCCCTACACTCAAACCTCTCTCTATGCAGAGACTCCTTGCTCCTTTCCAGCTAAGGTGATCATATGCAAGTTTGGACAGTTCAACATTTTTTCCTGTGCCAGACATTTTTTTGAGAGAGTTAAAGTGATAGAAAAAGAGAAAAAAGTTTTCAGAACTTTTTGGAAAGACAGAAAAAACTTTTTAAACTTTTAAGAACTTTTTGAAAGTTTAGGAGTACTTTTCAGCACTTAGAAAAGAGTGAAAAGAGGAAATGCAAAACTTTTTGGCTATGTGTATATACACTGACCTTGTTTTGTATATTTTTCTCTTATGAAAAGTACAATGACAAGAGTGGTAAGTAGTCTCAAGCACTTATCCCACCACTGCACAACCAATGTAGGAGGCTGGACTGGCTTGTAGTGAGTACCAAGGGGTACTTGCACCTTGCACCAGGCCCAGTTATCCCTTATTAGTGTATAGGGTGTCTAGCAGCTTAGGCTGATAGATAATGGTAGCTTAGCAGAGCAGCTTAGGCTGAATAGGAGACGTGTGAAGCTACTACAGTACCACTTAGTGTCATATGCACAATATCATAAGAAAACACAATACACAGTTATACTAAAAATAAAGGTACTTTATTTTTATGACAATATGCCAAAGTATCTCAGAGAGTATCCTCAGTATGAGGATAGCAAATATACACAAGATATATATACACAATAGCAAAAATATGCAGTATAGTCTTAGAAAACAGTGCAAACAATGTATAATTACAATAGGATGCAATGGGGAAACATAGGGATAGGGGCAACACAAACCATATACTCCAAAAGTGGAATGTGAACCACGAATGGACCCCAAACCTATGTGACCTTGTAGAGGGTCGCTGGGACTATTAGAAAATAGTGAGGGTTAGAAAAATAACCCTCCCCAAGACCCTGAAAAGTGAGTGCAAAGTGCACCAAAGTTCCCCTAAGGACAAAATAGTCGTGTTAGAGGGAGAATGCAAGGAAAACACAAATCAGCAATGCAACAACGATGGATTCCTGTCTGAAGGTACCTGTGGAACAAGGGGACCAAGTCCAAAAGTCACAAGCAGCTCGGAGATGGGCAGATGCCCAAGAAATGCCAGCGGTTGGTGCAAAGAAGCTCTTACTAGGCTGAAGAACTGTGAATACTGCAGGAACGACAAGGGCTAGAGACTTCCCCTTTGGAGGATGGATCCCCCACGCCTTGGAGAGTCGTGCAGAAGTGTTTTCCCGCCGGATGGACGCCAACAAGCCTTGCTACACGCAAATCGTGCGTTTGGCGTTTTTGGACGCTGCTGGGGCCCAGGAGGGACCAGGAGGTCGCAAATTGGACCTGCAGAGAGAGGGGACGTCGAGCAAGACAAAGAGCCCTCACTGAAGCAGGTAGCACCCGGAGAAGTGCCAGAAACAGGCACTACGAGGATGCGTGAAACGGTGCTCGCCGAAGTTGCACAAAGGAGTCCCACGTCGCCGGAGACCAACTTAGAAAGTCGTGCAATGCAGGTTAGAGTGCCGTGGACCCAGGCTTGGCTGTGCACACAGGATTTCCGCCGGAAGTGCACAGGGGCCGGAGAAGCTTGCAAAGTCGCGGTTCCCAGCAATGCAGCCCAGCGAGGTGAGGCAAGGACTTACCTCCACCAAACTTGGGCTGAAGAGTCACTGGACTGTGGGGGTCACTTGGACGGTGTCGCTGGATTCGAGGGACCTCGCTCGTCGTGCTGAGAGGAGACCCAAGGGACCGGAGATGCAGCTTTTTGGTGCCTGCGGTTGCAGGGGGAAGATTCCGTCGACCCACGGGAGATTTCTTCGGAGCTTCTGGTGCAGAGAGGAGGCAGACTACCCCCACAGCATGCACAAGCAGGAAAACAGTCGAGAAGGCGGCAGGATCAGCGTTACAGAGTTGCAGTAGTCGTCTTTGCTACTATGTTGCAGGTTTGCAGGCTTCCAGCGCGGTCAGCGGTCGATTCCTTATCAGAAGGTGAAGAGGGAGATGCAGAGGAACTCGGCTGAGCTCATGCATTCGTTATCTAAAGTTTCCCCAGAGACAGAGACCCTAAATAGCCAGAAAAGAGGGTTTGGCTACCTAGGAGAGAGGAAAGGCTACTAACACCTGAAGGAGCCTATCACAAGGAGTCTCTGACGTCACCTGGTGGCACTGGCCACTCAGAGCAGTCCAGTGTGCCAGCAGCACCTCTGTTTCCAAGATGGCAGAGGCCTGGAGCACACTGGAGGAGCTCTGGACACCTCCCAGGGGAGGTGCAGGTCAGGGGAGTGGTCACTCCCCTTTCCTTTGTCCAGTTTCGCGCCAGAGCAGGGGCTAAGGGGTCCCTGAACCGGTGTAGACTGGCTTATGCAGAATTGGGCACATCTGTGCCCAACAAAGCATTTCCAGAGGCTGGGGGGAGGCTACTCCTCCCCTGCCTTCACACCATTTTCCAAAGGGAGAGGGTGTCACACCCTCTCTCAGAGGAAGTTCTTTGTTCTGCCATCCTGGGCCAGGCCTGGCTGGACCCCAGGAGGGCAGCTGCCTGTCTGAGGGGTTGGCAGCAGCAGCAGCTGCAGAGAAACCCCAGGAAGGGCAGTCTGGCAGTACCAGGGTCTGTGCTACAGACCACTGGGATCATGGAATTGTACCAACAATGCCAGGATGGCATAGAGGGGGCAATTCCATGATCATAGACATGTTACATGGCCATATTCGGAGTTACCATGGTGAAGCTACATATAGGTAGTGACCTATATGTAGTGCACGCGTGTAATGGTGTCCCCGCACTCACAAAGTTCAGTGAATTGGCTCTGAACAATGTGGGGGCACCTTGGCTAGTGCCAGGGTGCCCTCACACTAAGTAACTTTGCACCTAACCTTTACCAGGTAAAGGTTAGACATATAGGTGACTTATAAGTTACTTAAGTGCAGTGTAAAATGGCTGTGAAATAACGTGGACGTTATTTCACTCAGGCTGCAGTGGCAGGCCTGTGTAAGAATTGTCAGAGCTCCCTATGGGTGGCAAAAGAAATGCTGCAGCCCATAGGGATCTCCTGGAACCCCAATACCCTGGGTACCTCAGTACCATATACTAGGGAATTATAAGGGTGTTCCAGTAAGCCAATGTAAATTGGTAAAATTGGTCACTAGCCTGTTAGTGACAATTTGAAAGTAATGAGAGAGCATAACCACTGAGGTTCTGGTTAGCAGAGCCTCAGTGAGACAGTTAGGCACCACACAGGGAACATATACATGCACACCTATGAGCACTGGGGCCCTGTGTGACAGGGTCCCAGTGACACATACATATAGGCCACAAACCTATGAGCACTGGGGTCCTGACCAGCAGGATCCCAGTGACACATAACAACCATACTGAAAACATAGTGTTTTCACTCTGAGCACTGAGGCCTGGCTATCAGGATCCCAGTGAGACAGTGAAAACAGTGACAAACACCCTGACATACACTCACAAACAGGCCAAAAGTGGGGGTAACAAGGCTAGAAAGAGGCTACCTTCTCACACACACATAGGGGGTCATTTTGACCTTGGCGGTCTTTTATCAAGACCGGCGAGGGACCGCCGTGCTGAAGACCGCCAGTGGTGGCGGTTTTCTGCTCAGCGTATTATGACTGTTGGCAGCTCTCCGTCCTTTTTCAGACGGAGAGCCGCCAACAGCCATACTGGCGGGCTGCAGGGAAGTGGAGGTTGCTCCACCTCCACCGCCACATCAACAGTGATGCGGCGTGCGGTGTTCTGTTGACGGTGTGGTGTCGGCGGAGCAGCCCCCATGGATCCCGTCCCCTCCCGGAGGATCGACGGACCAGGTAAGTCGATCGTCCGTCAGGGGGGTGGGGAGGTGTTGTGTGTTGTGTGCGTGCATGGGGGTGTGCGTGTGTGTATGTAGAGGGGGTGTGTGAGTGCGTGTATGCTTGCGGGGTGTTGTGTGTTTGGAAATGAGTGCGTGTATGTCTGTAGGTATGTCTGTATGGATGTGTGCGTGTATGTTTGAATGTGGGTGTGCGTGTCTGACTGTGTGTGTGGATGTTGGCATGTATGTCGGTGTGTGTGTGCGTGTATGTATGTTGGTGGTGCCTGCGTGCGTGTCGTGTGTGAATGAGTGATGTGATGTTGGGGGTCGGGGTGGGGAGGGGGGTCCTGCCCCCTTTGAGGGGTGGCAGGGGAGGTGGGGGGTGTAGGGTAGGGAGTCAGTGTGGGGGTGGGGGGTGGGGGAGACCCCTATCAGTGCCAGGGAAGGAATTCCCTGGCACTGATAGTGCTTACCGCCATGGATTTCATGGCGGTTCCAAACCGCATGAAATCCATGGCGGTCAGCCGGGTCCAAATACCGCCGGCGGTATAGTGACGACCGCCGGGCTGGAGACCCAGGTCTCCAGCCCAGCGGTCGTCTCCACGCTGGCGGGCAGAACGGAGAAGCGGCGGATGACCATGGCGGTAACCGCCATGATCATAATTGCAAAAATTTGACCGCCAGTCTGTTGGCGGTCTTACCGCCGCTTCTCCGCCATCCGCCAGGGTCGTAATGACCCCCATAATATTCAGATGGAACCTGAGCACTAAGTTCCCCTAAAACTTCACCCGCTTTAGAAGGAGTGAGTTTTTATCCACTCTCACTCTATTCTGCTTTTTTGAGGGTTTAATTTTCTATACATGGTCTTTGAATAGTAGGCTGTAAAACAAATGGGATTAGGTGAAGTCACTTGTTCAATGCATACCTTTTAACACCCTAGCTACACCCAATTCTGGACACTGTTGCAGGCATACATACCATTAGTTCTATTAAACGTTTCTCTCTCTCCTTCAATTGTTCAATGCCCCAGGTTAAGTCACCTGGCTGAGAGAGAGAGTGAGATTAACTAATATTCATGAATTATGTTCTTTAATCTTCAATCAAACTGGTATGTCTCTATGTAACTGCCTTCCCTGGAATCGTTTCTATCAATAATGGTCTTTACTGGTTGCACAAGAAAGTAGGTTATAGTTAGTCTGTTCCTCTGAGTTAGAACCAAAACTATGATGAGGCTTGAAATGTTAACAAATTCGACGGACTCTGCCTCTACCAGGGGGCATCCACTCTGTCCGAAGTGTAGGCCGGATCACTTGCAGCGTGAGTGAACTCACTACCAACGCGCTTAGTTGAACAAACGTAGCGCAGGAGCCCAGGATAGAAGCTGTTCCTCTGATCAGTTCCTGGAATAGTGAGCACGCGGTTCTGGGCAAGGCTGGTTTTATACACTAGCCCCATCGAAGATGGCTATCACTTAGTGCTTCCGTGATTTATAGTGCTGACACACACTCTCTTTCTCTGGAACTAAATGATGGATGTAGGAGGCTGTCCTGGCTTGTAGTGGGTACCAGAGGTACTTACACCTTGTGCCAGGTCGAGTTATCCCTTATTAGTGTAGAAGAGGTATTTCTAGCAGCTTAGGCTGATAGAAGGTAGCTATGGCAAAGCAGCTTAGGCTTAACTAGGAGACATGTAAAGCTCCTACTATACCACTGATGTCATATGCACAATATCATAAGAAAACACAATACACAGAAGTACTAAAAATAAAGGTACTTTATTTTTATGACAATATGCCAAAAGTATCTCAGTGAGTACCCTCAGGATGAGGATAAGATATATACACAAGATATATGTACAAAAACCAAAATTATGCAGGTAATAGCAAGAAAAGTAATGCAAGCAGTGTAAAGTTACAGTAGATTGCAATAGGAGCACATAGGTACAGGGGCAACACAAACCATATACTCCAAAAGTGGAATGCGAACCATGAATGGACCCCAAACCTATGTGAGCTTGTAGAGGGTCGCTGGGACTGTAAGAAAACGGCGAGGGTTAGAAAAATAGCCCTCCCCAAGACCCTGAAAGGTAGGTGTAAAATGCACCTACTACCCCCAGAGAGCACAGAAGTCATGATAGGGGGATTCTGCAAGGAAAACCAACACCAGCAATGCAGCAACAGTGGATTTCCGGACCTGAGTACCTGTAAGACAAGAGGACCAAGTCCAATAGTCGCGACAGTGTCGAGAGTGGGCCGGAGCCCAGGAAATGCCAGCTGAGGGTGCAAGGAAGCTGCCACCTGTTGGAAGAATCTTAGAGTTCTGCAAGAAAGAAGAGAACTAGGAACTTCTCCTTTGGAGGATGGAGGTCCCACATCGCGATGAAGCTTGAAGAGGTGTTCCCACGCAGAAAGACCGCAAACAAGCCTTGCTAGCTGCAAGGGTCGCATTAGAGGTTTTTGGGTGCTGCTGTGGCCCAGGAGGGACCAGGATGTCGCCACTTGGAAGAGGAGACAAAGGGGGCGCCCAGCAACGTAGGGAGCCCTCACAGAAGCAGGCAGCACCCGCAGAAGTACCTGAACAGGCACTTAGAAGAAAAGTGAACCAGAGTCCACCCGAAGTCACAAAAGGGAGTCCCACGACGCTGAAGGACAACTCAGAAGGTTGTGCACTGCAGGAAGGAGTGTCCGGGACCCAGGCTTGGCTGTGCACAAAGGAAATCCTGCAAGAGTGCACAGGAGCCGGAGCAGGTGCAAATCACGCGGTACCCAGCAATGCAGACAAGCGTGGGGAGGCAAGGACTTACCTCCACCAAACTTGGACTGAAGAGTTACTGGACTGTGGGAGTCACTTGGACAGAGTTGCTGAGTTCCAGTGCCCACGCTCGTCGTGCTGAGAGGGGACCCAGAGGACCAGTGATGCAGTCTTTTGGTGCCTGCAGTTGCAGGGGGAAGATTCTGTCAACCCACAGGAGATTTCTTCAGAGCTCCTGGTGCAGAGAGGAGGCAGGCTACCCCCAGTGCATGCACCACCTGGAAACAGTCGAGAAAGCCGGCAGGATGAAGCGATACAAGGTTGCTAGTAGTCGTCTTGCTAATTTGTTGCGGTTTTGCTGGCGTCCTGAGCTGTCAGCAGTCGATCCTTTGGCAGAAGGTGAAGAGGGAGATGCAGAGGAACTCTGATGAGCTCTTGCATTCGTTATCTGGTGAGATCCCCAAAGCAGAGACCCTAAATAGCCAGAAAAGGAGGTTTGGCTACCTAGGAAGGAGGATTGGCTACCAAGAGAGGTAAGAGGCTATCAGAAGGAGCATCTGACGTCACCTGCTGGCACTGCCCACTCAGAGCAGTCCAGTGTGCCACAGACACCTCTGTTTCCAAGATGGCAGAGGTCTGGGACACACTGGAGGAGCTCTGGGCACCTCCCCTGGGAGGTGCTGGTCAGGGGAGTGGTATTGGGGGGATTGGCATTGGGGGATCATGGAATTGTCCCCCCAATGCCAGAATGGCATTGGGGTGACTATTCCATGATCTTAGACATGTTACATGGCCATGTTTGGAGTTACCACTGTGACGCTATACATAGGTAGTGACCCAAGGTATAGTGCACCCGTGTAATGGTGTCTCCGCACTCACAAAGTCCGGGGAATTTGCCCTGAACGATGTGGGGGCACCTTGGCTAGTGACAGGGTGCCCACACACTAAGTAACTTTGCCCCCAACCATCACCAGGTGAAGGTTAGACATATAGGTGACTTATAAGTTACTTAAGTGCATTGGTAAATGGCTGTGAAATAACGTGGACGTTATTTCACACAGGCTGCAGTGGCAGGCCTGTGTAAGAATTGTCAGAGCTCCCTATGGGTGGCAAAAGAAATGCTGCAGCCCATAGGGATCTCCTGGAACCCCAATACCCTGGGTACCTCAGTACCATATAATAGGGAATTATATGGGTGTACCAGTATGCCAATGTGAATTGGTAAATTTAGTCACTCGCCTGTTAGTGACAAATTTGGAAAGCAGAGAGAGCATAACTGTAGGAAAGTACCATCTTGCCTGGCATGTTACCCCCATTTTTCACTGTATATATGTTGTTTTAGTTGTATGTGTCACTGGGACCCTGCTAGTCAGGGCCCCAGTGCTCATAAGTGTGCCTGAATGTGTTACCTGTGTTATGACTAACTGTCTCACTGAGGCTCTGCTAATCAGAACCTCAGTGGTTATGCTCTCTCATTTCTTTCAAATTGTCACTAACAGGCCAGTGACCAATTGTACCAATTTACATTGGCTTACTGGAACACCCTTATAATTCCCTAGTATATGGTACTGAGGTACCCAGGGTATTGGGGTTCCAGGAGATCCCTATGGCCTGCAGCATTTCTTTTGCCACCCATAGGGAGCTCAGACAATTCTTACACAGGCCTGCCACTGCAGCCTGAGTGAAATAACGTCCACGTTATTTCACAGCCATTTTACACTGCACTTAAGTAACTTATAAGTCACCTATATGTCTAACCTTTACCTGGTAAAGGCTGGGTGCTAAGTTACTTAGTGTGAGGGCACCCTGGCACTAGCCAAGGTGCCCCCACATTGTTCAGGGCCAATTCCCCGGACTTTGTGAGTGCGGGGACACCATTACACGCGTGCACTACATATAGGTCACTACCTATATGTAGCTTCACAATGGTAACTCCGAATATGGCCATGTAATATGTCTATGATCATGGAATTGCCCCCTCTATACCATCCTGGCATAGTTGGCACAATCCCATGATCCCAGTGGTCTGTAGCACAGACCCTGGGACTGCCAAACTGCCTTTCCCGGGGTTTCACTGCAGCTGCTGCTGCTGCCAACCCCTCAGACAGGCATCTGCCCTCCTGGGGTCCAGCCAGGTCTGGCCCAGGATGGCAGAACAAAGGACTTCCTCTGAGAGAGGGTGTTACACCCTCTCCCTTTGGAAAATGGTGTGAAGGCAGGGGAGGAGTAGCCTCCCCCAGCCTCTGGAAATGCTTTAATGGGCACATTTGGTGCCCATTTCTGCATAAGCCAGTCTACACCGGTTCAGGGAACCCTTAGCCTTGCTCTGGCGCGAAACTGGACAAAGGAAAGGGGAGTGACCACTCCCCTGACCTGTACCTCCCCTGGGAGGTGCCCAGAGCTCCTCCAGTGTGCTCCAGACCTCTGCCATCTTGGAAACAGAGGTGCTCCTGGCACACTGGACTGCTCTGAGTGGCCAGTGCCACCAGGTGACGTCAGAGACTCCTTGTGATAGGCTCCTTCAGGTGTTGCTAGCCTATCCTCTCTCCTAGGTACCCAAACCCTCTTTTCTGGCTATTAAGGGTCTCTGTCTCTTGGGATTCCTTAGATAACGAATGCAAGAGCTCATCCGAGTTCCTCTGCATCTCTCTCTTCACCTTCTGCCAAGGAATCGACTGCTGACCGCGCTGGAAGCCTGCAAAAATGCAACATAGTAGCAAAGACGACTACTGCAACTCTGTAACGCTGATCCAGCTGCCTTCTCGACTGCTTTCCTGGTGGTGCATGCTGTGGGGGTAGTCTGCCTCCTCTCTGCACTAGAAGCTCCGAAGAAATCTCCCGTGGGTCGACGGAATCGTCCCCCTGCAACCGCAGGCACCAAAGAACTGCATCACCGGTACCTTGGGTCTCCTCTCAGCACGACGAGCGAGGTCCCTTGAATCCAGCAACTCTGTCCAAGTGACTACCACAGTCCAGTGACTCTTCAGTCCAAGTTTGGTGGAGGTAATGTCAAATGCACATATTTGCAGATACTTACAAATGCATTTACAAAGGAGTTTTTGACACGGAGAGCCGGAGTGAAAAATCAATGACCAAAGGTCTGTTTATTTTTGCTGCAGCAAAGAGGACAGGTTTACCACTGGCATCCCAGGCCCGAAGTAAAGTGTGCTAGCATAAAGCGTTTAACAGTGATATTTATACTCATACATCAAAGGATACATAAAATGTGTAAATAATGATATACGTCATACAGATATTTTAAGGAGTTAATCAGTTTCCACACACTGGTTCCATTCCCAGCTTTGTCCTTGCCTCCCTTCTGCAGCTGCCTGACTCCCCACATTCTTGAGACCCTTCAAAGGATTACGTGGTTCAAAGGTATAGATATCAGCCTTTCCCTCCCCAAAATACCACAGCCGAGGTCAGTTAGTTATTTGAACACACAATTATAATGAGTACAGTGCCCCAGTTAGGGAAAGAAACCAGCTGCAAGCCTATGGCGTGGAACCAGGCTTATTTTACTTAAACAAATATACATAAGATAACATATGTGATAGACAGTGCGTTCAGAGACAACAAAAGCTCAAACTTACACGTGTAAAAGGAACGAAGCAATTCAAAATGGATTCTAACAATCGACCCTTTTTGAGTTTTTTTTCTTCTGAACATAATCAACGTTTGAATAGTTCTAAATTTCCTCATATATGTTGAATTTTACTCCTACTTCCTTGAAATTTGCATTCATGGGGACATAAACAACCGACGGGTATGAGCAACCAGTATCTGTAGTGAGGATAGTGGGGTCAATAGCCATTAGGGAATTTATCTCTTCTCTCTGCATCATAGCTCGATTGGTTTCTAGTATTTTCACTGGCGGAAGTTTACACAATTTTAAACAGGAACAGAGAGCAGGTAAGCACTGTACTAATAAACAACTTAATACAATAGCTATTATTATAAAAAGTATGTCTTTAAACAACCAGCCCCACCCCCCAAACCAAGACCATAACCATGATAAACTCCAATCGCCTCCTTCATATTGGCCCCCCTTTTCAAATACCTGTACTGCTTCTTTTATTTTCCCAATATCCAATTCTATCTCTGATGACTTGTTGACAAAATAACAGCACTTTTGCTGGTACTGATGTTGGATTAAAACACATACTCCTCCTTGTTGTACTGTAATCAAGTCTAGGGCAAGCCGATTTTGTATCGCCAATTGGGCTGCAGAGTTTATCTCTATCTGTATACTTCCTATGGCCTCTCTGGTGGCATTAAATGCAATAGCTAATTCAGCTGACATATTCATCATTGCCAGTTGTAAATCGAAAATTCCAAATCCTGGAATAAGAACATGTAATACTTGAAATACCCAGTTCTTTCGCTCATCCAGTATGGGTGTCCCTCGTTTGTACCTATGTGCAAAACTCCCCATGTTAAGGGGCTGGGAAGATGATATATTTGATATCACAGTAATGTTGGGTGCCAAATATGCCAGTGAACATATCCCTTCCCAGTTTAGAGGTAGTACTTTATATGCAGTTCTTCCACATACGAAGTACATGCCTCCCTGGATTTGTGAATTTATAATGCTGTATTTTATTCGGGGCAATCCTACACCCTCTGGGGTGTCATGCTCAGAATTATTGCAATACTTGTAATCCTCCCAGATTGTATTTAGCAATGATACATTTGCCCAGGGTGCAACATATGAACATCTAGCCGTCCAGAGGGGGCCAAGGAAAACCCGGGATAATATTACAGGTGAATTTTTCCCATTTCTATCTTGTTCTCTGGAGGGATCATATAACAATCCTTCTGGATCTACCAGAATCTCATTTTCTCCCACAGTCAGGTTCCAATAATTTACAGTGTAATTTTGATGAGTCCCATTAATTAACGCTGTCCAATTTCTGTCTATTTTCTCCTCTCCTTCAAGATCCCAATTCCCTGTTTTTATATCAAATAACAAAGTGTAAACACACTGTTCAGGAGGGATCTTTCCCATGTATTTTGCCTCTGGGTTTTGCCCATAAAAATAGGTACCAAAACATATGGGAAACATTTTAAGTGTGGCATTCTCTCCAGGCATCGGGGAGAGCTTGTATTCTGCCTGGGTATTAGGGAGCAGCGCACACCTAGGGTACCTTTGATATTCTTGTTGGTTACATCTCCAAGTGGTATTTGGTACAAGACACACTTCCCCTCTTTCATATTCGCTTGGTGATACTGGTACTTCATAAAGGCCTATAGGATCCTCAGGGTGTCTAGACAAGTGCCGGCAAATCCAGCAGTCAGTGAGACTTAATGTCTCCGCTAATTTTCCATGAACCTTTATCAATGGATGTAAGGTAGGATTTTGCAACAATGATGCAACACCACTGGACATTATACATATTAACATAAGGGTCACTAGGTACTTCATTATTGTTTTGTAGAAATAGTTATAAGGCCACTCTTCCCTATTCTCTAGAGGGATATTTTTCATGCCAAATGGATATATTTTCATAATTTTATTGTGCTCTCCTCCTTGGTCCTACAACCTTTCTATGATACCGTTTTACTCGTCTCAACCGCCTACGCGTGTTCAAAAATATATCCACACAATTACCAAATATGTAAATGCAAAATATTGATATCACTATACTAATAATCATATACGTATAGATACAGATAAGTAAATTTTTCTTCAATGTTCACACCCACTAGGGTTCAGCACCGCCGTGCTTTCCACTCTAGCAGTTAGGCTGCACCGGTTGGTCCATGAACAAGTTTTTCAAATACAGGACAATAGATGTTGGCTTGATCCTAGGTCCCTTATCTTCTCCTTCTCAAGTTTTAACTCCTGGTGAGTCTCAACTCCCAGTGAGTAAGTCGCGATACTTCAAAGTTCGTCTTCAGTATAGTTTGTCAGTTTCGTTCAGTGTCTCAGCAAAAATGAGGGCGGAGGCCAGCAAGTTTCAACCAGATCAGTGATGTGCTTGGGTATTAAACAGAAAAAGGGCACCTTTTTTTTTTTTACCGCTGGGACTACAAACCGCACCAACCCTAATGGCTGGCCGCTTCCGTAGAACTGGTACTTGGTTTTTTCTCGCCAGTCACAGAACTGTTAACTCCATTTACCCACTGCTTGAATAGCGTTGCACAAGCTGCATCCCACTATGCTTGTGTTCTCGTTGAGACAATTGTTCTGACCAATGTTCTGGTGTCGTTGCACAGGCTAGTCACCCGTGTTCCTGTTCATGCTGGAAATTTAGTCATCACAGTCATTTACAACCTCGTCGCCCAAAGTGTGCGTAACAACAGTGAGGATAGCTCGTTTTAATGCTGGTACATCAATGGCATCGGAAATGCCGGTGGCGGTGAAAGCGGGGAACTGTATTTCCCGAAGGCAGGCGTGCCGTATTCTGCTGAGCAGAGGATTCCTTGGCCATTCAGAAGAGACCTCAGTTTGCAATTCCAAGCTAGGAGCTATCAGGGTGATGTAAATGTAGCTTTTCGTAGGGGTCACCACCTTACGCACCTTCAAAATTCTGTTCATTTAGATGGGCGAGGACGCAGGTTGTATCGATGAGTTTGTTGATCTTCAAACAGTAACTCTTCGTCACTGGGCTGCTGTGTCACCTCAGGAGCAGAAGTAGCACTTGAAACCTGTGGATGTGTTTCCTGTCTCCCTACTTCTCTGTAATCAGGAGACAATGGTAATTCTGCTGTTAGAGTACTTTGTAGTGGAATTGGTGCACGCTTACAGTGGCTAGCATGTATCCAGTTTTTCCTTCCTTCCACTTTCACCGCTGTCTGTGTTGCAAGCAGTACCTGGGCTGGCCCCCGCCACCTGGGCTGAAGACTGTTGGTTCTTTGAAAATTCTTTGTCATAAGCCAATCCCCTGGCTTAAAAGGGTGACCAGGGCCTTCAAGAGGAGTCGGTAGGCTGGCCTTGACCTGTTGGTGGATCAAACGCAAATCTTTAGTCAATTGTTTACAGTAATCTACAAACAAAGGATATTGCACTTCAGAAAGCTTCTTTGGTCGTGGTACCCCCCAGATATTGGCTGGCCTCCCCATGACAACTTCATAGGGGGATAATCGTGACTTGCTACTGGCAGTCATCCTGATGGACATTAATGCTAGGGGCAAAGCATCTGGCCATTTTAAGTTGGTCTCAGCACAAATCTTAGCTATTTTGCTCTTCAAGGTGTAATTATACCTTTCTACAAGGCCCGCTGATTGTGGGTGATTTGCAGCATGAAATCGATGTTTGATGTTAAGGGCGGTACAGACCTTCTCCATTACCTCATTAGAAAAATGACTGCCATTGTCACTCCAGACTAATCGTGGCAATGCGTATCTAGGAAAATATTCTTTTAGTAATATTTTGGCAGTAGAGAGGGCACCATTGTCTTTTAATGGGTAGGCCTCTATCCATTTTGAAAACATGCATACTACCACTAACACGTATTTCAGTTTGTTACACGGTTCCATGTGGATAAAATCCATCTGTATAGCTTCAAAGGGGAGATCAGGAGGGGCAAAGTGGCCAGGGGGCGTAGGGGTCCCTTTTCCTGCATTGTGCACTGCACACACCATACAACTTTTAACCAGGTTATTAGCAGCTTTGGATATCAGAGGATTACTCCAAACATGGTCCAAAGTTGTCTTGATGCCTTGGGCACTGATGTGTGCAGGACTGTGGGCCATAGTAACCATAGCGTGTACATAACAATTAGGTAACATCCATCTTCTTCTGTCTGTGTCATCTGTGTAACAACCCTCACTGTCTAGTCTACCGTTCTTCTCCCACTGTTCCCTTTCCTCTGCTGTTGCTTCTGCTTGAATATCTCTCACACACTGCATGGTATTTTCTAATACTTCGTACTGGGGCTCTCCCTTGATGCTACTCTCAACATATGCATTGTCAAATGGTGCTCGTGCTGTTGCTTTCGCTGTAGCATCTGCAAAAGCATTTCCTCGTCCTATATCATCAGTAATTTTTTTGTGGGCACTACACTTAATGATTGCGACCTGACGGGGCAGGCTGAGAGCAGTCAAAAGTGTCACAATCAAGTTGCCATGCTGAATGGTAGTGCCATGTGACGTGATAAAGCCTCTATTCGCCCAGAGTCGCCCAAAATTATGAGCTACTCCAAACGCATATTGGCTATCAGTGTAGATGTTAACACTAAGATGTTCACTTATTTCACAAGCTCTGGTGAGGGCAATTAATTCTGCAGCCTGTGCCGAATTTTGCGGGATTCTATGAGATTCAACCACTGTTTTGACTGTGGTGACGGCATAGGCTGCAGTGGTCGTACCATCTGGTAACTTGAAGCAAGACCCATCTACAAACAGCTCTCCCTGTGGGTCAGATAGGGGAGTGTCTGTTAAGTCTACCCGTCCCTTGGTTTCTTCCTCAGTGGCAAAAATGCAATTATGATCAAATTCCACATTGTCCTGAGGGAGAGGTAGTAACGTAGCTGGGTTCAAGACATTGCACCGCTTCAAAGTAATATTTGGACTGAACAATGTTAATTCGTAACCCGTTACACGAGCACTGGTGAGGTGCTGCGTCTGTGTCTTGTTTAACAAAATATCAACGGCATGAGGAACCATCACAGTGAGCGGATTGCCACCAACAAACCCTTCACTTTGTTTCACCGCAGCTGCTGCAGAAGCCACTCCTCTAAGACAAGTAGGCAAAGCTTGCGCCACAGTGTCCAAGGTGGAAGAGAAGTATGCACAAGGGCGTTGTCTCCCACCTTGATCCTGTGTCAAAACAGACAATGTACAGCCATGCTTTTCATGCACAAATAAAACAAATGGTTTGCTGTAATCCGGATTACCCAATACCGGAGCAGAGCACATCGCCTTTTTTAATTCTTGAAAAGCCTCCTCACATTTGTCAGTCCAAGGTACAGGAGAGGGCACATCTGAAAGTGTCAGAGCAGTCAATGGTTTTGCTATAAGTGAAAAATTTGGAATCCACTGTCTGCAAAAGGATGTAAATCCCAAAAATGCTCGGACTTCAGAAGGGGTACGTGGTGCAGTCATTGTATGAACCAGTTTAATTCTGTCTGGATGTAATCTCCTTCCCTCCTTAGAGAGGAGGTGTCCTAGATAGGTGACCTCCTCTCTACAATACTGCAATTTTGGAAGGGACACCTTATGGCCCAGAGGTGCTAAATGATGTAATAATGCAACAGTATCAGTCTTACATTGTGTCATGGAATCTGAGGCAATTAAAATATCATCAATGTACTGCAACAATGCAGAGCCTGAAGGTGGATTGAATTGGTCTAATTGACGTTTAAGACATTGACTATATATGCTCGGGGACTCAACAAATCCCTCAGGAATTCTTGTCATCGCGAATGATCTACCAAAAATCGCGAAGCTAAACAAATATTGAGATTCTTCGGCAATTGGAATGCTAAAGAACGCATTCTTCAAATCGATTACGGTGAAAAAACACGCAGAGGGTGGAATCATGGTGAAAAGACTATTCATGTCTGGGACCACGGGAAACTGGGGAATTACTATTTTATTAATTTCTCGGAGATCAATAACTAATCGATATACTGTGTTATCAGTAAATGATTGCTCACCATCTAATCTATTAGCATCATTTCGTTTCTTTACAACAGGAAGGATTGGACTGTTACATGGGCTGCTCACTATTTCCTTTATGACACCTGCATGCACAAGATCAGATATGACTGCCTTGAGCCCTTTTTCGCTGGATTTAGGTAATTTGTATTGAGGAACACGAGGTAACCGGGCACCTGGTTTGATTTTTATTACAATAGGGTCGATATCCATAATGCCTACATCATTCTTGCCTTTGGCCCATAAACGAGGGTCTATTTCCTTTAGCTCTGGGGGTAAGTCGTATTCCTGTGAGAACATGCACCGAGTTGGGAAAACACTATCCATAGTTACATAGACACCATCCATTGAACAGTGAATAACTGCATTTAATTTCTTTAACAAATCTAATGCAAACAAGTTTTCATTGCAACCTGATGTTAAAGAGAGTGGCGTGTGTACTGTAAATGGGCCTACAGTTACTCTCATAGGTGTTGAGATGGGGCTCACCACGGGGATTCCAGAAATCCCAATTGATGTGGTATGAAGCCCAGACAGGGGAGCCCCGGGGACTGCAGAATGTGCAATAGATGTTCTGGTGGCACCAGTATCTAGAAGAAACTTATGGCCCTCTCCTTCGATTTTTACATCAATGTAGGGACCATTCTGATCTACAGGAATACTTACTCGCCCCTGGCCCTGTCTGTGGCTGTCCTAATAATTGTAGGATTGAGAAAAGAAATCATCAGCATAATATTGTCGTTCAAATGCATTGTCAAAAATATTAGTGTTACGCGGGACCTGATTCTCATTCTGCGAATTCTGATCAGTTCTACCTCTTCCTCGTCCTCGTGCATTACCTGCCGCGTTCCCTCTATGAAGTGACATACTTTGTCTTCCTTCCAGTAATGGGCAAGTATCACGCCAATGTCCATCCTGCTTACAGTAGGCACATTGGTTGATATTTAATCGGCGGTCTTGGGGTGGTGCAGATGCACCTCGGCCTCGACCCCTTCCCCGTCCCCTTGGTGGGCCACCCCTTTGCTGAGGGGTTGTATCCCGCTGAGGGTATGCCTGCTGTAATAATACCTTTTTCTTCAACTCTTTTACTGACTTCTCATTCTTTTCTAATTCTTCCTTGTACCTGCACTCATAGTATTGCGCCATCTGCAAAATCTCTGCCTGTCCCTTCGTCATCCACGAACTCTCTGTTGCTTTTAATTTTTGTGATATTTCAGGTAGAAGGCCATTAACAAAGCGTTCTACAAATAGTGTGACACCTGTTACGGTGGCGAGGTCTTGACCACTAAAATCTATGAAAGCTTGTTCAATTCTAGTAAAATAATCTGGGACATCTTCACCTATTTTCTGTTTATAAGTGGCAAGTTTTCCCCAATCCACAGTCTGAAGAGGTATAACAGTTTCTAACTTAGTCAATATCCGGTTAGGTAAATCTAAAATATCCTGATGCAGCAGGGTTCCTGGTGCCCTTTGTGCTTCTCGTGCTTCTAAACCCCCCCATGTATTTCCCAAAGTAGGTGCATCATCTACTCTTCTAATTTTATGCCAAACTTCAGGACCCAATAAAACACCCAAAAAATAGTCAATGTCTTTGAGTGTCATGGTTGTGGTGGAAATGGCAATTCTAAGGTCCCGATAGAATCCAGCTGGATTCTTTCGAGGGTCTGGCAAGTCTTTCTTTATAGCCATTACCTCCTCCCTTTTCCATGGTATATGGACAAATTGGGCCACCGGCCCGGGAGCTGGTTGTCCGGCGGCAGCTGCTGCTGCAACTGCAGCTGCAGTGGGCATATCAGGGTGCACTTCCCTCATTGGGTACCCCTTGTCATATTTATTTAGAACATCTTCCCTGGCTATGACACAAATGCGTACTCCCTCATTTATGCTGTTACTATCAAGAATACAAGCCAGACTGTCCCGCCATAATTGGTTTAATTCTTGTTCATAAGGGATAGGGGTAGAATCTGTAATACAAGACTTCCAATCCCTCTCCAATTTTTCAATCATATACAGCAGTGCTAATTGCTGTCCAAAATGTGACATCTGTTGTATTGTGTCCATAATATCGGTGTGGGTGTAAATAGGATGTGACATCCAGTTCTCTGACTGATTCTTGATAACCCGTTTTTCCCCATCCCCAATAGTGGAGCGGGTACTAGGGGGCGAAATCGACTTAATAGGTGTGCTCCATATGGGTGAAAGTGAGTGTATGGCTGTGCACTGTCGGCGTTGTCCATTTGGGGTATTAGGGGCAGGGAACATTATTTGTAACCTTGCAGTGCTGGCTGGTAGTGGTGGGGCAGGTGGTGGAGGGATTAGGACTTGGGCTATTGGGGTAGCTTGGGCTAGAGGCTGTGGTGGTTGTGGCACATGCTGCTGTAGTGGTGCACCTGGATTTCCCAAATTGTGTCCTTGCCCTTGCTGCTGTTGCTGTGCCCCCATGATAGGTTGGGCTACTGCAGGGGGTGTGTAAGGTGGAGGTGCAGTAGGGCTATTATCTAATAGCTGTAGCATTACCTCATCTTCCTCTAATGCATGTTTGGTTTCTGTTGGCTTTGATACATAACTTCCCTCCACCTGAGCCCTATGGACTCTATCTTCAGATTCAATCCCTTTCTGGGTTTGGGACTGGTGATAAAGGGCGGCCTTTTGCATGATGGTTCTCCTATTTTCCCTCTCTATCAGTTTATCTGATTTAATTTTTCTTTTATTGGCCTACATTTCCCATTTTCTGTATACCTCAAACATATGTTGTCTAGCCTTTTTATGAAACAAACATTCCTGTAGGTAGGTTAGTTTCTTTAAATCAAAAGACCCATCCTCTGGCCACTGGAGGTCAGGACAATGTCTAGTATACCTGCGCCATATACTATTATACAAATTATTCTCTAAACCATAATCCTTTAACATGTCCCACCCTGGTGTTCCCTCTTTTGGGATCGGTTGCTTTTTATCTAAACGTGGCACATGATTTCGGCGAAAACAAAGACATAACCCTTGCCAACATTTCTTATTTCCCATATCTAACCTTTTAAATTTTCAAAAGACAACACACACCAAATTTCAAAATGTAACATGCACCAAAGAAACCCTTTTTCAAGACGAGCCCCCAAATATTTACCAACTTACAAATTGCTCCAGGCCTGGGCAAATTACTCAAACAAGAAAAACACGTGTAATACAAATTGTCAAATGGTACCTTGTACAAATGCAAATTTACCAAGAACTAATCATTCCCAAAAATGATAAGTTATCCAAAAACAATTATTCTCTCAAATGCAAGTTAAAGCAGACAAGTAGCCAGCGAGGAACAGTCTTACCTGACTATCTGCTTTTCCTGGATTTCTCTCCGGCCGCCCGTGTCAGACTAATCAGTCAAGATAAACACCGATGTTTCAGGGACTTCGCTGGGACATCATGAGAAAGCGGGGAGAGGCCTGCCCGGTGGATAAGATGCAGCTGCTTTTGAAACTAAGTCTTTGTGCAGGGGCCCCTGGAATCTACACCTCCGGAACGGCGTCCCCCCACTGGCAGCACGTCTCTTGACAGAGCCACTGAAGATATCCACTGGAAGGTCCCTGTTCGGGCGCCAAATTGTCAAATGCACATATTTGCAGATACTTACAAATGCATTTACAAAGGAGTTTTTGACACGGAGAGCCGGAGTGAAAAATCAATGACCAAAGGTCTGTTTATTTTTGCTGCAGCAAAGAGGACAGGTTTACCACTGGCATCCCAGGCCCGAAGTAAAGTGTGCTAGCATAAAGCGTTTAACAGTGATATTTATACTCATACATCAAAGGATACATAAAATGTGTAAATAATGATATACGTCATACAGATATTTTAAGGAGTTAATCAGTTTCCACACACTGGTTCCATTCCCAGCTTTGTCCTTGCCTCCCTTCTGCAGCTGCCTGACTCCCCACATTCTTGAGACCCTTCAAAGGATTACGTGGTTCAAAGGTATAGATATCAGCCTTTCCCTCCCCAAAATACCACAGCCGAGGTCAGTTAGTTATTTGAACACACAATTATAATGAGTACAGTGCCCCAGTTAGGGAAAGAAACCAGCTGCAAGCCTATGGCGTGGAACCAGGCTTATTTTACTTAAACAAATATACATAAGATAACATATGTGATAGACAGTGCGTTCAGAGACAACAAAAGCTCAAACTTACACGTGTAAAAGGAACGAAGCAATTCAAAATGGATTCTAACAGTAAGTCCTTGCCTCCCCATGCCAGACTGCATTGTTGGAAACCGCGACTTTTTCAGCTACTCCGGCCTCCGTGCACTTCCGGCGGAAATCCTTTGTGCACAGTCCAGCCTGGGTCCACGGCACTCTAACCTGCATTGCACGACCTCCTAAGTTGTTCTCCGGCGACGTGGGACTCCTTTGTGCGAATTCGGGTGAGCACCGTTTCACGCATCCTCGTAGTGCCTGTTTCTGGCACTTCTCCGGGTGCTACCTGCTGCTGAGAGGGCTCCTTGTCTTGCTCGACGTCCCCTCTGTCCCCTGACGCAATTTGCGACATCCTGGTCCCTCCTGGGCCACAGCAGCATCCAAAAGCCCTTACCGCACGATTTGCAGCTAGCAAGGCTTGTTGGCGGTCTTTCGGCGGGAAACACTTCTGCACGACTCTCCACGGCGTGAGGGATCCGTCCTCCAAAGGGTAAGTCTCTAGCCCTTGTCGTTCTTGCAGAAACCTACGCTTCTACTGTCCAGTAGCAGCTCCTTTGCACCCACAGCTGGCATTTCCTGGGCATCTGCCCATCTCCGACTTGCTTGTGACTTTTGGACTTGGTCCCCTTGTTCCACAGGTACCCTGGACTGGAAATCCATTGTTGTTGCATTGTTGGTTTGTGTCTTTCCTGCAGAATTCCCCTATCACGACTTCTATGTCCTTTGGGGAACTTTAGTGCACTTTGCACTCACTTTTCAGGGTTTTGGGGTGGGCTATTTTTCTAACCCTTACTATTTTCTAATAGTCCCAGCGACCCTCTACAAGGTCACATAGGTTTGGGGTCCATTCGTGGTTCGCATTCCACTTTTGGAGTATATGGTTTGTGTTGCCCCTATCCCTATGTGTCTCCATTGCATCCTATTGTAACTATACATTGTTTGCACTGTTTTCTAATACTATTACTGTATATTTTGGTATTGTGTACATATATCTTGTGTATATTTGCTATCCTCATACTGAGGGTACTCACTGAGATACTTTTGGCATATTGTCATAAAAATAAAGTACCTTTATTTTTAGTATATCTGTGTATTGTGTTTTCTTATGATATTGTGCATATGACACTAAGTGGTACTGTAGGAGCTTCACTCGTCTCCTAGTTCAGCCTAAGCTGCTCTGCTAAGCTACCATTATCTATCAGCCTATGCTGCTAGACACCCTATACACTAATAAGGGATAACTGGGCCTGGTGCAAGGTGCAAGTACCCCTAGGTACTCACTACAAGCCAGTCCAGCCTCCTACATTGGTTGTGCAGCGGTGGGATAAGTGCTTTGAGACTACTTACCACTCTTGTCATTGTACTTTTCATAAGAGAAAAATATACAAAACAAGTTCAGTGTGTGTACACATAACTAAAAAGTTTTGCATTTCCTCTTTTCACTCTTTTCTAAAGTGCTGAAAAGTACTTCTAAACTTTCAAAAAGTTCTAAAAAATTTAAAACGTTTTTTTCTCTGTCTTTCTAAAAGCTCTGACAAACTTTTTTCTCTTTTTCTATCACTTTAACTCTCTCTGAAAATGTCTGGCACAGGCCAAAATGTTGATCTGTCCAAACTTGCATATGATCACCTTAGCTGGAAAGGAGCAAGGAGTCTCTGCATAGAGAGAGGTTTGAGTGTAGGGAAGAATCCTTCCTTGGAATTGTTACTTAACATGCTTGGAGAACAAGATAAGGCTAAAAGTGCCCCATCTGTTGAAAAAGTAGCTAATGGTTCCCAATCTGATCCAGGGACTCCCCCAGGAAAAGATTCAGGAAAGAAACTTCTTAGCCTGCCCATTACTAGACAGTCTCGCATAGTTGGTACTGAGGTGGAGTCACATCATACAGATGGTGTGCACTCACATTACACTGTCAGCCAAGCTGTTAGGGTGCCCTCTGTAAGGGACAGGTCTCCTTCTGTTCATTCTCATCATACTTCTGTGTCTAGGAATGTCCCTCCCACCCACCCTGATGACAGATTGTTAGAAAGGGAGCTCAATAGATTGAGAGTGGAACAAACCAGACTGAAGCTCAAAAAGCAACAGCTGGATTTGGATAGACAGTCCTTAGAAGTAGAGAAGGAGAGACAGAAACTGGGTTTAGAAACCCATGGTGGCAGCAGCAGTATTCCCAATAGTCATCCTGCAAAAGAGCATGATTCTAGGAATCTGCACAAGATAGTTCCCCCTTATAAGGAGGGGGATGACATTAACAAGTGGTTTGCTGCACTTGAGAGGGCCTGTGTTGTACAGGATGTCCCTCAGAGGCAGTGGGCTGCTATCCTATGGCTATCATTTAGTGGAAAGGGTAGGGATAGGCTCCTTACTGTGAAAGAAAGTGATGCCAATAATTTTACAGTTCTTAAGAATGCACTCCTAGATGGTTATGGCTTAACCACTGAACAATACAGGATAAAGTTCAGAGAGACCAAAAAGGAGTCTTCACAAGACTGGGTTGATTTCATTGACCATTCAGTGAAGGCCTTGGAGGGGTGGTTACATGGCAGTAAAGTTACTGATTATGACAGCCTGTATAACTTGATCCTAAGAGAGCATATTCTTAATAATTGTGTGTCTGATTTGTTGCACCAGTACTTGGTGGACTCTGATCTGACCTCTCCCCAAGAATTTGGAAAGAAGGCAGACAAATGGGTCAGAACAAGGGTGAACAGAAAAGTTCATACAGGGGGTGACAAAGATGGCAACAAGAAGAAGGATGGTAAGTCTTCTGACAAGGGTGGGGACAAATCTAAAAATGAGTCTTCATCAGGCCCACAAAAACACTCTGGTGGGGGTGGGGGGCCCAAATCCTCTTCAAATCAAAACAAAGAAAAGAAACCATGGTGCTATTTATGTAAAATAAAAGGCCATTGGACAACAGATCCCAGTTGTCCAAAGAAAAGCACCAAGCTTCCTACCACTACAACCCCTACTGCTACACCTAGTGTCCCTACTAATAGCAGTGGTGGTGGGAGCAAACCTACTAATAGCCAATCCAAGGGAGTAGCTGGGCTCACTTTTGGTAACTTAGTTGGGGTTGGTCTGATTAGGGAGACCACAGAGGCTGTGTTAGTCTCTGAGGGGGCTATTGATTTAGCCACCTTGGTTGCTTGTCCCCTTAACATGGATAAGTACAAGCAACTACCCCTAATAAATGGCGTTGAGGTTCAGGCCTACAGGGACACTGGAGCCAGTGTAACTATGGTAATAGAGAAACTGGTCCACCCTGAACAACACCTACATGGTCACCAGTACCAAGTAACCGATGCTCACAACAACACACTTAGCCACCCCATGGCTGTTGTAAATCTCAACTGGGGGGGGTTACTGGTCCAAAGAAAGTTGTGGTAGCTTCAGATTTACCTGTAGACTGTCTATTAGGAAATTATTTGGAGACATCAGCTTGGTCAGATGTGGAGTTGGAGGCCCATGCAGTAATGCTGGGCATCCCAGGGCATATTTTTGCTTTAACCAGGGCTCAGGCCAAAAAGCAAAAAGGACAGGGAAGCTTGGATCCTGGAACAATGGACCAAGTGCTCCCTAAAGCTAGGGCTAGTAGAAGTAAACCACTTCCTACTATCCCTCCCTCTACAGTGGATTCTACTTCTGAGGAAGAAGAATTTCCACTCTGTGCAGAACCTACACCAGAGGAGCTGGAAGCAGACACTGCTGAGCTTTTGGGTGAAGGGGGGCCTGCCAGGGAGGCGCTGAGTGTGGCACAGCAAACCTGTCCCACATTAGAGGGTCTAAGACAGCAAGCTGTCAAACAGGCTAATGGGGATGTCAGTGACTCTCACAGAGTTTACTGGGAGGACAACCTCTTGTACACTGAAGCAAGGGATCCTAAACCTGGAACTGCCAGGAGGTTAGTGATTCCTCAGGAGTACAGAAAGTTCCTCCTAACTCTAGCCCACGACATTCCCCTAGCTGGACATCTGGGACAAATGAAAACTTGGGACAGGCTTGTTCCCTTGTTTCATTGGCCTAGAATGTCTGAGGACACAAAAGAATTTCGTAAGTCCTGTGAAACCTGTCAAGCCAGTGGCAAGACAGGTGGCACTCCAAAGGCACCCCTTATTCCACTGCCTGTGGTTGGGGTTCCCTTTGAAAGGGTAGGGGTTGACATAGTTGGCTCCCTTGACCCTCCTACTGCTTCAGGCAATAGGTTTATCTTGGTGGTAGTGGACCATGCCACAAGATATCCTGAAGCAATTCCTTTAAGGACCACTACAGCACCTGCAGTGGCAAAGGCCCTCCTGGGAATATTTTCCAGGGTGGGCTTCCCAAAGGAAGTAGTATCAGACAGGGGAAGCAATTTCATGTCTTCTTACTTAAAGGCCATGTGGAAGGAGTGTGGTGTGACTTACAAGTTCACTACACCCTATCATCCACAAACTAATGGACTGGTAGAGAGATTTAACAAAACTCTCAAAGGCATGATTATGGGACTCCCTGAAAAACTCCGCAGGAGATGGGATATCCTCTTACCATGCCTCCTTTTTGCCTACAGGGAGGTACCCCAGAAAGGAGTGGGTGTCAGCCCCTTTGAACTCCTCTTTGGACACCCTGTTAGGGGTCCACTAACACTTGTCAAGGAGGGTTGGGAACAACCTTTAAAAGCTCCAAAACAAGATATTGTGGATTATGTACTTGGCCTCAGATCAAGGATGGCTGAGTATATGAAAAAGGCCAGTAAAAACCTTCAGGCCAGCCAAGAGCTCCAGAAGCAATGGCATGATCAGAAGGCTGTTTTGGTTCAGTACCAACCAGGGCAGAAAGTGTGGGTCTTGGAGCCTGTGGCCCCAAGAGCACTCCAAGATAAATGGAGTGGACCCCACATAATTGTTGAAAAGAAGGGTGAAGTCACCTACTTAGTTGACTTAGGCACTGCCAGGAGTCCCCTTAGGGTGCTCCATGTCAATCGCCTGAAACCCTACTATGACAGGGCTGATCTCACCCTGCTCATGGCAACTGATGAGGGACAGGAAGAAGACAGTGATCCTCTACCTGATCTCTTCTCTTCCACAGAACAAGATGCTCTTGTGGAAGGTGTAGTTTTGGCTGATTGTCTTACTGCTGAGCAGAAAGACCATTGCATAAATCTCCTGGGTCAGTTTTCTGAACTCTTCTCTACTGTGCCAGGTACCACTTCTTGGTGTGAGCACACTATAGATACTGGAGACAGCTTGCCTGTCAAAAGTAAGATCTATAGGCAGTCTGACCATGTCAGAGACTGCATAAAGCAAGAGGTGCAGAAAATGTTAGAACTGGGAGTGGTTGAGCACTCTGAAAGTCCATGGGCCTCTCCTGTGGTACTTGTACCAAAACCTCATTCCAAAGATGGAAAGAAGGAAATGCGGTTTTGTGTAGATTATAGAGGTCTCAACCAGGTAACCAAAACTGATGCTCACCCTATACCCAGGGCAGATGAGCTCATAGATACACTGGCATCTGCCAAGTATCTAAGCACTTTTGATTTGACTGCAGGGTATTGGCAGATCAAATTATCAGAAGATGCTAAACCTAAAACAGCATTTTCAACCATTGGAGGACATTACCAATTCACAGTAATGCCTTTTGAATTGAAAAATGCACCTGCCACTTTTCAGAGGTTGGTGAGCACAGTCCTGCAAGGGCTGGAAGCTTTTAGTGCAGCATATTTGGACGATATAGCTGTCTTTAGCTCCAGTTGGGATGATCACCTGGTCCACCTATGGAAAGTTTTAGAGGCCCTGCAAAAGGCAGGCCTCTCTATCAAGGCTTCCAAGTGCCAGATAGGGCAGGGGAAGGTGGTTTATCTGGGACACCTTGTTGGTGGGGAACAGATTGCACCACTTCAGGGGAAAATCCAAACTATTGTAGATTGGGTTCCCCCTACTACTCAGACTCAGGTGAGAGCCTTCCTAGGCCTCACTGGGTATTACAGGAGGTTCATTAAGAACTATGGCTCCATTTCAGTACCTCTTAATGACCTCACATCCAAAAAGATGCCTAAAAAGGTATTGTGGACAGCTAGCTGTCAGAAAGCTTTTGAGGAGCTGAAGCAGGCCATGTGCTCTGCACCTGTCCTGAAAAGCCCTTGTTACTCTAAAAAAATTCTATGTCCAAACTGATGCATCTGAATTAGGAGTAGGGGCAGTCCTATCACAACTTAATTCTGAGGGCCAGGATCAACCTGTTGCTTTTATTAGTAGGAGGTTGACCCCTAGAGAAAAGCGTTGGTCTGCCATTGAGAGGGAGGCCTTTGCTGTGGTCTGGGCACTGAAGAAGTTGAGGCCATACTTGTTTGGCACTCACTTCATTGTTCAGACAGACCACAAACCTCTACTTTGGCTAAAACAAATGAAAGGTGAAAATCCTAAATTATTGAGGTGGTCCATATCCCTATAGGTAATGGACTATACAGTGGAACATAGACCTGGGAGTAGCCACTCCAATGCAGATGGACTCTCCAGATATTTCCACTTAGACAATGAAGACTCATCAGGTCATGGCTAGTCTTATTGTCCTTCGTTTGGGGGGGAGGGGGTTGTGTAGGAAAGTTCCATCTTGCCCGGCATGTTACCCCCATTTTTCACTGTATATATGTTGTTTTAGTTGTATGTGTCACTGGGACCCTGCTAGTCAGGGCCCCAGTGCTCATAAGTGTGCCTGAATGTGTTACCTGTGTAGTGACTAACTGTCTCACTGAGGCTCTGCTAATCAGAACCTCAGTGGTTATGCTCTCTCATTTCTTTCAAATTGTCACTAACAGGCTAGTGACCAATTTTACCAATTTACATTGGCTTACTGGAACACCCTTATAATTCCCTAGTATATGGTACTGAGGTACCCAGGGTATTGGGGTTCCAGGAGATCCCTATGGCCTGCAGCATTTCTTTTGCCACCCATAGGGAGCTCAGACAATTCTTACACAGGCCTGCCACTGCAGCCTGAGTGAAATAACGTCCACGTTATTTCACAGCCATTTTACACTGCACTTAAGTAACTTATAAGTCACCTATATGTCTAACCTTTACCTGGTAAAGGTTGGGTGCTAAGTTACTTAGTGTGAGGGCACCCTGGCACTAGCCAAGGTGCCCCCACATTGTTCAGGGCCAATTCCCCGGACTTTGTGAGTGCGGGGACACCATTACACGCGTGCACTACATATAGGTCACTACCTATATGTAGCTTCACAATGGTAACTCCGAATATGGCCATGTAATATGTCTATGATCATGGAATTGCCCCCTCTATACCATCCTGGCATAGTTGGCACAATCCCATGATCCCAGTGGTCTGTAGCACAGACACTGGTACTGCCAAACTGCCTTTCCCGGGGTTTCCCTGCAGCTGCTGCTGCTGCCAACCCCTCAGACAGGCATCTGCCCTCCTGGGGTCCAGCCAGGCCTGGCCCAGGATGGCAGAACAAAGGACTTCCTCTGAGAGAGGGTGTTACACCCTCTCCCTTTGGAAAATGGTGTGAAGGCAGGGGAGGAGTAGCCTCCCCCAGCCTCTGGAAATGCTTTCATGGGCACATTTGGTGCCCATTTCTGCATAAGCCAGTCTACACCGGTTCAGGGACCCCTTAGCCCTGCTCTGGCGCGAAACTGGACAAAGGAAAGGGGAGTGACCACTCCCCTGACCTGTACCTCCCCTGGGAGGTGCCCAGAGCTCCTCCAGTGTGCTCCAGACCTCTGCCATCTTGGAAACAGAGGTGCTGCTGGCACACTGGACTTCTCTGAGTGGCCAGTGCCACCAGGTGATGTCAAAGACTCCTTGTGATAGGTTCCTTCAGGTGTTGCTAGCCTATCCTCTCTCCTAGGTAGCCAAACCCTCTTTTCTGGCTATTTAGGGTCTCTGTCTCTTGGGATTCCTTAGATAACGAATGCAAGAGCTCATCCGAGTTCCTCTGCATCTCTCTCTTCACCTTCTGCCAAGGAATCGACTGCTGACCACGCTGGAAGCCTGCAAAACTTCAACATAGTAGCAAAGACGACTACTGCAACTCTGTAACGCTGATCCAGCCGCCTTCTCGACTGCTTTCCTGGTGGTGCATGCTGTGGGGGTAGTCTGCCTCCTCTCTGCACTAGAAGCTCCGAAGAAATCTCCCGTGGGTCGACGGAATCGTCCCCCTGCAACCGCAGGCACCAAAGAACTGCATCACTGGTACCTTGGGTCTCCTCTCAGCACGACGAGCGAGGTCCCTTGAATCCAGCAACTCTGTCCAAGTGACTCCCACAGTCCAGTGACTCTTCAGTCCAAGTTTGGTGGAGGTAAGTCCTTGCCTCCCCACGCCAGACTGCATTGTTGGAAACCGCGACTTTTGCAGCTACTCCGGCCTCCGTACACTTCCGGCGGAAATCCTTTGTGCACAGTCCAGCCTGGGTCCACAGAACTCTAACCTGCATTGCACCACCTCCTAAGTTGTTCTCCGGCGACGTGGGACTCCTTTGTGCGAATTCGGGTGAGCACCGTTTCACGCATCCTCGTAGTGCCTGTTTCTGGCACTTCTCCGGGTGCTACCTGCTGCTGAGAGGGCTCCTTGTCTTGCTCGACGTCCCCTCTGTCCCCTGACGCAATTTGCGACATCCTGGTCCCTCCTGGGCCACAGCAGCATCCAAAAACCCTTACCGCACGATTTGCAGCTAGCAAGGCTTGTTGGCGGTCTTTCGGTGGGAAAACACTTCTGCACGACTCTCCACAGCGTGAGGGATCCGTCCTCCAAAGGGGAAGTCTCTAGCCCTTGTCGTTCTTGCAGAAACCTATGCTTCTACTGTCCAGTAGCAGCTCCTTTGCACCCACAGCTGGCATTTCCTGGGCATCTGCCCATCTCCGACTTGCTTGTGACTTTTGGACTTGGTCCCCTTGTTCCACAGGTACCCTCGACTGGAAATCCATCGTTGTTGCATTGTTGGTTTGTGTCTTTCCTGCAGAATTCCCCTATCACGACTTCTATGTCCTTTGGGGAACTTTAGTGCACTTTGCACTCACTTTTCAGGGTCTTGGGGTGGGCTATTTTTCTAACCCTTACTATTTTCTAATAGTCCCAGCGACCGTCTACAAGGTCACATAGGTTTGGAGTCCATTCGTGGTTCGCATTCCACTTTTGGAGTATATGGTTTGTGTTGCCCCTATCCCTATGTGTCTCCATTGCATCCTATTGTAACTATACATTGTTTGCACTGTTTTCTAATACTATTACTGCATATTTTGGTATTGTGTACATATATCTTGTGTATATTTGCTATCCTCATACTGAGGGTACTCACTGAGATACTTTTGGCATATTGTCATAAAAATAAAGTACCTTTATTTTTAGTATATCTGTGTATTGTGTTTTCTTATGATATTGTGCATATGACACTAAGTGGTACTGTAGGAGCTTCACTCGTCTCCTAGTTCAGCCTAAGCTGCTCTGCTAAGCTACCATTATCTATCAGCCTATGCTGCTAGACACCCTATACACTTTATAAGGGATAACTGGGCCTGGTGCAAGGTGTTAGTACCCCTAGGTACTCACTACAAGCCAGTCCAGCCTCCTACAATAACCACTGAGGTTCTGGCTAGCAGAGCCTCAGTGATACAGTTAGGCATCACACAGGGAACACATACATATAGGCCACAAACTTATGAGCACTGGGGTCCTGGCTAGCAGGATCCCAGTGACACATAACCACACTTACAACATAGGGTTTTCACTATGAGCACTGGGCCCTGGCTAGCAGGATCCCAGTGAGACAGTGAAAACACCCTGACATATACTCACAAACAGGCCAAAAGTGGGGGTAACAAGCCTAGAAAGAGGCTACTTTCTCACAATGGACAATATTAGTTCCCATATTGAATCACAGCATAGAATATTGATTGCATATTACAATGCATGCAACCCCAATACAGGCAGAGGTCCAAGGTGGCAACCCCAGGCGATTCTGGTTCTCGCTTTGAATCACAACAGGCAATATATTCACCTACTGTAGTAAATGCAAACCGCAACGCAGGCAGGGTTCAAAGGCGGTAATAACCGGCAATGTTTGTTCTCACATTGAATTGTAGGAGGCACGATTGATCACCTATTGCAGTACATTTAGACCCCATGTCAGGGGTCAAGGGGTTAGCTGGCAGTGGAATTCACAACAGGATGACCATTTCGTGGTCTCTGCAAACCAGTGGGCTTTTCCACTGGGTAGATGCCGTTGCCTTGAGGTAGGCGGGGATTCCCCAAGGTGCGGGCCCTAGAACGCGCACCACTGGGATTCTGACAGTTTCCAAGCAGCTGCAAAGGTTGCGGAAGAGATGGAAGCATTAAGAATGGGTGTGAGCATGGCATGTATGGGTTGCAGTGCTCTGGAGTAGGCATGTTGTGGGCAGAGGTCCGATGGGACCCCTGAGAAGATGAATGTGATGGTGGCAGCAGTCTCTTCTGGGTTGATGATGGGCCATTTGGTTAGCATTTGCTGTTTGGATAAGATCGGGAGGCATTTGACTAGGTCTGTCGGGTCTGATAGCAGGTTGAAGATACTGTAAATGGCTGGAGATTTGTTGCTGAAGAATTGAGAGGGGTCCTCCGAGGGGTATTGGTACTATACAGCAATAATCCGTACTCAGTGGGTTTCCTAGATCCGTAGGCCCCTATGCCACTGCACCTGCTGCACCATTCAAATAGTGGCCTCTAGTGCCTACAGGGTAACTGCAGTTGTGACTGCTTGTTTAGTAGTAAAATATAGAAATAATCGGCGCTTAGTGGTTTTCCTAGAGCTTTTGACCCCTGTGCCATTGCACTTGTTGCACCAGTCATATCATGGCCCTCGTGCCTGCAAGGTAACTGCTCTTGGGACTGCTTGTTCAGTGGCAACATATAGCAATAATTGATGGGTTTCCTAGAGCTTTTGGCCTCTGTGCGCCCTGGGAACAACACCTCCCTGTGGAATGACACCTGGTAGCCTTCAGCACTCGGACCCACTCCGACAGAGCACACCTGCAACCTCAGCATCATCCTAGGCAGCAAACTCACCATGAAATGCCAGACCAACGTAGTCTCCTCCGCCTGCTTCCACACCCTTCGCATGCCCAAAACAATATTCAGATGGCTCCCTGTCAACACCAGGAAAGTCATCACTCAAGCTCAAGTCACCAGCCGGCTGGGCTGCGGCAATGCACTCTACGCAGGACTCATTCCCCGTATCCGCTGAAGCAACAGTGGAGGATGCTCCTACCTTGCCGCCAAGTCCTGGAACAACCTCTTCCTACCCCTCAGAATATCACCCTCTCTCCCTGAATTCATAAAAGGACCCAAGACCTGGTTCTTCACTTGATCCCAGCAGAAACCCAGTGCCTGGATACCCTACAGGTAATTAGCCGTGCTCTACAAATCTGAATTGACTGATTGATTGATAAGCCAAGTATGAGTTTGCCACTTTGCGGTTTAAGGAGTTCCATAGCAGACAGATTTGTTTCCTGGCGAAACACAGTGTGAGTCTGCTACAAAAGTAGGAATAAAATAATTGACTGTATCTGTGTTTGGCCATTCCCTGGATATTCAAAGTCAGTATGCAGTATGTGGGCATAAATGTTGTGTGATGCGTTAGCATTTCAGTGTCTAGGTTGTCCATCTGCCCTCCTCCAGCTTTGGAATTCTAGAGGCTGTGATCACAGTCGATCCCCACCCCGCATGTATACAGTAATGCTGAGTTTCCACTAACAAAAACATAAAACAATGACCCCAACCCCGTTCCTGGTTGTGTCTCAAACATGGCCATGACCAAAGGAAAGCTGAAAAGGAAATCGGAGACGAGAGGAACATGTTCCATCAAGGCTGGGGGATTACAGTCTCTTGGGTTGTTGTTCAAGAGAGATATGCACAATCCGTACCCTAATAGTGGTGGCCATTTTTGCTCTCCCTATCCCCCAGCCTAGGCCACAAGGAATATAGCCTTCTCAACATGCGCTCTGAGAGGCCCCTCCACTCCAAAACAGGGCACAGTTTGTGGTGTCATGTCACTTGGTCAGACGTCCTTGGCATTCATTTCATGTGATGTGATGGGGGTCAGCGAGGGCGCAATCCAGCCAGCACTGACTTGTTCACATCTGTTCTGTCCCTGAGGGTGGCCTGATCTGCTTGTAGGAGTCCGATATCAATCACTAAGAAGTCCAATTTAGTTTCCAGAATAGCTTTCACATCATTGATGACCTATAAAGACAAGGTAAGGACAGGAGTTGGCACTTGAGCTGATCCATTGTGAACAGGAAAGGATTGAAGTATGTGAATGCAGTTACCTATGTTATATACTTCCAGAGGAGTTAACTTTGTTATATACACTTCCTGAAACTAAAGAAACAGCAGTACATCCGGATCCTTCTTTTTCCACCATCTGCTTTTATTAAAATTAAATCTTGTCCATTTGCATCTACCTAAAGCTGTATCTGTAGCATGTAGGTGCTCCGTGCTTGCCGTTTCTTTAATAAGTAACTATGTGAACACTGGTAAATCACCTCCTTTTAAGAAGAAAATAGGACGGGATGTGTTCAACAGAACATTTAGCTAAATATCTGTGTATGGTGAATTAACCCTGGCTAAGTCTCAATCATGGTAAAGAAAAGATGGTGTTTATATCCAGTTAAATATTGTGTATCACATTCTAGTACATTTGTATTTTGTAATTTTAAATCTCTTTACATCCCACAGGGCAAATTCCTTGAATGCATCAATTGCTTGGGAATAACAGCAATGATGCAGTAAATCAACAACAAATGGTCAGAAATAATCAACTCCAGTATTCAGGAAAACATCAGTGCAGTCAAAGACTGAGGAACCTGAACATAGACTGATAGATGCTGGAAGAAGCTCCGAAGGACAAGTCAGTGAACGCAGGAGTCTGAGCTTAGCACCTTCACACCTCAAGACTAAGAAATTACCTCTAGAAAATTAAGGCAACAACACTGAGAAACCACCTCCTGAATAAACAGGCGACCAACATCAGCTTTAATCATGGGATCTTTATGATGTGACTACCACAGTGCTCCGATACCTAAAATGATAACAGGCCATAACTCAGTGCTCCAGGTGTATTGTAAACTTCCTCCCTACACCACAGCAACCAGAGAAAAACACAACGGAGTGAAGAAAACAACTGAAGGGTAAAGGAGAGAGGACTTCTGCTGTCTTCAATACAGCGGACTCTCCCAATGTGCACCAACCAAAATGAGGTTAATCCTTACCCACAAGCATTGAAAACTGTTATCCAATCTAAAGACATAATCTCTCGTAAGGAAGCCTTGCTCATATTATGAGTGTGGCAACTATTTAGTGACCATTGTATTTTACTTTTAAATTGGAAATCAGATGTCTTGAATAAGAAAAAATACAGGAAAGCGAGAGTACAACCGAAAGTGCTTTACAACCATGTTGGGCCGTCAGGAAACACAGTCTTGTGATGTAGACAAACATAGACCCGACCCAGAGACTCTAACCATGAAAGAAGAATCATACACAGGCAGTGAGAGCTTTAGTTTGTCATCACTTTTAAAGCACCAGCAGCAAACACACGCAGGAGAAAAGCCATTCAGATGCAGTGAATGTGTGAAGAGTTTTAGTCAGTTATCATACCTGCAAAGACATCAGCGAACACACACTGGGGATAAACCATACCATTGCAGTGAATGTGTGAAGAGCTTCAGTTGGTTATCACACCTACGAATACATCAGCGAACGCACACAGGGGAGAAGCCATACCATTGCAATGAATGTGTGAAGAGCTTCCGTCTTTTATCAGATCTCCAAAAACATCAGCGATCACATTCAGGTGAAAAACCATACCATTGCAGCGAATGTGGAAGTAGTTTTAGTGAATCTTCAACATTAAGGAAACATCAGCAAGTACACACAGGGGAAAAACCATTCAAGTGCACTGAATGTGTGAAAAGCTTTAGTCGATTATCAGCTCTCCAGTGCCATCAGCGAACACACACCGGGGAAAAACCGTACCAGTGCAGCGAATGTGGAAGTAGTTTTAGTCATTCTTCAACATTAAGGAAACATCAGCGAATACACACAGGGGAAAAGCCATTCAAGTGCACTGAATGTGTGAAGAGCTTCAGTCGGTTATCCCACCTCCTAAGACATCAGCGTACTCACACTGGGGAAAAACCATACCAGTGCAGTGACTGTGGAAGTAGCTTTGGTGACTCTACGACATTAAGGACTCATCAGCGAATACACACAGGAGAAAAGCCATTCAAATGCAATGACTGTGGAAAGAGCTTCAGTTTTTTATCGAACTTTAAACAGCATCAGCGAACACACACTGGGGAGAAACCATATAACTGCAGTGAATGTGGAAGTAGCTTTAGTCAAATATCACAATTACAGAGACATCAGCAAACACACTCAGGTGAAAAACCATTCAGTTGCACTGAGTGTGTGAAGAGCTTTAGTCACTCAGCACTCCTAATAAGGCATCAACATACACACTCGGGGGAAAAACCATTCAGATGCAGTGAATGTATGAAGAGTTACAGTCGCTTAGCACACCTCCAAAGACATTATCGAACACACGCAGAGGAAAAACCATACCTTTGCAGTGAATGTGTGAAGAGCCTTAGTTGGTTATCACACCTCCAAGTACATCAACGAACACACACAGGGGGAAAACCATTCAAGTGCAGTGAATGTGTGACAAGCTTTAGTCAATTACCAAGCCTACATAGCCATCAGCGAATTACAGACGATGATAAAATTACAACTATGTGGGACATCCAAATGCCAGATGATAAAAAAGTTGATGATAGAAGACCTGACTAGTCAGAAAAGAAAAATCACACTCAAAGCTTTGTAGAATTATAAGGGTGTCTGTTGTCAGTGATTGCTCATTTCATTTCTCTACTGCTAAGAAGAAGAAAAGAAGTTGCAAGCAACACATTAAGACATCAGCAGAGTGTGGACTAAAGGAAAATAAACTATTTTTTCTTTAATATAGCAGAGTTATAAAGAAAAGCCTCCAAGCACACCTGTTCATGCCGCCTGTAAAAACAACACTATGAACAATGCTTGGACTAACAAGTGTATTTTCAGCTAACTTTGGGATTTAGTGCTAAAACCCATGAACCCATAACGCTCAAACAGATTTAACAAGCACACCCTGGAGAATATTCATAGCTGGTTGTGGTGTTTGGTAATATTATGCCACATTGATGGTTGAGTGACAGTAGCCAGAGAACAGTGTCCAAAAACATGAGAAGTGAAAGTAGGAAAATGTGAGCTGTAACTCTCATGGTTAATGCTTGTAGTGCACAACATTTACCTCCCAAGGCCTGATGCAGGAGAAGTGATGCTCATTTCCATCATCACATGGTCTTTCCCCATTGGTGTTCAACAGCTGCATCCTTAGGAGACTGGACGGCTCACCATGGACTATGTAAATGAGTCATTGTTAGAATAATTGCATGTAAATATATTTTATGAGTTTCTTATTTGCAGAGAATCATTCAACCAAATCCTGTTTGGTGCAAGGTTAGAATCAGTGTATGCTCATCAATTAATAATAACTTTATTTAGTTGTTGCCAGACGTAAAGTGCATTATTACCATTTGTACAAAAACCCATCTACCCACCATATCATGCAATATTTCATCATGAATAGCTTATAAAAATCACAACTGTGTCCAAAGCAGTGGCCTTCAACCCTGAAGTGCATTATTCAAACATAATTAAGATCACAGTCACATTTTATAGCTTCTATAAAGTACATAAACAAACTTAAGATCGCATATTAAAAACTATCAATAAAATCACTGGACTATGTTAAACTACTATTATTTTAAAATGAACTATTACCTAGGTGCGTCGCGAAACATGTCATCTACGAATATGATAAATCACCACTCCCATCCTTTAATTGTCTGACTTCCTTCTAATTTTGTAATATTAATAGCTTTGCACAAGCAAATATAGTATATTGTCCTAGATGTACTTATGCTGCTTTTTCAAGAAGAGCATTTATAGTAGAAGCAAACTTTGCTCCACAACATGCCAAAGGGGTTGACGTTCCCGATAGCCAAGTAATAATGGCTTGCCTACAAGTGCGTATATTCATCTTCTTGAAAACTGGTTTAAAAAATTGCTTCCTGTAACTAGTGACTCTTGGACATGTGCACATTAAATGACAAAGTGACTCTAATTCATAACCTCATAAGCGACAATTTGTTTCTGTCTTTTCACCCTTCCACGCTGGGGTGAGATCTTTGGACTCAAATATGCCAAATCAAAAAAACATGAAACATGATGGAAGTGCATGGTGATATATGCTTGAGGTTTTCAACTGGTATACATATCCATAACAGTCCAAGCGTGCCGTCGTTTTGCTAGGATTTTTATTTTTATCTAAAATAATAAATTGTTTTTTGAAGAAAGATTACTGCACCTAGCAAATGCTGCACACCCTATCTTACTCGCCTAAGCCTCCTGTATTCCTAGCTCTGTCATAGGTTCCTCAAGATAGGCACCCCAAGAGTTGGCTTGCTTTCCCTCCATCTGGGCCTTTATCTCCAAACAGCACAGACTATTCAAAGTTCCTCTTTCTGTGAAACGGGGACGCCAACATAATTTCACAAAGGCTTTCAGTTGTTGGAATTTGCAAACAAACCTGTGCTGGAGAAGTTTCTTTTGGGAGGCAAAAGACTGCCTTGTAGGCCTTTGTTTGAAGCTGATTTAACGTAACAGTTTTGTGCCAGAGTTCAACACCATATGTCAGAGAGGGTAAATCGATGGTAAACAAACGACAAATTGCGCCCCACAGACACTCCCGGGTATTTATATAAATAAACAGATTCTACCTGCTGGACTTTTATAAACCACCTGTGTGCTTTATATTTAAAGTCCACCAGATGCACAACTTTTGTTTTCCGTAAGTTCATCTCTAACCCTTGCTTCTCAATATAACGTGCCAGAGCATTGATCGATCTTTGATGGCCGATGGGAGTTTGACTTAGTATTACTATGTCATCTGCATATTGCAGGAACACTATCTTCTTTACTAATACTGGAGGGTGGCTTTCTTCAATTGACAAATATTTGTACAAATCGGCTAGATATAAATTAAAAAGGCATAGGGCCAAAACACATCTTTGTTTTAAGCCATTGCTTGTACACATTTTTTAAGTGAGCCTACTGCCATCCCCTAATATCACCGGGGCCCACGTATCACTATATAGGCCAATAATTGCAGTTACCGTTTTCTCTGGCATGCCCCAATGCTCCAATTTCCTCCATAGACGGGTTCGCGGCACTCGATCAAAAGCTGACTTAAGATCAATAAAACAGGGAAACAACCTGGATAGAATCAGTGTATGATAGCAACATTATTGCTAGGAGAAAAAGACATTGAAAAGTTTAGCTCCTAACAGGTTTCTGAAGGCTTCACGGTTAAGTAAAGACTTAGGGGGTCATTCTGACCCTGGCGGTAAAAACCGCCAGGGCCAGCGTCCACGGGAGCACCGCCAACAGGCTGGCGGTGCTCCCATGGGCATTCTGACCGCGGCGGTACAGCCGCGGTCAGAAACGGAAAACCGGTGGTGTACTGCCGGTTTCCCGCCGCCGCCATGGGGATTCCGAGACCCATACCGCCATCCTGTTCCTGGCGGTTTTGGCCGCCAGGAAGAGAATGGCGGTATGGGGGGTCGTGGGGACCCTGGGGGCCCCTGCAGTGCCCATGCCCATGCCAATGGCATGGGCACTGCAGGGGCCCCCGTAACAGGGCCCCACAAAGATTTTCAGTGTCTGCCATGCAGACACTGAAAATCGCGACGGGTGCAACTGCACCCGTCGCACCCCTTCCACTCCGCCGGCTCCATTCGGAGCTGGCATCCTCATGGAAGGGGGTTTCCCGCTGGGCTGGCGGGCGGCCTTCTGGCGGTCGCCCGCCAGCCCAGCGGGAAACTCAGAATAACCGCAGCGGTCTTGTGACCGCCCAGCGGTATTCTGCCGGCGGGACTTGGCCGCCCGCCAAAGTCAGAATGAGGGCCTTAATCTTGAGTAGTAAAGAATTGCAGCTCTTAGAAGCTGGAATCCAGAACTGTCCACTCCCGGCTATACATTTCTCTGGAAAAAAATCTGGATTCAGAAGAAAAGCGACACAAATGATAATCAGGTCCGTGTCTATAAACAAAAAGGAACGCTCATTTTATAAATTCTGCTGGTAAATGCAAGGACTCAAAAAGTATGTGCTGCCTCGTGATTAAAGAGAGAACATTTATGACGCAGTTGAGCCTTTCTTAAGCCACAAATAGGATGGACGCAGCTTTCTGAATCATCTTAAATGTGCTTTTGTGTTGCTGGAGCCACCAAACGCGCAGTCTTCTCCTAGCCCAGCCTTTCGTAAACAAAGGAGTCTCCAATCAAATATTCATGGGAACGCATTCCACTGAATTAATAGTAACAAAGCGCCGAGTCCCTGCTGCTGAGCACCATCAGCACATCCTAGTAGTGGTAGTTTGGGATGGGGTCGCTTTTAGAACCTGGAAATGAAACTGTTACTTGCTGTTAAATGCCAGAATGAGCCCAGCACATCTGTGCCGCCAGAGCTCTGTCCATCCGGGCATGATTCGTATCGAAGGTTTTGTGAACCAGTGAGTCAAGAGTATCGGCACCTGTGACTATAGAGAGAGCACTTCTGATGGATACTTCTACCTGCTGATTCCTCACCTATAGCATGATCCCCAAGTGCCAGTCTGGATCAGGAATCTTCAAGGTATCACATTGCTGGTAGGGAGCCTGGCATTGCATCGGTGACAACAGCGGCATTCAGTGGCGTCACCAAAGCCATATGGCGTTCACTCCGGCACAAGGACACAGTTCTTATTTTCTACTCTTGGTGCAGATCTGGAGCTCGCTTTCTCAAAGTATCTTGAGTTTTCTCTTCACTTGGGGGTATTGCAATGTGAAGAGCATGCACGTAGAGGAAGATCGTTTTGTAGACACCTTTGGGACTTCCTCTGCGCAGCCGAGCTACTCTGATTGTGCGTCCTTTAATCTAATTGTAATCGAAGAGTGACATTTCTGTGTCCTTGGTTACAAACTACCCTGGCTTCATTATACTAGGACCACCCTAGCTAGACTGGGGAGACCTGCCTTATGTATTTCGACTGCTTTAAAAGCTGCTAGTGAAAAGCAGCGGGTGAAGTTGTCCTTTATGAATGTAAGGCGGGCGGCCACAGAATCTGTAGAACATCAGAAACCTTTTATCAGGGCTTACGGGGTGGTCCATACCACACTGGGGCTTGAATCCTATCTTATCACAATACATACTTGGGAGCGAACACTTCTACACAATTTAGTTTGGGCATTCTTTGTTGTCATTTATCCTTTCCATTAGGATAATATGAAACAGTCTCAGTCTGTATTTGTCACTGCAATAAATTATCACCACAAACGCTGTTACATTTGACTTTTTTGTGCAAATATTATAATCCTTTTATCAGTCGCTACTAGACACGCCTTTTGAAAATATTGGGTTTCGACAGACCAGCCTTATGTTATTTACAGATCTTTTTCTACTCCTGAGGTTTGCTTGAAAGTGGGGCTTTTTTCAAAATCATCTGTTCGGCACTGCAGAGCTTTGTTGTTTTAATAGTATTCATTTTATGTGCAACACAAAAGGAGGATGGACGGAGTGCTGACAATGCAAACACTCACCCCCAGTCACAGATCTGGGTTTAATCCATTGTTTTTTTGCTGCCCATGCCATTCATTTTATGTGCTGCAGGTTCGTTTTTAAATGTACACCTAAAAATACTGTATTGGTTATGCAATGTGCTAGGCTTTCTAAGTATGTTTTAATCTTGGCTTATTTATTGTTTTTATGTGTTTTGTTTCCTATTTTTATCTGCTATTATGATTATTCACTAATATTCAAATAAAGATTGATTGATTGATAATGAGAGGTTGTGGATTAGTCGTTATTTTTAAGGAAAACTGGAGCAACAAAACTGTACAGCTTGATGCCCTCACATTACTGAATTATCCAGCTTAGTGCTACAACTCTTTCCCTCGGCCTCCCTGGTTGTGGTTATATCTTACCTCCCCCTGGATCTGCTACTAACTTTGTTCATTCCTTGACCAAACTGACTTCACCGGCACTATCTTACCCTCATTTTTTATCTTGAGGGATTTTAATATTGGGGTAGTAGATGATATCTCAGATGCAATTTCTAGAGACCTTATGGGCTCTTTGGAGGCAGTTGGTCTTACGCAGCCGATCACTGAACCTGCTCGTAAGGACGATAGTATTGACCTTATCCTTGCCGTGGATAATTTGAAACCCTCGACAAAATACTCACCCAGATTTGGACTGGTCATTTTCTTATTCTTTTTCTTCGTCAGGCTTCTGATTCCTCACACTCCATCTGCTCTTTGACTAAAATCATCATTAAAGCACGCCCAAGGGCGAAACTGGCACCTGAAGCTTTGTCGAGTGCTCTTTATACCACCTTATTCTGGTCAGCCAAAGCTGAGGCCGACAACTATGGACACAGAAGTGCCTGAATCATTCGCCTTTTTGCCACCTGAATGTTCAATGGACAAAGCTGCCATTTTATATCAGAAATGGATGAAGCAGACCTTGCACCTGTCTCCCAGTTAAGACAATTCATCCCTGCAAACGGCCCTCTGCACCAGGTTAAAATAACGACCTAAGACAAGTTATAGTGACAAGATTAATTATTCTCGAGTGTAAAACTATTGAAAAGCATGGCGAGTAAATTAAGGGCCTGATTTAGAGTTTGGCGGACGGGTTACTCCGTCATAAACTTGATGGATATCCTGACCGCGATATTAGGATTCCCATAGGAAATAATGGGATAATAATACAGCGAACGGGATATCCGTCATGTTTGTGACGAAATAACCCAATCCGACAAACTCTAAATCGGGCCCTAAGTGTGAATTAATAAGAGCACAAAAAAGAAACTGTTCACTCATAGAGCACTATACTAGAGCATCACTCAATGCGTCTACCACCTCTGCATTAATAAGAGCACAAACAAGAAACTATTCACTCATTTCTGCTGCTAAAGCAGAGCACTATACTAGAGCATCACTCAATGCGTCTACCACCTCTGCATTAATAAGAGCACAAAAAAGAAACTGTTCACTCATAGAGCACTATACTAGAGCATCACTCAATGCGTCTACCACCTCTAAACAACTGTTCTCTGTAGTCCAGTCTCCAGCAAAACCATCTTCACCTCCAGTACAGTTGAACACTCTCAACAGTTGTGTGACTACCTCTCACTTTGGTTTGAGGAAAAAGTTGTAAATGGTGTGAGTAGTACCTTCTGGTTGGAAAAAAAAGCTGTGGCGATTTCACACAAAAAATGCCAACCGACCCCTCGGTCTCTAGTGATTTTAGATGTATATATTTCTGTGCTCCATTTTTCGGACTTTGGGAAAATAGATCATGATTTACTTGATCGAGCGCAGTCTGGCTTTCGTCCAGCTCATGGCACAGAATCTGCCCAGGTTCCTGTGTTAGATGATCTTAGAGGAGAAGCAGGAAAGGGTCATTTTTTAGCCTTAGTGTTAGTAGACCTGTGTGCTGCCTTTAATACAGTAAATCGTAACATCTTGATTTCTAGGCTGAAGGAAGTTGGTATTTGAGGTGTGGCCTCAATTGGTTTTCATCCTATTTAGATAGCAGAGCGCAAGCTATACATCTCCTTCCTTTTTTTATCCAAGTGTAGATGAAGTTTCCAAGTTTAGAGCAGTAGGTCAGGGAGTTCCTCAGGGCTCTTCCTTTTAGCTCTACTCTGTTTATCACCTATCTGAAACCCCTGGCAAAACACATTTGTAGTCATTGAATCAATCAAAGGCATGCCCATTATTTTGTTAGTCGATTCATCTAGCCCTTTGTCCCTTGACTCCTTTCACATTGCTTAAGGTATATCTCCTGCTTGCTTGGAAGGAATTCACTTAAATTAAATTAGTTAAAAACTGAAATTCTCCACTGCTCCATTGGCAATCTTCTCCTCTCTTTAATGGCTAGCATTTGGCCTCAACCAATGTATTCTACACCTGGTGCATCCCTAGTGGTTCGTAACCTGGGGGTTTACATGGATGCAGGTCTGTCCATTTCTATTCAAGTGAACAAACTTTCATCCGTGTGCTTTTTCCTGTTAAGGACACTATGCAAATCCTTTTCTTTTCTTCCCTCCACCCCAAGTGATCCAGTCACTCATTCTGACCCGTCTGGATTATTGTAATGCCCTGATGTTAGGTGCCGCTGACTATCTCATAAAACAGATGTGTTGGATTTAGACTGCTGCTGCCAAGCTTGATTGGTACCGCCTCGGTACTTCTTGTGTAGTGCTGGATAAATTGCATTGGCTCTCTGTTCTTAAAAGGATCCAGGTGCAAGGTACTGGGTGTAGTACACAGAGCTGTACACCAGACTGGTCCCTGTTTTATACAATCAAGATTCTGTTGTTACAGACCTTCCCATCTGTTTCGCTCGACTAATGCCAGACTACTTATTGTGCCCCAAGTGAAGAGGTGCTGATTCGGTGGGCGCTCTTTCTCTATGCAGGCTGCTCCACTGTGGAATTTCCAGCCTATTCAATGATACTAAATCAACGATCTGCTGATGAATAGGAGATTACTGAAAACCTAGCTTTACACGCAATAACAAATTCTGTTCAGCCTATGGGGTCTTTCCCACTTAGATAATCAGTTTTTGCTTTCTTGCTTAAGCACCAAGACACCCTCGGGCAACAGTTGCGCTCTATAAGTTGAAATAATAATAATGATAATATTGTAAACACGGGGATGTTGCCAACCTAGAGTAAATCTATGGACATCAGTTTTGTGACTTCACTGCTTATTTAGTTTTCATCAAGACATTTGTTAACATCGTAAGACACACGGCCAGCAGTGTCATTCTTGTCCTCGGCGGTAGTGAGAGGATGGCACATGGAGTAAGTGTTGCTATTGGTGAGACGAAGAATGGCACACACACACGCCTGTAAAAACGCATGGTAGAAGGAGGAGAATAAAAAAACATGAAATATTATTTCAATATTCTTTATACCCCACCCACCATGGATACCTTTCACACTTGAACAAACACTGCACCCATTTATGTAGAACCCATCATTTATTTTGTGCAGTCCCTTCACTATGCCTGAATATTTAATTTGGGGTATTGTTTTAAATGTTAATTGGATTAGCCGGGAACCAAGGGGCTTGTGTGATCAGCCTCCACCTTCGGGATCATCCTCAGTTTCTGCCTAGGTTGAGGATGGTGTAAGTTGTTCTTTTAGGGTCAAGATGACCTCAGTTATCTTCAAACCATTCTCTTGATCCTTCGTGTTCTCCATCATAGACATTGGGTTTGTCTCATTGTTCGAATGCCTCGTCCCACGAGGGAAAGAGCTGGTATGGATCTCAAGGTTAAACCCACAATCTCCCTAAACTAATGTCTCAAGAGGTAAAGGACTGAAAAGACCTCTTGGGGAGTGTCCTGTGCATGGCAAGAGGGGTTGAGAGTGAGGGAATGAAGGGAACACAGACCACGCCTTCCTCCTGATGCCGCAGTAGGAGCTTCTCAGTAGTTAAACGGATAATGGTGGTGTTGAGGGGACTTCTGGGTTTTGGACGTGTCCCAAGATTGCAAGCAGCAGAACAACATCAGTAAATGCATTGAACTCTGACCTCAGCATCAGTCATGTGATACAACTGCAGTATATGACTCACTGGTACCTTCAGGGTTACAAGCAATGATGACCCCTCAAAGCTGCCTAAAGTTGGTGCTAGGGGTGATGACATCCGCCTATTGAAATAGGGCTGTTGCATGGACGCGGTAACTCTTCAGGGAATACTTTCCACAGGGAACGCTTTGCTACAGCTGAAATGTGATTTTTATATGGATTATGAATTAGAAATTTAAATCTGTTTTTTACTATTTTTTCTACTTTTAGTTTGGAAAGGCAGTGCACAGTTGGGGTTTTGTGGGTGGGGCCAGTAATTTCTTTAGCTCTTCTCTTGTCCCTAGGTATTTTCACGGGGTTAATTTGGATTGCATTGGCCCAGCTAGAGGCACCATTTTGTAAATGCTGCTCTTTAGTCTTTTTGCTGGTGCTAGAAGAGATGGCTTCCTCCTATAAATATAGGGCGGTGGACGTGGAGCGAGTGTGCTGCTGGAGCACCAAAGGCAAGCTTGTGTACACCTATCTGCATCCCAGTCGAAGTCAACACCAGGAACCCTGCTGGTCCCAGAAAACAGGGTAGACAGCGGGTGTCTTACACTGCCATGGGGCTACTTGAAATTATGAAGCAGACGGCCGACTGGGCCCATACCCTGTTGTTGATATTGGATTAATTAATGACAATGCACACAACAGGACATTCCCATATGCAAATAATACATTTTCATATATGAACAAAGTCGCATCACCGCGGTTAGGTTTCCCCATTTTCAACCACAGCACATAGGTACATGGTCAGTCAGGCTCTGCAACCCAAGCCTGAAGGTTAATGACTGACTGGTCACAGGTAGGGTAACACTTAGCCGAGAGCCAACTGCACAAATCAAAGATCAAATCCCACAGATGGGCAGCACCACTTCAATGGACCCCAGAGAATGGCCCTAATAAAGCACATATGGCAAGAGGGACGCATGCTTTCCCAAATCACCATAAAGTTGGATGCCACATATAGTTAGGTACACTTAGCCAATCAGGATACAGCGCACACAGCACACGCAGCGACCACGCATCCCGCAGGCAGGACATCTGGACACGTACTCGCTGGCCTACATTGTGTCCACACCAGGTCGAGGCCCACCTGCATTCCCTATCTAAAAATGTATTTACGACTCCTTGACAACTGTTTGCATTTTTTTCACCAAGGAAGGAATGTTTTTATGACTTTATGGCACCCAGAGATTGTATAAAAAGTGATTCAATTCTATGTATGAGAGACAGTCTTCAGACCTCGGTGCTGTAACTGCTCTCCCGGCCGTAACGTTTAATTAAATAAACCTTTTTCTATTTTGCCAGACGCCGCTTGTCTTTTGTTTTTTAAGGTAAAATCTAATTCAAGTAACATTTTGGTGAGACAGCCAGGAGCTGATTGGTTATTTGAACTTGACTGAGACAAGAGGAAGGAGACCCGAACCGGACAGATTCACATTTGCGCAAACAAAAACGGTGAGCAGACACAGCAATTAAATAAAAGTTGTGGTGAGTCCACAGGACGGAGGTTCATCCTGAAGCTGCCGTCCCAAGGGTAAGAGTCTACATCAGAACCTTAGACCTAGCATTTGGTGTGTGTCAAACTAGGAAAAGAAAAAGTAAAGTTATACCTACGAGGCAAAAGTCAACATTTTTAATTGTCAGATTAGGAAAGGTGAACTTTTTTATTTGAGTTTGTTACCTTAGGGAGGCTGACACCCTAAACCTCCATCGGTGACACAGGTGGTATGCATAAGTCCCTGGGTGGGACATAGGGTCAGCATCTCTTTGTAAGAGGAGTCTTTTCACTGGGACCACTGGGCGTGATGCAGTCAGTACACATAGGCTCTGGGTGTGGTATAGGGCCCACACCTCAATCCTATTAGGCTATCCTAGTATTAGTAGTGCCACAGGTTTCTTAACACTGGTGGTATTTGAAATAAGTGAAAGGTGTGCTTCGCTCGGACCACTGTGCATGACACAGATGGCACACAGAACCCCTGGGTGTGACATAGGGAAAATACAGACGTTAGGGCACTAGAACCATGGGGATCCCGGAGTTGGGCATAGCTTGTGTTTATTGCCTAGAAAGGTCTTTGGTCACTGAAGTGAGTCCTTTCTTTCTCCACATAAATTGTTGCAATCTTTTCCTTCAAACTGGTATTCACAAAATTATCAGGCTCCCCGAGCTTCACGCAGCACAGAGCTTCACTTAGTCACAGGATAACATGCACTAGGAGTGGGCAGGGCCAAGGTATTGCGGACAGGCTGATGCCCTGCTTTTTGTGGACCTAGTTAACATTTCCCCTCCCTATTGAAATGATGTGTCTTTGATATTATGAAGGTGGTAAACCAATGTGACTTTGTTTGTCTTAAACGTTGAATGTTGTATTTTGTCAATATTTAATGTTTTAATGAAGAAATTGCTGATTTGCGCAAATTGTTGTTTGATGCTAAAGTAAGGTTTGCTATTTTGCCTCCAAATTTCTAAATTCCCATGAGTTAACAATTGCACTTTTTCCTAGGATGATGACTCTTCATGCATTTGTTTGTTGAATATTTATTTTGATGCGTCTGTGAATAACACTGAGCTCATTAGATCTAGGAATCCCTATGTGTATATCCTCCCCCACCAGATCAGAATTGGTAAATCCCTTGTGTATATAGTTCCTATTACTGGAGAGATCTAGTAATACTCTTGTACATATTTTCCTGTCACCCAAGTACAATTTAGAAACCCATAAAGTTAGCAACTTAAGAAAGAAAACCCTATAAAAGTAGAGCGCTAGCATTTACATAACTTAATAATCCCCTAAAGAACGTTCTCTGAAAATACTAACAAACACCGCCATGGATCACCTATAGAACACATGCTGAGTAAGTTCCCCAGTCAGGCCAAAAAGCTTAGCAAACTCTGCCACGAGTTACATGCACATACTAAGGGCCTTATTTATACTTTTCGGTGCACAACTGCACTAACGCAGTTTTGTACCAAAACGTTTTGCACTGGCTTGCACCATTTTTTAGCACCAGCTGGGCACCATATTTATGGAATGGTGCAAGCCGGTGTAAAGGGTAGGCTAGCGTAAAACAAAATGACATTAGGCAGGTTAGAGTCAAAATAAATGACTCTAACCAGATTAGCGTCATTTTTTGACGCTAAGGGGCATATTTATACTCTGTTGCACTGAATTAACGTCCTTCTTTTTACTCTAATTCGGTGCAAAACTAACTCCATATTTATACTTTGATGCTAGACCCGTCTAGCTCCAAATTGATCGAGTTAAAGTCATTTTTTGGAAGTGGAGACCTACATTGCCTTAATGAGATGTAAGGTAGGCGATCCTGTGCAAAAAATGACTCTATGGCCTTAACACCATATTTAGGGGCATATTTATACTCTGTGGCATATTTATACTCTGCACCGAATTAGCGTCATTTTTTTTACTCTAATGTGGTGCAAAACTAACTCCATATTTATACTTTGGAGACAGGTGTGAAGTAAGAACGGAGAGAAAGAGAGCACTCTGGAAGCCCAGTTAAAGAGCTGAGTAGTACGCCCTTCACCTGAGGAGGGAGGGAGTAGACACAGAGCCTGGGTCATGGAAGAATCATTAGCAGGAGGTTACTCCCCAGAGAGCAGCGTTGGAGTGCGACTGAGAGGGAAGCCTTTCTGTGGTCGGGTCTCTGAAGAAGTTGAGACCATACTTGTTTGGTACTCACTTCTTTGTGCAAACTGACCACAGGCCTTTCAGATGGCTAATGTAAATGAAAGGGTAAAATCATAAAATATTGAGATGGTCCATCTCCCTACAGGGTATGGACTTTACAGTGGAACACAGACCAGGGACTCGCCATGCCAGTTCAGGTGGCCTTTCCTGGTTTTTCCACTTAGACAATAAAACTCTGTTGGGAACAGTTAGTCTCATTCCCCTAGAGTGATGGGGTTGTGTAGGAAAGTGCCCCTTTTGACATGGCCACCCCTACTTTTTGCCCACTGGTACTGAGGTTTTTCGACTGAGGTGCACTGGGTTCCTTCTAAGCAGGTCCCCAGTGCCAGTGCTTTTTCCCTAAAAACAGGTAACAATGTGTACAATTAGCACACTCCTCTACTGTGTAACTACCTAGTCAGTGGTACCTCTAGTACATAGGTCATGGGTTTGGGGAGAGGGACCCCAAGGGCTACCCCAAGGGCTGCAATACATATTGTGCCACCCTCAGAGGCCTCCCCTAAAACAAGATGCATGCAGCTGCCACCACAGTCTGCGTGTCCTTGTGCAAGCCGGGCGAAAGCACGACATGGCACAATACTTATGTACCATGTCACCATCACTGCATCTGAATGTATGTAAGTCACCCCTACAGAAGGCCTGGGAGCCCTGAGGTGGGGTGCATTATACTTGATGTGTTGTCCTATCTTCATGAGCAGATATGACCCTGGGATGCCCAGCCCCATTGCAGATCATGGCAAGTGAAAAGGGACGCTATCTGAAGGTATGTGCTGGCCACTCGACCTCCTGAGTGACTCAATCACATTATGGCTTCACTGAAACCTATGTTGTTTGGTATCAAACACCTCATCTTAATATGTCCAGGCTGATGCCAGCCTCAGATTTATTATGACATGCAACCAGAGTGCTCCTTAGAGATACCCTCTGAACCCCACTAGTCTCCGAGTATACTGGCTGACTGGTCTCGACCAGCCTGCCACCCCAGGCAGGTTTTTGAACCCCTGGAGGTGAGAGCCCACACTTTTAGAGGTCTGAAACAAAGCCTGTTCTGGATGGAGATGTTGTCACCTACTCCAGCAGGATGGCTTGCAGATCTGCATACTAAGGCCAGGGTCTTCACAGGCCCTGCCACCTTTGGTATGCAATCCCTTGCTCCCCAGCCCTGGGTGTAGCCACCCCCTGCTCTGAAGCCTACTTGGCACCAGGACAGGCAGGAACATTAGCTGGTCAGTAGGTGTGAACCACCTCTGGGCTAACCACACCCCTAAGATGGGCAACCTGAGGTGGAGACTCGAGGAAGGGTTCAACCATCTTGTTTTTGGTTGGAACAAGCCTTCTGGGATAGAAATATGCCCACTCCCCTCAGGAAGTTGTCATACAGGGGGTGTAGGCATCGCAAGGTTAAGAGAATCCAATTAGTTGCTATACTACACACCCCTAAACCCCCCTAAACCCCCCTAAATTCAGTATTTAGGTGGCTCCCTGACACCAGAAGACAGATTCACTGGACCCAAGAAGTAGAAGTGCACCGAAGAGCCCCCAGAAGCAAGAACAGAGGAGCAGCTACTGGCTTGGCACCAACACTGCCAGCCTGCCTGCATTCCTCCACTATTGCACCAAAGATGACTTGTCCTTCAAATGCTCTGCCTCCAGAAGCCTAGGTGGACTGCCTGCACTTTAGGAAGCACCAGGATCTCCCGTGGAGTAGCGGAGCTACTTCCCTGAACCCAGCAGGCACCCAAGAAGAACCTGGAGGACTCCAAACCACCAAAAACCTGACACAGGAAAGAACCACTGCGCCTGTGCCCCCTAGCCCGAGTCAAAGTGAGCCAATGGTGCCAGCATGGTCCCCTGACTCTCCAGGACATGAGCCCACCTTGAGTGACTCAACAGTGGGCTCCCTGATGGCACCTGCAGCTTCTTTGTGCAGGCCCTCCTCTACCACAACTGTCTCCAGTGATAAAAGACCAAAAATCTCAGATCACCTCTGCACCCAACCAGCTTGAACTAATGAGAAGAGGACCAAAGGTGTCCCTACGTCCTCAAGCATCACAAGACTTGAGCCCCTTGTTGGTTCAGTCAGACTGGTCCTCCAGTCCCCACGTGCAGCCTCTTTTCTCCAGGACCGTTTTCAATGGAAAACCAATGGGGCACCCGACATCTAAAAGCATCTCTGCACCCGGATGCTCTAGAGCTTCCTAAATTGACCTGTTGGTGCTGTCTTGGACATATCCTTGTACTTACTCTAACTCCTGAAGACTGGTCCTGTAAGTCGCTGTTGAGTACCCATATGCAATATGTGTGTTTTACGCCATAAGATTGCATTACTGCTCAAAAGACACTTTAAGTAGCTCAATTGTTTACCGCAAACTACATCAGTATATATTTTGGTAAGAGTATTCTGGTGTTGAAACATAATGTAAACAAAGTATCTATTTTCTAAACAATTGGTCCCGAGTTCCTTCTTGAGCATGTGTCTCATTTATTGCCTCTGTGAGTACAACAAATGCTCAGCACTACCCTCTGATAAACCAAACTGCTCGCCCACACTACCACAAAGGAGAGCTTTTGGGATTGTCATTTGTAGCCCTGTAAACCAATAGGGGTCACCTGGACTATCTGCATGGTGCCCACATACATTGGCGCACTACATAGATAGCCAGCTTCCTACAGCGTGGAGTCACAATGCAGAAAATTCCACTTTTAGGAAATTGTCATTTTCATGTCCTAACCATTTGGTGCCTGCAGCCTGTATTCTGGGTCTCATGACTAGATGGAGCTGGTAGTTGGTCTTTGTGGTGGTCTTTGGGTGCTGTCAGGATGGGCTCTCTCTGTGAGGATGAAGGAGAGGAGCTGTCACCCACCACACTTGCACAACGCAATGTCTGCCTCAGTACAACTCAAAAAGGGTTATATACTAGTCTTTTGTGCCCCTAGACAAGCTGGGGTCGGGGCAAGGAGGCAGGAAATTCCAGACACCTCTGTACGAGGGAGGGCACAAAATATTTCTCCCTCTTCACAGAAAGCACAAGGTATAAATAGTGGACACTCCGACCCAACTCTTTAGATCACTTCTGGACCTGTGGACTCTGCTAGGAAGATGAACTGACCAGCTGTGAAGTCTACCCTGTTGACCTGCTTGCTGACCCAGGATTCCTTTGCTGCCCAGGGCCGGTTGTTGCTGCACCAGGACTCTTCTGCTGCTGTGAGCTGCCCTGCTGAATCCAGCATGCCTGTGTGAGAAAGGGCTTTTTTGCATGGTTAGCCCTTGACTTTTTGCCTGGAAATGTGCTGTGGACCCCTGCTGAACAGTTTCCCAGGGCCAGATATCTTTCCCCAAAAACTGTACTATGCATAGGCACTTCATTCACCCCTGTAAGTCTCTAGTAAATGGTACCCCTAGTACCCAGGGCATGGGTACTGAAGAGGACCCCCCAGAGCATCATCATCAATTGTGCCACTCTGAGAGGCCCCACACCACCCTCATGCAGACTGCCATTGCCACTCGCCAAGTATGCCCTGTCCACTAACACTGCGTGTATTATAGGTAAGTCACCCCCCTGGCAGGCCTTGCAGCCCTAAGGGAGGGTGCACTATATTGCACATGTGGGCGTATGTGTGCATGAGCAAATATGCCCCTGCTCTGCATTGACCAAACCTAAAGGCATAGTAAGTGTGGAGGGAAGCCATGGCAAATCTATGTGCTGGACACAGATCAGTACGAGTTCCCCAGCTACATGATGGCTACCCTGAACCCTGGGTTCTTTGGTATTAAACAACTGAGAATAATAAATCCTCACTGGTGTCAGTGCTGGATTTATTATACCGTGTACCCAGGGGCCACCTTAGCAGTGCCCCTGTAAAACCCACACCACTCTGACAAAGGTGCTGGTTAGTCAAACCAGCCTGTCATCACCAGGCACGATTCTGGATCCCTGGGTTGAGAGCTTCTGCTCTCTAGGACCAGAGATGGCCCACAGGACATCTCAACAACCTCGACCTGGAAACAAAAGGTGACACTTGGGAGAGCATTGCCTAATTTTATATGCAATTTTAAAGTTTTCTTCCATTGATTCCAATGCGCACAGAAACAATACATTTTCTAAACTTTGAAAAATCATAACTTAAAGTGTACGTACCCAATTTTGATGATCATGGTCTTAAATATTTTTTACGATTCTGAAGTATTTTTGTAAATTGGTCTTGAGTTATGTTTTGGAGCATGTGTCCACATTTATTGATACTGTAAGAACAACAAATGCTTACCACATCTCCTGGATTAGTTTAACTGCTTGACCAAGCTACCACAAAAATAGAGCATTAGGTGATCTATTTGTGCCTCTGGATACCAGGGTGTGGTTGCCCGGACATTCTGCACAGTGTACATCGTTTATGCACAGTATATAATGAACCACGCTCCTTCAGGCTGTGAGGACCCAGAACTCCAGGAAATCTCCAATGGCCAGTTGGCTGGGCCCCTGTTCAAGTCATTGGGACATACCAAGCTTCTTCAACACGCACCGCCACACAGCATGATGCAGCCCACCATCGACTCCGGCCAGTATGATGCAGCTCGTTCTCGATGCCGACGAATCACATTGCAAGCCCTCACAAGCACTGACAGCTTCTTCAAAGCCCGGTGCTGACACTCACCCTGCGCAACGCATCTCGCCCACTGTGCCGACCGATCGCACTGCAAGTCTCTCTAAGTCCCATCAGACTTGGACTCCACTGCTGCGTGATGCATCTTGACGCCGGACCTCACACTGCAGCTCTTAGTTAGCGGCATTTGATGCCGTTTGGCGCATCTCAATGCAAGAACGTGACATCTTGATGCCCCGGCCCACAAGGTTCTTTCTCAGCTGCCTGAACTCAGTCCTGTATCCAGCCCGTGGTTGGTGCTCATTGAGATGATATGTTATGATGTAAGCATGGAATGCAGGTGTAGAATGTAGGATGATGGAATTCCCTCAAAGGAATGTCGAATGAAGATGGAAAGGAAATCGAGAGTGGCAGTTAGCTGGTAGGTGAGGGAAGAGTCGTCGCATCACTTCTGCGCCCTCTTGTCATTGGAATAAAGGATCTTATCTTACCTGGAGTCCGAGTCCTAAGAGTGCTCTGTGCCTCTTAACGCTTGATTTTCACAAAACAAATTTCTTGTAAAGTATACAACTGTTTAACCACTTCAGTGCTACATTGGAGTGGGTATTCTATTTCAACTGATTTAATGTCATCCATTGAGAATATTCCCCAAACCTGATGAACTAGATTGACTTCAGATTCTTACAACTATGTAAAGACCTCAGTGTGTATCAAACTCACGAAAGAAACATGCTATTGGGTCTACGGACAGTGCAAACATTAGAACTAATAGCAGGCAGCCCTGTCATGTGTCCATACATGTTGGTAACATGTCAGAGTAAAGTCTGTCAACCCTCACCCTAGTGCTTGGTTCAGTGTATACAAAGGCCTCTCGCAAACAAAGCCAAACAGCAAGAACACAAATTCTGGATAATTGGTACAATGAAGAACTCAGGATGACCAAACAGCACTTCAAGCAACTGGAATGCAGGTAGAGAATGGACAATAATTGAAATCCCCTTTATGGTGCTGAGAAAGAACAACACCAGAAAGACCATCACCCAAGCCCTCATCACTGGAGTTTGTGTACTCTGTCAACGTAGGAATCACCAAACATCTCACAAACAGACTGCAAATCATGTAGAATGCAGCAGCCAGACTCATCCTCAACCTCCCACGCCTGGCTCACATCACACCACGCCTGAGGGAGCTTCACTGGCTCCCAACACACAAGCACCCACAGTTAAAGCTACTCACTCACACATACTAAGCACTTCACAACACATGTCCAGAATACCTGAACCACTGCATACACTTCCATCAACCAATGAGACACCTCCTCTCAGCCGGACTCTCACTAGCACACGTCTCACGCATTCACAGAAGCAGAACCGGAAGTCGCGCCTTCTCTTTCATCTCTCCTAAAACATGAAACAACCTCCAACTACACGTCACAGCCTCCTCCTTGCTTCTTGAGTTCCATAAGAACCTGAAGGGCTCGCTCTTCGAGTAGGCCTCTCCTTGCTCCCGGGACTAAGCAGCACAGAGCAATATCTGAATTAAGGATCAGAAAATTAGAGAGAGAAATTAGAAAAGACAATGATATATCAAGAGAAGACTTTGAGTACTTAACTGCAGCATTAAAAGAGATGGCTACTCAAATGACACAAGAGCCTGCTTCTCACAGGTGTCTACAGAGGCACACCAACAACATCTGCAAACATATGGACGTTCAATGGAGACGTAGCCTACAGTGACATCAGCAATGTGTAGTACAGCTAAGTTAGTACCCCTCAGTGGGGATGCTACAAAGAGCCTTGGACCAGTGCCCTTGAAGAAATGCAAACTGCTGGTGTTAGAAACAGGCCACCAGGGTCTGTTGGTGAAACTGAGGAGGGCTCAAGGATGAACTGTATGCCCAAGGGTGTGCCTGCTACATCTATGAACAATAGAAGTGACAGTCTTGAAGGGCAAGGAAGGCACAACCAGAATTCGCTACAAAGGCAATTAGTGGAACACAGCAAATGCACAAATTGCTTCATAAATTATGGACACACTTATGATGTATAAAATAATAATTGTTTAAATGTATTTCTGATTACTAGTGTATATATTGTGCAGTTTACTTACCTCCTAAGGGAGTATAGCCTTCAAAGTATTGTTGCCCTTGTGTCACTAAAATAAAGTACCTTTATTTTTAATAACACTGAGTATTGTCTTTCTTTGTGTGAGTACTGTGTCACTACAGTGGTATTGCTAGAGCTTTGCATGTCTCCTAGTTCAGCCTTGGCTGCTCTGCCTACAGCTACCTCTAGACAGCCTGGCTTCTAGACACTGACTACATTTCACTAATAAGGGATAACTGGACCTGGTATAAGGTGTAAGTACCTCTGGTACCCACTACAAACCAGGCAGGCCTCCTACACCCACTGCTCCTTGTGCAGGTGTCACACATAGATCCATTACTACTTGTGCAAATTTCAATCACACATCCACTGCTCCTCGTGCAGGTGTCACACATGCACCCACTGCTCTTTGTGTAGGTGTCACACACCCACCGCTCCTTGTGTGGGTGTCACTTACACACCCAATGCTCCTCATGCAGGTGATACACAGACCCACTGCTCCTCGTGCAGGTGTCACACATGCACCCACTGCTCCTTTTGCAGGTGTCACTAACTGTAGGACGCTGGACTGGCTTGTAGTGAGTATCAAGGGGTACTTGCACCTTGCACCAGGCCCAGTTATCCCTTATTAGTGTATAGGGTGTCTAGCAGCTTAGGCTGATAGATAATGGTAGCTTAGCAGAGCAGCTTAGGCTGAACTAGGAGACGTGTGAAGCTACTACAGTACCACTTAGTGTCATATGCACAATATCATAAGAAAACACAATACACAGTTATATTAAAAATAAAGGTACTTTATTTTTATGACAATATGCCAAAGTATCTTAGAGTGTACCCTCAGTGAGAGGATAGGAAATATACACAAGATATATATACACAATAGCAAAAATATGCAGTATAGTCTTAGAAAACAGTGCAAACAATGTATAGTTACAATAGGATGCAATGGGGAAACATAGGGATAGGGGCAACACAAACCATATACTCCAAAAGTGGAATGCGAACCACGAATGGACCCCAAACCTATGTGACCTTGTAGAGGGTCGCTGGGACTATTAGAAAATAGTGAGAGTTAGAAAAATAACCCTCCCCAAGACCCTGAAAAGTGTGTGCAAAGTGCACTAAAGTTCCCCTAAGGACAAAGAAGTCGTGTTAGAGGAATAATGCAGGAAAGACACAAACCAACAATGCAACAACTGTGGATTTCCAATCTAGGGTACCTGTGGAACAATGGGACCAAGTCCAAAAGTCACAAGCAAGTCGGAGATGGGCAGATGCCCAGGAAATGCCAGCTGCGGGTGCAAAGAAGCTTCTACTGGACAGAAGAAGCTGAGGTTTCTGCAGGAACGAAAAGGGCTAGAGACTTCCCCTTTGGTGGACGGATCCCTCTCGCCGTGGAGAGTCGTGCAGAAGTGTTTTCCCGCCGAAAGAACGCCAACAAGCCTTGCTAGCTGCAAATCGTGCGGTTAGCGTTTTTGGACGCTGCTGTGGCCCAGGAGGGACCAGGAGGTCGCAAATTGGACCAGGAGAGAGAGGGGACGTCGAGCAAGACAAGGAGCCCTCTCAGCAGCAGGTAGCACCCGGAGAAGTGCCAGAAACAGGCACTACGAGGATGCATGAAATGGTGCTCACCCGAAGTCGCACAAAGGAGTCCCACGTCGCCGGAGACCAACTTAGAAAGTCGTGCAATGCAGGTTAGAGTGCCGTGGACCCAGGCTTGGCTGTGCACAAAGGATTTCCGCCGGAAGTGCACAGGGGCCGGAGTAGCTGCAAAAGTCGCGGTTCCCAGCAATGCAGCCCAGCGAGGTGAGGCAAGGACTTACCTCCACCAAACTTGGACTGAAGAGTCACTGGACTGTGGGGGTCACTTGGACAGAGTCGCTGGATTCGAGGGACCTCGCTCGTCGTGCTGAGAGGAGACCCAAGGGACCGGTAATGCAGCTTTTTGGTGCCTGCGGTTGCAGGGGGAAGATTCCGTCGACCCACGGGAGATTTCTTCGGAGCTTCTGGTGCAGAGAGGAGGCAGACTACCCCCACAGCATGCACAAGCAGGAAAACAGTCGAGAAGGCGGCAGGATCAGCGTTACAGAGTTGCAGTAGTCGTCTTTGCTACTATGTTGCAGGTTTGCAGGCTTCCAGCGCGGTCAGCAGTCGATTCCTTGGCAGAAGGTGAAGAGAGAGATGCAGAGGAACTCGGATGAGCTCTTGCATTCGTTATCTAAAGTTTCCCCAGAGACAGAGACCCTAAATAGCCAGAAAAGAGGGTTTGGCTACCTAGGAGAGAGGATAGGCTAGCAACACCTGAAGGAGCCTATCAGAAGGAGTCTCTGACGTCACCTGGTGGCACTGGCCACTCAGAGCAGTCCAGTGTGCCAGCAGCACCTCTGTTTCCAAGATGGCAGAGGTCTGGAGCACACTGGAGGAGCTCTGGACACCTCCCAGGGGAGGTGCAGGTCAGGGGAGTGGTCACTCCCCTTTCCTTTGTCCAGTTTCGCGCCAGAGCAGGGCTAAGGGGTCCCCTGAACCGGTGTAGAGTGGCTTATGCAGAATTGGGCACATCTGTGCCCAACAAAGCATTTCCAGAGGCTGGGGGAGGCTACTCCTCCCCTGCCTTCACACCATTTTCCAAAGGGAGAGGGTGTAACACCCTCTCTCAGAGGAAGTCCTTTGCTCTGCCATCCTGGGCCAGGCCTGGCTGGACCCCAGGAGGGCAGATGCCTGTCTGAGGGGTTGGCAGCAGCAGCTGCTGCAGTGAAACCCCAGAAAGGGCAGTTTGGCAGTACCAGGGTCTGTGCTACAGACCACTGGGATCATGGGATTGTGCCAACTATGCTAGGATGGCATAGAGGGGGCAATTCCATGATCATAGACATGTTACATGGCCATATTCGGAGTTACCATTGTGAAGCTACATATAGGTAGTGACCTATATGTAGTGCACGCGTGTAATGGTGTCCCCGCACTCACAAAGTTCAGGGAATTGGCTCTGAACAATGTGGGGGCACCTTGGCTAGTGCCAGGGTGCCCTCACACTAAGTAACTTTGCACCCAACATTCACCAGGTAAAGGTTAGACATATAGGTGACTTATAAGTTACTTAAGTGCAGTGTAAAATGGCTGTGAAATAACGTGGACGTTATTTCACTCAGGCTGCAGTGGCAGGCCTGTGTAAGAATTGTCAGAGCTCCCTATGGGTGGCAAAAGAATTGCTGCAGCCCATAGGGATCTCCTGGAACCCCAATACCCTGGGTACCTCAGTACCATATACTAGGGAATTATAAGGGTGTTCCAGTAAGCCAATGTAAATTGGTAAAATTGGTCACTAGCCTGTTAGTGACAATTTGAAAGTGATGAGAGAGCATAACCACTGAGGTTCTGGTTAGCAGAGCCTCAGTGAGACAGTTAGGCACCACACAGGGAACACATACATATAGGCCACAAACATATGAGCACTGGGGTCCTGACTAGCAGGGTCCCAGTGACACATAACAAACATACTGAAAACCTAGGGTTTTCACTGTGAGCACTGGGCCCTGGCTAGCAGGATCCCAGTGAGACAGTGAAAACACCCTGACATACACTCACAAACAGGCCAAAAGTGGGGGTAACAAGGCTAGAAAGAGGCTACTTTCTCACACTAACACACCCACTGTTCCTCATTCACGTGTCACACAGCATCGCTCCCTGTGCACATATCACTTATACACCCACCGCTCCTCGTGCAGGTGTCACACACACACATCCACTGTTCCTCGTGCAGGTGTCACTTACACACCCACTGCTCCTCATGCAGGTGTCACACATATGCCCATTATTCCTTGTTCACATATCGTTTACACTACACATCCACTGTATCTCCTGCAGGTGTCATGTGCACACCTGCTGCTTCTGTTGTAAGTGTCACTTACACACCCACTGCTCCTCCTGCAGATGTCAACACACACACCCATCATCCCATGTGCACATTTTACTCACATATCCACTGCTCCTTGTGCAGGTGTCACACATGCACCCACTGGTCTTCGAGCAGGTGTCACACACCTACTGCTCCTCATGCAAGTGTCACTTACACACCCCTTGCTCCTCGTTCATGTGTCATACACCATCAAACCCTGGCACATATCACTCACGCACCCACCGCTGCTCATGCTGGTGTCACTAACACACCCGCTGCTACTCTTGTAGGTATCACTTACACACCTACTGCTCCTCGTGCAAGTGTCAAACACGCACCCATCACTCCTTGTGCACATTTCAATCACATATCCACTGCTCCTCGTGCAGGTGTCAGGCATGCACCCGCTGCTCTTTGTGTAGGTGTCACACACCCAATGCTCCTCTTGCAGGTGTCACTTACACAACCACTGCTCCTCATGCAGGTGACACACACCCACTGCTCCTCATGCAGGTGTCACTTACACACCCACTGCTCCTCGTTCATGTGTCACACAGCATCGCTCCCTGTGCACATTTCACTTACACACCCACTGCTCTTCATGCAGGTGTCACTTACACACCCACTGCTCCTTGTGCAGGTGTCACACACCTACTGCTCCACATTCATGTGTCACACACCCACTGTTCCTGTGCAGGTGTCATTTACACATCCACTGCTCCTTGTGCAGGTGTCACACACACACACCCACTGCTTCTCGTTAATGTGTCACACACCATTGCTCGCTGTGCACATATCACTTATACACCCACTGCTCCCCATTCAGAGTTAGTAAAATGCCAGCCAGGACTGTATATGTGAATCAATTGCTACCTTTTGAGAATGTTTAACTTGTGCACATGAAATATTTTTGGCATCTTCCCGTAAGAGGGAAACTGTGCTTCACCTTTAAACCTGTTGCAAATGTTTCTATTATTGTGGACAGGAGATGTGTAACTTTGACAGAGACATTGCAGCCCCAGCCGGGACCTGCCAGCAGATTGACTGGCTCTCCCTGTGTGCTGGAGAGGGAGGGGGTTCACCTGAATGAGAGGTTAATGGGAGGTGCAGCTTTCACAAGATGGGCTTGAATCCTCTGTGGAGATCTCACTAGCATCTGCAAGCAAGAAGGAGGTGGCCAGAGACTCCCTAAGGCAGAGCAGGCCCTTGCTTGGATAGCACCTTGGGTGTAAAAAAATGACACCCTCGCTACTGCTTGTGAATAAAATAAAATGAAGCTGCAGGGGCCCATTTTGTGTTCAGAGGTCTGTCATTGGGTCTTAACACATACATCTTTCACCACCCCTAACTCTTCTGATCCCATCACGCTGTGGTGCCAGGTTGTTGGTGGGGCTGAAGGGGTTATTGGTGCGTGGCTGCCGGGGGTGACAGGGTGTGGAAGGAAGGGGATTAATGGGTTTTTTAAACTAGCACCTGAAGTGAATAAAAATAATTAAAACTATTTATTCTGTAACCACTGGGGCCAAATGTAATGGATGAAGTTGTTTGGATGACCTTTAATGCAGACAGCTTCCTGCGCCCCTCTGGAGGTTGGTGCCCTGGGGTTGGCTTAAAGCTGGCCCTGCCCTATGGAAGGAGTCATGGCTGTGGGTCGGTGGGGGGATAGTAATGAAAGTGTCACCTCCTCCAGCACCCACCTGTACCCCTGTCAGCCTACACCTGAGGCTGGGCCTGTATCTGGACTATGAAGGGGTGCAGCTGTCCGTGTACAATGCAGACACCTTGGAGCATCTCTACACCTTCAGTAACACTTTCCCCTGGGGCTGCAACCCCACTTCTGGGCTGAGACATGGACAGACCAGAGCCTGATGTAATGCAGGAGTTCCCTTCTTCCTCCCTCATCAGGTGCTGGTCCCCTGCTTTCAGTTGGTGACAGACCTCTCTGGGTAGAAGATTCAGCCTTCAGACCCCCTAACAAGGTGCAACCCCTATTTTCAGCATTAGGGGAGGCTGACCTGCCTCTGTCTCTGAGGGGTTGGAAGGTGCTGTTGTGTGGAGGGTAGGTTTTGGCTTAGGCGGATGGACTCGAGTGTCACTGGCCACTGGCTAAATAGCAGAAATTATGAACAGGTGACTGTAGGAGGCTGGCCTGGCTTATAGTGGGTACCTGATGGTACTTACACCTTGTGCCAGGTCCAGTTATCCATTATTAGTAGATTAGTAGTGTTCTAGCAGCTTAGGCTGATAGAGGTAGCTATAGCAGAGCAGCTTAGACTGAACTAGGAGACATGCAAAGCTCCTACCATACCACTTACATCATATAGCACTATATCATAAGAATCACATTACTCAGAGTTACTAAAAATAAAGGTACTTTATTTTAGTGACAATGTGCCAAAAATACCTCAGAGGACATACTCCCTTAGGAGGTAAGTAAAATACACAAAATATACACACAAACCAAAATCAGGTAAGTTAACAGTTAGAAAAGTAGTGCAAACACTGCAGAATACAATAGGATGCAATAGGCCTAGGGGCAACACAAACCATATGCTAAGAAAGTGGAATGCGAACCACTTAGGGACCCCAGGCCTAGTGTAGTGTGTAGAGGGTCGCTGGGAGTGTAAGACAACACTAAGGGTGTCCAGGATACCCCACCCCTAGACCCTGAAAAGTAGGAGTAAAGTTACTCTACGTCCCCAGAAACACACTAAAGTCGTGATAGGAGATTCTGCAAGGACAACAACTGACTGCAAAGCACTGACGAAGGATTCCTGGACCTGGAGACCTGTAAAGGAAGTGGACCAAGTCCAAGAGTCACGAAAGTGTCCGGGGGGGCAGGAGCCCACTAAACCTCGGATGAAGGTGCAAAATGTCTGCCTCCAGGTGGAAGAAGCTGAAGATTCTGCAACAACAGAAGATGCTAGGAATTTCTCCTTTGCACAGAAGATGTCACACGGCGTGCTGGAGAATGCAGCGTTGTTTCCACGCAGAAAGACCACAAACAAGCCTTGCTAGCTGCAAAGGTCACAGTTGAAGAAAATGGACGCTGCCCGGGCCCGGGAAGGACCAAGAGGTCGCCCCTTGGAGGAGGAGACAGAGGGGGCGCTCAGCAGCACAGAGAGCCCACGCAGAAGTAGGCAGCACCCGCAGAAGCACTTGAACAGGGGTTCAAGAGAACTGAGCACAGCAGTCGTTTCAACACTACAAAGGAGGGTCTCATGAAGCCGGTGGTCAACTCAGCGAGTTGAGTAATGCAGGACGGGGTGCTGGGGACTTGAGCTGTGCTGTGCACAAAGGATTCCTTGCAAAAGTGCACAGAAGTCCTAGCAGCTGCAGTTCACGCAGTACACAGGATTACTGTCTGGCGTGGGAAGGCAAACTCCTCCAAATTTGGACAGATGGACCACTGGACTATCGGGGTCACTTGGATCCAGCTCCTGTGTTCCAGGGACCACGCTCGTCAAGACTGCATTGCTGGGTACCGCGTGATTTTCAGCTGCTCCGGCTCCTGTGCACTCTTCCAGGATTTCCTTTGTGCACAGCCAAGCCTGGGTCCCCGACACTCTAACCTGCAGTGCACAACCTTCTGAGTTGGCCTCCGCCGTCGTGGGACTCCCTTTTCTGACTTCGGGTGGACTCCGGTTCACTCCTCTTCTAAGTGCCTGATCCGGTACTTCTGCTGGTGCTGCCTGCTTCTACGAGGGCTCCCTGACTTGCTGGGTGCCCCCTCTGTCTCCTCATCCAAGTGGCGACATCCTGGTCCCTCCTGGGCCACAGCAGCATCCAAAAACCCTAACCACGACCCTTGCAGCTAGCAAGGCTTGTTTGCGGTCTTTCTGTGTGGGAACACCTCTGCAAGCTTCTTCACGACGTGGGACATCCATCCTCCAAAGGGGAAGTTCCTAGTCCTCTTCGTTCTTGCAAAACACCAAACTCCTTCCATCTGGTGGCAGCTTCCTTGCACCCTCAGCTGGCATTTCCTGGGCTCCTGCCCACTCTCGACCTTGTCGCGACTCTTGGACTTGGTCCCCTTGTCTTACAGGTACTCAGGTCCGGAAATCCACTATTGTTGCATTGCTGGTGTTGGTCTTCCTTGCAGAATCCCCCTATCACGACTTCTGTGCTCGCTGGGGGTTGTAGGTGCACTTTACACCTACCTTACAGGGTCTTGGGGTGGGCTATTTTTCTAACCCTCACTGTTTTCTTACAGTCCCAGCAACCCTCTACAAGCTCACATAGGTTTGGGGTCCATTTGTGGTTCACATTCCACTTTTGGAGTATATGGTTTGTGTTGCCCCTATACCTATGTGCTCCTATTGCAATCTATTGTAACTTTACACTGCTTGCATTACTTCCTTTTGCTATTACTGCATACTTTTGGTATTGTGTACATATATCTTGTGTATATTTGGCATCCTCATACTGAGGGTACTCACTGAGATACTTTTGGCATATTGTCATAAAAATAAAGTACCTTTATTTTTAGTATATCTGTGTATTGTGTTTTCTTATGATATTGTGCATATGACACCAGTGGTATAGTAGGAGCTTTGCATGTCTCCTGGCTCAGCCTAAGCTGCTTTGCCATAGCTACCTTCTATCAGCCTAAACTGCTAGAAACACCTCTTGTACACTAACAAGGGATAACTGGGCCTGGCACAAGGTGTAAGTACCTCTGGTACCCACTGCAAGCCAGGCCAGCCTCCTACAGTTACCCATACATGAAGGTAAGAGCATGTCCACCACCACAGCTCTGTGCAGCCTGCAGTGTGTTACCCATACATGAAGGTAACAGCGTGTTCCACGGCCCAACTCTGCACCGCCGGCAAAGTGTTACTGATACATGAAGGTAAGAACATGTTCCACCGCCCTGCACAGCGTGAAATGTGTTACGTATACATGAAGGTAAGAGCATGTCTCCAGCCCACAGATCTGCGTAGCCTGCAACTGGCACCGGAGACAAAACAAATAATACAACAGTTTTGCATGGAGGTGTGGATTGCACAGCTTTGGTTGTAGAACCCTGCCCTGCTGCTGCAGCAGAAGATCCTCCTGAAGCAGTAACCTAATCGGAGGACAGGTGCTCATGCCCAGAAGGTCCGGGAACCACACTTTCTGGGCCCAGTCTGGTGTCATGCGCTATGAAGCACTCCACTCACTGCTCCTCATTTCTGTTGCAGCCATTACTCATAAAGTTTTTCAGTTGGCTTCTTCTGGGTGCAACCCAAGCTAACCCTTTTCTATGTTTGTTTAACCTGCATGAGAAGGTCACAACCCTCCTGGATAGACACGGGGCTCAAACTCAAAATTGAGTGGGTCACGTCTGTTTGTACTCCAGCTTCGCTTCCTCCGCTCCAGCCATACTTAGACTCTCCTATATTCCCTCCTAAAGGATTCCTTCAGATCTGCTTTCCTCTTTCTGTTGGTCACTATGGTTAGTGCGGCCTTTAACATCACCGTGGGTTTCTTCCTCATACTCCTGTCTGCGGTACTCATCCGAAGAGTCCCACTCAAGTCTTCATCTCTCTGGTCCTCTGGTTTCTTGATGGGCAGGGAAGATAGTCATTTATACTCCCTCTCCCATCCTCTTCCTGTTTTTTTCTTCTCTATTTCTCCTCTTCTCCTCCACTCATGTCCCCTTTCTCTTTATACATGAGCCGAGACGGTTCGGGGTGGGTGTGGAAAGAAACTGGACCCACCATACTTACTTAAGTATGAGTCTTAAATGCTGCACCCCAATTTCAGGAAAATACCAAATGGAGTGAAAATGGACCAGAGTCTCTAGGCCTGGAATTTCTGAGTTCCTGACCTGTAATTAGTGGGTCAGGATTTTGCTTGCCTGGTAATTCCAGACATGGAGCCACTCAGGATTACAAGTGGTAGAATTCCACCGAGAGTTACTGCTGTAGGTGGAATACAGTTGTTCTCAATGATGGACAAACATGATTATGGAAATGGATCAACACAAAAAGAAATGGAAGCCAAGAGAGGCCATTAAGTGTGACACGGAACCCAGAGAACTGAGGATTTGAAATCAGTGTGACGGGCAAGATGCCAGGCATTGAACTCATTGTGACAGGATGGACACCCGGAGAGAACATGCTCTACCCCAAATGTGGCAGCGGTTGCAAACAACCAGGGGCGTAGGGGTGAGGCCAGACTTGGAACCCTGTATGACAAACGAGAGTCCAGTTTCTACATGAAGTGTGTCAGAGACAAGACACAAATTCTGCAATTAGGGCATGACCTGGAGGACAGGACAGAATCTTTACTAAGTGTGACAGAGGACACACTGAGCTCTGCTGCAAGTAATACCAAAAAAGGAGTGCCACCGAATATTCACAAACACACAAAAAATAATGTATCTTTATTTATGTAAGAGTCAATATGATTGTTGTTTCTGTTCCACATTAGTACATTCATGTTGCAAGATAAGTAAATAATCAATACTATACTGGTTACCTCAGAGTACAAAAAAGTTTTTCGTTAATCAATCTCGAAACAATACGCACCCATTGTAAAGCAGGACAGACCTGGAGAGGTCATGCACTGCACCTAGTGTGACGGTAGAGAGACCCAAAGAGGACGGACTCTACCCAGTGTGACAGAGAAGAGACCCAGAGATGAGAGTTTCTGCACCCAGTGTGACCGAGGAGAGACCCAGACCCACCAGGCTCTGCAGTGTGACGGAGGAGAGACCCAGACCCACCAGGCTATGCACCTAGTGTGATTGAGGAGATACCAGGCTCTGCACCAAGTGTGACATATGAGTCCCAGAGACGACAGGCCCTGTACTCAGGGTGACAGTAGAGAGATTCAAGTAGGACAGGGTCTGTACACAGTGTGACGGAGGAGAGACCCAGACCCACCAGGCTCTGCAGTGTGACGGAGGAGAGGCCCAGAGATACCGGGCTCTGCACCCAGTGTGACATAGGAGATACACAAGGCTCTGCACCAAGTGTGACAGAGGAGAGACCCAGAGAGGACAGGGCCTGCACCCAGTGTGACATATGAGAGACCCAGAGAGGACAGAACCTGCACCCAGTGTGACAGAGGAGAGACCCAGAGAGGACAGGGTCTGTACACAGTGTGACGGAGGAGAGACCCAGACCCACCAGGCTCTGCAGTGTGACAGAGGAGAGACCCAGACCCACCAGGCTATGCACCTAGTGTGATGGAGGAGATACCAGGCTCTGAACCAAGTGTGACATATGAGTCTCAGAGAGGACAGGCCCTGTACTCAGGGTCCAGTAGAGAGATTCAAGGAGGACTGGGTCTGTACACAGTGTGACAGAGGAGAGACCCAGACCCACCAGGCTATGCAGTGTGACGGAGGAGAGACCCACCAGGCTATGCACCTAGTGTGATGGAGGAGATACCAGGCTCTGCACCAAGTGTGACATATGAGTCCCAGAGAGGACAGGCCCTGTACTCAGGGTCCAGTAGAGAGATCCAAGGAGGACAGGGTCTGTACACAGTGTGATGGAGGAGAGACCCAGACCCACCAGGCTCTGCAGTGTGACGGAGGAGAGACCCAGACCCACCAGGCTATGCACCTAGAGTGATGGAGGAGATACCAGGCTCTGCACCAAGTGTGACATATGAGTCCCAGAGAGGACAGGCCCTGTACTCAGGGTCCAGTAGAGAGATTCAAGGAGGACAGGGTCTGTACACAGTGTGACGGAGGAGAGACCCAGAACCACCAGCCTCTGCAGTGTGACAGAGGAGAGACCCAGACCCACCAGGCTATGCACCTAGTGTGATGGAGGAGATACCAGGCTCTGCACCAAGTGTGACATATGAGTCCCAGAGAGGACAGGCCCTGTACTCAGGGTCCAGTAGAGAGATTCAAGGAGGACAGGGTCTGTACACAGTGTGACGGAGGAGAGACCCAGACCCACCAGGGTATGCAGTGTGACGGAGGAGAGACCCACCAGGCTATGCACCTAGTGTGATGGAGGAGATACCAGACTCTGCACCAAGTGTGATATATGAGCCCTAGAGAGGACAGGCCCTGTACTCAGGGTCCAGTAGAGAGATTCAAGGAGGACAGGGTCTGTACACAGTGTGATGGAGGAGAGACCCAGACCCACCAGGCTCTGCAGTGTGACGGAGGAGAGACCCAGACCCACCAGGCTATGCACCTAGAGTGATGGAGAAGATACCAGGCTCTGCACCAAGTGTGACATATGAGTCCCAGAGAGGACAGGCCCTGTACTCAGGGTCCAGTAGAGAGATTCAAAGAGGACAGGGTCTGTACACAGTGTGACGGAGGAGAGACCCAGAACCACCAGGCTATGCAGTGTGACGGAGGAGAGACCCAGACCCACCAGGCTATGCACCTAGTGTGATGGAGGAGATACCAGGCTCTGTACCAAGTGTGACATATGAGTCCCAGAGAGGACAGGCCCTGTACTCAGGGTCCAGTAGAGAGATTCAAGGAGGACAGGGTCTGTACACAGTGTGATGGAGGAGAGACCCAGACCCACCAGGCTCTGCAGTGTAACGGAGGAGAGGCCCAGAGATACCAGGCTCTGCACTCAGTGTGACATTGGAGATACACAAGGCTCTGCACCCAGTGTGACATATGAGAGACGAAGAGACACCAGGCTCTGCAACCAGTGTGACATAGGAGAGAGGACAGGATCTGCATCCAGTGTGATGGAGGGGAGACCCTAGAGCAGAGGTCTTCATACTTTTTGATGTCAAGATCCCCCTGGCAAACGTTTTTAGGCGCAAGGACCCCCTCCTGACAAAAAGTTCTAAAACCTGGTACTCCTCATCATTGACTACCATAAACACCCACAATTCCCACAACAAATCATTTTATGATTGGGGAAATAATATTAAACAGTGTTCAGCAAACTTAGGGGGTCATTACGACCCTGGCGGTCGGAGACTGCCAGGGGTAATGTGGCGTCCGTACCGCCAACAGGCTGGCGGTACGGAGACCCATATTACGACCGCGGCGGTAACGCTGCAGTCGCGCCGCTGGGGCCGGCGGTTTCCCGCCGCTTTAGCCCCGGTGGTGATAATCCGCGAGGGCAGCGTTGCAAGCAGCGCTGCCCTGGGGATTATGACTCCCCTACCGCCAGCCTGTTTCTGGCGGTTTGCACCGCCAGGAAGAGGTTGGCGGTAAGGGGAGTCCTGGGGCCCCTGGGGGCCCAGTGCAGCTTTTCACTGTCTGCATAGCAGACAGTGAAAAGCGCGACGGGTGCTACTGCACCCGTCGCACGGCCGCAACACCGCTGGCTCCATTAGGAGCCGGCTCCTATGTTGCGGCCGCATTCCTGCTGGGCCGGCGGGCGGAAACTAGGTTTGCGCTCGCCGGCCCAGCAGGGATGTTGTAATGGGGTCCAAGGGAGTGCGGCCGCACTGTGGTTACAGCTTCGCCGCCCGCCAATGTTGTAATGACCCCCTGAATGTTAGTGGGTGACTGTGGTGTGGTGTCAGAGGCTTACTACACAGCTCAAACAAAAAGTCTCTAAAAAAAGTTACAGAAAAAAAGGAACAAATGTGCTTTATTTTTCACAAACAAAACATAATTTGACAAACCTTATTTAGATGATAACACCTTTCTGAATAATGTGATGGGTGGGCCTATTCTTCTCCAGAGACACGGTCAATCTGTGGTTGTGCCTCATTAAAAACTAGTTTAATACCCAAATATTGCAATAAGCAACACAAAGGTGACAAGTCTAGCTTTGCAAAGGACCTTCTACTGCACGGCAAGCTGCTTTTTAGTAACTTTTGAACCATTTGAGCTATAAACAAATGTATTTTGATAAAATCAGCAGATTATGGGGGTCATTCTGACCCCGGCGGGCGGCGGGCGCCGCCCGCCGGGCGGAAACCGCCCAAACACCGCCCCGCGGTCAGATGACCGCGGGGGGCATTCCGACTTTCCCGCTGGGCCGGCGGGCGATCTGCAAAAGATCGCCCGCCGGCCCAGCGGGAAAGCCCCAGCAAAGATTAAGCCGGCTCCGAATGGTGCCGGCGGATTTGCTGCGGTGCGACGGGTGCAGTGCCACCCGTCGCGATTTTCAGTGTCTGCCAAGCAGACACTGAAAATCTTGCTGGGGCCCTGTTAGGGGGCCCCTGCACTGCCCATGCCAGTGGCATGGGCAGTGCAGGGGCCCCCAGGGGCCCCACGACACCCGTTCCCGCCAGCCTCTTCCTGGCGGTGTAAACCGCCAGGAACAGGCTGGCGGGAAGGGGGTCGGAATCCCCATGGCGGCGCTGCTTGCAGCGCCGCCATGGAGGATTCCTTTGGCCAGGGGAAAACCGGCAGAAAACCGCCGGTTTCCCTTTTCTGACCGCGGCTTTACCGCCGCGGTCAGAATTGGCCAGGAAGCACCGCCAGCCTGTTGGCGGTGCTTCCGTGGTCGTTGGCGGGTCAGAATGACCCCCTATGTGGCAAAAGCAGCAAATCTGCAATTATATGAAAATCACTGCGGCTGTACAATCGCACAATTCCAGTGACCATGGGTATAACGGCTGGAATGCATGGGCTGCAACTTTAGTACATGTTATCCGAGGAGAACCATACAATGTTTAATGGGATGCTGACGGCTTAGCTTTTATGGCTGGAAGTTGATGAACATCATTCATCATAATTAAAACATACCATTTACAGTTATTAATGATAAACTGTAAGGTCCAAGTAGGATGCTTTCTTTAATTCTTGGGGAGGAAGTGGTCCGTTAATCTTTTTCCACACCGTTTTTAAAAAAAAGGTTTTATTTTTAACAACATGAAAATAGATGCTTCTATTTTAGCAAAAACTGACTCCTGGTTATATTAGTTTGCTGCTGTTCTTGACTTTAGTTTTTAGGTCTTTCACTGCCAGGTAGCCACATAAAAAATAACATTTTTAATTGCAAACGAAAAATAGCTCACAACACTCTCTCAAGAAGGTGAAACACAACGTTTATTGCTGTACAAGACGCGTTTTGCCCGACAACTGGGCTTGTTTGCCCTATAGCTATGGCCCGTCACTGAGTGAGACTTCTTTGAGTTGTCCACACCTGTGCTCATTCTTGCCTCTTCCTACAGCATGGCCCATCACTGAGCGAGACTGCTTTGAGTTATCTGCACCTGTGCCCCATTCTTGCCTCCTCCATAAATCTTTGGGAACTGAAGAGATAGAAACCTGACTATGGCAGGAAAGAGAAGGGTGCTAGAGAGAAGAAGAGGGTGTACCTCTTAACTATCAGATGCAACTGATTGCAAACCCATATTATGCTCTCATTGTGTTGTGTAGTATTTAGTTTTGCTTTGACATTAAAGTACTTTATTTTCATGTAAAAGGTAAGCACCAGGCTGGACATCATGCTATTGCTTGTGATGGGATGATTGTTCACTTCTGACTCTCAGCCCTGCTACACCACGTCCCTGAGAAGCCTGTGAGTGCTTACTCTTGCTGCTGTGGGAAGAAGTGTGCTAAGGGTTGCCCATTTTTCAGAGACATCGTAGGACGGACCCCAGGACAGCAGTGGTAAACAACCACACCCACCACGACTGGGACCTAGTAGCCTGTCTGCCCTGTGGCACCCCGGAGGTGGTCTGACAATAGGTAGTATGTGGTGGGATAGCTACAAGTCTCATCACCAACTGTCTTGAACAGAACAATAAGTTCAACTTAAACACAGCATTACCTGCACAGCATAGGAGCAGATACAGCTTCACGAGAGGAAACCCTGATGCCCAGTCAGTTGAGGATTTTGTGTTTTTAGGAAGGATGGGGGACTCCCAGAAACGAGGGTAGGCAGATTCTTGTAAATTTTATTAAGGACCCATTTGGAAAACTGGTTGGCAAGGAAGATACTGTGTTGGAAGGGAGGAAGGTACATGATAGGGACCCTAGGAGGGAGTGCTGTGGTGTCTATTTCAGACACACCCCAGATGTGACCCCATATTTGCTTTCCAAGGTTTCCTACAGACATTCTCCCTCCCCTCGGATTTCAAGGGCACCACTGTCACTAACTCCATAAGTTAATAATTCAGGTGGGATATGTTTGACTGAGACCCTGAACTCTCCAGAAAACTAAGACTGATGTAAGCGAGAAAGCGAGAGGGAGAAGTTGAGATTAACTCACCAGGAACAAGAGGAATGGAGAAAGGAGGTGAAACCAAGGGGAGGTACGGGCTCAAGGAAAAAGAACGCGATCTGGCAGGGGCGACACTACCGTACTGTCAGGTTTCTCTCTATAGAGAAAGAGGCTTCTATATCCAGGCGCACTGGAACTGTAAGCTTATTTATGGATCTGCCACATAATCCATCATCTGCTGCAAAGTATGCAGATTTTGTAGATTATGCAGATTTCTAACTCAAACAGATTAAACGTGGACACATGTGTTTGCCCTTAGTGAAAGGCCCTTCATAAAGGTTAACTGTTCATCTTTCTTGCTTATTTCTGTATTTGGTTGTTAAATTGCTACAAATGAGGTGAAATCTTTGCCTAGACAGAATTACTATATCTAAAAACTACAGAATAATTAAGTAGTACTAGTAAAAATGTAATGCATAATTTGCCTTTATTTACCACATAATTCAAAAAACCCTGACGCATAATTTGGTGGTCCCCGCCGCATAAGTTGAATGGCCCATTCTATATCCTTAGGACAGGCCTCGAAAAATCATAAAAATGTTACAAGACCTGCAGGTTGAGTAACTAAAATAATGTACTCAACCCAACTGTAATGTACTTGACCCGGACACAGTCTCCAATTGTGTGATACTATGCAAATATTTTAGAGTGCACCTTCAAATATGTGAGTTCAGTATTTCTGCTGTACAAAAAACCTCTTTTGTTTGATTAAATAGACTAAACGTTTTCTCTATGTAAAATAAGAATCTAGCCCACATATAGGGTACAAATGATCCATGGCGTGCCTCCTTATTTACTAATAGCTTTCCCATCAGCGCAGGAGTGTTTCTCAGTTTATGTTTAAACACTCACTTTCAATAAATATATCACTAAAGCGCGATGTGTTGGGACGTTGCCATTTACAGACAGTAACTTTACAAAGGATGTCCAAACACCATCCCACCAACCTGCAGTTTTACAGATAAAACCATGTAATGGATTAACAATAGTCTTTGAAAACTGTCTTTCAGAAAACATATTTATCATTTGTAAATCACCAAGTAAAGTGTTCTAAATGTTTTCATCCTAATAAAATATTTTTTCCATCACACAGAAGTACAACAAATGGTCTTTCGCAGCTACTGAAATATATTTTGAAATGTTTCTAAAGTTGAATTAGTTATATAAATGTTGCGTGTTAGGAAAAACACACAGGTCAGACAGTTCACCTTACAAAATTCTGGAACTCTGCAGTCAGAAGGAAAAGTCATTGACTCCAGGAGGGAGTTCTGTTGTGTCAGTCTACAAACTGACTTTTGACCTCTGTCTCTGAATACAAAGCAAATGTGACAAGAACAAGATTTAAAGAGATCTTAATTGCTCCTTCAGTTTCTGACTGAACAGAATACCAGTTCTTAGTCAACTCGCCAGAAGGGGCGAGTAGATTCTAAAAATAGCTCGACCTGATAAAATATGACTTGCCAGAGCAAGTGGGCAAGTAGAATTTTCAAGGCCTATAGGAGATATTCTTTGGGCAGTGAAACAACGACAACTTTAGGTAGCTCTGTTAGGACGAAACATCTTTACTATCTTTATGAACGCCATTCATTTTAAAGCATCGTAAACAAGAAAAATACATGTTGGGAGGCACGTCCTAAGTAGTTGAGCTGGCAGTCCTGTTGCATATGGGCCATCAGAAATGTAGTGATATTCCCAACTCTAAATGAGGCAGGGCACTGAAAAGTGGGTGAAACAGGACATCTGCTGATATTTATCCACGCATATAGAACTAGGAAGAAGTTTAGGAAAGGGACAGCAAAGAAGAGCTCCTATACTAAGGAGTGGCCTTCTTAGGATGGTGACCAGCTGTGGGCAGTCTGTGTGGTGCACCGATCTGAGCTTATATAGCACCAGAAATAAGGCTTGCTGAGACTGACAGCTGAGAAGATTTATTGGTCTGGTCTCTGGCACATGCCTAGGCACATGGTATATTGGGAAAAGGTTGTGGTGTTAGGGAGCGGACAAAGAAACACAATCACTTTACTTAGGGAAACATACACACATGCTTGGACAGACAGATCGTACTTCATGGTTTTCTCATTAAATTAGGTGAAGACTATCTCTGTGTAAGGATATCTGCAAATATCCAAAATCCTTATCTAAGAGTCGTGCAGTCGCACCTTGTCATGTGCTTCAATTCACTAATTTGGACCAAACCTGAAGTAAACAACTACAGCAGCAAGGAAATGCATCCACACACAAAGAGGAACAGCTGGATTGTTGCTATGACTCACATGCAGCAACCTGCAGATCTATGTCGGAAACCACCAGCAATCAGGGTGAAATCACATGACGGACTAGAGCTTTCACCTCTCATCAGACTTTGTGATAGTTATTTTATAAACTGCCAATGCCGGGATATGGTTTAGTTTCCATAGTAGATGCCCTCCTAGCCTGAGCACAAAGCACTGCAGAGTGCACAGATCACCTCCACTCTAAACACCCTCTTAGTGTGAGTAATGTGCAGTGTGGCCTTACAGGTCTGTAAATACTATTTATAATGCAGTAACCAGCAGTGTGGTGTGCACAGGTTTAATCCACTTTTAACACTCCTCTTAGTGTAGCAAAAAGCAGAGCACTTTGTATAGATTCACACTTTTATAAACACCCTTCATTGTGTTTCAAAAAGGCAGTGCAGTGTGCAGTCTTCCTCTGTAAATGCCCCTCATTGTGTCATAAACAGCAATGCACTGTACACAGATTTCCTCCTGTTACTCCCTTTCATAGTACAGGTAAAAGCAGTGCAGTGTTTACAGATTTTCTCTGTAAAGGCGTCTCACAGTGTCAGTAAACAGCACAGCAGAGTGTACAGATTTACTCTTTTGTATCACTCTTCATTCTGTTGTAAAACGGATTTACTCTTGTACCTGTAAACACCCCTTCTAGTGCAGGTAAAATACAGCACAATGTGCAAATTTCCTCTTCTGTAACTGCCCTTGTATTTCAGGAAAGAGCATTGCAGTGTGCACAGAATAGCTCTTCTGTAAACACTCCTCATGGTGTAGGAAAAAGAAGTGCAGTATGGACAGATTTCTCACAGTGTGTGCTAACCTTCATGCAAGTGTAAACTGATTTTCTTATTTTTTAACATCTGTGTACTGTATTGCAGACTTCTTACATGCTGTAAACATCCCCTTAGCATAGTAAAAAGCAAGGCAGTGTGCTTTCATGCTACAGTTAGAAGAACACATCTGTGCATACTGCACTGCTTTTATCAATACCCCACAATATTCAGTGAAAAGAAATGCTGTGTGCACAGATTCCTCACAGTGCAGTAAGATGCAGTGCAGTATGCACAGATTCCTCACAGTGCAGTAAGATGCATTGCAGTGTGTACAGATTCCTCACAGTGCAGCAAGATACAGTGTGCATAGACTCCGCATACTGCAGTTAGATGCAGTGCAGTTTGTACAAATTCTTCACAGTGCAGTAAGATGCAGTGCAATAAATGCATATGTCCCTCATAGTGCAGTAAGATGCAGTGCAGTGCACAGATTCCTAATAGCACCGTAAGATACAGTGCAGTGCATAGATCCCTCACAGTGCAGTAAGATGCAGTGTCGTCCACAGATTCCACACAGTGCAGTAAGATGCAGTACAGTGCAAAAACTCCTAAAAATGCAGTAAGATGCAGTGCAGTGTGCACAGATCCCTCAAAGTGCAGCAAAATGCAGTGCACTGTGCACAGATCCCTCAGTGCAGTAAGATGTACTGCAGTGTACATAGATTCTCACAGTGCAGTAAAATGCAGTGCAGGGCACACAGATGCCTCACAGCGCAGTCTAAGATGCAGTGTAGTATGCACAGATTCCTCACAGTGCAAGAAGGTGCATTGTGCACAGGTGGCTCTCAGTGCAGTAAGATGCAGTGCATGACCGATTCCTCACAGTGCAGTAAGATGTAGTGCACTGCACAGATTCCTCACAGTACAGTAAGATGCAGTACAGTGCACAGACTCCTCACAATGCAGTAAGATGCAGTGCAGTGTGCAGATCCCTCAGTGCAGTAAGGTGCAGTACAGGGCACACAGATGCCTCACAGTGCATTATGATGCAGTGCAGTGTGTACAGATGCCTCACAGTGTAGTAAGGTGAAGTGCACAGATTCCTCACAGTGCAGTAAGGTGCAGTGGGCATAGATCGCTCTCAGTGCAGTAAGATGCAGTGCATGACAGAGATTCCTCACAGTGCAGTAAGATGCACAGCAGTGAGACAGATTCCTCACAGTGTAGTTAGATGCAGTGCACAGATTCCTCACAGTGCAGTAAGATGCAGTGCACTGTGCACACATCCCTCACAGTGCAGTAAGATGCAGTGCAGTGCGCAGATTCCACACTGTGCAGTAAGATGCAGTGCAGTGCACAGATTCCTCAGTGTAGTAAGGTTCAGTGCACAGATTCCTCACAGTGCAGTAAGGTGCAGTGTGCACAGATCCCTCTCAGTGCTGTAAGATGCAGTGCATGACACAGATTCCTCACAGAGCAGTAAAGATGGACAGCAGTGAGACAGATTCCTTACAGTGCAGTGTGCACAGGTTCCTCACAGTGCAGTAAGATGCAATGCAGTGTGAACACATCCCTCACAGTGCAGTAGTGTGCAGTGCAGATTCCACACTGTGCAATAAGATGCAGTGCAATGTACAGATTCAACATAGTGCAGTAAGATGCAGTGCAGGGCAGATTCCACGCAGTGCAGTAAGATGCAGTGTAGATTCATCATAGTGCAGAACGATGCAGTGTAGATTCATCATAGTGCAGAAAGATAAAGTGGAGTGTGCACATATTCCTCACAGTGCAGTAAGATGCACTGCAGTGTGCAGATTCCTCAGGGCAGTAAGATGCAGTGCAGTGTACACATTCCTCACAGTGCAGAAAGATGCAGCACGGTGCACAGATTCCTCAGTGGAGTAAGATGCAGTGCAGTACACAGATTTCTCACAGTGCAGTAAGATGCAGTGCACAGATCCCCCACAGTGTATTAAGGCGCAGTGCAGTGCACAGATTCCTCACAGTGCAGTAAGATGCAGTGTAGATTCATCATAGTGCAGAAAGATATAGTGGAGTGTGCACATATTTCTCACAGTGCAGTAAGATGCACTGCAGTGTGCAGATTCCTCAGGGCAGTAAGATGCAGTGCAGTGTACACATTCCTCACAGTGCAGAAAGATGCAGCACGGTGCACAGATTCCTCAGTGGAGTAAGATGCAGTGCAGAACACACATTTCTCACAGTGCAGTAAGATGCAATGCACAGATTCCTCACAGTGCTCTAAGTTGCAGTGTGCACAGATTTCTCACAACGCAGTAAGATGCAGTACACAGATTCCTCACTGTGTAGTCAAATGCAGTGCACAGCACAGAAGATTCCTCACAGTGCAGTTACATGCAGTACAGAGATTCCTCACAGCACAGTGCAGTAAGAAGCAGTGCAGTGCACAGATTCCTCACAGCGCAGGAAGATGCAGTGCAGTATGCACAGATTCCTCACAGTGCAGTAAGATGCAGTGACAGAGATTCCGCACAGTGCAGTAAGATGCAGTGCACAGATTCCTCACAGTGCAGTAAGATGCAGTGCAGTGCACAGATTCCTCACAGTGCAGTAAGATGCAGTACAGTGCACAGATTCCTCACAGTGCAGTAAGATGCAGTGCAGTGCACAGGCCCTCGGTGCAGTAAGATGCAGTGCACAGATCCCCTCTTTAACACAAATGATGACCACAACACCCCTATGCCCAGAAGGAAAGCCCCCCAGAGGTCCCCGGATACAAGAGCCCAGCTCAGCCTGGCTCCATCCAGAGATTCTTCATAGTGCAGTAAGATGCACTGCAGTGCACACATTACTCAGTGCAGTAAGATGCAGTGCACAGGTTCCTCACAGTGCAGTAAGATGCAGTGAAGTGCACAGATTGGTCACAGTGCAGTAAGATGCAGTGCACAAACACCTCACAGTGCAGTAAGATTCAGTGCACAGATTCCTCACAGTGCATTAAGATGCAGTGCACAGATCCCCTCTTTAACACCAATGATGACACAAACACCCCAGGGCCGGAAGGACAGCCCCCCAGAGGTCCCCGGATAGAAGAGCCCAGCTCAGCCCGGTTCCTGGCAGAGATTTCTCACAGTGCAGTAAGATGCAGTGCAGTGCACAGATTCCTCATATTGCAGTAAAATGCAGTGCACAGATCCCTCAATGCAGTAAGATGCAGTGCACAGATTCCTCACAGTGCAGTAAGATGCAGTGCACGGATTCCTCACAGTGCAGTAAGATGCAGTGCACAGATCCCTCAGTGCAGTAAGATGCAGTGCAGTGCACAGATCCCCTCTTTAACACAAATGATGTCCACAAACACCCCCAGGGTGGGAAGGAAAGCCCCCCAGAGGTCCTCGGATAGAAGGGCCCAGCTCAGCCCGGCTCCTGGCAGAGATTTCCTCCAGGATTATTCAGTCTATTTCTACAAACACAGCAGAAGGTGCTGACAATCTCCTACCTGAGCAGGAACCTGTGCAGACATTTCCAGGCTCTCTCCTCCTCCTGGGGCTGGGGGGGGGGGGGCAGGTGCAGATTTGGGGTCCGGGGGGGGTCAGTGAGGGTCTGAAGATGAAGATAACTGCACAGACAGACAGGGGGTCCTTCCTCCTCTGCAGCAGGCTGGACACAGAGGGAGAGGCCGGAAGTGATGTCAGCATCCGCCTCTGGTGCTGTCTCTGCCGCCGCTGACCCGGAAGAGGAAACCCTTCTCCCTTTCATACAATGTGCTCAGTGGATTTCATCAGCAGGCGAGGAGCGCCCTCTGGTGGCCGCTGACGGAATCTCCCTTCAGGCTCCAGCAGGGAATACAAATGTTTTTAATTAAATGTTTGAGAATGTAGACAGCAGCTGCTACTGCTAAACTGTACAGGTTTTTCTTATGTTCCCGTTTGTGTGGGTAATTCTTTAATAGGGCTGTGTATCCTCAGAAACATCTCACCACCTTGCATTGCTACCAGGGTTTCACATCACTGTGTGTGTAATTATGAGTGACACTTTTTTGCAAGCAAAGCATAGCTGCCAATTTTTCAGATTGTTTTGTGTGATATTTGTATGGCTTCAGATTACTTATGAATGACACTGTACACCCAAATGGGTGACAGTTCTAGTGAGCCTGGCAGCTGCACCTCAGGCCAAGTGGAAGATCTGGACCTCAGGTGGGTGTGGGGGCCACAGAAGTGCTGGCACTCGATAATGACGAGTAGAGGTCTATTCAACACAAATGTTAGACTGCACACTTCACAACGGGGCCTCTAGAAATAACATCTGTAGAGGCCAAGTGACTGAAACATCAGGGTAAAAAAAAGCATTGTACAAAGTGAGTTTTGTTTATGAGTTTTATGCTGTTATCACACAAATCCTTAGCTCTTTCACACTGAAGGAAGTTGTTGAATTCTCTCTGATGCCACGAGATAGCATTGTCTCATTAAACGGTGCTGGATGACAGCGAGCCTTAGGGCTTGCTGTACAAAAATGAAATGGTGTTGGTTGCGCCAAAGGGTTTGCAAGGCCAACTTTTGACAATAATTATTCCTGCAGTAGTGGAGCCTCTAATGGTCCAGACTGTGTCCAGCAGTTCTGTAAATGCATGACTAAAGTATTTTAGTACAGTGATGCGAAGAAATCACTAAAATGCGTTAGCGTAACCCGTGTTGCGTGGTACTTGGCCTGGCTGGCTTTGCCCCAAATTAAGTTTTGCATTTCTGTGCTGCTTCGTTGTCCACCTCCCTCCCTTCGAAGGGTCACTTATCAAACAAAGAAAGAAGTAGATTGTAGTCGCAATAAATTCATAAGACAGAAATATCAGGTTTGACCCACACAGGGATTTCTCACTCAGTGGATGGTATCATGAACATGACTGAACAGTGCCAGGACTGACGGACGGAAGAGTTATTTCACCACTAGAAATTGTTGGACTCCTTCATACAGGCTCTTATTAGGGTCACCAACTTTTGGTCGTGTTTTAAGGTTTTGCAAAGACCCGGAAATCATTCTTCAATAAGTCTTTGTATAACATTCTTTGTATTCATTTTTTTAACATGGCTTTGCTGTTTGTTTACTTTCACTATCAGTCATGGATCATTAAGGTATCTCTAAAACCCATTTTATGGTGATTTTTCCTAATATTAAGTATTTGCAGTGTGCACTGACATAGCTGCCAAATATGCTCATGTGTGACATTTCCATTATTACAGAGTTTCAGTGAGTGACATTTGATTACCACATGTGAGACTTAAAGTGACTCTTTTAGCCCTGCCAAGTACCACTCATCAGGAGTTAGAGTAACACTTTTTAATATGGTGGTCCACATTACCACATTAAAATTCATTAATCACACATTTTTTGCACTTTGACCATTTGCATGCTGTGACGGGGTGAAGCAGGGTGACTCGAACCATCAGAGCTGCATTTAATTATAGCAGCGCAGCGTCTGAGTGCTTAGTGAGGGGCAGCCGTGCCATGGCGGGGCTGCACAGCCAATTCCTGTGGCAGGGTGCCTCTGAAGAGATGGAGAGGCTCTGTCTCTGTTCCATGGAAGGAGAAGCCCCTGTGGGTCTATGCAGAGGAGGCTCTGTCCATCTGTTCAGAGAAGAAGCCTCTGTGAGTCTGTCCATCTGTCTATATAGAGGGGGGATGAGCCCCTCTCTGTACAGATACCTTCATTTTCAGACGCCTCTGGCACCTGATCTGCACCTGCCCCATGAGGCGAGAGGAAGTCTGGAAACCTCTGCTCAGGGAGGAGATTGTCAGCACCTTCTGCTGAGTTTGTAGAAATAGACTGAATAATCCATACCTGCCAAGATATTGGATTCCTTATGTGTGACTTTTCTATTGTTGTAGTGTGTGAATGAGTGACATTTTACTGCTGAATGTGTGACACGTTGAGTGACAGTTATGAGTAAATCAGAACAATGACTAATATTTGCATTACTGTGAGTATTTTTATATTTGTATCCGGATGTATAACACAGTAATCAATACTCCCCAAAAAACAAGCCAGGCCTGTGATTTAAACATCAGTGTAGTCAGCTAAAGGGAAGAGGCCTTCAGGGTGCTTCACTCCATCTCGTGCTGTCACTTAGAACGTCCTCTGCAGCTTTTCACTGTTTTTGCCATTTTGCTTCTTTGCAAGAGCAGTGAAAACGGTAAGAAATTGAGAGTGGGAAGTAACGGAAAGGAACATCTTATTAAAGGTCATTATAATTGCAATACAGATTTCTGTATTTACTGCTTGATATGTCCGTGTGAAAAGATCTATGTGGGTGTCACAATCCATTGTGCCAAGAAGAGAGTATTGGAACATAAGGGGGCCAGTAAGCATCATGATCAAAGTTATCCAGTAGCGAGACACTTCCATAAATACCATCTTGGAAATTAGAATTTACCTACATTTGTAGTGATTGATCAAACTGAGGTAAATAGTCGAGGAGGGGATAGAGAATGTGGACTGAGAAAATTGGAGTCCAAATACATAGTGCATTTTGACACACTTGATCCCCTTGGATTAAATTTCAACGAAGAAATGAGTGTGCATTTGGGATAAACAGATAAGTGTGAGTTATTGCTTCAGTCGGTCTTTTTGCCATTTTTCTTCTTTCTCTCTCCACATGTCCTGAGACTGTCCATCTGCATAGGTCATATCATTTATCTTCATCACTGTCTTTATACTCTGTCCCTCTGCCGGCAGCTCCTTGTGTCGCCCCAATTTCACCATTCTCTCGCTCACACACATGGCCCACTCTCTCCTCAGTGGTAAGCACATCTTCTTTTCTATTGTACCTGTCAGTATTCCAACAGCTGTGTGCCTCTTTCACACTTTGGTGCTCATTATGATATTTGTGGTGATTGTTAAAGTGGCAGTAATACCGCCAACACGCTGGAGGTAATTACCGCCAAATTAAGACCATGGCGGTGATAACTCCCATAGATAGCCAATGTACCACACCATCCGCCAGGGCGTTAACACCACTCACCACAGCGGTAGCCATCAATAGCCAGACGGAAGACAAGGTACCGCTCACCATATCATGACAACGCAAACTGCCACGATTTCCGGGGTGGTACGAATGCCATCAGAAGCCATGGCAGAAACAGAACACAAAAGACCAAAGACTCACCAACAGAGACACAGAGAAGAACAACGCCTCCATGGAACCGGAACTTCAAGTCTTCCCAATGCTCTTCTACGCCATGCTCCACCTGGAACACCAACGCCGACGAAGACGACAGTGGTGAGTACAGCTGCCTAGCCAAGGGAGGGAGGGAGGAAAAGTAGAGGGACACACACAACACACACAATTCATACACACACCATACACACAACCAGTTTCAAACGTAAACCAATGGCACAGGACACACAACATAATAATACAAGGACTATAGGTTGGCAGTACTCATATTGTAATTGCATGCCAACAGCCACCATATCTAACAATTTGATAACAAATATATATGAACAATTGTCCAGTAAGGGTCAATGCCCAGTCCAAAGTACAAAAGGCCCACATGGCCACAGGGCACAGTCCAAGCCCCAACTTGATCCAGACAAACTCCACACAAAACTGTGCAGGGGCAACTTGTCGTAAATGGTCAGGCACTTCAGGGGGAAGGGGGCACCTCAGCTGAAGTGGGGAACTTGCCCACTGGTTCTGGAGGGGGCTCCATGCCCATTTCCCATTGCTGGGGAGTGGAAGGTCACAGTCTCTGAGGTGGGGAACTTGCACACTGGTTCTGGAGGGAGCTCCATGCCCATTTCCCATTGCTAGGGAGTGCAAGGTCACAGTCTCTGAGGTGGGGAACTTGCCCATTGGTTCAGGAGGGGCCTCCTTGTACAACAGTCCCTGGAGGGTGGCCTACATGCCCTCTGCCGGAGATGAGGGCTGCTGTGTCTCAGTTAGGGCTGAGGGCTTCTTCCCTTTCCTGGCTGGTGGAGTGGGATCCTTCACTTTATTGCCTCCATGACTAGGAGGTGCCTCCACTATACCACTTATATCATATAGCACAATATCATAAGAAAACACAATACTGAGAGTTACTAAAAATAAAGGTACTTTATTTTAGTGACAATATGCCAAAAGTATCTCAGAGGATACCCTCACTTAGGAGGTAAGTAATATACACAAATTATATGTACACAAACCCAAAACAGGTAAGTAACAGTTAGAAAAGTAGTGCAAACACTGTAGAATCACATTAAAATGCAATAGGATGAAATAGGCCTAGGGGAAACACAAACCATATACTCCAAAAGTGGAATGCGAATCACAAATGGAGCCCAGGCCTATGGTAGGTTGTAGAGGGTCGCTGGGACTGTAAGGAATCAGTAAGGGTGTCCAAGATACCCCACCCCAAGACCCTGAAAAGTAGGAGTAAAGTTACCCTACTACCCCAGAAAGACAGAATAGCTGTGATAGGGGATTCTGCAAGACCCACAAGCACCAGCAAAACACTGAAGATGGATTCCTGGACCCGAGGACCTGTAAAGGAAGGGTACCAAGTCCAAGAGTCACAAAAGTGTCCAGGGGGGCAGGAGCCCACTAAACCCCAGATGAAGGTGCAAAACGGCTGCCTCTGGGTGGAAGAAGCTGAAGATTCTGCAACAACGAAAGGGGTCAGGAACTTCTCCTTTGGATGGAAGATGTCCCACAGTGTGCTGGAGGTTGCAGAAGTGTTTCCAGACAGAAGTACCACAAACAGGCCTTGCTAGCTGCAAGAGTCGCGGTTGAGGATTTTGGGTGCTGCTGGGGACCAGGAAGGACCAGGATGTTGCCCCTTGGAGGAGGGGACAGAGGGGGCACTCAGCAACTCAGAGAGCCCCCGCAGAAGCAGGCAGCACCCGCAGAAGTAATGGAACAGGTACTTAGAAGATCTGAGGACAGCGGTCAACTCAGAGTCACAAAGGAGGGTCCCACGACATCGGAGTCCAACTCAGCGAGTTGGGCAATGCAGGACAGAGTGCTGGGGACCCAGGCTAGGCTGTGCACAAAGGAATACGCGGAGAAGTGCACAGAAGCCGGAGCAGTTGCAAATCACACAGTACACAGGTTTGCTGTCTGGTGTGGGGAGGCAAGGACTTAACTCCACCAACTTTGGGCAGAAGGGCCACTGGACTGTGCAAGACACTTGGACCCAGCTCCTGTGTTCCAGGGACCATGCTCGTCAGGATGAGAGGGGACCGAGAGGACCGGTAATGCAGAAGTTTGGTGCCTGCGTTGGCAGGGGGAAGATTCCGTCGACCCACAGGAGATTTCTTCTTGGCTTCTTGGGTGAAGGCAGACAGCCCTCAGAGCATGCACCACGAGGAAACAGTCGAGAAAGCCGGAAGGATGAGGTGCTACAATGTTACTGGTAGTCGTCTTGCTACTTTGTTGTGGTTTTGCAGGCGTCCTGGAGCAGTCCATGGTCGATCCTTGGCAGAAGTCGAAGAGGGAGGTGCAGAGGAACTCTGGTGAGCTCTTGCATTCGTTATCTGAGGAATAGCCTAGAGGAGAGACCCTAAATAGCCCAAAAAGAGGTTTGGCTACTAAGAAAGGAGGCTTGGCTACTGAAAGAGGTAAGCACCTCTCAGGAGGGGTCTCTGACGTCACCTGCTGGCACTGGCCACTTAGAGCTGTCTATTGTGCCCCAACACCTCTGTATCCAAGATGGCAGAGGTCTGAGACACACTGGAGGAGCTCTGGGCACCTGCTCTTGGAGGTGCTGGTCAGGGGAGTGGTAACTCCCCTTTCCTTTGTCCAGTTTCGCGGCCCAGAGCAGGGCTGGGGGATCCCTGAACCAGTATAGACTGGCTTATGCAGAGAGGGCACCATCTGTGCCCATCAAAGCATTTCCAGAGGCTGGGGGAGGCTACTCCTCCCCAGCCAGTCACACCTATTTCCAAAGGGAGAGGGTGTAACACCCTCTCTCAGAGGAAATCCTTTGTTCTGCCTTCCTGGGACTGGGCTGCCCAGGCCACAGGGGGCAGAAACCTGTCTGAGGGGTTGGCAGCAGCAGCTGCAGTGGAGACCCCAGAAAGGCAGTTTGGCAGTACCAGGGTTCTGTGCCAGAGACCCGGGAATGCCTGGAATTGTCCCCCCAATACCAGAACGGTATTGGGGGGACAATTCCATGATCCTAGACATGTTACATGGCCATGTTCGGAGTTACCATGGTGGCGCTACATATAGGTATTGACCTATATGTAGTGTCTGTGTGTAATAGTGTTGCCGCAGTCACAAAGTCCGGGGAATTAGCCCTGAACAATGTGGGGGCACCTTGGCTAGTAACAAGGTGCCCACACACTAAGTAACTTTGTACCTAACCTTCACCAAGTGAGGGTTAGACATATAGGTGACTTATAAGTTACTTAAGTGCAGTGTAAAATGGCTATGAAATAACGTGGACGTTATTTCACTCAGGCTGCAGTGGCAGTCCTGTGTAAGAATTGTCTGAGCTCCCTATGGCTTGCAAAAGAAGTGCTGCAGCCCATAGGGATCTCCTGGAACCCCAATACCCTGGGTACCTCAGTACCATATACTAGGGAATTATATGGGTGTACCAGTATGCCAATGTGAATTGGTAAATTTAGTCACTAGCCTGTTAGTGACAAATATGGAAAGCAGAGAGAGCATAACCCCTGAGGTTCTGGTTAGCAGAGCCTCAGTGAGACAGTTAGGCATCACACAGGGAACACATACAGGGCACATACTTATGAGCACTGGGGCCCTGCCTGGCAGGGTCCCAGTAACACATAGACTAAAACAACATATATACAGTGAAATGTGGGGGTAACATGCCAGGCAAGATGGTACTTTCCAACAACCAGTGAATGCATTTCATAAGTAATGAGTAAAAAAGATGACAGAAATAGTACAGTGTTTTACAATCATAAGGGTCAGGTTATAGAGAAATGACAGGTGTCCCCACCAGTGGTCACGCAGTCAGATATAAGTGAAGAGGAGAGGGTGCGAGATCTCTGCCATATTTTTGACATCCTAATAGACGCCCTTAAAGTATCACGTAAGGGGGAAATAATTAGTGTAAATAAAAACACAGGAAGTCTGAATAAACAATCCCAAAGTAAGTAAAGGTTGATAATAAATCCCTATGAGTGAGGTTGATGATTCTCTGTGGCAGGAGACAGATACCATTGAGTTAAAATTAGTATTTAAATGGGCTCACGGACAACCCCCATGCCCATGCAACACCCCACGGTTTGAAATAATAACCCAATCACCCCTTATATTAGAGGCTCTTCTTGATGCATTTCTCACAGATGTTCGTAATTTCACTGCCTTGAACAATGAATGGCTCAACACATCCCTTAGCACCACAAATACTCATCTACATACATGACAACGTTATAACACGCATTGCGTCAGCTACAAACCCACTCAGACCCCCCCATAAATTCACCTGCCCCAGACATTACCTTAGAAGAGGTGTTACACAAACTAGCGATAAGTATGGCTGATGTTCACTAATACGGTCTCACAACCTTATATGTGAAGTCAGGCAATACTGAGTAGGACTGTTCCTACACAACACTGCCATAGGTTAGCAACAGTGATAAAAGCTAAAAATACACATAAGACAAGAGACAAGAAGCTAAAAAGAAATACACAGTGCATCGGTTACACTGCAAGAAGTACGCATAGGAATCACCCGTCCTATGGGGATCATGGATACCCCTCTGGACCACATGATGAAAACGTTCCCTTCAGATAAGAAAAGAATACTAAAATAGTGCAAGCAGTGGCATAAAGGCACCGAGGGTCACGCTCAACCATGGCCAAAAGAAGGGACATTCGACCACGACATAGCTGAACACACATTAACTTACATTCGCTCAACATATAAGAAAAAGAAAAGACAGAAGAGGTAAGCTATTCTTTCACTATGGCGATTATTCAGTCATGAAAAAGAAAAGGAAAAGTCTACTGCGCCCGAAGAGGCAGTGACACAAACACAAGAAGTGGTACAAACACAAACAGAATCCCCAGGAGAGTCACTAGGGGAGCCCCCACCTTATGGGTTGTACCCTATCCTGCCAGCTGCGGGGTACCAAGATCCGGTTCGGGTTGAGCCTAAGGAGGAGAGGTTAGAGGCACAGGGAGCTGAGGCAACCCCCGCTCCTGTCCCATCAGATCCTTGAGCTGACCCAGAGCAGAGCGGAAGAGACAGGCTAGTAAGTGAGTTGCAACACACAGTGAGACAGGCAGAGCAATCTAGGAGCCTTGCCCCCCTCCGGGGACAATGGACTACAGGGCGCGTCATTCTTAGGCTTGGAGACACATCTGCAGATACACTGAGAGAGGCAGCAGAGGAGTGGATAGAAGAGGAAGAAGAAGAATGGGAAGGAGGTGTAGAGACGCCACAATACGAGGAGCCCATGGGGGCTCACAGGTCGTAACAGGGGCAGAAGATGATGAGGAGTGGGACAATGGGTTTAATAGGAGTGCGCATGAGCAAGGAGTCAACAGAAGGTTATACAATTTTCATCCGCGCCCTCCATGAGAACTAGTAATGACAACCAGAGATGGCGCGGATACAAAAAGACTGTCGAAATTTAAAAAAAGGTCAGAATTGACGCCTATTGCGATAATAGAACAAGAGGAGGGTAGTTATTATTGTCACCCCTTCTCAGACGAACTGGCAAGGTGGACTAAAAAAGAAGGAAGGAAGCCATGGCCCCGACAGCGGTCTTTTCATCCCTTTGATTTAGCGACTGCAGAAGATTGCATACGGCAGGGACAGGGTGACCCAAGTTGGAATTACCCTTACATGCAAGAATGTCTTGCATTTTGGGAAAAGTATGCCGAAGACAAACCAACTCAGGTGACACGCAGTACTAGACCAGATCCAAGATTAAGCCTCAGATCAGGAAGCCCTCGACCAATAACTCAGTTGCCCCTTATTTTTAAGGGAGGGCAAGTGCCAACGTACGTACCATGGCCACAAATGGACAAAGAGAATTTAAAACGAGCACTACCCCCGCTGTCTGAAGGTGGAGGGAAATGGATAGGATGTTTTGAAAAACACACTGCCGGGGTCAACCTTGCCTTAGGTGATGTCAAAAGCCTGCTCAGCTCATTAGTGGGAGATGAAGTAAATACGATTTTTGTGAGCGCAGGGTTCCCTCAAGTAACATTGATAAATACACAGTTTGACGGGTCATCTTTTAACAATGTCCACCAACATGTTTGGGATGCGCTCCGACGGACATACCCAGACAGGCCAGACATTGGAGCCCTTATGGCAGAAAGTATAAAGCCAACTGAGGATATTGCAGAATTCATTACTAGAATGAAAGAACGATGGGTGCAGGAGTTAGGATGTAACTTGGAAAACACAGGAGGAAATGCAATTTTGTTTTATAATGTATTAAAGTGAGGCCTTCCCACTGATATTCAAGCAAATCTAGATGGAGTAGTGGGAATAGGGGCTAAACCATGGCCCGAAATACAGGCCCACAAAATACATTATTTTAAGCGGAAACAAGAAAAAGGCAAGGAGAGGACAGAGCAGGCGGAAAGGGCCGCAGCGAAGTTGGTGCAACAAAAACTTAAGAAGCTGAGTACAGAAGGGGCACTTGTGACTGCACCACCAATGTCTGTCACAATGCCGGTACAGGTACAGACACCAGGAGGACAACCAGGAAGTGATACAAGGAAGGGACAAAGGAGTTTTACAGGAGAGCAAGGGACAACCCAAGGGAGAAGACAGGGAAATTATAGGGCAGGACAGCAATGTTATTATTGCAGTAAGATGGGCCATTTTGCAAGAGAATGCAGAGCTAGAAAAAATGATGAGAGAGCGCAAGGTTGGAATACCCCACAGGGGCAGATGAGGCCTCAACAAGAGCAGTGGGCGCCCCAGCAGCAAGCCATGCAGGGCCCCGCACCAGGCCCCCAAGCCCAGTGGGCTGCACCTTAAGGGCCAATTTCACAAGGGGGGCCCCAAGGCGTCAACAATCCTATGGGAGGACAGGCAAAGGTGGGAGGGGTAATAGTGCAATGAGGCAACCCCTTCCAGGTATCACCCCAAATGTTCGGGGGAGCACCAACTCAAAATTATACGCAATGACAGAGCCCGCAGATAGCCACTGAGTGTCCAGTACTATCGGTAACCCGCAGGTCAGATGAGGAACCCACTCTGACGGTAGCCATAGAAGGTCGCCCCTATAGGTTTTTAATCGCCACTGGGGCCACCAAATTGTGTATTAAGGAGGGGAAACTACCTCTTTCTTGCTATTCAATGGACACACAAGGGTTTTCTGGGGCTGTGAGCAGGGTTCCATTCACCAAGTCAGTAAACATGACTGTGGGAGATGAACAAATTGAAGGACCACTCCTGTACTCCCAGAGTCACCAGTCAATCTTCTTGGGAGAGATTTAATGAGTAAACTGAACATGACCATCTCCTTCCTGGAAGATGGGTAAATGGTATGTTACACACCAGGTGTCACACCGAGCAGGATATTGTCCCTCATAGCTCATGAGGAGCTAGGACAACAGGTCAGAACAGTTCCTGTTGACACAGAAGCTTTTTTGCACGGTGTATATGCCTTGATAGCACACACACCAGTGCTGCAAGGGAAACCGGTGCAGTTACCAAAGGAACTGTTGTTCAGGCCTTATGAGCCAGTGGATCCTATTAACGAACATGAAATGATATTGGAAATATCCACCCTTGAAATATGCTGTGTTGTTTGCAACTGACAGAAGAGAGGAGATGTGGGCATCAATAATATTCACAGATCCTGGGGTTAAATTAAGAGATATATCAGATGAAGAACTATTTGATGATTGCCCACTAACTGAGACAGTTGTGTTTGAGATGGACATTGATATTAGAGGTGGGCTGGGCCATACTCTTTAATCTTTCTGTTTTTGTGCTGCGTTGACCAGTGGTGACCTGTGGTGCTGAGTAAGTTTCCTTTTTTTTTTTCTTCCCTATTCTCTATTTAGCATGGGAAAGCGCAAGGTTCGTTCTAGTCCTGACCCGGCTATAGCCAAATCCAAAAGCTCTAAATCCAACAGACCAACGCAATTCCACTCCAATTGCGTTTCTAGAGAAATTGATAACTTAATTGAGGAAGTGGAATCCATCCTCAAGGAAAAAGAGGGCAATGCCTGTAAGAAACTGAAATCAGGATCTTTACTTCCATTTCTAACGACTGGCTCCACTAAACCTACTGACATTCAGCCTCAGAAAACTTTAGCCCAGGTTGCTGTCCCTCCCAGGTCGACTGGTCTGGCTAATTCCTCGCTTTCGCCTGGCACTAGTTCCAATTTGGACGTAATCCGTTCTGTTTCCATTATCAATGAGATTCCATGTACAAATCAGTTTTCTGTTTTGGACCAACCAGAATTAGCAAGCGCCATACAGCCCTTGCTCCCTGTGCCTGTGCCTTTTAAACCCATTTTTGATCCTCCCAATGATGATGTCTTAGCTTTGGTATCTAGTCTAAAGCGTGAAGTCGGGGAATTGAAGAGTCTTTTATTTGAGGTCCTTAAACTACTCAAAAAATCTGACCTAACTCCTCAGTTTATCCCGAATTCAGTCATTGGACAAGCTTCTCGGCCATTGGTTCCTGTTGCTTTGCCAGTAGATTCCCCACTGCCACGGGAAACGGTCAAGGGTCTTAGTTATAGTCATCATCATGGAAATCACTCGACCTCTGCTCAAGCGAATTCGTCACTCTTTCCTTTTAATCCGGGCCAATCTGTGGCCCATTCTACTCACGTGCCCAATCGAAATTGCATCGACATGTGTAACGTCCCTCGACTTCCATCCCATACGAGGGAAGACACTTCCTCTCTTATGAACAAGGTGTCGTATTGGATTCGCCACACTAGGGTTGTGGCTCTATCATTCACGCGGATATTGCCTTTGCTTCTCGTGTGCGAGGCCCTGGTGGGCGGGACACTATCAAACTTCATCTTGCCAGCCCCGCTTTAGTTAAAGGGATTTTGCAGATGGAAGCTCGTAATTTATCAAGATCTGACTCTGACATTTTTTTTTGAGAAAGTTTGCCTGCTATGGGTCACAAGATCATGTCCTTGCGTCCACCCGGAGCCAACCCAATTCCTTGAAATGCCTCTGTTTCAACTGTCTCCCCTGGCTTGTTGCCTTTTCCAGGCGACGGGCTCCTTTGGTTTGCAACAATAAAGGTACCTTCACACAAGACCCCGTCACCTCAGGGGATACATCTGATGTGGATTGACTATGTCATTCTAATTCTTCCAAACATAATGTTCCACATGTCTGGGCAACGACACTTACAAGATCTTCATTCGGTTTGGGTGACAGTACTACAAGGGCTTTACCCTCCACCACTAATGGGACTTCCAATTCTGCTCCCGATGCCGACTCTTGTACGTCAGCTTGTAGCATTACAACAAGGAAAATATGGTCTTGGAATGTGGCTGGCATCAAGAGCAAATTATCTGATCAGGACTGGGGGGCTTATGTTGAATCTTTTTCCATATGTATGTTTCAGGAAACTTGGGCTATGGATTGTGTGTATAGGCAAGGCTATTGTTGTTTCACTAAAAAGGCGACTCCGTCCACTAGGGGAAGGGCGATTGGGGGTCTATGTACTTGGGTCAAGCTGACGGAAGTGGGCAGGGTAAAGGAAATCACTGTTGACTCTTGCGATATTCTTGCAATAGCAATATGGCCTATCACAGGCACTCCGGTGTTATGTATTAATATTTATAATATTATTGGCCCATCTAACCGCCAGTCTGTTCATCTGTTGCACAAATTTTTATCCGACCTTTATTCTAAATATTGTGTTATTATTGCAGGTGATCTCAATGCCCAAATTGAATTCGATTCAGCTTTTGTCGCGTCTATCCAGGCCGAAGATGAAGTATGGAATCTTCCCCTGCTTTCAATTCAACCAGTGCCATGTACTCCTCCCCTTAGAGTCATGCAATAGACCTTGTAGTAACTTATGGCCTTCGTTTTGGAAATGGTCGTTTTTTAAATGACAACTCTAGACCCACCTTCTACAGAGGCCACTATAGTAACACTCTGGATTACGTTATTTTTGATCTGCGAGTCTGGCATTTTATAATCAATGTTGAGGTTGGTTCTCGGTACACTAGCGACCATGCCCCTCTACAAATTGAATATAATGCAACTCTTTTTTCAGGGCTCACTCCACCTTATGTTTTGGATGCTCCCAATGATTGGCTGGAATTATCCAGCAATAGGCGTGTGGTGAGATGGTCTTCGTTTTCGAAATCCAACCTGCTTAATGATAAGCTTCACGACCTAATCTCTTGCCACCAGCTTTTTGATGACTCTATTGTCTTATCTCCCTCAGAAGTTATGTCCTCTCATGCGACTCTTTTTATGGATCTTAAGGAGCTCTTTAGTAAACCCCCCTCAACCCAAAACAATTCCTCCTTGCCCAATTGTAAGTGGTTTGATAAGGAGTGTCGGGAGGCCAAGAGCCTTTTGTCCAAAGCTCTAAAGCTAAAAAGTCGGGATGCTATCACACATGCAAGAAGGAACTATGCTTCTACTTGTAAGTCATCTAAACTTAAATACGAAGAAAAATTGTGGGAGCGTCTGCTGGAGGCAGCTAGTGCCTGTGAACTTAAACTTTTTTGGACCCTGGTCTCACGCAGAGACCCGGCCCTCTCATCTACTCCTGAATGTCACATCGATGCAGAATCCTGTCTCTCCCATTTTCGGGAACTCTATGGGTCTTGTTCCAATTCGAACAACTCTCCTATTGATTCTTCATTGTGCTTTTCCCCTGTGTCATCCTTTACCCTAAAGGAAACTGAGTTGGCAATCCGTGCTCAAAGAACAGGGAAGGCTCCTGGCTTAGACAGTGTCCCATCGGACCTGTATAAATCAGATGTATCTGTTTGGACCCGGTACATTAATAGGCTATCGAATATTGTTCTGACAACTCGTTCTTACCCAAATATGTGGAAGGTGGCTATTATTGTCCCCATACATAAAAAAGGAGATAAGAGCTCCCCTGGGAACTACAGACCGATTAGTTTATTAGATAACCTGCAAAAAATATTCTCCTTCCAGTTGTTATCTAGATTAAAACACTGGATAACAAAAAATCTGGTTTTATGCCATCTCCAGGCTGGTTTCCGGGACAAGGTCAGTACCATCAATCAGGTCTTCTGATTTACTACCATCAAGTGGAATACCGTAGACACAGACAACGGCCATCTATTTGTGGCCTTTGTCGATTTGAAATCTGCGTTTGACCTTGTCCCGCGTGCTAAGCTCTGGGAGGTCCTGAGCAATATTGGAGTTCCGGGTTCTTTGATTATTATTATCCAAGATCTTTATTCTGATAATTATGCCAGAGTGCGCTGGGGTTCGGCTGGTGACCTGACCCCAGCTTTTTCTACAACGCGAGGTGTGAGGCAGGGGTGCGTCCTTGCGCCCACCCTATTTCTATTGTTTATTAACACTTGCATCCCATACCTCTTAGATTGTTATGGTGATGCCCCGAATTTGGGTGGCCAGAAGTTCCCCTGTCTTTTGTTCGCAGATGACACCTTGTTACTCTAGTGAACTGCCATGGGCCTTTCTAGATTGCTATCACGATTTTTGGTGTTTTGCAAAGACCATGGGTTGGAAATCAACTCAGCAAAAACAAAGTATATGGTATTTGGGGACAATAGGTGCAAAATGAAGAGGCCAGTATACCTAGATGGTGCTCCCTTGGAAAGAGTGGGCACTTTCGACTACTTAGGTATTAAACTGGAAGACTCACACCTTTGGCATGCACACCGCCAGAAATCCTTATTGTGCCTGAAGCAAAGGGCGGGTGGCATCGTAAGATTTGCTTCTAGATCTCCCAAGTTTGCAATGTCTCCCGCCCTTGAAATATATAAATCTCAAGCCCGGGGGGGGCCTTATATGGTGCTAAACTTTGGGGCCATTGTAACCTGGTGGATTTGGCAAGGGCGGAAAATCAATTTTTGAAATCATTGTTAAAAGTTCCTTCTAGCACTCCATCTCTGCCCATCCGTATGGATCTAACTCTTTTTTCTATTTCGCAGATTGCTGCTTTAAGGCCCTTGCTATATTGGATCCGGCTCTGGATAACAGATGCCCTTTCTCCATTTCGTTGTGGGCTTCTCAAATTGGTGGGTAGCAACACTATTAGTAAAACGAAATGGTGTGCCTATGTCAAAGAATCCTTATTCCATCTAGGTTTAGGGTCCTATTGGTTGGACCCTCTTTCCATTCCTAAAAATGCTGTGCAGCTATTGAAGGATGCTTTTTGGCACAACGCTCAGATTGTGCAATTTATTAAGATTGTTCCGCTGTCAATGTCTGATAATTATTTATTATTCAAATACCCCTATGAATTTGAGCCTTATATGGATATAGCATTATCTCCAGTTGCGCGAGCTCTTTTTGTTAGATTCAGAATAAGGTCCCTCCCTCTGTGTTCTCTAATGTACAATTGGCATTGTTCCACTAAGAGATCCAAGCTCTGCCCGATGGGCTGCCAACGTGAAGAGTCTATTTCACATGTTCTCTTTTTCTGTCATGCATATCACAAACAAAGAGCTTGTTGGATTATCCCGCTCTGCAAATCTATAGACGTATAGATCTATAGGTCTCATTTGTATGCTGAGAGAATTTTGTTTGAATTTTAACTCTCTATTATCTCTTTTACATTTTTACTGTTCTACCAATTTTTAAAAATTAACAATTTATGATGTTTGTATTGTACTTTTATGGTATGCTTTTACTTACCGAAAGAAAGTTAAATGATGATGATGATATTAGAGTGCAGCTGCAATACAGAACAGCATCCAGAAACGCACGAGACCCAACAATAACTAAAAGAGATTTGGCAAAAGTCCCAGAGGTGTTGTGGACAAAGGGTCCATATGACGTGGGACTGATCAAAGGAGCTGAGCCTGTAAAGATTACCTTGAAGCCCAGGATACGCCAGTACCCCTTGTCCAAAGAGGCAGAAGAGGGCATTCTTCCCGCAATACAAGCACTGCTTGAGCAGGAAGTAATATATGAGAGGTCAACACCGTGCAACACTCCGATTTTCCCGATACGCAAGGCAAAGGGGGGAACTTTTGCGAATGGTTCAAGATTTTCACTCTCTTAATGATGTAGTGATACCAGAATTTCCAGTGGTACCTGACCCATCAATAATACTAACAAACATTCTTAAAGAGGCCACTTACTTCTCAGTGGTTGATCTCAAGAATGCGTTCTTTAGTATTCCACTGCATTGTGACAGCCAATATTTGACTGGATTCACATTTAAACAGACTCAATTCTTCTACAGGCGTTTTCCTCAAGGCTACTGTGAATCGCCAAGTATTTTTAACAGAACAGTGAAGAAGGATTTAGCAAACATAAAGTGCAGGAGTACATTGTTACAATACGTAGACGATATCATGGTTTGCAGTGCCACTGAAGACATATGTAGAGATGACACCATTGGTCTCCTCTGCATGCTTGCAGAAAAAGGTTACAAAGTGGACAAAAACAAATTACAATACGTGCAGACAGAGGTCCACTACTTGGAACAGATAATATCTAAAGATAGGAGGAGGGTGACACCGGACAGAGTAGGGAGCATTAGAAACATGTCTAAGCCCACAACCACAAAACAAATGCAGAAGTTTTTAGGACTCTGAAATTATGAGAGACAGTGGGTATTTGATTACGCCACCCTGACAGCACCACTTCTCACTGCCTTAAAAGAGTCCCACGCAAACGCAAACAAAGTAGACTGGACAAATGACAGAGAGACAGCCTTCCTGGAGCTAAAAAGAGCAATAACAAATGGTCCAGTGTTAGCTACACCTGATTGTAATAAACATTTCTACCTCTTTTGTCATTGTAATGGAACAACAATGACAGCAGTACTGACTCAAAAGACATCTATGGGACACAAACAAATTGCCTACTACAGTGGGCTGCTAGATCCGGTCATGAAAGGACATTACCAATGTGAGCAAGCTCTGGCTGCAGCAGATTTTGCGGTTCAAAAGAGCACCACCATAGTGATGGGATCACCTTTAACACTTAATGTAGAGCATGCGGTATTTGTTATCTTACAGAAGAGCAAGAGCACTCTTACAACTCAGATAGTATCTGGATATGAAGTAATACTGTCAAAACCATCCTTGCAAGTGGTACGGTGTCACACAGTTAATCCAGCGACATTCTTTGCACACCCAGTTTCTGAAGATGAACAAGTACATGACTGTGCCACTTAAACCCCAGAAAAAGAGAGTGAGATAGGAGAAGATCCCATCCCTGTGAGCATGTTGCTCTTTGTTGATGGGTCTTCTTTCATAGATCAGGAGACTGGGATTAGGCACTCAGGAGCAGCTGTTGTAAAAGCCAAACAGCAGGGATCCTCTGACACCTTACAGATCGTGAGCCAGATACCACTTCCATCCCATTTCTCAGCACAAGCTGCAGAATTAGTAGCTATGATTGAAGCGCTGCAACACGCTGAAGGACTAGAGGTTACCATATATTCAGATTCAGCATATGTCACCACCAACGTGCATTCTAGCATTCGCCGGTGGGAAAGGAGGGGATTCCTCAAATCTGATGGATCCCCTGTAATGCAGAAAGATCTATTGGCGCAACTGATAAAGTCTTTAACTCTGCCATCTACGGTAGCAGTTATAAAATGTGCAGCACACACCAATCAGCAAGACCTCATCTCCAGGGGAAACGCCTTGGCAGACTGGGCAGCAAAAGAAGCAGCTAAAACATCTCCAAATTTTTGTGAACAAGATGAACACACGTTAGGGATGATGACAAGCAGACAACAGAGTGCTACCGAGTTACCACCCCCATACACTGAGACAGCACGATTGCACTTACGTGAATTGCAAGAACAAGCACTGCCTCATGAGAGGGAGCTGTGGGAGCAGCGAGGGTGTATACAGTCACCAACAGATTTTATCTATAGGAAAGAAAGTACAGGCAAGCCAGTGATGACACAAGCCTTGCTGTATACAGCCCTTGAGCAACTACACCTCCCTGCACACACTGCCAAAGAATATCTTCTTGCCACTTTACAGACAGACTGGTTCATTCCACAATTATCCAAAATGATTACAATGTATATTGCAGAATGCACAGTATGCCAAGAATACAGCCCTACGCCTACACTAAAAGTAATTACGCCAACTATACCACGTCCGACAGGCCCATTAAAAAATGTACATATAGACTTTGTTGACATGATTGAGAGATGTAATAACTACAGATACCTTATCGTGGTGGTCTGCCCCTTTTCAAGGTGGATCGAGGCAGGATCATGTGTACATAATGATGCTAAAGCAGCAGCCAACTTTTTGATAAGAGAGGTCATACCTAGGTGGGGAATCGCAGAAGCGATCCGCTCAGATAACGGCACACACTTTGTTAATGCAATGTTTCAGCACATCTGCGCCTCTTTAGGCATAAAACATAAACTGTCATCTGTCTATCATCCCCAAAGTAATGCTATAGTGGAACGCTTTAACAGCCTATTGAAGAACAAAATTAGTAAATTATGTGTTACTATGAAGAAAAACTGGCTGTACTGCCTTCTCCTAGCTTTATATGCCCTCATGAACCAACAAGGAAGTGACCATCATTTGACCCCTCACCAGATAGTAACAGGACGGCCTATGCTGACTCCCTTAACAATAGCTCGACAGAGGACAGATGCTCAAAAGACAGCTGGGGTCTTAGGACAGGAAACGAGTAGTTATTTATCTCAGTTATTGAAGTCTGTCAAGTTCTTCTCTAAACAGGTGATACGACAGGAGAAGTGCACCAACGCAGCCCAGCAGACCAGTCCAATCTCCGTGGGCCAGCAAGTGTACATCCGCAATTTTGTACGACAATGGAAAGACAGCAAGTTCGAGGGCCCTTACCTAGTTACCCAGAGCACCCCCACAGCGGTGAAGGTGGAAGGCAGAAAGCCATGGATACATCTGTCAGACGTGCGATTGTCCCCGGCGTCATGTCATACATCACCATCTTCACAGGAACTTTTAGAGGAGGGCAAAGACAAAGGCAAAGACAGAGACGAAGGACAGCGCCCTTCCTAAAGAGGCCAGCGGAGCTCCTATTCAACACTGCTGGTGGACAGTTATGTATTTCTATCTTGTTTTTCTGTTCATGTTTTGTTATGTTAGCAATTACCTTCCAATGGTATTTTAGTCCACGCATGGCAATGTGTCAGTATACTAAGCGCTTGCAGAGAGAAATATATAAGTATAAGAATGTATCCCACAATATTCATGCTAGTTTACTAGACAATGTATGGTATCAGCACATGACAGAGATAGGCATGCAGACCACTAATGAATCATGTTTTGTTTGTCCTCTGATTCCGCATGCTAGTGACACAGACAGGCTGCACTTGTCAAAAGAGGTATCTCCAAATATTACTCAATGTTTATTGCACTTGTACCTTTGCAGAATGAGAGCACGGATGCAACCCTTACAGATAAGGCAGGGAGCGTTCTTAGTGAACACCACACAATATGAGGAGGAGTTAGCCAATATAACAGATGTCCTGACAGATCGCAAGGAGTTAATAGTGAAGTTAGAAAATATGGCTGAGATAGGGGTAATGAAGTACAAAAGTAGAAATTGGAAAAGTAGAATATTAGAGCAGGGATTCCTGGGAATATCACGATCTACACTTTCCTGTAAAAATTATTCAGATTCACCTATGCCCCAAGATTGTCAGGAGAGGCCATATTTCCGAGTAAATGGATCAGTATGCGTCCATGGTCAGTGGTACCACGGTGCAACATTTGAATGTAGAGCTCTCTCTCTATGGATGGGAAATCAGACCGATAATAGCACACAACAGAAGTGTCAGGGCATATGGGATGAAAATATGTCTAGGTTAACTTGGGTGGAAACGCCAACAACTCTTTGAGCAGGTAGAACACCAATTGTTTTCTTTTTATGTTTCAGAGGGAATGGAACAGTCCCCGTAGGGAGAAACATCAATTGCATCACCACAAAGTACAATGCTGATATGCAATGGGGCACCTCCAGTCTGATGGACTACTATTGGCAATGCGGAGAATGGCTGTATTCGCGACTTCCTCCGAGATGGAGAGGTCTTTGTTCCTTAGTGACTGTGCACACCCCTCCCGGGTGATTCCAGGGGTGGACATCTCAAAGTTACATGAGCACCCCATGAGCCTTCCAACGACTTTATTGCATCATCGGAAAAAGAGATGTGCAGAATATATGGATACCACAACCTGGGGAGACATTCCACAAGAGCACAGGTTGTTTAATGATGCCCAATTGTTCTTCGGAAGCATCTTCCCCTTTGTCCAAGCAAAGGCCACGGCCCGCTGGCTGCAAATAACACGATGAGAGCTGATAAAGACCATTAATGCAACTGAACATGGGTTCAATGCAGTCAAGGAAGAGATGCGGGCTGTGAGAGTGATGCTTATGCAACATAGGTATGTGCTAGACTTGATGACGGCCATGAAGGGTGGGGTCTGTGCCAAAATCGGAACTGCCTGTTGCAAATACGTGCCAGACAATGATGCAGACAATGGAACAATAACGGAGGCCATACAGACTCTACATAACCTACGGAAGAAGATGGCAGACGAGGGGGGTGCCCCTGATGAATGGTTTTCAGGGTGGTTTATATGGATACCATCCTGGTTGTCAGGACTGTTTAAGGGGTTATTCCCAATACTTGTGGTGATCTCATTGATGTTCTGTATTTTTTAGCTAGTGATAGGATTCTGCAAGAGGGTTAGCCAGAAGTTAGGTGGGATGTTCACTATTAGGGTAGCCAGGAAAGTGCAGGAGGATGAGGACTACATATATATCCAAATGAATGAACGTAGTAGAGATGGTGAAGTAGTAGTTGAAAGTTCAACTAAAGGGGGGAATGTTACTGAAAATACAGAAAAGGGAGAAGGCTCATTTTTGCTAATGCACGAATTAGGAGGAAGATGTGCAGAGTCGTATATGATCAGAGAAGAATACAGGCCCAGAGTGCTCATGGCATCCAAATTGAGAGCTTAGTGCAGAAAGCATGGAAGCAAGACAAAGACACAGTTATTCATAATGCAGCTGCACGTAGAAGGCCATAGAAGCTTGAATCATAACTTGCTAACTTATACACAGGAAAGGCGCACATTCCAATCCACGTTCATAAGGGAAGGACACACCACAGGAGTTTTAGGAAGGGAACACAATAAGCATTGATGCTTGAAGGCCAGCAGCTGTGCGAGGGAGGCCAGACAGACAGGGTTCCAAGTCTGGAGTTAGACAAAGGAGGAAGTACAAACAGCCTTTAGAACGTGAGATAAAAGACATCGCTGTTTATTAACAAATGTGCCCATGACTGATGTATAACCTTCGCTTTCCTGCAAACGTGTAATTAGATGGTTTCTCACGAGAAATGTGGCTTTATGCTGACGTAGGTAGAGATACAATGTACCAAACAAGCGCTTAAATCAAAATGCATGACAAGTGATAAGACGCATTCAAGGTGCCGAAAATGTATAAAAAGGGCTTTTTGAATGGACAAATTTGAGTGCGGTTTCAGTCACAGACCTGTGCTGTTATTCATAAATGCTCGTATTAATTGCCAAACTGAGTCTTGTCGTTCTTTTATTCCTGACCCTACAACAGAGCCAAAGGGCACAGAGGATTGTCCAAGGTTTCGTCCAACATCTGAGGCCTGTCAGGTTCCATTGTCTTATGCAACAGGTTCACTGTGGCTCCTCCTCTCACTCTCCCCCTCCATACACCCCCCACAATACAGGGGACAGAGGACAAACACACAGCACACACCCCTGAATACCGAACATTAACCACCAGCAAAATATGCCTCATGTAATTCATCATTGGAAATCATTTAATTAGAAGCATTAAGAAATCACCCCTTATCTCTCCAGCAATCCACCTTGTATGCTCCTCCTGGAGGAGCTACTGAAATGTGGAGTTTGTCACGGACACTTAGTGGAAGGGTCTGAACCACTGAACGGGATTGCGTATCGGTCTGATCTTCTTGCTACCTCAAGGTGGATCGTGGACTTAAGATACTTTTGAAGAACCACCTGTTGTATATAAAATGAATGTCTGGAATGATCAAGAATGTTTCAACATTATGTGGTGTATCTCTGTTGTACATTTATGTAGATCTTTTTTCCTATCATTTATATCAATGTTGTATTTTTATATGGTCCGCAGTGTACCTTTTCCTTTATTAAAAATCATAATTATCAAGAAGTATACGCAAGTGACTGAGCAGAGAGATTTTTCATGCCAGATAAAAAAATCTATAAAATTATGATTGAAGATTTTGAGAAGATAAATTCTTAGTGACAATCAATTTAAGGTACATTTCCGGTCAAAGCATTTTGCTACTTCACCCTCATGCTATCCACATTACGTGTTGTTGAGGTTCTTCCCTGATGACATCCAGAACGGCCCCCTTCAGAGTTTATTGTAACACATTTTTTAACAAAATCTCTTTTAAATTTAAATGTTTTATAGATATCGAATTAATAGCATTCACCTTCTATTTCGTTTGGTAGACAAAACTATAAGCATTTTACAGAACCTCTCAGGGTTAAATTGCCTCTGTGTGCATTTAACAGGGGTTCACTTGGGCATTTATGCCATTGGACCAGTAAAAAAGTATGGGGTAACCCAAATAACCCCTACACATGGATGAGTTTTCAGAGTCTTGCACAAAAGGAAGCTGGAGTCACAAAGGCAGAAGCAGCTCAATGCGGAGCCAGGGAGGGCGTTCCCTTGAATTGAGTGGTCCACAGCAGTTATGTCAGGTTTGCGTGGTTATTTCAACAGAGTTGTTAGATGGTGGAGCCTAAAGAGAACAATGCAGTCACAGCAGGTGGAGGGTCAACAATGTAAAAATCCAATGAGAGCCACAGAGAAGGGATTACACTTGTAGGTGCAACAAAAAGTGGTTGGAGAGTGTGTATAGGGGTGAGAGGGCCTCAGACTCCATGTCTTTCACATCTGTCTACCCAGCCGGTGATGTAGCACAGTCAAAAATATGTCTGGAGGTGGGGGAGGGCCAGGGAGAGAGTGTCCATCAAGATCCAGTCTCAGTGTTCTGTGGCCAAGCTCAGTACAGGGAGCAGATATCCGATCTTTTCAAAGCTTTCATCTCAAAGTACCTCACAACACCATGTTGGGAAAAGTTGAGCAGGTGAACATGGAGCCTCATGAGAAGGCCTTCTCCTCAGGCCTGGAGTACAAGCCTACTTCTTCAAGGGAGGTACATTCTTGTCCAATCCTTTTTCTGTGCTGGTGTTCAGTGTTTCATGTAAAAAGGTGCATTTTAGTCTGGCTCAGAAGGTTACCCCTTATTCAGAAAATTTGGAAATTGGCACAAGACAGCTAGACACTTTAATTAAAAGTTGTTCCCAAACGTTTGAAGGGGCCAAGTCACTACAAAGTACATTGTTTGTGTCAGTGCTGTTACGTTTCATGGAAACCAGTTCCCAAGAGATGCAGTCACTATGATTTCTTGGATATTGTAGGAAAGTACCATCTTGCCTGGCATGTTACCCCCATATTTCACTGTATATATGTTGTTTTAGTCTATGTGTCACTGGGATCCTGCCAGGCAGGGCCCCAGTGCTCATAAGATTGTGCCCTGTATGTGTTCCCTGTGTGATGACTAATTGTCTCACTGAGGCTCTCCTAACCAGAACCTCAGAGGTTATGCTCTCTCTGCTTTCCAAATTTGTCACTAACAGGCTAGTGACTAAATTTACCAATTTACATTGGCATACTGGTACACCCATATATATGGTACTGAGGTACCCAGGGTATTGGGGTTCCAGGAGATCCCTATGGGCTGCAGTATTTCTTTTGCCACCCATAGGGAGCTCTGACAATTCTTACACAGGCCTGCCACTGCAGCCTGAGTGAAATAACGTCCACATTATTTAACAGCCATTTACCACTGCACTTAAGTAACTTATAAGTCACCTATATGTCTAACCTTCACCTGGTGAAGGATGGGTGCAAAGTTACTTAGTGTCTGGGCACCCTGGCACTGGCCAAGGTGCCCCCACATCGTTCAGGGCACATTTCCCGGACTTTGTGAGTGCGGGGACATCATTACACGCATGCACTATACATAGGTCACTCCCTATGTATAGCGCCACAATGGTAACTCCAACCATGGCCATGTAACATGTCTAAGATCATGGAATTGTCACCCGAATGCCATTCTGGCATTGGGGGGACAATTCCATTATCCCCCGGATCTCTAGCACCGTACCCGGGTACTGCCAAACTGCCTTTCCGGGATCTCCACTGCAGCTGCTGCTGCTGCCAACCCCTCAGACAGGTTTCTGCCCTCCTGGGGTCCAGGCAGCCCTGGCCCAAGAAGGCAGAACAAAGGACTTCCCCTGAGAGAGGGTGTAACACCCTCTCCCTTTGGAAATAGGTGTCATGGCTGGGGAGGAGTAGCCTCCCCCAGCCTCTGGAAATGCTTTGATGGGCACAAATGCTGCCCATCTCTGCATAAGCCAGTCTACACCGGTTCAGGGATCCCCCAGCCCTGCTCTGGCGCGAAACTGGACAAAGGAAAGGGAAGTGACGACTCCCCTGACTTGCACCTCCCAGGGGAGGTGCCCAGAGCTCCTCCAGTGTGTCACAGACCTCTGCCATCTTGGAAACAGAGGTGATGGGGGCACACTGGACTGCTCTGTGTGGCCAGTGCCAGCAGGTGACGTCAGAGGCTCCTTCTGATAGGCTCTTACCTCTCTTGGTAGCCAATCCTCCTAACTTTGTAGCCAAACCTCCTTTTATGGCTATTTAGGGTCTCTGCTTTGGGGAATTCTTTAGCTAACGAATGCAAGAGCTCACCAGAGTTCCTCTGCATCTCCCTCTTCACCTTCTGCCAGAGGATCGACCGTTGACTGCTCAGGACGCCTGCAAAACCGCAACAAAGTAGCAAAATTACTACTAGCAACCTTGTACCGCCTCATCCTGCCGGCTTTCTCGACTGTTTCCAGGTGGTGCATGCTCTGGGGGTAGCCTGCCTTCACCCTGCACCAGGAGCTCTGAAGAAATCTCCAGTGGGTCGACGGAATCTTCCCCCTGCTAACGCAGGCACCAAAAGATTGCATCACTGGTCATCTGGGTCCCCTCTCATCCTGACGAGCGTGGTCCCTGGAACTCAGCAACTCTGTCCAAGTGACTCCCACAGTCCAGTGACTCTTCAGTCCAAGTTTGGTGGAGGTAAGTCCTTGCCTCCCCACGCTAGACTGCATTGCTGGTTACTGCATGTTTTGCAGCTGCTCCAGCTTCTGTGCACTCTTCCAGGATTTCCTTCATGCACAGCCAAGCCTGGGTCCCCAGCACTCCTTCCTGCAGTGCACAACCTTCTGAGTTGTCCTCCGGCATCGTGGGACTCCCTTTTGTGACTTCGCGTGGACTCTGGTTCACTTTCCTTCCAAGTGCCTGTTCAGGTACTTTTGCGGGTGCTGCCTGCTTCTGTGAGGGCTCCCTGAATTGCTGGGCACCCCCTCTGTCTCCTCCACCAAGTGGCGACATCCTGGTCTCTCCTGGGCCACAGCAGCACCCAAAAACCTCTACCGCAACCCTTGCAGCTAGTAAGGCTTGTTTGCAATCTTTCTGCATGGGAACACCTCTGCAATCTTCATCGCGACGTAGGACATCCGTCTTGCAAAGGAGAAGTCCCCAGCTCTCTTCTTTCTTGCAGAACTCCAAGCTTCTTTCATCCGGTGGCAGCTTCCTTGCACCCTCAGCTGGCATTTCCTGGGCTCCTGCCCACTCTCGACACTGTCACGACTATTGGACTTGGTCCCCTTGTCTTACAGGTACTCAGGTCTGGAAATCCACTGTTGTTGCATTGCTGGTGTTTGTTCTTCCTGCAGAATCCCCCTATCACAACTTCTGTGCTCTCTGGGGGCAGTAGGTGCACTTTACACCTACCTTTCAGGGTCTTGGGGTGGGTTATTTTTCTAACCCTCAATGTTTTCTTACAGTCCCAGCGACCCTCTACAAGCTCACATAGGTTTGGGGTCCATTCGTGGTTCGCTTTCCACTTTTGGAGCATATGGTTTGTGTTGCCCCTATACCTATGTGCTCCTATTGCAATCTACTGTAACTTTACATTGCTTGCATTACTTCCTTTTGCTATGACTGCATATTTTTGGTATTGTGTACATATATCTTGTGTATATTTGATGTGCTCTTATTGCAATCTATTGTAATTCTACACTGTTTGCATTACTTTTCTTGCTATTACTTACCTAATTTTGGTTTGTGTACATATATCTTGTGTTTATAACTTATCCCTATACTGAGGGTACTCACTGAGATACCTCTGGCATATTGTCATAAAAATAAAGTACCTTATTTTTAGTAACTCTGGGGAATATTTATACTCTCTTTGCGCCGAATGTGCGTCAAAATTCGGCGCAAACACTGCCCCATATTTATACTTTGACGTCCGACCCCGCGGGCGTCAAAGTTCCACCATGTGCGTCATTTTTTAGAAGGGGGAACCAGCCTTGCGTTAATTATATGCAAGGTAGGCGTTCCCTTCCAAAAAATGACCTTAAGGCCTGTGCGCCTTATTTATACTGTGACGTCATTTTGACGCACAGGAGGGGGCAGGCCTTAAAAAACAGCGTTTTTTAACGCCTGGGTCAGGGCAGGCGTTAAGGGACCTGTGGGCTCAGAAGGAGCCCAGAGGTGCCCTCCCATGCCCCCAGGGACACCCCCTGCCACCCTTGCCCACCCCAGGAGGACACCCAAGGATGGAGAGACCCATCCCAGGGAAGTTAAGGTAAGTTCAGGTAAGTATTTTTTCGTTTTTTTTTTGTGGCATGGGGGCCTGATTTGTGCCCCCCTACATGCCACTATGCCCAATGACCATGCCCAGGGTACATAAGTCCCCTGGGCATGGCCATTGGGCAAGGGGGCATGACTCCTGTCTTTGCTAAGACAGGAGTAATTTCAATGGGGGTTGGGCGTCAAAAAAAATGGCGCAAATCGGGTTGAGGCCAAAATTTTGCCTCAGACCTGACTTGCCCCATTTTTTTATGCCAAAGCTCCATTTTCCCCTACCCCTCCCGGGTGATTCCAGGGGTGGACATCTCAAAGTTACATGAGCACCCCATGAGCCTTCCAACGACTTTATTGCATCATCGGAAAAAGAGATGTGCAGAATATATGGATACCACAACCTGGGGAGACATTCCACAAGAGCACAGGTTGTTTAATGATGCCCAATTGTTCTTCGGAAGCATCTTCCCCTTTGTCCAAGCAAAGGCCACGGCCCGCTGGCTGCAAATAACACGATGAGAGCTGATAAAGACCATTAATGCAACTGAACATGGGTTCAATGCAGTCAAGGAAGAGATGCGGGCTGTGAGAGTGATGCTTATGCAACATAGGTATGTGCTAGACTTGATGACGGCCATGAAGGGTGGGGTCTGTGCCAAAATCGGAACTGCCTGTTGCAAATACGTGCCAGACAATGATGCAGACAATGGAACAATAACGGAGGCCATACAGACTCTACATAACCTACGGAAGAAGATGGCAGACGAGGGGGGTGCCCCTGATGAATGGTTTTCAGGGTGGTTTATATGGATACCATCCTGGTTGTCAGGACTGTTTAAGGGGTTATTCCCAATACTTGTGGTGATCTCATTGATGTTCTGTATTTTTTAGCTAGTGATAGGATTCTGCAAGAGGGTTAGCCAGAAGTTAGGTGGGATGTTCACTATTAGGGTAGCCAGGAAAGTGCAGGAGGATGAGGACTACATATATATCCAAATGAATGAACGTAGTAGAGATGGTGAAGTAGTAGTTGAAAGTTCAACTAAAGGGGGGAATGTTACTGAAAATACAGAAAAGGGAGAAGGCTCATTTTTGCTAATGCACGAATTAGGAGGAAGATGTGCAGAGTCGTATATGATCAGAGAAGAATACAGGCCCAGAGTGCTCATGGCATCCAAATTGAGAGCTTAGTGCAGAAAGCATGGAAGCAAGACAAAGACACAGTTATTCATAATGCAGCTGCACGTAGAAGGCCATAGAAGCTTGAATCATAACTTGCTAACTTATACACAGGAAAGGCGCACATTCCAATCCACGTTCATAAGGGAAGGACACACCACAGGAGTTTTAGGAAGGGAACACAATAAGCATTGATGCTTGAAGGCCAGCAGCTGTGCGAGGGAGGCCAGACAGACAGGGTTCCAAGTCTGGAGTTAGACAAAGGAGGAAGTACAAACAGCCTTTAGAACGTGAGATAAAAGACATCGCTGTTTATTAACAAATGTGCCCATGACTGATGTATAACCTTCGCTTTCCTGCAAACGTGTAATTAGATGGTTTCTCACGAGAAATGTGGCTTTATGCTGACGTAGGTAGAGATACAATGTACCAAACAAGCGCTTAAATCAAAATGCATGACAAGTGATAAGACGCATTCAAGGTGCCGAAAATGTATAAAAAGGGCTTTTTGAATGGACAAATTTGAGTGCGGTTTCAGTCACAGACCTGTGCTGTTATTCATAAATGCTCGTATTAATTGCCAAACTGAGTCTTGTCGTTCTTTTATTCCTGACCCTACAACAGAGCCAAAGGGCACAGAGGATTGTCCAAGGTTTCGTCCAACATCTGAGGCCTGTCAGGTTCCATTGTCTTATGCAACAGGTTCACTGTGGCTCCTCCTCTCACTCTCCCCCTCCATACACCCCCCACAATACAGGGGACAGAGGACAAACACACAGCACACACCCCTGAATACCGAACATTAACCACCAGCAAAATATGCCTCATGTAATTCATCATTGGAAATCATTTAATTAGAAGCATTAAGAAATCACCCCTTATCTCTCCAGCAATCCACCTTGTATGCTCCTCCTGGAGGAGCTACTGAAATGTGGAGTTTGTCACGGACACTTAGTGGAAGGGTCTGAACCACTGAACGGGATTGCGTATCGGTCTGATCTTCTTGCTACCTCAAGGTGGATCGTGGACTTAAGATACTTTTGAAGAACCACCTGTTGTATATAAAATGAATGTCTGGAATGATCAAGAATGTTTCAACATTATGTGGTGTATCTCTGTTGTACATTTATGTAGATCTTTTTTCCTATCATTTATATCAATGTTGTATTTTTATATGGTCCGCAGTGTACCTTTTCCTTTATTAAAAATCATAATTATCAAGAAGTATACGCAAGTGACTGAGCAGAGAGATTTTTCATGCCAGATAAAAAAATCTATAAAATTATGATTGAAGATTTTGAGAAGATAAATTCTTAGTGACAATCAATTTAAGGTACATTTCCGGTCAAAGCATTTTGCTACTTCACCCTCATGCTATCCACATTACGTGTTGTTGAGGTTCTTCCCTGATGACATCCAGAACGGCCCCCTTCAGAGTTTATTGTAACACATTTTTTAACAAAATCTCTTTTAAATTTAAATGTTTTATAGATATCGAATTAATAGCATTCACCTTCTATTTCGTTTGGTAGACAAAACTATAAGCATTTTACAGAACCTCTCAGGGTTAAATTGCCTCTGTGTGCATTTAACAGGGGTTCACTTGGGCATTTATGCCATTGGACCAGTAAAAAAGTATGGGGTAACCCAAATAACCCCTACACATGGATGAGTTTTCAGAGTCTTGCACAAAAGGAAGCTGGAGTCACAAAGGCAGAAGCAGCTCAATGCGGAGCCAGGGAGGGCGTTCCCTTGAATTGAGTGGTCCACAGCAGTTATGTCAGGTTTGCGTGGTTATTTCAACAGAGTTGTTAGATGGTGGAGCCTAAAGAGAACAATGCAGTCACAGCAGGTGGAGGGTCAACAATGTAAAAATCCAATGAGAGCCACAGAGAAGGGATTACACTTGTAGGTGCAACAAAAAGTGGTTGGAGAGTGTGTATAGGGGTGAGAGGGCCTCAGACTCCATGTCTTTCACATCTGTCTACCCAGCCGGTGATGTAGCACAGTCAAAAATATGTCTGGAGGTGGGGGAGGGCCAGGGAGAGAGTGTCCATCAAGATCCAGTCTCAGTGTTCTGTGGCCAAGCTCAGTACAGGGAGCAGATATCCGATCTTTTCAAAGCTTTCATCTCAAAGTACCTCACAACACCATGTTGGGAAAAGTTGAGCAGGTGAACATGGAGCCTCATGAGAAGGCCTTCTCCTCAGGCCTGGAGTACAAGCCTACTTCTTCAAGGGAGGTACATTCTTGTCCAATCCTTTTTCTGTGCTGGTGTTCAGTGTTTCATGTAAAAAGGTGCATTTTAGTCTGGCTCAGAAGGTTACCCCTTATTCAGAAAATTTGGAAATTGGCACAAGACAGCTAGACACTTTAATTAAAAGTTGTTCCCAAACGTTTGAAGGGGCCAAGTCACTACAAAGTACATTGTTTGTGTCAGTGCTGTTACGTTTCATGGAAACCAGTTCCCAAGAGATGCAGTCACTATGATTTCTTGGATATTGTAGGAAAGTACCATCTTGCCTGGCATGTTACCCCCATATTTCACTGTATATATGTTGTTTTAGTCTATGTGTCACTGGGATCCTGCCAGGCAGGGCCCCAGTGCTCATAAGATTGTGCCCTGTATGTGTTCCCTGTGTGATGACTAATTGTCTCACTGAGGCTCTCCTAACCAGAACCTCAGAGGTTATGCTCTCTCTGCTTTCCAAATTTGTCACTAACAGGCTAGTGACTAAATTTACCAATTTACATTGGCATACTGGTACACCCATATATATGGTACTGAGGTACCCAGGGTATTGGGGTTCCAGGAGATCCCTATGGGCTGCAGTATTTCTTTTGCCACCCATAGGGAGCTCTGACAATTCTTACACAGGCCTGCCACTGCAGCCTGAGTGAAATAACGTCCACATTATTTAACAGCCATTTACCACTGCACTTAAGTAACTTATAAGTCACCTATATGTCTAACCTTCACCTGGTGAAGGATGGGTGCAAAGTTACTTAGTGTCTGGGCACCCTGGCACTGGCCAAGGTGCCCCCACATCGTTCAGGGCACATTTCCCGGACTTTGTGAGTGCGGGGACATCATTACACGCATGCACTATACATAGGTCACTCCCTATGTATAGCGCCACAATGGTAACTCCAACCATGGCCATGTAACATGTCTAAGATCATGGAATTGTCACCCGAATGCCATTCTGGCATTGGGGGGACAATTCCATTATCCCCCGGATCTCTAGCACCGTACCCGGGTACTGCCAAACTGCCTTTCCGGGATCTCCACTGCAGCTGCTGCTGCTGCCAACCCCTCAGACAGGTTTCTGCCCTCCTGGGGTCCAGGCAGCCCTGGCCCAAGAAGGCAGAACAAAGGACTTCCCCTGAGAGAGGGTGTAACACCCTCTCCCTTTGGAAATAGGTGTCATGGCTGGGGAGGAGTAGCCTCCCCCAGCCTCTGGAAATGCTTTGATGGGCACAAATGCTGCCCATCTCTGCATAAGCCAGTCTACACCGGTTCAGGGATCCCCCAGCCCTGCTCTGGCGCGAAACTGGACAAAGGAAAGGGAAGTGACGACTCCCCTGACTTGCACCTCCCAGGGGAGGTGCCCAGAGCTCCTCCAGTGTGTCACAGACCTCTGCCATCTTGGAAACAGAGGTGATGGGGGCACACTGGACTGCTCTGTGTGGCCAGTGCCAGCAGGTGACGTCAGAGGCTCCTTCTGATAGGCTCTTACCTCTCTTGGTAGCCAATCCTCCTAACTTTGTAGCCAAACCTCCTTTTATGGCTATTTAGGGTCTCTGCTTTGGGGAATTCTTTAGCTAACGAATGCAAGAGCTCACCAGAGTTCCTCTGCATCTCCCTCTTCACCTTCTGCCAGAGGATCGACCGTTGACTGCTCAGGACGCCTGCAAAACCGCAACAAAGTAGCAAAATTACTACTAGCAACCTTGTACCGCCTCATCCTGCCGGCTTTCTCGACTGTTTCCAGGTGGTGCATGCTCTGGGGGTAGCCTGCCTTCACCCTGCACCAGGAGCTCTGAAGAAATCTCCAGTGGGTCGACGGAATCTTCCCCCTGCTAACGCAGGCACCAAAAGATTGCATCACTGGTCATCTGGGTCCCCTCTCATCCTGACGAGCGTGGTCCCTGGAACTCAGCAACTCTGTCCAAGTGACTCCCACAGTCCAGTGACTCTTCAGTCCAAGTTTGGTGGAGGTAAGTCCTTGCCTCCCCACGCTAGACTGCATTGCTGGTTACTGCATGTTTTGCAGCTGCTCCAGCTTCTGTGCACTCTTCCAGGATTTCCTTCATGCACAGCCAAGCCTGGGTCCCCAGCACTCCTTCCTGCAGTGCACAACCTTCTGAGTTGTCCTCCGGCATCGTGGGACTCCCTTTTGTGACTTCGCGTGGACTCTGGTTCACTTTCCTTCCAAGTGCCTGTTCAGGTACTTTTGCGGGTGCTGCCTGCTTCTGTGAGGGCTCCCTGAATTGCTGGGCACCCCCTCTGTCTCCTCCACCAAGTGGCGACATCCTGGTCTCTCCTGGGCCACAGCAGCACCCAAAAACCTCTACCGCAACCCTTGCAGCTAGTAAGGCTTGTTTGCAATCTTTCTGCATGGGAACACCTCTGCAATCTTCATCGCGACGTAGGACATCCGTCTTGCAAAGGAGAAGTCCCCAGCTCTCTTCTTTCTTGCAGAACTCCAAGCTTCTTTCATCCGGTGGCAGCTTCCTTGCACCCTCAGCTGGCATTTCCTGGGCTCCTGCCCACTCTCGACACTGTCACGACTATTGGACTTGGTCCCCTTGTCTTACAGGTACTCAGGTCTGGAAATCCACTGTTGTTGCATTGCTGGTGTTTGTTCTTCCTGCAGAATCCCCCTATCACAACTTCTGTGCTCTCTGGGGGCAGTAGGTGCACTTTACACCTACCTTTCAGGGTCTTGGGGTGGGTTATTTTTCTAACCCTCAATGTTTTCTTACAGTCCCAGCGACCCTCTACAAGCTCACATAGGTTTGGGGTCCATTCGTGGTTCGCTTTCCACTTTTGGAGCATATGGTTTGTGTTGCCCCTATACCTATGTGCTCCTATTGCAATCTACTGTAACTTTACATTGCTTGCATTACTTCCTTTTGCTATGACTGCATATTTTTGGTATTGTGTATATATATCTTGTGTATATTTGATGTGCTCTTATTGCAATCTATTGTAATTCTACACTGTTTGCATTACTTTTCTTGCTATTACTTACCTAATTTTGGTTTGTGTACATATATCTTGTGTTTATAACTTATCCCTATACTGAGGGTACTCACTGAGATACCTCTGGCATATTGTCATAAAAATAAAGTACCTTTATTTTTAGTAACTCTGGGGAATATTTATACTCTCTTTGCGCCGAATGTGCGTCAAAATTCGGCGCAAACACTGCCCCATATTTATACTTTGACGTCCGACCCCGCGGGCGTCAAAGTTCCACCATGTGCGTCATTTTTTAGAAGGGGGAACCAGCCTTGCGTTAATTATATGCAAGGTAGGCGTTCCCTTCCAAAAAATGACCTTAAGGCCTGTGCGCCTTATTTATACTGTGACGTCATTTTGACGCACAGGAGGGGGCAGGCCTTAAAAAACAGCGTTTTTTAACGCCTGGGTCAGGGCAGGCGTTAAGGGACCTGTGGGCTCAGAAGGAGCCCAGAGGTGCCCTCCCATGCCCCCAGGGACACCCCCTGCCACCCTTGCCCACCCCAGGAGGACACCCAAGGATGGAGAGACCCATCCCAGGGAAGTTAAGGTAAGTTCAGGTAAGTATTTTTTCGTTTTTTTTTTGTGGCATGGGGGCCTGATTTGTGCCCCCCTACATGCCACTATGCCCAATGACCATGCCCAGGGTACATAAGTCCCCTGGGCATGGCCATTGGGCAAGGGGGCATGACTCCTGTCTTTGCTAAGACAGGAGTCATTTCAATGGGGGTTGGGCGTCAAAAAAAATGGCGCAAATCGGGTTGAGGCCAAAATTTTGCCTCAGACATGACTTGCACCATTTTTTTATGCCAAAGCTCCATTTTCCCCTACGCCGGCGCTGCCTGGTGTGAGTCATTTTTTTTTACAAACACCAGTCAGCTGCGCCGGCTAACGTCATTCCATAAATAAAGCGCCCGCATGGCGCTTTGGAATGGCGTTAGCCAGCGTTAAAATTTTTGACGCACAACTGCATTGGCGCAGTTGTGCGTCAAAAAGTATAAATATGGGCCTCTGTGTATTGTGTTTTCTTATGATATTGTGCATATGACACCAGTGGTATAGTAGGAGCTTTGCATGTCTCCTAGATCAGCCTAAGCTGCTTTGCCATAGCTACCTAGCAGAGAACAGCTCAAGAGACATGCAAGGAAAGTAAAACAGCACAGTGGTGAAAACCACTAACCGCATGTAGTAGGAACAACGCTGGGGCAACACATAATTTTCTTACCACTGATACGTCCAGATGTCAGATTCTGGGGAGACTGAGCGAGCTCAGGCAGGAAAGTCTGCAAGGACCAGTATGCCATTTACCCACTGTCACCTGTGAGTAAAAAGGCCCATAGCCCATAGCTCAAATCAGCTACCACCACAACAAAAGAACTAGCACTTTGGGCGGATCGCTACTGTGCAACCAGTCTTATATAGACAACATGTTTAAGAACATGTGACATGAGTACATAAGGTTTGATCAGAAAGATGAACTGAGAAGCATGATGGCAATTGTGCCAGGCACCTTTGACCCTTCAGTAGTGCTGCAGCATATGGAAGGGACTGTTCAAAGAGGTGTATATTTACCCTGAAGAAACAGAGGGGTATATTTGTACCCTGTCTGTGCCAAATTTGCGTCATTCTTTTTTAACGCAAATTCAGCGTAAACTTAACTCTATATTTATATTTTGACGATAGATATGTCAATGGTGCAAAGCTTGCCTTGCACCATTATTTAATGCCTTGGTCAGACCAGGTGTTAGGGAACCTATGGACCCATTTCCATAGTTAAACACCATGGAATGGGTCCACAGGTGTGCTCCTAAGCCCCAGGAACACCCCCACCCACACCAGAGGGACAGAGAGGATGGGGGACCCCATACCAGGTAAGTAGGATAAGTATTGCTAAGTATTTTCTAACTTTTAAAGTACCATTGAGGGCCCTAACTTGGGGCCCCCGCATGGCACAGGGTGCAATGGCCATGCCCAGGGGACACTTGTCCCCTGTGTTGGCCTTTGGGGTGGTGGGCATGACTCCTGTCTTTCCTGAGACAGGAGTCATGTTTTTGGTGGTTGTGCAACAGGAAATGGCGCTAGTCTGGTTAGAGGAATTAATTTTGCCCCTAACCAGCCTAGCGTCACTTTTTGATACACAACCCCCTCCTTCCCTACCGCCACCCCCCCACCTGGCTAGCGTGTTTTTTGAAGACGATAGCCCAAGTTTAGCACCTGCTTGCACCATTCCTTTAATATGGTGCTCAGCTGGAGCTGTGGAATGGTGCAAGCCGGCACTATACTTATTGCCGCAAAACTGCGTTTGCTAAGTTTTGTGGCAAAAAGTATAAATTAGGCCCAGAAATTGAAGACAGCAGTCAACTGCTTCCGAAGAGGGCTTAAAGTCTATGTTAGAAAATGGGTTATTGGTTGAGATCAACCAACAAGCAACAACCACAGTCTTTATTTGATCTCTCTCACTGGAGTGTAGAGCTAATTGGTATCATATGGTAGGGGGAATCCTTATCCCACCTTATGTGGTTCCAGTATAGCGCAAGGGCCTGCACCAAAGCCCAGTCAACAGCGTAGGCTTCTTTTACCACTTCCAGACCAAGATCTGAGAAAGAAGGCAAAATGACTTCTCCATGCGGGAGCTTCTGGATGTGTTCGGGTGGCCGGTCTCTTTCTGCCAATAGGATATCACAATTAAGTTCTTCACGAAAAATTACACTAATAGTGCGCTATTTGTCTCCCTCAATTTGGATATTTAAATCATAAACCCTGTCAGGTGGGAGAGCGTGCCTGTCCACAGTCTCGACTGCAAGAAAGTCGTTAGTTGCTGTCGCATCCGGATGATCTTTCAGACTCTGGTGACATATTGTGACCTCTGCTGCGCTGTCCAGCACGGTCACTGCTCACGTCTTGTTCTTCAGCGATGTTCACTGGCATGTTTATTTGAAATTGCTGTCACCTTTTTCCTTTTAAATTGTGGCTTTTGTTGTGGGGACTTGTCTTCTTTCTTGTCTGAAGACCGCTTGTAGGAGGCTGGACTGGCTTGTAGTGAGTACCAAGGGGTACTTGCACCTTGCACCAGGCCCAGTTATCCCTTATTAGTGTATAGGGTGTCTAGCAGCTTAGGCTGATAGATAATGGTAGCTTAGCAAAGCAGCTCAGGCTGAACTAGGAGACGTGTGAAGCTACTACAGTACCACTTAGTGTCATATGCACAATATCATAAGAAAACACAATACACAGTTATACTAAAAATAAAGGTACTTTATTTTTATGACAATATGCCAAAGTATCTTAGAGTGTACCCTCAGTGAGAGGATAGGAAATATACACAAGATATATATACACAATAGCAAAAATATGCAGTATAGTCTTAGAAAACAGTGCAAACAATGTATAGTTACAATAGGATGCAATGGGGAAACATAGGGATAGGGGCAACACAAACCATATACTCCAGAAGTGGAATGCGAACCACGAATGGACCCCAAACCTATGTGACCTTGTAGAGGGTCGCTGGGACTATTAGAAAATAGTGAGAGTTAGCAAAATAACCCTCTCCAAGACCCTGAAAAGTGAGTGCAAAGTGCACCAAAGTTCCCCTAAGGACAAAATAGTCGTGTTAGAGGGAAAATGCAAGGAAAACACAAATCAGCAATGCAACAACGATGGATTCCTGACTGAGGGTACCTGTGGAACAAGGGGACCAAGTCCAAAAGTCACAAGCAGCTCGGAGATGGGCAGATGCCCAAGAAATGCCAGCGGTTGGTGCAAAGAAGCTCTTACTAGGCTGAAGAACTGTGAATACTGCAGGAACGACAAGGGCTAGAGACTTCCCCTTTGGAGGATGGATCCCCCTCGCCTTGGAGAGTCGTGCAGAAGTGTTTTCCCGCCGGATGGACGCCAACAAGCCTTGCTACACGCAAATCGTGAGTTTGGCGTTTTTGGACGCTGCTGGGGCCCAGGAGGGACCAGGAAGTCGCAAATTGGACCTGCAGAGAGAGGGGACGTCGAGCAAGACAAAGAGCCCTCACTGAAGCAGGTAGCACCCGGAGAAGTGCCAGAAACAGGCACTACGAGGATGCGTGAAACGGTGCTCGCCGAAGTTGCACAAAGGAGTCCCACGTCGCCGGAGACCAACTTAGAAAGTCGTGCAATGCAGGTTAGAGTGCCGTGGACCCAAGCTTGGCTGTGCACGAAGGATTTCCGCCGGAAGTGCACAGGGGCCGGAGTAGCTTGCAAAGTCGCGGTTCCCAGCAATGCAGCCCAGCGAGGTGAGACAAGGACTTACCTCCACCAAACTTGGGCTGAAGAGTCACTGGACTGTGGGGGTCACTTGGACGGTGTCGCTGGATTCGAGGGACCTCGCTCGTCGTGCTGAGAGGAGACCCAAGGGACCGGTAATGCAGCTTTTTGGTGCCTGCGGTTGCAGGGGGAAGATTCCGTCGACCCACGGGAGATTTCTTCGGAGCTTCTGGTGCAGAGAGGAGGCAGACTACCCCCACAGCATGCACAAGCAGGAAAACAGTCGAGAAGGCGGCAGGATCAGCGTTACAGAGTTGCAGTAGTCGTCTTTGCTACTATGTTGCAGGTTTGCAGGCTTCCAGCGCGGTCAGCGGTCGATTCCTTATCAGAAGGTGAAGAGGGAGATGCAGAGGAACTCGGCTGAGCTCATGCATTCGTTATCTAAAGTTTCCCCAGAGACAGAGACCCTAAATAGCCAGAAAAGAGGGTTTGGCTACCTAGGAGAGAGGAAAGGCTACTAACACCTGAAGGAGCCTATCACAAGGAGTCTCTGACGTCACCTGGTGGCACTGGCCACTCAGAGCAGTCCAGTGTGCCAGCAGCACCTCTGTTTCCAAGATGGCAGAGGTCTGGAGCACACTGGAGGAGCTCTGGACACCTCCCAGGGGAGGTGCAGGTCAGGGGAGTGGTCACTCCCCTTTCCTTTGTCCAGTTTCGCGCCAGAGCAGGGGCTAAGGGGTCCCTGAACCGGTGTAGACTGGCTTATGCAGAATTGGGCACATCTGTGCCCAACAAAGCATTTCCAGAGGCTGGGGGAGGCTACTCCTCCCCTGCCTTCACACCATTTTCCAAAGGGAGAGGGTGTCACACCCTCTCTCAGAGGAAGTTCTTTGTTCTGCCATCCTGGGCCAGGCCTGGCTGGACCCCAGGAGGGCAGCTGCCTGTCTGAGGGGTTGGCAGCAGCAGCAGCTGCAGTGAAACCCCAGGAAGGGCAGTCTGGCAGTACCAGGGTCTGTGCTACAGACCACTGGGATCATGGAATTGTACCAACAATGCCAGGATGGCATAGAGGGGGCAATTCCATGATCATAGACATGTTACATGGCCATATTCGGAGTTACCATGGTGAAGCTACATATTGGTAGTGACCTATATGTAGTGCACGCGTGTAATGGTGTCCCCGCACTCACAAAGTTCAGTGAATTGGCTCTGAACAATGTGGGGGCACCTTGGCTAGTGCCAGGGTGCCCTCACACTAAGTAACTTTGCACCTAACCTTTACCAGGTAAAGGTTAGACATATAGGTGACTTATAATTTACTTAAGTGCAGTGTAAAATGGCTGTGAAATAACGTGGACGTTATTTCACTCAGGCTGCAGTGGCAGGCCTGTGTGAGAATTGTCAGAGCTCCCTATGGGTGGCAAAAGAAATGCTGCAGCCCATAGGGATCTCCTGGAACCCCAATACCCTGGGTACCTCAGTACCATATACTAGGGAATTATAAGGGTGTTCCAGTAAGCCAATGTAAATTGGTAAAAATGGTCACTAGCCTGTCAGTGACAATTTGGAAAGAAATGAGAGAGCATAACCACTGAGGTTCTGGTTAGCAGAGCCTCAGTGAGACAGTTAGGCACCACACAGGGAACACATACATGCACACCTATGAGCACTGGGGCCCTGTGTGACAGGGTCCCAGTGACACATACATATAGGCCACAACCTTATGAGCACTGGGGTCCTGACCAGCAGGGTCCCAGTGACACATAGCAAACATGCTGAAAACATAGGCCCTCATTCTGACCTTGGCGGGCGGCGGAGGCCGCCCGCCAAAGTCCCGCCGTCAGGTTACCGTTCCGCGGTCGAAAGACCGCGGCGGTAATTCTGACTTTCCCGCTGGGCTGGCGGGCGGTCGCCTTCAGACCGCCAGCCAGCCCAGCGGGAAAGAGGCTTCCACGATGAAGCCGGCTCGGAATCGAGCCGGCGGAGTGGAAGCTGTGCGACGGGTGCAGTTGCACCCGTCGCGTATTTCACTGTCTGCGCAGCAGACAGTGAAATACATGTAGGGGCCCTCTTACGGGGGCCCCTGCAATGCCCATGCCAGTGGCATGGGCACTGCAGGGGCCCCCAGGGGCCCCGCGACCCCCCCTACCGCCATCCGGATCTCGGCGGTCCGACCGCCGGGATCTGGATGGCGGTAGGGGGGGTCGGAATCCCCGCGGCGGTGCAGCAAGCTGCGCCGCCGCGGAGGATTCAATGGGGCCGCGGTACACTGGCGGGACCCCGCCAGTGGTGCCGGTCCGACCGCGGCTTTACCGCCGCGGTCGGAATCCCCATTGGAGCACCGCCGGCCTGTCGGCGGTGCTCCCGCGGTCCTCCGCCCTGGCGGTCAAAGACCGCCAGGGTCAGAATGACCACCATAGTGTTTTCACTATGAGCACTGGGGCCTAGCCATCAGGATCCCAGTGAGACAGTGAAAACAGTGACAAACATCATGACATACACTCACAAACAGGCCAAAAGTGGGGGTAACAAGGCTAGAAAGAGGCTACCTTCTCACACAACCCCCCCCCAAACGAAGGACAATAAGGCTAACCTTGGCCAGTTGAGACTTTATTGTCTAAGTGGTGATAAGTAGAGAGTAGCTCTGCAATAGACTGGTTACTCCCTTTATCATCCACTATATGGTTACTTCCCTGTGGGGATGTAAACCACCCTGTTTGAAGTTTTTTAGCTAACCAACAATGTGAAGATGTATTTTCAGAGTTTCTATCAGTAAGTTTTAGTTTAGAGCAGTGGGAATTATCCACTGAACCTATTTGTAATGATGGAAATGCCAGACAGGGATGCTGTCTCAGTAAAGCCATAGCTGGGCAAAAACTTTGTCCATTTGGCTGGAAGAGAGAACAGGGATGCTGTTTCTCTTGAGTTGGAGCAGGGCAGGGATGCTGTCCTATGAGCTCCACACTAGGGCAGGGATGCTGTCCTAAGTGTTGTGAGGTAGTGCAGGGTTTCTGCACTAAAGTTTCTCTGGGAGGGTTGGAGGGATGCTCCATGTTAACTAAAATGGTGCTGTTTTTCTCACCAATGTTAGTTATCCCACAGAGAGGTACTTCCACCTCAGGGAGTCCAGCTTTGCCAGCTGATGATTCCCTTGGAACAGGTGCCACCCCAGGAGAGGTTTCTCCCACCACAGGAATGGTATCCTGAATGGTAGGGTGGTTAGGGGATACTGTGATACCCTTTTTACCTGTTGATGGAGAGGGATCCTGAGTTTTCAGGCCTTCTCTCCTTTGCTTTTTCATTTCACTTGAAATGAGAGGGAACAATTCCTCAGGGATGCCCAGCATGGCTGCATGGGCATAAAACTCTACATCAGCCCAACCTGAGGCCTCTAGGTCATTACCTAAGAGACAGTCTACAGGTAAGCTAGGTGATACCACCACCTGCTTAGGGCCAGTAACTCCACCCCAACTAAACTGAATTATAGCTAAGGGAAGAAACTTAGTGGAGTTATGGACATCAATAATCTTATACTGTTGTCCAATGATGTGTTGTTCAGGAGGCACTAGGTTTTCAGTCACCAAAGTGAAACTGGCACCTGTGTCCCTGTAGGCCAAGGCCTCAACACCATTTATTGAAACTGTCTGCCTGTACTTATCCATTGTAAGGGGACAAGCAGCCAGTGTGGCAAGGCCAATGCCACTAGGTGTGACAGAAACTGTCTTGGGACTGATTACATCAGTTTCCACTATGGACCCATAAGTGAACCCAACTACACCCTTTGCTTGACTGTTGCCAGCAGTCCCACCACTAGTACCACTACTGCTAGGGGCACTAGAGCTTGATGTATTAGTGGTGGTAGGCTCAGGGGGTTTACCTTGACAGGACTTATCCCCTGGCCTATGGCCTCTGTTTTTACACACAAAGCACCAAGGCTTTTTAATGTGTGCAGGTTGGGAAGAAGAGGAAGAATTTGTTTTATCCCCACCCTCTGAAGAGTGTTTAAGATTTGAAGTGGGATCTTTGGTTTTACCCTTATCCCCATGCTTATCTTGAGATTTTTCACCATCTTTCTTCTTATTGCCATCTTTGTCACCCCCTGTATGAACTTTTCTGTTCACTCTTGTTCTGACCCATTTGTCTGCCTTCTTTCCCAATTCTTGGGGAGAGGTCAGATCAGAGTCTACCAGGTACTGGTGCAACAAATCAGACACACAATTATTAAGTATATGCTCTCTCAGGATTGTGTTATACAGGCTTTCATAATCAGTAACTTTACTGCCATGTAACCACCCCTCCAAGGCCTTCACTGCCTGGTCAATGAAATCAACCCAGTCTTGTGAAGACTCCTTTTTGGTCTCTCTGAACTTTATCCTGTACTGTTCAGTGGTTAAGCCATAACCATCCAGGAGTGCATTCTTAAGAACTGTAAAATTATTGGCATCATTTTCTTTCACAGTAAGGAGCCTATCCCTACCTTTTCCACTAAATGATAGCCATAGGATAGCAGCCCACTGCTTTTGAGGGACATCCTGTACAGCACAGGCCCTCTCAAGTGCAGCAAACCACTTGTTAATGTCATCCCCCTCCTTATAAGGGGGAACTATCTTGTGCAGATTCCTGGAATCATGCTCTTTTGCAGGATGACTATGGGGAATACTGCTGCTGCCACCATGGGTATCTAAACCCAACTTCTGTCTTTCCTTCTCTAATTCTAAAGACTGTCTATCCAAATCCAGCTGTTGCTTCTTGAGCTTCAGTCTGGTTTGTTCCACTCTCAATCTATTGAGCTCCCTTTCTAACAATCTGTCATCAGGGTGGGTGGGAGGGACATTTCTAGATACAGAGGTATGATGGGAATGAACAGAAGGAGACCTGTCCCTTACAGAGGGCACCCTAACAGCTTGGCTAACAGTATAATGTGAGAGCACACCATCAGTATGGTGTGATTCAACCTCTGTACCAACTATGCTAGACTGTCTAGTAATGGGCAGGCTGAGAAGTTTCTTTCCTGAACCTTTTCCTGGGGGAGTCCCTGGATCAGATTGAGAACCATTAGCTGCTTTTTCACCAGATTGGGCACTTAAGGCCTTATCCTGTACTCTAAGCATGTTAATTAACAGTTCTAAGGAAGGATTCTTCCCTACACTCAAACCTCTCTCTATGCAGAGACTCCTTGCTCCTTTCCAGCTAAGGTGATCATATGCAAGTTTGGACAGTTCAACATTTTGGCCTGTGCCAGACATTTTTCGAGAGAGTTAAAGTGATAGACAAAGAGAAAAAAGTTTTCAGAACTTTTTGGAAAGACAGAAAAAACTTTTTAAACTTTTAAGAACTTTTTGAAAGTTTAGAAGTACTTTTCAGCACTTAGAAAAGAGTGAAAAGAGGAAATGCAAAACTTTTTGGCTATGTGTATATACACTGACCTTGTTTTGTATATTTTTCTCTTATGAAAAGTACAATGACAAGAGTGGTAAGTAGTCTCAAGCACTTATCCCACCACTGCACAACCAATGTAGGAGGCTGGACTGGCTTGTAGTGAGTACCAAGGGGTACTTGCACCTTGCACCAGGCCCAGTTATCCCTTATTAGAGTACAGGGTGTCTAGCAGCTTAGGCTGATAGATAATGGTAGCTTAGCAAAGCAGCTCAGGCTGAACTAGGAGACGTGTGAAGCTACTACAGTACCACTTAGTGTCATATGCACAATATCATAAGAAAACACAATACACAGTTATACTAAAAATAAAGGTACTTTATTTTTATGACAATATGCCAAAGTATCTTAGAGTGTACTCTCAGTGAGAGGATAGGAAATATACACAAGATATATATACACAATAGCACAAATATGCAGTATAGTCTTAGAAAACAGTGCAAACAATGTATAGTTACAATAGGATGCAATGGGGAAACATAGGGATATGGGCAACACAAACCATATACTCCAGAAGTGGAATGCGAACCACGAATGGACCCCAAACCTATGTGACCTTGTAGAGGGTCGCTGGGACTATTAGAAAATAGTGAGAGTTAGCAAAATAACCCTCTCCAAGACCCTGAAAAGTGAGTGCAAAGTGCACCAAAGTTCCCCTAAGGACAAAATAGTCGTGTTAGAGGGAAAATGCAAGGAAAACACAAATCAGCAATGCAACAACGATGGATTCCTGACTGAGGGTACCTGTGGAACAAGGGGACCAAGTCCAAAAGTCACAAGCAGCTCGGAGATGGGCAGATGCCCAAGAAATGCCAGCGGTTGGTGCAAAGAACCTCTTACTAGGCTGAAGAACTGTGAATACTGCAGGAACGACAAGGGCTAGAGACTTCCCCTTTGGAGGATGGATCCCCCTCGCCTTGGAGAGTCGTGCAGAAGTGTTTTCCCGCCGGATGGACGCCAACAAGCCTTGCTACACGCAAATCGTGAGTTTGGCGTTTTTGGACGCTGCTGGGGCCCAGGAGGGACCAGGAAGTCGCAAATTGGACCTGCAGAGAGAGGGGACGTCGAGCAAGACAAGGAGCCCTCACTGAAGCAGGTAGCACCCGGAGAAGTGCCAGAAACAGGCACTACGAGGATGCGTGAAACGGTGCTCGCCGAAGTTGCACAAAGGAGTCCCACGTCGCCGGAGACCAACTTAGAAAGTCGTGCAATGCAGGTTAGAGTGCCGTGGACCCAAGCTTGGCTGTGCACGAAAGATTTCCGCCGGAAGTGCACAGGGGCCGGAGTAGCTTGCAAAGTCGCGGTTCCCAGCAATGCAGCCCAGCGAGGTGAGACAAGGACTTACCTCCACCAAACTTGGGCTGAAGAGTCACTGGACTGTGGGGGTCACTTGGACGGTGTCGCTGGATTCGAGGGACCTCGCTCGTCGTGCTGAGAGGAGACCCAAGGGACCGGTAATGCAGCTTTTTGGTGCCTGCGGTTGCAGGGGGAAGATTCCGTCGACCCACGGGAGATTTCTTCGGAGCTTCTGGTGCAGAGAGGAGGCAGACTACCCCTACAGCATGCACAAGCAGGAAAACAGTCGAGAAGGCGGCAGGATCAGCGTTACAGAGTTGCAGTAGTCGTCTTTGCTACTATGTTGCAGGTTTGCAGGCTTCCAGCGCGGTCAGCGGTCGATTCCTTATCAGAAGGTGAAGAGGGAGATGCAGAGGAACTCGGCTGAGCTCATGCATTCGTTATCTAAAGTTTCCCCAGAGACAGAGACCCTAAATAGCCAGAAAAGAGGGTTTGGCTACCTAGGAGAGAGGAAAGGCTACTAACACCTGAAGGAGCCTATCACAAGGAGTCTCTGACGTCACCTGGTGGCACTGGCCACTCAGAGCAGTCCAGTGTGCCAGCAGCACCTCTGTTTCCAAGATGGCAGAGGTCTGGAGCACACTGGAGGAGCTCTGGACACCTCCCAGGGGAGGTGCAGGTCAGGGGAGTGGTCACTCCCCTTTCCTTTGTCCAGTTTCGCGCCAGAGCAGGGGCTAAGGGGTCCCTGAACCGGTGTAGACTGGCTTATGCAGAATTGGGCACATCTGTGCCCAACAAAGCATTTCCAGAGGCTGGGGGAGGCTACTCCTCCCCTGCCTTCACACCATTTTCCAAAGGGAGAGGGTGTCACACCCTCTCTCAGAGGAAGTTCTTTGTTCTGCCATCCTGGGCCAGGCCTGGCTGGACCCCAGGAGGGCAGCTGCCTGTCTGAGGGGTTGGCAGCAGCAGCAGCTGCAGTGAAACCCCAGGAAGGGCAGTCTGGCAGTACCAGGGTCTGTGCTACAGACCACTGGGATCATGGAATTGTACCAACAATGCCAGGATGGCATAGAGGGGGCAATTCCATGATCATAGACATGTTACATGGCCATATTCGGAGTTACCATGGTGAAGCTACATATTGGTAGTGACCTATATGTAGTGCACGCGTGTAATGGTGTCCCCGCACTCACAAAGTTCAGTGAATTGGCTCTGAACAATGTGGGGGCACCTTGGCTAGTGCCAGGGTGCCCTCACACTAAGTAACTTTGCACCTAACCTTTACCAGGTAAAGGTTAGACATATAGGTGACTTATAATTTACTTAAGTGCAGTGTAAAATGGCTGTGAAATAATGTGGACGTTATTTCACTCAGGCTGCAGTGGCAGGCCTGTGTGAGAATTGTCAGAGCTCCCTATGGGTGGCAAAAGAAATGCTGCAGCCCATAGGGATCTCCTGGAACCCCAATACCCTGGGTACCTCAGTACCATATACTAGGGAATTATAAGGGTGTTCCAGTAAGCCAATGTAAATTGGTAAAAATGGTCACTAGCCTGTCAGTGACAATTTGGAAAGAAATGAGAGAGCATAACCACTGAGGTTCTGGTTAGCAGAGCCTCAGTGAGACAGTTAGGCACCACACAGGGAACACATACATGCACACCTATGAGCACTGGGGCCCTGTGTGACAGGGTCCCAGTGACACATACATATAGGCCACAACCTTATGAGCACTGGGGTCCTGACCAGCAGGGTCCCAGTGACACATAGCAAACATGCTGAAAACATAGTGTTTTCACTATGAGCACTGGGGCCTAGCCATCAGGATCCCAGTGAGACAGTGAAAACAGTGACAAACATCATGACATACACTCACAAACAGGCCAAAAGTGGGGGTAACAAGGCTAGAAAGAGGCTACCTTCTCACACCGCTGTAAGTCTTTCTTCTGATTCACGTAGTCAGGACGTTGCTCTGACCGGCCCACTCTAACTCCATCTATCCAGTGTGCCCTGAAAGGAACAAGAGGGACATGAATCAGTATATCTGTCAGGAGCTTTTAAAGTTTCTCTATTTCTGAGATTATATCTCATTACGGTGTTCTCCAGTTACCGCCATGGTGCTCCCCTCGCCCTCCGTCCCACTGGTGTATTCTGAGTCCGTAGTGTGCCCCTCCATGGCCATGTGGGATGCAGCTCCCTCGTTCTCCAGTGCCACTATACCTCCGCCTGATGATGCTGATGCACACAAGAACAGTGAGACCACAAAAAGGGGGGGACGACAGAAGAAAGACAGGTTGAGTGCATGGCTTACCGCTACCGTTGGCGGACAATACAGACACAGCAGCCCCCTGCACTACGTCGCGCTGTTGGGCTCTTCAGATGCAATTCCTGGGATATGGCCTATATGGCTATGGACGACATCTGCACACATAGATAACACAGGGGCATGAATACCTGTACTTGGCACTCTACAGAGGTGGGGTGGGGTGCCATATGGCCTGCGTTACGGAGGGGCCTAGCCTACGGAACTCGCCCTGGCCTAGGGAAACCCACAGCCCTCCTCCCCACCCAGACACCTTCACTGCACGCAAAGTCCGCTGAATGATGTTGTACTCACCCCCTTGTGTCTGCTGTGATGCCCTCAAGCGCCCATCCAACTCAGGGTAGGCCACCACCAGGATCCAGAACATCAGGGGGGTCATGGTTCGACGGGCACCCCTCCCACGTTGGGAGGCCATCCCCAGCTGAGCCTCCGCCATCTTCTTGCTCCAGCAGCGATTGTCCTCCCATCTTTTCCGGCAGTGGGTGCTCCGTCTGTGGTGGACCCCCAGGGTCCGGACGTCCTTGGCGATGGCACGCCAAATATCCTTCTTCTGGTGGGCGCTGACCTACATGACATGTACAGGGGAAGAAGAGAAGTCATTACCAACTGCAACGTTTAAGTGAGTGGCCCACATCCCTACCCTTGCCATGTGGCACATGCATTCACAGTCCTTCATGCACGCAGAACTGTGCCCCCTTCATTCTTACAACCAGCCCTCTCCACACTGACATAGCCCATACAAAGTGCTCCCTATGTACTTACCTGTTGGTCTGGAGGACCGTAGAGTAGCATGTACTGGGGGAGGACCCCGTCCACGAGCTTCTCCAACTCCTCTGCAGTGAAGGCAGGCGCCCTTTCCCCAGACGCACGAGCCATTGTCTCTTCCAGACCGAGGTCACAGCAGCACTTGCAGTGTAGGTCCTCTCCTGTCGAAGATCAGGTATCGAGTGATTGAACAGATAGGTGCGTAACATCACTGCCGGAGTACATCGTCATTGGCTCCTGGGACCCATAGGGTCCAAAGTTAACCAATGCAGCATTGCGCCGCGGTCTTCGACCGCCTACCGCGACGGTGTACAACGCCAGCGCAGTTACCTCACATCCCATTGTCCCACTTTAGAGGTCAGGCAGCCGCCATTTCAGGGGCCCACATGGCCTAATCACCAACTGCGTCACACAGACCAAGGCCTTGTCTCACAACACAAATACAGGCCACATTTTGTGCATGAATGGTGTTCTATGTAGACATACCTCTGAGTTGTTTGACTCTGGTTGCTGTTGTCCTTCCTAGCCACCGTCGGCTGGGACATGTGAGGAGATGGCGGAATCCTCCGGTGTACTGACCGCTGGTGGACCTGTCGACAATGGAGGAAAGAAGTTTGATCATCACCTACAGGTTTGACCGTGCCACAATCCAGGACCTGTGTGCCCAGTTGGAGCCTGACCTGATGTCAGCAATCCGCCATCCCACAGGAATCCCCCCTCAAGTGCAGGTGCTATCAGTGCTCCATTGCCTTGCAAGTGGGTCATTTCAAACAACAGTGGCCATGGCATCAGGGATGTCCCAGCCTATGTTTTCCAACGTGTTGTCCAGAGTGTTGTCTGCCCTGCTGAAACACATGCGGAGCTACATCGTTTTCCCTCAGGTGCAGGATTTGCCTACAGTTAAAGGTGACTTCTATGCCCTTGGACATATCCCCAACATCATAGGTGCCATTGATGGGACCCATGTAGCTCTGCCCTCCCCCCCCCACAGGAGTGAACAGGTGTACAGGAACCGGAAGAGTTATCATTCGATGAATGTACAGATGGTATGTTTGGCAGACCAGTACATCTCCCAGGTAAATGCTACGTTCCCTGGCTCTGTGCATGACGCCTACATCCTGCGGAATAGCAGCATCCCTTATGTGATGGGTCAACTCCAGAGGCACCGTGTGTGGCTATTAGGGGACTCTGGTTACCCCAACCTGTCATGGCTACTGACCCCAGTGAGGAATCCCTGGACCAGGGCAGAGGAATGCTACAATGAGGCTCATGGGCGGACTAGGAGGGTGATCGAACGCACCTTCGGCCTCCTGAAGGCCAGGTTCAGGTGCCTCCATATGACAGGTGGTTCCCTATTCTACTCACCAAAGAAGGTGTGCCAGATCATCGTTGCCTGCTGTATACTTCACAACTTGGCTTTGCGGCAACAGGTGCCTTTTCTGCAGGAGGATGGTCCAGATGACGGTGTTGTGGCAGCTGTGAAGCCTGTGGACAGTGATGAGGAGGAAGCAGAGGAAGAAGACATTGACAGCAGGGACTCAGTTATCCAGCAATATTTCCAGTGACATACGGGAGAAAACATTCCTGCCTACTACAAGTACTTTCACACTTCTACCTCTATCCTGTCTGTCGATTTCAACCAGTATATGGTCACTGAGTTGTACATTTCCCTTACGGTTTCACATGTGTGGTTTCCAACGTGTGTCATCTGCTTAGATTCCTCATGGACTTGAGATGTGTGACATAGGTATGTTGACATTACATTTGAAAACGCATTTTGTCACTTATTGCTAATACACATTTTTGAAATCACAGACTGACTCCAGATTGTTTTGTGCTTCAAGGGTGTTTATTGAAGTGCTAAATATTGGAGGGGGGTTATAAAATGGTGAGGGGTGATGGTGGAGGAATGTCCATGGCAGAGTCCAGTCTATTAGTCTCACAGGTGCATTGCCCATATGGGCATAGGAAGTGGAGCTGGGGCAGTTCCAATATGGACAGGGTTACAAAGTGGGACAGTAGGATGACAATCAGGGTGGTCTCATTTCTTGGCGGGGGTCTTGGCATCGTGCTCTGTCTTGTTCCTGGATCTCAGGGACCGCTTGCAGGGTGGTTCTCTGTCTGCAGGGGGTTGGGTGCTGGTGTGGTGGTACTGTGGCAGTGCCTCCTGTCCATAAGCGCCGGCGGAGGTGGTGGGCAGTTCATCGTCCATGCTAGTGTCACGGGCCCCTTGGAGTGCCACAGTGTCCCTCCTGGTGTTAAGTATTTCCTTCAGCTCCCCTACGATGGTGCCCAGGGTGGAGCTGATGGGTCTGAGTTCCTCCCTGAACCCCAAATACTGTTCCTCCTGCATGCGCTGGGTCTCCTGAAACTTGGCCAGGAGCTTTGCCATCGTCTCCTGGGAGTGGTGGTATGCTCCCATGATGGAGGAGAGGGCCTCGTGGAGAGTGGGTTCCCTTGGCCTTTCCGCCCCCTGTCGCACAGCAGCCCTCCCAGTTCCCCTGTGTTCCTGTGCCTCCGTCCCCTGCACCGTGTGCCCACTGCCACTGCCCCAGGTCCCTGTTGTTGTTGGGGTGGTGGGTTATCCTGGGTTCCCTGTAGTGGTGGACACACAGCTGATTGACGTGTCCTGGGCACGGAAGTATGGGCCAACTGGGTGGGTGCTGTGCTGGTGTTACCAGAGGGTGGAAGGTCTGTGGTGGCCTGTGCCTGTGTGAGGGGAACCGACTGTCCCGAGGCCCACGATGGTCCGGGCTGGTCATCTGGATCCAGTTGGAACGAGCTGCTGTCATCACTGTGGGCCTCTTCTGTGGGTGGGGTGGAGATGTCTGGACCCTCCTGTCTGGTGACGTTGGGTAGTGGTCCTGCAGGGGTATAAAAGCATGATTATTGCATCTGTGTGTGTCATGGTGTGCAATGGGTGGGTGACGTGTACCCCAGTGCTAGCATTCCTGTGTGGGGGCTTGTGTGATGATGGTTGAGGGGGGGCGTTATGGGTATGTGCAGTGGGCATGCTTTAGTGAGGGGTGTCCATGCTTTGTTTTGTCATGCAGAGCTTGGTGTTGGGATGGGTGGTTTGTGTTATTAGTACATTTGTGAGGAGTTGGAGTGATGGGGAGGGGGTCTGTGATAGCATGCAGGTAGGGTGGGGGATATGATAGTTAAGATTTGACTTACCAGAGTCCATTCCTCCACCGACTCCTGCGAGGCCCTCAGGATGCAGAATCGCCAAGACCTGCTCCTCCCATGTTGTTAGTTGTGGGTGAGGAGGTGGGGGTCCGCCACCAGTCCGCTGTACCGCGATGTGGTGTATTGAGACCACGGAACGCACCTTCCCCCGTAGGTCGTTCCACCTCTTCCTGATGTCGTCCCGATTTCTTGGGTGCTGTCCCACTGCGTTGACCCTGTCCACTATTCTTCTCCATAGCTCCATCTTCCTAGCTGTGGAGGTGTGCTGCACCTGTGCTCCAAATAGCTGTGGCTCTACCCGGACGATTTCCTCCACCATGACCCTGAGCTCCTCCTCTGAGAACCTGTGGTGTCTTTGCCGTGCCATGGGGTGGTGTAGGTGATGTGTGGGGTGGTGTGTGTGGTGATATGTAGTGTTGTGTGGTGTTTTGTGCGTGGCAGTTGTGTGGGTGATGGTGTTGAGTGCCTGTGGCTGCTAGTTTGTTGATGGTGGTGTCTCTCTCTGGCCTTCTCTCTGTAATGATGGCCGTAGGGGTTCGTGGGTGATGTGGGTGTGTGTTTTATATTTTTTGGGGAGTGTGGGAGTGGTGTATGTATGTGTATCAGGTGTGTGTATTTTAAATTGTCCAATGTGGTGGTGTTTTGGAGATGTGTGTGTATTTTGAGCACGGCGGTGTGTACCGCCAATGGAATACCACTGTTGAAAGACCGCCGCGTGGATTCGTGGGTAGCATGGGCGTATTTCTGTTGGCGTGACGTGGAGGTTTTGTTTTTGCTAGTTTATCACTGACCTTTGGTGTGGCGGACTTGTGTGGGTGTCTGAATTTTGTCGGATTTCGAGATGTGGGTCATAATAGCTGTGGCGGAATTTTGCGGCGCTGTGTTGGCGGTCTTCTGCAAGGCGGTAAGCGGCTTTTACCACCGATGTTGTAATGACCCCCTATGTCCAGTACATGTGTAAAATGGTGTTCCCGTACTCACGAAGTCTGGGTAAATGGGCCTGGTGTTCGTGGGGGCACCTCTGCTATTGCAGGGGTGCCCTCACACCCAGGTACTTTGCACCCTGCCCTCTGGGCTAGAAGGCCTGCCATAGGGGTGACTTAGAAGTGACCTGGTGCAGTGAAAAGTGGCAGTGAAAGGGTGCTTGCACCTTTTAACGCAGGCTGCAGTGGCAGTCCTGCAGAACCCTTTGTTTGGGCTCCCTATGGGTGGCAAAATATATGCTGCAGCCCATTGCCTGGGTATCTAGGTACCATATACTAGGGACTTATAATGGGGCACCAGTGTGCCAGTTGTGGGATGAAATAAGAGTTTTGGAAGAGAGAGCATAATCACTGGAGTCCTGGTTAGAAGGATGCCAGTGAACACAGTAAACCACACTGACATCAAGCAGACAAATGAGGTAACCATACCAAGAAAGAGGGTACTTTCCTACAGTTCAGAATTGGGATGACTGTAGATAACGTAAGGCTTGCTTAAAAGAGACACCTCACATGACATACGTTACTTCATTCTCCAAGCAACAGCCAGATATCTGGGTGTCCACATAGATCTGAGGCCAAGAGCCTGTGTTTGGATAAGGGTTGTGAAGAAATTGTTTTGTTGACCCCTTGGAAAGTCCCACCCATTTGAGTAATGTGAAGTTCACGCTTGTGGTCATCTTGTATCAGGCTGCCATCATGAAATGTTGTTTTACTGTGATTGGTTAGATGCCTAATGTGTGTATAACTCCATGCATCTTCTGATCAACTTCACTCCACGTATTTGCCCATAGTGATGAAGAAACCACCTTGTTCACACCGTTGTGGTTTTCATGCATAATAGTGCTGATGAACATGTCAGCTAGGACATGTTATTTGTATACTCATGGCCCCGTGAATTCACGTATAAAGCTGCTGATGGAATTTGACATTTGCCTGTTTATTTAATTCAGCTTCTACAGTGTGATATCAAGTTAGTACGACACCTTGCTCAGCGTTGTCAGCACACCGTATTTCACTCCTGGAATTTATTTGCAAACCCCATGTTTTCTGAGGGTTTGTAATCTTGTGTGCTACTACTAAGCCAAATGGATGTAATACCTGGTAGAAATGATTAGTAGGAAAAGAACGTCAAAGGCTAGGAACATCATGTTCTGACCACATGAAACACTGAGCACTGAAACAGCCCTCATCACAGCCACCAACACCATCTGGACCATGCTGGACCAAGGAGAGACAGCGGCTCTCATCTTGCGTGACCTGTCTCCACTGATGACACCCAACTCATCCTCTCCCTGATGGGCAAGACAAATGTCACCAGAACCAACCTCAACAACTGCATGAGAATGGTAGCAGAATGGATGAGAACCAAATGAAAAGCTCAACTCCAACAAGATGTAAGTACTGGCCTTCAGAAACAAGACTTCCCCATTTGATACCACCTTTTGGCTGATGGAGATAGAGCTAACACCAACACCCACCAATCACACCAGACAATTGGGGATCACCTTGGACAACAAGCTCAACATGGCGGCATGCACTGAGCACTTTCTGTTTCCACATCGCATGCATGCTTCTAAAGGTATTCAAACGGCTGCCACAGAGCACCAGATGAACCATCACTTAGGCACACATTACTATCAGACATTACTGAGTTTGGCTACACCTTCTGTGCTGCTGTCCCATATTAGCAGCCAATAGGAGCTAGTTAATAATTCCTGTAGCTTTGGCTCTGGTGGGTGTGGACCTGCATGGAGACATCTCAGCCGCTTGGGCCTTGGCTGGATGTGCAAAATACGTGACAATTCTCCGGCGGCTGCTAACCCAGTCAGTGGGGGTGAACAGCATGGTTCGTGTAGGACTAAAAGAAATCTAATGGATACACCTGTCCTAAAAAGCCCACGTTACTCCAATAAATTCATTGTTCAAACTGATGCATCTGAATTAGGGGTAGGGGCAGTCTTATCACAACTGAATTCTGAGGGCCAGGATACACCAGTTGCTTTTATCAGCAGAAGGTTGACCCCTAAAGAAAAGCGTTGGTCTGCCATAGGGAGGGAGGCCTTCGCTGTGGTCTGGGCACTGAAAAAGTTGAGGCCATACCTGTTTGGCACTCACGTCATTGTTCAGGCAGACCACAAACCTCTACTTTGGCTAAAACAAATGAAAGGTGAAAACCCTAAATTGTTGAGGTGGTCCATATCTCTACAGGGAATGGACTATACAGTGGAACATAGACCTGGGACTACCCACTCCAATGCAGATGGACTCTCCAGATATTTCCACTTAGACAATGAAGACTCATCAGGTCATGGCTAGTCTTAGTGTCCTTCGTTTGGGGGGGGTTGTGTAGTAAAGTACCATCTGTCTACCCAGCTGGTGATGTAGCACAGTTAATATATGTCTGGAGGTGGGGGACGGCCATGGAGAGAGTAGGAGGCCCACAGTGTCCATCAAGCTTAAGCCTCAGTGTTCTGTGGCCAAGCTCAGTACAGGGAGCAGATATCCGATCTTTCCAAAGCTTTCATCTCAAAGTACCTCACAACACCATTGTAGGAGGCTGGCCTGGTTTGTAGTGGGTACCAAGGGGTACTTACACCTTGCACCAGGTCCAGGTATCCCTTATTAGTGTAGAGGGGTGTCTAGCAGCTTAGGCTGATAGAAAAGGTAGCTTAGCAGAGCAGCTTAGGCAGAACTAGGAGGCGTGTAAAGCTCCTACTATACCACTAGTGTCATATGCACAATTTTATAAGAAAACACAATACACTGATGGACACTGTGGGCCTCCTACTCTCTCCATGGCCGTCCCCCACCTCCAGACATATATTAACTGTGCTACATCACCAGCTGGGTAGACAGCTTTGTGGATGATAGAGTGTGGTGAACTTGTATGTCACACCACATGGACTGTTCCCATGTGGAACAGGGTCAAGACTGATTTGCATATGGCTGGGTTCAAACTGGGGTGGCATGGTGAGCAAAATAATGGATGGATTAAACCCATATCTGTGACTGGGGGTGAATGTTTGATTGGTTCCGCATTCCGTCCATCCAGTTACGCTATCCCACAGCGTTTGTATTTTGCTTTGCTTTTGCCGCCCTAAGTGCGCCGGGTATGCCCAGACGTGGGTCCCGGGCTCACTGTGCCACTGGATTCAAGCTAGCCTGGCTGAGGAGGGGTGAAACCCCGAAACCGGTCCCAGGATGCTTGTTTCCGGTCCAGGGAGAACCTGGCCTGGCAGTTCGGGCTGGACTGTTCCCATGTGGAACAGGGTCAAGACTGATTTGCATATGGCTGGGTTCAAACTGGGGTGGCATGGTGAGCAAAATAATGGATGGATGGATTAAACCCAGATCTGTGACTGGGGGTGAATGTTTGATTGGTTCCGCATTCCGTCCATCCAGTTACGCTATCCCACAGCGTTTGTATTTTGCTTTGCTTTTGCCGCCCTAAGTGCGCCGGGTATGCCCAGACGTGGGTCCCGGGCTCACTGTGCCACTGGATTCAAGCTAGCCTGGCTGAGGAGGGGTGAAACCCCGAAACCGGTCCCAGGATGCTTGTTTCTGGTCCAGGGAGAACCTGGCCTGGCAGTTCGGGCTGGACTGTTCCCATGTGGAACAGGGTCAAGACTGATTTGCATATGGCTGGGTTCAAACTGGGGTGGCATGGTGAGCAAAATAATGGATGGATTAAACCCAGATCTGTGACTGGGGGTGAATGTTTGATTGGTTCCGCATTCCGTCCATCCAGTTACGCTATCCCACAGCGTTTGTATTTTGCTTTGCTTACACCACAATCCTTCCACATGGCCTTTAAATAAGCAGACATGAAATTGCTTCCCCTGTCTGGTACCACCTCTTTTGGGAAGCCCACCCTGGAAAAGATTCCCAGGAGGGCCTTTGCCACTGCAGGAGCTGTAGTGGTCCTTAGAGGAATTGCTTCAGGATATCTGGTGGCATGGTCCACTACCATCAAGATAAACCTATTGCCTGAAGCAGTAGGAGGGTCAAGGTGGCCAACTATGTCAACCCCTACCCTTTCAAAGGGAACCCCAACCACAGGTAGTGGAAAAAGGGGTGCCTTTGGGGTGTGCAGGAGGCTGGACTGGCTTGTAGTGAGTACCAAGGGGTACTTACACCTTGCACCAGGCCCAGGTATCCCTTATTAGTGTATAGGGTGTCTAGCAGCTTAGGCTGATAGATAATGGTAGCTTAGCAGAGCAGCTTAGGCTGAACTAGGAGACGAGTGAACCTCCTACAGTACCACTAGTGTCACTTGCACAATATCATAAGAAAACACAATACACAGATATACAGGTACTTTATTTTTATGACAATATGCCAAAGTATCTCAGTGAATACCCTCAGTATGAGGATAGCAAATATACACAAGATATATGTACACAATACCAAAAATATGCAGTATAGTCTTAGAAAACAGTGCAAACAATGTATAGTTACTATAGGATGCAATAGGGACACATAGGGATAGGGGCAACACAAACCATATACTCCAAAAGTGGAATGCGAACCACGAATGGACCCCAAACCTATGTGACCTTGTAGAGGGTCGCTGGGACTGTAAGAAAACAGTGAGGGTTAGAAAAATAGCTCACCCCAAGACCCTGAAAAGTGAGTGCAAAGTGCACTAAAGTTCCCCAAAGGACACAGAAGTCGTGATAGGGGAATTCTGCAGGAAAGACACAAACCAGCAATGCAACAACGATAGATTTCCAAACGAGGGTACCTGTGGAACAAGGGGACCAAGTCCAAAAGTCACAAGCAAGTCAGAGATGGGCAGATGCCCAGGAAATGCCAGCTGTGGGTGCAAAGAAGCTGCTACTAGGCAGTAGAAGCTGAGGATTCTGCAGGAACGACAAGGGCTAGAAACTTCCCCTTTGGAGGATGGATGTCCCACGTCATGAAGAGTCATGCAGAAGTGTTTTCCCGCCGAAAGACCGCCAACAAGCCTTGCTAGCTGCAAATCGTGTGGTTAGGGTTTTTGGATGCTGCTGTGGCCCAGGAGGGACCAGGATGTCGCCAATTGCGTCAGGGGACAGAGCGGGCGCCCAGCAAGACAATGAGCCCTCTCAGAAGCAGGCAGCACCCGCAGCAGTGCCGGAACAGGCACTACGAAGAGGAGTGAAACGGTGCTCACCCGAAGTTGCACAAAGGAGTCCCACGCCGCCGGAGGACAACTTAGAAAGTCGTGCAATGCAGGTTAGAGTGCCGTGGACCCAGGCTTGGCTGTGCACAAAGGATTTCCGCCGGAAGTGCACAGAGGCCGGAGTAGCTGCAAAAGACGCGGTTCCCAGCAATGCAGTCTGGCGTGGGGAGGCAAGGACTTACCTCCACCAAACTTGGACTGAAGAGTCACTGGACTGTGGGAGTCACTTGGACAGAGTTGCTGGATTCAAGGGACCTCGCTCGTCGTGCTGAGAGGAGACCCAGGGGACCGGTAATGCAGTTCTTTGGTTCCTGCGGTTGCAGGTTCCGTCGGCCCACGGGAGATTTCGTCGGAGCTTCTAATGCAGAGAGGAGGCAGACTACCCCCACAGCATGCACCACCAGGAAAGCAGTCGAGAAGGCGGCAGGATCAGCGTTACAGAGTTGCAGTAGTCGTCTTCGCTACTTTGTTGCAGTTTTGCAGGCTTCCAGCGCAGTCAGCAGTCGATTCCTTGGCAGAAGGTGAAGAGAGAGATGCAGAGGAACTCTGATGAGCTCTTGCATTCGTTATCTAAGGAATTCCCCAAAGCAGAGACCCTAAATAGCCAGAAAAGAGTGTTCGGCTACTTAGGAGAGAGGATAGGCTAGCAACACCTGAAGGAGCCTATCAGGAGTCTCTGACGTCACCTGCTGGCCCTGGCCACTCAGAGCAGTCCAGTGTGCCAGCAGCACCTCTGTTTCCAAGATAGCAGAGGTCTGGAGCACACTGGAGGAGCTCTGGGCACCTCCCAGGGGAGGTGCAGGTCAGGGGAGTGGTCACTCCCCTTTCCTTTGTCCAGTTTCGCGCCAGAGCAGGACTGAGGGGTCCCTGAACCGGTGTAGACTGGCTTATGCAGAAATGGGCACCATCTGTGCCCATGAAAGCATTTCCAGAGGCTGGGGGAGGCTACTCCTCCCCTGCCTTCACACCTTTTTCCAAAGGGAGAGGGTGTAACACCCTCTCTCTGAGGAAGTCCTTTGTTCTGCCATCCTGGGCCAAGCCTGGCTGGACCCCAGGAGGGCAGAAACCTGTCTGAGGGGTTGGCAGCAGCAGCAGCTGCAGTGAAAGCCCAGGAAAGGCAGTTTGGCAGTACCAGGGTCTGAGCTACAGACCACTGGGATCATGGGATTGTGCCAACTATGCCAGGATGGCATAGAGGGGGCAATTCAATGATCATAGACATGTTACATGGCCATATTCGGAGTTACCATTGTGAAGCTACATATAGGTAGTGACCTATATGTAGTGCACGCGTGTAATGGTGTCCCCGCACTCACAAAGTCCGGGGAATTGGCCCTGAACAATGTGGGGGCACCTTGGCTAGTGCCAGGGTGCCCTCACACTAAGTAACTTTGCACCTAACCTTTACCAGGTAAAGGTTAGACATATGGGTGACTTATAAGTTACTTAAGTGCAGTGTAAAATGGCTGTGAAATAACGTGGACGTTATTTCACTCAGGCTGCAGTGGCAGTCCTGTGTAAGAATTGTCAGAGCTCCCTATTGGTGGCAAAAGAAATGCTGCAGCCCATAGGGATCTCCTGGAACCCCAATACCCTGGGTACCTCAGTACCATATACTAGGGAATTATAAGGGTGTTCCAGTATGCCAATGTGAATTGGTGAAATTGGTCACTAGCCTGTTAGTGACAATTTAGAAAGAAATGAGAGAGCATAACCGCTGAGGTTCTGGACAGCAGAGCCTCAGTGAGACAGTTAGTCATAACACAGGTAACACATTCAGGCACACTTATGAGCACTGGGGCCCTGGCTGGCAGTGTCCCAGTGACACATACCACTAAAACAACATATATACAGTGAAAAATGGGGGTAACATGCCAGGCAAGATGGTACTTTCCTACAGGAGGTAAGGACTTACCTCCACCAAACTTGGACTGAAGAGTCAGTGGACTGTGGGAGTCACTTGGACAGAGTTTCTGGATTCAAGGGACCTCGCTCGTCATGCTGAGAGGAGACCCAGGGGACCGGTAATGCAGTTCTTTGGTGCCTGTGGTTGCAGGGGGACGATTCCGTCGGCCCACGGGAGATTTCTTCGGAGCTTCTAGAGCAGAGAGGAGGCAGACTACCCCCACAGCATGCACCACCAGGAAAACAGTCGAGAAGGCGGCAGGATCAGCGTTACAGAGTTGCAGTAGTCGTCTTCGCTACTTTGTTGCAGTTTTGCAGGCTTCCAGCACGGTCAGCAGTCGATTCCTTGGCAGAAGGTGAAGAGAGAGATGCAGAGGAACTCTGATGAGCTCTTGCATTCGTTATCTAAAGAATTCCCCAAAGCAGAGACCCTAAATAGCGAGAAAAGAGGGTTTGGCTACTTAGGAGAGAGGATAGGCTAGCAACACCTGAAGGAGCCTATCAGAAGGAGTCTCTGACGTCACCTGCTGGCCCTGGCCACTCAGAGCAGTCCAGTGTGCCAGCAGCACCTCTGTTTCCAAGATGGCAGAGGTCTGGAGCACACTGAAGGAGCTCTGGGCACCTCCAAGGGGAGGTGCAGGTCAGGGGAGTGGTCAGTCCCCCTTTCCTTTGTCCAGTTTCGCGCCAGAGCAGGGCTAAGGGGTCCCTGAACCGGTGTAGACTAGCTTATGCAGAAATGGGCACCATCTGTGCCCATGAAAGCATTTCCAGAGGCTGGGGGAGGCTACTCCTCCCCTGCCTTAACACCATTTTCCAAAGGGAGAGGGTGTAACACCCTCTCTCTGAGGAAGTCCTTTGTTCTGCCATCCTGGGCCAAGCCTGGCTGGACCCCAGGAGGGCAGAAACCTGTCTGAGGGGTTGGCAGCAGCAGCAGCTGCAGTGAAACCCCTGAAAAGGTAGTTTGGCAGTACCAGGGTCTGTGCTACAGACCACTGGGATCATGGGATTGTGCCAACTATGCCAGGATGGCATAGAGGGGCAATTCCATGATCATAGACATGTTACATGGCCATATTCGGAGTTACCATTGTGAAGCTACACATAGGTCGTGACCTGTGTGTAGTGCACACGTGTAATGGTGTCCCCGCACTCACAAAGTCCGGGGAATTTGCCCTGAACAATGTGGGGGCACCTTGGCTAGTGCCAGGGTGCCCACACACTAAGTAACTTTGCACCTAACATTTACTAGGTAAAGGTTAGACATATAGGTGACTTAAAAGTTACTTAAGTACAGTGGTAAATGGCTGTGAAATAACGTGGACGTTATTTCACTCAGGCTGCAGTGGCAGTCCTGTGTAAGAATTGTCAGAGCTCCCTATGGGTGGCAAAAGAAATGCTGCAGCCCATAGGGATCTCCTGGAACCCCAATACCCTGGGTACCTCAGTACCATATACTAGGGAATTATAAGGGTGTTCCAGTATGCCAATGTGAATTGGTGAAATTGGTCACTAGCCTGTTAGTGACAATTTGGAAAGAAATGAGAGAGCATAACCACACAGGTTCTGGACAGCAGAGCCTCAGTGAGACAGTTAGTCATAACACAGGTAACACATTCAGGGCACACTTATGAGCACAGGGGCCCTGGCTGGCAGGGTCCCAGTGACACATACAACTAAAACAACTTATATACAGTGAAAAATGGGGGTAACATCCCAGGCAAGATGGTACTTGCCTACACGGTGCCACCTGTTTTGCCACTGGCTTGACAGGTTTCACAGGACTTACAAAATTCCTTTCTGTCCTCTGACATTCTAGGCCAATGAAACAAGGGGACAAGCCTGTCCCAAGTTTTCATTTGCCCTAAATGTCCAGCCAAGGGAATGTCGTGGGCTAGAGTTAGGAGGAACTCTCTGTTTTGCTGAGGAATCACCAATCTCCTGGCAGCTCCAGGTTTTGGATCCCTTGCTTCAGTATACAAGAGGTTGTCCTCCCAGTAAACTCTGTGAGAGTCACTGACATCCCCATTTGCTTGTTTGACAGCTTGCTGTCTTAGACCCTCTAGTGTGGGACAGGTTTGCTGTGCCACACTCAGCTCCTCCCTGCCAGGCCCCCCTCCACCCAAAAGCTCAGCAGTGTCTGCTTCCAGCTCCTCTGGTGTAGGTTCTGCACAGGGTGGAAATTCTTCTTCCTCAGAAGTTGAATCCACTGTAGAGGGAGGGATAGTAGGTAGTGTTTTACCTTTACTAACCCTAGCTTTAGGGAGCACTTGGTCCATTCTTCCAGGATCAAAGTCACCCTGTTGTTTTTGCTTTTTGGCCTGAGCCCTGGTTAAAGCAAAAATATGCCCTGGAATGCCCAGCATTGCTGCATGAGCCTCCAACTCCACTTCTGCCCAAGCTGATATCTCTAAATCGTTCCCTAGTAGACAGTCTACAGGTAAATCTGAGGCAACCACAACTTTCTTTGGACCAGTAACCCCCCCCCCCCAGTTGAGATTCACAACAGCCATGGTGTAGGAGGCTGGACTGGCTTGTAGTGAGTACCTAGGGGTACTTGCACCTTGCACCAGGCCCAGTTATCCCTTATTAGTGTTTAGGGTGTCTAGCAGCTTAGGTTGATAGATAATGGTAGCTTAGCAGAGCAGCTTAGGCTGAACTAGGAGACGTGTGAAGCTACTACAGTACCACTTAGTGTCATATGCACAATATCATAAGAAAACACAATACACAGTTATACTAAAAATAAAGGTACTTTATTTTTATGGCAATATGCCAAAGTATCTTAGAGTGTACCCTCAGTGAGAGGATAGGAAATATACACAAGATATATATACACAATAGCAAAAATATGCAGTATAGTCTTAGAAAACAGTGCAAACAATGTATAGTTACAATAGGATGCAATGGGGAAACATAGGGATAGGGGCAACACAAACCATATACTCCAAAAGTGGAATGCGAACCACGAATGGACCCCAAACCTATGTGACCTTGTAGAGGGTCGCTGGGACTATTAGAAAATAGTGAGAGTTAGAAAAATAACCCTCCCCAAGACCCTGAAAAGTGAGTGCAAAGAGCACTAAAGTTCCCCTAAGGACAAAGAAGTCGTGTTAGAGGAATAATGCAGGAAAGACACAAACCAACAATGCAACAACTGTGGATTTCCAATCTAGAGTACCTGTGGAACAAGGGGACCAAGTCCAAAAGTCACAAGCAAGTCGGAGATGGGCAGATGCCCAGGAAATGCCAGCTGCGGGTGCAAAGAAGCTTCGACTGGACTGAAGAAGCTGCGGTTTCTGTAGGAACGCAAAGGGCTAGAGACTTCCCCTTTGGAGGATGGATCCCTCTCGCCTTGTAGAGTCGTGCAGAAGTGTTTTCCCGCCGAAAGGACGCCAACAAGCCTTGCTAGCTGCAAATCGTGCGGTTAGCGTTTTTGGATGCTGCTGTGGCCCAGGAGGGACCAGGAGGTCGCAAATTGGACCAGGAGGTAGAGGGGACATCGAGCAAGACAAGGAGCCCTCTTAGCAGCAGGTAGCACCCGGAGAAGTGCCAGAAACAGGCACTATGAGGATGCGTGAAACGGTGCTCACCCGAAGTCGCACAAAGGAGTCCCACGTCGCCGGAGACCAACTTAGAAAGTCGTGCAATGCAGGTTAGAGTGCCGTGGACCCAGGCTTGGCTGTGCACAAAGGATTTCTGCCGGAAGTGCACAGGGGCCGGAGTAGCTGCAAAAGTCGCGGTTCCCAGCAATGCAGTCTAGCGAGGTGAGGCAAGGACTTACCTCCACCAAACTTGGACTGAAGAGTCACTGGACTGTGGGAGTCACTTGGACAGAGTTGCTGGATTCGAGGGACCTCGCTCGTCGTGCTGAGAGGAGACCCAAGGGACCGGTAATGCAGCTTTTTGGTGCCTGCGGTTGCAGGGGGAAGATTCCGTCGACCCACAGGAGATTTCTTCGGAGCTTCTAGTGCAGAGAGGAGGCAGACTACCCCCACAGCATGCACCACCAGGAAAACAGTCGAGAAGGCGGCAGGATCAGCGTTACAGAGTTGCAGTAGTCATCTTTGCTACTATGTTGCAGGTTTGCAGGCTTCCAGCACGGTCAGCAGTCGATTCCTTGGCAGAAGGTGAAGAGAGAGATGCAGAGGAACTCGGATGAGCTCTTGCATTCGTTATCTAAGGAATCCCAAGAGACAGAGACCCTAAATAGCCAGAAAAGACGGTTTGGCTACCTAGGAGAGAGGATAGGCTAGCAACACCTGAAGGAGCCTATCAGAAGGAGTCTCTGACGTCACCTGCTGGCCCTGGCCACTCAGAGCAGTCCAGTGTGCCAGCAGCACCTCTGTTTCCAAGATGGCAGAGGTCTGGAGCACACTGAAGGAGCTCTGGGCACCTCCAAGGGGAGGTGCAGGTCAGGGGAGTGGTCAGTCCCCCTTTCCTTTGTCCAGTTTCGCGCCAGAGCAGGGCTGAGGGGTCCCTGAACCAGTGTAGACTGGCTTATGCAGAATTAGGCACATCTGTGCCCAAGAAAGCATTTCCAGAGGCTGGGGGAGGCTACTCCTACCCTGCCTTCACACCATTTTCCAAAGGGAGAGGGTGTCACACCCTCTCTCAGAGGAAGTCCCTTGTTCTGCCATCCTGGGCCAGGCCTGGCTGGCCCCCAGGAGGGCAGATGCCTGTCTGAGGGGTTGGCAGCAGCAGCAGCTGCAGTGAAACCCCAGGAAGGGCAGTTTGGCAGTACCAGGGTCTGTGCTACAGACCACTGGGATCATGGGATTGTGCCAACTATGCCAGGATGGTATAGAGGGGGCAATTCCATGATCATAGACATGTTACATGGCCATATTCGGAGTTACCATTGTGAAGCTACATATAGGTAGTGACCTATATGTAGTGCACGCGTGTAATGGTGTCCCCGCACTCACAAAGTCCGGGGAATTGGCCCTGAACAATGTGGGGGCACCTTGGCTAGTGCCAGGGTGCCCTCACACTAAGTAACTTTGCACCTAACCTTTACCAGGTAAAGGTTAGACATATAGGTGACTTATAAGTTACTTAAGTGCAGTGTAAAATGGCTGTGAAATAACGTGTACGTTATTTCACTCAGGCTGCAGTGGCAGGCCTGTGTAAGAATTGTCAGAGCTCCCTATGGGTGGCAAAAGAAATGCTGCAGCCCATAGGGATCTCCTGGAACCCCAATACCCTGGGTACCTCAGTACCATATACTAGGGAATTATAAGGGTGTTCCAGTAAGCCAATGTAAATTGGTAAAATTGGTCACTAGCCTGTCAGTGACAATTTGAAAGAAATGAGAGAGCATAACCAGTAAGGTTCTGATTAGCAGAGCCTCAGTGAGACAGTTAGTCACTACACAGGTAACACATTCAGGCACACTTATGAGCACTGGGGCCCTGGTGAACAGGGTCCCAGTGACACATACAACTAAAACAACATATATACAGTGAAAAATGGGGGTAACATGCCAGGCAAGATGGTACTTTCCTACACATGGGGTGGCTAAGAGTGTTGTTATGAGCATCAGTCACTTGGTACTGGTGACCAAGTAGGTGTTGTTCAGGGTGGACCAGTTTCTCTATTGCCATTGTAACACTGGCACCTGTGTCCCTTTAGGCCTGAACCTCAACACCATTTATTAGGGGAAGTTGTTTGTACTTATCCATATTAAGGGGACAAGCAAGTAAGGTGGCCAAATCAATGCCCCCCTCAGAGACTAATATAGCCTCTGTGGTCTCCCTAACAAGACCAACCCCAACTAAATTACCAAAGGTGAGCCCAGCTACTCCCTTGGATTGGCTATTAGTAGGTTTGCTCCCACCACCACTGCTATTACTAGGGGCACTAGGTGTAACAGCAGGGGTTGTTGTGGTAGGAGGCTTGGTGCTTTTCTTTGGACAGCTGGGATCAGTTGTCCAATGGCCTTTTATTTTACATAAATAGCACCATGGTTTCTTTACTTGATTTTGATTTGAAGAGGATTTGGGCCCACCACCCCCACCAGAGTGTTTTTGTGGGCCTGATGAAGACTCATTTTTAGATTTGTCCCCACCCTTGTCAGAAGACTTACCATCCTTCTTCTTGCCATCCTTGTCACCCCCTGTATGAACTTTTCTGTTCACCCTTGTTCTGACCCATCTGTCTGCTTTCTTTCCCAATTCTTGGGGAGAGGTCAGATCAGAGTCCACTAGGTACTGGTGCAACAAATCAGACACACAATTATTAAGAATATGCTCTCTCAGGATTAAGTTATACAGGCTTTCGTAGTCAGAAACTTTACTGCCATGTAACCACCCATCCAAGGCCTTCACTGAATGGTCAACAAAGTCTACCCAGTCTTGTGAAGACTCCTTTTTGGTTTCTCTGAACTTGATCCTGTACTGTTCAGTGGTTAAGCCATAACCATCAAGGAGTGCATTCTTAAGAACTGTAAAATCATTGGCATCACTTTCCTTAACAGTAAGGAGCCTATCCCTACCCTTTCCACTGAAAGATAGCCATAGGATAGCAGCCCACTGCCTTTGAGGGACCCCCTGTGCAACACAGGCCCTCTCAAGTGCAGCAAACCACTTGTTAATGTCATCCCCCTCCTTGTAAGGGGGAACTATCTTGTGCAGATTCCTAGAATCATGCTCTTTTACAGGATTACTATCTGTAATACTGCTGCTGCCACCATGGGGTCCAAACCCCAACCTGTCTTTCTTTTTCTAAGTCAAATGCTTGTCTATCTAAATCCAGCTGTTGCTTCTTGAGCTTCAGCCTGGATTCTTCCACTCTCAATCTATTGAATTCCCTTTCTAACATTCTGTCTTCAGGGAGGGTGGGTTGGGCATGCCTTGACACAGAAGAATGATGGGAATGAACAGAGGGACACCTGTCCCTAACAGATGGCACTCTAACAACCTGGCCTAAAGGAGCTATCTCTATACTATGATGAGAACTCACATCAGTACCAGCCCTGCTAGGTGGCCTGCTAAGGGGCAGGTTGGGAAGGTCCTCTTCTAACCCTTTCACTGGGGGTGCCCCAGAGTCAGAGTGTGAACCATCAGCCAATCTCTCACCAGAGGTGCCAACTAAGGTCTTATCCTGTTCGATGAGCATATTAGCTAACAGTTCTCTTGAGGGATTCTTCCCTACCCCTAAACCTCTTTCAACGCAGAGACTCCTTGCTCCTTTCCAGCTAAGGTGGTCATAAGCAACTTTGGTCAGATCAACAGTTTGACCTGTACCAGACATTATAGAAAAGGTTTAAGGGACAGAAAAAGAAAGAAAAAGTTTCAGAACTTTTTAAAGAACAGAAAAAAAACTTTAAAAACTTTTAAAGAACTTTTTGAAAGTTTTAGAGGTACTTTTCAGCACTTAGCAAAAGAGTAAGAGAAGAAAAGCAAAACTTTTTGGTTAGGTGTACATACACTGAACTTGTTTTGTATATTTTTCTCTTATGAAAAGTACAAAATGACAAAGTGGTAAGTAGTTGCAAGTACTTATCCCACTGCTGCACAACCAATGTAGGAGGCTGGCCTGGTTTGTAGTGGGTACCAAAGGGTACTTACACCTTGCACCAGGTCCAGGTATCCCTTATTAGTGTAGAGGGGTGTCTAGCAGCTTAGGCTGATAGAAAAGGTAGCTTAGCAGAGCAGCTTAGGCTGAACTAGGAGGCGTGTAAAGCTCCTACTATACCACTAGTGTCATATGCACAATCTCATAAGAAAATACAGTACACAGATATACTAAAAAGAAAGGTACTTTATTTTTATGACAATATGCCAAAAGTATCTCAGTATGAGGATAGGAAATATACACAAGATATATGTACACAATACCAAAAATATGCAGTAATAGCAATAGAAAACAGTGCAAGCAATGTATAGTCACAATAGGTTGCAATGAGAGCACATATGTACAGGGGCAACACAAACCATATACTCTAGAAGTGGAATGCGAACCACGAATGGACCCCAAACCTATGTGACCTTGTAGAGGGTCGCTGGGACTGTAAGAAAACAGTGAAGGTTAGAAAAATAGCCCACCCCAAGACCCTGAAAGTGGGTGCAAAGTGCACCTAAGTTCCCCAGAGAGCACAGAAGTCGTGATAGGGGAATTCTGCAAGGAAGACCAACACCAGCAATGCAACAATGATGGATTTCCTGACGAGAGTACCTGTGGAACAAGGGGACCAAGTCCAAAAGTCACGATCAAGTCGGGAGTGGGCAGATGCCCAGGAAATGCCAGCTGTGGGTGCAAAGAAGCTGCCACCGGATGGTAGAAGCTGTGGATTCTGCAAGAACGACAAGGGCTAGATACTTCCCCTTTGGAGGATGGATGTCCCATGTCGTGAAGAAGCTTGCAGAGGTGTTTCCATGCAGAAAGACCGCAAACAAGCCTTGCTAGCTGCAAGGGTCGCGGTTAGGGTTTTTGGATGCTGCTGTGGCCCAGGAGGGACCAGGATGTCGCCAATTGCGTGAGGAGACAGAGGGGGCGTCCAGTAAGACAAAGAGCCCACTCAGAAGCAAGCAGCATCCGCAGAAGTGCTAGAACAGGCACTACGAAGAGGAGTGAACCGGAACTCACCCGAAGTCACAAAGGAAGGTCCCACGACGCCGGAGGACAACTCAGGAGGTCGTGCAATGCAGGTTAGAGTGTCGGGGACCCAGGCTTGGCTGTGCACAAAGGAAATCCTGGAAGAGTGCACAGGAGCCGGAGCAGCTGCAAATCACGCGGTACCCAGCAATGCAGTCTAGCGTGGGGAGGCAAGGACTTACCTCCACCAAACTTGGACTGAAGAGTCACTGGACTGTGGGAGTCACTTGGACAGAGTTGCTGAGTTCAAGGGACCTCACTCGTCGTGCTGAGAGGAGACCCAGAGGACCGGTGATGCAGTTCTTTGGTGCCTGCGGTTGCAGGGGGAAGATTCCGTCGACCCACGGGAGATTTCTTCGGAGCTTCTAGTGCAGAGAGGAGGCAGACTACCCCCACAGCATGCACCACCAGGAAAACAGTCGAGAAGGCGTCCGGATCAGCGTTACAAGATCGCAGTAGTCGTCTTTGCTACTTTGTTGCAGTTTTGCAGGCTTCCAGAGCAGTCAGCGGTCGATTCCTTGGCAGAAGGTGAAGAGAGAGATGCAGAGGAACTCTGATGAGCTCTTGCATTCGTTATCTAAAAAATTCCCCAAAGCAGAGACCCTAAATAGCCAGAAAAGGAGGTTTGGCTACTTAGGAGAGAGGATAGGCAAGCAACACCTGGAGGAGCCCATCAGAAGGAGTCTGTGACGTCACCTGCTGGCACTGGACACTCAGAGCAGTCCAGTGTGCCAGCAGCACCTCTGTTTCCAAGATGGCAGAGGTCTGGAGCACACTGGAGGAGCTCTGGGCACCTCCCAGGGGAGGTGTAGGTCAGGGGAGTGGTCACTCCCCTTTCCTTTGTCCAGTTTCGCACCAGAGCAGGGCTGGGGGATCCCTGAACCGGTGTAGACTGGCTTATGCTTTCATGGGCACCATCTGTGCCCATGAAAGCATTTCCAGAGGCTGGGGGAGGCTACTCCTCCCCAGCCCTAACACCTTTTTCCAAAGGGAGAGGGTGTAACACCCTCTCTCTGAGGAAGTCCTTTGTTCTGCCTTGCCTGGACCAAGCCTGGCTGGACCCCAGGAGGGCAGAAACCTGTCTGAGGGGTTGGCATTTCCTGGGCATCTGCCCATCTCCGACTTGCTTGTGACTTTTGGACTTGGTCCCCTTGTTCCACAGGTACCCTCGACTGGAAATCCATCGTTGTTGCATTGCTGGTTTGTGCCTTTCCTGCAGAATTCCCCTATCACGACTTCTATGTCCTTTGGGGAACTTTAGTGCACTTTGCACTCACTTTTCAGGGTCTTGGGGTGGGCTATTTTTCTAACCCTCACTGTTTTCTTACAGTCCCAGCGACCCTCTACAAGGCCACATAGGTTTGGGGTCCATTCGTGGTTCGCATTCCACTTTTGGAGTATATGGTTTGTGTTGCCCCTATCCCTATGTGTCCCCATTGCATCCTATTGTAACTATACATTATTTGCACTGTTTTCTAAGACTATACTGCATATTTTTGGTATTGGGTACATATATCTTGTGTATATTTGCTATCCTCATACTGAGGATACTCTCTGAGATACTTTGGCATATTGTCATAAAAATAAAGTACCTTTATTTTTAGTATATCTGTGTATTGTGTTTTCTTATGATATTGTGCAAGTGATACTAGTGGTACTGTATGAGCTTCACTCGTCTCCTAGTTCAGCCTAAGCTGCTCTGCTAAGCTACCATTATCTATCAGTCTAAGCTGCTAGACACCCTATACACTAATAAGGGATACCTGGGCCTGGTGCAAGGTGTAAGTACCCCTTGGTACTCACTACAAGCCAGTCCAGCCTCCTCCATTGGTTGTGCAGCGGTGGGATAAGTACTTTGCAACTACTTACCACTTTTGTCACTGTACTTTTCATAAGAGAAAAATATACAAAACAAGTTCAGTGTATGTACACCTAACCAAAAAGTTTTGCATTTCCTCTTTTCACTCTTTTTCTAAGTGCTGAAAAGTACCTCTAAACTTTCTAAAAGTTCTTAAAACGTTTTTAAAGTTTTTTTCTGTCTTTTCAAAAGTTCTGAAAAACTTTTTCTCTCTTTTTCTGTCACTTAAACACTGTCTAAAATGTCTGGCACAGGCCAAACTGTTGATCTGTCCAAACTTGCATATGATCACCTTGCTGGAAAGGAGCAAGGAGTCTATGCATAGAAAGAGGTTTGAGTGTAGGGAAGAATCCCCCCAGAGAACTATTGGTTAACATGCTTATAGAACAGGATAAGGCCAGAGGTGCCCCTTCTGTTGAAAAAGTAGCTAATGGCTCCCAATCTGATCCAGGAACTCCCCTAGAAAAAGAGTCAGGAAAGAAACTTCCTAGCCTGCCCATTACTAGACAGCCTAGCATAGTTGGTACTGATGTAGAGTCACACCATACTGATAGTGTTGTCTCACATCACAGTAAGAGTATTCCTTCACATCATAGTAGAAGTGATGTTTCTGTTAACCAAGCTGTTAGGATGCCTTCTGTAAGGGATGGGTCTCCTTCTGTACATTCTCACCATACTTCTGTTTCAAGGCATGTCCCTCCCACCCACCCTGATGACAGATTGTTAGAAAGGGAGCTCAATAGATTGAGAGTGGAACAAACCAGACTGAAGCTCAAGAAGCAACAGCTGGATTTGGATAGACAGTGCTTAGAAGTGGAGAGAGAAAGACAGAAATTGGGTTTAGAAACCCATGGTGGCAGCAGCAGTATTCCCCATAGTCATCCTGCAAAAGAGCATGATTCCAGGAATCTGCACAAGATAGTTCCCCCTTATAAGGAGGGGGATGACATTAACAAGTGGTTTGCTGCACTTGAGAGGGCCTGTGTTGTACAGGATGTCCCTCAAAGGCAGTGGGCTGCTATCCTATGGCTATCATTTAGTGAAAGGGTAGGGATAGGCTCCTTACTGTGAAAGAAAGTGATGCCAATAATTTTACAGTTCTTAAGAATGCACTCCTGGATGGTTATGGCTTAACCACTGAACAGTACAGGATGAAGTTCAGAGAGACCAAAAAGGAGGCTTCACAAGACTGGGTTGATTTTGTTGACCATTCAGTGAAGGCCTTGGAGGGGTGGTTACATGGCAGTAAAGTTACTGATTATGAAAGCCTGTATAACTTGATCCTGAGAGAGCATATTCTTAATAATTGTGTGTCTGATTTGTTGGACCAGTACTTGGTTGACTCTGATCTGACCTCTCCCCAAGAATTGGGAAAGAAGGCAGACAAATGGGTCAGAACAAGGTTGAAAAGAAAAGTTCATACAGGGGGTGACAAAGATGGCAATAAGAAGAAGGATGGTAAGTCTTCTGACAAGGGTGGGGACAAATCTCAAAATGAGTCTTCATCAGGCCCACAAAAACACTCTGGTGGGGGTGGTGGGCCCAAATCCTCTTCCAATCAAAATAAAGAAAAGAAACCATGGTGCTATTTATGTAAAATAAAAGGCCATTAGGCAACAGATCCCAGTTGTCCAAAGAAAAGCACCAAGCCTCCTACCACTACAACCCCTACTGCTACACCTAGTGTCCCTACTAATAGCAGTGGTGGTGGGAGCAAACCTACTAATAGCCAATCCAAGGGAGTAGCTGGGCTCACTATTGGTAACTTAGTTGGGGTTGGTCTGATTAGGGAGACCACAGAGGCTGTGTTAGTCTCTGAGGGGGCTATTGATTTAGCCACCTTGGTTGCTTGTCCCCTTTACATGGATAAGTACAAGGAACTACCCCTAATAAATGGTGTTGAGGTTCAGGCCTACAGGGACACTGGTGCCAGTGTTACAATGGTAATAGAGAAACTGGTCCACCCTGAACAACACCTACTTGGTCACCAGTACCAAGTAACCAATGCACACAACAACACCCTTAGCCACCCCATGGCTGTGAGAAAGTAGCCTCTTTCTAGCCTTGTTGCCCCCACTTTGGGCCTGTTTGTGAGTGTATGTCAGGGTGTTTTCACTTTCTTACTGGGATCCTGCTAGCCAGGGCCCAGTGCTCATAGTGAAAACCCTATGTTTTCAGTATGTTTGTTATGTGTCACTAGGACCCTGCTAGTCAGGACCCCAGTGCTCATAAGTTTGTGACCTATAGGTATGTGTTCCCTGTGTGATGCCTAACTGTCTCACTGAGGCTCTGCTAACCAGAACCTCAGTGGTTATGCTCTCTCTTTTCAAATTGTCACTAACAGGCTAGTGACCAATTTTACCAATTTACATTGGCTTACTGGAACACCCTTATAATTCCCTAGTATACGGTACTGAGGTACCCAGGGTATTGGGGTTCCAGGAGATCCCTATGGGCTGCAGCATTTCTTTTGCCACCCATAGGGAGCTCTGACAATTCTTACACAGGCCTGCCACTGCAGCCTGAGTGAAATAACGTCCATGTTATTTCACAGCCATTTTACACTGCACTTAAGTAACTTATAAGTCACCTATATGTCTAACCTTTACCTGGTAAAGGTTGGGTGCTAAGTTACTTAGTGTGTGGGCACCCTGGCACTAGCCAAGGTGCCCCCACATTGTTCAGGGACAATTCCCCGGACTTTGTGAGTGCGGGGACACCATTACACGCGTGCACTACATATAGGTCACTACCTATATGTAGCTTCACAATGGTAACTCCGAATATGGCCATGTAATATGTCTATGATCATGGAATTGCCCCCTCTATACCATCCTGGCATAGTTGGCACAATCTCATGATCCCAGTGGCCTGTAGCACAGACCCTGGTACTGCCAAACTGCCTTTCCCGGGGTTTCACTGCAGCTGCTGCTGCTGCCAACCCCTCAGACAGGCATCTGCCCTCCTGGGGTCCAGCCAGGCCTGGCCCAGGATGGCAGAACAAAGGACTTCCTCTGAGAGAGGGTGTTACACCCTCTCCCTTTGGAAAATGGTGTGAAGGCAGGGGAGGAGTAGCCTCCCCCAGCCTCTGGAAATGCTTTCTTGGGCACAGATGTGCCCAATTCTGCATAAGCCAGTCTACACCGGTTCAGGGGACCCCTTAGCCCTGCTCTGGCGCGAAACTGGACACAGGAAAGAGGAGTGACCACTCCCCTGACCTGTACCTCCCCTGGGAGGTGCCCAGATCTCCTCCAGTGTGCTCCAGTCCTCTGCCATCTTGGAAACAGAGGTGCTGCTGGCACACTGGACTGCTCTGAGTGGCCAGTGCCACCAGGTGACGTCAGAGACTCCTTGTGATAGGCTCCTTCAGGTGTTGCTAGCCTATCCTCTCTCCTAGGTAGCCAAACCCTCTTTTCTGGCTATTTAGGGTCTCTGTCTCTTGGGATTCCTTAGATAACGAATGCAAGAGCTCATCCGAGTTCCACTGCATCTCTCTCTTCACCTTCTGCCAAGGAATCGACTGCTGACCGCGCTGGAAGCCTGCAAAACTGCAACATAGTAGCAAAGACGACTACTGCAACTCTGTAACGCTGATCCTGCCGCCTTCTCGACTGTTTTCCTGGTGGTGCATGCTGTGGGGGTAGTCTGCCTCCTCTCTGCACTAGAAGCTCCGAAGAAATCTCCCGTGGGTCGACGGAATCTTCCCCCTGCAACCGCAGGCACCAAAAAGCTGCATTACCGGTCCCATGGGTCTCCTCTCAGCACGACGAGCGAGGTCCCTCGAATCCAGCAACTCTGTCCAAGTGACTCCCACAGTCCAGTGACTCTTCAGTCCAAGTTTGGTGGAGGTAAGTCCTTGCCTCACGTCGCTAGACTGCATTGCTGGGAACCGCAACTTTTGCAGCTACTCCGGCCCCTGTGCACTTCCGGCGGAAATCCTTTGTGCACAGCCAAGCCTGGGTCCACGGCACTCTAACCTGCATTGCACGACTTTCTAAGTTGGTCTCCGGCGACGTGGGACTCCTTTGTGTAACTTCGGGTGAGCACCGTTTCACGCATCCTCGTAGTGCCTGTTTCTGGCACTTCTCCGGGTGCTACCTGCTGCTAAGAGGGCTCCTTGTCTTGCTCGACGTCCCCTCTACCTCCTGGTCCAATTTGCGACCTCCTGGTCCCTCCTGGGCCACAGCAGCATCCAAAAACGCTTACTGCACGATTTGCAGCTAGCAAGGCTTGTTGGCGTTCTTTCGGCGGGAAAACACTTCTGCACGACTCTACAAGGCGAGAGGGATCCGTCCACCAAAGGGGAAGTCTCTAGCCCTTTTCGTTCCTGCAGAAACCCCAGCTTCTTCTGTCCAGTAGAAGCTTCTTTGCACCCGCAGCTGGCATTTCCTGGGCATCTGCCCATCTCCGACTTGCTTGTGACTTTTGGACTTCGTCCCCTTGTTCCACAGGTACCCTCGCCTGGAAATCCATCGCTGTTGCATTGTTGGTTTGTGTCTTTCCTGCCTTACTCCCCTATCACGACTTCTTTGTCCTTTGGGGAACTTTAGTGCACTTTGCACTCACTTTTCAGGGTCTTGGGGTGGGCTATTTTTCTAACCCTCACTATTTTCTAATAGTCCCAGCGACCCTCTACAAGGTCACATAGGTTTGGGGTCCATTCGTGGTTCGCATTCCACTTTTGGAGTATATGGTTTGTGTTGCCCCTATCCCTATGTGTCCCCATTGCATCCTATTGTAACTCTACATTGTTTGCACTGTTTTCTAAGACTATACTGCATATTTCTGGTATTGTGTATATATATCTTGTGTATATTTCCTATCCTCTCACTGAGGGTACACTCTGAGATACTTTGGCATATTGTCATAAAAATAAAGTACCTTTATTTTTAGTATAACTGTGTATTGTGTTTTCTTATGATATTGTGCATATGACACTAAGTGGTACTGTAGTAGCTTCACACGTCTCCTAGTTCAGCCTAAGCTGCTCTGCTAAGCTACCATTATCTATCAGCCTATGCTGCTAGACACCCTATACACTAATAAGGGATAACTGGGCCTGGTGCAAGTTGCAAGTACCCCTTGGTACTCACTACAAGCCAGTCCAGCCTCCTACAATGGCTGTTGTAAATCTCAACTGGGGGGGGGGGGTTACTGGCCCGAAGAAAGTTGTGGTTGCCTCAGATTGACCTGTAGACTGTCTACTTGGAAATGATTTAGAGACATCAGCTTGGTCAGATGTGGAGTTGGAGTCCCATGCAGCAATGCTGGGCATCCCAGGGCAAATTTTTGCTTTGACAAGGGCTCAGGCCAAAAAGCAAAAAGGACAGGGTGACTTGGATCCTGGAAGAATGGACCAAGTGCTCCCTAAAGCTAGGGCTAAAAGAAGTAAAGCACTACCTACTATCCCTCCCTGTACAGTGGATTCTTCTTCTGAGGAAGAATAATTTCCACCCTGTGCAGAACCTACACCAGAGGAGCTGGAAGCAGACACTGCTGAGCTTTTGGGTGAAGGGGGGCCTGCCAGGGAGGAGCTGAGTGTGGCACAGTAGACCTGTCCCACACTAGAGGGTCTAAGGCAGCAAGCTGTCAAACAAGCAAATGGGGATGTCAGTGACTCTCACAGAGTTTACTGGGAGGACAACCTCTTGTACACTGAAGCAAGGGATCCAAAACCTGGAGCTGCCAGGAGATTGGTGATTCCTCAGGAGTACAGAAAGTTCCTCCTAACTCTAGCCCACGACATTCCCTTAGCTGGACATTTGGGGCAAATGAAAACTTGGGACAGGCTTGTTCCCTTGTTTCATTGGCCTAGAATGTCAGAGGACACAAAAGAATTGTGTAAGTCCTGTGAAACCTGTCAAGCCAGTGGCAAAACAGGTGGCACTCCAAAGGCACCCCTTATTCCACTGCCTGTGGTTGGGGTTCCCTTTGAAAGGGTAGGGGTTGACATAGTTGGCCCCCTTGACCATCCTACTGTTTCAGGCAATAGGTTTATCTTGGTGGTAGTGGACCATGCAACCAGATATCCTGAAGCAATTCCTCTAAGGACCACTACAGCTCCTGCAGTGGCAAAGGCCCTCCTGGGAATCTTTTCCAGGCTGGGCTTCCCAAAAGAGGTGGTATCAGACAGAGGAAGCAATTTCATGTCTGCTTACTTAAAGGCCATGTGGAAGGAGTGTGGTGTTACATACAAGTTCATTACACCCTATCATCCACAAACAAATGGACTGGTGGAGAGATTTAACAAAACTCTCAAAGGCATGATTATGGGACTCCCTGAAAAACTCTGCAGGAGATGGGACATCCTATTACCTTGCCTCCTTTTTGCTTACAGGGAGGTACCCCAAAAAGGAGTGGGCTTCAGCCCCTTTGAACTCCTATTTGGACACCCTGTGAGAGGTCCTCTAACACTTGTTAAGGAGGGTTGGGAACAACCTTTAAAAGCTCCAAAGCAAGACATAGTGGACTATGTACTTGGCCTCAGACCAAGGATGGCTGAGTACATGAAAAAGGCCAGTAAAAACCTTCAGGCCAGCCAACAGCTCCAAAAGCAATGGCATGACCTGAAGGCTGTTTTGGTTCAGTACCAACCAGGGCAGAAAGTGTGGGTCTTGGAGCCTGTGGCCCCAAGAGCACTCCAAGATAAATGGAGTGGACCCCACACAATTGTTGAGAAAAAGGGTGAAGTCACCAACTTAGTTGACTTAGGCACTGCCAGGAGTCCCCTTAGGGTGCTCCATGTCAATCGCCTGAAACCCTACTATGACAGGGCTGATCTCACCCTGCTCATGGCAACTGATGAGGGACAGGAAGAAGACAGTGATCCTCTCCCTGATCTCTTCTCTTCCACAGAACAAGATGCTCTAGTGGAAGGTGTAGTACTGGCAGATTGTCTTACTGCTGAGCAGAAAGACCACTGCATAAATCTCCTGGGTCAGTTTTCTGAACTCTTCTCTACTGTGCCAAGTACCACTTCTTGGTGTGAACACACTATAGATACTGGAGACAGCTTGCCTGTCAAAGGTAAGATCTATAGGCAGCCTGACCATGTCAGGGACTGCATTAAGCAAGAGGTGCAGAAAATGTTAGAACTGGGAGTGGTTGAGCACTCTGAAAGTCCATGGGCCTCTCCTGTGGTACTTGTACCAAAACCTCATTCCAAAGATGGAAAGAAGGAAATGCGGTTTTGTGTAGACTACAGAGGTCTCAACCAGGTAACCAAAACTGACGCTCACCCTATACCCAGGGCAGATGAGCTCATAGATACACTGGCATCTGCCAAGTATCTAAGCACTTTTGATTTGACTGCAGGGTATTGGCAGATCAAATTATCAGAAGATGCTAAACCTAAAACTGCATTTTCAACCATTGGAGGCCATTACCAATTCACAGTAATGCCTTTTGGATTGAAAAATGCACCTGCCACTTTTCAGAGGTTGGTGAACACAGTCCTGCAAGGGCTGGAAGCTTTTAGTGCAGCATATCTGGACGATATAGCTGTCTTTAGCTCCAGCTGGGATGATCACCTGGTCCACCTATGGAAAGTTTTAGAGGCCCTGCAAAAGGCAGGCCTCACTATCAAGGCTTCAAAGTGCCAGATAGGGCAGGGTAAGGTGGTTTATCTGGGACACCTGGTAGGTGAAGAACAGATTGCACCACTTCAGGGGAAAATCCAAACTATTATAGATTGGGTTCCCCCTACAACTCAGACCCAGGTGAGAGCCTTCTTAGGCCTCACTGGGTATTACAGGAGGTTCATAAAGAACTATGGCTCCATTGCAGCCCCTCTTAATGACCTCACCTCCAAGAAAATGCCTAAAAAGGTATTGTGGACAGCTAGCTGTCAGAAAGCTTTTGAGGAGCTGAAGCAGGCCATATGCTCTGCACCTGTCCTGAAAAGCCCCTGTTACTCCAAAAAAGTCATTGTCCAAACTGATGCATCTGAATTAGGGGTAGGGGCAGTCCTTTCACAACTTAATTCTGAGGGCCAGGATCAACCTGTTGCTTTTATCAGCAGGAGGTTGACCCCTAGAGAAAAGCGTTGGTCTGCCATAGAGAGGGAGGCCTTTGCTGTGGTCTGGGCACTAAAGAAGTTGAGGCCATACCTGTTTGGCACTCACTTCATTGTTCAGACAGACCACAAACCTCTACTTTGGCTAAAACAAATGAAAGGTGAAAATCCTAAATTGTTGAGGTGGTCTATATCCCTACAGGGAATGGACTATACAGTGGAACATAGACCTGGGAGTACCCACTCCAATGCAGATGGACTCTCCAGATATTTCCACTTAGACAATGAAGACTCATCAGGTCATGGCTAGTCTTATTGTCCTTCGTTTGGGGGGGGGGGTTGTGTAGGAAAGTACCATCTTGCCTGGCATGTTACCCCCATATTTCACTGTATATATGTTGTTTTAGTTGTATGTGTCACTGGGACCCTGCCAGCCAGGGCCCCAGTGCTCATAAGTGTGCCCTGTATGTGTTACCTGTGTTATGACTAACTGTCTCACTGAGACCTCAGTGGTTATGCTCTCTCTGCTTTCTAAATTGACACTAACAGGCTAGTGACCAATTTACATTGGCATACTGGAACACCCTTATAATTCCCTAGTATATGGTACTGAGGTACCCAGGGTATTGGGGTTCCAGGAGATCCCTATGGGCTGCAGCATTTCTTTTGCCACCCATAGGGAGCTCTGACAATTCTTAAACAGGCCTGCCACTGCAGCCTGAGTGAAATAACGTCCACGTTATTTCACAGCCATTTTACACTGCACTTAAGTAACTTATAAGTCACCTATATGTCTAACCTTTACCTGGTAAAGGTTGGGTGCTAAGTTACTTAGTGTGTGGGCACCCTGGCACTAGCCAAGGTGCCCCCACATTGTTCAGGGCCAATTCCCCGGACTTTGTGAGTGCGGGGACACCATTACACGCGTGCACTACATATAGGTTACTACCTATGTGTAGCTTCACAATGGTAACTCCGAATATGGCCATGTAACATGTCTATGATCATGGAATTGCCCCCTCTATGCCATCCTGGCATAGTTGGCACAATCCCATGATCCCACGGGTCTGTAGCACAGACCCGGGTACTGCCAAACTGCCTTTTCAGGGGTTTCACTGCAGCTGCTGCGGCTGCCAACCCCTCAGACATGTTTCTGCCCTCCTGGGGTCCAGCCAGGCTTGGCCCAGGAAGGCAGAACAAAGGACTTCCTCAGAGAGAGGGTGTTACACCCTCTCCCTTTGGAAAATGGTGTGAAGGCAGGGGAGGAGTAGCTTCCCCCAGTCTCTGGAAATGCTTTCATGGGCACACATGGTGCCCATTTCTGCATAAGCCAGTCTACACCGGTTCAGGGACCCCTCAGCCCCGCTCTGGCGCAAAACTGTACAAAGGAAAGGGGAGTGACCACTCCCCTGACCTGCACCTCCCCTGGGAGGTGCCCAGAGCTCCTCCAGTGTGCTCCAGACCTCTGCCATCTTGGAAACAGAGGTGCTGCTGGCACACTGAACTGCTCTGAGTGGCCAGGGCCAGCAGGTGACGTCAGAGACTCCTTCTGATAGGCTCCTTCAGGTGTTGCTAGCCTATCTTCTCTCCTAAGTAGCCAAACCCTCTTTTCTGGCTATTTAGGGTCTCTGCTTTGGGGATTTCCTTAGATAACGAATGCAAGAGCTCATCAGAGTTCCTCTGCATCTCTCTCTTCACCTTCTGCCAAGGAATCGACTGCTGACCGCGCTGGAAGCCTGCAAAACTGCAACAAAGTAGCGAAGACGACTACTGCAACTCTGTAACACTGATCCTGCTGCCTTCTCGACTGCTTTCCTGGTGGTGCATGCTGTGGGGGTAGTCTGCCTCCTCTCTGCACTAGAAGCTCCGAAGAAATCTCCCGTGGGTCGACGGAATCGTCCCCCTGCAACCGCAGGCACCAAAGAACTGCATCACCGGTCCTCTGGGGCTCCTCTCAGCACGACGAGCGAGGTGCCTTGAATCCAGCAACTCTGTCCAAGTGACTCCCACAGTCCAGTGACTCTTCAGTCCAAGTTTGGTGGAGGTAAGTCCTTGCCTCCCCAAACCAGACTGCATTGCTGGGAACTGCGTCTTTTGCAGCTACTCCGGCCTCTGTGCACTTCCGGCGGAAATCCTTTGTGCACAGCCAAGCCTGGGTCCACGGCACTCTAACCTGCATTGCACGACCTCCTGAGTTGTCCTCCGGCGGCGTGGGACTCCTTTGTGCAACTTCGAGTGAGCACCGTTTCACTCCTCTTCGTAGTGCCTGTTCCGGCACTTCTGCGGGTGCTGCCTGCTTCTGAGAGGGCTCCTCGTCCTGCTGGGTGCCCCTCTGTCCCCTGACGCAATTGGCGACATCCTGGTCCCTCCTGGGCCACAGCAGCATCCAAGAACCCTAACCGCACGACTTGCAGCTAGCAAGGCTTGTTTGCGGTCTTTCTTCAGGAAAACACTTCTGCACGACTCTCCACGGCGTGAGACATCCATCCTCCAAAGGGGAAGTTTCTAGCCCTTGTCGTTCCTGCAGAATCCTCAGCTTCTACTGTCCAGTAGCAGCTTCTTTGCACCCACAGCTGGCATTTCCTGGGCATCTGCCCACTCTCGACTTGGTCGTGACTTTTGGACTTGGTCCCCTTGTTCCACAGGTACCCTCGTCTGGAAATCCATCGTTGTTGCATTGCTGGTTTTGGTCTTTCCTGCAGAATTCCCCTATCACGACTTCTGTGCTCTTTGGGGAACTTTAGTGCACTTTGCACTCACTTTTCAGGGTCTTGGGGTGGGCTATTTTTCTAACCCTCACTGTTGTCTTACAGTCCCAGCGACCCTCTACAAGGTCACATAGGTTTGGGGTCCATTCGTGGTTCGCATTCCACTTTTGGAGTATATGGTTTGTGTTGCCCCTATCCCTATGTGTCCCCATTGCATCCTATTGTAACTATACATTGTTTGCACTGTTTTCTAATACTATACTGCATATTTTTGGTATTGTGTACATAGATCTTGTGTATATTTGCTATCCTCATACTGAGGGTACTCACTGAGATACTTTTGGCATATTGTCATAAAAATAAAGTACCTTTATTTTTAGTATATCTGTGTATTGTGTTTTCTTTTGATATTGTGCATATGACACTAGTGGTACTGTAGGAGCTTCACTCGTCTCCTAGTTCAGCCTAAGCTGCTCTGCTAAGCTACCATTATCTATCAGCCTAAGCTGCTAGACACCCTATACACTAATAAGGGATACCTGGGCCTGGTGCAAGGTGTAAGTACCCCTTGGTACTCACTACAAGCCAGTCTAGCCTCCTACATTGACGCACTGTAAATGTGAAACACCTTTGTGATTTGGAGCTGGGTAAAGAACACCATCAGGAAACAAACACAAATTGCCAGCACATTTTATTTATTTGCTGAAAGTTATTTAAAAATATAATTTCCAAGTTTCACATATCTGTTTAATAATATTTACACTTTCAGCCATTTCCGAGTTTATTTACAGATTGATAGTGGGAAAAACATGATGCATAAAAAGTAAAACCAAAACGTTCTTTTAACATTATTTTATGTTTCTTGTTTTTAAAATAGGCTGTCGGCCTTTCATGTGAGGATTATTATAAGGGCCTGACATCACTTTTTGTGACATCACTACATGTGACATCATTGTGATTTGCATATGAGAAGTGTCCCCCTTCCTTTCTTCCTCACAACTTGTGCCCTGTTTACTGGCATGACGTTAGTCTATGGGTATTGAAAATAAATATATAAATTCACAAGTATTCAAGCCTTTCCTCTAGTGGTGTCACACACTGCAAGTATTTGGCTGCTTCTTCTGCCTATTTTCACTTGCCGTTCCCCCTCTTATTTCTCACTTTCTTTCATTTTGCTCCCACTTTCTTTGTCTCACTCCCTTTATCTCTCTTTTGCCTTCTATATCTGCCACACACTCCTTCTTGCTTTAGCTTCATGAATGTCTCTGTCACTTCTGACATTCAAACAACAAATCCTTCTGAACATTTGAGAGTAAGGGACAACCGTTGTGGAAGAGGAGTTGCTGGGTGAGCAATTGATCGTCCTAGCAATGATATTTTTTTGATGTGGGATTAAACTATTTCACCACATTCTTCAAACTGAATCTGCTAATTCAGTGGCTTCAGTCTGGTAAAAATAAGAGCTCGGCAAGTCACAAAATTCATGGGGGGAGCCAAGCCGGAGCAGAGCTAATGGTCAGACTTAGTTATAAGGCCCAAAGAACGAGCGGATGCATCAACTGATTCAATGCGTGAATGATTCAGCAAACATTATGTAAAAGCAAGGTATACTCTTTTGGATTAAAAATAGGCTGTGTCCTGAACACCTGTGCTTCACTGTAGTTCAATACATAAACTGCAGCAGCATTTGTTAATAGTAATATGTACATTTTACCAATGGAGGTTCCCATCTCCAGAGCCCTGACAACACGTCCATGAGCGAAACAATAGGTGACAATTTGTCATCTGCACTGCAATTATTCTGCCAATATTTCTGTAAGTGGGACAGTCTTATAGCGTGTTAAACTACATGACAGTGAACGTAGTATGTGTAAAATGTTAAAATGTCTTTTTTGAACAAGGCTAAACGTGGGATAAGTCAGGATACAATACTTTCTTCACTGAAAAAAACAAAGATTACAGAGACGGTATACTTAGAAAATAGAATTTTAAAAAAAACTTAGGAATTGACTGAAAAAAACAAAGGTTATGGGGCGTTATATGGCTGTGGAAAAGCTACATAGTTTGCATTTGCTAGAATTTTAGCACTGCATGTTCTTACTGGGCTCAGAGGCACAGCCTCCGATTTTATGAAAAAAAGCACATAAATAGAGTTTGTTCGAGACATAGGAAGAACAAAGTTCTAGATGTGATCTTTGCAGGTGCGTTTCCACCCTCAGACAACCACAACTTTTTCCCCTTGCTCACCCTTCATCCGTTCATGGCTCTCATAGTAGTATGAAAAACTCTTTGTACTGGGCTCCTTCATTCCACAATAATTCCTATAAAGAATTGTGCCATCATTTCCCGATTCTGTCCTTTAACTAGTTAGGATTTGGTTGAATGACTCTCTGTAAATAAGAAACTCATAAAACACATTAATATACAATTAATCTAACTTTGACTCATTTACATAGTGAGTAGTGAGCCAAGAACCAGCTCAATGTTAAATATCTCTGGGAAGTGCCATTATGATGGGTGCATTGACAGGTGCATGTGAGGATGGACATTAGCATTGCTTCTTCCATGTCAGGCATTGGGTGGGAAATATCGTGCACTGCAAGCATTAATCCTGAGAGTTACAGCTCACATTCTGCTGCTTTTACGTCTTGTGCTTTTGGACACTGTTCTCCGGCTACTGCCAGTGAATCATCAATGTTGTATGAAAATGACTAAACACCACGATCAACTGTGAACATTCACCAGCATGTGCTTGTTAAACTAGTTCTTCTAGCAGGGACTCAGTCCGAGTGTGTTGGGGTTATGGGTTTTATCACTAACCCCTCAAGTTCGCTGAAAATACCCTTGTTAGTCCCAGTATTGTTCAGAGTGCTGCCTTTACAGGTAGCAGGAACAGGTGTGCTTGGATGTTTTTCTTTGCAACTGAATAAAAACCAACAATGTTTCTTTAATTTTAGTCAACATTGTGCTAGTCTCCCAATGTGCTTCCTGGTATGTCATGTTGTTTTGTTATGTGTGCAAAAGTGAACAATCAATGAGAATAGCCACGTTCTATAATTCTACAGGTATCGGTATTTGTGTTTTTCCTTTTCTGACTAGACGGGTCTTCTATGATCTGGTATTGGAATGCCCCACATCATTGACATTTTATCTTTCTCTGTAATTCCTTCATGTTAAAATAACTGCACTTTTTTGCTCATGTCTATGTCCTCAGATGGTTCAATATTATTGTTAATCTTCTTAAGTTCTTTCCAGACTCGCTGCACCTCTAGGATTATTTCCATGTGAGTGAAATGAAAGTGTGTGTTCGCTGAGGACTGTGTAGAATCGAAAATTGACAAAAGCTCCTCACAATTTCAGTGTACTTCTAGGTCTTCCCACTGTGTGTTTACTCATGACTTCGGAGAGCTGATAATTGACAAAAGCAGTTCTGACATTCTTTGCAATGTTTTTGTTTTTCTTCTGTGTGCGTTTGCTGATGTACCAATAGGTTTAATGACTGACAAAAGCTATCCACACATTCACTGCACCCAAAAGGCTTTTCCCCAGTGTGTGTCCATTGATGAATCCTTAATGTTGAAAAGTCACTAAAACTATTTTCACATTCATTGCATTTGACTAAAGCTCCTCACACATTCACTGCACTTGAATGGCTTTTCCGCTGTGTGTGTGTTCCTTGATATATTTGTAGGCCTGGTAAACTAAAGCTCTTCACACATTTGGGGCAATTGTTCCCCTGTGAATGTTGATCGTAATAGTATTGTTTATCCCGTGTGTTTGCTGATGTCTTCGTAGTTTTGATAATCAACTGATCCTATTCACACATTTACTGTACCTTTATGTTTTTCCCTGGTGTGTATTCGTTGATGCTTTTGTAGGCCTGATAAGTGACTAAGTGGGTCATGACGACCCTGGCGGCCGGCAGGAACACTGGCGGTAATACCGCCAACAGGCTGGCGGTGTTCCGCCAGTGTATTCTCACAGTGGTGCATTAGCCATGGCCATAACGCCAGCCCCTCCACTATACCGCCAGGCTTCCGCCGGGCGGACATAATCCCCAGCCAGGCTAGCTAGCCAGGGCCCCAGTGCTCATAAGTTTGTGGCCTATATGTGTTCCCTGTGTGGTGCCTAACTGTATCACTGAGGCTCTGCTAACCAGAACCTCAGTGTTTATGCTCTCTCTGCTTTTAAAATTGTCACTGCAGGCTAGTGACCAATTTTACCAATTCTCATTGGCACACTGAAACACCCTTAAAATTCCCTAGTATATGGTACCTAGGTACCCAGAGTATTGGGGTTCCAGGAGATCCCTATGGGCTGCAGCATTTCTTTTGCCACCCATAGGGAGCTCAGACAATTCGTACACAGGACTGCCCCTGCAGCCTGAGTGAAATAAATGTCCACGTTATTTCACAGCCATTTTACACTGCACTTAAGTAACTTATAAGTCACCTTTATGTCTAACCCTCACTTGGTGAAGGTTAGGTGCAAAGTTACTTAGTGTGTGGGCACCCTAGCACTAGCCAAGGTGCCCACACATTGTTCAGGGCAAATTCCCCGGAATTTGTGAGTGTGGGGACACCATTACACTTGTGCACTACATATAGGTCAATACCTATATGTAGCGTCACCATGGTAACTCCGAACATGGCCATGTAACATGTCTAGGATCATGGAATTGTCACCCCAATACCATTATGGTATTGGGGGGACAATTCCATGCATCCCCGGGTCTCTAGCACAGAACCCGGGTTCTGCCAAACTGCCTTTCCAGGGTCTCCACTGCAGCTGCTGCTGCTGCCAACCCCTCAGACAGGTGTCTGCCCCTCTGGGGCCTGGGCAGCCTGGTCCCAGGAAGGCAGAACAAAGGATTTCCTCTGAGAGAGGGTGGTACACCCTCTCCCTTTGGAAATAGGTGTGAAGGGCTGGGGAGGAGTAGCCTCCCTCAGCCTCTGGAAATGTTTTGATGGGCACAGATGGTGCCCATCTCTGCATAAGCCAGTCTACACCGGTTCAGGGATCCCCCAGCCCTGCTCTGGCGCAAAATTGGACAAAGGAAAGGGGAGTGACCACTCCCCTGACCAGTATCTCCCAGGGGAGGTGCCCAGGGCTCCTCCAGTGTGTCCCAGACCTCTGCCATCTTGGATTCAGAGGTGTTTGGACACAATGGACAGCTCTGAGTGGCCAGTGCCAGCAGGTGACGTCAGAGACCCCTCCTGATAGGTGCTTACCTCTTTCAGTAGCCAAACCTCCTTTTTTTGGCTATTTAGGGTCTCTCCTCTGGGCTATTCCTCAGATAACGAATGCAAGAGCTCACCAGAGTTCCTCTGCACTTCCCTCTTCGACTTCTGCCAAGGATCGACCGCTGACTGCTCCAGGACGCCTGCAAAACTGCAACAAAGTAGCAAGACGACTACCAGCAACATTGCAGCGCCTAATCCTGCCGGCTTTCTCGACTGGTTCCTGGTGTTGCATGCTCTGAGGGCTGTCTGCCTTCACCCTGCACTGGAAGCCAAGAAGAAATCTCTTGTGGGTTGACGGAGTCTTCCCCCTGCTAACGTAGACTCCAAATTTCTGCATCACTGGTCCTCTGGGTCCCCTCTCATCCTGACAAGTGTGGTCCCTGGAACACAGGAGCTGGGTCCAAGTGTCTCCCACAGTCCAGTGGCCCTTCTGTCCACATTTGGTGGCAGTAAGTCCTTGCCTCCCCACGCCAGACAGTAATCCTGTGTACTGCGTGATCTGCAGCTGCTCCGGCTTCTGTGCACTTTTCTAAGGATTCCTTTGTGCACAGCCTAGCCTGGGTCCCCAGCACTCCGTCCTGCATTGCCCAACTCGCTGAGTTGGACTCCGACGTCGTGGGACCCTCCTTTGTGACTCTGAGTCGACCGCTGTCCTCAGATCTTCTAAGTGCTTGTTCCGGTACTTCTGCTGGTGCTGTCTTTGAGTTGCTGAGCGCCCCCTCCGTCTCCTCCTCCAAGGGGCGACATCCTGGTCCTTCCTGGTCCCCAGCAGCACCCAAAATCCTCAACTGCGACTCTTGCAGCTAGCAAGGCTTGTTTGCAGTCTTTCTGCGTGGAAACAACTCTGCATCCTCCAGCACGCCGTGGGACATCGTCTGACCAAAGGAGAAGTTCTTGGCAGCTTCCGTCGTTGCACAATCTTCGGCTTCTTCCACCCGGAGGCAGCCCCTTTGCACCTTCATCTGGGGTTTCCTGGGCTCCTGCCCCCCCGGACACTATCGCGACTCTTGGACTTGGTCTCCTTCCTTTACAGGTCCAGGAATCCGTCTTCAGTGTTTTGCTGGTGGTTGTTGTTCTTGCAGAATCCCCTATCTCGACTATACTGTCTTTCTGGGGTAGTAGGGTAACTTTACTCCTACTTTTTAGGGTCTTGGGGTGGAGTATTTAGGACACCCTTGCTGTTTTCTTACAGTCCCAGCGACCCTCTACAACCTACTATAGGCCTGGGGTCCATTCGTGGTTTGCATTCCACTTTTGGAGTATTTGGTTTGCGTTGCCCCTAGGCCTATTTCTACCTATTGCATTCTATTGTGATTCTACATTGTTTGCACTACTTTTCTAACTGTTACTTACCTGATTTTGGTTTGTGTGCATATAATGTGTGTATATTACTTACCTCCTAAGGGAGTATATCCTCTGAGATACTTTTGGCATTTTGTCACTAAAATAAAGTACCTTTATTTTTAGTAACTCTGAGTATTGTGTTTTCTTGTGATATAGTGCTATATGATATAAGTGGTATAGTAGGAGCTTTGCATGTCTCCTAGTTCAGCCTAAGCTGCTCTGCTATAGCTACCTTCTATCAGCCTAAGCTGCTAGAAACACCTCTATTTTACTAATAAGGGATAACTGGACCTGGCACAAGGTGTAAGTACCACAAGGTACCCACTATAAGCCAGGCCAGTCTCCTACACCAGGGCAGCGCTATAAGCAGCTCTGCCCTGGGGATTATGAGTCCCCAACCGCCAGCCTGTGGCTGGCGGTAAGGGGGACTCGGGGTGCCCCTCGGGGGCCCCTGCACTGCCCATGCACTTGGCATGGGCAGTGCAGGGGCCCCCAGCCACAGCCCCATCGCGCATTTCACTGCCTGAAATACGGGCAGTGTAATGCGCAACAGGTGCTGCTGCACCCGCTGCACTTCAACATTGCCGCCAGCTCTATTATGAGCCGGCTTCAATGTCGATGTGGCTTGTACGCTGGCCCAGCGGAAATGTCAAAATAGGGTGCCACGGATACCGCCAGCACTGTTCATACAATTCACTGCACTTCAATGTTTTTTCTCCTGTGTGCATTCGCTGATGATTCATTAATGCTGAAGAGTCACTAAAACTACTGCCGGATTTACTACAATGTTAAGGATTTTCCCCCGTGTGTGTGCGCGGATGTCTATGTAGGTGTGATAACTTACTAAAACTATTCCCACATTCACTGCACTTGAATGGTATTTCCCCTGTGTGTGTTCGCTGATGAGTCCCTAATGATGAAGCATAACTAAAAGTGCTGCCACATTCACTGCATTTGAATGGCTTTTCCCCTGTGTGTGTTCGCTGATGAATCCTTAATGATGAAGAGTAAATAAAAGCGCTGCCACATTCACTGCACTTGAATGGTTTCTCCCCTGTGTGTGTTCGCTGATGTGTTTTTACGTTTGATAACTGACTAAAGCTCTTCACACATTCACTGCACTTGAATGGTTTTTCCCCTGTGTGTGTTCGCTGATGAATCCTTAATGATGAAGCATGACTAAAAGTGCTGCCACATTCACTGCACTTGAATGGTTTTTCCCCTGTGTGTGTTTGCTGATGTCTTTTTAGGTTTGATAAGTGACTAAAGCTCTTCAGACATTCATTGCACTTGAATGGTTTTTCCCCAGTGTGTGTTCGCTGATGAATCCTTAATGATGAAGAGTAAACAAAAGCGCTGCCACATTCACTGCACTTGAATGGCTTTTCCCCTGTGTGTGTTCGCTGATGTCTTTTTAGGTTTGATAATTGACTAAAGCTCTTCACACATTCACTGCACTTGAATGTTTTTTCCCTTTTGTGTGTTTGCTGGTGAATCATTAATGTTGAAGGGTAAATAAAAGCTCTGCCACATTCACTGCACTTGAATGGTTTCTCCCCTGTGTGTTTATGCTGATGTTTTCGTAGGTGTGATAACTGCCTAAAGCTCTTCAGACATTCATTGCACTTGAATGGTTTCTCCCCAGTGTGTGTTCGCTGATGTCTTTTTAGATCTGATAACTGACTAAAGCTCTTCACACATTCACTGCACTTGAATGGTTTTTCCCCTGTGTGTGTTCGCTGATGAATCACTAAAGATGAAGCACAACTAAAAGCTCTGCCACATTCACTGCACTTGAATGGTTTTTCCCCGGTGTGTGTTTGCTGATGTCTTTTTAGGTTTGATAAGCGACTAAAGCTCTTCAGACATTCATTGCACTTGTATGGTTTTTTCCCAGTGTGTGTTTGCTGATGAATCCTTAATGATGAAGAGTAAATAAAAGCGCTGCCACATTCACTGCACTTGAAGGGCTTTTCCCCTGTGTGTGTTCGCTGATGTCTTTTTAGGTTTGATAAGTGACTAAAGCTCTTCAGACATTCATTGCACTTGAATGGTTTTTCCCCAGTGTGTGTTTGCTGATGAATCCTTAATGATGAAGAGTAAATAAAAGCGCTGCCACATTCACTGCACTTGAAGGGCTTTTCCCCTGTGTGTGTTCGCTGATGTCTTTTTAGGTTTGATAAGTGACTAAAGCTCTTCAGACATTCATTGCACTTGAATGGTTTTTCCCCTGTGTGTGTTTGCTGATGAATCCTGAGTTGTGAAGAATCACTAAAACTACTTCCACATTCAGTGCAATGGTATGGATTTTCCCCTGTGTGTGTTTGATGATGTCTTTGGAGGTGTGATGATTGACTAAAGCTCTTCACGCATTCACTGCACTTGTATGGTTTTTCCCCTCTGTGTGTTTGCTGATGTCTCTGTAAGTCTGGTAATTGACTGATGCTCTTCACACAATCACTGGACTTGAATGTTTTTTTTCTGTGTGAGTTTGCTGATGGTGTTTTAATTGAGATGAGAAACTAAAACTCTCACTAAATGTGTATGATTTGTTTTTCGTGGTTAGTGTCTGTGGGTCGGTTATATATTTGTCTACAGCCCAAGTCTGTGCTTCCTTATGAGCCATATTGCTGATAAAGCACTTGCACGTTTGAATTCTGAATTAAAACTAACGTTCAATAGCCATTAAATACGTGTCACACTCATAATATATATAAAATATGATGTAGGTGGTTGTGACTTTAGATTGGATTATGGCTATGCACGCTTGTGGGTAAAGATTCATCTCCCTTCTGGCCGGTGCAAATTGGAACAGTCTGTTGTATTGTAGACAGCAGAACTCCTCTTTCCTTTACCCCTCAGTTGTTTGGCTCCACTCTGTTGTGCTTTTCTCTGGTTGCTGTGATTTGGCCAGAGGGGTTTACAATACACGCAGAGCACTGAATGATGGTCTGTTATCACTTTAGAAAACAAAGCACTGCTGTAACATCATACTGATCCCATGACCAAAGCTGGTGTTGGACACGTGTTTATACAAGAGGTCGTTTGTTATTGTTGATGTTGCTGCCTTCATTTTCAAGCAGTCATTTCTTCGTCTTGTGATGTTGAGGTGCTCAGCTCAAACTCTTACATCCACTGAATTGCTCTTAATTGCTTCTTCCAGGATCAGTTTATGTGCAGGTTTCTCAGTTGCTGTCTGTATTGATGTTTTCCTGAATACCGGAGCTCATTGTTGGTGACTGTTCTTTGCAGATTTGCAGTTTTATCTTCTTTATTCATAATAATGTCATGCACTCAAGGCTTGTGTTCTGTTGGATGTGAAGATATTAAAAATTACTAAATGGAACTGTGTATACACAATATTGAACTGGTTGTAAATTACATCTCTACTTTACCGTCTTTAAAACTTAGCAAGGAATACTTCACCATACACGGATATTTAACTAAGAGTTTTGTTGAACATGTCACATCGTATTAACTTCGGAAAAGGAGGTGATTTACCAGCGTTCACAGAGTAACTTACTAAAGGAAGGACGCTCACGGAGTGCCTATGTCACAAAGTATTAACTTCTGAAAAGGGGGTGATTTACCAGCGTTCACAGAGTAACTTAGTAAAGGAAGGACGCTCACTGAGCGCCCATGTGCTACACGTCACATTGTGTTAACTTCTGAAAAGGAGGTGATTTACCAGCGTTCACAGAGTAACTTAGTAAAGGAAGGACGCTCACGGAGCACCACGTGCTACATGTCACATGGTATTAACTTCTGAAAAGGAGGTGATTTACCAGTGTTCCCAGAGTAACTTAGTAAAGGAAGGACGCTCACGGAGCACCTATGTGGTACTGGCGCAGGTTTAGGTATATGCACATGGATTAGATTTAATTTAAAGAAGAATTGATTGTGGAAAAACAGAGGGATCAGGCTGGGCTGTTGTTATTTAATAACTCTTCAGAAAATATATAACAAAGGTAACTCTTCAGGAAGTATATAACAAAAATACCTCAATTCACACACTTCAAATAAATGCTTCCCTGTTCACATTGGATCAGCTCAAATGCCAACTCCAGTCTTCACCTTACTGTTCATCAAGTCACCTTTGAGACTTTCAAAAGCTCCCCTGGTTCAAGCATTACTGTTTTTTTCTAACCTGAAAGATTGGAGCATTATTGCGAGTTGAGGTGGGCTACCTATTGCCAGAACATCTGCCCCTCTCCCTCAAACTAGCAGAGCTTATAGTTCCTGATTCTGGCCCTGAAAGACAACTTTAAAAGATGCAGCTCCTTCCAGGGCCTTTTTGTAAAACAGAATGAGTGGTTGATTGTAACGCCCGACCTTTACATTATCTGCACAAATAAGGCAAACAAACATTGATTCATATAATTTATTATTCAACAATATCAGTCATTAAGAGAATCCATCACAACTAATAATTTACCGGATATATCCCCGCAACGCATGTGTGCATTTAACCTTTTTCCTCTTTTTCTGCCTTCACGTGGTATCTGACTTAATGTTGTAAGTTTGGGACCTAGGATGCTACTTTGTGACTGGATGGGCATTGGGCAGATCGGTGTGAGTTATCCACAGGTGAGGCTGCATTTCTACCTTTCCACATTTCTTATATTCAAGTTTACCTCATTTCCTGTCCTTCAGCTCCCTTACGTCTGGACACTCACTCTGCAGCGTTCAGCAGAAGTCAGATAATGGCCTTACAGTCAAGAGGTCACGGTTGTCAGCATAGGGATTACAAGCTTATTTTTGGAAGCTCGCCTGTGAGGTACAAACAGAGGAGGCACATAGGTATTTGTCTATGAGGTACAAACAGAGAAGGTGCACCGGTAGGTGCTTAGGAGGAACAGAAGAGGTGCAGAGGTAGGTGCGAATGAGGTACAAACAGAGGAGGCGAACAGGTAGGTGTTCATGAGGTACAAACAGAGGAGGCGTACAGGTAGACGTGTATGAGTTACAAACAGAGGAGGTGCATAGGTAGGTGCATGTGAGGTAGAAACAGGAGGTGCACATGTAGGTGCTTATGAGCTACAAACAGAGGAGACACACAGGTAGGTGCCTATGAAGTACATAGAGAGACGGTGCAGAGGTAGGTGTTTCTGAGGTATAAACAGAGGAGGCGCACAGGTAGATGCTTATGAGCTACAAACAGAGGAGGTTCACATGTAGATGCCTATGAGGGAGTGAATGTTTGATTTGTTCCGTATTCCATCCATCATCTGTTCTTTTTGCTTTTGTCGCCCGAAGGTCAGGCACCCGACTACCTCTGCTCCAGCCGGTAGTGCCTCTTTGACCCCTTGTCAACTTCAGATGTGATGCTCTCTGCCCCATCCTTCTGGGAAGCGCTGGCAAGTTGGGAATTCTCACTCCCCCACTTTTTGCAAAGGAAATAGCACTATTGATGCCCATGTGAAACGTGTGTGTCTATGGGGCATGCATAGGCACTTGGCTCTACCTGTTCTTTCTGTACACAGGAGGCGTGCACCCTGCACTCCATCCACCCACATTTCAATCTGCGTTTTGCCTGCTACGTAGTGGAAAGGTGTTAACCAAAAGTAATTACCATACAGCATGGCCAACAACAGTACAAACTTCCCCATATTCGAGAATGACTAAAGAATAGCTGGCCGTAGCATACACTTCGTCACACCCCCAGAATAATTACATGTGTAATCTGACTGATTGATGGAACGTTTGCAGTTTTATTTTTCACCACCATCTTAATTACATTTTGTTCGCATTGAACATAATTTCAGCGTAGTGGGAGAGAAAAATCCGGTAAAACTGCTAAAAAAACGATAAGACTGCAACTGTAAAGGAAAATTGCAATTTTTGCTCTTTAGTACCGAGACGTTAGGTTACACCTAATTTTCTTATTTTCTTCCCCCCCAAAAATTGACCTGATTAGCTTCTGACCTAGGCACAATTTGACAAATCTAAACAAAATCTGGCATAAAACTGGAATTTATTTTTTAGTCCAGTTCGATCTGCTAATAACTGTGGCACAGTTTGATAAATCGGCACAGAATTTAGCAGAGTATTAGGACACTTGTAATAGGCCTCAAGAAAATGACAGAAGGCCTACTCTGGTCAACACACGACGTAGAAAACAGATGTGCAGAAGTGTACATGATACATGAAAAGTACAAGCCTCGGTTTGAATACAATGGTCACTTAGGGACGCAGGAACAGAAAGGAGAATGAGGAGAGAGGCCAGGTGCAGGGTAAAAGCAGTCACAGTTCGAATTCGCATGCCATAGATAATTTAGAAGAACGCATACACAAAGCAGAGTCTGAGCCACTTTCTGATACCAGGGTTAGGAGAAGGGGTAAATCATGACAGGCTGGAAGGGAGACACAGCACTAGATGTTTGTGTTTCAAGGTTGGCAGGGAGTGGCAGACAGACCGTAAAACTTCAAAGTTGGCAGACGTGTAGGGAGGACATATTGATAGAGTTCAAAGGGTAGGATCGAAGGTCACTGTGTATGTAGGAAGATATATATGTATTATATCTGTTATTGCTGAATTTTAGTAACAGGTAGTCAGATAGCATTTAAAGAATTATAGTCTTTGTTAATTGTAAATGTAATGAAGGAGGAGGAACTTAGGTGCCCACCAAGAGCATAAAAATCGCTGATTGTAAGAGCTGAGTTGAGTGTGGCTTCAGTTACACAACTGTGCTGTCCTCCCGGCCGTATTTTATTTACTTATAAATATACTCAATTATTATTAGAATTGTGTCACTTCTTTATTTCTGAGAAAAACTCAACTACATTTTGGCGAGCGGCAGCCAGGAGCCCGCTACTTCCTCAAGTCCCGGGATGCAGCTGAAGGAAGCACCGCCGGTGACGCTTGAATAGAACATTGCGCTCAAACCAGGTGAGAATTACACCTGTCTGTTTAAGCGGACGGGCGACATTCCAGAGCCTGCTTACCTAAAGAGTAGGAGGGGTTGGGCTTCGAACTCTGATAGTTAAAAGTGCATAATTCTGTTGTAATTGTAGTATGTGGAAGTAAGTGCATGCAGGATTTGTGTGTTTTAAAAAAAATATAATGTTGATGTAGAAATGAAATGTGATATCCCGGCCAGGCTGGAAGACACACTATTGCCCATATTATGGCAATGGCGGTAAAACCCACTTACCACCACGCTGACTACTGACAACATACCGCTGCAGCGGCAGATATCCGTTCACCATATTATGACACACACACACACCAATACGTCACTATTGAGCCACACACACAAGTCCGCCACACCAAAGGTCAGTGATAAACCGGCGGTATCAAAACCCACACCGTTACGCCAAAAGAACAACGCCCATCACATTATGACCCACGAATCACCACGGCGGACATTCAATGGTGGTAAACCATTGGCGGTACATACCGCCACGCTCAAACTACACACACACATACCAAGCAGCACAACATTGGACAATTCAAGCTACACACACCTGACACCCATACACACACCACACCCACACACACCACTATAAAATACACACCCACAGTACCCACAACCCTTTACCATTACAAACAATTGCGACAAGATAGACACCACGACCACAGACAAGACCAGAGCCACACACCACCATCACCTATACACCACCCACGCACCTCACAACATGTAGGAAGGTAGCCTCCATCTAGCATTATTACCCCCACTTTTGGCCTGTTTGTGAGTATATGTCAGTGTGTTTTTACTGTCTCACTGGGATCCTGCTAGCCAGGACCCCAGTGCTCATAGTGAAAACCCTATTTATCAGTGTGTTTTATATGTCTCACTGGGACCCTGCTAGCCAGGACCCCAGTGCTCATAGGTTGTGGCCTGAATGTGTTCCCTGTGTGGTGCCTAACTGTGTCACTGAGGCTCTGCTAACCAGAACCTCAGTGCTTATGCTCTCTCTGTCTTTAAAATTGTCACTGCAGGCTAGTGACCATTTTTACCAATTCTGATTGGCACACTGGAACACCCTTATAATTCCCTAGTATATGGTACCTAGTTACCCAGGGTACTGGGGTTCCAGGAGATCCCTATGGGCTGCAGCAATTTTTTTACCACCCATAGAGAGCTCAGACAATTCTTACACAGGACTGCCACTGCAGCCTGAGTGAAATAACACCCACGTTATTTCACAGCCATTTTTCACTGCACTTAAGTAACTTATAAGTCACCTATATGTCTAACCCTCACCTAGTGAAGGTTAGGTGCAAAGTTTCTAAGTGTGAGGACACCCTGGCACTAGCCAAGGTGCCCCCACATAGTTCAGGGCAATTTCCTCAGACTTTGTGAGTACGGGGACACCATTACACGCGTGCACTACATATAGGTCAATACCTATATGTAGCTTCACAATGGTAACTTCGAATATGGCCATGTAACATGTCTACAATCATGGAATTGTCCCCCCATGCCAAATCAGGTATTGGGGTGCCAATCCCATGCATCCCCAGGGCTCCAGCATGGACACCAGGTACTGCCAAACTAGCTCTCTGGGGTTTTCACTGCAGCTACCGCTGCTGCCAACCCACAGACAGGCTTCTGCCCTCCTGGGGTCTGGGCAGCCCAGTCCCAGGAAGGCAGAACAAAAGATTTCCTCAGAGAGAGGGTGTTACACCCTCACCCTTTGGAAATAGGTGTTAAGGGACTGGGAGGAGTAGCCTCTCCTGGCCTCTGGTAGTGCTTTGAAGGGCACAGATGGTGCCCTCCTTGCATAAACCAGTCTACACCGGTTCAGGGATCCCTCAGCCCCTGCTCTGGCACAAAACTGGACAAAGGAAAGGGGAGTGACCACTCCCCTGTCCATCACCACCCCAGAGGTGGTGCCCAGAGCTCCTCTAGTGTGTCCCAGACCTCTGCCATTATGAATGCAGAGGTGTGAGGGCACAATGGAGACCTCTGAGTGGCCAGTGCCAGCAGGTGATGTCAGAGACCCCTCCTGATAGGTGCTTACCTGGTTAGGTGGCCAATCCTCCTTTGTGGGCTATTTAGGGTCTCTCCTGTGGGTTTCTCGTCAGATAACGAATGCAAGAGCTCACCAGAGTTCCTCTGCATCTCCCTCTTCGACTTCTGCCAAGGATCGACCGCTGACTGCTCCAGGACGCCTGCAGAACCGCAACAAAGTAGCAAGATGACTACCAGCAACATTGTAGCGCCTAATCCTGCTGGCTTTCTTGACTGTTTCCTGGTGGTGCATGCTCTGAGGGCTGTGTGCCTTCACCCTGCACTGGAAGCCAAGAAGAAATCTCCCGTGGGTCAACGGAATCTTCCCCCTGCTAACGCAGGCACCAAACTTCTGCATCACCGGTCCTCTGGGTCCTCTCTCATCTTGACGAGCGTGGTCCCTGGAACACAGGAGCTGGATCCAAGTAACCCAGACAGTGCAGTGGTCCATCTGTCCAAATTTGGTGGAGGTAAGTCCTTGCCTCCCCAAGCCAGACAGTAATCCTGTGTACTGTGTGATCTGCAGCTGCTAGGGCTTCTGAGCACTTTTGCGAGGAATCCAGCACAGCCCAGGTCCCCAGCACTCCGTCCTCCATTGCTCAACTCGCTGAGTTGACCACCGGCTTCGTGGGACCCTCCTTTGTAGCGTTGAGACGACCGTTGTACTCAGATTTCTTGAACCCCTGTTCAAGTGCTTCTGCGGGTACTGCCTGCTTCTGCGTGGGCTCTCTGTGTTGCTGAGCACCCCCTCTGTCTCCTCCTCCAAGGGGCAACCTCCTCGTCCTTCCTGGGCCCAGGCAGCACCCATTTTCTTCAACCACGACCTTTGCACCTAGCAAGGCTTGTTTGAGGTGTTTCTGCGTGGAAACAACTCTGCATCCTCCAGCAGGCCGTGGGACATCTTCTGTGCAAAGGAGAAATTCCTGGCATCTTTCGTTGTTGCAGAATCTTCAGCTTCTTCCACCCGGAGACAGCCATTTTGCACCTTCATCCGGGGTTTAGTGGGCTCCTGCCCCCCCTGGACACTTTCGTGACTCTTGGACTTGGTCCCATTCCTTTACAGGTCCAGGAATCCATCTTCAGTGTTTTGTAGTCAGTTGCTGTCTTTACAGAATCTCCTATCACGACGTTAGTGTGTTTCTGGGGAAGTAGGGTAATTTTACTCCTACTTTTCAGGGTCTTGGGGTGGGGTATCTTGGACACCCTTAGTGTTTTCTTACACTCCCAGCGACCCTCTACACACTACACGAGGCCTGGGGTCCCTAAGTGGTTCGCATTCCACTTTCTTAGTATATGGTTTGTGTTGCCCCTAGGCCTATTGCATCCTTTTGTATTCTACAGTGTTTGCACAACTTTTCTAACTGTTTACGTACACAAACTATACACACAAACCAAAATCAGGTATTTTACTTACCTCCTAAGGGAGTATATCCTCTGAGATATTTTTGGCACATTGTCACAAAAATAAAGTACCTTTATTTTTAGTAACTCTGAGTATTGTGATCCTTATGATATAGTGCTATATGATATAAGTGGTATAGTAGGAGCTTTGCATGTCTCCTAGTTCAGCCTAAGCTGCTCTGCTATAACTATCTCTATCAGCCTAACCTGCTAGAACACTACTAATCTTCTAATAAGGGATAACTGGAACTGGCACAAGGTGTAAGTACCATCAGGTACCCGCTATAAGCCAGGCCAGCCTCCTACTTTGGTGGTGCAGCGGTGAGACAAGTACTTGTAACTGCTTTACCACTTTGTCATTGGTGCTTTTCATAAGAAAAACATATACCATTTAAAAATATACAGAAGTTTTGAAAAGTTTGAAAAAGCTTTTCTCTTTTCTTTATAAGTTTCTAAACTTTTTTCTCTCTGTCCTAAACCCTTTCTAACAAACATGTCTGCAGTAGAACTTACTCCCACAGTTGTCCAGGCAACCTATGGTAGTTTAAACTTTAAAAGTTTGAGGGGTCTCTGCATAGAAAGAGGTTTAAGCATTGGGAAGAACCCTACCAAACATCTTCTCCTTAGCCTTCTCCTAGAAAGTGACCAGAACCAGTCTGGCCCTGCAGGAAAGTACCATCTTGCCTGGCATGTTACCCCCATATTTCACTGTATATATGTTGTTTTAGTCTATGTGTCACTGGGACCCTGCCAGGCAGGGTCCCAGTGCTCATAAGTGTGCCCTGTATGTGTTCCCTGTGTGATGACTAACTGTCTCACTGAGGCTCTGCTAACCAGAACCTCAGTGGTTCTGCTCTCTCTGCTTTCCAAATTGTCACTAACAGGCTAGTGACCAATTTCACCAATTCACATTGGCATACTGGAACACCCTTATAATTCCTAGTATATGGTACTAATGTACCCAGGGTATTGGGGTTCCAGGAGATCCCTATGGGCTGCATCATTTCTTTTGCCACCCATAGGGAGATCTGACTATTCTTACACAGGCCTGCCAGTGCAGCCTGAGTGAAATAACGTCCACGTTATTTCACAGCCATTTACCACTGCACTTAAGTAACTTATAAGTCACCTATATGTCTAACCTTCACCTGGTGAAGGTTGGGTGCAAAGTTACTTAGTGTGTGGGCACCCTGGCACTAGCCAGGGTGCCCCCACATTGTTCAGGGCAAATTCCCGGACTTTGTGAGTGCGGGGACACCATTACACGCGTGCACTATACATAGGTCACTACCTATGTGTGGCGTCACAATGGTAACTCCGAACATGGCCATGTAACATGTCTAAGATCATGGAATCGTCACCCCAATGCCATCCTGGCATTGGGGGGACAATTTCATGATCCCCCAGGTCTCTAGCACAAACCCGGGTACTGCCAAACTGCCTTTCCGGGGTCTCCACTGCAGCTGCTGCTGCTGCCAACCCCTCAGACAGGTTTCTGCCCTCCTGGGGTCCAGGCAGCCCTGGCCCAGGAAGGCAGAACAAAGGATTTCCTCTGAGAGAGGGTGTGACACCCTCTCCCTTTGGAAATAGGTGTGATGGCTGGGGAGGAGTAGCCTCCCCCAGCCTCTGGAAATGCTTTGATGGGCACAGATGCTGCCCATCTCTACATAAGCCAGTCTACACCGGTTTAGGGATCCCCCAGCCCTGCTCTGGTGCGAAACTGGACATAGGAAAGGGGAGTGACCACTCCCCTGACCTGCACCTCCCAGGGGAGGTGCCCAGAGCTCCTCCAGTGTGCCTCAGACCTCTGCCATCTTGGAAACAGAGGTGTTGCTGGCACACTGGACTGCTCTGAGTGGCCAGTGCCATCAGGTGACGTCAGAGACTCCTTCTGATAGGCTCTTACCTTTCTTACTAGCCTATCCTCCTTCCTAGGTAGCCAAACCTCCTTTTCTGGCTATTTAGGGTCCCTGCTTTGGGGGATTCTTCAGATAACGAATGCAAGAGCTCACCATAGTTCCTCTGCATCTCCCTCTTCACCTTCTGCCAAAGGATCGACCGCTGACTGCTCAGGACGCCTGCAAAACCGCAACAAAGTAGCAAAGACGACTACTGCAACCTTGTATCGCTTCATCCTGCCGGCTTTCTCGACTGTTTCCTGGTGGTGCATGCTCTGGGGGTAGCCTGCCTCCTTCTTGCACCAGGAGCTCTGAAGAAATCTCCTGTGGGTCGACAGAATCTTCCCCCTGCAACCGCAGGCAACAAAAGACTGCATCACCGGTCCTCTGGGTCCCCTCTCAGCACGAGCGTGGTCCCTGGAACTCAGCAACTCTGTCCAAGTGACTCCCACAGTCCAGTGACTCTTCAGTCCAAGTTTGGTGGAGGTAAGTCCTTGCCTCCCCACGCTAGACTGCATTGCTGGGTACTGCGTGATTTGCAGCTTCTCCGGCTCCTGTGCACTCTTCCAGGATTTCCTTTGTGCATAGCCAAGCCTGGGTCCCCGACACTCTAACCTGCAGTGCACAACCATCTGAGTTGTCCTCCGGCGTCGTGGGACTCCCTTTTCTGACTTCGGGTGGACTCCAGTTCACTTCTCTCCTAAGTGCCTGTTCCGGTACTTCTGCGGGTGCTGCCTGCTTCTGTGAGGGCTCCCTGACTTGCTGGGCGTCCCCTCTGTCTCCTCATCCAAGTGGCGACATCCTGGTCCCTCCTGGGCCACAGCAGCATCCAAAAACCCTAACCGCGACCCTTGCAGCTAGCAAGGCTTGTTTGCGGTCTTTCTGCGTGGGAACACCTCTGCAAGCTTCTTCACGATGTGGGACATCCATCCTCAAAAGGGGAAGTTCCTAGTCCTCTTCGTTCTTGCAGAACACAAAGCTTCTTCCATCCGGTAGCAGCTTCCTTGCACCCTCAGCTGGCATTTCCTGGGCATCTGCCCACTCTCGACACTGTCACAACTCTTGGACTTGGTCCCCTTCTCTTACATGTACTCAGGTCCGGAAATCCACTGTTGTTGCTTTGCTGGTGTTGGTTTTCCTTGCAGAATCCCCCTATCACGACTTCTGTGCTCTCTGGGGGTTGTAGGTGCACTTTACACCTATCTTACAGGGTCTTGGGGAGGGCTATTTTTCTAACCCTCACTGTTTTCTTACAGTCCCAGCAACCCTCTACAAGCTCACATAGGTTTGGGGTCCGTTCGCGGTTCGCATTCCACTTTTGGAGTATATGGTTTGTGTTGCCCCTATACCTATGTGCTCCTATTGCAATCTATTGTAACTTTACACTGCTTGCATTACTTCCTTTTGCTATTACTGCATATTTTTGGTATTGTGTACATATATCTTGTGTATATTTCTCATCCTCATACTGAGGGTACTCACTGAGATACTTTTGGCATATTGTCATAAAAATAAAGTACCTTTATTTTTAGTATATCTGTGTATTGTGTTTTGTTATGACATTGTGCATATGACACCAGCGGTATAGTAGGAGCTTTACATGTCTCCTAGTTCAGCCTGAGCTGCTTTGCCATAGCTACCTTCTATCAGCCTAAGCTGCTAGAAACACCTCTTCTACACTAATAAGGGATAACTGGACCTGGCACAAGGTGTAAGTACCTCTGGTACCCACTACAAGCCAGGCCAGCCTCCTGCATTGGTTGTGCAGCGGTGGGATAAGTACTTGTAACTACTTACCACTTTGTCATTTTGTACTTTTCATAAGAGAAAAATATATAAAACAAGTTCAGTGTATGTACACCTAACCAAAAAGTTTTGCTTTTCTTCTCTTACACTTTCTGCTAAGTGCTGAAAAGTACTCATAAACTTTCTAAAAGTTTCAAAAAGTTTCAAAAAGGTTGTTTTCCTATTCTTTAAAAAGTCCTGAAACTTTTTCTCTCTTCTCACTGTCCCTAAACCTTTTTCTATCATGTCTGATGTAGGAACTTCTCTTAAAATGGTCAATACAACATATGACAATCTTAACTTTAAGAGCCTAAGGAGTCTCTGCATTGATAGAGGTTTAGTGGTAGGAAATAACCCTTCTAGAGATTTTCTGTTTAACATGCTCATTGAGAATGATAAGTCCCTAGTTGGCACTTCAATTGAGAAGTTAGGAGATAGCTCACACTCTGACTCAGGGGAGCCCCTTGAGGGAGATGTACAGGGTTCTCTTCCAGATCTGCCCCCTAGTAGACCTCATAGCAATGCTGGAAGTAATAGAAGCTCCCATCATAGTAGGGATGTTTTTGTTCCTGAAGGTCAGGTTGTTAAAGTGCAAGCTGTTATGGACAGGTCTCCCTCTGTTCATTCCAACATATCCTCAGTATCCAAGCATTCCCAACCCACCCACCCTGAAGACAAAATGTTAGAAAGGGAACTCAACAAGCTGAGAGTGGAAGAGACCAGACTGAAGCTTAAACAGCAACAGATGGCTCTAGACAGGGAATCCCTAGATCTGGAGAAGGAGAGACAGAGGTTGGGGTTTGGACCTCATGGTGGCAGCAGCAGTATTCCTGATAGCAATCCTGTGAGAGAGCATGATTCCAGGAATCTGCACAAGATAGTTCCCCCTTACAAGGAGGGGGATGACATTAACAAGTGGTTTGCTGCACTTCAGAGGGTCTGTATGGTACAGGGGGTCCCTCAAAGGCAGTGGGCTGCTATCCTATGGCTATCTTTCAATGGAAAGGGTAGGGATAGGCTCCTTACTGTTAGAGAAAGTGATGCCAATAGTTTTGCAGTTTTGAAGGATGCACTCTTGGATGGATTTGGCTTAACCACTGAGCAATACAGGATTAAGTTCAGAGAAACCAGAAAAGAGTCCTCACAAGACTGGGTAGACTTTGTTGACTATTCAGTGAAGGCCTTGGAGGGGTGGTTACATAGCAGTAAAGTTTCTGACTATGAAAGCCTGTACAATCTAATTCTGAGAGAGCATATTCTGAATAACTGTGTGGCTGACTTGTTACACCAATATCTAGTGGACTCAGATCTGACCTCTCCCCAAGAATTGGGAAAGAAGGCAGACAAATGGGTCAGAACAAGAGTGAACAGAAAAGTTCATACAGGGGGTGACAAGAATGGCAAGAAGAAGGATGGTAAGTCTTCTGACAAGGGTGGGGACAAACCTAAAAATGAGTCTTCATCAGGCCCACAAAAACACTCTGGTGGGGGTGGTGGGTCCAAATCCTCTTCTAATTAAGTAAAAAAGCCTTGGTGTTATTTATGTAAAGTAAAAGGCCATTGGACAACTGATGCCAGTTGTCCAAAGAAAAACACCAAACCTCCCACTACCACAACCCCTACTGCAACCTCTAGTACCCCTAGTAATAGCAGTGGTGGTGGGAGCAAACCTACTAATAGCCAATCCAAGGGAGTAGCTGGGCTCACTTTTGGTAATTTAGTTGGGGTTGGTCTTGTTAGGGAGACCACAGAGGCTGTCATAGTCTCTGAAGGTGCCATTGATTTGGCCACCTTGGTTGCTTGTCCCCTTAATATGGATAAGTACAAGCAACGTCCCCTAATAAATGGTGTTGAGGTTCAGGGACACAGGTGCCAGTGTTACCATGGTAATAGAGAAACTGGTACACCCTGAACAACACCTACTTGGTCACCAGTACCAAGTGACAGATGCTCATAACAACACTCTTAGCCACCCCATGGCTGTTGTGAATCTCAACTGGGGGGGGGGGGGAGGTTACTGGTCCAAAGAAAGTTGTGCTTGCCTCAGATTTACCTGTAGACTGTCTACTAGGGAACGATTTAGAGACATCAGCTTGGGCAGAAGTGGAGTTGGAGGCCCATGCAGCAATGCTGGGCATTCCTGGGCATATTTTTGCTTTAACCAGGGCTCAGGCCAAAAAGCAAAAAGGACAGGGTGAGTTGGATCCTGTAACAATGGACCAAGTGCTCCCTACAGCTAGGGCAAGGGTAAATCCCTACCCACTATCCCTCCCTCTACAGATGATTCAACTTCTGAGGAAGAAGAATTTCCCCCCTGTGCAGAAGCTTCACCAGAGGAGCTGGCAGCAGACACTGCTGAGCTTTTGGGTGGAGGGGGGCCTGCCAGGGAGGAGCCGAGTGTGGCACAGCAATCCTGTCCCACATTAGAGGGTCTCAGACAGCAAGCTGTCAAACAAGCAAATGGGGATGCCAGTGACTCATATTGAGTTTACTGGGAGGACAACCTCATGTACACAGAGGCAAGGGATCCGAAACCTGGAGCAGCCAGGAGATTGGTCATTCCCCTGCAGTACAAACAGTTCCTCCAAGCTCTGGCACATGACATTCCCTTGGCTGGACATTTGGGTCAGATTAAAACATGGGAAAGGCTTGTCCCCCTGTTTCACTGGCCTAGGATGTCAGAGGACACAAAGATTTTTGTAAGTCTTGCGTGACCTGTCGAGCCAGTGGCAAGACTGGTGGCACTCCAAAGGCTTCCCTTATCCTACTGCCTGTGGTTGGGGTTCCCCTTGAAAGGCTAGGGGTTGACATAGTTGGCCCCCTTGACACTCCTACTGCTTCAGGCAATAGGTTTATCTTGGTGGTAGTGGACCATGCCACAAGATATCCTGAAGCTATTCCTCTAATGACCACTACAGCACCTGCAGTGGCAAAAGCCCTCCTGGGAATCTTTTCCAGGGTGGGTTTTCCAAAAGAGGTTGTATCAGACAGGGGTAGCAACTTTATGTCTGCATACTTGAAGGCCATGTGGAAGGAATGTGGTGTAACATACAAATTCACCACACCTTATTATCCACAAACAAATGGACTGGTAGAGAGGTTTAATAAAACTCTCAAAGGAATGATAATGGGACTCCCTGAAAAACTCAGGAGGAGATGGGATGTCCTGTTACCTTGCCTTCTTTTTGATTACAGGGAGATACCCCAGAAAGGAGTGGGCTTCAGCCCCTTTGAACTCCTCTTTGGGCACCCTGTAAGAGGTCCCCTAACACTTGTGAAGGAGGGTTGGGAACAACCTTTAAAAGCTCCTAAGCAAGATATAGTGGACTATGTACTTGGCCTAAGATCCAGTATGGCGAAGTACATGAAAAAGGCCAGTAAAAACCTCCAGGCCAGCCAAGAGCTCCAAAAGCAATGGTATGACCAGAAGGCTTTCCGATTCAGTATCAACTAGGACAGAAGGTGTGGGTATTGGAGCCTGTGGCCCCAAGAGCACTCCAAGACAAATGGAGTGGACCCCATCTCATTGTTGAAAAGAAGGGCGAGGTCACTTGCTTGGTTGACCTGGGCACTGCCAGGAGTCCCCTAAGGGTGCTCCATGTCAACCGCCTAAAACCCTACTATGACAGGGCTGATCTCACCCTGCTCATGGCAACAGATGAGGGACAGGAAGAAGAGAGTGACCCTCTCCCTGATCTCTTCTCTTCCACAGAAGAGGATGCTCTAGTGGAAGGTGTAGTTTTGGCAGACTGTCTTACTGCTGAGCAGAAAGACAACTGCATAAATCTCCTAGGTCAGTTTTCTGAACTCTTTTCAACTGTGCAAGGCACCACATCTTGGTGTGAGCACACAATAGATACTGGAGACAGCATGCCTGTCAAAAGTAAAATCTATAGGCAGCCTGACCATGTCAGAGACTGCATAAAACAAGAAGTTCAGAAAATGCTTGAACTAGGAGTGGTTGAACATTCTGAAAGCCCATGGGCCTCTCCTGTGGTGCTTGTACCAAAGCCTCACTCAAAAGATGGAAAAAGGGAGATGAGGTTTTGTGTAGATTACAGCGGTCTCAACCCGGTAACAAAAACTGATGCTCAACCTATACCCAGGGCAGATGAGCTTATAGATACACTGGCATCTGAAAAGTATCTAAGCACCTTTGATTTAACTGCAGGGTATTGGCAGATCAAATTATCAGAGGATGCTAAAGCAAAAACTGCATTTTCGACTATTGGAGGGCACCACCAATTCACAGTAATGCCCTTTGGTTTGAAAAATGCACCTGCCACTTTTCAGAGGTTGGTGAATACAGTCCTGCAAGGGTTGGAGGTTCTAGTGCAGCATATCTGGACGATATAGCTGTCTTTAGCTCCACCTGGGATGATCACCTAGTTCACCTGTGGAAAGTTTTGGAGGCCCTGCAAAAGGCAGGCCTCACTATCAAGGCTTCAAAGTGCCAGATAGGGCAGGGGAAAGTTGGTTATCTGGGACACCTGGTAGGTGGAGAACAGATTGCACCACTTCAGGGGAAAATCCAGACAATCATGGATTGGGTTCCCCCGACAACTCAGACCCAGGTGAGAGCCTTCCTAGGCCTGACTGGGTATTACAGGAGATTCATTAAAAACTATGGCTCCATTGCAGCCCCACTTAATGATCTCACTAGTAAGAAGATGCCTAAAAAGGTATTGTGAACAGCTAGCTGTCAGAAAGCTTTTGAGGAGCTCAAACAGGCCATGTGCACTGCACCTGTCCTAAAAAGCCCATGTTACTCCAAGAAATTCATTGTTCAAACTGATGCATCTGAATTAGGGGTAGAGGCAGTCTTATCACAACTCAATTCTGAGGGCCAGGATCAACCTGTAGCTTTTATCAGCATGAGGTTGACCCCTATAGAAAAGCGTTGGTCTGCCATAGAGAGGGAGGCCTTTGCTGTGGTCTGGGCACTGAAGAAGTTGAGGCCATACCTGTTTGGCACTCACTTCATTGTTCAGACAGACCAAAAAAACTCTACTTTGGCTAAAACAAATGAAATGTGAAAACCCTAAATTGTTGAGGTGGTCCATATCTCTACAGGGAATGGACTATACAGTGGAACATAGACCTGGGAGTACCCACTCCAATGCAGATGGACTCTCCAGATATTTCCACTTAGACAATGAAGACTCATCAGGTCATGGCTAGTCTTATTGTCCTTCGTTTGGGGGAGGGTTGGGTAGGAAAGTACCATCTTGCCTGGCATGTTACCCCCATATTTCACTGTATATATGTTGTTTTAGTTGTAGGTGTCACTGGGACCCTGCCAGCCAGGGCCCCAGTGCTCATAAGTGTGCCCTGTATGTGTTCCCTGTGTGATGACTAACTGTCTCACTGAGGCTCTGCTAACCAGAACCTCAGTGGTTATGCTCTCTCTGCTTTCCAAATTGTCAATAACAAGCTAGTGACCAATTTCACCAATTCACATTGGCATACTGGAACACCCTTATAATTCCCTAGTATATGGTACTGAGGTACCCAGGGTATTGGGGTTCCAGGAGATCCCTATGGGCTGCAGCATTTCTTTTGCCACCCATAGGGAGATCTGATTCTTCTTACACAGGCCTGCCAGTGCAGCCTGAGTGAAATAACGTCCACGTTATTTCACAGCCATTTACCACTGCACTTAAGTAACTTATAGGTCACCTATATGTCTAACCTTCACCTGGTGAAGGTTGGGTGCAAAGTTACTTAGTGTGTGGGCACCCTGGCACTAGCCAAGGTGCCCCCACATTGTTCAGGGCAAATTCCCCGGACTTTGTGAGTGCGGGGACACCATTTCACGCGTGCACTATACATAGGTCACTACTCATGTATAGCGTCACAATGGTAACTCTGAACATGACCATGTAACATGTCTAAGATCATAGAATTGTCACCCCAATGCGAGACAATTCCATGATGTAGGAGGCTGGCCTGGCTTGTAGTGGGTACCAAGGGGTACTTACACTCTGTACCAGGTCCAGTTATCCCTTATTAGTGTAGAAGAGGTGTTTCTAGCAGCTTAGGCTGATAGAAGGTAGCTATAGCAGAGCAGCTTAGGCTGAACTAGGAGACATACAAAGCTCCTACTATACCACTGGTGTCATATGCACAATATCATAAGAAAACACAATACACAGATATACTAAAAATAAAGGTACTTTATTTTTATGCAATATGCCAAGAGTATCTCAGTGAGTACCCTCAGTATGAGGATGCCAAATATACACAAGATATATGTACACAATACCAAAAATATGCAGTAATAGCAAAAGGAAGTAATGCAAGCAATGTAAAGTTACAGTAGTTTGCAATAGGAGCACATTGGTATAGGGGCAACGCAAACCATATACTCCAAAAGTGGAATGCGAACCACGAACGGACCCCAAACCTATGTGAGCTTGTAGAGGGTCGCTGGGACTGTAAGAAAACAGTGAGGGTTAGAAAAATAGCCCACCCCAAGACCCTGAAAAGTAGGTGTAAAGTGCACCTATATTCCCCAGAAAGCACAGAAGTCGTGATAGGGGAATTCTGCAAGGAAGACCAACACCAGCAAAGCAACCAAAGTGGATTTCCGGATGAGAGTACCTGTGGAACAAGGGGACCAAGTCCAAGAGTCGCGACAAAGTCGAGATTGGGCAGATGCCCAGGAAATGCCAGCTGAGGGTGCAAAGAAGCTGCCACCAGATGGTAGAAGATGTGGAGTCTGCAAGAACGAAGAGGACTATGAACTTCCCCTTTGGAGGATGGATGTCCCACGTCGTGAAGAAGCTTGCAGAGGTGTTCCCACGCAGAAAGACCGCAAACAAGCCTTGCTAGCTGCAAGGGTCGCAGTTAGGGTTTTTGGATGCTGCTGAGGCCCAGGAGGGACCAGGATGTTGCCACTTGGATGAGGAGACAGAGGGGGCTCCCAGCAAGTCAGGGAGCCCTCACAGAAGCATGCAGCACCCGCATAAGTACCGGAACAGGCACTTGGAAGAGGAGTGAACCGGAGCTCACCCGAAGACACAAAAGGGAGTCCTATGACGCCGGAAGACAACTCAGGAGGTTGTGCACAGCAGGTTAGAGTGTCGGGGACCCAGGCTTGGCTGTGCACGAAGGAAATCCTGGAAGAGTGCACAGGAGCCGGAGCAGCTGCAAATCATGCGGTACCCAGCAATGCAGTCTAGCGTGGGGAGGCAAGGACTTACCTCCACCAAACTTGGACTGAAGAGTCACTGGACTGTGGGAGTCACTTGGACAGAGTTGCTGAGTTCCAGGGACCACGCTCGTCGTGCTGAGAGGGGACCCAGAGGACCGGTGATGCAGTCTTTTGTTGCCTGCAGTTGCAGGGGGAGGATTCCGTCGTCCCACGGGAGATTTCTTCAGAGCTCCTGGTGCAAGAAGGAGGCAGGCTACCCCCAGAGCATGCACCATCAGGAAACAGGCGAGAAAGCGGCAGGATCAGCGATACAAGGTTGCAGTAGTCGTCTTTGCTACTTTGTTGCGGTTTTGCAGGCGTCCTGAGCAGTCAGCGGTCGATCCTTTGGCAGAAGGTGAAGAGAGAGATGCAGAGGAACTCTGATGAGCTCTTGCATTCGTCATCTAAAGAATTCCCCAAAGCAGAGACCCTAAATAGCCAGAAAAGGAGATTTGGCTACCTAGGAAGGAGGATAGGCTAGTAACACAGGTAAGAGCCTATCAGAAGGAGTCTCTGACGTCACCTGCTGGCACTGGCCACTCAGAGCAGTCCAGTGTGCCAACAGCACCTCTGTTTCCAAGATGGCAGAGGTCTGGAGCACACTGGAGGAGCTCTGGGCACCTCCCCTGGGAGGTGCAGGTCAGGGGAGTGGTCACTCCCCTTTCATTTGTCCAGTTTTGCGCCAGAGCAGGGCTGGGGGATCCCTGAACCGGTGTAGACTGGCTTATGCAGAGATGGGCACCATCTGTGCCCATCAAAGCATTTCCAGAGGCTGGGGGAGGCTGGGGGAGGCTACTCCTCCCCAGCCCTGACACCTTTTTCCAAAGGGAGAGGGTGTAACACCCTCTCTCTGAGGAAGTCCTTTGTTCTGTCTTCCTGGGCCAAGCCTGGCTGGACCCCAGGAGGGCAGAAACCTGTCTGAGGGGTTGGCAGCAGCTGCAGTGAAACCCCGGGAAAGGCAGTTTGGCAGTACCCGGTCTGTGCTAGAGACTCGGGGGATCATGGAATTATCTGGCATTGGGGTCACAATTCCATGATCTTAGACATGTTACATGGCCATGTTCAGAGTTACCATTGTGACGCTATACATAGGTAGTGCCCTATGTATAGTGCGCGCGTGTAATGGTGTCCCCACACTCACAAAGTCCGGGGAATTTGCCCTGAACAATGTGGGGGCACCTTGGCTAGTGCCAGGGTGCCCACACACTAAGTTCAGGGCCAATTCCCCGGACTTTGTGAGTGCGGGGACACCATTACACGCGTGCACTACATATAGGTCACTACCTATATGTAGCTTCACAATGGTAACTCCGAATATGGCCATGTAACATGTCTATGATCATGGTATTGCCCCCTCTATACCATCCTGGCATAGTTGGCACAATCCCATGATCCCAGTGGTCTGTAGCACAGACCCTGGTACTGCCAAACTGCCTTTCCTGGGGTTTCACTGCAGCTGCTGCTCCCAACCACTCAGACAGGCATCTGCCCTTCTGGGGTCCAGCCAGGCCTGGCCCAGGATGGCAGAACAAAGGACTTCCTCTGAGAGAGGGTGTTACACCCTCTCCCTTTGGAAAATGGTGTGAATGCAGGGGAGGAGTAGCCTCCCCCAGCCTCTGGAAATGCTTTCATGGGCACACATGGTGCCCATTTCTGCATAAGCCAGTCTACACCGGTTCAGGGACCCCTTAGCCCTGCTCTGGCGTGAAACTGGACAAAGGAAAGGGGAGTGACCACTCCCCTGACCTGCACCTCCCCTGGGAGGTGTCCAGAGCTCCTCCAGTGTGCTCCAGACCTCTGCAAACTTGGAAACAGAGGTGCTGCTGGCACACTGGACTGCTCTGAGTGGCCAGTGCCATCAGGTGACGTCAGAGACTCCTTCTGATAGGCTCCTTCAGGTGTTGCTAGCCTATCCTCTCTCCTAGGTAGCCAAACCCTCTTTTCTGGCTATTTAGGGTCTCTGTCTCTGGGGATTCCTTAGATAACGAATGCAAGAGCTCATCCGAGTTCCTCTGCATCTCTCTCTTCACCTTCTGCCAAGGAATCGACTGCTGACCGCGCTGGAAGCCTGCAAAACTGCAACATAGTAGCAAAGACGACTACTGCAACTCTGTAACGCTGATCCTGCCGCCTTCTCGGCTGTTTTCCTGGTGGTGCATGCTGTGGGGGTAGTCTGCCTCCTCTCTGCACTAGAAGCTCTGAAGAAATCTCCCGTGGGTCGACGGAATCGTCCCCCTGCAACCGCAGGCACCAAAGAACTGCATCACCGGTACCTTGGGTCTCCTCTCAGCACGACGAGCGAGGTCCCTTGAATCCAGCAACTCTGTCCAAGTGACTCCCACAGTCCAGTGACTCTTCAGTCCAAGTTTGGTGGAGGTAAGTCTTTGCCTCCCCACGCCAGAATGCATTGCTGGAAACCGCGACTTTTGCAGCTACTCCGGCCTCCGTGCACTTCCGGCGGAAATCCTTTGTGCACAGTCCAGCCTGGGTCCACGGCACTCTAACCTGCATTGCACGACCTCCTAAGTTGTTCTCCGGCGACGTGGGACTCCTTTGTGCGACTTCGGGTGAGCACCGTTTCATGCATCCTTGTAGTGCCTGTTTCTGGCACTTCTGCAGCTGCTGCCTGCTGCTGAGAGGGCTCCTTGTCTTGCTCGACACCCCCTCTGTCCCCTAACGCAATTGGCGACATCCTGGTCCCTCCTGGGCCACAGCAGCATCCAAAAACACTAACCGCACGATTTGCAGCTAGCAAGGCTTGTTGGCGGTCTTTCGGCGGGAAAACACTTCTGCACGACTCTCCACGGCGGGAGGGATCCGTCCTCCAAAGGGGAAGTCTCTAGCCCTTGTCGTTCTTGCAGAAACCTACGCTTCTACTGTCCAGTAGCAGCATCTTTGCACCCACAGCTGGCATTTCCTGGGCATCTGCCCATCTCCGACTTGCTTGTGACTTTTGGACTTGGTCCCCTTGTTCCACAGGTACCCTCGACTGGAAATCCATTGTTGTTGCATTGTTGGTTTGTGTCTTTCCTGCAGAATTCCCCTATCACGACTTCTATGTCCTTTGGGGAACTTTAGTGCACTTTGCACTCACTTTTCGGGTTCTTGGGGTGGGCTATTTTTCTAACCCTTACTATTTTCTAATAGTCCCAGCGACCCTCTACAAGGTCACATAGGTTTGGGGTCCATTCGTGGTTCGCATTCCACTTTTGGAGTATATGGTTTGTGTTGCCCCTATCCCTATGTGTCTCCATTGCATCCTATTGTAACTATACATTGTTTGCACTGTTTTCTAATACTATTACTGCATATTTTGGTATTGTGTACATATATCTTGTGTATATTTGCTATCCTCATACTGAGGGTACTCACTGAGATACTTTTGGCATATTGTCATAAAAATAAAGTACCTTTATTTTTAGTATATCTGTGTATTGTGTTTTCTTATGATATTGTGCATATGACACTAAGTGGTACTGTAGGAGCTTCACTCGTCTCCTAGTTCAGCCTAAGCTGCTCTGCTAAGCTACCATTATCTATCAGCCTATGCTGCTAGACACCCTATACACTAATAAGGGATAACTGGGCCTGGTGCAAGGTGCAAGTACCCCTTGGTACTCACTACAAGCCAGTCCAGCCTCCTACAGCTCCTGCCCCCCCCTGGACACTTTCGTGACTCTTGGACTTGGTCCCCTTCCTTTACAGGTCCTCAGGTCCAGGAATCCGTCTTCAGTGTTTTGCAGTCAGTTGTTGTCTTTGCAGAATCTCCTATCACGACTTTAGTGTGTTTCTGGGGAAGTAGGGTAACTTTACTCCTACTTTTCAGGGTCTTGGGGTGGGGTATCTTGGACACCCTTAGTGTGTTCTTACACTCCCAGTGACCCTCTACACACTACATCAGGCCTGGGGTCCCTAAGTGGTTCACATTCCACTTTCTTAGTACATGGTTTGTGTTGCCCCTAGGCCTACTGCATCCTCTTGTATTCTACAGTGTTTGCACTACTTTTCTGTTTACTTACCGGATTTTGGTTTGTGTGTATATTTTGTGTATTTTACTTACCTCCTAAGAGAGTATATCCTCGGAGATATTTTTGGCACATTGTCACTAAAATAAAGTACCAGGCCAGTCTCCTACACAACACACACCCCAAAACATCACCCTACACACCCTCACCAACACTACTTACACAACACCCATGGCACCACAACGACACCCCAGATTCTCTCAGGAGGAGCTAAGGGTCATGGTGGAGGAAATCATCCGGGTAGAGCCACAGCTATTTGGAGCACAGGTGCAGCAGATATCCATTGCTAGGAAGATTGAGCTATGGCGGAGGATCGTGGACAGGGTCAACGCCGTGGGACAGCACCCCAGAACAAGGGATGACATCAGGAAGAGGTGGAACAACCTACGGGGGAAGGTACGTTCCATTGCAGCAAGACACCAGCTCGCTATACAGAGGACTGGCGGTGGACCCCCACCTCCTCCCCCACAACTAACAACATGGGAGGAGGAAGTCTTGGCAATCATGCATCCTGAGGGCCTGGCAGGAGTTGGAGGAGGACTGGACTCTGGTAAGTCAACTCTTTACTACTTTCACCCCCTACCTTCATGCCATCACATACCCCTACCCTCACCCTCACTCCCATCACTCCACCGCTTCCCACACACCCCACCATCACATCTCACTCATCCCAATGCCAAGCCCTGCATGCCATACCAATGCATGGACGCCACTCACAGACCTGCATGGACACCTATCACTAAAGCATGCACACTAGAGAGAATCAGCTATCCCACCACATACAACTCACACACGTTAGAGCAGCCAGGGCACATACAACCAAAGAGGGCAAGCCACCCATGCATAATATGTCACAGACAGAAACAATAACATTGCATTTACATCCCCACAGGTATCCCAGCCAATGTCAGCGGAGAAGAGGTGCCAGCAATTTCCAGTCCCCACACAGATGAGGCCCACAGTGATGACAGCAGCTCTGGTCGTCTGGATCTGGATGACCAACCTGGCCCCTCAGGGACCTCCGGACAGTCGATTACCCAGGCACAGTCACACATCATCACAGAGCCTCCCCCCTCAGGAAACACCACCACAGCACCCACCCAGCATCCCCATGCCTCTGTCCCCAGGACACGTCAATCAGCAGTGTGTCCACCACTGCAGGGACCCCAGGGCACACCTCGCCCCCAGGACAATCAGGGACCTAGGGTCAGTGTCACATGGTTCAGGGGACAGAGGCACAGGACAACTGGGAAACTGGGAAGAGTGCTGTGCGCCAGGGGGAGGACAGGCCCAGGGAACCGACTCTCCAAGAGGCACTCACCGAGATCCTGGGAGCATACCAACATTCCCAGGATACGCTGGGCCACATCCTGGACAACGTGCAGGAGAACAGGCGGCTGCAGGAGGGACAGTACCAGGGGATCAGGGAGGAATTGAAGGCCATCAACACCACCTTGGTCTCCATTGCAGGTGTGCTGGCAGACATGGCCAACATTATGAGGGAGCCAGTCTTACAACAGCGGGCCCCTGCCACTAGCCAGTCAACTGAACTGCCCTCCACCTCTGCTGCCGCTAGTGGACAGGAGGACCTGCCAGAGGACCAACAGGCCACCAACACCCCTCTCCCTGCAGAAGGAGAACCACACCGCAAACGTTCCCTGCGATCCAGGCAGAAGCCAGAGACTATTGCCAAGACCCCTGCCAGGAAATAAGACTCTCCTGATTGTCACCCTTGTGTCCCACTCTGTCACCCTGTCCACCTTGAACTTCCATTGCTCCTCTTCCTATGCCCCCTTGAACAATGCACCTTTGCTACAAATAGACTCGAACAATACCCTGGACTTTCCTCCATCATCACCCCAGCCCTTTGCAATTCCCCCTTTTCTTCTTAGCATTGCAATAAACACACTTTGAAAAAATACAAGTATGGAGTATGTGAAATTATTTAAGTATGTATTCTTTTAACAAGGTTTAAACATTGAAAATCAACTGTACAGTAATGTGCACATAGGATAGACCTGTAGTTAGCTGCAGTGAACACACCAGGAGCGATAGTGGGGCACCAACATCTGCAAAACGATTTGCCAAAGGGTACAGTGAGTGGACATAGAAGTGGGAAATCACAGCCTGCCAGTGACAATGTGAAACAAAAAAATGACAATGAAATGTGAAGTTACACTGTCTTACCTGTGTGTCATTGGAAGTATTGTCCAATCACTGCAGTTCTGTTGTCCTCATCCTCATCATCTGCCTCCTCATCATCACTGTCCACAGGGTCCACTGCTGCCACACGGCCATCTCCATCCTCCTCCTTCTGCAGAAAAGGCACATGGTGTCTCAAGGCAAGGTTATGCAACCTGCAACATGCCACGATTCTCTGGCAGACCTTCTTGGGTGAGTAGCACAGGGATCCTGTTAGATGGAGGCACCAAAATATGGCCTTCAGGAGGCCAAAGGTATGTTCAGTTATCCTTCTTGTTCGCCAATGTGCCTCATTGTAATGTTTCTCTGCCCTTGTCCTGGGATTCCTCACAGGGGTCAGTAGCCATGATAGGTTGGGGTAACCAGAGTCACCTGCAAATATTGAGGGACAACATTTAGCCACACACTATCCCTTATGGCCCACACCATACCCATACACCAACATCCACTGGGTGGGAACCAGGGCTCACCTATTAGCCACACCCGGTGCCTCTGTAGTTGGCCCATCACATTTGGAATGCTGCTATTCTTCAGGATAAAGGCATCATGCACAGACCCAGGATACTTAGCATTGACGTGGGAGATGTACTGGTCCGCCAGGCACACCATCTGAACATCCATCATCCATTAGGTGAAAACTCTTTTGATTTCTGAACACCTGTTCGTTTTGTAGGGGGGACGACAAATGCAATATGTGTTCCATCAATCGCCCCAATGATGTTGGGGATATGTCCCATTGCACAGAAGTCAGCCAAATCCTCCACCTGGGGGAAAACAATGTAGCTGCACATGTGTTTAATCAGGGCAGACAACACTCTGATCAGCACTATTGAGAACACTGGCTGTGACATTCCTGCTGCCAAGACCACTGTCACTTTGATAGAACCAGTTGCCAAGAAATGGAGCACAGATAGGACTTCCACAAGAGGGGGGATCCCAGTGGGGTGACAGATAGCAGATATCAGGTCAGGCTCCAGTTGGGCACACTGCTCCATATTTGTGGCCCCGTCAAGTCTGTAGGTGAGGATGATGTGCGTGTCCTCCATTGTTGCCAAGTCTACCAGGGGTCTGTATACAGGGGTATGTCTCCATCTCCTATTCATCTGCAGCGGTAGCAATCTATGGGGCAAAAGAGTGAGGAGCCGTCATAAACTGTACATTGTAGCCACAACAGTACAATGCATGATGTTAATCTGAAATGTATAAGTGGCATTTGTCCTGTATGTACAATTGTGAACTGTGACGCAGTTATAATCCAGAGCCTGCCCCCTCCATGAAATGGCATCCGCCTGTCATGTGTGGAGGGACAGGTGGAAGTGAGGTAATTCCGCTGACGTTGTGCGCCGTTGCGGGAGGCGGTCGGAAACCGCCGTGCATCGCCTCATTGGATAATATTGGGCACTGTGCGGTACAGTGGCCAATTGTGGTGTACGCCGGCAGTGACGGTATGCACCGCCGCAAACGTCACTGCCATTTTCTATCTGTTCATTCACTTACTACCTGACCTTCAATAGGAGAGGACCTACACTGCATGTGCTGCTGTGAACTGTGTCTGGAACCTACCATGGCCCGTGTGACTGGGAAAAGGGCCCCTGCCTTCACCTTGGCGGAGTTGGAGCGACTAGTGGATGGGGTCCTACCCCTATACGGACTGCTGTATGGGCCTCCAGCCCAACAGTTTAGTACACTGTGAGCACAATGCATGGGGCATGAATGCATGGAGTGGTGTGTGTGAAGGCCTCGTGTGGGGGGGTTCGGTGGATGTCCCCTGGGTGGCGTGCAGCTTGTGTGCTGGGCCATGTCTGTGCAAATGGGGATGGGAAGGGGTATGGTGGGCCATGAGTGTAACAGGCAGGACGGTCTGGCTAATACCTTTCCCTGTGTGTATCTCTCTGAAGGTCAGCGCCCATCAAAAGAAGGGTATATGGCGTGCCATCGCCAAGGACGTGTGGACCCTGGGGGTCTATGGCAGGCGGAGCACCCACTGTCGGAAACGGTGGGAGGACCTGAGATGCTGGGCACGTAAGACGGTGGAGGCCCAGCTGGGGATGGCTTCCCAAAGAGGAATGGGTGCCCGTCGAACCTTGACCCCCCTTGATGGCCCGCATACTGGCAGTGGCCTATCCAGAGCTGGATGGGCACTTGAGGGCATCACAGCAGCCACAAGGGGGTGAGTATAGTGCCCATCATTAGTACTTACGCATGGTGGGGTAGTATACGGGTGGTGGATGTGTGTCTATGGGTGCCCCTAGGCCAGGCCTGACATTGCAGAGTAGGTCCCATGTTGGGCAGGGTTCTGATGTGATATTCCTCCTACCTAGCTTGTAGGCATCCACTACTGGGCAGGGCTGTGTGGGTCCCAGGTATGCTGCAGTTGGCAGTATGTGTCCCTCCCCATGCACTGGTGACTAGCATTGTTACTGGTAGTGCATTGCATAGTGTGTAGACCTGTTCCCTGTGTGTGAGGGTGCTGTGTACGCCAACGATGGTGTTGATGCAGCCATTGATCAAGTGTATCCTTTGTCTCTCCCCCCTTGTTGGTTTGTCATCCTGTCCTTATATGCATTAGCATCATCTGGCGGAAGAGCAGAGGCACAGGCGATGGAGGGAGCTGCATCCCACAGAACCCAGGAGGCAGAGTCCACCGACACAGAAGGCTGGTGGAATTCCGGCTACCGTCATGGCGGCGGACGGCAGTAAGGTGGCGCTACTGCCAGCAGCCGCGCCAGCAAAACACCGCCTACCGTATCATTTTCCATGATACGGCCTGGTGGTGCTTTGCTGGCGGACGTTGCTGCTGGCAGCAGCGGCGCATCCTGTCTCCTGCCGGAGGGACCCCTGCAAGCAGGTAAGTCGAGCTCTCCGACAGGAGAGGGGTGTAGGGGGTGTTGTTTGCATGTGTGGGGGTGTGTGTGAATGTGTGCATGCGTGTGTAATGCGTGTGTGTATGAATAGGTGTGAGTGTACGTGTATGTTGTGTCGTGTGAGTGTGCCTGGATGTATGTACGTGAGTGTTGCTGTGAGTGTGTGTGAATGTAGGAATGCGTGGGTGAATGTGTGTATGCATGTGTGTGGATGTATGTGCTTGAATGTGTGGATATCTGCGGGGGGTCGGGGGAGGGAGGGGAAGAGTGGGAGAGGACTCTGGGGAGGGAGAGAGGGCGGGGGAGACTCCTATCAGTGCCAGGGAAGGAATTCCCTGGCACTGATAGTGCCTACCACCATGGTTTCCGTGGCGGTACAGAAACCACGGAAACCACGGCGGTGGGCGGGTTCGTAATGCCATGGGCAGCCTAGTGACGGCTGCCGGGCTAGAGACTGAGGTCTACAGCCCGGCAGTCGTTACCGCCGTGGCGGTCGGAGTGTTGACTTGGCGGTTTGACTTTGGCCAAACTGCCAATGTCATAATAGTAGAGGTAGGTACCGCCAGCCTATTGGCGGTAATACCTCCACTATTCCACCGACTGTCGGGGTCGTAATGACCCCCCATGTGTATCAGTGGATAACCTAGGAGAATAGCTCCTGGAAGACACACTAGGGCCCTCATTCTGACCTTGGCGGGCGGCGGAGGCCGACCGCCAAAGTCCCGCCGTCAGGTTACCGTTCCGCGGTCGAAAGACCGCGGCGGTAATTCTGACTTTCCCGCTGGGCTGGCGGGCGGTCGCCTTCAGACCGCCAGCCAGCCCAGCGGGAAAGAGGCTTCCACGATGAAGCCGGCTCGGAATCGAGCCGGCGGAGTGGAAGCTGTGCGACGGGTGCAGTTGCACCCGTCGCGTATTTCACTGTCTGCGCAGCAGACAGTGAAATACATTTAGGGGCCCTCTTACGGGGGCCCCTGCAATGCCCATGCCAGTGGCATGGGCACTGCAGGGGCCCCCAGGGGCCCCGCGACCCCCCCTACCGCCATCCGGATCTCGGCGGTCCGACCGCCGGGATCTGGATGGCGGTAGGGGGGGTCGGAATCCCCGCGGCGGTGCAGCAAGCTGCGCCGCCGCGGAGGATTCAATGGGGCCGCGGTACACTGGCGGGACCCCGCCAGTGGTGCCGGTCCGACCGCGGCTTTACCGCCGCGGTCGGAATCCCCATTGGAGCACCGCCGGCCTGTCGGCGGTGCTCCCGCGGTCCTCCGCCCTGGCGGTCAAAGACCGCCAGGGTCAGAATGACCACCTAGGTGTTTTAGCCGATAACCTAGGAGAATAGCTCCTGGATGACGTAGGTGTATGATAGTGGATAACCTCGGAAATACTTCCTGGAAGGGACAGTTAGCGTCCATTAGGTATCCCCGTTAGGTCCGGAGGGTGAGAGTAGAGAGTGGAGTGAATCAGGTAATGTGTAAAGTCTGACAGGAGGCAAAGGGACGAGCAAGTGGTCGGTGTCCATTGACTTTACCCGGAGAACAGTCAGACCTTTTGTTGAAAACTTGAAAAGTGTAATAATAATGACTAAAATATGTGATGTTAACAATGTGTAATAAGGATGATAAAAATAATGTGATGTTTCATAATCATAGTGGCAAATTGTAGAGAAAAGGCAAGGATTCTCGCCCGAGGTTATAATATCTGAAATAAGTGAGGAAGAGAGAGTGCAAGATCTTTGTCATATTTTTGATATCCTGATAGAAAAACTTGAAGTGTCCGGGAAGTGGGGAAACGTCAGTGCAAATAAAACTGGAGAGTTAAAATTAGATGAGATCAAGATTAGTGGAGATAAATAAAAAACCCTCATGAGTGAGATTGATAATTCCCTGTGGCAAGAAGTAGACACCCTCGATCTAGTTTCAACATTTCAATGGGCCTACGGCCAACCCCCATGTCTGTGTGACACTCCTCGGTTTCACATAATAACGCAGGAAATTATTGTGTTAGAAGCCCTCCTAGATGCATTTTTCACAGATTTATATGAGTCTGGGGTTTTAAGTGAAGAAAGGGACGTTATGTCCCCAAGTGCCACTGTTGATAATTCTCATTCATAATTTAACCTATATTGCGTTATGTAACAATCTATTTCGTCCCCTATAAATGCTCCCACACTTGACATTGAGATAGAAGAAGTGCTATAGGTTAGCGAGATTGACAAAAGAACACATACAGGGGAAAGAAAGGACATAAGGAGTGGGTGGTAATAAAGAGTATACAGACATATAGGAAGCGTATGTCCTGGGGAAAATCATGGATGCTCCCCTGGAACATATGATAAAAACATTTTCGTCTGACAAGAAGAAAATACAGAAATATTGTAAGCAATGGTATAGAGATACCAAAGACCATGCTCAGCCATGGCCTAAGGAAGGGATATTTGATGAGGACATAGTTGAACATACATTGACTTACATTAAATCTAAATATCAGAAGCAAAATATCCACGGAAGGGGCTCCAGAGGGACCCCCACCGTATGGTCTCAACCCTATTTGGCCAGCGGCCGGATATCAAGATTCAGTACGGGTCGAATTAGAGAAAGGTGAGACAGAGGTGAAGGAGGCAGAGAGAACGCCTAGCCTAGTCCTGACAGCTCCTCGGGAGAGCATGAACAGAGACGCAAGGGAGGAGCAATACCTAGGGTGCACCGCCTTGGAGAACGGGCAGACAGATTTGAGAATGTTGACCCTCTTCGAAGGCAATGGACTACAGGGCAGATTAGGAGATACATCTGCGAATACATTGAGCTAGGCAGCAGGAGAGTGGATGTTGGAGGAAAGAGAGAAGGAAGAAGATGTAGAAAGGTCACAATAAGATAGATATTTAGAAGAAACAAGAAGGGAAACAGGAGCTGAGGCAGCAGTTGAGGATTGGGATGATGAGTCTGATACGAATAAGGGCACAGCAGGAAGAGACAGAAGCCTGTATAACGTTTGATCCCGTCCTATACGAAGGTTACAATTAATAGCGCGAGACTCAGGAGAAATAAAGAGAAAGTAAATTCTAAAAACAACCAAATTTAGGGTGTCACCTATTGAGACGATAGAACAAGAGGAGGGCAGATATTTTTGCCAACCCTTTTCAGATGAAATAGCAGAATGGACTGAAAAAGAGGGGAGAAAACCATGGCTCGACAGGGGTCTTTCCAACCCTATGATTTAGCTATAGCAGGAACCTGTATACAACAGGGACAGGATGCCCCGGGTTGGGATTATCCATACATGCAAGAGTGTCTTGCAGTTTGGGAGATGTACGCCGAAGACAAACCGACTGAAGTGATACGCAGTAACAGGCCAGACCCAAGGTTAAGTTGTAGGTTAACAGGCTCCCTGCCTATCACTCAACTGCCTCTCATTTTTAAGGGAGGACAGGCACCAACATACATACCTTGGCCACAGATGGACAAAGAAAATTTAAAGAGAGCACTGCCCCCACTGTCTGAAGGTGCAGGAAAATGGATAGGAAGTTTTGAAAAACATACTGCTGGAGTGAACCTTGCTCTGGGCGATGTCAAGAGTTTGTTGAGTTCTCTGGCAGGAGATGAGGTAAATACTATATTTACGAGAGCAGGACTTTCTCAAGTTAAGTTTACAAATACAGTGTGATGGAGTTTCCTTTAATAATGTCCGCCAGCATGTTTGGGATGCGCTGCGGTGGACATATCCAGATAGGCCAGATATTGGAGCTCTCATGGCAGAAAGTATTAGGCCATCAGAGGACATTGCAGAGTTTATTACGAGAATGAAAGAACGATGGATACAGGAGGTAGGATGTAATTGGGAGAATACGGGAGGAAATGCACTTTTATTTTATAATGTGCTAAAGAGAGGCCTTCCCACTGAGATACAAGTAAATCTAGATGGAGTAGTGTGAATTGAGGCTAAACCATGGCCAGAAATACAGGCTCACATAATACATTATTTTAAATGTAAACAAGAGAACGATAATGAGAGAACAGAGCAGGCAGAGAGAGCTACTGCTAAGTTAGTGCAACAGAAACTTTAGAAACCAAGTACAGAAGGAGCACTTGTGACAGCACCATCAGCAACTGTCACAACGCCAGTGCAAGGGCAAGTACCAGTAGGACAAGTAGTGAGTGAAACAGTGAGAAGACAAGGAGGTCCAGCAGGTGAACAAGGAGCAATGCAGGGGAGAAGGCAAGGAGGGTACCGAGGGGGGTCAGCCATGTTATTTTTGCAGCAGGTCGGGTCATTTTGTAAGGGAATGCAGAATTAAAAGGATGGATGAATGTATGCAGGTGTGGGCCACCTCGCAAAGACAAGTAGCGAGGCTGCCGCAGATGCAATGGAGACCAAAACAATATACAAGACAAGAGTGCCCCCATACCCTTCAAGCTCAGTGTATGACACCTCAGGGGCCACTGCAGCAACATGTGCCCCAGGGTGGCAGTAACACCATAGGTGGACAAGCGCCAGGGCAGGTAGGAGGAGTAGTGGTGCAAGGAGGTAACCCCTTTTGCGCACCAACCCAAGTATCTAGTGGAGCACTGACACCTAATTATGTCCAATTACAAAGCCCACAGGTAACAACTATGTGTCCAATACTATCTGTAACCCACAGATCAGAGGAGGCACTCACTGTGACGGTAGCCATAGAAGGTCGCCCCTATCCGTTTTAAATTGACACTGGGGCCACCAATTCTTGTATAAATAAAGGAACATTACCACTGTCGTGCAACTCAATGGACACACAAGGGTTCCTTTTACTAATTCTGTAAATATGACTGTGGGTGATGCACAAATTGATGGGCCATTGCTATATTCCCCTGAGTCACCTGTTAACCTTTTGGGAAGAGATCTAATGCGCAAATTGAATATGACCATCTTGTTTTTGGAAGATGGATCGATGGTGTGTTAGACACCTGGTGTCACGCCAGGTAGGATATTATCTCTCATAGCATGTGAAGAATCTAGACAGCAGGTCAGAGCTGTACCAGTGAACACAGAGGCTTTTTTGAGGGGCATATACGCTCTGATAGCGCAAACACCAGCACTGCAGGGGAAAACAGTGCATTATTAAAAGAATTAGTATTTAGACCATGCGAACCCATTGACCCAATGACAGAATGAGAAATGGTACTGGACATATCAGTTCTTGAACTAAGGCCAACATATGCAGTGCTCGTTGCATTTGACAAAGGACAGGGAATGGGCATCAATAGTGTTCACAGATCCCGGGGTCAAATTAAAAGATATTTCAGATGAGGAATTGTTCAGTGAACAACCTTCAGTTGGAACAGTTGTGTTTGAAATGGACATTTCTCTCATAATGCAGGTGCAGTACAGGACAGTGTCAAAACATGTGCTGGAGGCAACAATAAAAGAAAGAGATTTGGCTAAGGTACCGGAAGTGTTATGGACAAAGGGACCCCATGATGTGGGATTGATTAAAGGAACTGAGCCTGTTAAAATTACATTGAAACCTGGAGCCATTTTCCCAGGATACGTCAGTACCCTCTGTCCAAAGAAGCTGAGGAAGGTATTCTACCTACAATTCAGGCGTTCCTTGAGCAAGGAGTGATATATGAAAGATCGACACATGTAATACGCAGATTTTCCCGATAAGAGAAGCTAAAGGGGGAACTTGGAGAATGATTCAGGATTTACGCTCTCTGATATTGTGATTCCAGAGTTCCCTGTAGTACCCGATCATTCAGTTACATTGACAAATATTCCTAAAGATGCCACTTCCTTCTCTGTAATCAATTTGAAAAATGCGTTTTTCAGTATTCCGTTGCATATCGATAGCGAATATTTGACCGGATTTACATTTAAAGATACACAATATTGCCGTAGTAGGCTTCTTCAAGGTTTTTGCGAGTCCCCAAGTATTTTTAATCAGACATTTAAAAAGGACTTAGCGAACATTCAATGTGAAAGTGCGTTTTTACAATATGTGAATGACATTTTGGTTTGTAGTGCCACTGAAGATATATGTAGAGACGATACCATTAGCCTCCTCTGCACGCTTGCAGACAAAGGATACAAAGTGGATAAAAATAAGTCGCAGTACGTGCAGAAAGAGGTTCATTATTTGGGACAATTGATGTCTAAAAATGGGAGGAAGGTGATACCTGACAGAATGGAAAGCATAAAGAATATGCCCAAGCCCACCACTACCAAACAGATGCAGCAGTTTTTAGTACTCTGTAATTATGTGAGGCAGTGGGTGTTTGATTATGCTACGTTGACAGCACTGCTTCTCACTTCATTAAAGGAGTCCCATGCGACTGCAAATAAAATACATTAGACAGATGAAGGAGAGACAGCATTCCTGGAGCTAAAGAAAGCGATTATGAATACTCCAGTGTTAGATACACCCGACTACAAGAAACAATTCTACCTCTTTTGTCATTGTAATGGAATGACTATGACTGCAGTACTGACTCAGAAAGCATCTATGGGGCATAAGCCAATTGCCTACTACAGTGGGCTGCTAGATCCTATCATGAAAGGTCCCTATCCATGTGAGCAAGCCCTAACTACAGCAGCATTTGCAGTTCTGAAGAGCACTACGATCGTGATGGGATCACCTTTAACACTGTATGTGGAGCACGCGGTATTCGCTATTTTGCAAAGAGGCAAAAGCACTCTCACAACTCAGAGAGTATCTTGGTATGAATTAATACTTTCATTACCATCCTTGCAGGTGGTTAGATGCCAAACAGTTAATCCAGCGACATTCTTTGCGCATCCAGTTACTGAAGACGAACAAGTACATGACTGTGCTAATTATGTGCCAGAAGAAGACAGTAAGGTGGGAGAAGATCCCATCCCGGGGAGCGTGCTGCTCTTTGTGGATGGATCCTCTTTCATAGACCAGGAAACAGGGATTAGACATTCAGGAGCAGCAGTTGTAAAAGCCGAACAGCAAGGGTTGTCAGACACATTGCAGATAGTGAGTCAAGTACCACTACCCTCTCATTTTTCAGCGCAAGCTGTGGAATTAGTGGCTGTTATTGAAGTGTTGCAACATGCTGAGGAGTTAGAAGTTACGATTTATTTGGATTCAGCATATGTTACTACTACTGTGCATTCGAGCATCCATAGGTGGGAGAGGAGAGGATTTTTTAAATCTGATGGGTCTCCATTGATGCACAAAGATATATTGGCAAAACTGATACATGCTTTAACCTTACCATCTAAGGTGGCGGTAATAAAATGTGCGGCACATACAAACAAGCAAGACCTCGTCTCCAGGGGTAATGCTTTGGCAGACTGGGCAGCAAGGAGGCAGCTAAAACATCTCCAAATTATAGTGAATCAGAAGAGAACACATTGGAAATGATAAGCAGACAACAGAATGATACTGAATTACCACCCTCGTATATTGACACAGCACAATTACAGTTACGTGAGTTGCAGGAACAGGCCCCACTACATGAAAGGGAATTGTGGGAACAGCGAGGATGTATACAATCACCAACAGATTTCACCTACAGAAAGGAAAGTACTGCAAAACCAGTAATGCCACAAGTTTTGTTGTATACAGTGCTGGAGCAACTGCATCTTCCTGCGCATACGGCTTAAAAATATCTTCTAGCTACGTTGCAGGTTTATCCCACATTTATCGGAAATGATTACAATGTATATTGCTGAATGTGCAGTATGCCAACAATACAGCACAAGACCTACATTGAAAGTTATTACATCAACAATCCCCCGCCCAATAGGTCCAGACAAAAATCTACATTTAGATTTTGTTGACATGATCGATAGATGTAACAATTACAGGTACTTGATAGTCGTGGTCTGTCCTTTTTCAAGGTAGATTGAGGCAGGACCATGTGTACATAATGATGCTAAAGCAGCAGCTAATTATTTGATAGGAGAAGTAATACCTAGATCGGGAATTGCAGAAACGATCTGCTCACATAATGGCAGCCATTTTGTTAACGCCCTTTTTCAACACATTTGCACCTCCCTGGGGATAAAGCATTAATTGTCATCTGAGTATCATCCCCAAAGTAACGGTATAGGGGAACGACTGAACGGCCTGTTATAAAACAAAATAAGTAAACTGTGTGCTACATTGCATAGGAACTGGTTCTACTGCCTTCCATTAGCTTTGTATGCTCTTAGAAATCAGCCAGGAAATGATCATCACCTGACAACTCCTTTAACAATAGCAAGGCAAAAGACAGATGCTCATAAAACTGCTGACGTTTTGGGGGAGGAAATGAGTGGGTATTTGTCTCAGTTGTTCAAATCTGCTAAATTCTTCTCTAAACAGGTGATGTAGCAGCAGAAGTGCACCACTGCAGCCCAGCAGATTAGTCCACTTCCTGTGGGTCAACACTTTTATGTACGAAACTTTGTGAGCTTGCGAACAACAGCAAGTTCAAGGGGCCTTATTCGGTTACCCACAGCACCCCCACTGCAGTGAAAGTAGAGGGCAGGAAACCGTGACATTTGTCAGACATTCGACTGGCCCCTGCTTTGTGTCAAACATCGTCATTGGGACAGGAACTTTTGGAGGAGAGCGAACAAAAGGAGAAATAACATTGTTCTTTTTCAAAGAGCGAGTGGAGCACCATATTAGCTCAGCTAACAGACTTTTTTTGACCGTTGTATTATTTGTTTGTTTATGTTTTTGTATATGTACTGCAGGTTTGAAGTGGTATTCTAGTTCATGTATAGTATCAAGTTTAAATATTGTGCGTTTGAAAAGAGAGACATATAAACATGAGAATATGTCTCATGTTATACACCATAGGCTGTTCGATAATATGTGGTATCAGCGTATGACAGAAGTAGGTTTGCAAAGTACTAATGAGTCTTGTTTAGTATGTTCTTTAATTTCACATGCTAGTGATTCGGATAGATTACATTCATCTAAAGAAGTATCTTCTAATGTTACACAGTGTCTTCTCCATCTTTTCCTATGTAGAATGAGGGCACGGATGCAACCTTCACAAGTGCAGCAGGGAACATTTTAGTAAACATCACTCAATATGAGAAAGGGATAGTGGGATAGTGTAGTGAATCGTAGTTTGTTTTAATGGGACAGCAGGAGTTAGCTTAGCCGAAGGCTTGTAAACTCATGCCCCCGTCACCTAGTGACTTTTAACCTACTTAGCTTGCTCTGTCTTAGCCCCTTTAATTATTTATTTCTTCTAAGATGGCTGCCTTGTTTATAGTTAGGCCACTTGTTATGAGTTTTATTATCAGTGTCACTGCGCCAAGGTGTCAAGATCAAGCACAAAAGACAAACAAACAGTAGGTGTTCACACTTAGGGATTTTCCCTCTCTATACTTTCGAGGGATTGTTGATATTAATTGCCGTCCCCAGCATGCCTGTTATCTATTGTTTTGGAATACACCTACTTCAGGGGACCTTGTAGATCTGTATAAATACATCACACTTTTAGACAGATAATCAGAGGGATTCCGACCAGAGGGCATGGCCACCATCGCTGATACCGATACTGCAGTCATCTTGACGCTGACCCAGTCTTCGTGTCCCTGCGGAGTCTGAGATAGAGACCTCATTCCAAGGTAACGAGGGTTGGGGGCTCCTCTCATGGACACGGTTTTGCAGATTAGGTTTAGCAAATCAAGCTCTCCTTTAGGTAGGAGGTTAGGCCTATTCTCATTAGGGTATTAGGGCATATTCCATCTTATATATATATATGTATTTCTTTCATATATTGCAAAATGGTGGGGGTCTTCATAACAATGACTCTCTTCTTCACAATACTGTTGCTTGGTATATTCATTATCCTAATCATTGCAGTTCATGCAACTTATCGCAAATTGCAGTTATGTTAAATAAAAATCTATTATAACTTTACTGCATCTGTGTCATTGCCTGTGTTTGTATGAGACATAATATATCTGTGAGAAAAGGGTAATCTCCGTTTAACCACGACAACCCTGAGATATCTTACTTTGAGTCCATGCGTAAGCGACTGCCATAAATCACCTTTTACTATTGTGTTTCTGGTGAGGTGCTGCTAGTGAGCCGGTAAGGTTGGGACAACAGTTGCGACTTGTAGGAAAGACTCAGTCGCCTACAAACAAAAGTACTGTTATCCTTAAACCAGCAGTCTTGCTCAGAGCAAGAGTCCAAACTACGACATGGCGCCACCAACGATGGTGTTTAGGCACTAATTTACGGATACCCTGACTATCACTGTCTCACAGACAACAGGTACCCTAACTACCGTTATACGGAGACGTCCGTGGTCTTTGGGAGAATCCTCCTCAGCTGAACAGGTAACGCCTAATTAAGCTGTAGGTTGTTCGAGCTCGAACTCATAAAAAGGAAAAACTTCCCCTATTTGGTGTTCCGTTTCTCTAAACAACTATGGCTAATACCATAGATATTCCTGCGAATGCTAGACATGCACTTACACAACATTTATTAGCGCATGGCCTTACAGAAGAGGGTGGGGATGTTACGGTGATAATAGAGGCAACTGAAGCATACCAAACAGAAACGTTTTACTGTTGGGTCACCTTTCCTGAGGCTGACCAAAGAACGCACACATTTCACACATATGAAATTGCGAACGTACCTGTACGGTACGAAGCATACCAGTATCATGAAATATCGCTCACATATCAGGAGCATCAGAACTGGTTTGAAGGCGCCCTACCACATGTACTACGAAGAGTGAGGCTAGGTCCTTTAAGTAATGAGGGACCTACATGGCCTATGTTTGCCACATATACACCTCACCCAGGCATACAGAATATGCCGATCGCAGATTTACAAGTATTATATAATGAATTAGTGGCATTATATAGACGATTGGTTCAGTTCGTAATGCGAACGTTGAACACTACACCAGCGCGTCCAGCACTGCCAGTAGCTGGTGGTTATCAATTGGCTACTGGGATTAATCCAGAAACAGTGCATACTATTATGGGTAAAGTGCCCACGGAACAGGAAAAAATACCGTTCTGGATAGCCCAGAAAACTAATCAGCTGGAAGCTGTGTTTCCCCATACGGGACCACAGGAAAAACATAGACTGCTCACTATGTGCTTGCCGTTTGGGATGGTTCCCTTGGTGGATGACTGTGCCACATGGGGTACAGTCTTCGCTGCCGTTTAAACTACCACACATGGTACCCCGACACTTGCCAATTTACCGGAAGTGTTAAAACAAATACAAAATGAACATGGGGCTGCACTGGCCCTAGATCTGGGGATGAAATTGATGCGTAACTTTGACGCCGTCTCCTCGATAATACTGAGTAATATTAAAGGGGAAGCGGTGGCACTGGCAATACGGCAGCGTCTCCGGGAAACTCCAAATCTGGACCAAGAGAGACAGCTACTGAAAATAATTTCCGATACCTATACTAGTATAGGACGGGATAGTTTGGGAGCCAAACCTAAAAAATTGGAATTACCATGTACCACCCATAAGGAAGGTACAAAGCAGGCACAAGAGGGCTCTAAAAAGCGCTGGGACAAACAAAAAGATTTCAAAGAAAGGAGAAATAAGAGAGCTGATTCTCCACATTCGGAGTACTCCGAAAGGAGGTATAATCTCAGAAATAGGGAGCACATTAGAACTCCAGACAGATATACTGATTCACGTTCCTCTCGTTCCTTTCAGGACGCACTGGATAAACGTAGCGAGAGAGGGGGCCGTCAAGATCGACGTCCGGAATACGTGAAAGAAAAGAAAGACTCACCACAGTCTGCCATTAAAAAAGAAGAAAAGACTCCTCAGCAAAAGCCGCAGTTTAAAAAGAAGAAAGTGGTGGCACTGACAATTAAAAATGCCAGTAGTATTGAGAACACCATGGGGACGATGGGTGTTGAACTCCATTACTCCTCACCATACCATCCCGAGGGAAATTCGGTCGTGGAGAGGCGGAATCGTGATCTAAAGCAGTCCTTAACAGCTTGAGTATTAGGTTCAGGCCGCAGCTGGTTAGATCAACTATATGGGGTCCAGAGAGCACTGAATAATCTGCCAAGACGGTCCTTGGGGGGAAAGTCTCCATATGAGGTTCTCTTTGGGATACCTATGTATGTCCCCGATCTTGATGCCCCTGGTATGGTGGCAGCAGACACACCATTTGACATAAAAGAACGTCTCACTGTTTTACAGGAGCTTCAACAATTTCGTGATGATAAATCATGTGCAAGTGCTGCCACCTTAGGAATAAGGGACTTGGCGAAAACTTCGACTGGCTGGATTCCTAACGTTGGGGATATATGTAGGAGGCTGGACTGGCTTGTAGTGAGTACCTAGGGGTACTTGCACCTTGCACCAGGCCCAGTTATCCCTTATTAGTGTATAGGGTGTCTAGCAGCTTAGGCTGATAGATAATGGTAGCTTAGCAGAGCAGCTTAGGCTGAACTAGGAGACGTGTGAAGCTACTACAGTACCACAAGTGTCACTTGCACAATATCATAAGAAAACACAATACACAGTTATACTAAAAATAAAGGTACTTTATTTTTATGACAATATGCCAAAGTATCTTAGAGTGTACCCTCAGTGAGAGGATACGAAATATACACAAGATATATGTACACAATACCAAAAATATGCAGTATAGTCTTAGAAAACAGTGCAAACAATGTATAGTTACAATAGGATGCAATGGGGACACATACGGATAGGGGCAACACAAACCATATACTCCAAAAGTGGAAAGCGAATCACAAATGGACCCCAAACCTATGTGACCTTGTAGGCGGTCGCTGGGACTATTAGAAAATAGTGAGAGTTAGAAAATTAGCCCTCCCCAAGACCCTGAAAAGTGAGTGCAAAGTGCACTAAAGTTCCCCCAAAGACAAAGAAGTCGTGATAGAGGAATAATGCAGGAAAGACACAAACCAACAATGCAACAACTGTGGATTTCCAATCTAGGGTACCTGTGGAACAAGGGGACCAAGTCCAAAAGTCACAAGCAAGTCGGAGATGGGCATATGCCCAGGAAATGCCAGCTGTGGATGCAAAGAAGCTTCTACTGGACAGAAGAATCTGAGGTTTCTGCAGGAACGAAAAGGGCTAGAGACTTCCCCTTTGGTGGACGGATCCCTCTCGCCGTGGAGAGTCGTGCAGAAATGTTTTCCCGCCGAAAGAACGCCAACAAGCCTTGCTAGCTGCAAATCGTGCGGTTAGCGTTTTTGGACGCTGCTGTGGCCCAGGAGGGACCAGGAGGTCGCAAATTGGACCAGGAGAGAGAGCGGATGTCGAGCAAGACAAGGAGCCCTCTCAGCAGCAGGTAGCACCCGGAGAAGTGCCAGAAACAGGCACTACGAGGATGCGTGAAACGGTGCTCACCCAAAGTTACACAAAGGAGTCCCACGTCGCCGGAGACCAACTTAGAAAGTCGTGCAATGCAGGTTAGAGTGCCGTGGACCCAGGCTTGGCTGTGCACAAAGGATTGCCGCCGGAAGTGCACAGGGGCCGGAGTAGCTGCAAAAGTCGCGGTTCCCAGCAATGCAGTCCAGCGAGGTGAGGCAAGGACTTACCTCCACCAAACTTGGACTGAAGAGTCACTGGACTGTGGGAGTCACTTGGACAGACTTGCTGGATTCGAGGGACCTCGCTCGTCGTGCTGAGAGGAGACCCAAGGGACCGGTAATGCAGCTTTTTGGTGCTTGCGGTTGCAGGGGGAAGATTCCGTCGAACCACGGGAGATTTCTTCGGAGCTTCTAGTGCAGAGAGGAGGCAGACTACCCCCACAGCATGCACCACCAGGATCAGCGTTACAGAGTTGCAGTAGTCGTCTTTGCTACTTTGTTGCAGTGTTGCAGGCTTCCAGCGCGGTCAGCAGTCGATTCCTTGGCAGAAGGTGAAGAGAGAGATGCAGAGGAACTCGGATGAGCTCTTGCATTCGTTATCTAAAGTTTCCCCAGAGACAGAGACCCTAAATAGCCAGAAAAGAGGGTTTGGCTACTTAGAAGAGAGGATAGGCTAGCAACACCTGAAGGAGCCTATCACAAGTAGTCTCTGACGTCACCTGGTGGCACTGGCCACTCAGAGCAGTCCAGTGTGCCAGCAGCACCTCTGTTTCCAAGATGGCAGAGGTCTGGAGCACACTGGAGGAGCTCTGGACACCTCCCAGGGGAGGTGCAGGTCAGGGGAGTGGTCACTCCCCTTTCCTTTGTCCAGTTTCGCACCAGAGCAGGGCTAAGGGGTCCCCTGAACCGGTGTAGACTGGCTTATGCAGAATTGGGCACATCTGTGCCCAAGAAAGCATTTCCAGAGCCTGGGGGAGGCTACTCCTCCCCTGCCTTCACACCATTTTCCAAAGGGAGAGGGTGTAACACCCTCTCTCAGGGGAAGTCCTTTGTTCTGCCATCCTGGGCCAGGCCTGGCTGGACCCCAGGAGGGCAGATGCCTGTCTGAGGGGTTGGCAGCAGCTGCAGTGAAACCCCAGGAAAGGCAGTTTGGCAGTACCAGGGTCTGTGCTACAGACCACTGGGATCATGGGATTGTGCCAACTATGCCAGGATGGTATAGAGGGGGCAATTCCATGATCATAGACATGTTACATGGCCATATTCGGAGTTACCATTGTGAAGCTACATATAGGTAGTGACCTATATGTAGTGCACGCGTGTAATGGTGTCCCCGCACTCACAAAGTTCAGGGAATTGGCTCTGAACAATGTGGGGGCACCTTGGCTAGTGCCAGGGTGCCCTCACACTAAGTAACTTTGCACCTAACCTTTACCAGGTAAAGGTTAGACATATAGGTGAATTATAAGTTACTTAAGTGCAGTGTAAAATGGCTGTGAAATAACGTGGACGTTATTTCACTCAGGCTGCAGTGGCAGGCCTGTGTAAGAATTGTCAGAGCTCCCTATGGGCGGCAAAAGAAATGCTGCAGCCCATAGGGATCTCCTGGAACCCCAATACCCTGGGTACCTCAGTACCATATACTAGGGAATTATAAGGGTGTTCCAGTAAGCCAATGTAAATTGGTAAAATTGGTCACTAGCCTGTTAGTGACAATTTAGAAAGAAATGAGAGAGCATAACCACTGAGGTTCTGATTAGCAGAGCCTCAGTGAGACAGTTAGGCACCACACAGGGAACACATACATATAGGCCACAAACTTATGAGCACTGGGGTCCTGACTAGCAGGGTCCCAGTTACACATAACAAACATACTGAAAACATAGGGTTTTCACTATGAGCACTGGGCCCTGGCTGGCAGGATCCCAGTGAGACAGTGAAAACACCCTGACATACACTCACAAACAGGCCCAAAGTGGGGGTAACAAGGCTAGAAAGAGGCTACTTTCTCACAATATATATATATATTTCTTTCATATATTGCAAAATGGTGGGGGTCTTCATAACAATGACTCTTCTTCACAATACTGTTGCTTGGTATATTCATTATCCTAATCATTGCAGTTCATGCAACTTATCGCAAATTGCAGTTATGTTAAATAAAAATCTATTATAACTTTACTGCATCTGTGTCATTGCCTGTGTTTGTATGAGACATAATATATCTGTGAGAAAAGGGTAATCTCCGTTTAACCACGACAACCCTGAGATATCTTACTTTGAGTCCATGCGTAAGCGACTGCCATAAATCACCTTTTACTATTGTGTTTCTGGTGAGGTGCTGCTAGTGAGCCGGTAAGGTTGGGACAACAGTTGCGACTTGTTGTAGGAAAGACTCAGTCGCCTACAAACAAAAGTACTGTTATCCTTAAACCAGCAGTCTTGCTCAGAGCAAGAGTCCAAACTACGACAATAGCTGACATAACGAATGTTCTGCCTGACCGAAAGGAAATAGAAATCAAAATAGAAGCAATGGCGAGGACAGGAGCTTTGAGGTACAAGGGGATAGGCTAGAATACTAGGACAAGGATTCCTAGGGGTATCACAATCTACTCTTCTATGTAAGGACTATGCAGCAACCCCTTAGCCCTATGACTGTCAGGAGAGACCTTATCGTAGGGTAAATGGTTCAGTATATGTCCATGGTCAATGGCACAATGGAGCAGTATTTGGATGTAGAGCTCTAACCTTATGGAGAGGGAGTGGAAATAACTTTAACACACAACAGGATTGTAGGCTATATGGGATGAGAATATACAAAGTTTAACATGACTAGAAACACCTTCTACTCTTCGAGTGGGTCGAACACCTACTGTTTTCTCCTTATGTTTTTAGGGAAATGGAACAGATTCAGTAGGGACAAATGTCAATTGCATCACCACAAGATATAATGATGATATGCAATGGGGCACCTCCAGTTTAATGGACTATTATTGGCAGTGTGGAGAATGGCTATATACGCGACCTCCTGCAGGATGGAATGGTCTCTGTTCCTTAGTTACTGTGCACACCCCCTCCTTAGTGATTCCAGGAGTGGATGTTTCAAAGTTACACGAGCATCCTGTGAGCAGTCCAACGACTTTGTTACACCATCATCGGAGGAGAAGAGCTGCTGAATACTTGGGCACTGCAACATGGGCAGATGTTCCACAAGAATATCGATTGTTCAATGATGCCCAGTTGTTTTTTGGAAGCATCCTCTCATTCATTCAGGCTAAAGCCACTGCTCGTTGGATGCAAATAACCCGTTGGGAACGGATGAAAGCCATCAATGCAACAGAAGATGGTTTCAATGCAATCAAAGAAGAGCTACGGGCAGTGCGAGTGATGCTTATGCAACATAGATATGTGTTAGACTTGATGACTGCAATGGAGGGTGGGGTTTGTGCCAAGATCGGTACGGCGTGCTGTACATATGTGCCGGCTAACGATGCAGACAATGGGACAATAACAGAGGCTATACTGACTTTGCACAATCTGCAGAAGAAAATGGTAGAAGAGGGGGGTGCCTCCAAAAAATGGTTTCCAGGGTTGTTTTCGTGGATGCCGCCCTGGTTACCTGAATTGCTTAAAGGACTTCTTCCAATTCTTGTGATGATCCTATTGGTATATTGTCTTGTTCAGGTTATTGTAGGGTGTTGTAAAACCGGTAGTCAGAAGCTGGGAGGGATGTTTACTAATAGGGTAGTTAATAAAGTGTGGAAGGAGAGCAGAACGCATACACCGAGATAGGTACACTTGGTAGGAAAGGTGAGCAAGTAGTTGAAAATTCAACTAGAGGGGGGAATGTAATAGGCCTCAAGAAAATGACAGAAGGCCTAATCTGGTCAACACATGACGTAGAAAACAAATGTGCAGAAGTGTACATGATACATGAAAAGTACAAGCCTCGGTTTGAATACAATGATCACGTAGGGATGCAGGGACAGAAAGGAGAATGAGGAGAGAGGCCAGGTGCAGGGTAAAAGCAGTCACAGTCCGATTTCGTATGCCATAGATAATTTAGAAGGACGGATACACAAAGGAGAGTCTGAGACACTTTTTGATACCCGGGCTAGGAGAAGGGGTAAATCATGACAAGCTGAAAGGGAGACACGGCATTAGATGTTTGTGTTTCAAGGTTGGCAGAAAGTGGGAGACAGACCGTAAAACTTCAAAGTTGGTAGACGTGTAGGGAGGACATATTGATAGAGTTCAAAGGGTAGGATCGAAGGTCACTGTGTATGTAGGAAGATATATATGTATTATATCTGTTATAACTGTATTTTTGTAACAAGTAGTCAGATAGCATTTAAAGAATTATGGTCTTTGTTAATTGTAAACGTTATGAAGGAGGTGGAACTTGGGTGCCCACCAAAAGTATAAAAATCGCTGTTTGTAAGAGCTGAGTTGAATGTGGCTTCAGTTACACAACTGTGCTGTACTCCCGGCCGTATTTTATTTACTTATAAATATACTCAGTTATTATTAGAATTGTGTCACTTCTTTATTTCTGACAAAAACTCGACTACACACTCAAATCACTTGAGTGTTTACTGATTTAAGTCCCACAGGAATTTCTGGCTGCAGGGAGGAACATCTACAAAACTAACTGCGTGTAGCCTATGGTCCTCTGCAGCGCTTTTGATAGCCTGCCAGGAAGGTTGACAGCTTCTCTAAAAGCCGTGCCATGTTCCCAGACTCCACTGTGAACGACCCAAGTTGTTTTTAGGTCGAGTATAGCTGCTCTTTTTGACCTTTTGTAATCTAGTCTGTGGACTTTAACAATGCCCATCTCACTCCTGTCACTCTCATTCGTTCCTGGGCCTGCCTTTCAAAGTTCCCTTGATTTTGTAGGGAAATGCTTTATGTTTGGCCCGCCTTGAGGCTGCTTTGTTATCGCCTTGGAGACTGACCCTATTACATGGATTATTGTACAATCGGCAAGATACTTCAGTGTGGCGCACTATTTGTTTCTTTTGCCTCGCCGCTTCGTGGCCATATGTTGTTTCTTCCTCTTTCTTGTTTTGGGCATGCAGCTGTTTCTTTATTTATTTCAAATGTAATTAATATATTTTTTTTAAAAGGTTCATAGAGCGTGAACTCAATCGGAGAATTGCTTTACATGAGTAAGTGAAGTTTCATGTAGCGCAAACCCGATCTAAAGAGCGCTTTACATGACTCCCACAAGTTTAGCAGTTGCAAATATACAAACTGGAGCAGTTAAAACAGTAAAAAACACGGAAATCCTCAATATTCGCTGCACTCTGGGAAACTTGCCCCATAATGCTTTGTAGGCATTTCTTTTTCAAAACATTTTTGCCCATAACTCAGCCTGTGGTGGTCCCAGTGAAATAGGAACACCATCAAAAGCACAACGTGTTCTTTCTGTCTTGGCCATCTCTGGGTCCCCACACTAGGTGGGGGCAAAATAGTAACCTCTCCCACCATTCAATGTCTTTGTATGCGCTCTCATGGTTGGAACTTTTTGTTTTACGGCTGGAAGTAGTTTGTATTTTAATGGCCTTCTTTGTAATAGTATTGCAGTAGGCCTGCTAGGCGGCAAAATGTGTAAGGCACTGAAGCCCATATTTATGGCTGACTTGGGTCGTTTTAGCATCATTCTTTTACGCTAAAACAGTACAAACTTAACTCCATATTTATTTTTTGACTCTAGATCCATCTAGCGTCAAAATATTGATGTCAGTGCCATTTCTAGGATGCGCGAGCCCACCTTGCGTCAAAGAGATGCAAGTTAGGTGTTCCTGTCCTGGAAACGACGCTAACCCCCCTAGCGCCATATTTACCTCCTGGTGCACAACCGACGCACAAGGAGGAGGCGGACCTAAATAATGGCACTAAACCCACTTAGCGCCATTATTTAACGCTTGGGTCAGACCAGGCATTGAGGTCCAGATAGGCCCATTTCCATGGCGAAACACCATGGAATGGGCACAAAGATGCCCACCCCAACCCCCAGAAACACCACCACCCACACCACAGGGACACTACTGGAGGAGGGAGCCCATCCCAGGTAAGTTGCAGGTAAGGTTTTTTTAATAAATATATGGTGTGCCACTGGGGGCACTTACAGGGGGCCCCCTGCCTGGCACAGGGTATTTTAGGTTTGCCAGGGGACTCTGGTCTCCTGTGGTGGGCATTGGGCTGGTGGGAAAGACTCCTGTCTATACTTAGACAGGAGTAATTTTTGGCTGCTTGTGCACCAAAAAATGACGCTAGGCTGATTAGCGGCAGGACTTTTGCTGCTATCCAGCCTAACGGCATTTCTGATTCACTAGCACCATTTCCCTTAACGCCATCCCCCCGGCTAGTGTCTTTTTTTTATGCTAACCATTCTTTAGCGCCATTGTCATTTTACAAATCTGGCGCATGGATGGCTTTAAGGAATGGAGTTAGCTGGCTTTAAAAACAAAATGACACACAACCGTGTTAGCGCAGTTGCGCTCCATTTTTCATTAATATGGGCCTAAAGCCCTCATTACAACATTGGCGGGCGGCGGAGGCCACCTGCCAATATTGTACCGCCATCAGACCTCATATGCAGTCTGAAACCCGCCGGCCGTAATTTGATATCCCCGCTGGGCAGAAACAGAGTGCATGGGCAGTGCAGGGGTCCCCAGCCCCCCCCCCCGAGTCACCCTGACCGCCAGCTTTTCCATGGTGGTATTTACCACCATGGAAAGGCTGGCGGATGGAGACTCGTAATCCTCAGAGCAGCGCTGCTTGCAGCGCTCCCCTGGCGGATTACAACCGTCGGGACTGCCATGGCGGTACTACCACCACATTTACTCTGGCGATCAAGGACCGCCAGGGTTGTAATGAGGCCCTAAGTCTTCTAGAGAGTATGGTACTAGGCACTACAATACTTTCTGACATTCTGTTTTTATGTCATTAGGCCCTTTAGGGGATGACTATATGGTTACATGATCATATTTCTTACAAATGCTATTTTTATTATGGTGTCCTCTAGGGACTGTTCTGAGCAACACAGTCAAGCTACTACATTATTCACTGCACTTGGAGAAACTCGCCCCATAACGCTTTGCGGGCCATTCCTTTTACAAAGCATTTTGCCTATAACTCACGGCACAACATGCTTTTTCTGTCTAGGTCATCTCTGGGTCCCCACACTAGATTGGGAGGAATCTCAAAATCAAAATATAAATCAATAAAATAAATAAAGGCAGTATTTTCATTTTTTGCTGCAGATAGAGGAAGAAGGTAAATGGAAGTGATTTCATTATATGCAGGGCCAGTAGAATTTTGTAGCAGAGAGGACCCAATTATGCGGTACGGTTGACCAATTTATATGGCAAGAAAAGTCCAGTTATGCATTTACAACTCCATTAGCTCTAACTCAAGTAAATGCGAGACCTATTGCATTACAAATGCTTGTTTGTATTATATCTCAACTTTGCCCGGTTTCTTTTCTCTTCTTTTTCCAGCTCTTGTCACCCATGGTCATGAATTGTCAGGAGTCGATTACACTATTGGTTCACTCTGATGTTTCCAGTGATCAATGCCATTCATTTTACTTTTTTAATTTTACTGATTTTTCTCCATTTTGTTTCCAATGTGCATCGTCAGGGAAGCTCCCTGGCTGCATCAAGAAAGCCACTGATAGCCCATCTGTTTTATTTAGTCTTTTGTAGTCATGAATTTCAATGGCTTCTGGGAACTGCAGTCTTTTTATAACCAAAAACATATTAGAGGTGCACCGTATCGATAAACATTTAAGAAAACAGTCCTCTTCAAATTCTCAGTTATGTCCAGTTCTTCACTTTATTTTCCTATTGTCTTTAAAAACACCACACATCAAAAGCAAGCAACAGCCAACGTATTTCGCCCACACAAGTTTCATTGTCAATCCTCCAAATCGTTCCACTCCTCTACCGTTTGGGAATTGAGGAGGACAGATGTGCGCGGCTAATGGCACCTAATGTAGTGCCACAGTGGGATGTAATTGATTCCAACTTTGCATGTGATGGATTAAGCTTCTGAAAAATAGAGGCCCTTGGACGGACAATTATCAAAGAGAATGGGACATTAGCATTGAGTCTCTTTTCATGGCCAGCCCAGAGCATGTTAATTAAATACTACTAGTGGGCCTGCTGTGCTGATTGTACCACCAACTTAAGTAGTCCTTTAGCCATGTCTCAGGCCTGCCATTGCACAGCAGGGGTGGCTCCTCTTCCCCCTCCCACCCCCCCCCCCCAGCAGCAGCAAACCTTTCACTATAAAACAATAATAAACTATGTTTATCATCGTTTTATAGTGAAAAGGGAGGGGCTATGGGGCTGTGACGGGGACAAGGGGGAGTGCACAGCACTCCCTCTCAGTGCTCATGTATGTTTGGGCGGCCGTCTCGGGCCGGCCATACACACATGCACACTAGGCTCTCTCCAGCAATGCAGGCACTGTGTTGCAGGATTGGAGAGAGCAGACAGAGACTTTCACTCTGCCTCCAGTTCTAATGCTGCTATCATGCTCCTAGCAGCTTGAAAGCAGTGTTGGGACTGGATGCAGGGCAGGCTGGGAGCTTGTGTCTGTAGTCCAGTCTAGGAGCAGATGGTAGCAGCGTGGAATGGAGCAAAAAGGTAAGTTTTTTTCATTACATTATTTTTTTTTGTCGTGTCCCCCCTCCTCTGCCATGCGCCACACCACCCCACCCCACCCCTTTTCCCTCCTGTGAGCCGCCACTGTTGCAGAGCCTGTGTGGGCAGTTTTACACTGCCATGTTGACTTGGCAAAATAACCTCTTTGCCAGGCCCATACCTTCCCTTTGTATACATACAAGTCACCCCTAAGGTAGCCCTTGACAACCCAGAGGTAGTGTGCAATGTATTTAAAAGGCAAGATGTACTTTTACGTTTTAAATGTCCTGGTAGTGAACCACTCCCAAAGTTGTTTTTTACTACTGCAAGGCCTACCTCTTCCATAAGATAACATTGGGATTCCCTTATTACCTCTTATAAGTGTAATTCACAATCTGGAAGAGAGAAACTTTTCAGGTTTGGTGTCACTGGGACCACAATTTTAAATCACAACTTATGGTGTGGTCTGATTTCACATTGAAATTCTGGACGTGCCACATTTAGAAAGTTGGCATTTTCTGACTTTAGCCATTTGGTGCGTAATGCCCATCTATGATCACTTGTCTGGGCTGTGTCACAGCTGGGCTTTGTGTATTCCCCCTTGATAGCCACACACAATGGGAGCTTAGTTGTGACTTGATGGGCCACCCTGGCAGGATGGGTGGGAGGAGCTGGGCCCAGCCTCACTTACACCTGAGCAGGCTGTGTCCTGTCCCCACATAAAAGGCTGCATAACCCCCTGTAGTAAGTCTGGAGCCAGGGCAAGAAGGGAGGACATCTGTGCACTTCAAACACCTGTCTTTGAAGTCTCTCCCACTTCAAAGGCCCTGCTAGGTATAGGTACTGGAACTCTCACACCACCAACACAATACACTTCTAAACTTGTGCATACTCTGTGTTGGACCTGGCTTTTTGACAGGGACATCCCCAAACTTTTTGCCTCCTTCCTCCTATTTTTTCTGACCTGTTGTTGTTGGCTTTTGACCTCTGGGCACTTTACCACTGCTAACCAGTGCTAAAGTGCATATGCTCTCTGGGTAAATTGTACTACTGATTGGTTTATCCATGATTGACTATTTAATTTACTTGTAAGTCCCTGGTAGAGTGCACTACATGTGCCTAGGGCAGGTAGATTAAATGCTACTAGTGGGCCTGCAGCACTGGTTGTGCCACCCACCTCAGTAGCCCCTTAACCCTGTCTCAGGCCTGCCATTGCAAGGCCTGTGTGTGCAGTTTCACTGCCACTTCGACTTGGCATTTAAAAGTACTTGCCAAGCCTAGAACTCCCCTTTTACTACATATAAGTCATCCCTAATGTGTGCCCTAGGTAACCCCTAGAGCAGGGTGCGGTGTAGGTAAAAGGCAGGACATGTACCTGTGTAGTTATATGTCCTGGTAGTGTGAAACTCCTAAATTCGTTTTTACACTACTGTGAGGCCTGCTCCTTTCATAGGCTAACATTGGGGCTGCCCTCATACACTGTTGAAGTGGCAGCTGCTGATCTGAAAGGAGCAGGAAGGTCATATTTAGTATGGCCAGAATGGTAATACAAAATCCTGCTGAATGGTGAAGTCGGATTTAATATTACTATTCTAGAAATGCCACTTTTAGAAAGTGAGCATTTCTTTGCACTAAAATCTTGTTGTGCCCTTCAATCCACGTCTGGCTAGGTTTAGTTGACAGCTCCTTGTGCATTCACTCAGACACACCCCAAACACAGGGTACTCAGCCTCACTTGCATACATCTGCATTTTGAATGGGTCTTCCTGGGCTGGGAGGGTGGAGGGCCTGCCCTCACACAAAGGACTGCCACACCCCCTACTGGGACTCTGGCAGACAGGATTGAGCTGAAAGGGAACTTGGTGCATTTCTTAGAGACTCTTTGAAGTCACCCCCACTTCAAAGGCACAACTTAGTATAAAACAGGGCCTCTGCCCTACCTCATCAGACACTTGCTGGAGAAGAAACCTGAACCAGAAGCTACATCCTGCCAAGAAGAACTGCCTGGCTGCTCAAAGGACTCACCTGTCTGCTTTCTACAAAGGACTGCTGTCTTGCTGTTGCCCTGCTGCCTTGCTGAACTCTTGTCTGGCTGTGAAAGTGCTCTCCAAGGGCTTGGATAGAGCTTGCCTCCTGTTCCTTGAAGTCTCAGGACCAAAAAGACTTCTTCCTTTCACTTGGACGCTCCGTGCGCCGAAAATTTCGACGCACAGCTTGTTTCGCGGCGAGAAAAACGCCGCACACCGACGCTGATCAACGCGACGCTCTCGGGACGATCGAGACTTCGATGCACAACCTCGCAAGGACAACGCCGCCCGACTTTCCAGGAGAAATCGACGCGACGCCTACCGTGAGCGCGAAACTTTGACGCACGGCCTCGCAAGGACAACGCCGCCCGACTTCCGAGGAGAAATCGACGCGACGCCTGCCGTGAGACCAAAATTTTGACGCACGGCCTCGCAAGGACAACGCCGCCCGACTTCCAAGGAGAAATCGACGCGACGCCTACCGTGAGATCGAAACTTCGACGCGCAGTCCCGCAGAACGACGCGCAGCCGGAAAACAAGTAGGAGAATCCACGCACAGACCCGGGACATCTGGTAATCCCCGCGATCCACGAAAAGAGACTGTCTGCGCGCCGGAAAACGACGCCCGACTTCCCCGCGTGGAAAAGAACGACGCAAGTCTTTGTGTGCTGAGGAGAAATCGACGCACCCACCCTTTTTCCACGCATCTCTTTTCCTGTGGCCCTCTGAGGAGATTTCCCACCAGAAACCAGGTACTTTGTGCTTGAAAGACACTTTATTGCATTCTAAAGACTTAAGACACTTTATATCACTTCCCTGTGATATTTCTACAATTTTCCATTGCAACTTTATTCTTTTTGACCTACAATTATCCTGATAAATATTATATATTTTTCTAAACACTGTGTGGTGTATTTTTGTGGTGCTATATGGTGGTATTGTATGATTTATTGCACAAATACTTTACACATTGCCTTCTAAGTTAAGCCTGACTGCTCGTGCCAAGCTACCAGAGGGTGGGCACAGGATAATCTTGGATAGTGTGTGACTTACCCTGACTAGAGTGAGGGCTTTTGCTTGGACAGAGGGTAACCTGACTGCCAATCAAAAACCCCATTTCTAACACTCTGCCAGGAAGAAGCCCTGGTGTGCTGCTGAAAGACTGCCACTGCTGGACTGTTGCTTTGCTGGACTCCTGCCTTGCTGTGCTGCCCTGCTGCCTGCTGTACCCCTGCCTGAGCGAGAAGGACTGGACCTACATCACTTGACCAAAGAGTGACTGCAAGGTCTAGCTGTCTGGCCTCCTGATCTGAAGTCTCAGTGACATAAGACTTTCAACCACCCTGCTTCTGCACCTGGGCTCTGCCATCTGTGAGTCTGTTCTGCCAATTCGTGACACTCCAGTCCAGGTCCTTTGAAAGTGGGCCTAAGGTGTTTGCTCCTGTGGGACCTTCACATTCTCTGCTGCGGGAGCAAAACCGTTGCATTGTCACTGTTGCGTGGAACAGATCAGGTGCATCACCACTACTGCTTGGGTTGGAACCGATGCAACAGACTCACATAGCAGGATCTTGAGACCAGCGCGTTGCCTTCAGAACCGCCGCTGAGCAACATTTTGTTATTCGCATCCCTTGTTGACGGCAGCCTTGACGACGACTCTACAGCTCCCCATCGCAGCCTCAGTGCTCATTGAAACTGATGCATCGCCTCAGCTGCAAAACGTATCTTCTACACCGGCCTTTGCAACTCAACAGTAGGGGCTGTGACTTGAGAAAGGGGTGGGGCGTAAACAAACTTTTCGACTTTGACTGAGCAAGACAGTAAAGAGAATGAGCTAAATAGCTAGGCCACATATAGAGTGAGCATTACAACAGACTTCCTTCCCTTTTAGTTCACTAATCGCTTTGACATCAGACAGGGAGGGTGTATGTTTCTAAGTTGAAGGGAATGTTGCCTAGTGGGTAAAGCTGCCAACCATGCAAACCGAGGAAGCAGCTTCGAATCTCTGCAGATCTCTCTGTGCCAAAGAATGGAATGTGGCCTATTTCTTTGGTGAAGTGCTCTTATGACCTTGGGTAAGGTTCGCTCTATGCAAAACTACTACTGTATAAGTGTTTTATCTATTGGTCTATGATCAGTACAATGGCCACTGAAAAGCGTGGGGTAGATTGGTGCACTAAATAAAATGGGTAAGGCACAAGTGACAAGATGGTCGATGGTGTTGGGGGTGGTGGTAAGCGCAAGTGAGTTAAGGCAAGCGTGACCTGGTGGTGTATGGTAAGATGTATTAAGTGATGCTACTGACCATGTCTTTGCAGTGTTGAGTCATGTGGCAAGGTGTGAATGATTGTGGTGTTCTCGGTGTGGAGTTTGTATGGTATGCTGCGGGTGGTATGCCAGTGAATACTGTGGTGGTTTAAGATGAGAAGGCAGAGTAGGGACCTTGGATGAAGTAGCCGGTGAGTTTTATTTGGAGACTGAGTTTTAGTGGTGGTGAGTTGCTGAGTAAGTGGGGGTCAGGAGCAGGTGTGGCAGTGAGCAGGAAGGGGAGAGGTGGGAGAGAGCTAGAGAGGAATCCACAGTAGAGAGTCTTTAAGCCAAATGCAGAAATATTGTATTGTTATGTTAGGTGACATTATAAGAAATGCATGTTGTAGGGCATACTGTTGTGTGGGAAGTTGTGATGTTAACTTTGTAGGAGGCTGGCCTGGCTTGTAGTGGGTACTAGAGGTACATACACCTTGTGCCAGGTCCAGTTATCCCTTATTAGTGTAGAAGAGGTGTTTCTAGCAGCTTAGGCTGATAGAAGGTGGCTATGGCAAAGCAGCTTAGGCTGAACTAGGAGACATGTAAAGCTCCTACTATAAGAAAACACAATACACAGAGTTACTAAAAATAAAGGTACTTTATTTTTATGACAATATGCCAAAAGTATCTCAGTGAGTACCCTCAGTATGAGGATAAGTTATATACACAAGATATATGTACACAAACCAAAATTATGCAGGAAATAGCAAGAAAAGTAATGCAAGCAGTGTAACGTTACAGTATACTGCAATAGGAGCACATAGGTATAGGGGCAACACAAACCATATACTCCAAAAGTGGAATGTGAACCACAAATGGACCCCAAACCTATGTGAGCTTGTAGCGGATCGCTGGGACTGTAAGAAAACAGTGAGGGTTAGAAAAATAGCCCACCCCCAAGACCCTGAAAGGTAGGTGTAAAGTGCACCTACTACCCCCAGAGAGCACAGAAGCTGTGATAGGGGGTTTCTGCAGGAAGAACAAACACCAGCAATGCAACAACAGTGGATTTCTGGACCTAGGTACCTGTAAGAGAAGGGGACCAAGCTCAAGAGTCGCGACAGTGTCGAGAGTGGGCAGGAGCCCAGGAAATGCCAGCTGAAGGTGCAAGGAAGCTGCCACCTGTTGGAAGAACCTGGTGTTCTGCAAGAACGAAGAGGACTAGGAACTTCCCCTTTGGAGGATGGATGTCACACGTCGTGAAGAAGCTTGCAGAGGTGTTCCCACGCAGAAAGACCGCAAACAAGACTTGCTAGCTGCAAGGGTCGCGGTATAGGTTTTTGGGTGCTGCTGTGGCCCAGGAGGGACCAGGATGTCGCCCCTTGGAAGAGGAGACAGAGGGGGCGCCCAGCAACATAGGGAGCCCTCACAGAAGCAGGCAGCACCCGCAGAAGTACCTGAACAGGCACTTGGAAGAAGAGTGAACCGGAGTCCACCCAAAGTCACAAAAGGGAGTCTCACGACGCCGGAGGACAACTCAGAAGGTTGTGCACTGCAGGAAGGAGTGTCGGGGACCCAGGCTTGGCTGTGCACAAAGGAAATCCTGGTAGAGTGCACAGGAGCCGGAGCAGCTGCAAATCACGCGGTACCCAGCAATGCAGTCTAGCGTGGGGAGGCAAGGGCTTACCTCCACCAGACTTGCACTGAAGAGTCACTGGACTGTGGGAGCCACTTGGACAGGGTTGCTGAGTTCCAGGGACCACGCTCGTCGTGCTGAGAGGGGACCCAGAGGACCGGTGATGCAGTCTTTTGTTGCCTGCGGTTGCAGGGGGAAGATTCCGTCGACCCACTGGAGATTTCTTCAGAGCTCTTGGTGCAGAGAGGAGGCAGGCTACCCCCAGAGCATGCACCACCTGGAAATAGTTGAGAAAGCCAGCAGGATGAAGCGATACAAGGTTGCTAGTAGTCATCTTGCTACTTTGTTGAGGTTTTGCAGGCGTCCTGAGCAGTCAGCGGTCGATTCTTTGGCAGAAGGTGAAGAGGGAGATGCAGAGGAACTCTGGTGAGCTCTTGCATTCGTTATCTGAGGAATAGCCCAGAGGAGAGACCCTAAATAGCCAAAAAAAGGAGGTTTGGCTACTGAAAGAGGTAAGCACCTATCAGGAGGGGTCTCTGACGTCACCTGCAGTGCAGTGCACAGATTCCTCACAGTGCAGTAAGATGCAGGGAAGTGCACATAGATGCAGTGCACAAATCCTTCAGTGCAGTAAGATGCAGTGTACCGCACAGATTCCTCACAGTACAGTTAGATGCAGTGCACTGCACAGATTCCTCACAGTGCAGTAAGATGCAGTGCACAGATTCCTCACAGTACAGTAAGATGCAGTATAATGCACAGGTTCTTCACAGTGCAGTTACATGCAGTGCACAGATTCCTCTTAGTGCAGTAAGAAGCAGTGCGGTACACAGATTCCTCACAGTGCAGTAAGATGCAGTGCACAGATCCCTCACAGTGCAGTAAGATGCAGTGCCCAGATTCCTCACAGTGCAGTGTGCACAGACTCCTCATAGTGCGGTAAGATGCACTGTACAGATTCCTCACAGTGCAGTAAGATACAGTGCATGCAGTGCACAGACTCCTCACAGTGCAGTAAGATGCAGTGCAGTGCACAGATTCCTCACAGTGCCGTAAGATGCAGTGCACAGATTCCTCACAGTGCAGTATGCAGTATGTACAGATTCCTCACAGTGCAGTAAGGTGCAGTGCAGCATGAACATACACCTCACAGTGCAGTAAGATACAGTGCATGCAGTGCACAGACTCCTCACAGTACAGTAAGATGCAGTGCACAGATTCCTCACAGTGCAATAAGATGCAGTATGTACAGATTCCTCACAGTGCAGTAAGGTGCAGTGCAGCATGAACATACACCTCACAGTGCAGTAAGATGCAGTGCACAGACTCCTCACAGTGCAGTAAGATGCAGTGCAGTGCACAGACTCCTTACAGTGCAGTAAGAAGCAGTGCACAGATTCCTCACAGTGAAGTAAGATGCAGTGCAGTGCACAGATTCCTCCCAGTGCAGTAAGATGCAGTGCAGCATGCACAGATTCCTCACAGTGCAGTAAGATGCAGTGCACATATTCCTCACAGTGCAGTAAGATGCAGTGTGTACAGATTCCTCACATGGCAGTAAGGTGCAGTGCAGCATGAACATACACCTCACAGTGCAGTAAGATGCAGTGCACAGATTCCTTACAGTGCAGTAAGAAGCAGTGCACATATTCCTCACAGTGAAGTAATATGCAGTGCAGTGCACAGATTCCTCATAGTGCAGTAAGATGCAGTGCAGCATTCACAGATTCCTCACAGTGCAGTAAGATGCAGTGCACAGATTCCTTACAGTGCAGTAAGATGCAGTGCACAGATTCCTCACATCGCTGTAAGATGCAGTGCAGAATGCACAGATTCCTCGGTGCAGTAAGATGTAGTGCAGTGTGCACACATCCTTCAGTGCAGTAAGATGCAGTGCACAGATTCCTCACAGTACAATAAGATGCAGTGCACAGATTCCTCACAGTGCAGTAAGGTGCAGTGCAGTGCACAGATTCTTCACAGTGCAGTAAGACACGGTGCAGTGCACAGATCCCCTCTTTAACACAAATGATGAACGCAAACACCCCCAGGGCCGGAAGGAAAGCCCCCCAGAGGTCCCCGGATAGAAGAGCCCAGCTCAGCCCGGCTCCTGGCAGAGATTTCCTCCAGGATTATTCAGTCTATTTCTACAAACACAGCAGAAGGTGCTGACAATCTCCTACCTGAGCAGAAACCTGTGCAGACATTTCCAGGCTCTCTCCTCCTCCTTGGGCTGTGGGGGCAGGTGCAGATTTGGGGTCTGAGGTGGCGGGGTCTGTGAGGGTCTGAAGATTAACTGCACAGACCCTCAGGGGCTCTTCCTCCCCTGCAGGAGGCTGGAAACGGAGGAGGCTGAGACCCGCTGCTTGTGCTGACTCTGCCGCCGCTGACCCGGATACTATTACATTCCCTCTGCTGAGAGGAGCTCATCAGCTCCTTCAGGTGTTGCTAGCCTATCCTCTCTCCTAGGTAGCCAAACCCTCTTTTCTGGGTATTTAGGGTCTCTGTCTCTTGGGATTCCTTAGATAACGAATGCAAGAGCTCATCCGAGTTCCTCTGCATCTCTCTCTTCACCTTCTGCCAAGGAATCGACTGCTGACCGCGCTGGAAGCCTGCAAAACTGCAACATAGTAGCAAAGACGACTACTGCAACTCTGTAACGCTGATCCTGCCGCCTTCTCGACTGTTTTCCTGGTGGTGCATGCTGTGGGGGTAGTCTGCCTCCTCTCTGCACTAGAAGCTACGAAGAAATCTCCCGTGGGTCGACGGAATCGTCCCCCTGCAACCGCAGGCACCAAAGAACTGCATCACCGGTACCTTGGGTCTCCTCTCAGCACGACGAGCGAGGTCCCTTGAATCCAGCAACTCTGTCCAAGTGACTCCCACAGTCCAGTGACTCTTCAGTCCAAGTTTGGTGGAGGTAAGTCCTTGCCTCCCCACGCCAGACTGCACTGCTGGGAACCGCGACTTTTGCAGCTACTCCGGCCTCCGTGCACTTCCGGCGGAAATCCTTTGTGCACAGTCTAGCCTGGGTCCACGGCACTCTAACCTGCATTGCACGACCTCCTAAGTTGTTCTCCGGCGACGTGGGACTCCTTTGTGCGACTTCGTGTGAGCACCGTTTCACGCATCCTCGTAGTGCCTGTTTCTGGCACTTCTGCGGGTGCTGTCTGCTGCTGAGAGGGCTCCTTGTCTTGCTCGACGCCCCCTCTGTCCCCTGACGCAATTGGCGACATTCTGGTCCCTCCTGGGCCACAGCAGCATCCAAAAACCCTAACCGCACGATTTGCAGCTAGCAAGGCTTGTTGGCGGTCTTTCGGCGGGAAAACACTTCTGCACGACTCTCCACGGCGTGAGGGATCCGTCCTCCGAAGGGGAAGTCTCTAGCCCTTGTCGTTCTTGCAGAAACCTACGCTTCTACTGTCCAGTAGCAGCTTCTTTGCACCCACAGCTGGCATTTCCTGGGCATCTGCCCATCTCCGACTTGCTTGTGACTTTTGGACTTGGTCCCCTTGTTCCACAGGTACCCTCGACTGGAAATCCATTGTTGTTGCATTGTTGGTTTGTGTCTTTCCTGCAGAATTCCCCTATCACAACTTCTATGTCCTTTGGGGAACTTTAGTGCACTTTGCACTCACTTTTCAGGGTCTTGGGGTGGGCTATTTTTCTAACCCTCACTATTTTCTAATAGTCCCAGCGACCCTCTACAAGGTCACATAGGTTTGGGGTCCATTCGTGGTTCGCATTCCACTTTTGGAGTATATGGTTTGTGTTGCCCCTATCCCTATGTGTCCCCATTGCATCCTATTGCAACTATACATTGTTTGCACTGTTTTCTAATACTATTACTGCATATTTTGGTATTGTGTACATATATCTTGTGTATATTTGCTATCCTCATACTGAGGGTACTCACTGAGATACTTTTGGCATATTGTCATAAAAATAAAGTACCTTTATTTTTAGTATATCTGTGTATTGTGTTTTCTTATGATATTGTGCATATGACACTAGTGGTACTGTAGGAGCTTCACTCGTCTCCTAGTTCAGCCTAAGCTGCTCTGCTAAGCTACCATTATCTATCAGCCTATGCTGCTAGACACCCTATTCACTAATAAGGGATAACTGGGCCTGGTGCAAGGTGCAAGTACCCCTAGGTACTCACTACAAGCCAGTCCAGCCTCCTACAGTGCATCTTCTCATTCTCAGAAGTCCCCTCTACCACTAGGACCAGCTTCCACAGCTGCAGGGCCAACATCACTGACTGGATGAAGACAAACTACCTGAACCTCAACACGGACAAGATGGAAGTGTTTATTTTTGGGAACAACACCTCACCGTGGAATGACACCTGTGTAGGAGGCTGGCCTGGCTTGTAGTGGGTACCAGAGGTACTTAAACCTTGTGCCAGGTCCAGTTATCCCTTATTAGTGTAGAAGAGGTGTTTCTAGCAGCTTAGGCTGATAGAAGGTAGCTATAGCAGAGTAACTTAGGCTGAACTAGGAGACATGCAAAGCTCCTACTATACCACTGGTGTCATATGCACAATATCATAAGAAAACACAATACACAGATATACTAAAAATAAAGATACTTTATTTTTATGACACTATTGTAGGAAAGTACCATCTTGCCTGTCATGTTACCCCCATATTTCACTGTATATATGTTGTTTTAGTGTATGTGTCACTGGGACCCTGCCAGCCAGGGCCCCAGTGCTCATAAGTGTGCCCTGTATGTGTTCCCTGTGTGATGACTAACTGTCTCACTGAGGCTCTGCTAACCAGAACCTCAGTGGTTATGCTCTCTCTGCTTTCCAAATTGTCACTAACAGGCTAGTGACCAATTTCACCAATTCACATTGGCATACTGGAACACCCTTATAATTCCCTAGTATATGGTACTGAGGTACCCAGGGTATTAGGGTTCCAGGAGATCCCTATGGGCTGCAGCATTTCTTTTGCCACCCATAGGGAGCTCTGACAATTCTTACACACGCCTGCCACTGCAGCCTGAGTGAAATAACGTCCACGTTATTTCACAGCCATTTACCACTGCACTTAAGTAACTGATAAGTCACCTATATGTCTAACCTTCACCTGGTGAAGGTTGGGTGCTAAGTTACTTAGGGCCTGATTCTAACTTTGGAGGACGGTGTTAAACCGTCCCAAAAGTGGCGGATATACCACCTACCGTATTACGAGTTCCATAGGATATAATGGACTCGTAATACGGTAGGTGGTATATCCGCCACTTTTGGGACGGTTTAACACCGTCCTCCAAAGTTAGAATCAGGCCCCAAGTGTGTGGGCACCCTGGCACTAGCCAAGGTGCCCCCACATCGTTCAGGGCAAATTCCCCGGACTTTGTGAGTGCGGGGACACCCTTACACACGTGCACTATACATAGATCACTACCTATGTATAGCGTCACAATGGTAACTCCGAACATGGCCATGTAACATGTCTAAGATCATGGAATTGTCACCCCAATGCCAGAAGGAGACAATTCCATGATCCCCCGAGTCTCTAGCACAGACCCGGGTACTGCCAAACTGCCTTTCCCGGGGTTTCACTGCAGCTGCTGCTGCTGCCAACCCCTCAGACAGGTTTCTGCCCTCCTGGGGTCCAGCCAGGCCTGGCCCAGGAAGGCAGAACAAAGGACTTCCTCAGAGGTAGGGTGTTACACCCTCTCCCTTTGGAAAAAGGTGTCAGGGCTGGGGAGGAGTAGCCTCCCCCAGCCTCTGGAAATGCTTTGATGGGCACAGATGGTGCCCATCTCTGCATAAGCCAGTCTACACCGGTTCAGGGATCCCCCAGCCCTGCTCTGGCGCGAAACTGGACAAAGGAAAGGGGAGTGACCACTCCCCTGACCTGCACCTCCCAGGGTAGGTGCCCAGAGCTCCTCCAGAGTACTCCAGTCATCTGCCATCTTGGAAACAGAGGTGCTGCTGGCACACTGGACTGCTCTGAGTGGCCAGTGCCAGCAGGTGACACCAGAGACTCCTTCTGATAGGCTCTTACCTGTGTTGCTAGCCTATCCTCCTTCCTAGGTAGCCAAACCTCCTTTTCTGGCTATTTAGGGTCTCTGCTTTGGGGAATTCTTTAGATAACGAATGCAAGAGCTCATCAGAGTTCCTCTGCATCTCTCTCTTCACCTTCTGCCAAAGGATCGACCGCTGACTGCTCAGGACGCCTGCAAAACCGCAACAAAGTAGCAAAGACGACTACTGCAACCTTGTATCGCTGATCCTGCCGCTTTCTCGCCTGTTTCCTGGTGGTGCATGCTCTGGGGGTAGCCTGCCTCCTTCTTGCACCAGGAGCTCTGAAGAAATCTCCCGTGGGCGAACGGAATCCTCCCCCTGCAACCGCAGGCAACAAAAGACTGCATCACCGGTCCTCTGGGTCCCCTCTCAGCACGACGAGCGTGGTCCCTGGAACTCAGCAACTCTGTCCAAGTGACTCCCACAGTCCAGTGACTCTTCAGTCCAAGTTTGGTGGAGGTAAGTCCTTGCCTCCCCACGCTAGACTGCAATGCTGGGTACCACGTGATTTGCAGCTGCTCCAGCTCCTGTGCACTCTTCCAGGATTTCCTTCGTGCACATCCAAGCCTGGGTCCCCGACACTCTAACCTGCAGTGCACAACCTCCTGAGTTGTCCTCCGGCGTCGTGGGACTCCCTTTTGTGTCTTCCGGTGAGCTCCGGTTCACTCCTCTTCTAAGTGCCTGTTCCGGTACTTCTGCGGGTACAGCCTGCTTCTGTGAGGGCTCCCTGACTTGCTGGGCGCCCCCTCTGTCTCCTCATCCAAGTGGCGACATCCTGGTCCCTCCTGGGCCACAGCAGCATCCAAAAACCCTAACCGCGACCCTTGCAGCTAGCAAGGCTTCTTTGCGGTCTTTCTGCGTGGGAACACCTCTGCAAGCTTCTACACGACGTGGGACATCCATCCTCCAAAGGGGAAGATTCTAGCCCTCTTCGTTCTTGCAGAATCCACAGCTTCTACCATCCGTTGGCAGCTTCTTTTCACCCTCAGCTGGCATTTCCTGGGCATCTGCCCAACCTTGACTTTGTCGCGACTCTTGGATTTGGTCCCCTTGTTCCACAGGTACTCGTCTGGAAATCCACTTTGGTTGCATTGCTGGTGTTGGTCTTCCTTGCAGAATTCCCCTATCACGACATCTGTGCTCTCTGGGGAATATAGGTGCACTTTACACCTACTTTTCAGGGTCTTGGGGTAGGCTATTTTTCTAACCCTCACTGTTTTCTTACAGTCCCAGTGACTCTCTACAAGCTCACATAGGTTTGGGGTCCATTCGTGGTTCGCATTCCACTTTTGGGGTATATGGTTTGTGTTGCCCCTATCCCTATGTGCTCCTATTGCAATCTACTGTAACTTTACATTGCTTGCATTACTTCCTTTTGCTATTACTGCATATTTTTGGTATTGTGTACATATGTCTTGTGTATATTTCGCATCCTCATACTGAGGGTACTCACTGAGATACTTTTGGCATATTGTCATAAAAATAAAGTACCTTTATTTTTAGTATATCTGGGTATTGTGTTTTCTTATGATATTGTGCATATGACACCAGTGGTATAGTAGGAGCTTTGCATGTCTCCTAGTTCAGCCTAAGCTGCTCTGCTATAGCTACCTTCTATCAGCCTAAGCTGCTAGAAACACCTCTTCTACACAAATAAGGGATAACTGGACCTGGTACAGAGTGTAAGTACCCCTTGGTACCCACTACAAGCCAGGCCAGCCTCCTACATTGGTTGTGCAGCGGTGGGATAAGTACTTGTAACTACTTACCACTTTGTCATATTGTACTTTTCATAAGAGAAAAATATACAAAACAAGTTCAGTGTATGTACACCTAACCAAAAAGTTTTGCTTTTCTTCTCTTACACAATCTGCTAAGTGCTGAAAAGTACTCCTAAACTTTCAAAAAGTTTCTAAAAAGTTGAAAGTTTTTTTTCTGTTTCCTTAAAAAGTCCTGAAACTTTTTCTCTTTTTTATCTGTCCCTAAACCTTTCTTCTATCATGTCTGATGTAGGAACTTCTACTAACTTGGTCAGCTCAGCTTATGACCACCTTAACTGGAAGGGTTTAAGGAGTCTCTGCATTGATAGAGGTTTAGGGGTGGGAAAGAATCCCTCTAGAGAATTATTGTCTAACATGCTTATTGAGAATGATAAGGCCTTAGCTGGCACTTCCATTGAGAAGTTAGGAGATAGTTCACACTCTGACTCAGGGGAGGCCCCAGTCAAAGTGTTAGAAGGTAACCTTCCCAACCTGCCCCTTAGCAGACCACCTAGCATAGCTGGTACTAATGTGAGCTCACATCACAGTAGGGATGACTTTATTCCTGCAGGCCAGGTTGTTAGGGTGCCAACTGTTAGGGGCAGATCTCCCTCTGAGCATTCTCATCATTCATCTGTGTCAAAGCATGCCCAACCCACCCACCCACCCTGATGACAGATTGTTAGAAAGGGAACTCAATAGATTGAGAGTGGAAGAGTCCAGGCTGAAGCTTAAACAGGAACAGCTGGCTCTAGACAGGGAATCTTTAGACTTAGAAAAAGAGAGACAGAGGTTGGGGTTAGGACCCCATGGTGGCAGCAGCAGTATTCCAGATAGTAATCCTGTGAAAGAGCATGATTCTAGGAATCTGCATAAGATAGTTCCCCCTTACAAGGAGGGGGATGACATTAACAAGTGGTTTGCTGCAATTGAGAGGGCCTGTATTGTACAGGGGGTCCCGCAAAGGCAGTGGTCTGCTATCCTATGGCTATCTTTCAGTGGAAAGGGTAGGGATAGGCTCCTTAATGTGAAGGAAAGTGATGCCAATAATTTTACAGTTTTGAAGAATCGACTCTTGGATGGATTTGGCTTAACCACTGAACAATACAGGAATAAGTTCAGAGAAACCAGAAAAGAGTCCTAACAAGACTGGGTAGACTTTGTTGACTATTCAGTGAAGGCCTTGGAGGGGTGGTTACATGGCAGTAAAGTTTCTGACTATGAAAGCCTGTACAATCTCATCTTGAGAGAGCATATTCTGAATAACTGTGTGTCTGATTTGTTACACCAATATCTAGTGGACTCAGATCTGACCTCTCCCCAAGAATTGGGAAAGAAGGCAGACAAATGGGTCAGAACAAGAGTGAACAGAAAAGTTCATACAGGGGGTGACCAGGATGGCAAGAAGAAGGATGGTAAGTCTTCAGACAACGGTGGGGACAAATCTAAAAATGAGTCTTCATCAGGCCCACAAAAACACTCTGGTGGGGGTGGTGGGTCCAAATCCTCTTCTAATCAAGTAAAGAAACCATGGTGCTATTTATGTAAAGTAAAAGGCCATTGGACAACTGATGCCAGTTGCCCAAAGAAAAGCACCAAGCCTCCCACTACCACAACCCCTACTGCTACACCTAGTGCCCCTAGTAATAGCAGTGGTGGTGGGAGCAAACCTACTAATAGCCAATCCAAGGGAGTAGCTGGGCTCACTTTTGGTAATTTAGTTGGGGGTTGGTCTTGTTAGGGAGACCACAGAGGCTGTGCTAGTCTCTGAAGGTGCCATTGATTTGGCCACCTTGGTTGCTTGTCCCCTTAATATGGATAAGTACAAGCAACTTTCCCTAATAAATGGTGTTGAGGTTCAGGCCTACAGGGACACAGGTGCCAGTGTTACCATGGTAATAGAGAAACTGGTACACCCTGAACAACACCTACTTGGTCACCAGTACCAAGTGACAGACGCTCATCACAACACTCTTAGCCACCCCATGGCTGTTGTGAATCTCAACTGGGGGGGTTACTGGTCCAAAGAAAATTGTGGTTGCCTCAGATTTACCTGTAGACTGTCTACTAGGGAATGATTTAGAGACATCAGCTTGGGCAGAAGTGGAGTTGGAGGCTCATGCAGCAAGCAGCAAGCAGCAAGGCTCATGCACTAGCCAAGGTGCCCCCACATCGTTCAGAGCAAATTCTCCGGACTTTGTGAGTGCGGGGACACCATTACACGCGTGCACTATACATAGGTCACTTCCTATGTATAGCGTCACAATGGTAACTCCGAACATGGCCATGTAACATGTCTAAGATCATGGAATTGTCACCCCAATGCCATTCTGGCATTGGGGAGACAATTCCATGATCCCCAGAGTCTCTAGCACTGAGCCGGGTACTGCCAAACTGCCTTTCCCGGGGTTTTACTGCAGCTGCTGCCAACCCCTCAGACAGGTTTCTGCCCTCCTTGGGTCCAGCCAGGCCTGGCCCAGGTAGGCAGAACAAAGGACTTCCTCAGAGAGAGGGTGTTACACCCTCTCCCTTTGGAAAAAAGTGTCAGGGCTGGGGGGGAGTAGCCTCCCCTAGCCTCTGGAAATGCTTTGATGGGCACAGATGGCATAAGCCAGTCTGCACTGGTTCAGGGATCCCCCAGCCCTGCTCTGGCGCGAAACTGGACAAAGGAAAGGGGAGTGACCACTCCCCTGACCTGCACCTCCCAGGGGAGGTGCCCAGAGCTCCTCCAGTGTGCTCCAGACCTCTGCCATCTTGGAAACAGAGGTGCTGCTGGCACACTGGACTGCTCTGAGTGGCCAGTGCCAGCAGGTGAAGTCAGACTCCTTCTGATAGGCTCTTACCTGTGTTGCTAGCCTATCTTCCTTCCTAGGTAGCCAAACCTCCTTTTCTGGCTATTTAGGGTCTCTGCTTTGGGGAATTCTTTAGATAACGAATGCAAGAGCTCATCAGAGTTCCTCTGCATCTCTCTCTTCACCTTCTGCCAAAGGATCGACCGCTGACTGCTCAGGACGCCTGCAAAACCGCAACAAAGTAGCAAAGACGACTACTGCAACCTTGTATCGCTGATCCTGCCGCTTTCTCGCCTGTTTCCTGGTGGTGCATGCTCTGGGGGTAGCCTGCCTCCTTCTTGCACCAGGAGCTCTGAAGAAATCTCCCCTGGGACTACGGAATCCTCCCCCTGCAACCGCAGGCAACAAAAGACTGCATCACCGGTCCTCTGGGTCCGCTCTCAGCACGACGAGCGTGGTCCCTGGAACTCAGCAACTCTGTCCAAGTGACTCCCACAGTCCAGTGACTCTTCAGCCAAGTTTGGTGGAGGTAAGTCCTTGCCTCCCCACGCTAGACTGAATTGCTGGGTACCGCGTGATTTGCAGCTGCTCCAGCTCCTGTGCACTCTTCCAGGATTTCCTTCGTGCACAGCCAAGCCTGGGTCCCGACACTCTAACCTGCAGTGCACAACCTCCTGAGTTGTCCTCCGGCGTCGTGGGACGCCCTTTTGTGTCTTCGGGTGAGCTCCGGTTCACTCCTCTTCTAAGTGCCTGTTCCGGTACTTCTGCGGGTACAGCCTGCTTCTGTGAGGGCTCCCTGACTTGCTGGGCGCCCCCTCTGTCTCCTCATCCAAGTGGCGACATCCTGGTCCCTCCTGGGCCACAGCAGCATCCAAAAACCCTAACTGCGCCCCTTGCAGCTAGCAAAGCTTGTTTGCGGTCTTTCTGAGTGGGAACACCTCTGCAAGCTTCTACACGATGTGGGACATCCATCCTCCAAAGGGGAAGTTTCTAGCCCTCTTCGTTCTTGCAGAATCCACAGCTTCTACCATCCGGTGGCAGCTTCTTTGCACCCTCAGCTGGCATTTCCTGGGCATCTGCCCAACCTCGACTTTGTCGCGACTCTTGGACTTGGTCCCCTTGTTCCACAGGTACTCTCGTCCGGAAATCCACTTTGGTTGCATTGCTGGTGTTGGTCTTCCTTGCAGAATTCCCCTATCACGACTGCTGTGCTCTCTGGGGAATACAGGTGCACTTTACACCTACTTTTCAGGGTCTTGGGGTGGGCTATTTTTCTAACCCTCACTGTTTTCTTACAGTCCCAGCGACCCTCTACAAGCTCACATAGGTTTGGGGTCCATTCGTGGTTCGCATTCCACTTTTGGAGTATATGGTTTGTGTTGCCCCTATCCCTATGTGCTCCTATTTCAATCTACTGTAACTTTACATTGCTTGCATTACTTCCTTTTGCTATTACTGCATATTTTTGGTATTGTGTACATATGTCTTGTGTATATTTGGCATCCTCATACTGGCAGGGTCCCAGTGACACATAGACTAAAACAACATATATACAGTGAAATATGGGGGTAACATGCCAGGCAAGATGGTACTTTCCTACAACCTGGTAGCCCTTAGAACTGTGACCCACACAGACAGATGACACCCAGAACCTCGGCATCATCTTGGACAGCAAACTCCCAATAAAATGGCAGATCAACGCAGTCTCTTTGGCCTGCTTCCACACCCTTCACATGCCCCGAAAGATCTTCAGAATGTCGCTGTCAACACCAGGGAAGCTGTCACTCAAGCCCTAGTCACTGGCCGAATGGCCTGCAGCAGTGCCCTCTACGCAGAACTCACCTCCCAACTCCAGATGATACTGAACTCAGCCCCCAGACTCGCTCTCAACCTACCCAAACAGACCCAATTCACCCCCCACTTCAGGAACCTTCAGTGGCTCCACATCCAGAAATGATGCCAATTCAAGATGTTGACACATGCCTACAATGCCCTCTGTGATCAAGGACCAGCATACATCAACCACCGCCTGAACTTCGAGCAACCCTCTAGACACCTGCACTCCACCTCCCTCGCTACGTTCCCCGCATCCTACGAAGCAACAGTAGAGGATGCTCCTTCTACCTTGTTGCCAGGTCCTGGAACAACCTCCCCCTACACCTCCGAACATCATTCTCTCTCCCTGAATTCAGAAAAGGACTCAAGACCTGGCTCTTTGGCTGATCCCAGCAAGAACCCAGTGCCTGGATACCCCTGCAAATCTGAGTTGACTGATTGATTGATAAGCCAAATATGAGTTTGCCACTAGTTGGCCCCTCACTGTCTTTGCAGTTTAAGGAGTTCCATATCAGTCAGATTTGTTTCCTGCTGCAAAAGTACAAATAAATTAAGTAACTGCATCCGTGCTTGGCCATTGCCCAGATATTCCAAGTCACTATGTATTATGTGGGCATAAATGTAGTGTGATGCATCAGCATGTCAGTGCTCAGGTTGATCTTCTGTCTTCCTCTAGGCTCATAATTCTGTAGGCTGTGAACTCAGCCATTCCCCAGCCTGTGTGTATAGAGTAATGGAACATGTCCACAAACAAAAACCTAAAACAATTATCCTTACTCCCAGTCTCTGGTTGTGTCTCAAACGTGGCCAAAGGAAAACTAAAAAGGAAATCAGACAAGAGAACTATGTTCCATCTGGATCCAGGGGATTACAGTCTTTTGGGTTGTCAAGGGAAGAGATGCTCAATCCGTAATTTAATGGTGGTGCCTATTCTTCATCTCCCTATGCCCCAGCCGAGACCAGGAGGAATATGGCCTTCTCAAAATGCACTCTTGAGGCCCCGCCACTCCAAAACAGGATACAGTTTGTGGTGTCATGCAATCAGTCAGACATAATTGGTATTAATTACCAGCCCTGTACGCAATTCAGCGGAAATTAGGTCCAAATTATAGATCATCTCTGGGTCGGGTTGGGTGAAGGGGACCTACGGAAGGCCATTGTTTGACTGTGGCACAATTCAACCTCTGCTACAACCATGGCACTTTTTTGCTCCACCTGCTTGCTGGAGGGCTTATTCCTGGGTAACCTTTTCATGTGCTGTTGTGATCTGGAAGGTTTCCAGTCTGTATTCCATTGAACATCGTGGGGCAATGGCGACCCCCCCTTTGTCTCCAGCCCGCCTTAGGCATCTGTTAATGTTGTGAAAAAAAGTGTGGCTTGAGAGTCCACCAACGCAATTTAGCTGTGTTCATAAGAGAATATTTGGCCGAGTTGCTTGGGCTTCTGTTTGACCAGCAAGAATGAGTACTGTAGTCTGGATACAGGTTCATTGAGGCTTTGAAGATTCGTCAGGGATCCTTGGACCCAACATCTTGCATTATGTGGCTGTGGTCCCAGTAGTTAAAGAGACACGTCACCCCTCGCTGGGGTGTAACAAGTCCCTGTGGACTTGTTCCAGTGAGAAGATATGGTACGTTTAACACCAAGGACTGTATGAAATAGCCAGTCCTCGAGTAAAAGTTTCTTATTGGGGCCTCCTCTGCCTTTCAGAATGCCCATCACTCTTATATTGTTCAGGCGAGATTGGCCTTCGTCATGGTCTGCCCTGGCGCATGGTTGTGGTACCTCCATCTGGAGAGCCTTGATGTGGGACTGCACCTCCGTCAGCAAAGAGTGCATTCCTGCCAGCACCCATTTGTTTACATCTATTCTGTCCCTAAGAATGGCTTAATCTGCTCGTAGGAGCCCCATGTCAATCACTATAAAGTCCAGTTTAGTTTCCTGAGTAGTTTTCTCATCCCTTATGGCCGGTATACACAAGGTAAAGACAGGAGTTGGCACCTGAGCTGATCCATTGTGAACAGGAAAGCATTTAAGTATTTGAATGCAGCAACCTTTGTGATATACTTCTAGAGGAGTTAACTTTGTTATACACTGCAGTACAGTGCAGTCCCCTTTGTTACATATTTCCAGAGGAGTTAACTTTTTTATACACTTCCTGAAACTGAAGAAACAGCAGTACATCCTGCTCCTTCTGTTTCCCCAACCTGTTTATGTTTAAATGAAGAGGTGTTTATAGCCAGTTATATTGTGTATTCACATTCTGTCACACTTGCATGTCCTAATTTTATATCTCTTTACATCCAACAGAAAACAAGCCTTGAATGCATTAAATGTTTATGAATAACAACAATGGTTCAGTAAATCAACACAAAATAGTCAGAAATAATCAGAGACTGAGGACCCTGAACATAGACTGATAGATGCTGGAAGAAGGTCTGAAGGACAATTCAGTGAATGTAAGAGTCTCCGTTGTGCACCTTCACCCCTCAAGACTGAGAAATGACCTCTAGAAAATTAAGGCAACAACACTGACAAACCACCTCCTGAATAAACAGGCGACTAACACCAGCTTTGATCGTGGGATCTGTATGATTTGACTTCCACCGTGCTCTGATTCCTAAAATTATATCGGACCATAATTCAGGGCTGTAGGTGTATTGTAAACTCACCCTGGTTACACCACACCAACCAGAGAAAACAACTGAAGGGTAAAGGAAAGAGGTTGTTCTGCTGTCTACAATACAATGGACTGTCCTAATTTGCACCGAGCAAGAGGAGAAGGATTAATCCTTACCCACAAAACGTTGAAAACTGTTATCCAATCTAAAGACATAATCTCTCATAGAGAAGCCTTGCTCATATTGTGAGTATAGCAAGTATTTAGTGACCATGGTACTTTACTTTTAAATGGGAAATCAAATGTCCTAAATACCAACAAATACAGGAAATGTGAGAATATTGCAAGTGCTTTACAACCATGGCCCGTCAGGATACGCAGTCATGTGATGTAGAAAAATATAGACCCGACCCAGAAGCATTAACTAAGAAAGAAGAATCATACACATGCAGTGAGAGCTGTAGTTTTTCATCACTAGTAAAGCAACATCAGCAAACACACACAAAAGAAAAGCCATTCAGATGCTGTGAATGTGTGAAAAGTTTTAGTCGATTATCAAACCTGCAAAGACATCAGCAAACACACACAGGGGACAAACCATACCATTGCAGTGAATGTGTGAAGAGCTTCAATCGGTTATCACACCTACAAATACATCAGAAAACACACACAGGGGAGACACCATACCATTGCAGTGAATGTGTGAAGAGCTTCAGACGGTTATCACACCTACAAATACATCAGCGAACACACACAGGAGAGAAACCATACCATTGCAGTGAATGTGTGAAGAGCTTCAATCAGTTATCACAACTACAAATACATCAGCGAACACACACAGGGGAGAAACCATACCATTGCAGTGAGTGTGTGAAGAGCTTTAGCCACTTATCAACCCTGCAACAACATCAGCGAACACACACCGAGGAAAAACCATATCATTGCAGTGAGTGTGGAAAGAGTTTCAGTGTGTTATCACACCTCCAACGGCATCAGCAAACACACACAGGAGAAAAGCTATTCAAATGCAGTGAATGTGTGAAAAGTTTCAGTCGATTATCAAACCTGCAAAGTCATCACCGAACACACACTGGGGAAAAACCATACCATTGCAGTGAATGTGTGAAGAGCTTCTGTCGGTTATCACACCTACGAATACATCAGCGAACACACACAGGAGAGAAACCATACCATTGCGCTGAATGTGAGAAGAGCTTTAGTCACTTATTAACCCTACAAATACATCAGCGAACACACACCGAGGAAAAACCATACCATTGCAGTGAGTGTGGAAAGAGCTTTAGTCTGTTATCAAACCTCCAAAGACATCACCAAACACACATAAGGAGAAACCATACCATCGCAATGAATGTGTGAAGAGTTTCAATTGATTACTGGGTCTTCAAACACATCAGCAAACACACATAGGCGAAAAACTCTACCATTGCAATGAATGTGTGAAGAGCTTCAGTCGTTTATCATACTTCGAAATACATCAGCAATCACACACAGGTGTAAAAACCATACTATTGCAATGAATGTGTGAAGAGCGGCAGTTATTTTTCAGATCTCCAAAAACATCAGCGATCACACACACACAGGGGAAAAACTATACCATTACAATGAATGTGGAAGTAGTTTTAATGATTCCCCAAATCCCAGGATACATCAGCAAACACAGAGGAGAAAAACCATTCAAGTGCACTGAGTGTGTAAAGGGCTTTAGTCCGTTATCAGTCCTAAAACAGCATCAACGAACACACACTGGGGAAAGACCATTCAAGTGCAGTGAATGTGTGAAGAGCTGTAGTCAACTCTTCAAAGCCATCAGCGTACACACACAGGGTAAAAAACAAACCATTGCAGTGAATGTGGAAGTAATTTTAGTGAATCTTCAACATTAAGGAAATTTCAGTGAATAAACATGGGAAAAGCCATTCGTGCGCACTAAATTTGTAAGAGTTTTAGTCGACTATCAGCTCTCCAAAGCCATCAGCAAACACACATTGGGTAAAAACAATCAAGTGCAGCAAATGTCTGAAGAGTTACAGTCGCTTAGCACACCTCCAAAGACATTATCAAACACATGCAAGGGAAAAAACATACAAGTGCACTGAATGTGTGAAGAGCTGTGGTTTGTTATCTCACCTCCAAAACCATTGGCGAACACACACAGGGGAACATCTATTCAAATTCAGTGAATAAGAGAACAGCTTTAGTCAATACCAAGCCTACATAGCCATCAGCAAATTACAGAAGATGATAACATTTCAATTTTGTGGGACATTCAAATGCCAGATGCCAAAAAGGTTGATGATAGAAGCCCGACTAGTCAGAAAAGAAGAAACACCCACATATTTGTAGAATTATAAAAGAGTCTGTTGTCAGTGATTGATTATTTAATTTCTATATATATAAGAAAAAGAAAAGAAGTTGCAAGCAACGCATTAAGACATCAGCAGAGTGCAGACTAAAAGAAAAGAAACAGTGTCTCTTCCTCCGATGAAGTAGAGCTATAAAGAAAAACATCCAAGCACACCTGATCACGCTACCTGTAAAAGCAACACTATGAACAATTCTTGGACTAACAAGTGTATTTTCAGCTAACTTTAGGTATTAGTCCTAAAACCTATAAACCCAACACACTTGAACTGATTTAACAAGCAGAAACTGGAGAATAGTCATAGCTGATTGTGGTGTTTGGGTGCTTTATTCACATTGATGATTCTGTGACTGTGGCCAGAGAACAAAGTTCAAAAGCAGGAGACTTGAAAGTAGGAGACGTGAGTTGTAACTCAGGGTTAATGCTTGCGCACGGCATTTACCTCCCAAGACTTGATGCAGGAGAAGTGCTGCTTATTTCCAAGATCACATGCATCCGTAAATGCACCCACCATAGTGTCACTTCCTCAGTGGTGTTCCACCGCTGCATCCTTGGGGGATTGGATGGCTCACCACGGTCTATGTAAATGATTCATTGTTAGATTAATTGTATGTAAATATATTGTATGAGTTTCTTATTTGCAGAGATTCATTCAACGAACGCAGTGGTGCCTGTGCGGGCAGTAGCTATAGTACGGGGGAGATCTGTCTGTCTCCATCATAATCTGCCCCAGTGCTGCAACAAGAGTAGTTTAGAGGGGGAATGAGGTGAACATGAGTTGCAAGATGGCCTTTGCTCCCCCTTCAGCCATGGCTACAGTACTACTAATGCTTCCACTTCAGGGTGTGGAGATTGCCTAGAGGATCTGGTGATCAGAGGCCTTTGCTTTCTGGAACAACAGGTTCTGTTAGAACTGTGGGCATTGTGGTGGGCACTTGGGGCCTTCTTCACCTCCATCTATGGTTGGTCTGTCCAGATCCTGGCGGACAACTCCGCAGCAATGTGCTATGTCAATACGCTAGGAGGAATAGGGTCTCATCTCATTTGCCTGTAAGCATTGAGACTATTGTTGGGCACACCTCCAAGGGATTTGGATGACCACCGGCCACCTAGCAAAGTGTCCCTGAATGTCAAAGCCAACAGCCTCAGCTGGCATTATCTTGCTGATCATGAGTGGTGTCTGCTATGGATATTAGCCCAAGACATCTTCACCAAGTGGGGTACTCCTCCAAAGGATTTGTTCGCCTTTACTGTAAATGCTCAATTCCAGCAGTTCTGTGACCTCCAGTACCCATTCATGGGAGCCTTGGGAGACATGTTTCAGTCGAGGTGGAACTTTGAACTACGCCACACTTTTCCTTTGATTTCTTGGGTTCTGCGGACGTTACACCAAGACCAGTCACATGTAATTCTCATTGCCCCAGAGTGACCAAGGAGAGTGCGGTATGAAGACCCTCAGCGCTTCTCTATACATCCCCTTCTGAAGCTGTCTTGCAGACTACACCTTCTCTCCCAGTGGAATGGTGCTGTAGCCTAGTTACCAAGGCCTTCTCCTTTATGCCTAGAGATTGAGCGGGGAAATCTGAGCTCCATGCAGCTGCCACCGAAGGTGGTAGACATTGTCTTGTTAGCATGGCGACCCTCAAGCAAGTCCATCAGAACAAGAGGTTACTTACCTGCTGTAACAATATTTCTGGGATATACTCCATCTACCTGCAGATTCCTCATTGACCACCCACCTCCCCATTTGATTGAAGTGTTATAGGGATAGTTAATAAGAGCTTTGAAGTTTCCAGATCCAGACTGGCACCTGGGATTATTCTACAGGTGATGAATCTCCAGGCAGATAAGAGTATTCACCAAAAAAGGTCCTTACCACAGGTAGGAAACTTTTTTCTTCCTACCTTCATGGCTTCCTGTCTGCGTGACATGGTGGAGTTCACTGAGTATCGTCTTCTTCACCTGGGCTGAGGCCACTAGGGATGACTGATTAATTAAATGGTTGATTGATAAGAAATCTGTCCCTAACTTTCAATGGGGACGTGCAGAACAAGGAGTTGCATATAGTTGCTCTGACACCCAATTGTGTGAATTGAAGGCGCCAGATACCAAGAAAACAGAATTGAATTTTGCAAGCTGCTTTTGTCAATTGATTATTGCCCTTAAAATGAAGATAACAATCTTAAAAAAAAAAAATATTAAAAAAAAAAGGTAATGTAAGAAGCTGTAAATATGTTATAACTTTCCTCCTAATATCACATGACCCAGGTGTTCTGCATTAACTGTCCAAAGGTATGAAACATACTGAAACTAGAGCGGAATTATCTAAGTGTGTGAGTTTTAGCTCATAAATTGACGTCAATAGCTGAACAATTCATGTCATCCATATGTTGGTGGAAGCTGTTGGTGCATACTTCTGCAAGTTTATTTCAGCCACTGGTGTTTTAAACCATGGATTCTTTTAAGTTAGTATTTAACCAATAGATGTATGTTATACTTCTGGTGCAGCAGTTCCTTGTTTCTCGAGTACTGTTTATGAATGTTAATGTTAATATGTATTTTTGTAATTTGTGTATTCTTCTGTACCATTAATGTATTGTTTCATTAATGTACATTATTTCTCACATAAATCTTGATTAATTAATTCACTCACATTCTCTCGACTCTACAGTGATTTTCTTATTAATACTGAAATATACGCCTGGGAAGGTGATTCCTAATACTGTTGTCCATGGAAACCAGGGGAGGGGTCTGTCAAGTCTTCTCAGGGGGTCCATAACTGCTTAGAAAATTCAAGTGTTAAGAGATTAATAAAGTGTACGTAAAAAAAGACGCAGAATGTACAAGTGAACTTTTTTTTAAACATTCTTTAAGTGTGAAGGAATTTGAAATTAGAGTCTGAAAACTAAGTTGCTATCCCCAGATTGATTTGTGGGAGCAGTGCAAGTGCATCAAACCGAATATAGTATGGATTATGAGTGTGCTCAATTGAATTTGAAAAGCTCCAAGCTTCCTATTAAAACTTAAATGTTGATTTTTCATCTTTTTTGCACATTAAATAAAATATTTCCTTTTTTCTGTATTTGTTTGCTAAATGCTTGGGTTTTTTTCAACATAGTTTTCTGGTTCTAAAGATCAAAAATGCTCAGGCCAGGATCCCCGGCTTCCACTAATGACTCAGTATAGGTCTCCTATAATGACACAGGGGTGCATGGAAGTAAAAGGTTTAAAAACCACTGGTCTTGCGTCTTCCACATTAAGGATCAAAAAATCCTGATTTAACATTTTTGTTCAGTCACAGCTTAGAGTGGAGGCACCGACTGATAGCCAGAGGATTCCAGTCTCAAACCTGTTGATGGCCTCTTACTCATCCTCATTGATTGCTGTAGGTGTACAGGATCAGGTCTCCTCCTCCCTTGTTCAGATGGACCATTAGCTAGCTGAGTTCATCATGCATTTCAAAATCAAGATTTTACAATGTAAAGATTAAAGGCAAGACAATCATGTAAGCATTGAGAAGGAGGGTTGGGGCAACACCAACTCCTGTGTGACTTTCCCTAGTCAAGTACTGCATACAGGAGTGCAATAAGTTATATGCTAAGGGTGCCCCTTAATGAGTATCACTCTGTCTCTGTCAAACGCAACCTATTCTTCACCTTGTCCAGCAGCACATCTAGACGGCTTGTGGGTGAACACAAGAATCTCTCATTCAAACCAAAACTATTCTGCACTCCCTCCAGCAGCACCTATAGGAGACTCGTGGGTGAACACCAGAAGCTTTCTATGTCAAACCCAACCTATTCTATACTTTCCCTTGCACCTCTTGTAGAATGTAGAAGACTCCTGTGTGAACACTTCAGGCAAATATGAAACAACTAGGACTGTTTACCGACTGGACCACTGCCCCGAGTGACTGGTTCTGTAGATCAACCAGGGCTAGTTTGGTCCTACATGTGGATGAAAACTTCACCGGTTCCTATCCAGAAATACTGAGTGTTCACAGGGACAGAGAGACCTTGTTCTGGGAGGGCATGGCTGCTGACAGTGTATGAGTGGGAGTGACCCAGTAAATAATTGATACTCTCCAGATTACTAGTATACGGGCTGTTGTCAGACTCTTTAAGGTGGAAGAGGAACCTTCTTTAGGCAGCTGTACTTACAGCTGACTCTGGGAAAACACTCAAACTTCAAGCAGCTTGGTTTCCACTGGATCTTCTGGTAGATCATTAGAAGATCCTTCATTAGCTGGATCTGCTCTCATGCACCAGTATGGAAGAGATCTTGCAGAAATTTCTGGTAATAGGTGTGGAGTTCAATGTAAGTTATTACAAGGGTAACCAGATGACTCTGTGTTACTGGGAGTGATCCTTTCTGTGTTTTAGTTTAACCTATCAGTGCATTTATGTAGAATATGGAGGTTATGTTTCAAGTCTACCTTTTAAATGTTATTTTATTTCAGGAAGTTCCAATATGTATGTATTTTATGTGGTGATACTATGATTTTAATGATTGTAATGGTTTTTGTTAACTATACAATAAAGATTTATTCATTCATTCATATCAGTGCATTCTGGGAGTTTTATTTTTGATTCATTTTAATTTGACTAATTGGACCAACTCTCCTGATAATGATATGTAAAAGCAAAGTGAAGACATGAAAAGTGGTGTCCAGGGGCAGTAAAACCATCTGGTCTCCTTAAATATGATAGGATACTTTTAGACAGCGTCCTTCATATCCTGGTAGAGCTGTTAAAAGAATACAGTTTTATGTATAGGTAGAGCAGGTAGAATCAGGACTACCACACAAATAAGGTTCTAGCAAGCTGTGTAGTCAAGATGTAACTCAAGAAAGGTTTATAGCTCCTAGAAAATAAATGTCCATACAATATACTGGTTGCTGGCTCTTCATTGTAAATATGTGCAGCATTTCATGACTTGGATTTGGGTTCCTCTGTGTGTGAGTATCCCTACAATTGTAGGATGCTTCATAGGGTTACCATTAGTGTTGGGGTGGGAAGGTCCTGTGCATGGTGTCCACTTGTGTTCCCTTTCCCTGGGTGGCTAACTAGGACAATCTGGTGTCCTGGTTTTTCATTTTCTCCCAATGTCACACTGATCTGGTTTGTGTGTGTGAAGGCTTAGGCTTGCTTGTCCCTTGACCTACACCTGGAGGGGAAACCCAAGCATGCCCACATTTGTTGCACAGCGGACTAAAATCCTGGTCATGGTTTTATCATGTAGAGGGGTGGTGTCAGCGTACAGAGTGTTGTGAATCAGAAGTTTTGAACAGACCTTTTTATCTGTGCCACCTGAATAGAGTACTACTGGCCCACTCATGTAAAGTTCTGCTTTTATGCGCTAACCCATGTCATAGTGCTAATTTCTTGTGCATGTTATGTACGAGCGTCCGTGTGTTACCTGTATGGGACATTCATTGTGGGTACGAGTGAACCAGAGAATTGGAGACCTATGGGTTTCATTTTGCAAGTGCCTGACCTGGCTGAGTGTACAAGATGGGGTTGCATTTTTCCCCAGAAAGGGGGAGTGTTTTCATGCCGTTCCTGAAGCTGGAGGGAGGAGGCCTGCTCAATGAAGTGGGAAAGAGGAGACAGGGCTCCCTTTAGACATTCAATATGCTCCTTTTGCTGTGAGTGTATGTGACTTGTCTTCATGAGTACTGTCATTCGGAAGATGGTGAGGGTGAAGGGTGGGGCAGCAGTCTCTGTTCCGGGTGTGAAGGTTCCTTTAGCTGAGGCCAGTCTTTTGTGTGTTTCGTGATCACTTTGGTGTGTGGCTGTTGATAACCAGGTGCAGAAAGCTCACAGCTCTTTGTTCCTCAGTTATGGGTGGTGCAAACTGGAAACAACCCTGCTGTGAAGAGCATCACTGTACACAAAGGCTGTGTCTGGAAGACAGCCTCGAGAGGACACGTAAAAAAAAAAGAAAAAACTCAAACTGTTTCTGGGGGTGTAGACAGAGAGCCCACATTCTTGTTGGCTTTGACTGCATGGGAGCTGTTGACCCACCTGCTGTTTTAGTTCCATGTTGTCTGTGATCGAGGTAGGGAGTGATCTAGAGTACTTAGAGGTGTGCTATGAACCAGAGCTGTTGTCTGCATGTCAGTCAGCTTCACAGGGGTCAGGGGATGTCACCTGGAGTCAGCCCTGGAAGCAAGAGTTGTCTTGTTGTCGTGCAGCTGCTGAAAGAGGGAGAGTGCACAAACATGCAGAACGTGCGATCGTCCAGAGTGAGCAGAAGCAGTGGACATCAGAGTTGAGGGTCCATCTACCTGGAGAGCTAATTCCATGCTCCTAGGACCAGAGCACAGTTTCTTGTGCTCAAGTGGCCTATATTGTGGCACTGGCTTACAGATGTTCCTGAGCAGATCAGACACCCAAGTGGCAGGTGTGCCCATCACCTTGTGGTGCAAGCTGAATCCACAGACACCCAAGTGGAGCAGGAGTGCCAGACATTATGTGGTACAGGCTGAATCTGTGACATCCTAGTGGAGCAGGTGTGCCAGTCTCCATGTGGGACATCCTGAATCCACAGACACCCAAGAGGTGCAGTTGTGAAAGTCACTGTGTGTTGCAGGCTGAATCCACAGACACCCAAGTGGTGCAGGTGTGCCAGTCACTGTGTGAGGCAGGCTGACTCCTCAGACATCCACAAACAAGTGTTTACCTAATTTGTTACTGTAGGAGGCTGGCCTGGTTTGTAGTGGCTACCTTGGTTATTTACACCATATACCAGGTCCAGTTAGCCCTTATTAGTGAAGTAGTAGTGTTGTAGCAGCTTAGGCTGATAGAGGTAGCTATAGCAGAGCATCTATGGCTGAACTAGGAGATATGCAAAGCTCATGCAATACCACTTATGGTTACACAGTACTTATACACAAGTAAAGACAATACTCACTGTTACCAAAAATAAAGGTATTTATTTGGGGTGACACAGTACCAAAAATATCTTAGAGGCAATACTCCTTCTGGAGGTAAGTATTCTACACAATATATACACTAGACACCAAAATGAGACAAGTAAATAGTCATAGAACAATGCAAACAGTTGTAAATCCTATAGAATGCAATGGGACAATATAGGTCTAGGGGCAACACAAACCATATACTAAAAAAGTGGAATGTGAATCACGAATTCCCCCTAGACAAGTGTAGTGTGTGCAGAATCGCTTGGAGAGTAAGAATACAGTAAATGTAAGTAAATTACCCCACCCCAGAGCCCAGAAAAGCAGGAGTAAAGCACTGCAAGTTTCCTTAGGACACACTACACCTCGTTTTGGGGATTTTTCAGCAGCCAACCAAGTCTGCAAAGAACAACTGCTGGATTATTGGACCTGAAGACCTGCAAAGGAAGGGGACCAAGTCCAGAAGTCGATAGAGGTTCCAGGAAGGACAGGAGCCCCTGCCAACCCAGAAGGGGGTGCAAAAGAAGAGTCCCCGGTTAGTCGAAGACTGCAGAAATGCACCCTAGGAAGATGCCAGCGGGTTCCTGCGTGATGCAAAGGATGTCGCACGGCGTGAAGATCGTTGCAGACGAGATTTCGTGTTGGAAGGTGCCAACAAGCCTTGGCTATGACAAAAGTGCGTTTTTCGTCAAAATGGCACTGGATGGACCCAGGAGGGACCTGGGGGCCTCAACTCTGTGTGAGGAGGAAGAGGGGGCTCTCAGCACTTTGGAGAGCCCTCAGGATGCCAGCCAGCACCCCCAGAAGCCACAGGATCCGGGTTCAAGGAAGGTGTAAAACGTGGTTGATGCAGCACAACAAAAGAAGGTCCCACGCTGCCGTAGAACAACTTAGGGAGTTAAGCGTCGCAGGGTGGAGTGCTGGGGACCTGGGCCAGGCTGTGCATGAAGGAATTTTGCAAAGAGTGCATAGAGGCCTCAGGAGGTGAAGAAGACACAGTACACAGGGGTACCATCTTTCTCGGGGAAGGCAAGGTCTTACCTCCTCCAAATTGCATCAGCAGGTCCTCAGGACAGTCTTTGTCGATGATGTCCACCCTCTGGGTCCTTAGGAGCATGCTCGTTGGTATGAGAGGAGTCCCAGGGTACCAGTCGTCGTCTTGGAAGGTGCCTGCTTGGAGCAGGGGAGTGACTCCGTCACTCCACAGGAGATTTCTTCAGTTCTTCTGGTGCAGGATGAAGACAGGGAGTCCCCAGAGTGTGGAAACTGTTGCAGTTGCTGACTTGGAGCTGAAGTTGCTGAAGAAAAGTGTCTCTTGTAGACACTTTGTTGCAGTTATAGCATTTCTTGGAGCAGGCTGCGGTTGATCTGAGGTCAGAAGAGTCTGAAGTTGTTGCAGAGGATTCTTGAAGGAAACTTGCAAGCAGAATCTGAAGAGAACCCAGAGGAGAGACCCTAAATAGCCCTGAGAGGGGGAGTGGCTACCTTATCAGGTATGGACCTATCAGTAGGGGTCTCTGATGTCATGTGCTGGCACTGGCCACTCGGAGCCCTCCAGAGTGTCCCCACACCTTGCAAAGCAAGTTGGCTGAAGTCTGGAACACGCTGGAGGAGCTCTGGGCACCACCCCTGGGGTGGTGATGGACAGGGGAGTAGTCACTCCCCTTTCCTTTGTCCAGTTTCCCACCAGAGCAGGGGTCCCTGAACCGTTGTAGACTGGTTTATGCAAGGAGGGCACCATCTGTGCCCTTCATACCATTTCCAGAGGCTGGGGGGGCTACCCCTCCCCAGCTTATAACACCTATTTCCAAAGGGAGAGGGTGTAACACCCTGCTCTCAGAGGAAATGATTTGTTCTGCCTTCCTGTGAATGGGCTGCCCAGGCCCCAGGAGGGAAGAACCCTGTCTGTGAGGTGGCAGCAGCTGTAGCTGCAGTGTAAGCCTCAGAGCTGGTTTGCCTGTACTGGGGGTCCATGGTGGAGCCCCCAGGATGCATGGAATTGGCTCCCCATACCAGATTTGGAATGGGGGGACAATTCCATGATCTTAGACATGTTACATGGCCATATTCGGAGTTACCATTGTGAAGCTATGTATAAGGTATTGACCTATACGTAGTGCACATGTGTAATGGCGTCCCCGCACTCACGAAGTCTGGGGAAATGGCCCTGAACTATGTGAGGGCACCTTTGCTAGTGCAAGGGTGCCCTCACACTTAGTAAGTTTGCACCTAACCTTCAGCAAGTGAAGGTTAGATATATAGGTGACTTATAACTTACTTAAGTGCAGTGAAAATGGCTTTGAAATAGTGTGTGCACTATTTCACGCGGGCTGCAATGGCAGTCCTGTCTAAGGGTTTGTTTGAGCTCCCTATGGGTGGCAAAAGAAATGCTGCAGCCCATATGGATCTCCTGGAACCCCAACGCCGTGGGTACCTAGGTACCATATACTAGAGACTTATAAGGGGGGGGTCCAGTATGCCAACTGAAATTGGTAAATGAAGTCACTGGCCTACAGTAACAAATTTAAAAGCAGAGAGAGCATAAGCACCTAGGTTCTGGTTTGCAGAGCCTCAGTGACACAGTCAGGCACTACACAGGCATACACATTAGGCCATAATTTATGAGCACTGGGGTCCTGACCAGCAGGATCCCAGTGAGATAGACAAAAACATACTGACATACATGTGAAAAATGGGGGTAGCATGCCAAGGAAGATGGTACTTTCCTACAGTTCCACGCCTCCCTTGGGTGTGCTTTCTGTTCCTGTAACAAGGCTGGACAGCTGCAGATAATATGTTGTAGAGATTTGTGGTATGTACTGGAGCCCCTGGACATTGTGGATTTCGAGGTTTGGCACCACCTTGCTAGGTATTTCAAGAACGGCCACTCTCTGAGCCTGAGGGTGATAAACTTCAATTTGTTTGTATTTTGAATATGTACACGCCAGACAAGGTTGTGGGTGCCACAGTTAACAGGAATTGATAACAGCCCATGCATGCCTGTGCTTCCTAGGGTATCCCTGTCAGCCTGATGTGAGAGGCAGCACACTTACTTCTTAATACTTTGCTTAAGGGCATTTTGACTCGCTTGTGAAGCCCAAAGCTCTCTAGCAGTCAGGAGACTACAGCAGTCTTTGAGGTGCAAGTAGTGGGATTGTCTGGCATCACATGATTGAATTTTGTCCCACAGTAGAGCCTCCAAGCTTTCTCTCCTTACAAGCCGGAGTTTGTGCAAAGATTTAAAAATGCTCCTGCCCCTGTGTTCTGCTCTACTTCAGACTGAGAGGAAACCAACGTGAAAGGAATGCAAAGAATGCAGCACTCTTAGTCTGAGTAATTAATTTATTAAGGCACTTCCCAAGTTTCATACACGGGATGAATAATGAGCGTTTATTTCAAATGCAGCAACACACGTGTAATTCTAAAAATAATCACAGCAGTAGAATAATAATGATCAAAGTACAAAGACAATACAATATTTCAAAAATGAATATTGTTAGAAATGGGGTTTCTGGTTGGCTAGGGTATGCACCTCAGCCAGGCAGAACTTACCCACTCTAGTCAGGGCAAGGGAGTTACACGTCCAAGATAACCCCTGCTCACCCCCTTGGTAGCTTGGCAAGAGCAGTCAGGCTTAACCCAGAGGCAATGTGTAAAGCGTTTGCACAACACACACAACACCTGTGACGCAATATCCCCACCACAAAGGAAACACAATACCAGATTATATGAAAATATACTGTATTGTACACAAGGCAATTATCAGACCCAACATCACATATCAGTACTATCCTGCTACCTTAGCAGTTGTCAGAACGTTACACATTATTTACTCTGCAACCTAGCAGTAGTCACACATAACACACAGGTTACTCAGTATTCTGCAACATAAGCAGTAGTCAGGAAAACACGTTATTACATCACAGCACTTGTCATAAGAATATCATAAAATGCCCATAGTAGGAACATTAGAAAACATATGGCAAGTTAGAAAAACATATTAGCAAGCATGTCCATAAAAGGAACATTTGCATACACATATGTAAAAACATCAAACGCAGGTAGGTAATATATGAATCAAACAAAAGTCTGTAGAAAGAACTTTGGATTGCAACTATATTGGTCCTTTAAACAGTACCGGGTTGGATGAAGGCACCTCCAGTGCCTAGAAGGCGAACAACGGGGCCCCGGCGCTCCTATGTGCAAAACGGGGGCCTCCATGATACTCTGGGGTCAGAGGAGGGCGACATGCACCTCCTCTCTTTTATAGACAGGCCCCTCCGGGGACCGTGATTACTGGGGGCCCCCCCGGGGCCTCAACCGGCCCTCACGAAGGGGGCCAAAGCCAGCAAAAACAACTTAGGGCAGGAGGGGGGCACCACGCACCCCCTCCGGTTTAATGACAGGCCCCTCCCGGGACCCGCGATCTCTGGGGGCTCCCCCAGGCCTCCACTGGCCCTTCCATCAAGGAGGGGGGGGGGGCCACAATAATGCCCGTTTTACCTAACAGCAGAAAAGGAGCGTCCTGCTCCTAACGCAGAGGCCAGGGGGAAGGGGGCACTCCCCGCGCCTTCCCCTGGTCCTGCCGTGAAGCCACAAGAAGATCGGACCCCTCCTGGGGCCCGAGCAGATACTCGCATGCACCCGATGCGGTGTGCGAGTGTTCTTCCAGCTTCCCGGGCCGCTGCGGTGATCTTATTTAAAGGGGCACAATGCAGCCAGGAGCCTACGAGCTCCCAAGGCTCCATAAGCGCGCTGCAATCAGCGCTATGGCAGCCGCAACCACTGAGAAGCACCCCTCGTGAAGAAATGGATGCAGGGTCAGGGGCCACAGCACCCTGCCCCTGGGGAGCAGAATCTTAAGACAAGGTCCTCAGGTGGAGGGCCCAGCTACAGGCCAGCACAAGGGAAAGGCAGCAAGTGGCAAGTCCTTCACAGTGACCAGGCAGGTCACAGGTCAGCACAGCAGCAACAGTCCATGCCGGTTCCTGGTGAGTCCTTTCAGCCTTTGGTGTCCAGTTCCAAGATGATTCCAAGAGTCTTCAGATTGTGGGGAAAATTCCCCTGTACTTATAGTCAGTTCTTACAGTGTTTTACAATGGTAGGGAGAGGAGGTTCCAGCCAGTTACAACTGGTTCTGGGAGTGCCCCCTCTCTCCTTTCAGCACAGGCTCCAAACATCAGTGGGGGGTTAACGACCCTATTGTGTGAGGCCAGGGCACAGTCTTTACAAATGCAGGTGTGTCCCGCCTCTCCCTTCTCTCAGCCCAGGAAGACTATTCAGTATGCAGATGCACCTCTGTGACACCTCCACCCTCCCTGTGTACAGGCTGTCTGAAAAGTATGCACAAAGCCCCCACTGTCACTCTGCCCAGACGTTGATTGGAGACAAGCTGCAAAACACCAGAGTCATAAGCACAGATAAATGCGCACTTTCTAGAAGTGGCATTTCTGTGATAGTAATAAAGAATACACCCACACCAGTAAGCAGCATTTATTATCACCATCACAACCATACCAAACACGCCTACGCTACCCCTCATAAATCAGACAATACCCCTGTTGTATCGCAGTTTTAATTAAATATATATATATATATAGTTCTATATAAATAAGTTTATCCTAATAGGAGTTTAATATTTACACCGATAGAAGTAGTATGTTCCACCTCCCCTTCCCCTTAGAATGGTAGAGTCTGACAGTTATTGGGCTGGAGTTGACAGTAGAACGTTGAGGAGCTAGAAGAGCAGCTGTGTGGAGAACTGTTGCTGAGGCAGTAGAGATGAAAGAATAAAGACTGAAGTAAAAGGAATTTGATTGAAGTGTCTTTATATCACTGGCGACGAGTTACGTGCGGAAGGGGGCACTCTCATCTCTACCCCTTTTGGATAACCCGTCAGCAACTTTAATTATCTTAAGGTACTGTTATTACTTTAAAGAATACTCTAGCTGAACATAAGCATGCCATTTCGCCTTAGCGCTTCCTGTGCCTTACTTTAACTTTCGGAACCAGGACACTATTTACTCCAATTCAATCCATTTTTCAAATTTCTCAGGTCAGCACACAGACTTAAACTGCTGTTCTATTTATATCTTCGATCGGAACACTTAACCTTTCTGACCTTTCCTGCGCTGACAGAGAACACTGAAATAACAAAGTGAAAACGTTTTTAGGAAGAAAACGGAAGCATTGAAATTCAATCCAGCTTTTAACCAGTATTTCATCTAAGCGTTGACACAAAACAAGAAAAGTATTCCAGGCTGTAATTTTTCAAGTGGCATTTCACAGAGGAAAGAAAATATAAAAATAATAAGCACATGCAGTGCGGTAAAGTGCAATGATCGTGTGTCTTCATGTCAGCAGCATTCTGTTCCTGGCAGCACAACAATATGATTAAATTAAAGGCTGTTTTCCTGTTGCCTTAAAGATTTTAGAACTGGCATTTAAGACGGAATTAATTACATTACAAGCTGCATTTCGAACCAGAAAGGAAAACAAATACAGACCAATATGGTAATGTGGAAGGAGCGGTAAACTGCGGAACGAGTATCCTCACATTTCTGTTGCTGGCAGTGCACCAAAACATTTTAAATAAATCTCGGTTACCTGAAACCCAGAAATCTGAAGTGCATTCAAAGAAAATCTGACTGGAACTTCGTTTTCAAGCGCTCACAATCACTTTCTGGGTACATTCTGGGAACCTGTAATGAAACGCTGACAGGCACAGTTCTCTTCATTTTTGAGGTGCATGGTGGGAAGTGTGTTGCTTGAGCTCTTTCCTCTAATTTTGCTACAAAACCTACTCTTTACATTTTGGTTGTTCTCTACTGTTATTTCAATAATTTCTATGTGTATTTAATTATTGATAAGGGGATTTACCTTGGAATTACCCTATTTATCTGTGAATCTGTACTGATGATAACTGCATAACTGTTACTTCAATAATATTTTATAGTGTATTTAGTTAGTGTTAAGGTGAATTGCATTTGACTTACCCTATTTACCTGGGAATCTGTACTCATGATGGCTGCTGCAGGTATGTCCCAACCTGTTCCGTTTTTAAATGAGGTTGGAGAACCTAGTTCTCCATGGAAAGAATGGTTCAAAATATTTGAATCATATTTAATTGCCATTGGGGGTGACAGATTTAATCCAGTTAGAAAACAGCATATTTTATTACACAATTTAGGAACACATGGTAGGAAAATTTACGAATCCTTGCCTGAACCTAATATTCCAGAAGATCAGGTGCGGGATGAATATGTCACCACATACATGAAATTAGATAAACAATTTGGAGACAGAATAAATGTTGTTTTAGAACGTCATAAATTTTTTTCTCGCAATCAAAGTAAGCAAGAAAGTATAACCAACTATATTGCTGCTTTGAGAGGATTAAGTACTTTATGCAATTTTGGGGAGCTTAATGATTCACTCATTCGAGATCAATTAGTTCGTTGCACCAGTAATATAAAAATTCAAGAGAAGCTATTACAAAAGCAACCTGACTTACATGAAGCAATTGAAATTGCTAAATCCATTGAGCATACTGCTATATGCTTACAGGAAATTAGATGTCCATCTGCTCCAGATCAGGTCACAGAAATCAAAGGTAACATAGAAGAAGACAACATTCTCAAAATTAGAGGCGTAGATAAAATACCTCAAAAAAACAAGATTGTAAATCCTAATCTAAAATGTTTTCGTTGCGGAAGCAGCAACCATTTAGCGAATTCAACTGGTTGCCAAGCAAGAACAGCCATTTGTAGGAAATGTAACAAAAAAGGGCATTTTGCTAGAGTGTGTAGGGATATGTCAAGACCAGAAAGACCATATGATGGCAAGAATGTAGAAGGAAATCATCAAGAAGTTAAAAAAATTATATTACAGGTGAATGATAAAGAAGTAATTCCTTTTCAGTATCCAGAATGTGAAATTTTCATTGATGGCAACCCGGTTAAGGTCTTTGCTGACTCATGTTCCCCTTTTACGATTATTAATGCTGTGAACCTTGACAAAATTGATGATGGAATTGTGACCAGCTTAACGGAACCAGATATTAACCCCAAAGGTTACAACCAGGACCCTATTCCTCTTAAAGGAATGTTCAGAGCACTTATTTCATTCAAGGGTCGATCCACTGTGGGGAAGGTTTATGTTGTAAAGGAGGGATCGAGTCTTTTGGGCTGGCAGCATCAGAAGGAGTTGGGGATTAAGTTGGATCCAAACAATCCAGAACAAGTTTTGATCATTGACAAACCCAACTCAAAAGAACAAATTTTTCAGGAATTCCCAGAAGTTTTTAGTGGAAAATTGGGTTTATTAGCAGGATTTCAGCACAAAATCAAGTTGAAACCCCAATCAAAGCCTACCGTACACAAAACCAGACCGATACCCCATTTACTGAAACAGGCGCTCAAGGAGGAACTTGACAGAATGCAATCTCAAGGCATAATTCAACCTATTGACAGCTCTGAATGGTTATCCCCCATTGTGATTGCTAGGAAAAGTAATTCAAAAGACATCAGGGTATGTATTGATTTAAGAGACCTGAATAGGAATATTTGGGTAGAAAGACACCCTCTTCCTATAATCCATGAGATTTTAAGTACCATGGGAGATGCAGTATGTTTCTCGGTGCTGGATCTTTCCAGTGCATATCATCAAGTAGAACTTCACCCAGATTCTAAGTGGCTTACGGCATTTACCACCCCTATGGGTTCCTTTATGTTCAATAGGATGCCGTTCGGGCTGGCGTCGGCTGCTGCAGTGTTTCAGAAAATCATGCAGCATATTTTAGGAGACACTCCTAAAACTTTGTGTTTCCAGGACGACATTTTAATTTATGGGGCGACAGTTGAGGAACACAACACAAACCTGAGGAGGGTTCTGAATATACTGAAAACAGCAGGCTTAACGTTAAAGAAGGAAAAATGCCAGATTGGTGTGAGTTCTGTAGATTATCTAGGGTATACAATATCGAGAGATGGTTTTAAACCTAAAACTTCCCTGGTAGAGGCAGTTAAAAAAGCAAAGGCGCCCAAAAATAAGGATGAACTCAAGTCATTTCTGGGTCTCACTGAATATATGGCCAAATATGTCAAAAACTTCTCAGATACATCATATGATCTCAGAGAGTTACTTAAGAGTCACATACCTTATAAATGGAGGGAATGTCATGATTATGCATTTGAAAAGATTAAACAGGCCATTTTATCAGCACCATATCTTTGTAATTTTAATCATGAAAGGAAAACTATTCTCACCACAGATGCCAGTAAATTGGGTTTGGGGGCTACACTATCACAAGTCATTGATGGCAAAGAGAGGATTGTGGCTTTTGCATCAAGGGCTCTAAGCAAAGCTGAATCCAATTACTCAGTCATTGAAAGAGAGGCTCTGGCATGTTTCTGGGCTGTTAAACATTTTACATTTTTTCTTTGGGGTACACAATTTACCATACGCACAGACCACAAACCTTTAGTTTATGTATTCTCCACTAAGGGATTTTACAACAGCACTCCAAGGATTGCGAGGTGGAACTTGGGCCTTGAAAGCTTCTGTTTCAAGGTTGAGTACCTCCCTGGCAATAGAAATTTGGCTGCGGATTTTCTATCTAGAGTTCCGTTGGATGTAGTAGAAGACTTTGATACTCCAGAATATCCTATATTGGTAGTTTCTACATCTTCTATCAATGAAGATGAATGGAATTCAGCATGTCAAAAAGATGAATCTCTATCCTTGCTAAAACTGAGAGCCAAGGAAGGATGGCCTGAATCCAGGAAGGATCTGGATGAAGTTATTAAAAGCTACTGGGAGGTGAGATATGAAATAAATGAAATAGGAAATTGTGTATTTAGGAATGATAAAATAATACCTCCTGCAAGTTTAAGACACAAAATCATTAGGCTGGCTCATGAGGGCCATCTGGGCAGAAGCCTAACAAAATCACGTATTAGGGAACGGTACTGGTTCCCTAATATGGACTCCATGACTGAAACAGAAGTCAAAGATTGCACCATATGTGCACGCAGTGATAAAACGAAATTGATTCGCAAAACCCCAATTTCTCCTGTGTCCATACCTGACAAACCTTGGTCCAAACTGGCATTAGATATCATTGGGCCAATCAACATGACAGGAGTAGTCAAACGCTTTGCCTTAGTATTAATTGACTACCACTCGCATTGGATAAATGCAAAATTAGTTAACCAAATCACAACTGAATCGGTGATAAATTTCCTCAAGGATGTGTTTGCTGTTGAGGGCATACCAGCTACCCTTATTACTGATAATGGGGTTCAGTTGACTTCTTTAGCAATGAAAGACTTCCTTGCATCTCTCAGTATAAATCACCTCACTACAGCTTTGTATTGCCCAAGGGCAAATGGTCTGATTGAGAGAACCAATCGTATGATCAAGGAATGCATACAGTTAGCTAGTGTTAATCATTTGAGTGTGGAAAATGCTATCAGAGACATGTTATGGGCATACCATACAACTCCAAATTTAATCACTAAAGTTTCCCCGTTTTCTGCGCTAAAAGGCAGAAAACCAAGCACAAAATTCTTTCCCTCATGGTTAGGTGGAGGAGAGAAGAGTGAACCTGCAACCCCTCATATCAAACTTAAATTATCTCTGCACCAAGATAAATACAGAAGAATGTATGATAAGAAACATGGTACGAAACAACAACAGTGGGTGGTAGGGGACAGAGTGTATGTTAAAAATCCATTGAAGGGAATGAGGTCAAATGTGAGAGACACCAAGTTTATGGGCCCATTCAATATTGCCAAAGTAAAAAGAAATGTAGTTGTATTAGAGAATGGACAGTGTTGGAGCATGGATAGGATCGTCAAACAGCCACCGGGTGTAGAAAAGACTGAAAGCAATCCTGAGGAAGCGGAAGGAAGTCAGGAAGTTCCACAGAATCGCAATGAAGGAGGTTATGAGAAAAGAACATATAGCCGACGAATTAAACCTCCTGTTTGGCATAAAGATTACGAGATTACTACTTGAGTATAATGAACTGTAATTAATGATAGCAGATGACTGTACTTTTTCTAGTTTTGTTAGAAGGGAAGATGTGTTGTATCGCAGTTTTAATTAAATATATATATATATATTGTTCTATATAAATAAGTTTATCCTAATAGGAGTTTAATATTTACTCCGATAGAAGTAGTATGTTCCACCTCCCCTTCCCCTTAGAATGGTAGAGTCCGACAGTTATTGGGCTGGAGTTGACAGTAGAACGTTGAGGAGCTAGAAGAGCAGCTGTGTGGAGAACTGTTGCTGAGGCAGTAGAGATGAAAGAATAAAGACTGAAGTAAAAGGAATTTGATTGAATTGTCTTTATATCACTGGCGACGAGTTACGTGCGGAAGGGGGCACTCTCATCTCTACCCCTTTTGGATAACCCTTCAGCAACTTTAATTATCTTAAGGTACTGTTATTACTTTAAAGAATACTCTAGCTGAACATAAGCGTGCCATTTCGCTACGCTACCCCTCATGAATCAGACAATACCCCTTACACATAAGGCAGGGCATTTCTAATGCAATCCTATGAGAAGGCGGCACTCACAGCAGTGAGACACCAAGTTAGGCTGTTTGTCACTACCAGGACAGCCCACGCAACATGGCACCTGTCCTGCCTTCTACATACATGGCACCCTGCCCAAAGGGCTAGCTAGGGCGTACCTTAGGGGTGACTTACATTTAGTAAAAGGGGAGTCCTGGGCTTGGCAAGGAAGTTTAGATGCCAGGTCCCTGTGGCAGAAAACTGTGCACACAGGCCCTGCGCTAGCAGGCCTGAGACAGGTTTGAAAGTCTACTTCAGTGGGTGGCGCAAGCAGCGCTGCAGGCCCTCTAGTAGTATTTAATTTACAGGCCCTGGGTATAGCGATACCACTGTACAAGTGACTTATAGGTAAATTAAATATGCCAATTAGGTATAAGCCAATCATACCAACTTTAGATGGGAGAGCACCTGCACTTTAGCACTGGTCAGCAGTGATAAAGTGCTCAGAGTCCTAGAGCCAACAGCGAGAGGTCAAAAAACCAGGAGGCAAAAAGACTGGGGATGACCCTGCGTAAGGCAAAAAGCCCAGCAAATATGATATACATATATAGTGAATACATATTCAGGCATGCACACGGCACAGCTAAAAATATGAATTAAAAATGCATCACCATGGGGCTTGACACCGACATCACCCCTTTGTCTGGCAACTTCAGGTCGTGGTACCCTGACAACCAAAACCAGAGGGAAACTACCCCCGATGGGATTATCTTCTGAGCAAGGCGTCCCTTCTCAGACGAGTTCCTTCTTGTCCTAGTTGTCGAACTTCCACCCTTATATACTTTAAACAAACTTGAGAGGAAAGTTCTAGAAACCCCACTCTCATCAAGTGAATTGTTGTTCAAATGCTGGCTGTACCAGGTCAGTGTGGAAAGAACACGCTAGAGACTGGCCAGATCCCAAGGTGTACTTCAAGGATCGAGCTGTAAACATCCTCAGTCTGGTACATCAAAAAGGGCAAACACACTTGAGCTGCCAGGCCTAATCCTCTCTGAATCACAGCACTAGCAATCCCTGCATACTTTCAACCTATATGGGCCTTGTCAATAGGGACCAGTATACTGCATTGCTTTCTATTGCACCCCATGGAATGTATACACTGCATAACTTTGTCCTATTCTATTTTGGATGTTGACAGGCTGCACACTGCATTATTTTTTTACTACACTGCAGGGGTAGAGCATGCACACTGCACTACGTTTTACTCACAATGTGAGAAATCTGCTCATTCTGTTCTGCTTCTGACTACACTATAATGGGTGTTTACAGAAGTGAAATTACGCTCTCACTGACTTGTGTTATTGAATGCTGTGTGTTTGTGTGGTACTATTATAGTAGCTGCAGCATGTTTAACAAACACTGTACTCTTTATCCGAACCAAATGTGTCTTACTGCAAAGATAGTGCACGGTTATCGAGTACCTGTTTATGTAGCAACGGGCAGCATGATGTGTCTACCAGAGATGCCTTAATTAAGGCCACAAACAGTACATAGCTAAGTAGGTGTGATGGTAAACAGCCTGGTGAGTAAGGCTTTGAATAAAGAAGTTGTTGTGATGAACAGAGGGTGAATTAACAAAGTCTCTTATGGCCACACCCACAGGAGTCTGGAGCAAGAATCAACTGATTTATAGTTATTGTGATTGGCTGCCGACAGCGGCCGACCTGGTTGAGGAAACAACACTGAAGGATTTCCTAACATTGTGAGGGAAATAGGTGCAGGTCTTACAGCAGTAGCGTTCTTCACTTCTTGACAAGTGTTTCATTGTTGCACATATATTCTTTGTCATTCATAAGTAAACATGGCCACCAGTATTGTTGCTGTGCATTCACACCGTAGCACTGATGTCATCATGTGCAGAACCTAACCCTTCATCAGCTGCTCTAATTAAATCAAACTATCCTTTTCATGGGGCGTATGCATATCCCCCACACAGGGTCTAGATACTGTGGGCACATTATCTTTGATGCCAGTCTATGCACACCTAGAAGGGAAACCACCTGGGGGTTTTCCCCTTTCAGTGTTGCCTCTATTGCCATTGTGTTGTCTTCATCAATCTGTGTCTGCGATCGAGCAGCAACCTTAAATGTTCACACCACGGTCTTCATAGTTAGGTCAGTGGCACTGATCTCTATAGTGTGAATTCCTTCCCTTTTATAGGCCACGGTGAGCTGTGCATGGAACAAAAGTCGCTTGTCTGGGACGGCACCCACCTTTCCCCAGAGCTGTTTATCTTTTATAAATTTTCCTTTTGAGCCCCTGAATCCGTTAAGGGGCCAGTGCAGCAAATCCACATTGTAACCTTGTACCCAGAATGATGTCTCCAACACGATCAGTGTGGGAACTGCCAGATCAGCTTTCTGAAGGGCAAGTAAGAGGACATTATTCTCAGCTATTTGTAGAACGCTCTAATATTTAGCCCCATATCTAAGTGAAAATGACGGAGCGCGACGCTGTGCCAAAATTGGCAGTGTCACGCTCTGTCATTTTCACAACGCAGGGATGCGCTGTATTTAACTGAATGCGCACACCTGTGTTGCCCCCTGCGCCGGGGCTAAATGTGCAGCCGAGCGCCAACGCAGCCACCCTTACGCCATGGTGCAAGGATGGCTGCGTTGAGGGGGAGATTGTTTTTGTGCAGGAAGGAACACCTCCCTACACAAAAATAATCTTTAGGGTAATTTGCTTTTTTATGCATGCTGCAGAATGCAGCACACATAGATAGAGCAAAAAACAAGGAGAAATATAGGTATTTCTTCTCATTGCGCCCTGCTAACGCCACCTCTGGGGTGGTGTTAGATTTTGACGCTACCACAGGTTTACGAAAACTCGTAAATGTGGGGCAGTGTCAAAATGCAACAGGCGTTGCTGTGGCACGCGCACAGCAACACCCATTGCACGCCCCTTCGATGCAAAGTGCTGTGTGTGAAGGGGCCGTATTTACAAGGTGGCGTTAAGTCACAAAAGTGGTTTAATGCCAGCTTGTAAATACGGTGCTGGGCATAGCGCCACCGGAGCGTCACGTAAAGTGACGCTCCAGTGGCATTAGGGGCCCCTAAGTGTCAGTATGTAGCACTTTGAAATCCCCATCCTCAGTTACTCCCTGTACTACAGTGCAAGCCACAGAATAGTTTTGCTCAATGCCAGTTACAGGCTCTCTGCGCTTCTGATGCTGGGATGAATGCTTCTCCAAAGGGATGAAAGCTGTCTCAGGATTGGGTGCCACTTCCACTCTGAGGCAGTCATGAATCTCAGAGTGAACACAGAGCAGTCATTATCCATGAAAGAACAGGTTCTATCTGCCATCGGACATGAATTGATATGAGGCACCTGCTGAGGAAAGCATGTTCTTTCCTTCCTCTCTCAGCCAGAAACACTTTAGTGCAGGCGCTAATAACCAGCAGACTAGATTATGGAAATGCATTACTTGCTTCTGCAAATGAAACCCTGCCCAGGATACAATACGTAGCACGGCTCATCTGCAATCTCCCTTCTGGCCCTGCTTCCACACCTCTTCTGAGAACCTTACACTGCCTAACAGTTAGGCAAAGAATCATTTCTAACATTTGTTGTCTTACACACAGTTCCTTAATGGGCAAAGGTCCATGATATTTACATCAGAAGATCAGACATTATTGCCTGTCCAGGACCCCAAGATCTATGGACAAAGCTTTACTCACAGTCCCTCAAATGTGACTGTCAAGATGCAGAGGCAGATCTTTATCCTACTTGGCCCCTTCTTACTGGAATAACTTACCATATTACATCCATACGTGCACTGACCATATCAAATTTAGGAAAATGCTCAAGGCAGTTTTGCTTTAACTTAGTTAAAACTTTGCCTGTGTCTGTCTACAGCAGCTAGATACCTCTCCCGGGGTAATTCATGCGATACTTTAAGATAAATTAACAAATGCAAATGCTAAACTTTACTAAAGAATCCATTTGAAATATTTAACATCATTTTATAGTTTTATCTATGTTCAGTCAAGTATTGTGAGCATTTTTGCACACGTAAGCGCATCCAAATTTCTGTATTCTAAAATGATTCTAGGTACGTAACCAGGTTGAACACTGGGGAAAGGGAACTCTTCACGGGTGAGTGACATGGCACCATCACAACCTGGTATTGTAAATGATTCTTGATTGTGTTTAAATCACGCTTTGCTCTGTGTCTCTTGCTTTAAATGATATTGAACTTGAACCTGTGGTTCACTCTTCAGAGAAATCACATGTGGTGCGGAGTCTTTATTAACATGTAGTAAGTCCAGTGGTCATGCCACCTAAATACCAAAGGAGAAACAAACCCCCTTCTCCACCCCGAGTCACCTCCTGCATCAAAGCACAGTCTATGTTGATGACTCTTTACTCTGTTGAAGTTTTGCGTCCCTTTTCCGGGTATACTTTGCCCTTCTCTCAATGGTATCTCTCCATGTCCAGGAGTCCTACGCCGTAACCTTTTTGGGCATGTTCGACCTCTATTGTCTCTGTTCAGGATCGATAGAAGTAAGTCCCACATTTTAGTAAATTTGAGGGATTTATTTTTCAAGTCATATGCAGCTTTTTAATTGGCTATCATCTGTCACAGTCTCTGAAGCCAAAGCCCCACAGTGGGGGCCATGGCTCTTTCCCATTGACTGCAAGCTGTTTGCTTGGGAGCCAAGTAGTAATTGAGAGAATTTCCTCCCCCTAGACAAATGGAGCAGGCATGTGCCCTCTATTGAAATACATAGAATGACAGAAGCTGCATTTGTGCCAAAGTCCATGCCCCCAATATCTGCTGTAATTGATAGTATTGATGCTCAAAAATCTTTGTTTGATTTTATTTAAAACATAAGTCTCTGTGTCTTTCTTTTAACATTTTGCAGACCACAAACGGCTTTGATAATAAAACTATGATAAACGAAAGACTCACCCACATGATGATTATTTTGAATTAAAAATGTATTAAATATTTTTCTAATAATTACTATTATTAAACATTGCATTGCGTGGATTACTGAAATATACATTTGAATGAAAACAGTGATGTTTCTAGAAAGATGATTCTTATATATATTATGCTGTACATGCTTTATGTATATTGATGTACGTTAGAAATGGGGGTTTTGGTTGGCTAAGGTATGCCCCTAAGCCAAGCAGAACCCACCCACTCTAGTCAGGGTGGGGGAGATACACACCCATGATAACCCCTGCCCCCATGGTAGCTTGGCACAAGTATCCAGGCCCATCCCAGAGGCAATCTGTAAAGCGTGTGCGCAAAACACATAACACATGTGATGCACTATCCCCACCACAAAGGAAACACAACACCAAGTTATGTAAAAATAAAACTGTACACAACGTTATTAGACCAAACACAACATGTCAGTAATGCCCTGCTACCCAAGCAGCTGTCAGAACGTTACACAGTACTGTTACTCTGCAAAAACCAGCAGTAGTGACATATAACACGCAGGGGACTTATTATTCTGCAACATAAGCAGTAGTCAGGAAAAACATTACTACAATAATGCACCTCATAGGATCCTCATAAATGCCCATACCAGGAACATCAGGAAATGTATGGCAATTCATAGAAACAGAAACATATCACCCCGGTAAACACACCCTCATAAAACCAACATGTGTGCCCCAAGAAGAAGATCAGAAAACATATGGCCAGTCATGAAAACCATATGAGCATAAATACCCATGGCACGATCATTCTCTAATTAGGTCTAGGATGAAGGGGCCCCCATCCCTCATCGGTGCCAAAACAGGGACCGCCTGGTGAATGGGGAAGGGGAGGGGGCAGCACGCACCCCCTCCATTCCTATGTAGGGACCCCTCCTGGGGCCCGCGCCCGAACTGAGGTGCCCACTGTCCCTGTGAACCCCTTGGGTGACTACGGGGCATCCCTGGGGAAACAGGGGACCCAAAAGAACAATGTAACTTCAATCGGAGCGTCACGCTTCTCCTGCAGCGACTGGGGGTAAAGGGGACTTACCCGCTCCTCCCCCGCGTCCTGCTCTCACGGCAGCCCTGGGGTCCAGATGGACCTCTAGTGAGGTCTCCCTCCCTCCTGGGGCTGCTATCATCCACTCCCCTGCACCCGATCTGGTGTTCGAGTGTGACTCCTGCTCTCAGGCCACGGCGGTGAGACTTGACAACAGTCAGGACCGGATGGTGCCCTGGGGGCGCTCTCCGTAGTGAGCTTCGCGCCGGGGGCACCGCTAGGATTGCGCTCGCTCCAGTCTTCGTTTCTTCGTGTCCCGGGGGCACCAGCACAGTGAGCTTCTGACACAATTTGAAACAAGGAATGCCCGGGTCGCATTGGTGATCTCCCTCAGACAAGCGCTCTCCAAGGTGCTATGGCAGTAAAACAAAGCGCACACAAGGTGCTCTGGAGTGGAGTGCTCCTCATGCGCTACAAGCAGGCAAATGCAGGGGGCAGGCGCAGGGGCCGCAGCACCCAGCCACTGGGAACACAAAGTGGAGCACAGGGCGACAGGGCCCAGCAACAGTCCAACACAAGGGGGATGCAGTCAGTGGTGGTTTCTCCTAGTGACCCAGTAGATCACAGGTCAGCACAGCAGCAGTAGTCCAAGGCGGTTACTGGTTAGTCCCTCCAGCAGCATTCTGTGTCTAGTTACAAGTATGTTAAAAGTGTCTCCTTACATGGAGAAAATCCCCTGTACTCTTCTCCAGCACAGGCTCCAGACATCAGTTGGGGGTAAACAAGCCCTTTGTGTGAGGCCAGGGCACAGCCTTTACAACTGCAGGTGTGCCCCGCCTCCCCTTCTCTCAGCCCAGGAAGACCATTCAAAAGGCAGATGCACCTCTGTGACACCTCCACCCTCCCTGAGTACAGGCTGTCTGAAAGATATGCACAAAGCCTAGCTGTCAGTCTGCCCCAGACGTGGATTGGAGTCAAGATGGATACCACCAGAGTCATAAGCACAGAGAAATGCTCACTTTCTAAAAGTAGCATTTCTATAATGGTAATAAAAAAATCTTCCTTCGCGATTAGGCAGCATTTATCACTACCATTACAACCATACCAAACATGCCTACGCTACCCCTCATAGATCAGACAATATCCCTTAGATATAAGGTAGGGCATTTCCAATGCACTCCTATGAGAAGGCAGCTCTGACAGAAATGAGAAACCAAATAGGCTGTTTGTCACTACCAGGACAGGATACACAACCAGGCACTGTCCTGCCTTCTACATACATAGCCGCCTGCCCATAGGGCTAGCTACGGCCTACCTTAGTGGTGACTTACATGTAGTAAAAGGGGAGTTCCAGGCATGGCAACTAAATTTAGATGCTATGTCCCTGTGGCAGTAAACTTAACCCGCAGGCCCTGCGCTAGCAGGACTCAGGCTAGTTTGAAAGGCTACTTCTGTGGGTGGAGCAAGCAGTGCGGTAGGCCCACTAGTCCCATTTAAGTTACAGGCCATAGGAATAGGTATGCCACTATACAAGGAACTTACAGGTAAATTAAATGTGCTAATCAGGTATAAGCCAATCATACTAAGTATACAAGGGAGAGCACATGCACTTTAGCACTGGTCTGCAGGAATAAAGTGACTGGAGTCCTAGAGCCAACAATAAGAGGACAGAAAAAATAGGAGGAAGGAGGCAAAAGGTTTGGGGCTGACGCTGTAAAAAGGGCCAGGGCCAACATGACCCCCTACCAGCCTAAAGCCAGGGGGGACCAATCAATACCTTGATGGACTTCCTTGCTTGAGGCGATAGAACATGGACCTTGGCCCACAACTGCAGGGGCACGTTACAGTTCTACGCCACTCTGAACCCAGTTGGATCCCTCTGTCTATGCTTCCCAGACAATCTAAGGTAACCCATGGAGGCGTCCTAGTTGTCTGTGGCCGAAGCCAGGTCCCAGGCCATCCGGGACCTCTGGTCTCTGAAACCGCTCTGAGTGGGTTCGGGAGCCCCAGGTGAATAGCATCCTGTCTCCACTCTACTATGTATATTGAAGTCAATAGTCCCACTTGTTATATTTTGGGGTTGTGACTCTTTAACCAAATCATTAGTCTTCCTCTCTGTGGCCAGGACCTGCAAAACCAACTGCACCCTGCGTGTGCCAGAAGGCCGTGTGTTGCATGGAGTTGGCTGCTCACACGGGGTTGGGTGCAGAGCCTGTCCACAGATGAGGCCTGTGGCCAACCTCATGGCTATTTGTGGTGTGAGGTTGCTTGTGTGCAAGGGCCCGGCTGCAAAACCTTTAAAGTAAGGACCGTGATGACCGCGTGTGGCTGGGTTTGGCTGCCCACTGGAAGTTGGAGGCAGGGCCTGGCAGCAGACCAGCCCTGCGGCTAACCCCATACCATGCATAGTAATGAGTTGTAATTACATTAAAAATTACTTTAGAAATTCACTGAAAAAAACAAAGGTTAACGTGACATAGTTAGGTAGAAATTTCAGTGACAACTTAACATTTTAAACTAAAAAAAAAAAACACTGATATTTACAAGTTATACTTATCTTTAGTAACTATAACTTGTGCCCTAAAGTAATTATAACTCACACCCTTACCATGCACAACCACTTACCCCACATATCACACCACTATTACATGTTCTATAACATCATTGATAACATCACTGCAACATTTGAAATGACATCATTAATAAAAGGAACTGTGGGATGGTGTGGGTGTGAGTCACTAATCTATTATTAAAGCATCATACAGTAACACGTTGTCATTTCCAGACAGCACATTTTCCCTTCAAGTGACCACTAAGGCCCTCATTATGACCCTGGCGATGGGTGATAAAGTGGCAGTAATACCGCCAACAGGCTGGCGGTAAATGCAGCACAATTATGACCATGGTGGTGATATCTCTGATAGACAGCCAATGTACCACACCAACCGCCACAACGGAAACAGCCACCATGGCGGTAGCCGCCTACAGCCAGGCGGAAGTCAAATTTCCGCCCACCATATTAAGACCCTGCAAACCGCCTCCTTTTCTGGAGCAGTACCAATGCCAACAAAAGCCTGGCAGAAACAGAGCACAAAAGTCAAAGGACTCACCATTGGAGACACAGGGAAGAACCACACCGCCATGGAACCCGAACTGCAAGTTTTCCCGATTATCTTTTAAGTTATACCCCCCCGAAACACCAACACCGACGAAGACGATGACGGTGAGTACAGCCGCCTAGCACACAAGGGAGGGTGGGAGGAAAAAGAGAGTGGCACACACACGCACAACACACTACACTACAAAAACAAATTGACCCCAAAAATTGGCAGAATAATGCAAAGACAACAGGAATTGACGAAAGTGATTGTAATCAGTTCAACATCAAAATTAATAATCCGATTTGGCCATGAAACAGATATGTACACTTGTATAAAAAAGGGACACTGCCCAGTCCAAAGTTCAAAGGGCCCACATGGACACAGGGCACAGTCCAAGGCCCAGCTCGAATCCTGGAGCACATCCAGATAGAACACTGCAGGGGCATCAGTTTGCAAATAGGCAGGCACCTCGGGGGGAGAGGGGCACCTCAGCCGGATGCAGGAACAAGCCCACTGGTTCTGGAGGGGGCAACATGCCCATTGCTTTGTCCTGGGGAGTGCAAGGCCACAGTCTCTCAAGTGGGTGTCTTGCCCACTGGTTCTGGAGGGGGCAGCCCGCACAGTAGCCCCTGGATGGTGGACTACATGGCGTCCGCCGGTGGTGATGGCTGCATGCTGGTGGTGGTTGGGGGAGGTTCCTGGGCAGCCCCTGCACTCACTGATGGCTGCATGCTGGTGGTGGTTGGGGAAGGCTCCTGGGCAGCCCCTGCACTCTGTGATGGCTGCATGCTGGTGGTGGTTGTGGGAGGCTCCTGGGCAGCCCCTGCAGTCTGTGATGGCAGCACATCCACAGCTTGTGGTGGGGGCCCTGTGACAGCTGCTGGTGGTGGTGGTGTTTGCCTGACAGCTTCCGCTGTCGTAGAGTGCCTCTTGTCCTCCTGGTCATGGGCTGGTGATCCCTTTCCCTTCCTGGCAGGGGTGCATGGGCTCTTCCCCTCTCTGCCTGGTGGTGCAGGCTCCTTCCCCTTCCTCACAGTTTATGCAGGCTCCTTCTCCTTCTTCACAGCTGGTGCAGGCTCCTTCCCCTTCCTCACAGCTGTTGCCGGACTCTTCCCTTTTATCCCAGGTGGTGCAGGCTCCTTCCTCTTCAGTGTTGATGGTCTGGTATCCCTACCATCACGAGAAGGTCCCCGTGGACTGTTTGCTGAGGTGCTGGGCTGTGTCCTTGCTACCCTGCCCACAAGTGCAGGACAGGGGGAAGGGGTAGGGAAGAGGTCAATCTGGGAAAGGAAAAGCTTTTTAGGGACATTGGGGCAGGAGGAGTTATGGGAGTGGAGGATGAGGGAGTGGTCGTCGGAGGTGTATGTCTGCTGGATTTGGGTGCAGGTGTATGGGCTGTATGCTGTTGTGAGGTGGATGGCTGTTGGGTGTCTGAGTGCTTGCGTTTGTGTCCTGTAAGAGGGGGGTGGACAGACACGGTGGGCGAGGACACAGGGGACGCGTGCATGGATGTTGTGGAGTTGTCTGCCAGTGAGGTGTGTGCTCTGCTTGGTGTGGTGATGATGTTGGTAGTGGATATTGATGTAGTGCATGCAGGTGTGAGTGTGGACGTAACTTCGTGGAAGGTGGAGGAGGAGGGGGAAACAGTGGAGACTGGATGTTGTCATGTCTGCAACTGAATGGTGTTTGTGTGAGTGCCTGTGGGATGAAGTGTGGTGCTTGTGTTTGCCTGTGCCACTCTTGTGTGTTGTCTTGTGTGCATGCTCTTCTGCCTGTGTACTTGAGATGGGTTGGGGTTGAGGAGAATGGGACTGGGAAGTGGAAGTTGGAGGGGGGAGGATGGAAACGAGGACAATGGCTGCCATCAGAGAGGAGGCCAGAGCCTGAATCAATCTCTGTTGGGCTGCCAAACCACCGTGAATGCACTCCAGGAATGCATTGCATTGCTGCATCAGGGATGCCAGCCCCTGGATGGCATTCACAATGGATGGATCTCAGGAGGTCAATAGCCTCCTCACTCAGGGCAGCAGGGCTCACTGGGGCAGGGCCTGAGGTGCCTGGGGTGAAGGAGATGCCCACCCTCCTGGGTGAGCGGGCACTGGCAACTCGCTGAGGGGCTGCTGGGAGGGCGGTGCTGGTAAGGGGGGTGGCCGCTGTACCTGCAGCTGGGGTGGTCACAGAGGTGTCTGCAACCACCAGGGAGCTCCCATCGAAGGAGGTATCAGAATCTGTGTTGGCCACTCCAGTCTCCGCCGTGGTGCTCCCCTCGCCCTCCATCCCACTGGTTCCCTCAGCATCGGTGGACTCTGCCTCCAGAGTCCTGTGGCATGCAGCTCCCTCCGTTGCCGGTGCCTCTGCTCCTTCACCAGATGATGCTAATGCACATGAGGACAGGATGACAAAACTAGAAAGGGGGGAGAGAGACAAAGGATACACTGGGTCAATGACTGCACCAACAACAGGGAACAGTCAGGTAGAAAAAACCTGCACTTCCTTGAGGGATATTTTGGACATACATGCACAAGTTGACAGCATGACACTAGAACCGTTGTACAATCTCAAACTAGAAGAATGCTAACCTTAAATCAGCACTGGCCAATCTGAATGCACCTGCTGTTTTGTTGGACTCTTGATTTAGTTATTTGGCATCTGAAAATTCCATTATTTCTGTATGGAGACATTATTACAGATTCTGGAGCATCACCGAACAGCAATTAGGAATATTCAGATTTAACTAAGAATTGGAATTAGCTTATGGGAGCCTCTGTATTTTTCTTCACCTGGACTCTGTATATTGACTTTTTTTGTGACTGCAACATCCTTAATGCAGTCTGTAGGATTTGTTTTCTCTCCCTGGCTAAATTATTGTAATTGCTACTATTAACCAGTGGAAACGAGACTGTTAACTCACAAGACTATTAGTCCTACAAGGAAACAGGGACATTTCTGTGCAGTCACAACATTACCTCCCGGAAACCATTCTACCTTGGTATCACTATATATTAACTTTCATAAATTTGCAGCAATTAGTACCCCTATTGCTTCTTTCTCTCCTTTCAGCCACTCGCTCAGCCAGGATACGTGGTGGCCCTAAATTGCCCCAATATCTCTTTTCACTGCGCTGTTAAAGGCGACTGTTTCAGTGGGCATAATATACACTGCCTAGATAACAAAGTGTTTGAGTGATGGTTGTATGAAGAATTAGTGATCAAGATATTACAATACATCCGGAGATTCATGGCCCTGAATCACAGGATAAATATGAAGAAAAGATTGGATTTTATCCTGCATTATTCACATGAATGAATACACAAGATCTTCTGTACTCATTTTAATCTCTTGTTCGACGTCTTGCTAACAGTGGCATCTGTTATTCAGAATTAACTTTAACATTTTCAGTGAATTTTTAAAAAGGAATGATGTTACAATCGCATTGAAAAGAAAATGGTGCTGATGAAACACCCAGTGCCTGATTATACATCCTTAATTGTATGAAATATTTGCAGCACCAGCCTTCATTATCCTATGAGATACGTCATCACTGATATCCTTATCCCCACCGCTGACATCTTTGTCCCCACCGCTGACATCCTTATCCCCACCGCTGATATCTTTATCCCCACCGCTGACATCCTTATCCCCACCGCTCACATCTTTATCCCCACCGCTGACATCTTTATCCCCACCGCTCACATCTTTATCCCCACCGCTCACATCTTTTTCCCCACCGCTGATATCTTTAACCCCACCGTTGACATCTTTATCCCACCGCTCACATCTTTATCTCCACTGCTGATATATTTATCCCCACCGCTGACATCCTTATCCCCACCGCTCACATCTTTATCCCCACTGCTGACATCTTTATCCCCACCGCTGATATCTTTATCCCCACCGCTGATATCTTTATCCCACCGCTCACATCTTTATCCCCAACGCTCACATCTTTATCCCCACCGCTGACATCTTTATCCCCACCGCTGATATCTTTATCTCCACCGCTGACATCTTTATCCCACCGCTCACATCTTTATCTCCACTGCTGATATATTTATCCCCACTGCTGACATCCTTATCCCTACTGCTCACATCTTTATCCCCACCGATGACATCTTTATCCCCACCGCTGATATCTTTACCCCCCACCGCTGACATCTTTATCCCACCGCTCACATCTTTATCTCCACTGCTGATATATTTATCCCCACCACACACATCCTTATCCCCACCGCTCACATCTTTATCCCCACCGCTCACATCTTTATCCCCACCGCTCACATCTTTATCCCCACCGCTGACATCTTTATCCCCACCGCTGATATCTTTATCTCCACCACTGATATATTTATCCTCACCACCCCTTCCCCCCTCGCTGCATTCCCAGGATTTACTGAGGATCTACTTTTAACCCATAGCCTGTTGCAATATATTTGTGACCCCATCTTACTCCATTTCTTTGATAGTAAAAGTATTCGAGAGATGGATGTTCTAATCCATCTGTAAATATTACTTTTTTATATTTTCCAGTATCAAACTTCATTTTTATGTTTTTGGAGAGGTTGATACACATTGGAGCTTAACTTCACATGTTTGTCACATGAGCTGTATATTTTCAAGTTATCACCTAAAAAGCAGATCTGTGGCCCTGATTTACACTGGTTCAGCAGACCAAATAAAAGTTTGAACCAGTGTATAAAATAGAGCATAACAATTTTGATCTATTTTTCACTGCACAAAGTGCAAAACAATGCAAAATCAATTACTTTTTACATTTCCTCATAACAAAGGTTACTCATGAACCAGGTTTTTGTCTTTTAAAATAAAAAAAACGTTTTTCTACACTCCTGATTTGTTACAAACAGACAAATAATGTGAGGGTTTTACAATTTGCTTCCATAATTTTGCCTTCACAAAGGTAATTATGTAATATGGACTGTAGCTTTATATATTTACTCTATTCATTCCTATTAGGAAAAAGGTCTACAGTACAAATGTATTGCCTTGTTGTGTGTAATAGTGACACATTTACAGAAAACGGCCTTGGGTGTTTGTTGAAGGTTCATTTTAGGTTTAGGATTGGTATTACATTTGTATTCAAGAGAAATATAGTGCAAAATAGATGAAAGTTGATTTTACTGTGTCCATTGTATTGGGGTGCTAGGAAATCCTCTCAAGAGGTTGGTCACACTTTCTGCACCACAATGACATAAGAGTGCGCTCTGCACAGCAAAGGGCCAAACATTTAAAAAAAAATACTGCTTGTCTGCTGTTGTTGAATCAAATGAATCAACACTGAAAAGTTCCTTCATTAACATATATAAAAACAACTAGCTGCTGGCAGTTTTGCTAAAGTAATAACTTTATCATCATTTCAGGCTTTTAAGAATGCCATGGTCACTCTTTGAGGCAGTGGAGGAGATCCAATGAAGGGGCATTGCATGTCTTAAATGATTACAACAACCCCAACATAAATACGCGGTAATACAATTAATGTCCTATCCTTGCAAATTCTGAAGCTACGCTGGGCATCACAACTGCCTCACCATTTGTGCATTCTCACAAGCTCCACAAGGTCCCATTTCAGACTAAAAATGGTCTTCATCCAGTGTGTATTTTATGGTGGCTTGTAAGATCTGACCTTTGAGTTAAGTGTTTCTCTTACTCGCTGGAATGAAACGGCTTCGCTCCTGCGAGTGTCACTTTGTGCTCGACAAGACCCAACTTTCGAGCAAAGGTTTTCCCACAATCACTGCAGTGAATGGCCTCGCTCCTGCGTGTATTCTTCGATGCGCAATAAGATTCATCTCTCAGTAAAGGTCTTTTCACATTCAGTACAGGGGAAGGGCTTCACCCCGTTTGCACTTTTAGATGAACTCCAAGAGTTGACTTTCGAGTAAAGCTTTTCTCACACTGTGAGCACTGCTGATGCTTCACTCCTAAGTGTATTCGTTCACGACAAACAAAAGTTCACCTAAGATTAAAGCTTTTTTCACAAGCATTGCAATGATATTCCCTTAGTCCTGTGTGGATTATCTGATGCTGTAGGAGAGTAGGCTTTTGTGTGAGATGTTCATCGCACCTGGTGCAGTGAAAGGTCTTTAAACCTGTGTGTATTCGTTGGTGCTCAAATAGACTTGCCTTACTACTAAATCCTTCCTCACACGGTGCATGAAAAGGGTTTCATTTCTGTGTGTAGTTTGTGGTGCTGGTAACGATTTGACTTTTCAGCATAAGCTTTGTCACACTTACTGCATTAAAAAGGTCTCACACCTCTGTGTGTTCTTTGGTGATTTAGAAGATGTGACTTACTAGCAAAGCTTTTCTCACACTCTAAGCAGTGAAAAGACCTCACGTCTGTGTGCCTTCCTTCATGTTGTCTCAGATATGACTGTGTTGTAAAGCTCTTTCTGCATTCAGTGCAGGGGAAGGGTCTCAGCCCTGTGTGGATTCTCTGATGCACCCCAAGAGCCTTCTTACTGATAAATCTTTTCTCACACTGTACAGGGAAAAGACCTCACTCCTATGTGTATTTTTCAGTGATGAAAAAGATTTGCATGATGAGTAAAACTTTTCCCACGCTCATTCCAGTGAAAAGGCCTCGTACCTTTGTGGATTCTCTGATGCGCTACAAGACCTGTTTTTCTGAAAAAAACTCTTCTCACATTCAGTACAGGGGAACAATCTTTGCTTCCTGTGGATTTGTTGATGTTTTTTTAGTATGGATTCCGCAGTAAATTTCACTTTGCATTCAGAGCAAGTATAGGAATAAAATAAAAAAGGCAAGTTTAAAAATGAGATATTGTTTAATCAAATACAAACACAGAGCTGGGACGCTTCATGTCAAAGTTTTGCAGATGTTGAGGCTCTACAAAAATGAAAGTTGCAAACTTTTAATTGGTAGACACAAGTTGGACAGTCCTCTAATGTAAACTATTATCACTTAGCCCTGCTAAAGGATCACTTAGCCCTGCTAAAGGACAATATCCGGACTTTTAGCCGCACACAAGAATCCCTGAATGAGGGTTAGCTGAGAGTGTAATCTTGTGACATGCAAATACTTGGCAATACAGTCACAGTAAGAGTAAGGAAAATGTCAGATCCTGTTCAGGGGCCACAGAAAAGACCATGGTTACTGGGCCCCATGGTGGTTGGGGGTAGGGTGGGGGAATGAAAGAGAGAGCGAGAGAGGAGAGAGGGAGAGAGAGAGAAAAACAATAAAGTAATGCCTAACTGAGTGACTTTCTTTCATGGAAAAAGAAAGTACTTTAGTCACAAAGCAAGTCTGTGGGCCTGATTTAGATCTTGGTGGAGAGAACAATCGGTCACAAACGTGACGGGTATCCATCCGCCTTATTACGATCTTCATCGGATATCATGATATCCTAATAAGGTAGATAATTCAGGTCCTAAATGCTACACAACACAATGAGAGCATAATACTGGGTTGAAGGTAGTTGCATCTACCAGTAAAGCGCTACATCCCCTCTCTTCGTAGCACCCCTCTCCTTCCTGCTATGATCAACTTTTTGTCTTTAAAGTTCCTAATCCTACTTGGAGTAGGCAAAGATTAAACTCAAGTGCAGAGAACTCAAACCAATCCCGCTCACTGGTCGAGCACCTCGATTCAAAGTCTTTTTCAACCCTTTGTAGTAAGCTTTGTGTCTAAGGGCCTGACTTAGAACTCAGCAGAGGCATATTACAATCGGAACATGGCGAACGCAATATCCGTCATGTTTGTCACGGAGTAACCTCCTCCACCAAACTCTAAATCAGGCCCTAATTCTTAAGCGGCGCAGCAGTCTTGCCACTGGTGCCAGTCTCTGTCCTCGTATGCAGGGCTAGCCCCATCTTGTTCTGCTCAGGCTGTATGGAGAGTTTGGGATGTGCTACCACCCTTAAGGCACTGGTTCTTTCTTTGCAATTGTTTGGGTCAGAGCCCATGGAGCGGGCTCACTAGGCAATCTTCGACAGCTGTGGCCCTCAGGGCTGGTTGCAGGCTGGTTATCGGATGTACCAGTTTTTTGCAATGATGTCTCTGTGGTAGTTGTGGTCTCTGGACAAATCATGGCTTACATTTTGGCAGGATGTTGCCTTAGATTTCTTCTTCAGCATCAGTTGTACCAATAGTTCAAGCTTGTGGCAGGCTGCTGGGTTTAATTCAGTTCATTCGGAAACTGCGCAGAGACACTGGATTGATCTCTTCATCTGGATGGTCCATGCTGTGAAGATGCTGAGCATCTACCCCTGGAAAGTCTCCTCTCCTGAAGGACCAGGCACTCTAATCCTCTCTCGCCATGCAGGCACGCATCTAAGTGGTCATTACAACCCTGGCTGTTGGTGCTAAAGCAGCGGTAAAACCGCCAACAGGCCGGCGGGAAGAAAAATGGAATCACGACCGTGGCGGAAACCGCCAACAAAGACAGCCACTTTAACACTCCGACCGCCACAGCGGTCCAAACAAACAGCGCGGCGGTCACCGCCAACAGCCAGGCGGGAGTCAAAGTACCGCCCACAGTATCACAACAGTCCAATCCGCCACCTTTTCCGGGGCGGATTCACCGCTGATAAAAACACGGCGGAAACAGGCATTTCGAAGGAAAAACACTCACCTCTACACACCCCACGAGGAACGAGGACAGCATGGACCCGGAACTCCAAATCCTCCCAGCTATAGTCTTCCTGCTCCTCTACCAGGAGCACGTATGCCGGCGCAGAAGACAACGGTGAGTACTGCACCTATGACACAGGGAAGGGGGGAGGGAAAAAACAGTGACACACACACGCAAAACCCCCACCCCCACCCTCACCCACTACAACACACACACCAATACATATCTATACATCACAGTTACACCCCCCAGACCCCCTGGAAGAATGCAAAGACAAAAGGAAATGACTGTAACCATTGAAATATATTGAAATACAGCAATCAAAAATATATACACACAAAAACTATTATATACACCAAATTTACAAGTCCAGGCATTGTACCAGGCATTGTCCGTGGACCACTGGGCCCAAAAAACATGGGCAAAACCCACACCGGATACCTGACCTAAACGGAGAGAACACTGCAGGGGCATCAGATAGCAAAACTACAGGCACCTCAGGGGGAAGGGAAGGTGGGGCACCTCAGCTGGATGAGTGCACGACGCCAGATCCACGAGGGGGCTCCATGCCCACTGTTCAATCCTGGGGAGTGCAAAGCCACAGTCTCACAAGTCTCTACAGTGGGTGGTCTGCCCACTGCTCAATCCTGGGGAGTGCAAAGCCACAGTCTTTCAAGTCTCTACAGTGGGTGGGTTGCCCACTGTTCCATCCTGGGGAGTGCAAAGCCACAGTCTCTCAAGTCCCTACAGTGGGTGGGTTGCCCACTGTTCCATCCTGGGGAGTGCAACGCCACAGTCTCTCAAGTCCCTACAGTGGGTGGGTTGCCCACTGTTCCATCCTGGGGAGTGCAAAGCCACAGTCTCTCAAGTCCCTACAGTGGGTGGGTTGCCCACTGTTACATCCTGGGGAGTGCAAAGCCACAGTCTCTCAAGTCTCTACAGTGGGTGGGATTCCCACTGTTCCATCCTGGGGAGTGCAAAGCCACAGTCTCTCAAGTCTCTACAGTGGGTGGGATTCCCACTGTTCCATCCTGGGGAGTGCAAAGCCACAGTCTCTCAAGTCCCTACAGTGGGTGGGTTGCCCACTGTTCCATCCTGGGGAGTGCAAAGCCACAGTCTCTCAAGTCCCTACAGTGGGTGGGTTGCCCACTGTTCCATCCTGGGGAGTGCAAAGCCACAGTCTCTCAAGTCTCTACAGTGGGTGGGTTTCCCACTGTACCATCCTGGGGAGTGCAAAGCCACAGTCTCACAAGTCTCTACAGTGGGTGGGTTTCCCACTGTTCCATCCTGGGGAGTGCAAAGCCACAGTCTCTCAAGTGGATAACAGTCTCCACTGGTTCTGGAGGGTGCTTGTTGGCCAGAGTGCTTCTTCCTGTGCAGGAATGAGGTAGTGGATGCATGTCTCCACTGGTTCTGGAGGGGGCCTGGTGCCCAGAGTGCATCGTGCAGCCCTGTCCGACACAGATGCGGCACTGCCCCTGCTGCTCATGGGCCAGCGGTGCGTGAGATGGCGGTCCCCTGTTCAGCGGTGCTTGAGATAGCCGTGCCCTGTACAGCGGTGCGTGAGATGGCGGTCCCCTGTTCAGCGGTGCTTGAGATAGCCGTGCCCTGTTCAGCGATGCTTGAGATGGCGATCCCCTGTTCAGCGGTGCTTGAGATAGCCGTGCCCTGTTCAGCGGTGCTTGAGATGGCGGTCCCCTGTTCAGCGGTGCTTGAGATAACCGTGCCCTGTTCAGCGGTGCTTGAGATGGCGGTCCCCTGGTCAGCGGTGCTTGAGATGGCGGTCCCCTGTTCAGCGGTGCTTGGGATAGCCGTGCCCTGTTCAGCGGTGCTTGAGATGGAGGTCCCCTGTTCAGCGGTGCTTGAGATAGCCGTGCCCTGTTCAGCGGTGCTTGAGATGGGGTCCCCTGTTCAGCGGTGCTTGAGATGGCGGTCCCCTGTTCATCGGTGCTTGGGATAGCCGTGCCCTGTTCAGCGGTGCTTGAGATGGCGGTCCCCTGTTCAGCGGTGCTTGAGATAGCCGTGCCCTGTTCAGCGGTGCTTGAGATAGCCATGCCCTGTTCAGCGGTGCTTGAGATGGTGGTCCCCTGTTCAGCGGTGCTTGAGATGGCGGTCCCCTGTTCAGCGGTGCTTGGGATAGCCGTGCCCTGTTCAGCGGTGCTTGAGATGGCGGTCCCCTGTTCAGCGGTGATTGAGATGGCGGTCCCCTGTTCAGCGGTGCTTGAGATGGCGGTCCCCTGTTCAGCGGTGCTTGAGATAGCCGTGCCCTGTTCAGCGTTGCTTGAGATAGCCGTGCCATGTTCAGCGGTGCTTGAGATGGCAGTCCCCTGTTCAGCGGTGCTTGAGATAGCCGTGCTCTGTTCAGCGGTGCTTGAGATGGCGGTCCCCTGTTCTGCGGTGCTTGAGATAGCCGTGCCCTGTTCAGCGGTGCTTGAGATGGCGGTCCCCTGTTCAGCGGTGCTTGAGATGGCGGTCCCCTGTTCAGCGGTGCTTGAGATGGCGGTCCCCTGTTCAGCGGTGCTTGGGATAGCCGTGCCCTGTTCAGCGGTGCTTGAGATGGCGGTCCCCTGTTCAGCAGTGCTGGCCATGCCGGGGTGCTCACGTGCCATCTGGCCTGGGCCTGGCGGGGCCCTCCTACCCACCTGTCCTGTGGGTGCTTGAGATGGCGGTCCCCTGGTCAGCGGTGCTTGAGATGGCGGTCCCCTGTTCAGCAGTGCTTGGGATAGCCGTGCCCTGTTCAGCGGTGCTTGAGATGGAGGTCCCCTGTTCAGCGGTGCTTGAGATAGCCGTGCCCTGTTCAGCGGTGCTTGAGATGGCGGTCCCCTGTTCAGCGGTGCTTGAGATGGCGGTCCCCTGTTCAGCGGTGCTTGGGATAGCCGTGCCCTGTTCAGCGGTGCTTGAGATGGCGGTCCCCTGTTCAGCGGTGCTTGAGATAGCCGTGCCCTGTTCAGCGGTGCTTGAGATAGCCGTGCCCTGTTCAGCGGTGCTTGAGATGGCGGTCCCCTGTTCAGCGGTGCTTGAGATGGCGGTCCCCTGTTCAGCGGTGCTTGGGATAGCCGTGCCCTGTTCAGAGGTGCTTGAGATGGCGTCCCCTGTTCAGCGGTGATTGAGATGGCGGTCCCCTGTTCAGCGGTGCTTGAGATAGCCGTGCCCTGTTCAGCGGTGCTTGAGATGGCGGTCCCCTGTTCAGCGGTGCTTGAGATAGCCGTGCCATGTTCAGCGGTGCTTGCGATGGCAGTCCCCTGTTCAGCGGTGCTTGAGATAGACGTGCCCTGTTCAGCGGTGCTTGAGATGGCGGTCCCCTGTTCTGCGGTGCTTGAGATAGCCGTGCCCTGTTCAGCGGTGCTTGAGATGGAGGTCCCCTGTTCAGCGGTGCTTGAGATGGCGGTCCCCTGTTCAGCGGTGCTTGAGATGGCGGTGCCCTGTTCAGCGGTGCTTGGGATAGCCGTGCCCTGTTCAGCGGTGCTTGAGATGGCGGTCCCCTGTTCAGCGGTGCTTGAGATGGCGGTCCCCTGTTCAGCGGTGCTTGAGATGGCGGTCCCCTGTTCAGCGGTGCTTGGGATAGCCGTGCTCTGTTCAGCGGTGCTTGAGATGGCGTCCCCTGTTCAGCGGTGATTGAGATGGCGGTCCCCTGTTCAGCGGTGCTTGAGATAGCCGTGCCCTGTTCAGCGGTGCTTGAGATGGGGTCCCCTGTTCAGCGGTGCTTGAGATGGCGGTCCCCTGTTCATTGGTGCTTGGGATAGCCGTGCCCTGTTCAGCGGTGCTTGAGATGGCGGTCCCCTGTTCAGCGGTGCTTGAGATAGCCGTGCCCTGTTCAGCGGTGCTTGAGATAGCCATGCCCTGTTCAGCGGTGCTTGAGATGGTGGTCCCCTGTTCAGCGGTGCTTGAGATGGCGGTCCCCTGTTCAGCGGTGCTTGGGATAGCCGTGCCCTGTTCAGCGGTGCTTGAGATGGCGGTCCCCTGTTCAGCGGTGATTGAGATGGCGGTCCCCTGTTCAGCGGTGCTTGAGATGGCGGTCCCCTGTTCAGCGGTGCTTGAGATAGCCGTGCCCTGTTCAGCGTTGCATGAGATAGCCGTGCCATGTTCAGCGGTGCTTGAGATGGCAGTCCCCTGTTCAGCGGTGCTTGAGATAGCCGTGCTCTGTTCAGCGGTGCTTGAGATGGCGGTCCCCTGTTCTGCGGTGCTTGAGATAGCCGTGCCCTGTTCAGCGGTGCTTGAGATGGCGGTCCCCTGTTCAGCGGTGCTTGAGATGGCGGTCCCCTGTTCAGCGGTGCTTGAGATGGCGGTCCCCTGTTCAGCGGTGCTTGGGATAGCCGTGCCCTGTTCAGCGGTGCTTGAGATGGCGGTCCCCTGTTCAGCGGTGCTTGAGATAGCCGTGCCCTGTTCAGCGGTGCTTGAGATGGAGGTCCCCTGTTCAGCGGTGCTTGAGATGGCGGTCCCCTGTTCAGCGGTGCTTGAGATGGCGGTCCCCTGTTCAGCGGTGCTTGGGATAGCCGTGCCCTGTTCAGCGGTGCTTGAGATGGCGGTCCCCTGTTCAGCGGTGCTTGAGATGGCGGTCCCCTGTTCAGCGGTGCTTGAGATGGCGGTCCCCTGTTCAGCGGTGCTTGGGATAGCCGTGCCCTGTTCAGCGGTGCTTGAGATGGCGTCCCCTGTTCAGCGGTGATTGAGATGGCGGTCCCCTGTTCAGCGGTGCTTGAGATAGCCGTGCCCTGTTCAGCGGTGCTTGAGATGGGGTCCCCTGTTCAGCGGTGCTTGAGATGGCGGTCCCCTGTTCATCGGTGCTTGGGATAGCCGTGCCCTGTTCAGCGGTGCTTGAGATGGCGGTCCCCTGTTCAGCGGTGCTTGAGATAGCCGTGCCCTGTTCAGCGGTGCTTGAGATAGCCATGCCCTGTTCAGCGGTGCTTGAGATGGTGGTCCCCTGTTCAGCGGTGCTTGAGATGGCGGTCCCCTGTTCAGCGGTGCTTGGGATAGCCGTGCCCTGTTCAGCGGTGCTTGAGATGGCGGTCCCCTGTTCAGCGGTGATTGAGATGGCGGTCCCCTGTTCAGCGGTGCTTGAGATGGCGGTCCCCTGTTCAGCGGTGCTTGAGATAGCCGTGCCCTGTTCAGCGTTGCTTGAGATAGCCGTGCCATGTTCAGCGGTGCTTGAGATGGCAGTCCCCTGTTCAGCGGTGCTTGAGATAGCCGTGCTCTGTTCAGCGGTGCTTGAGATGGCGGTCCCCTGTTCTGCGGTGCTTGAGATAGCCGTGCCCTGTTCAGCGGTGCTTGAGATGGCGGTCCCCTGTTCAGCGGTGCTTGAGATGGCGGTCCCCTGTTCAGCGGTGCTTGAGATGGCGGTCCCCTGTTCAGCGGTGCTTGGGATAGCCGTGCCCTGTTCAGCGGTGCTTGAGATGGCGGTCCCCTGTTCAGCAGTGCTGGCCATGCCGGGGTGCTCACGTGCCATCTGGCCTGAGCCTGGCGGGGCCCTCCTACCCACCTGTCCTGTGGGTGCTTGAGATGGCGGTCCCCTGGTCAGCGGTGCTTGAGATGGCGGTCCCCTGTTCAGCAGTGCTTGGGATAGCCGTGCCCTGTTCAGCGGTGCTTGAGATGGAGGTCCCCTGTTCAGCGGTGCTTGAGATAGCCGTGCCCTGTTCAGCGGTGCTTGAGATGGCGGTCCCCTGTTCAGCGGTGCTTGAGATGGCGGTCCCCTGTTCAGCGGTGCTTGGGATAGCCGTGCCCTGTTCAGCGGTGCTTGAGATGGCGGTCCCCTGTTCAGCGGTGCTTGAGATAGCCGTGCCCTGTTCAGCGGTGCTTGAGATAGCCATGCCCTGTTCAGCGGTGCTTGAGATGGCGGTCCCCTGTTCAGCGGTGCTTGAGATGGCGGTCCCCTGTTCAGCGGTGCTTGGGATAGCCGTGCCCTGTTCAGCGGTGCTTGAGATGGCGTCCCCTGTTCAGCGGTGATTGAGATGGCGGTCCCCTGTTCAGCGGTGCTTGAGATAGCCGTGCCCTGTTCAGCGGTGCTTGAGATGGCGGTCCCCTGTTCAGCGGTGCTTGAGATAGCCGTGCCATGTTCAGCGGTGCTTGAGATGGCAGTCCCCTGTTCAGCGGTATTTGAGATAGCCGTGCCCTGTTCAGCGGTGCTTGAGATGGCGGTCCCCTGTTCTGCGGTGCTTGAGATAGCCGTGCCCTGTTCAGCGGTGCTTGAGATGGAGGTCCCCTGTTCAGCGGTGCTTGAGATGGCGGTCCCCTGTTCAGCGGTGCTTGAGATGGCGGTCCCCTGTTCAGCGGTGCTTGGGATAGCTGTGCCCTGTTCAGCGGTGCTTGAGATGGCGGTCCCCTGTTCAGCAGTGCTGGCCATGCCGGGGTGCTCACGTGCCATCTGGCCTGGGCCTGGCGGGGCCCTCCTACCCACCTGTCCTGTGGGTGCCGGGGCCCTTCTGAGCAGCTGTGCTGGGGCTCTTGGTGGCCTCCTGGCCAGCTGTGCTGGGGCTTTTGGTGGCCTCCTGGCCAGCTTGGATGGGGCTTGCGGGGCCCTCCTGGCCAGCTGGGCTGATGGCGGTGTTGTCGGGCGTGCTGCCCTTCCCAGCCTTTCCTGCTCTCCTGTGGCCCTTCCTCACCTTGGCCGGTGTCCCAGCTGCCTCGACACTCCCGCCGGGAGCCCTGGTAGGGATTTTTGTCCCTGGTGTCTTGACCCTCTGCCGCCGTGCACTGGCAATTTTGGGATGTTTCTGGGGGGGGGAGGGCTGGCTGTGCTGTGGCTCTGGACCAGACTGGCTGCCCTGGTGAGCGGTGCACTCCACTGACCATGTACGACATGCATCACCAGGCCCGGTGGTGTAGTGGCTGAGGTGCTAGCTCTGGGCCTATGACGGACGGGGTGGGGGAGTTGAGGGATAGAGGTTAAGTTTGGACAGGAACATTTTTTGGGGAGCAGTGGGACGGGTAGGTGTAGTGGGTATGGGAGTGGAGGAAGAGGTTGTGGTTGTAGGAGGTATAAGTGGGGTGGCTTTGGGTGCAGGTGCCTGGGCTGTAGGCTGTTGTGAGGTGGATGGCTGTTGGTTGGGTGGCTGCCTGCGTTTGTGTATCTTGGGAGGGGGCGGCACCGACACACTGGGAGATGACACAGGGGACGTGTAAATGGCAGTGGGGGTGGTGAGTGCACGTGTGCGGGGTGTTCTGGTGTGTGTGCTGCTGAGGGACGTAGTGGCTGAAGATGCTGTGCATGCAGGTGTGAGTGGAGACAAGACTGGCAGGGAGGAGGGAGACGTGGAGGAGGGGGACACAGTGGAGGCAGTGGATGTTGGTATGTCTGTATGTGGATGTTGCTTGTGTGACTGCCTGTGGGATGTGTGGTGCTTATGTCTGCGTGAGCCGCCCTTGGGTGTTGAGGTGTGTGCAGGCTGGTCTGATGGTGTGCTTGGGATAGGCAGAGGTACAGGGGATTGGGTCTGGGTGTAGGAAGTTGGAGGGGGGAGGCTAGACACAGGGACAATGGCTGCCATCAGTGCTGAGGCCAGAGTCTGAAAGGCTCGCTGAAGGGCCGCCTGACCAGAATGAATGCCCTCCAGGTATGCATTACTTTGGTGCACTTCCCTTTCTACACCCTGGATGGCATTCAAAATGGTAGACTGCCCAACAGTGAGCCACCTGAGGAGGTCAATGACCTCCTCACTGAGGGCAGCAGGGGTGACTGGGGCAGGGCCTGAGGTGCCTGGGGCGAAGGAGATGCCCACCTTCCTGGGTGAGCGGGCACGGGGCAAACGCTGAGGGGCTGCTGGGAGGGCGGTGCTGGTGCGGGGGTGGCGGCTGTACCTGTTGTTGCGGAGGTCAGAGATGTTGCCGCCACCACAAGGGAGCTCCCATCAGAGGACAAGTCCAATCCACTAATGTCCGCTCGTGTCCCCGCCGTGGAGCTCCCCTCGCCCTCCGTCCCACTGGCGATTTCAGAGTCGGTAGTGTGGCCCTCCATGGCCATGTGGGATGCAGCTCCCTCGTGTTCCGGTGCCACTGCTCCTCCGCCTGATGATGCTAATGCACACATGAACAGGAAGACCACAAAAGGGAGGTGGAAACAGAAGAAAGACATGTTGAGTGCATGCATTCCCGCTACCGTTGGCGGACAGCACAGACACAGAAGCCCCCTGCACTACGCCGCGCATTTGGGGTCCACTTTTGTAATCCCTGGGACATGGCCTACAAGGCTATGCACACATAGGTGACACAGGGCCATGAATAGCTGTACTTGGCACCCTACAGAGGTGGGGAACGGGGGCACAGGGCCGTGCCTTACGGAGTGGCCTAGCCTACGGAACTCGCCCTGGCCTAGGTATACCCACAGCCCTCCTCCCCCACCCAGACACCTCCACTGCGCGCAAAGTTAGCAGAATGAGAGTGTACTAATCCCCTTGTGTCTGCTGTGATTCCCTCACGCGCCCATCCAACTCGGGGTAGGCCACCGCCAGGATCCTGAACATCAGGGGGGTCAAGGTCTGACGGGCACCCCTCCCACGTTTGGAGGCCATCCCTAGGTGAGCCTCCGCCGTCTTCCTGCTCCAGTGGCGAATGTCCTCCCATCTCTTCCGGCAGTGGGTGCCCCATCTGTGGTGGACCCCCAGGGTCCGGACGTCCTTGGCGATGGCACACCATATATCCGTCTTCTGGTGGGCGCTGACCTATATGAAATGTACAGGGGGAGAAGAAAAGTAATTACCTTCTGCACCATCAATGTGAGTGGCCCCCCATCCCTACCCTTGCCATGTGGCACATGCACTCACCGTCATTTCAAGCATGCCTCAATCTCTGCCCCCCCCATCTTCCATCCACCCCACTCAACACAGGCATAGCCCATACAGCATGCTCCCAGTGTATTTACCTGTTTGTCTGGAGGACCGTAGATTAGCGTGTACTGGGGGAGGACCCCATCCACAAGCTTCTCCAACTCCTCCGATGTGAAGGCAGGGGCCCTTTCCCCAGTCGCATGAGCCATTGTCCCATCCAGGCCGAGGTCACAGCAGCACTTGCAGTGTAGGTCCTCTCCTGTGGAAGATCAGGTATCGAGTGAATTAACAGAGAGAAAATGGCGGTCACGTCCGCGGCGGTGCGTACCGCGACCGCCGGCGCACATCGTCATTGGCTCCTGAGACCCATAGGGTCCAATGTTAACCAATGCAGCATTGCGCCGCGGTCTTCGACCGCCTACCGCCACGGTGTGCAACGCCAGCGCAGTTACCTCACATCCCATTGTCACACTTTACAGGTCAGGCAGCAGCCATTTCAGGGGCCCACATGCCTTACTTTTTGTACTGCGTCACACATACCTAGGCTTTGCATCCACACTCATACAAGCCATACGATGGGTTAAGATCCGTGTTTTTGGAAAGCTGGGGTTACGTACCTCTGGGATGTTTGACTCTGTGCTCGCTGTTGTCCTTCATAGGCACCGTCCGCTGGGACATGTGAGGAGATGGCGGCATCCTCCGGTGTACAGACCGCTGGTGGACCTGTCGACAATGGAGGAGAGACATCTCATCCTGACATACAGGCTTGCCCGTGCCACAATTCTGGAACTGTGTGCCCAGCTGGAGCCAGACCCGATGTCACCTATCCGCCATCCCACAGGAATCCCCCCTCAAGTGCAGGTGCTGTCAGTACTCCATTTCCTAGCAAGTGGGTCATTTCAAACAACAGTGGCCATAGCATCAGCGATGTCCCAGCCTATGTTTTCCAATGTGTTGTCCAGAGTGTTGTCTGCCCTGCTGAAACACATGCAGAGCTACATCGTTTTCCCTGAGGTGGAGGATTTGGCTACAGTGAAGGGTGACTTCTATGCCCTTGGACATATCCCCAACATCATAGGTGCCATTGATGGGACCCATGTGGCTTTGGTCCCCCCCCACAGGAGTGAACAGGTGTACAGAAACTGGAAGAGTTATCATTCCATGAATGTCCAGATGGTATGTTTGGCAGACCAGTACATCTGCCATGTGAATGCCATGTTCCCTGGCTCAGTGCATGACGCCTACATCCTGTGGAATAGCAGCATCCCTTATGTGATGGGTCAGCTCCAGAGGCACTGTGTGTGGCTAATTGGTGACTCTGGTTACCCCAACCTGTCATGGCTACTGACCCCAGTGAGGAATCCCAGGACAAGGGTTTAGGAACGCTACAATGAGGCCCAAGGGCAAACTAGGAGGGTGATCGAGCGGACCTTCGGCCTCCTGAAGGCCAGGTTCAGGTGCCTCCATATGACAGGTGGATCCCTATTCTACTCACCAAAGAAGGTGTGCCAGATCATCGTGGCCTGCTGTATGCTTCACAACCTGGCTTTGCGTCGCCAGGTGCCTTTTCTGCAGGAGGATGGTCAAGATGGTGGTGTTTTAGCAGCTGTGGAGCCTGTGGAGAGTGAAGAGGAGGAAGACGAAGAAGACGACATAGATAACAGGAACACAGTGATACTGCAATATTTCCAATGAACAGAGGTAAGAATACAAACCGGCCTACTACATGTACTTAAACACTACTACCTCTGTACTGTCTGTCCTTTTCACCCATGGTATGGTAACTGAGTTGTCACTTTCCCTTACGATTTCAGAGAGCTGGGTCCCACAGTGTGACATCTGCTTTGTTTCCCCATGGACTACAGCTGTGTGACATTGGTATGTTGGCATCACAATGTAAATAAGCATTTTGGCACTGTAATTAGAGATAAATATATTCACATTCACAGACAGACACCTGATTGTTTTGTGCAATAAGGGTGTTTATTAAGGTGCTAATTATTGGAGGTGGGTTGTAAATTGGTGAGGGGTGATGGTGGAGAAATGTCCATGGCAGAGTCCAGTCTATTAGTCTCACAGGTGCATTGTCCAAATGGGTCTGGGAAGTGGAGATGGGGCAGTTTAAGGATGGACAGGGTGACAAAGTGGGACAGTGGGATGACTATCAGGGTGGTATCCTTTCTTGGCGGGGGTCTTGGCATCTTACTCTGTCCTCTTCCTGGATCTCTGGGACCGCTTGCGGGGTGGTTCTCCTTCTGCAGGGGGTGGGGTGCTGGTGGCCTGTTGGTCCTGTGGCTGTGCCTCCTGTCCACTGGCGCCGGCGGAGGTGGTGTGCAGTTCTTGGTCCATGTTAGTGTCAGGGGCCCCTTGGAGTGCCACGGTGTCCCTCATGGTGTTCTGTATGTCCTTCAGCACCCCTACGATGGTGCCCAGGGCAGAGCTGATGGTTCTGAGTTCCTCCCTGAAGCCCAAATACTGTTCCTCCTGCATACGCTGGGTCTCCTGAAACTTGGCCAGTACCGTAGCCATCGTCTCCTGGGAGTGGTGGTATGCTCCCATGATGGAGGAGAGGCCCTCGTGGAGAGTGGGTTCCCTGGGCCTGTCCCCACCCTGTCGCACAGCAGCCCTCCCAGTTCCCCTGTTTCCCTGGGCCTCTGTCCCCTGGACCGTGTGGCCACTGCCACTGCCCCCAGGTCCCTGTTGTTGTTGGGGTGGTGGGTTAACCTGGGTGCCCTGTAGTGGTGAACACACTGCTGCTTGACGTGTCCTGGAGACAGAGGTGTGGGCCCGCTGGGTGGGTGCTGTGCTGGTGTTTCCAGAGGGGGTAGGTCTGCAGTGGCCTGTGGCTGTGTGAGGGGAACCGACTGTCCCGAGGTCCCCGATGGGCCGTGCTGGTCATCTAGATCCAGGTTGACAGAGCTGCAGTCATCACTGTGGGCCTCTTCTGGGGGGGGGGGTGGACATTTGTGGACCCTCCTGTGCGGTGACGTTGCGTAGGGGTCCTGCAGGGGTATAAAAGCATGATTATTGCATCTGTGTGTGGAATGGTGTGCAATGGGTGGGTGCCCGTGTCCCCCAGTGCTTGCATTCCTGTGTGGGGGCTTTTGTGTCGGTGGTTTGGGGGGGTATGGGTATGTGCAGTGGGCATGCTTTGGTGATGGGTGTCCATGCTTTGTGGTCGCATGAAGGGCTTGGTGTTGGGATGGGTGGGTTGTGATGGTGGGACATTTGCAAGGAGTAGGAGTGATGGGGGTGAGGCTGGGGGTGGGGGTATGTGTTGGCATGCAGGTGGGGTGGGGGGGATGAAGTAGTGAAGATGTGACTTACCAGAGTCCATTCCTCCAGATACTCCGCCGAGGCCCTCAGGATGCATGATCGTCAAGACCTGCTCCTCCCATGTCGTAAATTCTGGGGGAGGAGTTGGGGGTCCGCCGCCAGTCTTCTGCACTGCAATCCGGTGTCTGGAGACCACAGAACACACCTTACCCCGTAGGTCGTTCCACCTCTTCCTGATGTCATCCCGATTTCTTGGGTGCTGTCCCACTGCGTTGACCCTGTCGACTATTCTGCTCCATAGCTCCATCTTCCTTGCAATGGACGTCTGCTGCACCTGTGCTCCGAATAGCTGTGGCTCTACCCGGATGATTTCCTCCACCATGACCCTGAGTTCCTCCTCCGAAAACCTGGGGTGTCTTTGCGGTGCCATGGGGTGGTGTAGGTGATGTGTGGGGTGGAATGTGTGGTGATAAGTGTGGTGATGTGTATTGAGGTGTTGTGTGAAGTGCGTGGTATTTGTGTGGGTGATGGTAATATGTGCGTCTGGGTGCTCGATTCTTCTATATGGTCTCTCTCTCTGTGCGTCGTCCCGATTTTTTTGTGGTGGGGGTTTGTGGGTGATGGGGGTGTGTGTTTTATATTGTATTGGGTGTGTGGGAGTGGTGTTTGTATGTGTATCAGGTGTGTGTTTTGGGATTTGTCCAATGTGGCTGTGTTTTGTAGGAGTGTGTGTATTTTGAGCGCGGCGGTGTGTACCGCCAATGGGATACCGCGGTTGAAAGACCGCCGCGTGGATTCGTGTGTCGTGATAGTGTGGGCGTATTTCTGTTGGCATGACGGTGTCGGTTTGGTTATCACAAGTTTATCGCTGGCCTTTGGTGTGGCGGACTTCTGTGGGTGTCTGTATTTTGGCAGTTTCCGAGTTGTGGATCATAATGACCATTGGCGGTTTACCGCGGCCGCGGTGGTGGGTTGGCGGTCTTCTGCACGGCAGTAAGTGGCTTTTACCGCCAATGTAGTAATGAGGGCCCTAGTGTTTTATGTAGATGAACATCCCTTCTAGAAGAAAGTGCAGATGTCAGGTGATGTCCCCTCAATCACTGGAGACACCATGTGAGACAGACACCAGCCCTGGTTACACAGCAGTTCTTCTAGTAGTCCACAGACCAGTCCCTTCCTGTGTCAAGTATTATTTGGGACTGGAACAAAGTGAGGTGGATACACTGTTCAAATCTTCAGAAGCAGTTGGGGTGCTTCTCTTTCAAATGTAATTTCCAGGCTGCTTTCCAGACAAAGCCTTTGTGCAAAGTGATGTCTCTCACAGTAGATAGCAACTGAGTTTGCTCCAAGATAAACACATTGAAATGTGAGTTCTTTGCATATGGCTCATCATCCTTCCTGAAGCAGTAATCAATGACAGACAGGGGGCGGAGTCAAGATAGCGACCAGAGCAGACGCATAGTTGTGAGCTCTGTGTAGGCCCAAGATTTATCCTGCAAGTATCCTCCCGGATCGGAGCCTGAAATATACAAAGGGCGCTATCCTTCACTGAGGGCACAAGTGATGTGAAGGGAGGGAGCCTGATTGCCCCTCCGCTTAGCTGATATTGTGCAAACTGGTGGAGCGCCTGGAGGGCGACCACGCGTCCTGTGGCACAGGCGGCGTCGGTCCCGAGGAGGCCCGCTGAGCTCCATCACAACTGACGCTGCGGACAAACATCGGGCTGCTCGAGGAGCACGTCGCGGTGCTCGTTCCCCTTGGTGGCTCATCCCTGGCGGAGCTGGGACCATGAGGAGGAGGCAGCGAGGAAAAGGATGTGCTGCGAGGATGTCACTGAGGGGAGGTAACCTCGTCAACCACGCCTGATCCTGGCGCTGCTGACGGCGTGCATTCTGTGTGCGTTGCACACCTACTGACATGCAAGGAGCGAAGGACTCTGACACATTGATGAAGAGAGCCTGGCTGTGCTGTGGTCTGCTGGGGTCCCCCAGGGTGTCGGGCGAGCACAGAGATTAAATCCCCTCCCACCTGAGGCCTTGTGACTGCAAGGGAGCTTGCTTGATCACGCAGCTAGATGCCTCGTCTGCCTAGGTAGGGGGGCTCCTGCTCGGGGGAGAGGGCTGTAGGGCTGTGGGCCTCCCTGAGCTGCTCAGCAGGAGCCGTGTGACTGCTGGCACACAGTTGCAGACGCGCCCCTGTTGGATGCAAGCGCAGCCCCCCTGGACATCCTGAATGGGCCTTTCTTACATTGTGGCATGCTGGTGGGGGGATACTGGTGTCGGGCTTCCTGGGGTACTCATTTGAAGACATCAGGGGGGCGAGCAAGAGTTGTCCGCCCCCTGCACCGGGACACCTGTAACCCTGTGACCCTCTTTGCCACTGGTAACGGCACCGCCGAGTTGCTGCACCTGGAAGAGCAGCTGTGCCACACCACTGTTGTAGACACTACTTCCATACATGACCGTCGCCCCGCCGAGACCTGGCTGGGCCTGGTCCCTCACTGGCTTCTCCTTCTCATTAACTTATCAGAGACCGAGTAAATGAGTGCTTGGTGAGAGATTGAACTGCCTTTGGCTGCGCAGAGGCAAACACAGCTCCTCCCCAACTCACAAACTGAGCCCTTGAGGAGTGGTGTGCTCCCGCTATCACCTCCCCGAACCTTAAAGAAACCTGCCCGATGTGATAGGTCTCTGTTTTCACAATTTTGCCACGGCGGGCACTTCTAGGGGTAATACCTCACTCACCTGGAGAACTCGCCATCCCACACTACTTTACCATGATTGGAAAGTCTGAGATCAACAAATCATTAGCGCAGCCCTCGATATCCATGGACTCTTCCAGCTGCCCAGCTTGGAAGGGTACCCTGTCCAAGACTCACAGTGAGTCCAGGAGGAATAGGAGCTACTACCCACCCAGCTATAGTTGCAGGAGTTGGTCGACGGTGAGGAAGAACAGGTCAGCACTGCAGCCCTGGAGCCGGAGAAGAGTTCCTGATGGATGCAGATGATGTCCCACGCTGGAAGGAAGATTGCAGATGGGTGTTGATGCAGGAATTCCACCAACAAGCCTTGGCAAAGGCAAACTCGCGGTTAGTGGAAAAGTGGTGCTCCCAGGGACCAGCAAGGCCGAGGAGGACTCAACCCAGGCGGGAAAGTCACAGGGCACCCTCAGTGTCGCAGAGAGTCCACAGAAGCAGGACTACTCCGGACCACAACCTGTGATGCGGGATCCACGCAGTGGGTCGTCGCTTAATGTAGGTGCCTGCGGTTGCAGAGGAGTGACTCCTTCACTCTAAGGAAGATTCCTTCTTCTTGTGCAGGCTGATGAGTTGCAATCTTCTGAGGATGCAAGGCCATGGATATGTTGCAAAGCTGTCAGGAGACATGGAAACAAAGTTGCAGAAGAGTAATCTTCATTTTAGCAGCATTGACGGTTCCTGGAGGGTCCAGTCGCAGGTCCAGTGGCCAGAAGTTGAAGCAGATGCTGCAGAGGAGTCCTGCTGAAATCTTGGAGGACCCATCCAAGAGAGAGACGCTAAATAGCCCTGAAAGGGGGATTGGTCACCTAACCAGGTAATCACCTATCAGGAGGGGGCTCTGATGTCACCTGCCTGACCTGGCCACTCAGATGCTCCTAGAGCTCCCTGCCAACTTTGGAAACACGATGACAGAACCCAGGGACCCTCTGGAGGAGCTCTGGGCACCACCCCTGGGGTGGTGATGGACAGGGGAGTGGTCAATCCCCTTTCCATTGTCCAGTTCTCGCCAAAGCAGGGACTGGTGGTCCCTGAACCGGTGCGGACTAGTTTATCCCCTTCAAAGCAAACCAGTGTCTCGGGGAGGCTACCCCTCCCAAGTCAGTCACACCTATTTCCAAAGGGAGAGGGTGTTACCTCCCTCTCCCAAAGGAAATCCTTTGTTCTGTCTTCCTGGGCTTGATCAGATCAAGCAGCAGGAGGGCAGAAGCCTGTCTGAGGGGTGGCAGCAGCTGGGCTGCTCGGAAAACCCTGTAAAACTGGTGGTACCAATGCTGGGGGTCCTCTAAGGAGCCTCCAGAGTGCATGGAATCATACTTCCAATACTTACAACAGTATTGGGGTATGATTCTGACATGTTTGATACCAAAAATGCCCAGGTTCGGAGTTACCATTATGTAGCTGAACATAGGTAGTGGCCTATGTCCTGTACACACGCTAGTGCAGGGGTGCCCTCAGACACAGGTACATGCACCCTGCCCTCTGGGCTGAGAGTGCCTACTATAGGGGTGACTTACAGTGACCTGGTGTAGTGACCGTAGTGAAAAGGGATGCATGCACCCATTTCACACAGACTGCAATGGCAGGCCTGTAGAACTCTTTGCATGGGCTCCCTATGAGTGGCAGAATAACTGCTGCAGCCGATAGGGATCCCCTGGAATCCCAATGCCAATTGTCTGAAGAAAAAGTTACCAGCAACCAAATTTAGAGGAGAGAGCATAGTCACTGGGGTCCTGGTTAGCAGGATCTGAGTGAAAACAGTCAAACACACTGACAAACCAAGCTAGAAAGTGACTACTTCCCTACAGCTCGTCGCCGGGTCCACCCCCCCCAGGGCCTTCGGCAAGTTTACGTGTGTCGGGAAACTTGTTTGGAACAAATTCATCCAACCCAGAAAGACACTGATGCCATATTCGCCATACCTCCTCTTGTGGTGCGCCCCCCCCCAATTAGGATACCTTTAACAAACACATAACTACACCCCATGGAGGGAGGTGGGGCTCATCCTGGTGGGAGTCCTATATAGAAATGGCACTCTATCGTCCTTTCGGGAACTTATAGAATCACACATCTTAGACAAAGGGCATTTCCTAACGCATGGCACTGTCAAAATGTTTTTTGGGGGACTGTGGGAATCTGGTCTGACTGAACCACTGACCCACAGAGTTCTGCACTGTATACTCACACATGGCGTAGGCAAGAAAGCAATTTCAATGCTCTACACAGCTCTGCTGGAGAAGCAAGACCCGCTTGAACCTGCAGTAAAACCAGGTGGGATGACAGCCTGGGCACAGTCTTGATGGACAAACAATGTTCCATGGCCATAGAGCGAGTACACAGCTTGAAACACGCGCAACACATGCTTGAAATTTACACAGTTTAATTACATACACCAGACATAACTTATGCCACACCGCTTGCATAAAATGTTCCCAGAGACGTCCCCACGGGGATGCCACCTTTCTGCACATGACCTGGGAATGCCTGCCGCTGTGGACCACTTGGTTCGAAATACTGGGACATGTCTCTGAGATAATTGATACCCCCACTTCCTCAAGAGCCACTCTTCTGTCTTCTAGGGCTCAAAAAGAGAACTAAACAAACAAAACACTAGTTCAAATTCGTAGACCTCACATTAATATTATTTAAACTTTTAATAGCTATGATCTGGAAGGCCCCCAGCCACCTACAATTGATTTTTGGCTACGAGTGACCGCTTGCTGGGCCCTGAGGGAGGCCAACGCAATTGCACAGGCCCACCAGCAGCAAGGAGGTGGAGGGGTGGTCACGTGATGGGACACACACATGTTTAAGTTATCAGACAAGCTGAACTCCTTTGCCCCAAACGAAGCAGCCACAGATATCCCCCCCGCCCCTTCGACCATTGCTCCAGCCAGGTCACCCTGATGATTATACCTCGATACCCCTCTCCTGTGTGCCAGGTCTAAGAGAGGCCTGCTTACCACCTCTTACGCCTCTCGTCCCTTGCCCATCTACCCCTGGCACCCACAGATGCCACCATGCGTGCATTAACCCCATCCTAGCAGCACTATGGGACTCCCTAGGCTCTGGTGTATTCTTCTAACTGATGAGGAGATTGACAGCCGAGAAAGTTTAGAGACAGTTCAGAGACAGTTTTGAGTCTCAGATACTTTTCTTTGTTCTCTTTCCCTTTGTATGTTTGGCAAGATCATTCTTAGCCATAGCTAAATATTTGTGAAAGGTTTTGATAGCAAATCTGCATTTCAAGGTATTTCTGATTGAAGGCTCACATCCCCTGGACCTCCTCTTTCATCAGTTATTGTACTGATGCTATCATTAACACAGTGGAGATGTATGCATCTGTATGTATGTGATAGCTACTGCATTGCTTCAATTATACTGTTAAACCGCCTATTTTTTGATCTTTATAACAAATGCAAATAAAAATATCTTTAAAAATAATCAACAACAGACAAAATGGGCAGACAGAGCCAAAGAAACTTCTTCACTTTCAACAACAAATATTGCAGTCCCACCATTACACACACCACCTACCAAATGGCAGAAACATCCAAAATGGATACTACTGACCTCAGTACTCTGACATATACACACATATTCACACATGCAAAGTCCTACCATTGTATCTGTGCTACACACTGACTACACAATCATACACGCATGACATGCACATAAAATGACAGCAGAAGGTTCTGGGTGTCACAAATAGTGGACCTTTTCGAGAGGGATTAGAAGACTGGACTTTCGTTAACATAGAGAAAATGGTCTTTTGCACTGTTTTCACAAAACATGGGTCCAGATGTAGCAAAATTTTGCGTGTCGCAAATGGACCGAATCGCAATTTGCGACCCCGCAAAATCGGAAATGGGATGCAAAAACCCCATTTCCGAATCGCAAATTGCGACGTGAGCCATTACCGACTCGCAAAAATTGCGACCCCATTGTGCGACCCGCAAATAGGAAGTCGCAATTTGCGAGTTGCAAACCATATGAAAAAGCCACTCGCAAATTGCGACTAGTCGCAAAAAGCCCATTTTGCACCCCCAATTTACCACTAAGTCAGAGCAGGTGGTAATCAGAACCAAAGTATAAAAGGAGACCCAGAAGGCATCTGGGTTACTCAAGATGGTGGAGATATATGTGATAGCAAGGAGGAGGAGAGTCCACGCCGCACAGCAGAGGAGGAGGAGGAGCCAGAGACAGGAGAGGATATACAGAACCAGGCAGACACTATTCCAACAAGCAGAGGAGGAGATATATGATAAATACAGGCTCAGCACTGCAGCAATATTAGAATTAATAGATCTACTCAATCCGCAGCTGCAACGCCAGACTGTGCGCGGCAGCACCATCCCCACACATGTGCAAGTGCTATGCTCACTGCACCTCTTGGCCTCGGGTAGCGGTCAGGGGGTCATTGCTGTGGTAGGTGGGGTATCCCAAAGTTCACTCTCACCGTTCTTCAGATGTATCTTAGATGCCATACTCACACACACATGTCCAGATACATATACCTACCCAGGAATGAGGCAGAAATCAAGAGCACCAAGTTGGAATTCTACAGGATTGCCAACTTCCCTCATGTAATAGGGTGTGCAGACGGGACACATATACAAATATGCCCTCCTGCAAATCTGGAATATCTGTTCCGCAACCGGAAGTGTACCCACTCACTGAACATCCAGGTGGTATGTGACGCCTATTATGTTATCACTGACATGGTAGCCAAATTTCCAGGGAGTACACATGACTCTTACATTTTCAGGCACAGTGAAATACACCAATGCCTAGAACGTTGGGAGTTTGGAGACAGATATCTCTTAGATATTGCTGAATACACCCTGAAGCCATACACACAGGTCACTGTAGAAACCATCCATGCCCTGCTAACATTGTCCATTTATGCCAAACAGGTGACAGTGCATATGCGCTACGACCATGGATACTTACCCCGTACTTAACACCCAGCAATGAGAATGAGAGGCGATATAACAGTGCACATAGGAGGACCCGAAATGTCATAGAGAGGACCTTTGGACTGTTAAAGGCAAGATTCTGATGCCTCCACAGAAGTGGAGGTGTGCTCCAGTATGCCCCAATAATAGCATTCAAGATAGTTGGCGCATGCGCTAAACTGCACAACATTGCCACCAGACGTGGGCTACATCTCACATTGAAGACCCAGATTCAGAGGATGACGAGCAAGAGCTACCACATCGCCATCATTGGGATAGAAGCATTGCAAATCAAGACAGACAGAGACGGGACTACATTGCAAACCAATACTTTGGAAGGTACGTGCTAACTGTCACCACACACACTAATGTCACACACAAAGAGCCCAGTTGTGAAGTGGAACAAACAAGAACTTTTATTAAGTGAACCTAAGTAATTATGAACTGAACTTTTGTGAAGGGGCTGTAAATGTCCACCTGCAATGAGGACACATTCACATCATGTGCCTCAAGTGTCCTGCAGTGCATAGGCTCAACTCCTCCGCCTGGGACGCCCAGCATGGCTAGTGCTCGGTGTGTCAGCAGACCCCTGACGTGCACTGCCACTCCTCAAGACTTGTGTGTCCGTGGAAGATGCACTGCTGACGGTGGACCCCTCCTCACTATCCTGAGGCGTCTCTGCCATGCCCCTAGCCACCTGTCTTGCCTCCAGCATGTCCACAGCGTGGCTGATGCGACCCAGTCCCCGAGCCACATCCCCTGCAAAGTGGCCCAGGTCCACCTGCAAACTAACTGTACAGCGTGAGAGCCCTGTGGTGTTGACTGCCAGGCGGACGATTGATGCAGCCATGCGTTCCAACCAGTGTACGAGTTGCCGCTCACGGCGCCTTGCACTCTCTCTCTCTGACACTAGTTCAGTTACGAGTTGACGGATGGAGAGTGCAAGGTCACCGACATTATCGTTCAGGCGTTGGAACTGTGTGTTCACCTGTGCCAGCCCTGTGGTGAAATTACGCTCCATACGTTGCATTGCCCCTGATATTACTCTCATCTGCCTTGTGTGCAGGCGCTGACCACTTATGAGGGCTGCCTCTGCGGCGGACATAGAAGAGTCACCTACATCCTCCTGGGACACTGCTGGGACATGGACTCTGCGTCTGCGACGCAGTGGAGCTTCAGGGTCTTGCCGTATGACACTGTGGCTGGGACCGGGTGCTGTGTCGATATCTACAATGTCCATTGGTGCAGCTGGAGGGGACTGTGGTTGGATGGTGCTGGGCCCTGTAGTGGTTGCTTCTGTCTCCTGTGCTGCCTGTTGGCTGCTCTCTGCACCCTGGACGGACTGGCTGGTGGGGGTGTCTTGTGGGAGACCTGTGGGACATAGGGAACACACTGTCAGTATCTAACATCTGTTGTATGCCTCCTAATAAACTGTTGCCTATCAGCTGACTACTGAACTACATTGCCCATAATGCACCATTCTGGTGGTTGCAGGTCTGGAATGGAGCTAATTTGGTTGTGCATGCTGCTGTGTACTGGGTGGGTGGGGGTATGGCAGACATGGGTGTACATGCATGTTTCATGGTACTCACTTGTTGATGTCCCTGGCGCTGACGTGTCCAGCACTCCCATTCCAGCCACTGCCACAGACTCAATGGTCTGTTCCACAAGTTCCTCCATGGGTGTGGGTGGTGGGACGGTGGATGGGCCTCCTCCTGTGCCCCTCATCTCCCGGAGGCGCTCTGCCACCCTCTCCTTGGTCCTGGAGCGCAGGTCATACCATCTCTTTTTTATCTCCTCTATACTCCTGTGGCTCACCCCTATGGCGTTGACCTTCTCCTGGATGTCATTCCAGATCCTCCTTTTTGCCGTCTCTGGCACACTCAGGGCAGCCCTTCCGAATAGCTGGTCATGGTGCTGGCAGCATTCGTCTGTCAGCACCTCAAGTTCCTTTTCTGAAAACTTCAGTTTTCTCTTCCTGCCAGAGTCTTCCATTCTTGCTGCTGTTCCTCCAGGTGGTTGCTCAGCAGTTAGAAAAGGGTGTGGTCCTCCCTCCTCCCAGGTATATTTGTTAACTTCCTGGCTGTGATGTCATCAGCAAGAGCCAGGAAGTGTTTTCCAGACTGTTCTGCTGCACCTGCATGCAATTTGCGGCACAGTCGCAATTTGCACACCCACTCGCAATTTGCGTGTCCGTTTTTAGCGAGGTCGTAAAAAGCGACCTCGCAAACAGCGGACTCGCAATTTCCGACTCGCTATTTTTTAGCTACCTACATCTGGCCCATGGTTTTTTAAGTGATGCATCGGTAGGAAGTTGGTCTGGTGCCTGGCTTCTTACTTCTTGTGCAGACTGAAGATTTGTCACCCTCAGAGGATGCACAGCAGGGGAAATGTTGCAGTTGCTGGAAGGAGCAGGAGAAACAATGTTGCAGAGCAGAGTTGTTGCTGTAAATGTATATTGTCAGGTCCTGGAGGGTCCAGTTGCAGTTCCAGTGACCAGTAGGTGAAGTGAACGATGCAGAGGAAACTGCTGGACATGGAATCTGAGGACCCACTCAAGAGGGTTACTCCCCTTTCCATTGTCCAGTTTCGTGCCAGAGCAGGGACCGGAGGTAGTTAGTTACCTGTGTCCAGTACACGGGTAAAATGGCGACCCCACACTTTTGATGTTTCTTTTTTAATTTATTTGTTGAGAAAACGCTGATCCAATACTTTACCATTTTTGGGGACATCAAAACATCTGAAGTAAACTCCTTTGTTTCGTTGATGTAGTGGGTCTATTGTGACTGATTTATTTGGTTCGTAGAATACGGGATTCTTGCACAAAGAGTAGGAAATTTAGCACTGATTTTGGTGGGATGGGTGGTGAATTTGCTTTGTAGTGGATGAAGTAGCCCCTTTCTATAGAAGTCAGGAGCGCTGGCACAGATGGTGTCGAGGCTGTGGTGCGAAGCAGGATGATGCGACATGCGGGTTCCTCAGGTCACGGTGCAGGCAGCGGCTCGTTGACTGCGTTCCTCGACGTTGGTGAGACCAGGGCTGCGGTGTGAAGTGGGGTGGTGCGGCGTGCGGTGTCACCAGGTCACGGTGCACGCAGTGGCGTTGTTATTGCTGAATGGCTGTCGTCGGTAGGGCCAAGTTGGCGGTGCGGCACGGGACGGGCTCCGTGCGGCATCCACAGGTCGCGGTGCAGACAGGGGCGCCTGGTGATGACACTGGAGTCGGTGGACCGGGGCTGCAGTCGGACGGGACGTGCTTTGTGTACCTCATGAGCGGTTTCCACATGTCACAGTGCAGGCAGCGGTGCCGGTGTCAGCAGGAGCGGCATCGTTGGGGATGCCCAGGCTGCAGTGTGAGCAAGGTGATGCCGGAGTGCGGGGCCCACAGGTCACGGTGCAAGCAGTTGCTCTGTGGCGGCATCAGATGGCGGATTTGGTGAGACCAGGGTTGCGGTGAGGCTCCGTGCGGCGTCTGCAAGTCATGGAGCAGGCCAGCGGCGTTGTTGCCGGCTTCGCTGTGGTCTTTCTTCTTGAACAGCACAAAATACACAGTTCCCAGTGCTGTAGGCAGATGAAACTGAAGACTTTGGTATCCCTGAGACTTTCAACAGGAGGCAAGCTCTACTCCAAGCCCTTAGAGAACTTTCTCAAGCAGGATACACAGCAAAGTTCACCCTTTGCTTTCTTTTAAGTCAGATCTAGCAACTGCAGGCCAACCCAGCAAGGCACACACAGCAAAGGGCAGTACTCCTCCTTCAGCTCTTCAGCTCTTCTCTTTGGCAGAGGTTTCTCTTGATCCAGAAAGTTTCTAAAAGTCTGGGGTTTTGGGTCCACTACTTATACCCCTTTCTGCCTTTGAAGTAGGCATACGTCAAAGGAAAGTCTCTGTTGTTCACAAGATCCTGCCATACCCAGGCCTGAACCCAGACAAACTCCACGGGGTCAAAGACTGCATTGTGTGAGGGCAGGCACACCCCTTTCATGTACAAGTGACCACTTCTCCCTCCACTGTAGCCCAGATAGCATATCAGGATAGGCAGCCTACACCCCAGCTCCCTTTGTGTCACTGCCTTTAGAGGGAATTCACAACAGCCCAACTATCAGTCTAACCCAGACGTGGAATACACAAGCAGGCAGAGGCACAGAATGGTTTAAGCTAGAAAATGCCCACTTTCTAAAAGTGCCATTTTCAAACTAACAATCTAAAAACCAACTTCACTAAAAGATGTATTGTTAAATTGTGAGTTCAGAGACCCCATACTCCACATTTCTATCTGCTTTCAAAGGGAAACCGTACTTTAAGGATATTTAAAGGCAGCCCCCATGTTACCCTGTAAGAGAGATAGGCCTTGCATCAGTAAAAACTTAATTTGGCAGTATTTCAATGTTAGGGCATGTAAAACACAGCAGTATATGTCCCACCTTTAACATACACTGCACCATGCCCATGGGGCTACCTAGGGCCTACCTTAGGGGTGCCATACATCTATAAAAAGGGAAGGTTTGGGCCTGGCAAGTGGGTACACTTGCAGGTCGAATTGGTAGTTTAAAACTGTACACGCAGACACTGCAATGGCTGGTCTGACACATGTTCACAGGGCTACTTATGTGGGTGGCACAATCAGTGCTGCAGGCCCACTAGTAGCATTTGGTGTACAGGCCCTGGGCATCTCTGGTGCACTTTACTAGGGACTTACCAGTAAATCAAATATGCCAATCATGGATAAACCAATTAACCTTACAATTTATATAGGGAGCACTTCCACTGTAGCACTAATTAGCAGTGGTAAAGTGCACAGAGACAACAAACCAACAAAAACAAATCAGAAAAAATAGAAGGAAGAAGGCAAAATGTTTGGGCATAACCCTGCAAAAAGGTCTATTTCCGACAATAAGGCTATATTTTGATGTTGTACTCTCTGCTGTAAGAAACAACTTTTTGGGGGATTTTAGTGTGTACAGAACGTTTTCTGTTCTTTCAGCCCAACCGATTTTAGAGTTTCTACTTCATATTTCATTCAGAGCATCTTTTTGTCCATATGTTGGCCAAAGAGGGCTATAATTGAAAAAGGGTAGGTTAGCTTGTAAGAAAGGCCCTCTTTTTGCATGGTTAGCCCCACACTTTTTGCCTGGAAAATTATGTGGTTTCAAAATTGCTAAACAGGTTCCCAGGGCAAGATCTCTTTCACCAAAACTGTACTCCGTATTGGCACTTCAGCCACCCTTGTAAGTCCCTGGTAAATGGTACCCCTGGTCCCTAGAGCATGGGTACTGAAGAGGGCCCTCCAGAGCTGCAGCACCAATATTGCCACTCTGAGAGGCCTCACACCAGCCTCATGCAGACTGCCACTGCAGGTGCATAACAAGGTGGATTTAAAAGTTGCAAATTAGATATGGCACTCACCAAAAGTGCCCTGTTCACTAACACAGCATGCACTATAGGTAAGTCACCCCTCTGGCAGGCCTTACAGGTGTAAGGCAGGGTGCACTGTAATGCAATTGAGGGTAGATGTTTGCATGAGGAGATATGCCCCTAGTGTGTCTTAAAAAAAACCTTAAGTGTACAGGAAAGCCATGGCAAATACATGTCACTGACCGGACGCTCACCAATGGACCAGACCCAGCAGCCAGACCAAATTCCACCAAACGGACCCAGAGGACAAACCCTGCCAGTGTGCCAAGTTGGGTGGGACTGCGACATCCAGCGGCTGAGAGGTGCCATTGCCCGGGATACTGGACCCACAATGTTGGACATCCAAAAGAAAGGTCCACTCCTGCCTCTCCGAGGACCAGAAGCACGCACCAGACGATGGACTTCAGGAAGCCAAAGAACCACCTACCATAGTAGCCCTGCTGGCCCACAATCCGAGCCAGGGGCAGGTCACTTGGAGGGTGCAATCCACCCTCCAAGTGACCTACCCCCACCTCCAAAGGCTCCTTTACGCACAGCCCTTGGCTGACCTATCTGCACTGCACCCGGCGTCCATGGCCCATGCATCAGAAAACCAGCTGTGCTCTAGGGGTCCCTAACCCCTTGCAACCCCTGCACTCCAAGGTGACTTACCGGACTTACCTTTTAAGTCCACCTGTGCAGTGCATTTCCAAGTGGTTCCCCTCTCCATTCTGCTCCAGCTCCAAGACTTTCAGCCACTGCTCCTGCTGAAACCGGGAACCGCCTGAACTTCTCCGGCTGGCCCACAGAACATCTTGATGACCGCGACCTAAAAACAGAAGTTGACACTTGTGAGAACATTGCCTGATTTTATATGCATTTTTAAAGTTTTCTCCCATTGATTCCTACGCACAAAATGGCTATTTTTGCTAAACTTTGAAAATTCATAATTTAAAAAGTACTTACCTGATTTTGATGATTTTGGTCTTAGTTGCACCTTTGGTTTCATGGTTCTAAGCTGCAGCACTAATTACCTAATCATCTCTTTCTGCCAAGAAGTGTTGTGACACTTGCGTTTTTCCAATGTGTTGATTCTGTTCCTCACATTTTCTTCCCCGTGATACCAAATCTCTTGCTTTCCCTCCCAGGAGCAGCAGTTAATTTGTGATCTGAAGGATGTTTTCATCTCAAAGCTGTGACAATGACTGGATTAGGCTTTGGGACTATTTTTTAGATTTTCTGGATCTTTCGGTGGTGGTTTGTATTTCTTCAGTAGATGTGGAGTTGTCCTCTGCCATTTCTAAAAGTCCTGGGACTAATTGTAAGAGAGGATAGGGTGCTGCTCTAGATTGTAATGTTTCCAGAATTACAGATACCTGTGACTGAGATGCCTCACGGCCTATGTTAAGGTTGGCTGCTCTTCTACCAGTACCTCATGGAAGGTAATAATGTATTGGTGACACTCTGGAAGACAATTGAGGTGGTGATGGAGGAGGGTTTGAAGACAAATCAGATATGCGCTTGGCGATCTGGACCAGGTGTGAGATCCTGAACTTCTTCTAAGGGAGGCTCTTGGAGATGTACTTCTAGGTGTTTGTGGAGAAGGTGGTTTCCACTTGCTTATAGTGACATTGAAGTGGCCTTTGACATCTTTTTTGGAGGTGATAAACCCAAAGGTCTGTGACAAGATTGTATTGGATCCTCAAAATGTATTATTATTGGGGTGATTGAGCTGTACGACAAGGGTGCAAGGTCCAGAGACAGTGGCCCTGATTCTAAGCTTGGCGGTCGGCAGTAGCCGCCCGCCAAGCGGGAACCGCCAGAAGACCGCCGCGGCGGTCATTCTGGGTTTCCCACTGGGCTGGCGGGTGACCGCCGAAAGTCCGCCCGCCAGCCCAGCGGGAAACACCCTTCCCACGAGGAAGCCGGCTCAGAATGGAGCCGGCGGAGTGGGAAGGTGCGACGGGTGCAGTTGCACCCGTTGCGAATTTCAGTGTCTGCAAAGCAGACACTGAAATTCTTTGTGGGGCCCTCTTATGGGGGCCCCTGCAGTGCCCATGCCATTGGCATGGGCACTTCAGGGGCCCCCAGGGGCCCAACGACACCCCATACCGCCATCCTGTTCCTGGCGGGCGAACCGCCAGGAACAGGATGGCGGTATGGGGTGTCAGAATCCCCATGGCGGCGCAGCAAGCTGCGCCGCCATGGCAGATTCCCATGGGCAGCGCAAAGTCGGCGGTACACCGCCGGCTTTCCGCTTCTGGCCGCGGCTGTACCGCCGCGGTCAGAATGCCCGGCGGAGCACCGCCAGCCTGTTGGCTGTGCTAACGCCAACCTCCGCCCTGGCGGTATTTACCGCCAGGGTCAGAATGACCCCCAGTGTGTCTGCAACCAGGACAGACATGTTGTTTCTTTCCTATATATCGTTCATACTGTGAAGTGCTCTTTTGCAGGTGAAGAGAATATTGCTTGAGAAAGTGAAGAATATATAGATTGTATAGTTGAAGGTGATATGTGCCAGACTTTAGAGACTTGGGAGCGAGAGGTTGGCAATTTCCAACTATTCAACGTGTATAGTGTCTCTATAGACTGTGAGTGGTCATTCAGCATTGACAGTGTTACCATGGACGGTGAAGGATGACAATTCGATGTCAACAGTGTTCTCTCTGGTGTTGATGATTTCATAGCTAGTGTATAACTTTGAACTAACAGTGATCTTCACGTCAAGGTCATGTCCTATGCCGACGACACCCAGCTCATCCTCTCATTGTCAGAAGACCTCTCCACACCAGAGCCAACTTCCACATATGTATGAAGAACATCACCGACTGGATGAAGGACAACTGCCTCAGGCTGGACTCTGTCAAGACGGATGTCCTTATCTTTGGGAACAACACAGTACCATGGAATGACGCATGATGCTCTGCTGTACTCAGCCTATCCCCCACCCAGACAGATCACGCAATGCAACCTTAGCATCATCTTGGACAGCAAGTGATCTACGAGGAGCAGCTAAACACAGTCACATCTGCCTGTTTCCACACCCTATGCATGCTCCGCAAGATATTTAGATGGCTCCCAGTCAACAGCAGAAGGACCGTCACACAGGCCCTTGTCACCAGCAGGCCTAAATATGGAAACCCACTCTATGTAGGAATCACCACGCATCTCCTGAAAAGACGAGTAATACAAAACTCAGCGGCAAGACTCATCCTCGACTCCCCCAGACAAACCCACATCACACCGCACCTCAAGAAGCTACACTGGCTCCCGATCCAGAAGAGATGCCAGTTCAAGATGCTGACCCACGCATACAAAGCCCTGCACAACCAAAAAACAGCACACATCAACAAAAGCATGACCTTCCACCAACCCACCAGACATCTATGATCCATCTCCCTCTTCCTCGCAGGATCCCAGATCCACAGAGGCAACAGTGGAGGACGATCCATCTCACACCTGACGGCCAAAGCTTGAAGCGACCTTCCCCTGCACCTCAGGACCGCCTCATTGCTCCTGGAATTCAGGAAAGGCCTCAAGACCTGGTTTTTCCACTGAACAGATCACAACGAAGCAGCTAGCAACTCCAGCGCCTTCAGACCCTCGCGGGTGATTTGCAGCGCTTAATAAATATTGATTGATTGATGGCGTCACCGTCTGGATGTTGAATGTGATCAGTGTCAACAAGGCAAACCCTCTCTGGGCAGCAAACAGGTCAGCCCTGATGGGCTTGATCTCTCTGTTGGTGACCTTGAGGATGATGTTGTTTTTCTTATTTCTTTTCTCTTTTGGCCCACCTCTGTGTGATGTAGATTGTGGAGATGATCTGTCTAGTTCATTCTTTTCTTTCTCTCTTCCTCAACCCTCATATCTTCTAACATGCCTCTCAGTCGTTTTCCTTCTCTGTCCTTTGGTTTTCTTTTTGACATCTTTTTTATAGATATCACATCTCTGGAGAAAATGAGAGGCAAGCAAGCAAACTATGAACACTTTAAGTGCATCAGTTACAGCCTTCTCCCTTCCACATTTCATCCACTTTGAGAAAAGAGAAGTAATTATGATTGGAACACCAGTCTGAATCTCATCAAAATTAGTTCACTAAACAGCAGTTGATAAGACCTTTATGAAAGCTTAGAAAATTGAAATCCTGACAGGAAAATATCTGGTTTGAAAGGCAAAATAGCCACAGAGATGTGCTGAAATCCTTCTCTCACAAGTTGTAAAAACAAACTTGGTAAGAAAGACAGCTGCCAGTACAGTGTGTGGTGGAAGGGGCGCCTCCCAGGCTCTTAGAGGGCTATCTGTGGTTAATGCAGGCCAAAGAGGAATCATGGACAAAATACTTTCTATAGATGCTATTTTATTCCATGGAAGAAACATAAAAAAGGTTTTCTGGAATCTACTGCATTCTGAATCCTCTGAAAATGACTTGTGTGTTGCTGGAACCACAAAACACAGGGCACTCCCAAACCCCAGTGTCACACATAAAGCAGTGCAGCAATAAAATATGCACATCTTAAGAAAAACAAACATGTCTTCATTAGACAAAGGCAGTAACAGTGAATGCATTGCCGAGTCCTGCACGTTCTCCCTACTATCAACCACCATCACCACCACCCAGCCAGTGAGAACCAGAAAACACACTGGTCTTCCACACACACATCCTTACACATAACACAACACACAAACCTTCGGGAGGATTACATTCCTTTACTTTTGAACAAACACAAACCAGTTCTAATCGGCACATTTTATATTTGGAGACATATGATGTGTGGGGCCGTTGGTGGTGAAGCAAATGTGAGTGAGGGATCAGTAATGGAAGTCACTGACCCACACATTGTGTGCTAACCAGGCCTAGGTCAAAGTTTCTCTCCAGAAGAGTGAGGGATCATTAATGCAAGTCACTGACCCACACACTGTATGATAACCAGGCCTAGGTCAAAGTTTCTCTCCAGAAGAGTGAGGGATCATTAATGGAAGCCACTGACCTACACACTGTATGATAACCAGGCAAAGCACAAAGCAAACAAACTCCATTTACATGTTTCAGGGAGTATTATATAGACCAGATGGCTACTGGAGTCCAATTTTGAAATGCTTGTTCAACATAGGAACTGATCCATTTAATAAAGTGCAGTGTGGAACTTTGGGCACCCAACTGACCTAACTATATAGCAATCTAAAAGGCAGCAATCTCTAGAGTTCTTGGACCTCCTCCGTAATTATACCCATTTTTAAAAAGGAAATCTGGGGGACCCAAGATGTTACCGTCACTTTTTGATAACTTCGGTTAAAATAATTGGGAGAGTATTATACGGTAGTATGTGTGCTAGGGCCCGTAGTAATAACATCTTACACTCAACGCAATATGGTGTAAAGGAACGGCTGTGTACAGTGCCTAAACGTACATCTAATCTTGGACAAGTTCACCATTGCACAGCGCTGCACCTTGTAGCTAACATTTATAGACCTATCAATAGCTTTGGATTTGGTCAGTCTTTCCAAGCTGTGATGTGTTTGGCTAGAACTGGGTTTGGATCGCAATCTAGTTCACTTTTTGCATATGATCCATGTCAGTCTGGAAGCAAGGGAATGATATGGGGATATAGGGGAGCTTACAGAGCCCTCTTTATTGGCAAAGTAATGCACAGGGCTGCCTGTTGACCCCACTTTTATTGACCCTACTTTTATTGATCCTTTATGTTAATTCCCTGTAATCGGCAGTACACCATTGCCGGCATTGCTATATGCAGATGATGCTGTGTTGATTGCATGTGCACCCAAGGCTTTGTGATCTCTGGTAAAAACATTTCTGGCATTTACAACTAGTTTAGATCTTATGACTAATTTTAGTAAGTCCCACATCATGGTTTGTGGCCCTAAACACAGAGTCCCTGCTGTGGTGCATGGATCTATCTACCTAACAGCTGTTAACAAATTCTCCTATTTAATTATCTGCTTCACATCTTCTTGGTCATAGTCCTACCACATTTCTAGTTTACCAAATCTTTATGGCCTCTCTGGGCCCCTTCTGGACACTCAAGTCTTACCCCATACTTTGAAATCTACAAAAGCTAGAGTACTTCAATCACAGCTTATGGTGCTGGGTGTGGGGGATTCACTAATGATGGTAACTTACAGAAACAGTAAAGTTGTTTCATCAGGAAGGTGTTATCAATTCCACTTACTTCCTCTTCTTACATTACACACGAGTGTAAGGAAATGCCTCCTTGCATGGTTACCCCCTGACTTTTTGCCTTTGCTGATGCCAAGTTATGATTTGAAAGTGTGCTGAGGCCTGCTAACCAGGCCCCAGCACCAGTGTTCTTTCCCTAACCTGTACCTTTGTTTCCACAATTGGCACAACCCTGGCATCCAGGTAAGTCCCTTGTAACTGGTACCTCTGGTACCAAGGGCCCTGATGCTAGGGAAGGTCTCTACGGGCTGCAGCATGTCTTATGCCACCCTGGGGACCCCTCACTCAGCACAGACACACTGCTTGCCAGCTTGTGTGTGCTGGTGGGGAGAAAATGACTAAGTCGACATGGCACTCCCCTCAGGGTGCCATGCCAACCTCACACTGCCTATGGCATAGATAAGTCACCCCTCTAGCAGGCCTTACAGCCCTAAGGCAGGGTGCACTATACCATAAGCGAGGGCATAGGTGCATGAGCACTATGCCCCTACAGTGTCTAAGCAAAACCTTAGACATTGTAAGTGCAGGGTAGCCAAAAGAGTATATGGTCTGGGACTCTGTCAAACACGAACTCCACAGCACCATAATGGCTACACTGAAAACTGGGAAGTTTGGTATCAAAGTTCTCAGCACAATAAATGCACACTGATGCCAGTGTACATTTTATTGTGAAATACACCCCAGAGGGCATCTTAGAGATGTCCCCTGAAAACATACCCGACTTCCAGTGTGGGCTGACTAGTTTTACCAGCCTGCCACACACCAGACATGTTGCTGGCCACATGGGGAGAGTGCCTTTGTCACTCTGTGGCTAGTAACAAATCCTGTACTGGGTGGAGGTGCTTCTCACCTCCCCCTGCAGGAACTGTAACACCTGGCGGTGAGCCTCAAAGGCTCACCCCCTTTGTTACAGCGCCCCAGGGCACTCCAGCTAGTGGAGATGCCCGCCCCCTCCGGCCACGGCCCCACTTTTGGCGGCAAGGCCAGAGGAGATAATGAGAAAAACAAGGAGGAGTCACTGGCCAGTCAGGACAGCCCCTAAGGTGGCCTGAGCTGAGGTGACTCTGACTTTTAGAAATCCTCCATCTTGCAGATGGAGGAGTCCCCCAATACGATTAGGGATGTGCCCCCCTCTCCTCAGGGAGGAGGCACAAAGAGGGTGTAGTCACCCTCAGGGCTAGTAACCATTGGCTACTAACCCCCCAGACCTAAACACACCCCTAAATTGAGTATTTAGGGGCTCCCAGAACCTAGAAAGATAGATTCCTGTAACCTGAAGACGAAGAAGAACTGCTGACCTGAAAGCCCTGCAGAAGAAGACGGAGACACCAACTGCTTTGGCCCCAGCCCTACCGGCCTGTCTCCCCACTTCAAGAAAAACTGCAACAGTGACGGGTTCCCCAGGGTCCAGCGACCTCTGAAGCCTCAGAGGACTACCCTGCATCTAAAAGGACCAAGAACTCCCGAGGACAGTGGCTCTGCTCCAAAGAAGAAACAACTTTGCAACAAAGAAACAACTTTTAAAGGACTGCACGTTTCCCACCGGAAGCGTGAGACTTTCTACTCTGCACCCGACGCCCCCGGCTCGACCTGCGGAGAAACAACACTACAGGGAGGACTCCCCGGCGACTGCGACCTTGTGAGTAGCCTGAGTTGACCCCCCCTGAGCCTCCCCAGCGGCGCCTGCAGAGGGAATCCAGAGGCTCCCCCTGACCGCGACTGCCTGCTTCTAAGAACCCGACGCCTGGTAAAGACACTGCACCCGCAGCCCCCAGGACCTGAAGGATCCGACCTCCAGTGCAAAAGCGACCCCCAGGTGGCCCTCTCCCTTACCCAGGTGGTGGTTACCCCGAGGAGCCCCCCCCTTGCCTGCCTTCTTCGCTGAAGAGACCCCTGGGTCTCCCATTGAACTCCTTTGCAAACCCGACACCTGTTTGTACTCTGCACCCGGCCGCCCCGTGCCGCTGAGTGTGTACTTTTTGTGCTGACTTGTGTCCCCCCCGGTGCCCTACAAAACTCCCCTAGTCTGCCCTCCGAAGACGCGGGTACCTACCTGCTGGCAGACTGGAACCGGGGCACCCCCTTCTCCATTGAAGCCTATGCGTTTTGGGCACCACTTTGACCTCTGCACCTGACCGGCCCTGAGCTGCTGGTGTGGTAACTTTGGGGTTGCCCTGAACCCCCAACGGTGGGCAACCTTGAACCAAACTTCGAACCCTGTAGGTGGTTTACTTACCTGCAAAACTAACAAATACTTACCTCCCCCAGGAACTGTTGAAATTTGCACTGTCTAGTTTTAAAATAGCTTATTGCCATTTTTGCCAAAACTGTACATGCTATTTTGCTGATTCAAAGTTCCTATGATACCTAAGTGAAGTACCTTTCATTTGAAGTATTGATTGTAAATCTTGAAACTGTGGTTCTTAAAATAAACTAAGAAAATATATTTTTCTATACAAAAACCTATTGGCCTGGAATTGTCTTTGAGTGTGTGTTCCTCATTTATTGCCTGTGTGTGTAAAACAAATGCTTAACACTACCCTCTAATAAGCCTACTGGTCGACCACACTACCACAAAATAGAGCATTAGAATTATCTCTTTTTGCTCTAAGGGGAACCCTTGGACTCTGTGCATGCTATTTCTTACTTTGAAATAGTACATACAGAACCAACTTCCTACATTGGTTCATCAGCGGTGGGGTACAAGACTTTGCATTTGCTGGACTACTCAGCCAATACCTGATCACACGACTAAATTCCAAAAATTGTCATTAGAAACTGATATTTGAAATTTGAGCTATTTTTCTAAATTTTTAAAAGTCCTGGTAGGGCCTTGTGTTAGTTCCTATTAGCATTTCTTTTAGAGTTTAAAAGTTTTGTAAAAGTTTGAATTAAGTTCTAGAGATAGTTTTAGATTCTTAAAAAGTATTCCAACTTTTAAAAACATAATGGGGGTTATTCCAACTTTGGAGGAGGTGGTAATCCGTCCCAAATGTGACGGATTTACCACCAGCCGTATTACGAGTTCCATAGGATATAATGGACTCGTAATACGGCTGGTGGTATATCCGTCACTTTACCGTCACTTTTGGGACGGATTACCACTTCCTCCAAAGTTGGAATAACCCCCAATGTCTGCTGCAGAAGAGATAGTGATGGAACTCAACATCACCCCTTACCTGCATCTTAGGATGTCAGAGTTAAGGTCCCTCTGCAAAATCAAAAAGATAAAGGGGGTCATTCTGACCTCGGCGGTCGGTGTTAAAGCGGCGGCCAACCCGCCAACAGGCAGGCGGTAAAAAAAATGGAATTCTGACCTGGCGGGAACCGCCAACACAGCCCGCCACTTTAACACTCCGACCGCCACGGCGGGGCAAACAAACAGCGCGGCGGTCACCGCCAACAGACAGGCGGCAGACAATGTACCGCCCACCCTATCACGACCCACCAATCCGCCACCTTTTCCGGGGCGGGAGCCCCGCCGATAAAAACACGGCGGAAACAGACCACGAACGGGAAAACGCTCACCTCTATACACTCCACGAGGAATCTGGACAGCATGGAACCCGAATTAAACATCCTACCAGCGACTGTCTACCTGCTCCTCTACCAGGAGCACGAACGCAGCCGCAGGAGACAATGGTGAGTACTGCACCTACGACACAGGGGAGGGGGGAGGAGAAAAGATTACGGGCACACACATACGCGACCCCCCCCCCTCCCAAATCCCCACACACCAATGCAGAGCAACAAGTCAGATTTACATCCCCCAAACCCCCCGGAATAATTCAAAGACAAAATAAAATGATCATTAAAATAGAAGTATATTAAAGCATATTTGAATTTAAGTGAAATATGAGATTTTTAAAACAAATAAATCACAACATGAACAATGTATACATAGTCCAAAAGTCCAGCACATATTGGCTACATGCCATTGTTCGTGGGCCAATGTGCATAAACACATGGGCAAAGCCCACACACGAGACCCGATTCCATTGGAGAGAACACTGCTGGGGCATCAGATAATAAAACCACAGGCACCTCAGGGGGAAGGGAAGGGGGGGCACCTCAGCCACATGAGTCCACGATGCCAGATCCACGAGGGGCCTCCATGCCCACTGTACCATCCTGGGGAGTGCAAAGCCACAGTCTCTCAAGTCCCTACAGTGGGTGGATTGCCCACTGTACCATCCTGGGGAGTGCAAAGCCACAGTCTTTCAAGTCTCTACAGTGGGTGGATTGCCCACTGTACCATCCTGGGGAGTGCAAAGCCACAGTCTCACAAGTCTTTTCAGTGGGTGGATTGCCCACTGTACCATCCTGGGGAGTGCAAAGCCACAGTCCATCTGGTGGATTACAGACTCCACTGGTTATGGAGGAGGCATGGTGCCCAGAGTGCTTCGTGAAGCCCTGCCCGACACAGATCCGGCCCTGCCAATGGGCCAGCGGTGCTTGAGATGAAGGGCCCAGCGGAGCGGTGCTTGAGATGAAGGGCCCAGCGGAGCGGTGCTTGACAGGAAGGGCCCAGCAGAGCGGTGCAGAGACGGTGGGGCCCAGCGGAGCGGTGCTTGAGATGAAGGGCCCAGCGGAGCGGTGCTTGAGACGGCGGGGCCCAGCGGAGCGGTGCTTGACAGGAAGGGCCCAGCAGAGCGGTGCAGAGACGGCGGGGCCCAGCGGAGCGGTGCTCGAGATGAAGGGCCCAGCGGAGCGGTGCTTGACAGGAAGGGCCCAGCGGAGCGGTGCAGAGACGGCGGGGCCCAGCGGAGCGGTGCTTGAGATGAAGGGCCCAGCAGAGCGGTGCTTGACAGGAAGGGCCCAGCGGAGCGGTGCAGAAACGGCGGGGCCCAGCGGAGCGGTGCTTGAGATGAAGGGCCCAGCGGAGCGGTGCTTGAGACGGCGGGGCCCAGCGGAGCGGTGCTTGAGACGGCGGGGCCCAGCGGAGCGGTGCTTGAGATGAAGGGCCCAGCGGAGCGGTGCTTGACAGGAAGGGCCCAGCAGAGCGGTGCAGAGACGGTGGGGCCCAGCGGAGCGGTGCTTGAGATGAAGGGCCCAGCGGAGCGGTGCTTGAGACGGCGGGGCCCAGCGGAGCGGTGCTTGACAGGAAGGGCCCAGCAGAGCGGTGCAGAGACGGCGGGGCCCAGCGGAGCGGTGCTCGAGATGAAGGGCCCAGCGGAGCGGTGCTTGACAGGAAGGGCCCAGCGGAGCGGTGCAGAGACGGCGGGGCCCAGCGGAGCGGTGCTTGAGATGAAGGGCCCAGCAGAGCGGTGCTTGACAGGAAGGGCCCAGCGGAGCGGTGCAGAAACGGCGGGGCCCAGCGGAGCGGTGCTTGAGATGAAGGGCCCAGCGGAGCGGTGCTTGAGACGGCGGGGCCCAGCGGAGCGGTGCTTGAGACGGCGGGGCCCAGCGGAGCGGTGCTTGAGATGAAGGGCCCAGCGGAGCGGTGCTTGACAGGAAGGGCCCAGCGGAGCGGTGCAGAGACGGCGGGGCCCAGCGGAGCGGTGCTTGAGATGAAGGGCCCAGCGGAGCGGTGCTTGACAGGAAGGGCCCAGCGGAGCGGTGCTTGAGATGAAGGGCCCAGCGGAGCGGTGCTTGACAGGAAGGGCCCAGCGGAGCGGTGCTTGAGATGAAGGGCCCAGCGGAGCGGTGCTTGACAGGAAGGGCCCAGCGGAGCGGTGCTTGAGATGAAGGGCCCAGCGGAGCGGTGCTTGACAGGAAGGGCCCAGCGGAGCGGTGCTTGACAGGAAGGGCCCAGCGGAGCGGTGCTTGAGATGAAGGGCCCAGCGGAGCGGTGCTTGACAGGAAGGGCCCAGCAGAGCGGTGCAGAGACGGCGGGCCCTGTTCAGCAGTGCTTTTCACAGCGGGCCCTGTTCAGCGGTGCTTCTCTTGGCGGGGCCCTGTTCGGCGGTGCTTCTCTCGGCGGGGCCCTGTTCAGCGGTGCTTCTCGCGGCGGGGCCCTGTTCAGCGGTGCTTCTCACGGCAGGGCCCTGTTCAGCGGTGCTTTTCACGGCGGGGCCGTGTTCAGCGGTGCTTCTCTTGGCGGGCCCTGTTCAGCGGTGCTTCTCACGGCGGGGCCCTGTTCAGCGTTGCTTCTCACGGCGGGGCCCTGTTCAGCGGTGCTTCTCTTGGCGGGGCCCTGTTCAGCAGTGCTTCTCTTGGCGGGGCCCTGTTCAGCGGTGCTTCTCACGGCGGGGCCCTGTTCAGCGGTGCTTCTCACGGCGGGGCCCTGTTCAGCGGTGCTTCTCTTGGCGGGGCCCTGTTCAGCGGTGCTTCTCTTGTGTTCCTAGGGAACCAGATCTGGGCAATCATTCCCGCTCAGTCGCCATCCGACCTATCGCTTGCGGGGCCCTCCTGTGCTGGACTCCTGGGCCCGGGGGTGTCCTCCGTCACACCCCAAATGGGGCTGGTGGGGCCCTCCTGGGCAGCTCGCCTGCTGCCGGACTTCTTCGCCCTGCTGCCCTTGCCCTCCTTGGAAGAATCTCTGGGGCCCTTGCCTCCCTTGGAAGAATCTCTGGGGCCCTTGCCCTCCTTGGAAGAATCTCTGGGGCCCTTGCCTCCCTTGGTGGATGGGCCAGGTGACGGTGCAAGGCTGGTGTCCTTGGGGGCAGCCGTCTCAGGCCTGTGGCGCCGGCCCTTGCCTTTTTTGCTTCTTTTCCCAGGGGTGGGCTGGCTGTCCCCTTGCTGCTGGCTGATGTTCCTGCCCTAGGAGCTGGTGGACTCCAATAGCCCTGAACGATGGTCCTAGTAGGTGCAGGGCTTGTGGTGGCTGAGGTGCTGGTTGGAGTCTTACGAGATGGAGGGGGTGGGTCAGTTGTTGGAAAGAGGTCAAGGTTGGAAAGGAAAATCAATTTAGAAAGACAGGGACGGGTAGTTGTAGTGGGTATGGGAGTGGAGGAAGAGGATGTGGTTGTAGGAGAGTCAAGTGTGCTGTCTTTGGGTGCAGATGCTTGTGACGGAGGCTGTCGTGAGGTGGATGGTTGTTGGGTGGGTGGCTGCCTGCGTTTGTGTGGTTTGGAAGAGGGGGTGACAGACACACTGGGAGAGGACACAGGGGACGTGTAAATGGTAGTGGGGGTGGTGACTGCACGTGTGCGGACTGTTCTGGTGGGTGTGGTGGTGATGGACGTACTGGCTGATGGTGGTGTGCATGCAGGTGTGAGTGGAGACGTCACAGGGAGGGAGGAGGGAGACGAGGAGTAGGGGGACACAGTGGAGGCAGTGGGTGTTGCTGTGTCTGCATGTGGATGTTGCTTGGGTGAATGCTTGTGTGATCTGTGGTGCTTATGTCTGGATGAGCTGCCCTTGGGTGTTGAGGTGTGTGCAGGCTGGTCTGTAGGTGTGTCTGGGATAGGCAGAGGAACAGGGGAGTGGGACTGGGTTGAGGAAGTTGGAGGGGGGAGGCTAGACACAGGGACAATTGCTGCTGTCAGTGCTGAGGCCAGAGCGTTGAACGATCGCTGATGGGCAGCCTGACCCAAATGAATGCCCTCCAGGTATGCATTGCTCCGATGCACCTCCCTTTCCACCCCCTGGATGGCATTCAAAAGGGTAGACTGCCCAACAATGAGCGTCTGGAGGAGGTCAATGATCTCCGCACTGAGGGCAGCAGGGGTAACTGGGGCAGGACCTGAGGTGCCAGGGGCGAAGGAGATGGCCGGCTTCCTGGCCGAGCGGGTACGGGGCGAAAGCTGAGGGGCTACTGGGAGGGCAGAGCTGGTGCGCTGGGTGGCGGCTGTACCTGTTGTTGCGGTGGGCACGGATGTTGCCGCCACCACAAGGGAGCTCCCTTCCGAGGACGTGTCGGTGTCGCTGACGTCTCCACGGGTCCCCGTTGTGGAGCCCCCCTCGCCCTCCGTCTCACTGGTTAAGTCCGAGTCTGTTGCAGGGCCATCCGGGGCCATGTGAGATGCAGCTCCCTCGTGCGCCGATGCCACTTCTCCTCCGCCTGATGATGCTAATGCACACATGAACAGGAAAAGCAAAAAAAAGGGGGAGGGAGAAGAAAGAAAGACATGTTGAGTGCATGCATTGGCGGCACCGTTGGCGGAGAGGACAGACACAGAAGCCCCCTGCACTACGCCGCGCACTCGGGGTACACTACTCAATTCTAGTGACTTGGCCTACAAGTCTATGGACGACAAATGCACACATAGGTGAGCCCGGGCCATGGATAGCTGTACTTAGCATCCTACAGAGGTGGGGGGCGGGGGCACAGGGCCATGTCTGACGGAGGGGCCTAGCCTACAGAAACCGCCCTGGCCTAGAGATAGCCACAGCCCTCCTCCCGCACCCAGACGCCTCCACTGTGCGCTAATATAGCGGAATGTGCTGATACTCACCCCCTTGTGTCTGCTGTGATGTCCTCACGCGCCCATCCAAATCGGGGTAGGCAACCGCCAGGATCCGGGACATCAGGGGGGTCAATTGACGACTGGCACCCCTCCTACGTTGGGAGGCCATCCCCAGCAGAGCCTCGGCGGTCTTTCTGCTCCCGCGGCGGATGTCCTCCCACCTCTTGCGGCAGTGGGTGCCCCGTCTGTTGTGGACCCCCAGGGCCCAGACGTCCTTGGCGATGGCACGCCAAATGTCGATCTTCTGATGGGCGCTGACCTATGTGACATGTACAGGGTTGAAAAATAAATATCATCACTTTACTGCATGGTCGATGTGCGCGGCCCCCCCTCCCCAACCTTGCCATGTGGCACATGCTCTCATCTGTCGTGCGTTGCACTCCTCATTCGCTCCCCTCCCCACCATCTTACATCCACCCCACTCAACACAGGCATAGCCCATACTACGTGCTCCCAGTGTACTTACCTGTTGGTCTGGAGGACCGCAGAGTAGCGCATACTGGGGGAGGACCCCATCAACAAGTTTATCCAATTCCTCAGATGTGAAGCAGGGGCTCTTTCCCTAGTCGCAGCAGCCATTGTCTCTTCCAGACTGAGTTCACAGCAGCACTTGCAGTATAGGTCCTCTCCTGTGGATGATCAGGTCTCGAGTGATTAAGCAAGTAGAAAATGGCGGTCACGCCCGCGGCGGTGCGTACCGCGACTGCCGGCGCTCATCGTCATTGGCTGCTGAGACCCATAGGGTTCAATGTTAACCAATGCTGCTTTGCGCCACAGTCTTCGACCGCCTACCGCCACGGTGTGCCACACCAGCGCATTGACCTCACATCCCATTGTCACACTTCACAGGTCAGGCAGCCGCCATTTCAAGGGCCCACATGGCTGAATTTCTACGGCGTCACACAGGCCTAGGCCTTGCATTGCCACTCATACAAGCCATTCAATGCATAGCGAATCGTGTAATGTGCAAGCTGTGGTTACGTACCTGTGGGTTGCTTGACTCTGTGCTCCATGTTGTCCTTCCTAGGCACCGTCCGCTGGGACTTGCGAGGAGATGGAGGAATCCTCCCGTGTACAGACCGCTGGTGGACCTTTCGACAATGGAAGAAAGACATGTCATACTTACATACAGACTTGACCGAGCCACTATACAGGAACTGGGTGCCCAGCTGGAGCCAGACCTGATGTCCCCCATTCGCCAACCCACAGGGATTCCCCCTCTGGTGCAGGTTCTGTCAGTACTCCATTTTTTGGCAAGTGGATCATTCCAAACAACAGTGGCCATATCATCAGGGATGTCTCAGCCTATGTTTTCTAAGGTTTTGTCCAGAGTGTTGTCTGCCCTGATGAAATACATGCGGAGCTACATTGTTTTCCCTGAGGTGGCCGATTTGCCTACAGTAAAGGGTGATTTCTATGCCCTTGGACATATCCCCAACATCATTGGTGCCATTGATTGGACCCATGTGGCCTTGGTTCCCCCCAGTGGAAGTGAGCAGGTGTACAGGAACAGAAAAAGTTATCATTCTATGAATGTCCAGGTGGTCTGTTTGGCTGACCAGTACATCTCCCATGTAAATGCCAAGTTCCCTGGGTTAGTGCATGATGCGTACATCATGTGAAATAGCAGCATCCCTTATGTGATGGAACAGCTACAGAGATACCGTGTGTGGCTAATAGGTGACTCTGGTTACCCCAACCCGTCGTGGCTACTTACCCCAGTGAGGAATCCCAGGACAAGGGCAGAGGAACGCTACAATGAGGCCCATGGGCGAACTAGGAGGATTATAGAAAGAACCTTCGGCCTCCTGAAGGCCAGGTTTAGGTGCCTGCATATGACAGGGAGATCCCTAATGTACTCACCAAAGAAGGTGTGCATATCATCGTGGCCTGCTGTATGCTTCACAACCTGGCTTTGCGACGCCAGGTGCCTTTCCTGCAGGAGGATGGTCCAGATGGTGGTGTTGTAGCAGCTGTGGAGCCTGTGGAGAGTGAAGAGGAGGAGGACGACGGGGACGACACAGACAACAGGGACACAGTGATACAGCAGTATTTTCAGTAGCACACAGGTACGAATCAACCACGCCATTTTACATTTACTTAAAGTCTCCTGCCTCTCTACTGTCTGAGTTCCCCCCCAGTTCCTGTTAACTGAGTTGTGACTTTCCCTTCCGTTTTCAGAGCTGTGGGCCCCACAGCGTGACCTCTGTTTTGTTTGCCCATGGACTACGGCTGTGTGACAGTGGTATGTTGTCATCACAATGTAACTGCACATTTTGGCACCGTTATGTCTAATACATTTGTTCAAAATACAAGCAGACTCCAGATTTTTTTAGTGCAAGAAGTGATTTAATTCAAGTGCTAAATTTAAGGAACATGATTGTAAAACGGGGATGGGTGATGGTGGAGTAATGTCCATGGCAGAGTCCAGTTCTCAGTCGCACAGGTGCATTGTCCATATGCCTGTGGAAGGATGGAGGAGGGGCAGTTCAAGGTTGGACAGGGTGACAATGTGGGACAGTGGGATGACATCAGGGGGTATCGTTTGCTGGCGGGGGTCTTGCAATCCTACTCTGTCTTCTTGTGAGATCTCAGGTTCCGCTTGCGGGGTGGTTCTTCTTCTGCAGGAGGTGGGGTTCTGGTGGCCTGTCGTTGTGTGGGGGCCTCCTGTCCACTAGCGCCGGCGGAGGTGGTAGGCTGTTCCTGGTCCAGGCTAGTGACAGGGGCCCTTTGTGGTGCCACATGGTCCCGCAATGTGGTGACTATCTGGGTTAGGGCCACGACGATGGTCCCCATTGCGGAACTAATGTTCCTCAGTTCCTCTCTGAACCCCATGTACTGTTGCTCCTGCATGACCTGGATCTCCTGGAACCTGGCCAGTACCGTAGCCATCGTCTCCTGGGAGTGGTGGTATGCTCCCATGATGGAGGAGAGGGCCTCTTGGAGAGTCGGTTCCCAGGGCCTGTCCCCCCCCTGTCTCACAGCAGCCCTCCCAGTTCCCCTGTTTCCCTGGGCCTCTGTCCCCTGGACGGTGTGCCCACTACCACTGCCCCCAGGTCCCTGTTGTTGTTGGGGTGGTGGGTCAACCTGGGTGCCCTGTAGTGGTGGACACACCGCTGATTGACGTGTCCTGGAGACAGAGGCATGGGCCCGCTGGGTGGGAGCTGTGCTGGTGTTCCCAGAGTGGGTTAGGTCTGGTGAAGCCTGTGGCTGTCTGTGGGGAACCGACTGTCCCGAGGTCCCCGATGGGCCGGGCTGGTCTTCAGGGTCCAGAGAGACAGAGCTGCTGTCATCACTGGGGGCCTCTTCTGGGGGTGGGATGGACATCTCTGGACCCTCCGTGGCGGTGTGGTGGCGTTCGGGTCCTGCAGGGGTATAAGAGTATGGTTATTGCTTCTGTGTGTGGCATTTCGTGTAATGGGTGGGTCGCCGTGTCCCCCAGTGCTGGCATTCCCTTGTGGGGGCTTTTGTGACGGTGGCTTGTGGGGGTGATGGGTGTGTGCAGTGGGCAAGCTTTGGGGATGGGTGTCCATGCTTTGGGGACGCACGCAGGGCTAGGTTTTGGGATGGGTGCGATGTGATGGTGAGCCATTTGCAAGGAGTTGGTGTGATGGGGGTGGGGGTGAGGGTGGGGGTATGATTTGGCATGCAGGTGGGGTGGGGGGAATGGAGTAGTGAAGATTTGACTTACCAGAGTCCATTCCTCTGCCTACTCCTGCGAGGCCCTCAGGATGCAGGATGTGCAAGACTTCCTCCTCCCATACTGTGAATTCTGGGGGAGTAGGTGGGGGTCCGCCGCCAGACTTCTGCACCGCAATGTTGTGCCTTGATACCATGGAACGCACCTTCCCCCGTAGGTCGTTCCACCGCTTCCTGATGTCGTCCCGATTGCGTGGATGCTTTCCCACAGCGTTGACCCTGTCCACTATTCTTTGCCATAGCTCCATCTTCCTGGCAATGGTGGTGTGCTGCACCTGTGCCCCGAAGAGCTGGGGCTCTACACGAACTATTTCCTCCAACATGACCCTGAGTTCTGTGTCAGAGAACCTGGGGTGTCTTTGGGGTGCCATGGGGTGGTGTGGATGAGGTGAGGGGTGGTGTATGTGTTGTAGAGTGTGGTGAGTGTGGTGGTGTATGGTGTTTTGTGCATGGAAATTGTGTGGGTGATGTTGTGATTTGCCTCTGTGTGATGGTGTACTCTATGCTGTGCTCTCTCTCTCTCTGTCGTTCACTCGCAATTGTGGTCGTAGGGGTTTGTGGGTGATGTGGGTGTGTGTTTTATATTTTAATTGGGTGTGTGGGAGTGGTGTGTGTATGTGTCTCAGGTGTGTGTATTTTGAATTATCCAATGTGGTAGTGTTTTGATAAGGTGTGTGTATTTTGACCGCGGCGGTGTGTACCGCCAATGGAATACCGCGGTTGAAAGACCGCTGCGGGGATTTGTGGGTCGGAATGGTATGGGCGTATTTCTGTTGGCGTGACGGTGGAGGTTTGGTCATCGCCAGTTTCCCGCTGACCTTTGGTGTGGCGGACTTTTGTGGATGTCGGGTTTTTGGCGGTTTGCCAGTTGCGGGTCAGAATGACCGTGGCGGTTTACCGTGGCCGCGGCGGTGTTATGGCGGCCTTCTGGCCGGCGGTAAGCGACTTTTACCGCCGAGGTCAGAATGACCCCCAAAGACTGGTTCAAACCCTACCAAAGTACAGCTCCAGGAGCTTTTGGCAGAGTTTGCTAAGAACAACCCCTCTGATGATATCTTCACAGAGGGGGAAGCTAGTGATGTGGGGGATTTCCCACCTCCAGTCCTAGATAGGGAGCCCAGGGTTTCTCAAACCCTGTCTCCACAAGTTATAGTCAGAGATGTTGCTTCTCTCACAGGAGAGTCCAACAGCTCTGCAAGCATTGAGGGCAGCCTCAATGAAGATGACCTCCTGTTATCCAGGTTGGCCAAAAGATTGGCTTTGGAGAGACAGCTCCTAGCCATAGAAAGGGAAAGACAAGAGATGGGCTTAGGTCCCATCAATGGTGGCAGCAACATAAATAGGGTCAGAGATTCTCCTGACATGTTGAAAATCCCTAAAGGGATTGTAACTAAATATGAAGATGGTGATGACATCACCAAATGGTTCACAGCTTTTGAGAGGGCTTGTGCAACCAGAAAAGTAAACAGATCTCACTGGGGTGCTCTCCTTTGGGAAATGTTCACTAGAAAGTGTGGGGATAGACTCCTCACACTCTCTGGAAAAGATGCAGAATCCTATGACCTCATGAAGGCTACCCTGATTGAGGGCTTTGGATTCTCAACTGAGGAGTACAGGATTAGGTTCAGGGGGGCTCGAAAATCCTCGAACCAGACCTGGGCTGATTTTGTTGACTTCTCAGTCAAAACACTGGATGGTTGGATTCATGGCAGTGGTGTAAATGATTATGATGGGCTGTACAATTTATTTGTGAAAGGACACCTGTTAAGTAATTGTTTCAATGATAAACTGCATCAGCATCTGGTAGACCTAGGACCAATTTCTCCCCAAGAATTGGGAAAGAAGGCGGACCATTGGGTCAAGACTAGGGCGACCAAGACTTCCACAGGGGGTGACCAAAAGAAAGGGGTCACAAAGACTCCCCAGGGGAAGAGTGTTGAGATATCCAAGGGAAAAAGTAAAGAGTCTTCTACAGGGCCCCAAAAACCTGCTCAGGAGGGAGGGTCCAAAGCCTCTTCACAATCCAATTTTGGGTACAAGGGTAAAAACTTTGATCCCAAAAAGGCCTGGTGTCGTAGCTGTAATCAGCGGGGACAACAAAGTGGAGACAAGGCCTGTCCCAAGAAAGGTTCCACTTCAAACTCTACCCCAGCTAACACTGGAATAGCCAGTCTCCAGGTGGGATCAACAGTGTGCCCAGAGCAAATCAGGGTTCACACTGAAGCCACATTAGTCTCTGAGGATGCGGTAGACTTAGCCACACTGGCTGCCTGGCCCCCTAATATGCAAAAATACAGGCAGCAACTCTTAATTAATGGGACTAGTGTAGAAGGCCTGAGGGATACAGGTGCCAGTGTCACCATGGTGATAGAGAAACTGGTTTCCCCTGGTCAGTACCTGGCTGGACAAACTTATCCAGTCACCAACGCTGACAATCAGACTAAAGTACATCCCATGGTGTAGGAGGCTGGCCTGGCTTGTAGTGGGTACCAGAGGTACTTACACCTTGTGCCAGGTCCAGTTATCCCTTATTAGTGTATAAGAGGTGTTTCTAGCAGCTTAGGCTGATAGAAGGTAGCTATAGCAGAGCAGCATAAGCTGAACTAGGAGACATGCAAAGCTCCTACTATACCACTGGTGTCATATGCACAATATCATAAGAAAACACAATACACAGATATACTAAAAATAAAGGTACTTTATTTTTATGACAATATGCCAAAAGTATCTCAGTGAGTACCCTCAGTATGAGGATGCCAAATATACACAAGATATATGTACACAATACCAAAAATATGCAGTAATAGCAAAAGGAATTAATGCAAGCAGTGTAAAGTTACAATAGGATGCAATGGGGACACATAGGGATAGGGGCAACACAAACCATATACTCCAAAAGTGGAAAGCGAACCACGAATGGACCCCAAACCTATGTGAGCTTGTAGAGGGTCGCTGGGACTGTAAGAAAACAGTGAGGGTTAGAAAAATAGCCCACCCCAAGACCCTGTAAGGTAGGTGTAAAGTGCACCTACAACCCCCAGAGAGCACAGAAGTCGTGATAGGGGGATTCTGCAAGGAAAACCAACACCAGCAATGCAACAACAGTGGATTTACGGACCTGAGTACCTGTAAGACAAGGGGACCAAGTCCAAGAGTCGCGACAGTGTCGAGAGTGGGCAGGAGCCCAGGGAATGCCAGCTGAGGGTGCAAGGAAGCTGCCACCGGATGGAAGAAGCTTGGTGTTTTGCAAGAACGAAGAGGACTAGGAACTTCCCCTTTGGAGGATGGATGATGTCCCATGTCGTGAAGAAGCTTGCAGAGGTGTTCCCATGCAGAAAGACCGCAAACAAGCCTTGCTAGCTGCAAGGGTCGCGGTTAGGGTTTTTGGGTGCTGCTGTGGCCCAGGAGGGACCAGGAGGTCGCCACTTGGATGAGGAGACAGAGGGGGTGCCCAGCAAGTCAGGGAGCCCTCACAGAAGCAGGCAGCACCCACAGAAGTACCGGAACAGGCACTTAGAAGAGGAGTGAACCGAAGTCCACGCAAAGTCACAAAAGGGAGTCCCACGACGCCGGAGGACAACTCAGAAGGTTGTGCACTGCAGGTTAGAGTGTCGGGGAACCAGGCTTGGCTGTGCACAAAGAAAATCCTGGAAGAGTGCACAGGAGCCGGAGCAGCTGCAAATCACGCGGTACCCAGCAATGTAGTCTAGCGTGGGGAGGCAAGGACTTACCTCCACCAAACTTGGACTCAAGAGTCACTGGACTGTGGGAGTCACTTGGACAGAGTTGCTGAGTTCCAGGGACCACGCTCGTCGTGCTGAGAGGGGACCCAGAGGACCAGTGATGCAGTCTTTTGTTGCCTGCGGTTGCAGGGGGAAGATTCCGTCGACCCACAGGAGATTTCTTCAGAGCTCCTGGTGCAGAAAGGAGGCAGGCTACCCCCAGAGCATGCACCACCAGGAAACAGTCGAGAAAGCCGGCAGGATGAAGCGATACAAGGTTGCAGTAATCGTCTTTGCTACTTTGTTGCGGTTTTGCACGCGTCCTGAGCAGTCAGTGGTCGATCCTTTGGCAGAAGGTGAAGAGGGAGATGCAGAGGAACTCTGGTGAGCTCTTGCATTCTGTATCTGAAGAATTCCCCAAAGCAGAGACCCTAAATAGCCAGAAAAGGAGATTTGGCTACCTAGGAAGGAGGATAGGCTAGTAAGAAAGGTAAGAGCCTATCAGAAGGAGTCTCTGATGTCACCTGATGGCACTGGCCACTCAGAGCAGTCCAGTGTGCCAGCAACACCTCTGTTTCCAAGATGGCAGAGGTCTGGGGCACACTGGAGGAGCTCTGGGCACCTCCCCTGGGAGGTGCAGGTCAGGGGAGTGGTCACTCCCCTTTCCTTTGTCCAGTTTCGCGCCAGAGCAAGGCTGGGGGATCCCTAAACCGGTGTAGACTGGCTTATGCAGAGATGGGCAGCATCTGTGCCCATCAAAGCATTTCCAGAGGCTGGGGGAGGCTACTCCTCCCCAGCCATCACACCTATTTCCAAAGGGAGAGGGTGTCACACCCTCTCTCAGAGGAAATCCTTTGTTCTACCTTCCTGGGCCAGGGCTGCCTGGACCCCAGGAGGGCAGAAACCTGTCTGAGGGGTTGGCAGCAGCAGCAGCTGCAGTGGAGACCCTGGAAAGGCAGTTTGGCAGTACCCGGGTTCTGTGCTAGAGACCCGGGGGATCATGGAATTGTCTCCCCAATTCCATGATCTTAGACATGTTACATGGCCATGTTCGGAGTTACCATTGTGACGCTATACATAGGTAGTGAACTATGTATAGTGCATGCGTGTAATGGTGTCCCCGCAATCACAAAGTCCGGGGAATTTGCCCTGAACGATGTGGGGGCATCTTGGCTAGTGCCAGGGTGCCCACACACTAAGTAACTTTGCACCCAACCTTCACCAGGTGAAGGTTAGACATATAGGTGACTTATAAGTTACTTAAGTGCAGTGGTAAATGACTGTGAAATAACGTGGACGTTATTTCACTCAGGCTGCACTGGCAGGCCTGTGTAAGAATTGTCAGATCTCCCTATGGGTGGCAAAAGAAATGCTGCAGCCCATAGGGATCTCCTGGAATCCCAATACCCTGGGTACCTCAGTACCATATACTAGGGAATTATAAGGGTGTTCCAATATGCCAATGTGAATTGGTGAAATTAGCCTGTTAGTGACAATTTGGAAAGCAGAGAGAGCATAACCACTGAGGTTCTGATTAGCAGAGCCTCAGTGAGACAGTTAGTCATCACACAGGGAACACATACAGGGCACATACTTATGAGCACTGGGGCCCTGCCTGGCAGGGTCCCAGTGACACATAGACTAAAACAACATATATACAGTGAAATATGGGGGTAACATGCCAGGCAAGATGGTACTTTCCTACACATGGCTATGGTAACTTTAGAGTGGGGAGGGGTCAATGGCCTGAAACAGGTGGTGGTCTCCTCAAATATCCCTGTAGACTGTTTGCTTGGAAATGACCTGGAGTCCTCAGCATGGGCTGAGGTAGAACTCAAAACCCATGCAGCCATGCTGGGTATCCCTGAACTGGTGTGTGTCAAGATAAGGGCACAGTGCAAGACTCAGGGTGAAAAAGTGGTGTTGGAGCCTGGAAAAAGGGCCCAACCCTCCAAGAGAAAAGGAAAGAAGACTGGGGAACCAGCTTCAACACAACAAGAGAAAGAGAACCTCTCTTCCCAGGAAGAAGTTCTGCCCTCTGAGGGAACTGAGCCCATGGAGTTGGAACCTTATCAGGTTGAACTCTTAGGCCCAGGGGGACCCACAAGGGAACAGTTGTGTAAGGGGCAAGAAACCTGTCCCTCTCTTGAAGGCCTTAGGCAACAAGCTGCTGAAGAGACCAAAGGAAAGATCATTGGAACACATAGAGTCTATTGGGAAGATGGACTCCTCTACACTGAGGCAAGAGATCCCAAACCTGGTGCCACTAGGAGAGTGGTAGTGCCTCAGGAGTTTAGGGAGTTTATTCTAACCTTAGCTCATGATATTCCACTTGCTGGGCATTTGGGACAAACCAAGACTCGGGAAAGGTTAGTTAACCATTTCTATTGGCCCAACATGTCCCAGAAAGTAAAGGAGTTTTGTGTCTCCTGTGCCACCTGTCAAGCCAGTGGTAAGACAGGTGGACACCCAAAGGCCCCCCTCATTCCACTTCCAGTGGTGGGGGTCCCCTTTGAAAGAGTGGGTGTGGACATAGTGGGTACACTTGAACCTCCCACAGCCTCAGGGAACCAGTATATCCTAGCGGTAGTGGATCATGCCACTAGGTGCCCTGAAGCAATTCCCCTTAGGCCCACTACTGCCCCTGCAGTAGCTAAAGCACTCATTGGTGTCTTTACCGGAGTGGGGTTTCCTAAGGAGGTGGTGTCTGACAGGGGTACCAACTTCATGTCAGCATACCTGTGGAATGAGTGTGGGGTGACTTACAAATTCACCACACCATACCATCCACAAACCAATGGTCTTGGAGAAAGATTTAACAAGACATTGAAAGGCATGATCATGGGGCTCCCTGAAAAGCTCAAAAGGAGATGGGATGTCCTCTTGCCATGTCTGCTTTAGCCTACAGAGAGGTACCTCAGAAGGGAGTAGGGTTTTCCCCCTTTGAACTTCTGTTCACTAACTATTGTAAAAGAAGGCTGGGAGGGGCCTCTTCATGAGCCTAAACAAGATATAGTGGACTATGTACTAGGTCTACGTTCCAGGATGGCAGAGTACATGGAAAAGGCAAGTAAAAACCTTGAGGCCAGCCAACAACTCCAGAAGATGTGGTATGACCAAAAGGCTGCTATGGTTGAGTTTCAGCCAGGGCAGAAAGTCTGGGTTCTGGAGCCTGTGGCTCCCAGGGCACTTCAGGACAGATGGAGTGGCCCTTACCCAATGCTAGAAAGAAAGAGTCAGGTCACCTACCTGGTAGACCTAGGCACTAGCAGGACCCCCATAAGGGTGATCCATGTGAACCGCCTTAATCTCTTTCATGACAGGGCAGATGTGAATCTGTTGACAGTAACAGATGAGGACCAGGAAGCTGAGAGTGAACCTCTCCCTGATCTCCTCTTCACAGACCCTAAAGATGGCTCAGTAGATAGAGTGATCTATTCAGACACCTTCTCTGGCCAACAGCAATCTGACTGTAGGAAGGTCTTACAACAGTTTGCTGAGCTGTTTTCCCTAACCCCTGGTCAGACACACCTGTGTACCCATGATGTGGACAGCATGCCTGTCAAAAACAAAATTTTCCAGACAGTCTGACCAAGTTAAGGAAAGCATCAAAGTGGAAGTCCACAAGATGCTGGAATTGGGAGTCATTGAGCACTCTGACAGCCCCTGGGCTAGCCCAGTGGTCTTAGTCCCCAAACCTCACACCAAAGATGGAACGAGAGAGATGAGGTTTTGTGTGGACTACAGAGGACTTAATTCTGTCACCAAGACAGATGCCCATCCCATTCCAAGGGCAGATGAATTAATTGACACACTAGGTGCTGCCAGATACTTAAGTACCTTTGACTTGACAGCAGGATACTGGCAAATCAAATTGGCACCAGGAGCAAAAGAAAAGACAGCATTCTCCACACCTGATGGGCACTATCAGTTTACTGTTATGCCCTTTGGTTTAAAGAATGCCCCTGCCACCTTCCAAAGGTTGGTGAATCAAGTCCTTGCTGGCTTGGAGTCCTTTAGTGCAGCTTATCTTGACGATATTGCTGGAGGAAGACAACAATGCCTTCAGGCCACTGAGTAAAGTTCAATTCAGGTGTCATGACCAAATCCTGCAATGACATCCCTGTTTGAATTTCGATTCATGTGTATTTATAGTATAAAGGTAGCGCAGCTCTATACTGTCTACACTTGTATATTTATAGTATAAAGATAGCGGGGTTCTATATTGTCTACACTTGGGTATTTATAGTATAAAGGTAGCGGGGCTCTATATTGTCTGCACTTGGGTATTTATAGTATAAAGGTAGCATGGCTCTATATTGTCTACATTTGTATAGTTATAATATAAACATAGAGGGGCTCTATATTGTTTACACCTGTGTATGTATAGTATAAAGGTAGCAGGGCTCTATATAGTCTACACTTGTATATTTATAGTATAAGGGTAGCAGGGCTCTATATTGTCTGCACTTGGGTATTTATAGTATAAAGGTAGCAGGGCTCTATATTGTCTACATTTGTATATTTATAGTATAAAGGTAGCGGGGCTCTATATAGTCTACACTTGTATATTTATAGTATAAAGGTAGCGGGGCTCTATATTGTCTACATTTGTATATTTATAATATAAACATAGAGGGGCTCTATATTGTTTAAACCTGTGTATATATAGTATAAAGGTAGCGGGGCTCTATATTGTCTACACTTGTATATTTATAGTATAAAGGTAGCAGGACTCTATATTGTTTACATGTGTATTTATAGTATAAAGGTAGCGGGCTCTATATTGTCTACACTTCTATATTTGTAGTATAAATGTAGAGGGGCTCTATATTGTCTACACATGTGTATTTATAGTATAAAGTAGCGGGGCTCCATATTGTCCACACTTGTATATTTATAGTATAAAGGTAGCGGGCTCTATATTGTCTACACTTCTATATTTGTAGTATAAATGTAGAGGGGCTCTATATTGTCTACACATGTGTATTTATAGTATAAAGTATCGGGGCTCCATATTGTCCACACTTGTATATTTATAGTATAAAGGTAGCTGGGCTCTATATTGTCCACACTTGTATATTTATAGTATAAAGGTAGCGGGGCTCTATATTGTCTATACTTGTATATTTATAGTATAAAGGTAGCGCGGTTCTATATTGTCTACACTTGTATATTTATAGTATAAAGGTAGCGGGGCTCTATATTGTCTACACTTGTATATTTGTAGTATAAAAGTAGGGGGCCTCTATATTGTCTACACTTGTATATTTATAGTATAAAAGTAGTGCGGCTCTATATTGTTTACACTTGTATATTTATAGTATAAACGTAGAGGGGCTCTATATTGTTTACACGTGTATTTATAGTATAAAGGTAGCAGGGCTCTATATTGTCTACACTTATATATTTATAGTATAAAGGTAGCAAGGCTCTATATTGTCTACACTTGTATATTTATAGTATAAAGGTAGCGGGCTCTATATTGTTTACACTTGTATATTTATAGTATAAACGTAGTGGGGCTCTATATTGTCTACACTTGTATATTTATAGTATAAAGGTAGCAGGGCTCTATATTGTTTGCACATTTATTTATAGTATAATGGTAGCGGGCTCTATATTGTTTGCACATTTATTTATAGTATAAAGGTAGCAGGGCTCTATATTGTTTACACTGTTGTGGAGCCATTTTAGTTACATCTCCATGCACGTTAGTTTAACACACTAGGCCGCTGTGCACTTTCACCTAGATATATTTTATTCGGCTTTGCATTGTTATTCTTACAATAACCAGTTTTACGGTCTTGTTTTATTTTTCATTTATCTAACTGTTTTGCTTAGTCCAGCACTGTGTTCTCAAACACGACATTCTTGATCACTTTGTGCTTCAGTCAAGGCTACAGTTTGGTACGTTGCCGGTGAACGTGGTAGAAGTTTAGTCTCCAACATTCGTAGACATTACACATCCTTACATAGGGACATTTTTTCAGAACATTAGCTGTGTTATTATAAAAACACTTCCTAGTCCCAGTACACGTCAAGAGGGAGATTCCAGCCGGGGAACCATGACTGCACACTGAACGCTGAATGCTTCGCCGCAGATGCTAATGCAAACTACAGGCCTTTGCTCAGGTATGAGGGTCGATGTCCTCCAGGGGGAACCTGATAGGCAGAGTTAGAGCTTACCATGTTGTGCTCAGATTATGACCTAGATAGGAAATAGTCTACAAATAATAGTGACAATGTGATAGCGTTATTCTTGTGCTTCACTCTTCTAGTCACCATTTTAATATTGTCACATTGTGTCATTCTGGTAATTGCAGCTTACGCTTTGTTATCTAAAATGCAGTCTTTTTTATTAAACCAGTCTTTAAAACTTATACTACTCTTCTTGTCATTTATATATGAGACTGAATTGTGTATGAGAGAACCGGATGCGACCTGAGTGACCACGACTTCCCTGAGAAGTATAACATGTCATGCGCTCGGCTGCCCAATCATCTCTATCCTGTGATGGAGACTAGGCACTGCTAGTTAGCCGGAGCAAAACCCGGATTTGGAGCGACGGGTGTCACCCACAGTGGGTCAGACTCAGTCTCCCACACCGTGGATGATCTTGCTGCTCAAAATCCAGTAGTCTCATTAGAATAATGAGAGCCTACGCGACATGGCGCCGCCAACGTTTGGTCAGGCTCTGATTTTCGGGTCCACCGGAGTATCTCTGTCTCATTATACATAATGACACCTCAATGCCGTATGCGGAGACGTCCGTGGTACTGAGGATTTCCACCACAGCTGAATAGGTAATTCTACTACAACTGATGGTTGTTCAAGCTTGAACTTTAAAAAGGAGACCCCATTATGGCGAATCTCCAACATGTACAAATAACTGTCAACATGAGACAACCTCTCACAGGACACTTATTAGCGAATGGCCTAACGGCCCAGGGAGGTCCAGTCACATTTGTGGTGGACGCCCACGCAGCTTATAGAACAGAACTTTTTTACTCTTGGGTCATATTTCCAGCAGTTGATGGGAACACAAATACATTTCACCAATATACACTTGCGAATGCGCCTGGACACTACAGAGGGTACGCATATTTAGAGATACCTCTATCTTATCAAGAACATAATAATTGGCTTGATGGCACCCTACCCCATACAATACTACCAGTAAGGTTAGGTCCACTAAGTAATGACGGTCCTACCTGGCCTTTATTGACCACCTATACACCACATCCTGCGGTAGCAAATTTAGCAGTAGCTGAGGTTCGTCGCTTATACATTGAGTTAATAGCAATATATAGACGATTGGTACAATTTGTGATGCAAACACTAAATTCAAACCGGCACATCCACATGCAGTAACGCCAGGCATAAATCCTGCGACTGTACATTCGATTATGGGTAAAGTACCCGCCAAACGAGAAGATACTCCGTTTTGGTTAGCACAAAAAATGTATACGCTGGAGGCAGTATTTCCCCATACGGGACCGCAGGATAAACACAGAATATTGACGATGTGCTTGCCCTTTGGAATGGTCCCTACAGTAGAAAACTGTAATACCTGGGGTACGATATTTGCCGTGCTCTACACAACAGCACACGGTACACTGACACTTGCCAATTTACCGGAGGTGCTAAAACTAATTCAAGATGAATATGGGGCCGCCCTGGTCCTAGATTTGGGGAAGCAATTGATGGGCAATTTTGCCACAGTATCCTCAATCATTTTAAGTAACCTTAAAGGGGAAGCAGTCGCGCTCGCAGTGCACGTGCGGCTTCGTGGCGTTCCACAACAGGATCAGGAATGAGAGCTGCCTAAAATAATAGCGGAAACTTATTCAAGTATCGGGCGAGATAGCCTAGGGGCCAGACCACAAAAAATTCAGTTACAGGGCAAATCGAATAAAGAAAAGGCCAAACAACAACCTGAGGGCAATAAGAAACGCTGGCATAAAAAACAACAAACACCTAAGACCCCACAGAATAGGTATAATCTCAGAAATAGAGATAATATAAAAACGCCTGATAGATATCAATATACTGATACACGCCAATCTTGTTCCTTTCAGGACTCATCGGAAAAGAGAAATGAGAGAGGTGGGCGATCAGAGCGAAGAACAGAGTACGTGAAACTGAGACTCACAACGCTCTGTGGAGGTTTCTGTTAAAAAGGAAGAGAACCTGCCCAACAAGAAAAAGGTGGCAGCAGTCACAGTGCGACATGCCACACAGGAAGAGGGTCCTCTTGAAGAACAAGAACTGGGCTCTAGCCTTGCTAGACAGCGCGGCAGAGGTCACAATATTTCGCCGGAATCTTCTAGAGCATCTGGAGGTGAAAGCAACTGATGACTTTATACAAGTAGAAACTGCGGACATGCGTGTCTCCGAGCCTGATAGGGTGTACAAAGTAATGCTACAACTAGAAGAGGACATTGAACGTACAATAAACGCGATCTTCTGGGATCGCATGGTGAAAGTATATGATGTCTTGTTGGCTGAACAAGATTGCCCGCCTGACTTTGTCCGTACCTGCCCATATGGAGAGGATGGCATTAAGCCTTCCTTCTCGCCCCTTGTTCCAGAGGAACTCGCTGAGTCCTATTCAATTGAATGGGCTCTCGCACAAGCACCTGCTTTATACAGAAATCACGTAGGATGGGATAAAGAATCCCCCTACCATGTAATTCCAATTAAAAGTGAACCTCAGCCACAACCGTAGTACCCTATAAAACATGATGCAAGAGCACCAGTGAGAGAAATACTCACACAATTAGAGTACCAGGGTGTGATTGAACCCTGTGTCTCACTGATGAATAACCCTTTATTCCCCGTAGCTAAACCAGACCATTCATACCGAATAGTCTTAGACTACAGACATTTAAACAGTCATACACGCACCTACGCTATACAAAATTCCAGTAGCACAGCATTAATGAGCAATATCGTGTGTAAAAAATACAAAACAACACTAGACATCTTAAATGGATTTTTCTGCCAGAATATAGCGCTGAGAGTAGAGACTTAACAGGTTTCAGCGCACTAGGCTCCCAGAAAAAATTCTGTAGTTTACCTCAGGGGTATAAGAACAGCCCAGGACTGTTCGCGGCTCGTGTCACTGCAATTTTACACGAGATCGACCCTGAAGCCTTGTCCTATATGGATGATATATATCTCACGGACTATGAATTACTACAACATTTAAAACGGGTAGCCCGCATTGTTGTAGGGTTTTCCAGAGTTGGCTACAAATTTAACTTTAAAAAAACAAAAATAGCCTTCCTCAGCATCCTGTTTCTAGGATATGAGCTGGCAAATGAAGGGAAGAGCCTAGCGCCACAATTCTTAGAAAAATGCGCACAGTTACAACCACCAAATACGATTAAGAAACTCCAATCATTGTTGGGTTTCTTGAATTTTGGCAGAACATACATTCCAGATTATGCTACGCGCATAAAACCATTATACAACTTAATACGTCCCGATTTTTCAAGTAAATTCTGGATGGTTGAACATACATGCACTCTTCGAGAGTTGCAGACAGACATGCTTGCAGCACAACATTTACACACAAGGGACAACAAAACATATTTGGTCATCAGGGTAATAGCTGGGGCCATCGGTTTCACCTATGTGACATTCAATGTAGGTGAGACAGTCCCGATTGCATATAAATCACATTTATATTCAGCAGCTGAACAGCGCTTTGCTCCCACAGAGAATATTCTCACTGCTGTACAGATGGCTGTCTTTAAAGAAAGACCTCTTGCCCAAGGAAAACGCATTATTGTCGTTTCTCCAATCCCAGCTCTAGAGGCTGTTACAAAGGCTAGCGTTCCAAACGCAAAAGCATTACATCCACGTTGGATACAATGGGCTACGTCTTTGCCACTGATGTAGACTGCATTTTTGACCCAAAGTTACAGACTCAGGAGTTTCTACAATACGAGGTAGAATATCCAGTTCCAGCAAACACTTTGCCTATTGATCAATATCATAGAGTCATGTATACCGACGGCTCTGCACAACCTGCAATTGGAACTAAACATCGATATTCTGCTGCTGGTGCAGTCGCAAGTGGCTATATGGAAGGGATAAATTTTGTCCTCTGTATACCTTTACACAGACCTTAGGGGATTGTACAGTACAATTGGCTGAGCTGATCCGGATCCGGCACATCCTACGCTGATTGTTTGCGATTCCTATTATTGTGTCCAGTCCTTTAATGAATATCTTCATTATTGGTGCCAGAATGGGTTCAGAGATTCTAAAGGCAACACCATTAAACAAAGATTACCGTGGGAGAAAGTAGCTGACCTGAAAGAGACGCTACTGAATGTCCATGTTGTACATACACTTGGACACCAGCGCGTTGGAATACACGTTGCTGGGAATATGCTGGCTGATGAAGCCGCAAAGTCAGCAGTGGTGGTAGCCACAGTAGCTTCAGTAACTCGTTCGAGTTCTAAACCAGACACAGACATTGGGGCCGCCGTAAAAGCTACGGCTGATGGTACGCCCCATCCTAAAGGATTTCCTAACAAATATCATTATCGCATGGGTAGTATGCTGAACGCTGAAGTTAAGATACCAGGCGTAGGCGTGTGAGACATCCCTAATAAAGAGGTAAGACCTCAATTGATTAAAGCAGCGCATGAGGGGGTGGCATCTGCACATGCTGGTGTGGCGGCTACAATTTCAATCTTACAGGCCCGTTATTGGTGGCCAGGTCTCTACAAGGAGACTAAGCAGTATGTCCTTTGTTGTGACATCTGTCAACAAATCAAAGTTTCGACTGCCAAGCGCCCGCTGCAGACACCCCTTTTAATTCCAAACAAACCATTACAGTGTGTGTACTTGGACCACTGTGGTCCCCTATTACCTGATTGTGCATACAAATATATTTTTCTCGCTGTCGAATCATGCTCCAGATTTGTATGGGTGTGGCCACAACGGTCAGCTGACGCTCGGACTGTTATTAAAGATTTGCAAATCTTCATCGGTACATATGCAGTTGCGGTTTTCCACTCGGACCAGGGCCCTGCTTTCACCTCAAGGGCATTCAGGGACGCCATGGCTTCATTGGGGGTCCAGCTCCAGTTCTCGTCTCCATTTCATCCCGAGGGAAATAGTGTTGTGGAGCTATTAAACCGCGATTTAAAGCAATCCTTAACAGCCAGAGTCTTAGGTACGGGCCGTAGTTGGCTTAATCACCTGTATGGAGTCCAGAGAGCACTAAATAACCTGCCTAAAAGGTCCCTGGGGGGTCGTACGTCATATGAGTGCCTGTTCGGAACTCGAATATATGTTCCGGATCTTGATGGTCCTGGCGTGGAGGCAGCAGAAACACCCTTTGACATAAATGAATGTGTCACTGTCTTACAAGAATTGCAACAGTTCTGTGATGATAATTCTTCCAAAAGTGCCACCTCCACAAGAATTAAGGATGTGCCTTTAACACCTACCGGATGAATTCCCAGAGTTGGGGATCTTGCACGTGAAAAAGTTGCAGTGAAAAAGGAATTTGGCCCTTCTTATCGCGCACCAGTCCCTGTTCTAGGGATGCACGGTACCAGAACTGTTATTCTACCACCGCTGGCGGGTGCCAAAGAAAATAATTTTGTCTCCATTGACAATGTCAAACTACACCATGTGGCCGATTCTGCACAGCCGACCAAGAGGAACGTCCAGTAGTTCCCGAATCCCTCTCACTACTGGTGAAGAAGTTCCTCTACAGGTTGTTTACACCAACACCGACACCTCTCCGAGCTTGGGGAGGGTGGAAGATGATCTAGCATTAGTTCCACTAACGTCAACTAATTTGGAAAAATTTGACCAAGTCAACTCGACTTCAAGCCGAACGGATGGTGCTGTCTATAGTATGCCACCGCAGGAAACACCAACTCCACCACTGACAACGGCTAGCCATTTGCATGAACAGCCTCTGGTTATTTTGCCGACTTCAACGATGATTTCTCAGACTCATTTGCCTCTTCGACAGCTGATTTGTCAAGTGCACGTAAGCTAACAAACTGGCTTAAAGAAACATATTTCATTTTTCCATGGAACTATAAATGGCTTTCTCTGACTGTCCTAGCCTTTCTACTTTGGATTGGTTTTGTTATTACCTTTTTCTTGTTAATACATGGTCATTTTTTACCTGAAAGATCGACAGTTGAACTGGTGGAGGAGGTTTTGAAACCACATTTTTCTTCACACAAAGTCCGAAGAGACTTCTCCTTTGTGAACATTTCCGCAGTACCAATTCCTGCACCGGAACCAAGTACTGATGATACATGAGCGGCAGGTGCTGTGCACCGGGACACAAGTACTGGAGCTACTTACATGAGCAGCAGGTGCAGTGCACAGGGACACAAGTACTGGCGATGCTAACATGAGCAGTAGGTGCAGTGCACCGGGACACAACTACTGGTGATACATGAGCAGCATGTGCAGTGTACCGAGACACAAGTACTGGTGATACTTACATGAGCAGCAGGTGCAGTGCTCCGGGACACAACTACTGGTGATACATGAGCAGCATGTGCAGTGCGCCAGGACACAAGTACTGGTGATACATGAGCAGTAGGTGCAGTGCACCAGGGCACAAGTACTGGTGATATTTACATGAGCAGAAGGTGAGTGCACCAGGACACAAGTACTGGTGCTACTTACATGAATGAGCAGCAGGTGCAGTGCACAGGGACACGAGTACTGGTGATGCTAACACGAGCAGTAGGTGCATTGCACAGGGACACAAGTACTGGCGATGTTAACATGAGCAGCAGGTGCAGTGCACCGGGACACAAGTACTGGCGATACACGACCAGCAGGTGCAGTGCACCAGGACACAAGTACTGGCGGTGTTAACATGAGCAGCATGTGCAGTGCACCGGGACACAAGTACTGGTGATACATGAGCAGCATATGCAGTGCACTGGGACACAAGTACTGGGGATACATGAGCAGCAGGTGCAGTGCTCCGGGACACAACTACTGGTGATACCTACATGAGCAGCAGGTGCAGTGCACCAAGACACAAGTATTACAAGAGCAGTAGGTGCAGTGCACCGGGACACAAGTACTGACGATGTTAACATGATCAGCATGTGCAGTGCACCGGGACACAAGTACTGGTGCTACTTACATGAGCAGCAGGTGTCATGCACAGGGACACAAGTACTGGTGATACTAACACGAGCAGCAGGTGCAGTGCACCGGGACACAAGTACTGGCGATGTTAACATGAGCAGCATGTGCAGTGCACCGGGATACAAGTACTGGTGCTACTTACATGAGCAGTAGGTGCCATGCACAGGGACACAAGTACTGGTGATACTAACACGAGCAGCAGGTGTAGTGTACCGGGACACAAGTGCTGGTGATAGATGGGCAGCAGGTGCAGTGCACCGGGACACAACTACTGGTGATACATGAGCAGCATGTGCAGTGCACCAGGACACAAGTACTGGTGATACATGAGCAGCATGTGCAGTGCACCAGGACAAAAGTACTACATCCAGGTCTAAATGTGGTACCTCCTTCTTCAGTAATTTATATAGTCTCACTCTGACTATAATTTTTTCAGTAATACTCCCAGTGCTGCTTGCACTTTTATTCTCCAGTTCCAATAATTCTTTCATTAAGTCTAAATCTGATTTCAGCAAATTCTGTATCCAGTATTGGTGGAGTCTCAGTATTTTACACAAATTACTAACATTGTTTTTATAACCTTTCATTAGCTCGAGTTCCTAATATATTTATACAGATCTATTTTAGTCTGAATATAAGAAAATTCTGACTTTTCACAAAATGATAGTCCCAGAGTAAGTACCTTTATTTCTGTGCGTTCGGTATGTCTGGTGCCCAGTGGTAGCCACTTGAAGTTTGTACATAACATGAAGGGGATGTGGAAACATGAGGAGGTGACGGTGTTGATCAGGGACTTCATGGTGAGGTTGGTGTCGAAGATGAGGCCTAGGTTCCTAGCTTAGTCAGTTGGGGTGTGTGGGGTCCAAGTTCAGGGGGAGTCACCAGGTGTAGTCCTAAAGTGAGCTTTTATTCCTGAGGATTAGCACTTCAGTTTTGTTGCTGTTAAACTTGAGGCAGTTTTGTTTCATCCAATTGGCCACGTTCATCATGCATTGTTTGAAGATTGTTTTGGTGCTGATGGTGTCATCTGAAAGGGAAATAATGAGCTGGGTGTCATCAGCATAGGAGATTATATTGTTTCCATGGGATCTGATGATGTTAGCCAGAGGAGTCTTGTACCTGTTGAAAAGTGCCGGGCTGAGTGATGACCCCTGTGGGACTCTGCAGATGAGGTCTTTGGGGTCTGATGTGAACAGTGTGAGCTTGACTTATTGAGTTCTTATGGAGAGGAAGGAGGCTATCCATTTCAGAGTTGGTCTGTGTGGCAGAGAGTTCAAAGAGGATAAAGGCGGCTAGGGTTGGTGAATTCCTTGGCAATGGTAAAAAGTTCCTTCTAGTTATTTGAGCTGGATTCGATTCTCAGGGTCAGAGTCTTTTCTTGGTCTATATCAATTGATGTTTTTAGCGTCTAAGAGCAGCCTTGTAGGTGTTTCTATTTATGGTACCTTGGGTAGTTCTCCTTTTCCTTTCAAGTCAGCATTGTACTAGCTAGCCTGTTAGTTGGATCTTTTGGATTTGGGTTTTTCAGGGGCACTTTGGGTACTGGCGCAGGCGGTGATCCAGTGGATGAAGTTGTTTGTGTAGTTGGTGGAGTCTGGGTAGTTTAGTTGGAGTTTGGTGAGCCATTCCATTACTGTAACTTTATTTCAGCTGCACTGTAGGGGTGGTTGGTTGCCCTGCCATGTGGTAGTGGACGATGGAGTGATCCGTCCATGTGAGTGGAGTGATGTGGCTGACTTTAACCTTGTCGCTGGAGAAGAAGTAGGGGTCCAGGGTGTGTCTGGCGATGTGGCAAGGGCTTATACAAGCTGGGTCAGGTTGATGTTCTGTAGGCCTTCAAGCAGTTCTGTGGAGCTGGAGTACATTAGGGCCGTCGCGATGAAACTTATTTTTCTTTAACCATTTTTATTCGTTTTTAACAAGAAGAGCTGGCAAAAACCCTAAAACATGCCAGTTAGTAGGTTTTCAGACTCAAAGGCCATTCCAAAAGGGCATTGCCTAACACTATTTCCATCCCCAGTTTGTAGATCTGCAGAAAGGTGTGCAAAATAAGGGAATTGCTGGAATTCAAGCTCTACTATAGTAGGAACCCTGGCATAACCATAGAGGAAAATATCATTATTTTAAGAGATTGCTGCCAAAATGTGTCACTGGACTACATGGCACTAAACGGACAAGTGGCTCTGTCTACAGGATAAGTAGATTTATGAAGCAACCTGTCCCATGGACAAGTAAATATTTCATTAAATTCCACACCCCTACAACATCTATTCTATCAATAAACACACTGACCCAAGGAATAGCTGAGACACAGCTGGGTATCAACACAGCCTTTCAAGACTTCTATAAAATGCTGTACACCCTTCGATGCCTCCTGACCCAGCAGATGTTGCCTCTTTCTTCCACCAGGTGGCATTGCCTGGGGTGCCTGCAGATGATCCAGAGGCCCTTAGCGCCCCTATCTCAGCCACCCATGGAGCTCACTTTGTAATGACCATTGTCACTGCTAAACACTAAATATAAAATCCTAAGTAAAATCATAGTGCGTAGGCTGCTCCCATTGCTCCTGAGGTTATTGTAAACCGATCGATGTGGCGTCATTCCCTGACGTAACTCCTTCCTAAATATCTATAGTTTATTTCACATAATGGATGTCGCTCAAGAGCACTACCTATTTTCTGGCTGTCTGTCCCTGGATTTCCGTCAGGCCTTTGATACCCTGGGATGGGACTTCAAGATAGTTGAGCTGGCCAGATATGCAATACACCAGCTTACTGTAGGAAAGTACCATCTTGTCTGGCATGTTACCCCCATATTTCACTGTATATATGTTGTTTTAGTCTATGTGTCACTGGGACCCTGCCAGGCAGGGCCCCAGTGCTCATAAGTATGTGTCCTGTATGTGTTCCCTGTGTGATGCCTAACTGTCTCACTGAGGCTCTGCTAACCAGAACCTCAGTGGTTATGCTCTATCTGCTTTACAAATTTGTCACCAACAGGCTAGTGACTAAATGTACCTATTCACATTGGCATACTGGTACACCCATATAATTCCCTAGTATATGGTACTGAGGTACCCAGGGTATTGGGGTTCCAGAGATCCCTATGGGCTGCAGAATTTCTTTTGCCACTCATAGGGAGCTCTGACAATTCTTACACAGGCCTGCCACTGTAGCCTGCGTGAAATAACGTCCATGTTATTTCACAGCTATTTACCACTACACATAAGTAACTTATAAGTCACCTATAGGTCTAACCTTGTGAAGGTTGGGTGCCAAGTTACTTAGTGTGTGGGCACCCTGGCACTAGCCAAGGTGCCCCCACATCGTTCAGGGCAAATTCCCCGGACTTTGTGAGTGCGGGGACACCATTACACGTGTGCACTATACATAGGTCACTACCTATGTATAGCGTCACAATGGTAACTCCGAACATGGCCATGTAACATGTCTAAGATCATGGAATTGTCACCCCAATACCATTCTGGTATTGGGGGGACAATTCCATGATCCCCCAGCTCTCTAGCACAGAACCCTGGTACTGCCAAACTGCCTTTCCGGGGTCTCCACTGCAGCTGCTGCCAACCCCTCAGACAGGTTTCTGCCCTCCTGGGGTCCAGGCAGCCCTGGCCCAGGAAGGCAGAACAAAGGATTTCCTCTGAGAGAGGGTGTTACACCCTCTCCCTTTGGAAATAGGTGTGAGGGCTGGGGAGGAGTAGCCTCCCCCAGCCTCTGGAAATGCTTTGATGGGCACAGATGGTGCCCATCTCTGCATAAGCCAGTCTACACCGGTTCAGGGATCCCCCAGCCCTGCTCTGGCGTGAAACTGGACAAAGGAAAAGAGAGTGACCACTCCCCTGACCAGTACCTCCCAGGGGAGGTGCCCAGAGCTCCTCCAGTGTGTCCCAGACCTCTGCCATCTTGGAAACAGAAGTGTTGGGGGCACACTGGACTGCTCTGAGTGGCCAGTGCCAGCAGGTGACGTCAGAGGCTCCTTCCAATAGGCCCTTACCTCTGTTGGTAGCCAATCCTCCTTCCTTGGTAGCCAAACCTCCTTTTCTGTCTATTTAGGGTCTCTGCTTTGGGGAATTCTTCAGATAACGAATGCAAGAGCTCACCAGAGTTCCTCTGCATCTCCCTCTTCACCTTCTACCAAGGATCGATCGCTAACTGCTCCAGGACGCCTGCAAAACCGCAACAAAGTAGCAAGACGACTACCAGCAACATTATAGCACCTCATCCTGTCGGCTTTCTCAACTGTTTCCTGGTGGTGCATGCTCTGGGCATAGCCTGCCTTCACCCTGCACCAGAAGCTCTGAAGAAATCTCCCGTGGGTCGACGGAATCTTCCCCCTACTAACGCAGGCACCAAAAGACTGCATCACCGGTCCTCTGGGTCCCCTCTCATCCTGATGAGCGTGGTCCCTGGAACACAGCAACTCTGTCCAAGTGACTCCCACAGTCCAGTGACTCTTCAGTCCAAGTTTGGTGGAGGTAAGTCCTTTCCTCCCCACGCTAGACTGCAAAGCTGTGTACTACGTGATTTGCAGCTGCTCCGGCTCCTGTGCACTCTTCCAGGATTTCCTTTGTGCACAGCCTAGCCTGGGTCCCCAGCACTCCATCCTGCAGTGCACAACCTTCTGAGTTGTCCTCCAACGTCGTGGGACTCCCTTTTGTAACTTCGCGTGGACTTTGGTTCACTCTTCTTCCATTGCCTGTTGGGGTACTTCTGCTGGTGCTGCCTGCTTCTGTGAGGGCTCTCTGAGTTGCTGAGCGTCCCCTCTGTCTCCTCCTCCAAAAGGCAGCATCCTGGCCCTTCCTGGTCCTCAGCAGCACCCAAAAACCTCTACGGTGACCCTTGCAGCTAGCAAGGTTTGTTTGTGGTCTTTCTCCGTGGGAGCTTCATCGCGACGTGGGACATCAGTCTTCCTAAGGAGAAGTCCCTAGTCCTCTTCTTTCTTGCAGAACTCCAAGCTTCTTCCAACCAGTGGCAGCTTCCTTGCACCTTCATCCGGAGTTTCCTGGGCTCCTGCCCCCGCTGGACACTGTCGTGACTATTGGACTTGGTCCCCTTGCCTTGCAGGTCCTCAGGTCCGGAAATCCATTGTCAGTGCACTGCTGGTGTTTGTTCTTCCTGCAGAATCCCCCTATCACAACTATTGTGCTCTCTGGGGTAGTAGGTGCACTTTACTCCTACTTTTCAGGGTCTTGGGGTGGGGCATTTTTCTAACCCTCACTGTTTTCTTACAGTCCCAGCGACCCTCTACAAACTCACATAGGTCTGGGGTCCATTTGTGGTTCGCATTCCACTTTTGGAGTATATGGTTTTTGTTGCCCCTATACCTATGTTCTCCTATTGCAACCTATTGTAATTCTACACTGTTTGCATTACTTTTCTTGCTCTTACCTGATTTGGGTTTGTGTACATATAACTTGTGTATAATACTTACCTTCTTACTGAGGGTACTCACTGAGATACTTTGGCATATTGTCATAAAAATAAAGTACCTTTATTTTTAGTAACTCTGTGTATTGTGTTTTCTTATAGTAGAAGCTTTGCATGTCTCCTAGTTCAGCCTAAGCTGCTTTGCCATAGCTACCTTCTATCAGCCTAAGCTGCTAGAAACACCTCTTCTACACTAATAAGGGATAACTGGACCTTGCACAAGGTGTAAGTACCTTTGGTACCCACTACAAGTCAGGCCAGCCTCCTACACTTACCTACAGTGGGTGCAACTGTTACACACAGCACCCAAGGCCAGGGCTTGGACAGGGCCTTATATCTCTGACTCGCGGGTATCTCCCTTATCCTGACTAGAATAAGGGTCCCTACAGGGTGAAAACCGACTGCCAACTAGAGACCCCATTTCTAACATTGGCTGTCAGGGGTGAGGATAGGACTTGCATTTGGCTTACAGTGATTGGTGTACACTACCACCATCTCGCAGACCACTATGTGCCGCATACAGATTCTTTGTTTTTCAAATGTATTTCTTTGATCTATTTTTGATGTTCAGTTCAAGTGAACCCCAACAACATTATGTCTCAATCAAGAGCATCTTCAGTTCCATCCCAGGATTTGATTTTTGAGTAGGATAGGTTGGAAACCTATACTGTAGAAGATCTGAAAGCAGTTTGTAAAAACCTCAAAGTTCAGGTCAGAGGCCACCAAAAAGGAGGAGCTACAAAAGGCGCTGAGGGCATGGGCAGCCGCCAGAGCTGCCAGTGGGCAGTCTGAGGATCCAAATGGAGATTTTTCTGCCACAAATTCTAGTGAAGATGTACTGAGGGTGCAGGAGCTGCCGGGGGGGGGAGATACCCCCTGTGCCAAGCAGCGGTGGTGGCTCAAAAGGCCTGACTCCAGAGGAGTTGGAGGACAGGAGAGAAGCCAGGAGGCACCAGATTGAGTTGGAGAGATTAAAAATGGAGCCTCCGAGGGAACAGTGAACCAAGGAGGAAAGAAAGATGCTTTTGGACCATGAGATCAGAGTGAAAGAGCTGAGTGTGAGGAGCAGGTCCAGTCAGGATGGTGGCAGCAGTTCATCAGTGCAGTCAGACAGAATTGTGCACATTCCTAAAAACGTAGTGAGAGAGTACAAGAAGGGAGATTACATTAAGAGGTGGTTTCAGGGATATGAGACATCCATCCACATGAATGGGGTCATTGAGAAGAATTGAGGGGCAGGATTGTGGAACCACTTCACGGAGGAGGGGAGGGACACTTTGCTAGCTTTTGGTAAGGGGGTACAACCTCACCTACGCTGACATGAAGGAGGCCCTTCTCACTCGGTATGGTCTCACTTCTGACAAGTACAGGGATCAGTTTAGGCAGAGTAAGAAAACTGAATCCCAGATCTGGTTAGAATGTGTAGATTTGTTTTGCAGAGCACTGGATGGTTGGATGAAGGGCAGTAATGTGACAGATTTTCAGGGGCTGTACAACTTAATTGCGTGGGAGCATTTGTCTAGTCTGTGTTTTGCAGAGCTGCGCCAGCACTTGACTGATATTAAGCGGACTGACCCCAGGAAGCTTGCTATGGAGGCGGACTGCTGGGTGAGTACCAGAGTCCACAAAAAGGTATATGGGGAAGATTCTGAAAAAGGTGGGCAGGGTTCCCAGCAGCAGAGTAGGGGGGAACAAGGTAAACAAAAGGAGTTTCCCAGAGGGCCCCAATCTACTAACCCGGGTAGGAAATCTCACCCCCAAAGAGATAAGAAACCATGGGCCTCTTCAGGAAAGCCTGCAGAGGCAGTGCTTTGCTTATGACCAGGAGGGTCACATGAAGGGAGATCCCAAATGTCCCAAGTGGACACCACCACCCAACGGTGGGCAGACCAAGGGGTTGACCAGTGTAGTGCTTAGAGAGGAGGTGGTCCCAGGTGGTGTGGGGATCCCACAAGGGACGGCGAGATGGTCCAGACAAACCTAATGCCTGATAACACTAAGAAATACAGGCAGTGGGTGACCATCAATGGGCAGAGAGTAGAAGCTCTCAGAGACACTGGAGCCAATGTGACCATGGTCCAGTGTCACCTGGTGTCTGAAGAGCACTTGGTTCCTAGTGTATTCCACCAAGTTGTTGCAGTGGACAAGTCGGAGCGCCAATGTAAGGTGGCGCAGGTTCCCTTTGAGTGGGGCAGGGTCTCAGGTTCCTTGAGGGTGGCTGTGAGTCCTACCATGCCAGTTGACTGTCTGCTAGGCAACGGCCTGGAGGCTTCCACCTGGAAGGAGGTGGAGCTCAGGTTGCACTTGGGGATGTTGGGGTTGCCAGAGTAGGCATGACTGACCACTCGGTCCATGGCAGCCAGTCAGGGTGATCAGACAGACCTGGAGCCTGAAACAGTGCCCCAGGTGACCACCAAGAGAAAGGGCAAGGGGCGTGGGAAACCCACCCCAGAAGGTCCCACGGTCTGGGAGGAGGCTGACCTCGAGGGTGAAGCCCCAGCACCTACAGGGGAGCAAGTGGCTGAACTGGGAGACCTAGCTGAGCTGACCCATTGGCAGCAAGCGCGGGGTCCCATTAGAGAGGAGTTCTGCGCAGAGCAGAAGGTGTGCCCTACGCTCATTTGTCTTAGGCAGCAGGCCAAAGACCAGGACCCTGGTGCTGAGCCCAAGGATCACCTGATATACACGGAGAATGATCTTCTGTATAGCGATCCTAAGATTGCTGAACTTGGGCAGCCCGTGTGCTGGTGGTACCCCAGCGCTTCAGAGCCTTCCTACCGGGTTTGGCTCATGATATGCCTTTGGCAGTACATTTGGGGAAAGGCAAGACCTTTGCCAGGCTTGTTACCCACTTTCATTGGCCTCAAATGAGAAAACATTGAGATGCGTTCTGTTGATCCTGCCAGACTTGCCAAGCGAGTGGCAAAAGTGGAGGGAAATGTAAGCCCCCTCCAACCATTTCCTGTTGTGAGCACCCCTTTTGCTTTGACATAATGGGGCCTCTGGACCCCAAGACAGCCCTAGGCAACAGGTTCATCCTGGTCTTGGTGACCATGGTACCCAGTACCCGGAACCTATCCCTCTGAGAACAGTGACATTGCCCGTTGTGGCCAAGGCACTGATGGGGATCTTTACCTGAGTGAGTTTCCCCAAGGAGGTGGTATCTAACCGGGGTACCAACTTTATGTCCATGAACATAAAGACAATGTGAAAGGAATGTGGAGTGAACTACAAATTCACCACTCCTTAATGCCCCCAAAGTAACAGGTTGGTTGAAAGATTCAAACGCACCCTGAAAGGCATGATTGGGGGTCTGTAAGGCTCCATGAGGCGTAAGTGGGACTTCCTCTTACCATGCCTTCTCTTTGCCTACCAGGATGTACCAAAGAAGGGGGTTGGCTTTAGCCCCTTTGAACTGTTGTATGGGCACCCGGTCAAAGGACCTCTGAGTCTGGTGAAAGAGGGCTGGAAGCAAGCTCCTAGGAAGCCACCCCAGGATGTATTTAGTTACATGTTAGCCTTCCGAAACCAGACCGCCCGCTTCAGGAAGCTCGCACAAGAGAACCGCGAGGCAAGCCAGGAGGACATGAAACACTGGTACGACCAGAATACCACTCTGCTTGAGTTTCAGCCTGGCCAAAAAGTGTGGGTCAGGGCCCCCGTAGAGCCTTGTGCTCTGCAGGACAGGTGGACAGGTGGTCAGGGCCATTTGAGGTGAAGGAGTGCAAGAGTGACGTCACCTACTTGGTTCTAGGAGCCCCTTGAGGGTTCTACATGTGAACCGCCTCAAACCTCACTTTGAGAAGTCCAAGTTAACCATGCTTCTGGCTACAGATGATGGGGCAGAAGAAGATAGTGAACCTCTCCCTGACCTCCTGTCTGCCAAGGAGCAAGATGGGTCAGTAGAAGGCGTAGTCCTCTCCCCTTCTCTGACTCTAGAACAGCAGAGTGAGTGTCGCCAGTTACTGAAAAACTTTGGCACTCTATTCACACTCACTCCTGGTGTCATCCATCTATGCTTGTATGATGTGGACACTGGGGGCAGCCTGCCTGTGAAAAACAAAGTTTACAGGTTGGCTGATAGAGTGAAGGCCAGCATCAAGGAAGATGATGAATTTAGGGGTGATTGAGCGCTCTAGCAGCCCTTGGTCCAGCCCATTGGTCTTGGTACCCAAGCCTGCTGCACCTGGTGCCACACCAGAACTTCGGTTCTGTGTGGACTACCGGGTGCTCAATGCCGTCACCAAAACAGACGCCCACCCCTTCCCCAGAGCTGATGAGCTCATAGATCGGTTGGGGGCAGCCAAGTTCCTCAGCACATTTGATTTAACGTCTGGGTACTGGCAGATTGCCTTAACCGAGGGGGCCAAGGAGAGGTCAGCATTCTCAACAACAGAGGGGCACTTCCAGTTCTGGGTCATGCCCTTCCAGAGGCCGGTTAATCAGGTCCTGGCTGGGCTTGAAAACTTCAGTGTCGCCTACCTTGACAACATTGCTGTTTTCAGCTCCAGTTGGGAGGACCACCTGCACCCCCTCTGGGAAGTGTTGAAGGCGCTGCAAGCTGCAGGCCTCACTATCAAGGCCAGTTAGCGCCAGATAGGGCAGGGGTCGGTGGTGTTCTTAGGACACCAGGTAGAAGGTGTCCGGGTGGCACCCCTACAACCCAAAATTGATGCCATTCGGGCTTTGACACCCCCCAAGAACCAGATAGAGGTGAGAGCCTTCTTAGGCCTCACCGGGTACTACAGGAGGTTTGTCAAGGAATATGGCACCAGTGTTGCCCCCTTGACAGAGCTGACTTCTAAGCAGCAGCCTAGACAGGTGATCTAGACTGAGGCGTGCCAGACCCCATTTGACACCCTGAAGGATGCCATGTGAACAGCGCCCGTCCTCCAGCCTCTAACGTCTCTAACGTCTCCAAGGAGTTTGTGGTACAGACAGATGCTTCTGAGCATGGTGTGGGAGCAGTACTTTCCCTCTCTAGACCAGCCTGGGTCAGAACAGGGAACAGAAGTGGAGTGCAATTGAAAGGGAAGCTGTGGTCTGGACACTGAAGAAGCTAAGATCCTACTTGTTTGGGTTTCACTTCCGCGTTCAGACCGACCACAGGTCCACAGACCCCTCAGATAGATAAAGCAGATGAGGGATGAGAACCCAAAACTGCTGAGGTGGTCCATTTCCCTACAGGGGATGGACTTTACGGTGGAACACCGCCCTGGCACAGAACACGCCAACACTGATAGGCTGTCCATGTTCTTCTGCCTTAGTGAGGAGGACTCCCCAGGGGTTGAGTAGTTCCCCCTACTCTCAGCTGGAGGGACATGTGTTTGACCTGGCAGCTTTTTGGTGGTCTCCTCTGTCTTTTTGCCTTCTGACCTCCTGGTTTTATGGAGTACGGGACTCTGTTTTTGCTGGTTTATTGTCTCTGCGCACTGTACCACTGCTAATCAGTGGTAAAGTGCATGTGCTCCCCATATAAGTTGTACTGTGGATTTGGTACTAATAAGTCCCTAGTGAAGTGCACTAGAGGTGCCCAGGGCCTGTAAATCAAATGCTACTAGTGGGCTTGCAGCACTGGTTGTGCCACCCACTTTGGTTGCCCTGTAAACATGGCTCAGACCTGCCACTGCAGTGTCTGTGTTTGCAGTTTTCAGCTGCTAATTCGACTTGGCAAGAATACACCGGTGGCAACCTAGTGGTGTCAGTGGTCCGACTGTGGCGGCTCTGCCACGGTTGTAATGTGACTGCCGGACTGGCACGAGCGTGGAGGTCCGACCACCACCGGGGGCCTGGCAGTCCTAGGACCACAATCAATCAATCAATCAGGAATTTGTAAAGTACACTACTCACCCGTAAGGGTCTCAAGGCGCTGATGAGGGTGGGAGAGAAGGGGGGGAAGGTGCTGCTACTCCTCGAACAGCAAGGTTTTGAGAAGTTTCCTGAAGGTAAGGAGGTCTTTGGTCTGGCGCAGGTGGGTAGGAAGAGTGTTCCACGTTTTGGCAGCGAGGTGCGAGAATGATCTACCGCCGGTTGTAGTTCTGTGGACGAGTGGGACGGTTGTGAGGGCAAGGTCGGCGGAGCGGAGATGTCGGGTCGGGGTATGACCGCTAGGGTCATAATAAAGGCCATTGTGTGTAATAAAAAAACTGAAGGGGCCTAACAATTAGTTAACCTTGTTGAGCTTTAACTATCACAGTTACCCTATTTTTCCAGTTTGTAAGAAAAATTAATTGATGTACTCCTTGGAGAGAACCATAGGCCTGATTTTTGATTCCTGAGCCTCTGAATGTACTGTATGATCTTCACACTCTCATTAAACTTTGATACAATCATCACTTATTACATGAAATTACCAAAACCCTTTTAAAACATGTTAACATTCTAAAGAAACCACAATCAAAGCATCAATGTAAAAACGAAGTAGAGCGTAAGAAGGAAAGTATATAATCTGCCCATCTTGGAAGTCGTTAGACTCCGTCTGGAATGAATGTAAATGGCTGGAACTCTTCATCATTACATAGCAAAGAAACAAGAAAAGGCTTTAGGAGACAGTAAATACTAGAGATTGAAATATTTAAACTATAAAAACCTTTCATGTAAAACCACATACTTGGGTAAACTGATTGACAAAGGTTTTCTATTCACATTGTTTAGATGTTAATTTCCCTTCACATGTACATGCAGAGGATGTAGAAACTCTTGCACATGCGCACATAGATACTGCTGAAGTCAGAACGGCTCCTGCCCTTACTAGCCATCCGGTAGATCGGTTTCAAGCTTGCCCCAAGGTTTTAGACAAAAGTTTAATTATGTTCCTCAAAAATACTTTCTCTTCAGAACTTATCCTAGATTCTTGGTGTGACTCTTTGATAGATCGATATTTAAAAAGGAAGATCAAAAAGAGATGAAAAACTGTGGCCTCGTAGCCCGTCTTGGTAGTGATGCTCAAATCTTTACTAAAATTGTATGAACCTAAAGAATGGTTAAAGCCACTTGGATTTCTCCCCTTTTCGCAATGACGCACCCGCCACTGACAATATATTGACTTTTGCAGTGCTGCAATGTAAGTACACAAAACTCATTAAGGATGAGAAACTGTACAGTATACATGCTTTAAAGACTATTTGGCTGTATTCAATAAGGTGCTTGAGTTAAGCTTTGACAGAAACTACACAGCTGAGATATTTCTCGTTCATTGTTAATACTTCTTACAGATCACAATATTGACACCTGGCAATGGGTATGAGTAGGGCTGAACGATCAACTGACCAAACATATTTACTCTATTTGTGGTGCAAAGCAGCAATTTATTCTTGCTTCATGTTTCGGCCTCTATTCTTCTGATTTGTCCAACACTCTGAAAAAAGTTGCACATTCTCTCTGTGGGTGAAGGGACAAAGACATAAGAAGGTTAATGTACTGTTTGATAGGTCTTGTGAGTAAGATCAACTGGAAGAGTGTAACAAACTGAATGATCTGACAGATAATTTAACCAAAACTAATACTTTTGTGTTTGGTTCTTGATTTTCTTTTACATTCAAGTGTTTTCTGCAAACTTCATCTTTCATACATACCAGCTCTGATACTTACCCAGCAGTGCCTCGAGCAGGGTGGATCCCTCCAGCCTGACCTCGAGTAGGGTGGATGCCTCCAGCCTGACCTCGAGTAGGGTGGATCCTCCAGCCTGAACTTGAGGAGCGTGGATCCTTCCCAGCTCTTGACATTTGCTAGTTATTTTGTTGTAGTGACCAGTGTTTTAAGCTGGCAGTTGAACTATTGCTGAGAGATCTCCTAGAGCTGGGGTGGGAGGTTGGTGGGAGGTAAACGGACTGGTACAGTGAGTTCTGCACACAAATAATGTAGAGCATTAATTCAGTGTGAGGATCTGAGTGTACTATATAATAGGGCTAGGTAGCCGTATTGTGAAGTACACTCCCAGGGAGCTTTGGGAAAGAACAGTTTTGTTTACTTCACCTCTAGTTCAACCCTGGGCAGCTGTGGCAGAGAGCAGTAAGGCACAGTAAACAAACTAAGTGTAAAGCATTTAACCACATGTTATATAGCGAAATAAGAAAATCACACACCAATAGACACAGCAACAATTTATAACAATAGAGTGTATTTTTATTAATTTTTTGGAGTCTTTGATCATTAAAATCGTCCAGAATGTTCTGGAGTTAGAGATTTTAGAATGTTTAAATACTTTTAAGTGCAACCACAAACAAGCATTGGCTAACATAAAGTATGAAAACTTTTGGGAGGTCTGGAAAACTTAGAGTGTTCTGGCCCGGCTTGGGTGACCAAATCCGACAGGGACGAGTACCAGAGGGCCAGAAAGGATACTTTGCACAGTTGGCTGCCCTCCAGGGCAATTTTTAAAGCAAGTTTCCAACTTTGAACATGACCGCCATAGGAAACAACTGAGTATTCCTGATGCTAGATACAGGCAAAGATGCTCACAAGGATGCTCCATTTGTGGTCCGGTCAGTTGGGGTGTCTCTGTGGTTCTTCAGTCCATGGGAGATGTGGGGGAAAACCTGGTCACGTTGATCAACGTCCCTCGAAGTCCTTTCTTTTGCAGTAGTTGCACAGGTGCTGCTGTACTACTGGGGCAATACACCGCAGTTGGAGGCAAAACCTTTGGCGGGGGCTTGTCCCCTTGTAATCCAACAAATCTGGTCACTGATAGCTCTCCCGGGTCTAGCAGTCTTTGTTCTATCTCTGATTCCTTTGTTGGTGCGCCCGGGGACAGGTAGTAGGGAAACTTCCACAGAGGCTACCAATTTGTCTATTTGGGCCCTTTCAATTCTTGTGTCCCTGATGTCAGTTCAAGGACCAGCCACCTGATCCTTGGAGTCACTGGAGTTGGTGAATTTTGGAAATCAAGTTTTCCAGAGGTCAAGAGCCACAGGCAGGTTCCCAGCTCAATAGGCCAAAAGTGCAGCAGATGCAGTCCTTTCAGCGGTGCAGCTTCTCTTTGCACAATCGAAAGCCAGCAGGATAAGCCTTCTCCTGTTCTTTCTTCTTTTCCAGTGGTGAACTAAGGGTAAGGATGCCAGGGTTGCCCATTTTATCTCAGAAACATGCCTTTAGAGGACCACGCGATCACTGGCCAATGGGCTATTGGGTCCCCTCCTCTCTGTTGATGCAGTTTCTGTGATGTGTGGCACCATGCTATCCCAGAAGTGCCCCTTCTTTCCCCTTCCAAAATGGCATGACCCTTCCTTGGTTTTGAGGAGCAGGGTACCCACCCTCTGGGTGTGTCTACCGCTGAGCTACATGCCCATATCAAATCTGTTTCTAACCATGGTCTCCCCCTCTTGGCCCTGTCTCCTAAATGTCTGCAGCAATAAAAGGCATACTGCTCAGGAGTGTTGTTCCCAGCAACCATTCAAAGGTGCTTCGCCTGAAGCTCAACTTTTACGCTAACACCCTTTGCACCCTTCCTGGGGAGGAGGTCACATCTCGCTCCATGGCTAATGCCTTTGTTCCCAGGTAAGGGAGTCATTCACACATCTCCCCAGGCGGCCAGAAACCCTGTCTGTATAAATGGTCGTTTTGAGGCCACTATACTAGCTGCAGTGCAAGGTAGCAACTTTTTAAAAGTTGCATAAAATTATTAGTGACATTAAATCTGATCTGACCATCAGATCGGATTTAATTTCACCATTAATTTGATGCCTTACTTGACCTGGTTAGGTGGCTCCCTTCAGGAATTATACATGGTTAAGGGTAAACCATTTAACCCTGTGTTAGCCAATGGGGCTTCTAATTTTCCCCAGCAAAATGACAATTTGGAAGTGTTGCTGGAAAGATATATAAAAACATATGCTTCATTCACAAATATATTGCTCCCTGCCATATGACTTTGTAGCCCTGCTTTAAAAGAGTCTGACACTGCCCTTTCAAGTATTCAGTGGCACCCGAAGTGTCTTTCACGATTTGTGCACGTAGTCTGGCACAAACAGTGCTGCGGTCCTGTGTGGATACTCTGCCTTTTATGCCCTGGGAACCATATATTAGGGACTTATAAGTAAGGCAGTGCTTGCCAATTGGGGGGTAGCCAAAGAAACATACTTTTGTATAGGGCTAATCACTGGCACTGAGGTATGGTTAGCAGGCCTCAGTGAACTCTTAAAGTAAAAAAACAAGCAGCATCAGTTCCAAAAAGTGGTGGTGAACATGCAAAAGGATGCATTTCCTTACATTTAGATTTTAGTAATCTGAAAAGGGCGGCATATAGCATTAAAAATAATTAATCATATGTTTACTTAAAGCTGAAACTGAGAACACAGGGGCTTGGCAAGACAGGGTGGAGTATTGTGACTTAATTATCATGTGATGATGTGTTTTTCTGTTCTCTCTTCTTCCTTTCACAGGCACTTGAATATCAGAATGGGGAGAAGACCAGCTCCAGGAAAAAAAAGAAACGTACAGTGTTCACCTGAACCCGTAAGAGTCACACTTCCATCTTCTTCTGTCCATAATGTGTCAGCTTCAAGATCCCAAAATAATGCTGAGAGGAACCATCAGCTGGAGCCGCTATCTGGGAACCTTCCCAATGTGATCCTATTATCTATGCTAGAGAAGTTGGATGCCAAATTGGATAACTTGCAGAATACCATAGAGGATTTACCGTCTAGGGTCGCTGGGCTTATGGAGCAAATCTGGATAGCACGGGGTCAATATCACCTTGACAATGGTAGTGTGTCTTTGGAGGTGGTCAGTCCGGTGACGGTTGGAGAATATTCTTTCATTAGGTCCCCTCCGGTCCCTATTTCAGTCAGGGCAAGGGAGCAGAACCAATACCTTCAACCTACACCCCCATACAGGTGTGAACCACAGCAGAGCCAGCTCCTCAAACCCATGTCTCCGGATGGCCGTGAACCACAGCAGAACTGTACTGTCTCCAGGTGGCCTCCCGATATTCCAGTCATCCCAGGTGAGCCAAGCCTTGGTCTTCTGTCAGTGACTGATTGTAGGAAAGTACCATCTTGCCTGGCATGTTACCCCCATTTTTCACTGTATATATGTTGTTTTAGTTGTATGTGTCACTGGGACCCTGCTAGTCAGGGCCCCAGTGCTCAGAAGTGTGCCTGAATGTGTTACCTGTGTTATGACTAACTGTCTCACTGAGGCTCTGCTAATCAGAACCTCAGTGGTTATGCTCTCTCATTTGTCTCCAAATTGTCACTAACAGGCTAGTGACCAATTTTACCAATTTACATTGGCTTACTGGAACACCCTTATAATTCCCTAGTATATGGTACTGAGGTACCCAGGGTATTGGGGTTCCAGGAGATCCCTATGGGCTGCAGCATTTCTTTTGCCACCCATAGGGAGCTCTGACAATTCTTACACAGGCCTGCTACTGCAGCCTGAGTGAAATAACGTCCACGTTATTTCACAGCCATTTTACACTGCACTTAAGTAACTTATAAGTCACCTATAAGTCTAACCTTTACCTAGTAAAGGTTGGGTGCTAAGTTACTTAGTGTGAGGGCACCCTGGCACTAGCCAAGGTGCCCCCACATTGTTCAGGGCCAATTCCCCGGACTTTGTGAGGGCGGGGACACCATTACACGCGTGCACTACATATAGGTCACTACCTATATGTAGCTTCACAATGGTAACTCCGAATATGGCCATGTAATATGTCTATGATCATGGAATTGCCCCCTCTATACCATCCTGGCATAGTTGGCACAATCCCATGATCCCAGTGGTCTGTAGCACAGACCCTGGTACTGCCAAACTGCCTTTCCCGGGGTTTCACTGCAGCTGCTGCTGCTGCCAACCCCTCAGACAGGCATCTGCCCTCCTGGGGTCCAGCCAGGCCTGGCCCAGGATGGCAGAACAAAGGACTTCCTCTGAGAGAGGGTGTTACACCCTCTTCCTTTGGAAAATGGTGTGAAGGCAGGAGAGGAGTAGCCTCTCCCAGCCTCTGGAAATGCTTTCATGGGCACATTTGGTGCCCATTTCTGCATAAGCCAGTCTACACCGGTTCAGGGACCCCTTAGCCCTGCTCTGGCGCGAAACTGGACAAAGGAAAGGGGAGTGACCACTCCCCTGACATGTACCTCCCCTGGGAGGTGCCCAGAGCTCCTCCAGTGTGCTCCAGACCTCTGCCATCTTGGAAACAGAGGTGCTGCTGGCACACTGGACTGCTCTGAGTAGCCAGTGCCATCAGGTGACGTCAGAGACTCCTCCTGATAGGCTCCTTCAGGTGTTGCTAGCCTATCCTCTCTCCTAGGTAGCCAAACCCTCTTTTCTGGCTATTTAGGGTCTCTGTCTCTTGGGATTCCTTAGATAACGAATGCAAGAGCTCATCCGAGTTCCTCTGCATCTCTCTCTTCACCTTCTGCAAAGGAATCGACTGCTGACCGCGCTGGAAGCCTGCAAAACTGCAACATAGTAGCAAAGACGACTACTGCAACTCTGTAACGCTGATCCTGCCGCCTTCTCGACTGTTTTCCTGGTGGTGCATGCTGTGGGGGTAGTCTGCCTCCTCTCTGCACTAGAAGCTCCGAAGAAATCTCCCGTGGGTCGACGGAATCGTCCCCCTGCAACCGCAGGCACCAAAGAACTGCATCACCGGTACCTTGGGTCTCCTCTCAGCACAACGAGCGAGGTCCCTTGAATCCAGCAACTCTGTCCAAGTGACTCCCACAGTCCAGTGACTCTTCAGTCCAAGTTTGGTGGAGGTAAGTCCTTGCCTCCCCACGCCAGACTGCATTGTTGGAAACCGTGACTTTTGCAGCTACTCCGGCCTCCGTGCACTTCCGGCAGAAATCCTTTGTGCACAGTCCAGCCTGGGTCCACGGCACTCTAACCTGCATTGCACGACCTCCTAAGTTGTTCTCCGGCGACGTGGGACTCCTTTGTGCGACTTCGGGTGAGCACCGTTTCACGCATCCTCGTAGTGCCTATTTCTGGCACTTCTCCGGGTGCTACCTGCTGCTGAGAGAGTTCCTTGTCTTGATCGATGTCCCCTCTGTCCCCTGACGCAATTTGCGACATCCTGGTCCCTCCTGGGCCACAGCAGCGTCCAAAAACCCTTACTGCATGATTTGCAGCTAGCAAGGCTTGTTGGTGGTCTTTTGGCGGGAAAACACTTCTGCACAACTCTCCACGTCGTGCGGGATCCGTCCTCCAAAGGGGAGGTCTCTAGCCCTTGTCGTTCTTGCAGAAACCTACGCTTCTACTGTCCAGTAGCAGCATCTTTGCACCCACAGCTGGCATTTCCTGGGCATCTGCCCATCTCCGACTTGCTTGTGACTTTTGGACTTGGTCCCCTTGTTCCACAGGTACTCTCAACTGGAAATCCATTGTTGTTGCATTGTTGGTTTGTGTCTTTCCTGCAGAATTCCCCTATCACGACTTCTATGTCCTTTGGGGAACTTTAGTGCACTTTGCACTCACTTTTCAGGGTCTTGGGGTGGGCTATTTTTCTAACCCTTACTATTTTCTAATAGTCCCAGCGACCCTCTACAAGGTCACATAGGTTTGGGGTCCATTCGTGGTTCGCATTCCACTTTTGGAGTATATGGTTTGTGTTGCCCCTATCCCTATGTGTCTCCATTGCATCCTATTGTAACTATACATTGTTTGCACTGTTTTCTAATACTATTACTGCATATTTTGGTATTGTGTACATATATCTTGTGTATATTTGCTATCCTCATACTGAGGGTACTCACTGAGATACTTTTGACATATTGTCATAAAAATAAAGTACCTTTATTTTTAGTATATCTGTGTATTGTGTTTTCTTATGATATGGTGCATATGACACTAAGTGGTACTGTAGGAGCTTCACTCGTCTCCTAGTTCAGCCTAAGCTGCTCTGCTAAGCTACCATTATCTATCAGCCTATGCTGCTAGACACCCTATACACTAATAAGGGATAACTGGGCCTGGTGCAAGGTGCAAGTACCCCTTGGTACTCACTACAAGCCAGTCCAGCCTCCTACATTGGTTGTGCAGCGGTGGGATAAGTGCTTTGAGACTACTTACCACTCTTGTCATTGTACTTTTCATAAGAGAAAAATATACAAAACAAGTTCAGTGTGTGTACACATAACTAAAAAGTTTGCATTTCCTCTTTTCACTCTTTTCTAAAGTGCTGAAAAGTACTTCTAAACTTTCAAAAAGTTCTAAAAAGTTTTAAAAGTTTTTTTCTCTGTCTTTCTAAAAGCTCTGACAAACTTTTTTTTTTCTTTTTCAATCACTTTAAACTCTCTCTAAAAATGTCTGGCACAGGCCAAAATGTTGATCTGTCCAAACTTGCATATGATCACCTTAGCTGGAAAGGAGCAAGGAGTCTCTGCATAGAGAGAGGTTTGAGTGTAGGGAAGAATCCTTCCTTGGAATTGTTACTTAACATGCTTAGAGAACAAGATAAGACTAAAAGTGCCCCATCTGTTGAAAAAGTAGCTAATGGTTCCCAATCTGATCCAGGGACTCCCCCAGGAATAGATTCAGGAAAGAAACTTCTTAGCCTGCCCATTACTAGACAGTCTAGCATAGTTGGTACTGAGGTGGAGTCACATCATACAGATGGTGTGCTCTCACATTACACTGTCAGCCAAGCTGTTAGGGTGCCCTCTGTAAGGGACAGGTCTCCTTCTGTTCATTCTCATCATACTTCTGTGTCTAGGAATGTCCCTTCCACCCACCCTGATGACAGATTGTTAGAAAGGGAGCTCAATAGATTGAGAGTGGAACAAACCAGACTGAAGCTCAAGAAGCAACAGCTGGATTTGGATAGACAGTCCTTAGAAGTAGAGAAGGAGAGACAGAAACTGGGTTTAGAAACCCATGGTGGCAGCAGCAGTATTCCCAATAGTCATCCTGCAAAAGAGCATGATTCTAGGAATCTGCACAAGATAGTTCCCCCTTATAAGGAGGGGGATGACATTAACAAGTGGTTTGCTGCACTTGAGAGGGCCTGTGTTGTACAGGATGTCCCTCAAAGGCAGTGGGCTGCTATCCTATGGCCATCATTTAGTGGAAAAGGTAGGGATAGGCTCCTTACTGTGAAAGAAAATGAAGCTAATGATTACAAAGTTCTTAAGAATGCACTCCTGGGTGGTTATGGCTTAACCACTGAACAATACAGGATAAAGTTCAGAGAGACCAAAAAGGAGTCTTCACAAGACTGGGTTGATTTCATTGACCATTCAGTGAAGGCCTTGGAGGGGTGGTTACATGGCAGTAAAGTTACTGATTATGACAGCCTGTATAACTTGATCCTGAGAGAGCATATTCTTAATAATTGTGTGTCTGATTTGTTGCACCAGTACTTGGTGGACTCTGATCTGACCTCTCCCCAAGAATTGGGAAAGAAGGCAGACAAATGGGTCAGAACAAGGGTGAACAGAAAAGTTCATACAGGGGGTGACAAAGATGGCAACAAGAAGAAGGATGGTAAGTCTTCTGACAAGGGTGGGGACAAATCTAAAAATGAGTCTTCATCAGGCCCGCAAAAACACTCTGGTGGGGGTGGTGGGCCCAAATCCTCTTCAAATCAAAACAAAGAAAAGAAACCATGGTGCTATTTATGTAAAATAAAAGGCCATTGGACAACAGATCCCAGTTGTCCAAAGAAAAGCACCAAGCCTCCTACCACTACAACCCCTACTGCTACACCTAGTGTCCCTACTAATAGCAGTGGTGGTGGGAGCAAACCTACTAATAGCCAATCCAAGGGAGTAGCTGGGCTCACTTTTGGTAACTTAGTTGGGGTTGGTCTGATTAGGGAGACCACAGAGGCTGTGTTAGTCTCTGAGGGGGCTATTGATTTAGCCACCTTGGTTGCTTGTCCCCTTAACATGGATAAGTACAAGCAACTACCCCTAATAAATGGTGTTGAGGTTCAGGCCTACAGGGACACTGGAGCCAGTGTAACTATGGTGATAGAGAAACTGGTCCACCCTGAACAACACCTACTTGGTCACCAGTACCAAGTAACCGATGCTCACAACAACACACTTAGCCACCCCATGGCTGTTGTAAATCTCAACTGGGGGGGGGGGGTTACTGGTCCAAAGAAAGTTGTGGTAGCTTCAAATTTACCTGTAGACTGTCTATTAGGGAATGATTTGGAGACATCAGCTTGGTCAGATGTGGAGTTGGAGGCCCATGCAGCAATGCTGGGTATCCCAGGGCATATTTCTGCTTTAACCAGGGCTCAGGCCAAAAAGCAAAAAGGACAGGGAAGCTTGGATCCTGGAACAATGGACCAAGTGCTCCCTAAAGCTAGGGCTAGTAGAAGTAAAGCACTTCCTACTATCCCTCCCTCTACAGTGGATTCTACTTCTGAGGAAGAAGAATTTCCACCCTGTGCAGAACCTACACCAGAGGAGCTGGAAGCAGACACTGCTGAGCTTTTGGGTGAAGGGGGGCCTGCCAGGGAGGAGCTGAGTGTGGCACAGCATACCTGTCCCACACTAGAGGGTCTAAGACAGCAAGCTGTCAAACAAGCTAATGGGGATGTCAGTGACTCTCACAGAGTTTACTGGGAGGACAACCTCTTGTACACTGAAGCAAGGGATCCTAAACCTGGAACTGCCAGGAGGTTAGTGATTCCTCAGGAGTACAGAAAGTTCCTCCTAACTCTAGCCCACGACATTCCCCTAGCTGGGCATCTAGGACAAATGAAAACTTGGGACAGGCTTGTTCCCTTGTTTCATTGGCCTAGAATGTCTGAGGACGCAAAATAATTTTGTAAGTCCTGTGAAACCTGTCAAGCCAGTGGCAAGACAGGTGGCACCCCAAAGGCACCCCTTATTCCACTGCCTGTGGTTGGGGTTCCCTTTGAAAGGGTAGGGGTTGACATAGTTGGCCCCCTTGACCCTCCTACTGCTTCAGGCAATAGGTTTATCTTGGTGGTAGTGGACCATGCCACAAGATATCCTGAAGCAATTCCTTTAAGGACCACTACAGCACCTGCAGTGGCAAAGGCCCTCCAAGGAATATTTTCTAGGGTGGGCTTCCCAAAGGAAGTAGTATCAGACAGAGGAAGCAATTTCATGTCTGCTTACTTAAAGGCCATGTGGAAGGAGTGTGGTGTGACTTACAAGTTCACTACACCCTATCATCCACAAACTAATGGACTGGTAGAGAGGTTTAACACAACTCTCAAAGGCATGATTATGGGACTCCCAGAAAAACTCCGCAGGAGATGGGATATCCTTTTACCATGCCTAATTTTTGCCTACAGGGAGGTACCCCAGAAAGGAGTGGGCTTCAGCCCCTTTGAACTCATCTTTGGACACCCTGTTAGGGGTCCACTAACACTTGTCAAGGAGGGTTGGGAACAACCTTTAAAAGCTCCAAAACAAGATATTGTGGATTATGTACTTGGCCTCAGATCAAGGATGGCTGAGTATATGAAAAAGGCCAGTAAAAACCTTCAGGCCAGCCAAGAGCTCCAGAAGCAATGGCATGATCAGAAGGCTGTTTTGGTTCAGTACCAACCAGGGCAGAAAGTATGGGTCTTGGAGCCTGTGGCCCCAAGAGCACTCCAAGATAAATGGAGTGGACCCCACATAATTGTTGAAAAAAAGGGTGAAGTCACCTACTTAGTTGACTTAGGCACTGCCAGGAGTCCCCTTAGGGTGCTCCATGTCAATCGCCTGAAACCCTACTATGACAGGGCTGATCTCACCCTGCTCATGGCAACTGATGAGGGACAGGAAGAAGACAGTGATCCTCTACCTGATCTCTTCTCTTCCACAGAACAAGATGCTCTTGTGGAAGGTGTAGTTTTGGCTGATTGTCTTACTGCTGAGCAGAAAGACCATTGCATAAATCTCCTGGGTCAGTTTTCTGAACTCTTCTCTACTGTGCCAGGTACCACTTCTTGGTGTGAGCACACTATAGATACTGGAGACAGCTTGCCTGTCAAAAGTAAGATCTATAGGCAGCCTGACCATGTCAGGGACTGCATAAAGCAAGAGGTGCAGAAAATGTTAGAACTGGGAGTGGTTGAGCACTCTGAAAGTCCATGGGCCTCTCCTGTGGTACTTGTACCAAAACCTCATTCCAAGGATGGAAAGAAGGAAATGCGGTTTTGTGTAGACTACAGAGGTCTCAACCAGGTAACCAAAACTGATGCTCACCCTATACCCAGGGCAGATGAGCTCATAGATACACTGGCATCTGCCAAGTATCTAAGCACTTTTGATTTGACTGCAGGATATTGGCAGATCAAATTATCAGAAGATGCTAAACCTAAAACTGCATTTTCAACCATTGGAGGACATTACCAATTCACAGTAATGCCTGTTGGATTGAAAAATGCACCTGCCACTTTTCAGAGGTTGGTGAACACAGTCCTGCAAGGGCTGGAAGCTTTCAGTGCAGCATATTTGGACGATATAGCTGTCTTTAGCTCCAGCTGGGATGATCACCTGGTCCACCTATGGAAAGTTTTGGAGGCCCTGCAAAAGGCAGGCCTCACTATCAAGGCTTCAAAGTGCCAGATAGGGCAGGGAAAGGTGGTTTATCTGGGACACCTTGTTGGTGGGGAACAGATTGCACCACTTCAGGGGAAAATCCAAACAATTATTGATTGGGTTCCCCCTACCACTCAGACTCAGGTGAGAGCCTTCCTAGGCCTCACTGGGTATTACAGGAGGTTCATTAAGAACTATGGCTCCATTGCAGCCCCTCTTAATGACCTCACATCCAAGAAAATGCCTAAAAAGGTATTATGGACAGCAAACTGTCAGAAAGCTTTTGAGGAGCTGAAGCAGGCCATGTGCTCTGCACCTGTCCTGAAAAGCCCTTGATACTCTAAAAAATTCTATGTCCAAACTGATGCATCTGAATTAGGAGTAGGGGCAGTCCTATCACAACTTAATTCTGAGGGCCAGGATCAACCTGTTGCTTTTATTAGTAGGAGGTTGACCCCTAGAGAAAAGTGTTGGTCTGCCATTGAGAGGGAGGCCTTTGCTGTGGTCTGGGCACTGAAGAAGTTGAGGCCATACTTGTTTGGCACTCACTTCATTGTTCAGACAGACCACAAACCTCTACTTTGGCTAAAACAAATGAAAGGTGAAAATCCTAAATTATTGAGGTGGTCCATATCCCTACAGGGAATGGACTATACAGTGGAACATAGAACTGGGAGTACCCACTCCAATGCAGATGGACTCTCCAGATATTTCCACTTAGACAATGAAGACTCATCAGGTCATGGCTAGTCTTATTGTCCTTCGTTTGGGGGGGGGTTGTGTAGGAAAGTACCATCTTGCCTGGCATGTTACCCCCATTTTTCACTGTATATATGTTGTTTTAGTTGTATGTGTCACTGGGACCCTGCTAGTCAGGGCCCCAGTGCTCAGAAGTGTGCCTGAATGTGTTACCTGTGTTATGACTAACTGTCTCACTGAGGCTCTGCTAATCAGAACCTCAGTGGTTATGCTCTCTCATTTGTTTCCAAATTGTCACTAACAGGCTAGTGACCAATTTTACCAATTTACATTGGCTTACTAGAACACCCTTATAATTCCCTAGTATATGGTACTGAGGTACCCAGGGTATTGGGGTTCCAGGAGATCCCTATGGGCTGCAGCATTTCTTTTGCCACCCATAGGGAGCTCCGACAATTCTTACACAGGCCTGCCACTGCAGCCTGAGTGAAATAACGTCCACGTTATTTCACAGCCATTTTACACTGCACTTAAGTAACTTATAAGTCACCTATATGTCTAACCTTTACCTAGTAAAGGTTGGGTGCTAAGTTACTTAGTGTGAGGGCACCCTGGCACTAGCCAAGGTGCCCCCACATCGTTCAGGGCCAATTCCCCGGACTTTGTGAGTGCGGGGACACCTTTACACGCGTGCACTACATATAGGTCACTACCTATATGTAGCGACACAATGGTAACTCCGAATATGGCCATGTAATATGTCTATGATCATGGAATTGCCCCCTCTATACCATCCTGGCATAGTTGGCACAATCCCATGATCCCAGTGGTCTGTAGCACAGACCCTGGTACTGCCAAACTGCCTTTCCCGGGGTTTCACTGCAGCTGCTGCCAACCCCTCAGACAGGCATCTGCCCTCCTGGGGTCCAGCCAGGCCTGGCCCAGGATGGCAGAACAAAGGACTTCCTCTGAGCGAGGGTGTTACACCCTCTCCCTTTGGAAAATGGTGTGAAGGCATGGGAGGAGTAGCCTCCCCAAGCCTCTGGAAATGCTTTCATGGGCACATTTGGTGCCCATTTCTGCATAAGCCAGTCTACACCGGTTCAGGGACCCCTTAGCCCTGCTCTGGCGCGAAACTGGACAAAGGAAAGGGGAGTGACCACTCCCCTGACCTGCACCTCCCCTGGGAGGTGCCCAGAGCTCCTCCAGTGTGCTCCAGATGTCTGCCATCTTGGAAACAGAGGTGCTGCTGGCACACTGGACTGCTCTGAGTGGCCAGTGCCATCAGGTGACGTCAGAGAATCCTCCTGATAGGCTCCTTCAGGTGTTGCTAGCCTATCCTCTCTCCTAGGTAGCCAAACCCTCTTTTCTGGCTATTTAGGGTCTCTGTCTCTTGGGATTCCTTAGATAACGAATGCAAGAGCTCATCCGAGTTCCTCTGCATCTCTCTCTTCACCTTCTGCCAAGGAATCGACTGCTGACCGCGCTGGAAGCCTGCAAAACTGCAACATAGTAGCAAAGACGACTACTGCAACTCTGTAACGCTGATCCTGCCGCCTTCTCGACTGTTTTCCTGGTGGTGAATGCTGTGGGGGTAGTCTGCCTCCTCTCTGCACTAGAAGCTCCGAAGAAATCTCCCGTGGGTCGACGGAATCGTCCCCCTGCAACCGCAGGCACCAAAGAACTGCATCACCGGTACCTTGGGTCTCCTCTCAGCACGACGAGCGAGGTCCCTTGAATCCAGCAACTCTGTCCAAGTGACTCCCACAGTCCAGTGACTCTTCAGTCCAAGTTTGGTGGAGGTAAGTCCTTGCCTCCCCACGCCAGACTGCATTGTTGAAAACCGCGACTTTTGCAGCTACTCCGGCCTCCGTGCACTTCTGGCGGAAATCCTTTGTGCACAGTCCAGCCTGGGTCCACGGCACTCTAACCTGCATTGCACGACCTCCTAAGTTGTTCTCCGGCGACGTGGGACTCCTTTGTGCGACTTCGGGTGAGCATCGTTTCACGCATCCTCGTAGTGCCTGTTTCTGGCACTTCTCCGGGTGCTACCTGCTGCTGAGAGGGCTCCTTGTCTTGCTTGATGTCCCCTCTGTCCCCTGACGCAATTTGCGACATCCTGGTCCCTCCTGGGCCACAACAGCGTCCAAAAACCCTTACCGCACGATTTGCAGCTAGCAAGGCTTGTTGGCGGTCTTTCGGCGAGAAAACACTTCTGCACGACTCTCCACGGCGTGAGGGATCCGTCCTCCAAAGGGGAAGTCTCTAGCTTTTGTCGTTCTTGCAGAAACCTACGCTTCTACTGTCCAGTAGCAGCATCTTTGCACCCACAGCTGGCATTTCCTGGGCATCTGCCCATCTCCGACTTGCTTGTGACTTTTGGACTTAGTCCCCTTGTTCCACAGGTACCCTCGACTGGAAATCCATCGTTTTTGCATTGTTGGTTTGTGTCTTTCCTGCAGAATTCCCCTATCACGACTTCTATGTCCTTTGGGGAACTTTAGTGCACTTTGCACTCACTTTTCAGGGTCTTGGGGTGGGCTATTTTTCTAACCCTTACTATTTTCTAATAGTCCCAGCGACCCTCTACAAGGTCACATAGGTTTGGGGTCCATTCGTTGTTCGCATTCCACTTTTGGAGTATATGGTTTGTGTTGCCCCTATCCCTATGTGTCTCCATTGCATCCTATTGTAACTATACATTGTTTGCACTGTTTTCTAATACTATTACTGCATATTTTGGTATTGTGTACATATATCTTGTGTATATTTGCTATCCTCATACTGAGGGTACTCACTGAGATACTTTTGGCATATTGTCATAAAAATAAAGTACCTTTATTTTTAGTATATCTGTGTATTGTGTTTTCTTATGATATTGTGCTAAGTGGTACTGTAGGAGCTTCACTCGTCTCCTAGTTCAGCCTAAGCTGCTCTGCTAAGCTACCATTATCTATCAGCCTATGCTGCTAGACACCCTATACACTAATAAGGGATAACTGGGCCTGGTGCAAGGTGCAAGTACCCCTTGGTACTCACTACAAGCCAGTCCAGCCTCCTACACTGATGATGAACAGAAACCACAGCAGGACCAGTACATACAACTACTGATCCCAGATGAACACAAACCAGAGGAACACTTGAAGAAGGAACCATTGTATGCAGACAGTTGGGACCCACAACAGAACTTCTTCATGCAGCCATCAATTCACGAAGAACATGGGCCACAGCAAAACAACTGCAGACAGCCAGTGCTCCCAGATGAGAAGGAACCTGATGAACAAGAGCTGTTGTGGTTTGATCGCGAGGGTCCACAGCAAAACCACTGCATACATCCAGCATTTCAAGAGGACCAGAGTCTACAGCACAACGCATCCCTGCAGCAGGTGTTCTCTGCACATGAACAACATCAGAGCTGCAAGACGGAGCCAATGCACCCTGAAAACCCCAATCAGGAGTATGACCTACAATAACCGTGTACTGATGCGCATGGCCTGTCTGTACGCTCATCATTCTTGGCAGAGAATACTGCTGATAGGGGTGGAGCAATCACCACAGATCCATCAGAGAGAGGACATATGGAATCAGATGTATTGCTGTCCAAAGCCATTCCAGGTATTTGTTTTGTAACAAGTGGGTGCTAAACTGTGTAGTTCTGAAGGAATTTAACATAAAATTCTCCCAAGTGGATGTTTCCAGATTTTTAGTAACACCTGAAGTGGGTTGAATCTGAGTTGTGTGGAGTGGTATCTTTGGGGGGCCGTGATTTGGGTGAACCCTCACAATTTATCAATACACCTGAAGTGGTTCTGTACCTGGTATCTCCTCTATTTCCACAATGGAGTTGTTCCATACTCTTCAGAACTAGGCTGAGAATTGGGACTCTGCATATGAAAAACAATGAGCATTCTGGTCCATGCATAATAGTCCACATTCCGGTCTCAGGAGCTCTGAGGAATTAGTGGCAGATTCTGGGATTTCACCCCAAGCACCTTCGTACTCCTCGTCCTTTAAGTGTCAGATGCAAGCGAGATGTTAATCACTGAGAGTAAAAGACAGCGACCTTTTTTCTTGCTAGTGCATACTAAACATATTAAAGATGGCTCAGGAGGGGAGGGGAGGAAGACCGTGTGTAGAGGAGAAGGTGATGTGTAGGTCAGGCTTGGTCTGTAGTGATGGAATGGATAGGGCAAGGGCCATGGCATCTACAGTGTTTTCTTAAACATTGACTGTTTTACTGTACTTTGTAAGGACATGTGTGTAGAACTGGTGGACCTGCAGGTCAGAGAGGGCTGGTTGTATACTGTTTCATGTAGAACAACATATCAGTTCAAGGGGGTTTGAAGATTAATTAGGGTCTGTGATGCTGTAGTCTGTAGACTTATGCACACAGCATAAGGTGGTCTGAAGGTCCAGCTTGTTTAGTTGTATTGTAGTATATAGGCATTTGCTAACATTTATTATATCTGAAATGGGCACCATTATAATGCCCCGGCTGTGCCTGCAGGTATATATCCCTTTATATTTCTGTCACTTTTTCCCACCACTAAGTCACCAATATCAGCAATACCAGTAACTCTGCTGCGGGGTGGTTGAAGGTAATGGTGATTTTTCTGAGATATGTGGAATTACTGGGGAAATTTGACATCTGCTTCCCCAGGTAATTCTAGAGTAGGATGATTGCTGAAGAAATTGTTCGCTCTATGACCATGTCTGTGCGAACAATAGCTTTGCAAATTCACATGCATTTCTTAGAGTCGATTCATATTTCCGCCATCTTTAGATGGCTAATGTATCTTGGCGCCTGTGTAGACTATCCAATGTACATTACGTTGAATGCACTAAATGGTGCAGTACCCTGTGTTAGGATAATCCCAAAGCATAGTCCTCCACTTTGATATCTGCCACCAAAGAACCTCTGATACACTTACTGACTACTCTGTTCATCCTCTCTGCTTGCCCATTACTCTTTGGGTGATAAAGACTAATACATTTATGGCTGATAACAGTTCCAACAAAAAACCTCCATCTCTCTCAAGACAAATTGTATAACTTTATCCAGTACCAATTCACCGAAAACCCACTTTGGCACATACAAACCTCACTTCCAACCACCTTGGCATGTAGTCCACAAGCACAATGGCAAATTTCTGATGCACATGAAGCATCTGAAACAGATCCAAAAAATCAGTGCAATTGTCTTGGACTGGCTGCTGGCAACCAACCCAAGTGCTGTTAATTAGATACAAATCAAAAAGGACGCTCAGTGAGGTGCAACACATACGTATCTGATGCATTATGAATTTAATAAAACACTAGCAAAAGCATATATATTAGCAATGATAGTTAAACTATATATATATATATATATATATATATATATATATATATATATATATATATATATATATATATATATATATATATATATATATATATATAGTGTGTTTTTATTCAATGATGGTTATAGTTAGAGGTAGATCATAAGCTGGCTACAATAAGTCATGATGCAGTGAATTGAAGTAATTCGGTCACTGAGACTAACAAAGGAGAATCCAGCCTTTCAACCTAGATACTGACCCCAATGGCCAAAATAGTCTCAGAATAATATATAAGCTCAAAGTACACTACTAACACAATAGTAGTGAAACACACAGAGGGTCATTATGAGTTTGGTGGATTGAACATACTCTGCAATAAAGTTTAGAGATCTTTGTAGCCTGACCTTAGTGCAGCTGAACAGTACCAGATTGTCTGCGTAAAGTAGGTGTGTCAATGAGCACCCTCCCAGGTGAGGGGGATGAACGTTTCCGGCATCCAGAGCAGGTGTTAGGTCTGCCATAAATATATTGGACAGGTGAGAGCGAGTACACAGCTTTGTTTCAGGCCAAGGGTTGTAGAGATTTTCCTTGAAAGCCCTGTGCCATCGCCCATCTTTATCCGTACCCATGTGTCTAAGTATAGAGCAATTATTGCATTGAGAAGGGGGGCCTGAAGGCCCCATTGCATAAGCTTGCTCCAGAGCAGATATCTGTTCACTCGATCGAAGGCGGCCTTGAAATCGATGAAGCCAAGATCTAGTTTCCTATGCCGCCATTTACTCTGTTCTACCAGGAGGGAAGTTATTAAGATATTCGTCGTAGTACCCACTTGTGAGAAGGTAGCCTCTTTCTAGCCTTGTTACCCCCACTTTTGGCCTGTTTGTGAGTGTATGTCAGGGTGTTTTGTCACTGTTTTCACTGTCTCACTGGGAACCTGATAGCCAGGCCTCAGTGCTCATAGTGAAAACACCATGTTTTCAGTATGGTTGTTATGTGTCACTGGGATCCTGCTAGTCAGGACCCCAGTGCTCATAGGTTTGTGGCCTATATGTATGTGTCACTGGGACCCTGTCACACAGGGCCCCAGTGCTCATAGGTGTGCATGTATATGTTCCCTGTGTGGTGCCTAACTGTCTCACTGAGGCTCTGCTAACCAGAACCTCAGTGGTGATGCTCTCTCATTACTTTCAAATTGTCACTAACAGGCTAGTGACCATTTTTACCAATTTACATTGGCTTACTGGAACACCCTTATAATTCCCTAGTATATGGTACTGAGGTACCCAGGGTATTGGGGTTCCAGGAGATCCCTATGGGCTGCAGCATTTCTTTTGCCACCCATAGGGAGCTCTGACAATTCTTACACAGGCCTGCCACTGCAGCCTGAGTGAAATAACGTCCACGTTATTTCACAGCCATTTTACACTGCACTTAAGTAACTTATAAGTCACCTATATGTCTAACCTTTACCTGGTAAAGGTTAGGTGCAAAGTTACTTAGTGTGAGGGCACCCTGGCACTAGCCAAGGTGCCCCCACATTGTTCAGAGCCAATTCCCTGAACTTTGTGAGTGCGGGGACACCATTACACGCGTGCACTACATATAGGTCACTACCTATATGTAGCTTCACCATGGTAACTCCGAATATGGCCATGTAACATGTCTATGATCATGGAATTGCCCCCTCTATGCCATCCTGGCATTGTTGGTACAATTCCATGATCCCAGTGGTCTGTAGCACAGACCCTGGTACTGCCAGACTGCCCTTCCTGGGGTTTCTCTGCAGCTGCTGCTGCTGCCAACCCCTCAGACAGGCAGCTGCCCTCCTGGGGTCCAGCCAGGCCTGGCCCAGGATGGCAGAACAAAGAACTTCCTCTGAGAGAGGGTGTGACACCCTCTCCCTTTGGAAAATGGTGTGAAGGCAGGGGAGGAGTAGCCTCCCCCAGCCTCTGGAAATGCTTTGTTGGGCACAGATGTGCCCAATTCTGCATAAGCCAGTCTACACCGGTTCAGGGACCCCTTAGCCCCTGCTCTGGCGCGAAACTGGACAAAGGAAAGGGGAGTGACCACTCCCCTGACCTGCACCTCCCCTGGGAGGTGTCCAGAGCTCCTCCAGTGTGCTCCAGACCTCTGCCATCTTGGAAACAGAGGTGCTGCTGGCACACTGGACTGCTCTGAGTGGCCAGTGCCACCGGGTGACGTCAGAGACTCCTGCTGATAGGCTCCTTCAGGTGTTAGTAGCCTTTCCTCTCTCCTAGGTAGCCAAACCCTCTTTTCTGGCTATTTAGGGTCTCTGTCTCTGGGGAAACTTTAGATAACGAATGCATGAGCTCAGCCGAGTTCCTCTGCATCTCCCTCTTCACCTTCTGATAAGGAATCGACCGCTGACCGCGCTGGAAGCCTGCAACCCTGCAACATAGTAGCAAAGACGACTACTGCAACTCTGTAACGCTGATCCTGCCGCCTTCTCGACTGTTTTCCTGCTTGTGCATGCTGTGGGGGTAGTCTGCCTCCTCTCTGCACCAGAAGCTCCGAAGAAATCTCCCGTGGGTCGACGGAATCTTCCCCCTGCAACCGCAGGCACCAAAAAGCTGCATCTCCGGTCCCTTGGGTCTCCTCTCAGCACGACGAGCGAGGTCCCTCGAATCCAGCGACACCGTCCAAGTGACCCCCACAGTCCAGTGACTCTTCAGCCCAAGTTTGGTGGAGGTAAGTCCTTGCCTCACCTCGCTGGGCTGCATTGCTGGGAACCGCGACTTTGCAAGCTTCTCCGGCCCCTGTGCACTTCCGGCGGAAATCCTGTGTGCACAGCCAAGCCTGGGTCCACGGCACTCTAACCTGCATTGCACAACTTTCTAAGTTGGTCTCCGGCGACGTGGGACTCCTTTGTGCAACTTCGGCGAGCACCGTTTCACGCATCCTCGTAGTGCCTGTTTCTGGCACTTCTCCGGGTGCTACCTGCTTTAGTGAGGGCTCTTTGTCTTGCTCGACGTCCCCTCTCTCTGCAGGTCCAATTTGCGACCTCCTGGTCCCTCCTGGGCCCCAGCAGCGTCCAAAAAGGCCAAACGCACGATTTGCGTGTAGCAAGGCTTGTTGGCGTCCATCCGGCGGGAAAACACTTCTGCACGACTCTCCAAGGCGTGAGGGATCCATCCTCCAAAGGGGAAGTCTCTAGCCCTTGTCGTTCCTGCAGTATTCACAGTTCTTCAGCCTAGTAAGAGCTTCTTTGCACCAACCGCTGGCATTTCTTGGGCATCTGCCCATCTCCGAGCTGCTTGTGACTTTTGGACTTGGTCCCCTTGTTCCACAGGTACCTTCAGACAGGAATCCATCGTTGTTGCATTGCTGATTTGTGTTTTCCTTGCATTCTCCCTCTAACACGACTATTTTGTCCTTAGGGGAACTTTGGTGCACTTTGCACTCACTTTTCATGGTCTTGGGGAGGGTTATTTTTCTAACTCTCACTATTTTCTGATAGTCCCAGCGACCCTCTACAAGGTCACATAGGTTTGGGGTCCATTCGTGGTTCACATTCCACTTTTGGAGTATATGGTTTGTGTTGCCCCTATCCCTATGTTTCCCCATTGCATCCTATTGTAACTATACATTGTTTGCACTGTTTTCTAAGACTATACTGCATATTTTTGCTATTGTGTATATATATCTTGTGTATATTTCCTATCCTCTTACTGAGGGTACACTCTAAGATACTTTGGCATATTGTCATAAAAATAAAGTACCTTTATTTTTAGTATAACTGTGTATTGTGTTTTCTTATGATATTGTGCATATGACACTAAGTGGTACTGTAGTAGCTTCACACGTCTCCTAGTTCAGCCTAAGCTGCTCTGCTAAGCTACCATTATCTATCAGCCTAAGCTGCTAGACACCCTATACACTAATAAGGGATAACTGGGCCTGGTGCAAGGTGCAAGTACCCCTTGGTACTCACTACAAGCCAGTCCAGCCTCCTACATTGGTTGTGCAGTGGTGGGATAAGTGCTTTGAGACTACTTACCACTCTTGTCATTGTACTTTTCATGAGAGAAAAATATACAAAACAAGGTCAGTGTATATACACATAGCCAAAAAGTTTTGCATTTCCTCTTTTCACTCTTTTCTAAGTGCTGAAAAGTACTTCTAAACTTTCAAAAAGTTCTTAAAAGTTTTAAAAGTTTTTTTCTGTCTTTCCAAAAAGTTCTGAAAACTTTTTTCTCTTTTGCTATCACTTCAACTCTCTCTAAAAAATGTCTGGCACAGGAAAAAATGTTGAACTGTCCAAACTTGCATATGATCACCTTAGCTGGAAAGGAGCAAGGAGTCTCTGCATAGAGAGAGGTTTGAGTGTAGGGAAGAATCCTTCCTTAGAACTGTTAATTAATATGCTTAGAGTACAGGATAAGGCCATAAGTGCCCAATCTGTAGAAAAAGTAGCTAATGGTTCTCAATCTGATCCAGGGACTCCCCCAGGAAAAGGTTCAGGAAAGAAACTTCTCAGCCTGCCCATTACTAGACAGTCTAGCATAGTTGGTACAGAGGTTGAATCACATCATACTGATGATGTGCTCTCACATTATGCTGGTAGCCAAGCTGTTAGGGTGCCCCTTGTAAGGGACAGGTCTCCTTCTGTTCATTCCCATCATACCTCTGTATCTAGAAATGTCCCTCCCACCCACCCTGATGACAGATTGTTAGAAAGGGAGCTCAATAGATTGAGAGTGGAACAAACCAGACTGAAGCTCAAGAAGCAACAGCTGGATTTGGATAGACAGTCTTTAGAAATAGAGAGGGAAAGACAGAAGTTGGGTTTAGATACCCATGGTGGCAGCAGCAGTATTCCCCATAGTCATCCTGCAAAAGAGTATGATTCCAGGAATCTGCACAAGATAGTTCCCCCTTATAAGGAGGGGGATGACATTAACAAGTGGTTTGCTGCACTTGAGAGGGCCTGTGCTGTACAGGATGTCCCTCAAAAGCAGTGGGCTGCTATCCTATGGCTATCATTTAGTGGAAAGGGTAGGGATAGACTCCTTACTGTGAAAGAAAGTGATGCCAATAATTTTACAGTTCTTAAGAATGCACTCCTGGATGGTTATGGCTTAACCACTGAACAGTACAGGATAAAGTTCAGAGAGACCAAAAAGGAGTCTTCACAAGACTGGGTTGATTTCATTGACCAGGCAGTGAAGGCCTTGGAGGGGTGGTTACATGGCAGTAAAGTTACTGATTATGAAAGCCTGTATAACACAATCCTGAGAGAGCATATACTTAATAATTGTGTGTCTGATTTGTTGCACCAGTACCTGGTAGACTCTGATCTGACCTCTCCCCAAGAATTGGGAAAGAAGGCAGACAAATGGGTCAGAACAAGGGTGAACAGAAAAGTTCATACAGGGGGTGACAAAGATGGCAATAAGAAGAAAGATGGTGAAAAATCTCAAGATAAGCATGGGGATAAGGGTAAAACCAAAGATCCCACTTCAAATCTTAAACACTCTTCAGAGGGTGGGGATAAAACAAATTCTTCCTCTTCTTCCCAACCTGCACACATTAAAAAGCCTTGGTGCTTTGTGTGTAAAAACAGAGGCCATAGGCCAGGGGATAAGTCCTGTCCAGGTAAACCCCCTGAGCCTACCACCACTAATACATCAAGCTCTAGTGCCCCTAGCAGTAGTGGTACTAGTGGTGGGACTGCTGGCAACAGTCAAGCAAAGGGTGTAGTTGGGTTCACTTATGGGTCCATAGTGGAAACTGATGTAATCAGTCCCAAGACAGTTTCTGTCACACCTAGTGGCATTGGCCTTGCCACACTGGCTGCTTGTCCCCTTACAATGGATAAGTACAGGCAGACAGTTTCAATAAATGGTGTTGAGGCCTTGGCCTACAGGGACACAGGTGCCAGTTTCACTTTGGTGACTGAAAACCTAGTGCCTCCTGAACAACAAATCATTGGACAACAGTATAAGATTATTGATGTCCATAACTCCACTAAGTTTCTTCCCTTAGCTATAATTCAGTTTAGTTGGGGTGGAGTTACTGGCCCTAAGCAGGTGGTGGTATCACCTAGCTTACCTGTAGACTGTCTCTTAGGTAATGACCTAGAGGCCTCAGGTTGGGCTGATGTAGAGTTTTATGCCCATGCAGCCATGCTGGGCATCCCTGAGGAATTGTTCCCTCTCATTTCAAGTGAAATGAAAAAGCAAAGGAGAAAAGGCCTGAAAACTCAGGACCCCTCTCCATCAACAGGTAAAAAGGGTATCACAGTATCCCCTAACCACCCTACCATTCAGGATACTATTCCTGTGGTGGGAGAAACCTCTCCTGGGGTGGCACCTGTTCCAAGGGAATCATCAGCTGGCAAAGCTGGACTCCCTGAGGTGGAAGTACCTCTCTGTGGGATAACTAACATTGGTGAGAAAAAGAGCACCATTTTAGTTGACATGGAGCATCCCTCCAACCCTCCCAGAGAAACTTTAGTGCAGAAACCCTGCACTACCTCACAACACTTAGGACAGCATCCCTGCCCTAGTGTGGAGCTCATAGGACAGCATCCCTGCCCTGCTCCAACTCAAGAGAAACAGCATCCCTGTTCTCTCTTCCAGCCAGATGGACAAAGTTTTTGCCCAGCTATGGCTTTTCTGAGACAGCATCCCTGTCTGGCATTTAGATCACTACAAATAGGTTCAGTGGACAATTCCCACTGCTCTAAACTAAAACTTACTGATAGAAACTCTGAAAATATATCTTCACATTGTTGCTTAGCTAAAAAACTTCAAACAGGGTGGTTTACATCCCCACAGGGAAGTAACCATATAGTGGATGATAAAGGGAGTAACCAGTCTATTGCAGAGCTACTCTCTACTTATCACCACTTAGACAATAAAGTCTCAACTGGCCAAGGTTAGCCTTATTGTCCTTCGTTTGGGGGGGGGTTGTGTGAGAAGGTAGCCTCTTTCTAGCCTTGTTACCCCCACTTTTGGCCTGTTTGTGAGTGTATGTCAGGGTGTTTTGTCACTGTTTTCACTGTCTCACTGGGAACCTGATAGCCAGGCCTCAGTGCTCATAGTGAAAACACCATGTTTTCAGTATGGTTGTTATGTGTCACTGGGATCCTGCTAGTCAGGACCCCAGTGCTCATAGGTTTGTGGCCTATATGTATGTGTCACTGGGACCCTGTCACACAGGGCCCCAGTGCTCATAGGTGTGCATGTATATGTTCCCTGTGTGGTGCCTAACTGTCTCACTGAGGCTCTGCTAACCAGAACCTCAGTGGTGATGCTCTCTCATTACTTTCAAATTGTCACTAACAGGCTAGTGACCATTTTTACCAATTTACATTGGCTTACTGGAACACCCTTATAATTCCCTAGTATATGGTACTGAGGTACCCAGGGTATTGGGGTTCCAGGAGATCCCTATGGGCTGCAGCATTTCTTTTGCCACCCATAGGGAGCTCTGACAATTCTTACACAGGCCTGCCACTGCAGCCTGAGTGAAATAACGTCCACGTTATTTCACAGCCATTTTACACTGCACTTAAGTAACTTATAAGTCACCTATATGTCTAACCTTTACCTGGTAAAGGTTAGGTGCAAAGTTACTTAGTGTGAGGGCACCCTGGCACTAGCCAAGGTGCCCCCACATTGTTCAGAGCCAATTCCCTGAACTTTGTGAGTGCGGGGACACCATTACACGCGTGCACTACATATAGGTCACTACCTATATGTAGCTTCACCATGGTAACTCCGAATATGGCCATGTAACATGTCTATGATCATGGAATTGCCCCCTCTATGCCATCCTGGCATTGTTGGTACAATTCCATGATCCCAGTGGTCTGTAGCACAGACCCTGGTACTGCCAGACTGCCCTTCCTGGGGTTTCTCTGCAGCTGCTGCTGCTGCCAACCCCTCAGACAGGCAGCTGCCCTCCTGGGGTCCAGCCAGGCCTGGCCCAGGATGGCAGAACAAAGAACTTCCTCTGAGAGAGGGTGTGACACCCTCTCCCTTTGGAAAATGGTGTGAAGGCAGGGGAGGAGTAGCCTCCCCCAGCCTCTGGAAATGCTTTGTTGGGCACAGATGTGCCCAATTCTGCATAAGCCAGTCTACACCGGTTCAGGGACCCCTTAGCCCCTGCTCTGGCGCGAAACTGGACAAAGGAAAGGGGAGTGACCACTCCCCTGACCTGCACCTCCCCTGGGAGGTGTCCAGAGCTCCTCCAGTGTGCTCCAGACCTCTGCCATCTTGGAAACAGAGGTGCTGCTGGCACACTGGACTGCTCTGAGTGGCCAGTGCCACCGGGTGACGTCAGAGACTCCTGCTGATAGGCTCCTTCAGGTGTTAGTAGCCTTTCCTCTCTCCTAGGTAGCCAAACCCTCTTTTCTGGCTATTTAGGGTCTCTGTCTCTGGGGAAACTTTAGATAACGAATGCATGAGCTCAGCCGAGTTCCTCTGCATCTCCCTCTTCACCTTCTGATAAGGAATCGACCGCTGACCGCGCTGGAAGCCTGCAACCCTGCAACATAGTAGCAAAGACGACTACTGCAACTCTGTAACGCTGATCCTGCCGCCTTCTCGACTGTTTTCCTGCTTGTGCATGCTGTGGGGGTAGTCTGCCTCCTCTCTGCACCAGAAGCTCCGAAGAAATCTCCCGTGGGTCGACGGAATCTTCCCCCTGCAACCGCAGGCACCAAAAAGCTGCATCTCCGGTCCCTTGGGTCTCCTCTCAGCACGACGAGCGAGGTCCCTCGAATCCAGCGACACCGTCCAAGTGACCCCCACAGTCCAGTGACTCTTCAGCCCAAGTTTGGTGGAGGTAAGTCCTTGCCTCACCTCGCTGGGCTGCATTGCTGGGAACCGCGACTTTGCAAGCTTCTCCGGCCCCTGTGCACTTCCGGCGGAAATCCTGTGTGCACAGCCAAGCCTGGGTCCACGGCACTCTAACCTGCATTGCACAACTTTCTAAGTTGGTCTCCGGCGACGTGGGACTCCTTTGTGCAACTTCGGCGAGCACCGTTTCACGCATCCTCGTAGTGCCTGTTTCTGGCACTTCTCCGGGTGCTACCTGCTTTAGTGAGGGCTCTTTGTCTTGCTCGACGTCCCCTCTCTCTGCAGGTCCAATTTGCGACCTCCTGGTCCCTCCTGGGCCCCAGCAGCGTCCAAAAAGGCCAAACGCACGATTTGCGTGTAGCAAGGCTTGTTGGCGTCCATCCGGCGGGAAAACACTTCTGCACGACTCTCCAAGGCGTGAGGGATCCATCCTCCAAAGGGGAAGTCTCTAGCCCTTGTCGTTCCTGCAGTATTCACAGTTCTTCAGCCTAGTAAGAGCTTCTTTGCACCAACCGCTGGCATTTCTTGGGCATCTGCCCATCTCCGAGCTGCTTGTGACTTTTGGACTTGGTCCCCTTGTTCCACAGGTACCTTCAGACAGGAATCCATCGTTGTTGCATTGCTGATTTGTGTTTTCCTTGCATTCTCCCTCTAACACGACTATTTTGTCCTTAGGGGAACTTTGGTGCACTTTGCACTCACTTTTCATGGTCTTGGGGAGGGTTATTTTTCTAACTCTCACTATTTTCTGATAGTCCCAGCGACCCTCTACAAGGTCACATAGGTTTGGGGTCCATTCGTGGTTCACATTCCACTTTTGGAGTATATGGTTTGTGTTGCCCCTATCCCTATGTTTCCCCATTGCATCCTATTGTAACTATACATTGTTTGCACTGTTTTCTAAGACTATACTGCATATTTTTGCTATTGTGTATATATATCTTGTGTATATTTCCTATCCTCTTACTGAGGGTACACTCTAAGATACTTTGGCATATTGTCATAAAAATAAAGTACCTTTATTTTTAGTATAACTGTGTATTGTGTTTTCTTATGATATTGTGCATATGACACTAAGTGGTACTGTAGTAGCTTCACACGTCTCCTAGTTCAGCCTAAGCTGCTCTGCTAAGCTACCATTATCTATCAGCCTAAGCTGCTAGACACCCTATACACTAATAAGGGATAACTGGGCCTGGTGCAAGGTGCAAGTACCCCTTGGTACTCACTACAAGCCAGTCCAGCCTCCTACACCACTCCTTTCCTGAAGCCTGTTTGGTTGATGGGGATGATTTTATATTTTTGAGACCGTGGTGTTAGTGCAGCAAGGAGCAGGGAGGCGTAGGTCTTTGCCTCAATGTTAATAAGGGCGATTAACCTGTAGTCCCTCGGATTGGCTCTATTGCCACTCTTGAAGATAGTATTGATTATAGAGCCTCGCCAGCTCTCACGGATGCCTCCTCCTAAACTTGGTTCTAGGTATTAAGGAGGTTAGCACTTCTGAACAGAAGACTGTTTCTTCCCTAAAAATGGCTTGTTGAAGGCCAATTGGGCCCGGGGCTCCTTCCCGGTTGGCCTTAAGGAGTGCTCGGTACGTCCTATCAGACGACTGGGTGAGTTTGATCGTCTCCCCGCTGTCCAGCGAGATGTTTTCTGTGTCGGGTGTCCATGCTGGCAGTTGCGGGGTGTTTCCCCTGGGGTTGTGCTTTGCGGTAAAGATTGTCTTAAGGTGACTTACCCAGGCCTTTTCCGGGATGTTTGAGTTGTTAATTGAGTTTCCTCTCATATTTAGATTATTGATAATACTCCAGAATTCCCTGGGATTTTTCCCTTTAGCGGCATGTGTTATTTTTAGTCAAAAGGTGACTTTGGCCTTGTCTTTATGTATTTGTCTTTTGTGCGCTTTCTTTGAGTTCTTCAGTTGTTCCCAGAGTAGCAGGTTGCCTAGGCGGGCCTTCAGAATTCTCGCAAGCTTCCTTTGAGCTTTTTTGAGGAGTTGAGCTTGTTTTGAGAGGTGGGCCGGAGTGACTTGACGAGTTGGCTGTGATGGGTTGTGATGGGAATAATGGTCCAGTATTTTCACGCGGAAGTCCTTCCAGGCATCCATTATGTGTTCGTGGGTTTTAAGGTTCTCCAGCATCTGCAATTTTGCGGATAAAGATAAGGCTTTTATTGTGGCAGATGACCAGCGTAGTCTCTTCAAGCTCGTTGACTCTATTGGCCCCATGTTTGGTAGGGCAGGTTCGTGAACAGACAAGGAGGACCTTAGGGTCAGGATTTGATAAGAATGGTCACTGGAAGTGGTATATTTTATTTGAAATTGCTGTACTAATGGGATCAGGGGTAGCGTGACTAGGGTGTAGTCTAGAATAGACCGTGAATTAGGGCCGTGGAAGGTGTGGTTCGGGGGGAGGGTCACCAGTGAGCCTCTAGTTTAATACCCATAATTTGAGGTATTCCAGTTGTGAGAAAGTAGACTCTTTCTAGCCTTGTTACCCCCACTTTTGGCCTGTTTGTGAGTATATGTCAGGGTGTTTTCACTGTCTCACTGGGATCCTGCTAGCCAGGGCCCAGTGCTCATAGTGAAGACCCCATGTTGTCAGTATGTTTGTTATGTGTCACTGGGACCCTGCTAGCCAGGACCACAGTGCTCATAAGTTTGTGGCCTATATGTGTTCCCTGTGTGATGCCTAACTGTCTCACTGAGGCTCTTCTAACCAGAACCTCAGTGGTTATGCTCTCTCTGCTTTCCAAATTTGTCACTAACAGGCTAGTGACTAAATTTACCAATTCACATTGGCATACTGGTACACCCATATAATTCCCTAGTATATGGTACTGAGGTACCCAGAGTATTGGGGTTCCAGGAGATCCCTATGGGCTGCAGCATTTCTTTTGCCACCCATAGGGAGCTCTGACAATTCTTACACAGGCCTGCCACTGTAGCCTGCGTGAAATAACGTCCATGTTATTTCACAGCCATTTATCACTGCACTTAAGTAACTTATAAGTCACCTATATGTCTAACCTTCATTTGGTGAAGGTTGGGTGCAAATTTACTTAGTGTGTGGGCACCCTGGCACTAGCCAAGGTGCCCCCACATCATTCAGGGCAAATTCCCCAGACTTTGTGAGTGCGGGGACACCATTACACGCGTGCACTGTACATAGGTCACTCCCTATGTACAGCGTCACAATATGGTAACTCCGAACATGGCCATGTAACATGTCTAAAATCATGGAATTGTCATTGGGGGGACAATTCCATGATCCCCCGGGTCTCTAGCACAGAACCCAGGTACTGCCAAACTGCCTTTCCGGGGTCTCCACTGCAGCTGCTGCTGCTGCCAACCCCTCAGACAGGTTTCTGCCCTCCTGGGGTCCAGGCAGCCCTGGTCCAGGAAGGCAGAACAAAGGACTTCCTCTGAGAGAGGGTGTAACACCCTCTCCCTTTGGAAATTGGTGTGAGGGCTGGGGAGGAGTAGCCTCCCCCAGCCTCTGGAAATGCTTTGATTGGCACAGATGGTGCCCATCTCTGCATAAGCCAGTCTACACCAGTTCAGGGATCCCCCAGCCCTGCTCTGGCGCGAAACTGGACAAACGAAAGGGGAGTGACCACTCCCCTGACCTGCACCTGTAAGGGGAGGTGCCCAGAGCTCCTCCAGTGTGTCCCAGACCTCTGCCATCTTGGAAACAGAGGTGTTTGTGGCACACTGGACTGCTCTGAGTGGCCAGTGCCAGCAGGTGATGTCAGAGGCTCCTTCTGATAGGCTCTTACCTCTCTTGGTAGCCAATCCTCCTTCCTAGGTAGCCAAACCTCCTTTTCTGGCTATTTAGGGTCTCTGCTTTGAGGAATTCTTCAGATAACGAATGCGAAAGCTCATCAGAGTTCCTCTGCATCTCCCTCTTCACCTTCTACCAAAGGATCGACTGCTGACTGCTCAGGACGCCTGCAAAACCGCAACAAAGTAGCAAGACGACTACTAGCAACCTTGTATCGCTTCATCCTGCCGGCTTTATCGACTGTTTCCAGGTGGTGCATGGTCTGGGGGTAGCCTGCCTCCTCCCTGCACCAGGAGCTCTGAAGAAATCTCCTGTGGGTCGACGGAATCTTCCCCCTGCAACCGCAGGCACCAAAAGACAGCATCACTGGTCCTCTGGGTCCTCTCTCAGCACGACAACCGTGGTCCCTGTAACTCAGCAACTCTGTCCAAGTGACTCCCACAGTCCAGTGACTCTTCAGTCCCAGTTTGGTGGAGGTAAGTCCTTGCCTCCCCACGCTAGACTGCATTGCTGGGTACCGCATGATTTGCAGCTGCTCCGGCTCCTGTGCACTCTTCCAGGATTTCCTTCGTGCACAGCCAAGCCTGGGTCCCTGACACTCTAACCTGCAGTGCACAACCTTCTGAGTTGTCCTCCGGCGTCGTGGGACTCCTTTTTGTGACTTCGCGTGGTCTCCGTTTCACTCTTCTTCCAAGTGCCTGTTCAGGTACTTCTGCGGATGCTGCCTGCTTCAATGAGGGCTCCCTGACTTGCTGGGCGCCCCCTCTGACTCCTCCTCCAAGTGGCGACATCCTGGTCCCTCCTGGGCCACAGCAGCACCCAAAAATCTCTGCTGCAAGCCTTTGCAGCTAGCAAGGCTTGTTTGCGGTCTTTCTGCGTGGGAACACCTCTGCAAGCTTCATCGCGACGTGGGACATCCGTCTTCCAAAGGAGAAGTCCCTAGCTCTCTTCTTTCTTGCAGAACTCCAAGCTTCTTCCATCCGTTGGCAGCTTCCTTGCACCCTCAGCTGGCATTTCCTGGGCTCCTGCCCACTCTCAACACTGTCGCGACTATTGGACTTGGTCCCCTTGTCTTACAGGTACTCAGGTCCAGAAATCCACTGTTGTTGCATTGCTGGTGTTTGTTTTACCTGCAGAATCTCCCTATCACGACTTCTGTGCTCTCTGGGGGTATTAGGTGCACTCTACACCTACATTTCAGGGTCTTGGGGTGGTCTATTTTTCTAACCCTCACTGTTTTCTTACAGCCCCAGCGACCCTCTACAAGCTCACATAGGTTTGGGGTCCATTCGTGGTTCGCATTCCACTTTTGGAGCATATGGTTTGTGTTGCCCCTATACCTAGGTGCTCCTATTGCAATCTACTGTAATTTTACACTGCTTCCATTACTTTTCTTGCTATTACCTGCATAATTTTGGTTTGTGTATATATATCTTGTGTATATAAATTATCCTCATACTGAGGGTACTCACTGAGATACTTTTGGCATATTGTCATAAAAATAAAGTACCTTTATTTTTAGTATATCTGTGTATTGTGTTTTCTTATGACATTGTGCATATGACACCAGTGGTATAGTAAGAGCTTTACATGTCTCCTAGTTCAGCCTAAGCTGCTTTGCCATAGCTACCTTCTATCAGCCTAAGCTGCTAGAAACACCTCTTCTACACTAATAAGGGATAACTGGACCTGGCACAAGGTGTAAGTACCTCTGGTACCCACTACAAGCCATGCCAGCCTCCTACACCAGTGACGTTACCAAATGTGCTCCCTGTTGATCACGGTGAGTAGCGGTCGATGACACCTGTGTTGGGACGTTCCAGTAGGAATTGTCGGCGCTTAGTATTTCTTCTTCCTCTTCAGCCTTGAATAGATTTGACTTGAAGTCTCCTCTCAAAATGATGTCCCAACCAGGGTAGGTCTGGAGGTGGTACGTAATGATGGCTGTTAGGCTTTTTAATGCAGCTCATTTGCGGGAAGAGCTGGGTGTTCGGCATTAACCAATAACACCGGTGGCCTACTGTGGGAATTCCAGTTGCAGAGTTTGAGCACTTGGCAGTCCTTGTCTTTTTGTGGCAGCTCTTCTATGTCCATTTTCAGGGTTAGTGAGAGGTAGACGGCTAGACCCCCACTTGCTCTCCCATGCTGCTTGTGCTTAACTGCGTTTTTTTTTTAAAGGACGTGAAACCCAATAGCGGAAAGACCTGTTGTGACCAGGTTTCCTGGAGTGCAATTAAATCCATGTTGTGCCAAGCTTTTGGTGGACAGCCAGTTTTCAACAATGATTGGGCACCTGCTATATTCCAGGATAGCAGCCTTAGGTGCTCCTGGTCTAGACGTGCCCGTGATGGTTGTGATTCTCATGCGAGGCGGGGGGCATTAAGGGCTCCCGGCAGCCACTTCCAGCTGGCTTTGGCGAGCGGAGTTTGGGTTTGACATTAAATGTGAATTTCAAGTGAGGCTGGCAATTGTTGAGACAGTCAGTGAAAAGTTTCAGTGTACCTTCTGTGCCTACCCGATCAAAAAGATGTCATCTGTGTACCGTTTCCAACAGCGTATATTGCTGAAGAAAGGATCACGGTCCGTACTGATCAACATACACTCCAGGTGGCCAGCATCCAAATCATGAGCTACTAGTTACCCTTGATAATGCATCTTTGTTTACCAATATTCCCCTAAAAGACAGTATTGAAGCCCTGAATAGGATCCTTGGCCAGTGGTACATCTTTCCCATCCACTCACACACACACCACGTTATTTAGCCGGTAGGCAACCCTTTGTCTGTCTTCACCACCACCATATTGACCGCCTTCTTCCTAGTACTATTCCTGCATATTCTACCCAAAGTCCCTAACAAATTACATTTAACACATTCTTCCCTTCTAGGAAGATACTGTTAGATGAATCTACATGAAATTTAGATTCACATCTGAAACAAAAATTATCCATGTTGAAAAATGTTCTCCTTGGAGGTGGTGGTTTTGCTTCAACTTTACCAGATGTTTCCTCAATTCCGTTGTTTAATTCTATGGCATACTTTTTTAAATCTTATATGCTGTTTCTTCGACTGCTTTTTCTAATGATAGATTTGTACATGTATTCTATTATTATAGCTCCTTGTCAACAGTGTGTATCCAGTTTGTAGCTGAGCATGTTACCTCTGGTATAATATGCTCTACTCTTAGTATAAAAATCGTAATATTGGATTTGATGTAATTTGTGTAATTGAAACTATCCATGAAGTTGACAAAGCTCTTCAAAAGGTGCTGCAGTACTAGAAATCAAGATAGCTTCATTAGCATACAGTGAAACTGGTACTGACTTGCAGCCTACCTTAAAAAGGTCACGATCTACCGTTCAAAGAAACTTATTCAAATTATTGATATACAAAACCAGTAAAATAGGCCTTGATATACAGCCTTGCTTGACTTCCCTATTCAAGGCAAATTTTGAAGTACACTCACCTGAAGACCCATAATGAACAGTAGCAGTGAGATCAGAGTGAAGCTCACTAAGAAATCCCATAGTGGACCTGTCAACACCCATGGCCAGCATAACTTTCCACAATTTGAATCTACTGACCCTATCAAAATCAGAGGTTAGGTCCATGAAGCCTAGATGAAGTGTACCCACCTTAGAGATTTAAGCCTTGGTCCACCGTACCCTTTCCAGCCTGAAAACCATATTGTACATCCGACAGAATCTGCTGCTTGTTAGCCCACTTGGTTAACCTGCCTAACAGATTTATCCCCATCACCTTTACAGTAGAAACAATCAAAGAGATGGGGGCCACAACACCGAGGGTCATTTTTTTCACTCTCAGGAACAATGACAGAATTTGACCATGAGGACGAAAGTTGTTGTCTAATGGCTAGATTGATATAAAGAGTTACAAAGGGTGTTTAGTGAAAAAGAGGGGTCCTACACCATGTAGTTGTCATGGAAAAAGTTTTTTTAGATCCAGCAAAATAGCGATTGAGAAAAGAGCACAGAAAACACTTCCTTCCTCATTAGCAACCAGCTCTAGCTGCCTCGTGGTCACCCCGCAACCGCATTCCAACCGCGACTTTCTTGGGAACCCTAAATACGTGTCATAACACGTAAACCTTAGAGCAGGGTACCCAAAGGTCAACATTTGATTTAAAAGCAATGGGTGGTACAGCATCAGAGCTGGGGCTTTATTCTTTGGGAGATCAGTAATGGAAACCCTAACTTCTTCTCAATTGAGCACTAACAAAGGACCAAAGAAAGGGACGTAGACTTATCCAGCTGCACATGTGTGCCGCCATCAGGGGCAGGGACATCCTAAATGGTAGCATAGCGCTTAAGCAATGACTATACAGAAATAACCTGAGAAATAACACTCCTCGAAGAACAAGTTAAAGGAGGACGATTAATTATTTCCCAGCATTTCAAACATTCTTTGGAACTACATGAGCTCACCAAATCTTCTCAGACTTCTTGCCTTAATATCAACTTCCTGCTCCTAATGGCAGAATGATAATTGCAACAAGATTTGACTTTAGTTTTTTTTTCTGGGCTTCTCCTTGAAGGCTTCCATGGGCTTTTCGTGAGTTAGTGAACAAGAATGGTCAAATCATCTAGGAGTTAGAAGACTAGTCCTACTGGTCATAATGATGGATTTCACCTCAGTGCAGATGGTAGTAATAGAGGTTGAAATCTACTGGTCTTCGTAAAAGCAAGTAGAAAAATCCTTGATAGAGTTGACTGGGAATAACTTTGTCCCAGCTAATTCCCCATCCCTGATCTTTAATAGAAACTGGCTCGCATAAATCGTGATTGAAGGGTACAGAATTATTTGCCCAGGTGAAAGTAGCATTAAGGGATTATGGTCGCTTCAAGAGTCCCAAAACACCTCAAAGTTCAATAAAGAAAGAGCCAATCCCAAGGAAACAAAAATAAAATAAATTACAGAAAAATAGCTTCTCCTGAAGAAGGTGGGCCCACTCAGAGAAAGACTCATGAATGAGCTAAGATCTTCAAGCAAGACCAGGTTGAAGCTGCTAAAAGTAGATTTTAAAAGCTCACCATCGGCAGAGAGACTAAAATGGTGCGCAACTGGGGGAGAGGAGACCACATGCAAGCATCCTGAATGGGACCGGGCTCACACTGGTGAGTGTTAAAATCACCCAGAAGCACTGTGGAAAGTAATGCTTATCCAACAAATCTCTTAGCTTGAGTGCATTGTCATCCGGGATAGGGACGGGTTTGCGTTTATAAAACTAACAAGCAAGATATTTCCATAATAGCGAAACGAGAAGCAAACAGCATGCAAATTCAGGGAACTAGTATCCATTTGCTTAGAATCGGAGGTCGGGCTTAGAGAAATAAAAACTAAGTACCCGAGCCAAACCCTGTCACCTGGACTACAAAAACCTTGTAACCCTCCAGTAACAAACAGTTCGATGCCCCCCAAGTTTCATGTAAGAAAAACACTTTGTGCTTCCTCAGCAAAGAGACCCACCCAGCATTATTAGCATTTTCGGATACCCCAGCCTTATTCCAACTTAGAATAACCAGTTGACCTTAAGCAAACTTTTCCAGAATCCTGTCACTGTGGTGACACTGTCGTCAGAGGGCGTGCCACGGGAAAGTCATTCATTGTCATTGAGCCAACTCAAAGGGCCAAACCTATTTTGGGTAGAAACGCCTTGAGTAAGGTCTCTAACTGCAGCTCCAGCATGAGTAATTAAGGGTATTTGATGGCGCATTTTAGGAGCAGAGGATTTAATTGTAGGTCTATAAAAATAACACAAAGGGAGTGACTGCTTGGTGGCATGGGCCATACAAGGATGTGAGAGGTCCATCAACAAATGGCCAGCAATACTAGGATTATTAAAGTTCACAACAATACAGTCCCGTCTATATTTACCTTTCGTGCCATAATAATAGAATTATACAAATGTAGATTTTTATTTCTTAACTGCCCCTCTAACCAATGAATAACTTTGTTTTATTTTAACTGTGGGAAACCTTTGACTGCATGTCACCCGCAAATTCCGGTGACACCACAACATTGCTATGGTGCCCCGACTTTTGCAACTTTCTTTCTTTTCCGAAGAGGCTGAGGGGTGGTGATGGTCGAACAGAACCCTCTGCAGGTGGCTGAAGGCCTCAACCAAATGTACATTGCCCGCTGTGGGTGAACTGGAGACCTCACCTGTGGAAGGAACACCCCCTGCAGGTGAAGGCCTACAGCCAGTGATGCGATTGTTATGTATGGCAGCAGATGCGCCTAGACCTTCTTCTACTGAGATGATTTCGTTGGTTATTGCGTCAACAGCAGAAGTCCAAAACTGTTAGAATACTGGAACCCCTGCACTGTTGTTTTCGGTCACAAGGTGCGGGAGGTTGTTTAGGTTTTCCCTTGACACCAGCTAGTGCTGAAAACACATAGAGACTACGGAACTGCCCAGTTGCGTCTGGAGTTCATGGTGAGCAATGAAGGCAAACAGGGGGGAGTCGGTAATAAAAAGACAGTGAATGTTAGAGGGGTGGCTCAGCCCAGCCTCCACTGGGCTCTGATGGGCGTGGATGGCCTGTCCTTGTCCCAGGCTTCGGCTGCGTGCCTCCAACGCTGCAGGACAGTGGAAAGCGCTGTTTATAGCTCAGGCTCTTCTTGTCTTAGTCATCTGGGGCAGCGCTTAGGATCCTGGGATAGGTAGTCCCTGATGCTGGCGTTGATCTGTGTGATCTCATGAGTGAATGTTAGGTTCAGATCATGTTTAGTCAGTCTCTGGATGAAGTTTTCAGCTATTTCCTACGTTCTTCCCACATTATTGTGTGATGTCCAGACCACCTGCTTCTCTCATCAGCCCTTGAATAAACGTGCACAGGTGGGGAAAGCAGGTGCCATTGCTGTACCAGAGGTTTGCCTGTAATACATTCTTTTAAATATGAAAATAGTGTTGTGTAGGCAAAAGTCTAAACATCAGTGTATATTCATTTTGAGATATTGTTTTATTCCAAAACAAGTGTTTGCATGCGCTTAAACCTTACGTGTGCTATTTACGTACATTTAGTGAAATCACATCCTAGATAATTATCAAATTATTGTTTGTTGTAACTGTTGAGTCGCAACAGTGCAAAACACAACAAATCAGAATTTTCTACTCCATCCTTATACAGTGCTTGGCAAGAGATTTTATCCCACATCCCCACCTTATCGGAGGACTTTATGATAATGCTGTTGTCATTGCGTAATGTGTTAAAGATATCCAGATTGTCATGAGGCAGTGAGGAGTTATATGTGGGTTTCCTTTTGAAGCCACATAGGATCCCCTGATCTATCTGTACCCCCCGTTCTAGCATGGCTTCCCACTCTTCTGTTGCACATGTATTTCCATTATCAAGCCCCAATGATGTTTTAAAGTATCAGTGTCACTTGAACACATTTCTGTTTTGGGCTTCGCTAGTCTCCTGTTCATTGGCTTAGGCCTGATTTGATGTGCCTTAACCAGCTTTAGGTCTCTTAGAAACAGAAATAGGTCAATTCTACATGGATTGTAATCAAAGTGCCTACTGGGGCAGGAATATAAGCCAATATTCAGGAGATACTGTTCATCCATTGTCAGATTGATAACAGAGAGTTTATTCCCACCTATGGTCATGCCTCGACTTGCTCATCACCTTTATCTTCCTGTGAGGCGAGTTGTCTTTTTGTCTTCCAGCTGCTCCTTCTTCTCTTCCTCTGTTTGTGCCACTTTTGTTGTGTCTTCCCTCTTTTATGACTTTCCACTGTCCACCCCAGTCTGAGTACCTGTACTCGGCTAAAGAAAGTTGCAGTTAGGTTTTCTTCTTCTAGGGGAGTACCAGCAGAATCTCCTGAGTCCGAGTGACCTTCTGAGCTGGACTCCACTGTCAGAAGCTCCTGTTGTCTTTGTGTCAAAGTAATTTTTTACCTCTCTCCTTACTTCATCGTATTGTGTTGCAAAGGTTAAGACTCTTCCCTGTCTGTACTCTTGCTTTTCCGGTTAAAAATGGCTTCTTTTTTTAGCCTTTCCCTTTTTCTCATGTTTTGTCAGTCTGGCCGTCATCCCTTTTTTTTGAAGTTAATCACTGGTTCGTCATTCTCATTCCCTTAAGACCAGCTCTTATTTTCAAACACAACAAATGCGTCCGAGAACTCCAATAGATTGCAGACTTACAAGTGTAACAAAGAAAACAACATGTTAGCAGGCCTTTTCCATCTATGGACAAATGATCAGGAACAAAATCCTCATATCCATCAGGACCGTCCCAGGGCTGGTCCAGTTTAGGACAGAGTTGAGGACTCACCTCTTTAAACAAACTCTGTGCTTGTCTTTGTCCCTGTACAGTGCTCTGCAGCCTTTAGGATAGGCTTGCACCATATAAATCATATACACATATACATAAAGAAGCTGGCCCAGCCTACACTTATGTTTGAGTACATTTGACAAAACTCTAGTTAAAACGTTCGTGGAAGGGTTGAGGAGGGTTATTGCCACCTAGAGGACTCTGGCTCCCAGCTGAGATTTTAATGCATTCAGAATGTGATGGTAGTGGTGTGGTGCGTAAAATAAAGACTAATTACCAATGAGATTAATTCAAGCATTCCATCCATCACTTTATGTAAACTTTAGTATGTCATCCTAAGTGGGAAGAGTGTGCTCAGATGTGGGTAAGGTGTACACTGTGTCACTGGAACCAAGCTATACCCAGCCGATGAGCCCTTAACAAGGGTGAAAACAGCCTTGGATTGCCTGTGTTCGGTTCAGGGAAGACCTGGCTTGACAATTCTGGCTGGACTGTTTCCCATTGGAGCAAGGTCAAGACCGATTTGCATATAGCTTGGTTCAAACTGAGGTGGTATGGTGTGTGAAAGTAACGAAGGACTGGGATGTGTCCCAAATAATTACCAAGGGCTGAGATTAACTCAAGCATTCAATCCATCACTTTGCTCACCTTGGCACTAGGTTTGACACTCGTGCAGAGACACCCAAAAGAAACCACAGGCTCGTTCCACATGCAGAAAAAGTGCCACATGGATTTACTAAGCAACATACCTATAGTAGATAGTTGTAAAGCAGCAACATGAGGTTCTGTGCATTCACTCATAAAGTATTTCAGGGTGGGCATCTATGCAAGGAAAGAAACCCAAATGTGCCTAATTATTCTGAAACCATCAGTCACACAAATACCTCTTTTTCCCTCCTCCCCAAATGTAAAGATTTTTCTAAGTTGTTGCACACCATGGTGCCACACCATGGTGCAAATGGAAAATATTACTTGTAATGTTGTCGGGTCACATATGCGCCACCTACTTGCTGTGTGGGTGGAAAGTGTATAGGTTACTCATTTTCACTAAGCAGTTTATTTTCTATATTGCACATGTAAACAGATGTCTGTTTATGGAGAAAACATACAATAATTTAAGTTGGAGTCTGCGTGCTGAAGCATTCTGCATTTCAGCTACAGGATCACGGGTCGTCCTCCAAATTGAAACTCAATGTTTGAACTAAACATGTTTTTTCAGAGCCCGGAATGTGATGGCAGGATAGTGCACCACATGTGATCTGCAGTACGACAAGCAGCAAACGATTGGTTACAGGTAGTAGGTTTCCCCTTCTTTCCTAGATATTAGTCCATCTTTCACGTATTATAGCAGTGTATTTGTTTCAAGAAATATTTCCCGTGTGTAACTTTCAGTGTTGTTTTCACTCCACAGCACCGCAGTCACGAAGAGAAAGTCTGAATGGTAAAGAGATACAGCACGCTTCTGCGGGAAGGAAGAATTTTGCTCACAAAATGAATGAAAAGAAACACCAAAGGTTACACAAGAGTGAGAGTTGTAACAATGATGCACTTCTAGGGCCCAAAAGAAAACAGAGCGGCCTAGGAGCGTATCCGTGTGCTGAGTGTACGAAGACGTTTACTGGAAAGACGCATCTTTTACAGCACGAAAAAACACACACAGGACTAAGACAGTGTCCCTACCCTGAGCAGGAAACCAGGTCTGCTGACGAGGCAACTCTTATACACCATGAAATAACTCACAGAGTGAGGCCCTTTCACTGCAATATCTGTGAGAAAAGCTTTACTCAGAAGGGAAATCTTCAAAGACATCACAGAACACATACAGGAGAGAAGCCTTATCAGTGCAGTCTGTGTTTCATGAGGTTTGGTCGTAAGGAAAGCCTTGTATACCATCACACTATACACACAAGGGTGAAGCCTTATCACTGCCCTGTGTGTGGCAAGGGCTTTGACCGCAAGGAACGCCTTGCAGAGCATCAAAGTTCACACCCAGGAGAGAAGCCTTATCAATGCAGTGTGAGTGCAAAGAGGTTTAATCATAAGAGAACCCTTGCACACCATCAAATCAGACACACAAGGCCTTTTCACTGCAGTGTGTGTCGCAAGAGCTTTGACTGTAAAGAACGACTTTTAGGACATCAGAGAATACACACAGGAAAACGCTATGTTGCTACACAGGGTGTGAAAAAGGTTTTAAACAAAAGCCGGCTCCTCAGCAACATCAAGTAACACATAAAAGCACGGCCAAAACAGCATCATTTAAAGAAAGAAAGCTGATCTTTTACGTTATCTAAGAATGTATAGATGAAATTAGGCCATCTACAGCATCTAAGGATCCATCAGGGCTGGGGTTCTCGCTTTCTCAGAGTAGAGACTGTGCAGTCCCTCCGATGTGAGGCAATCAAGTGTGTAGATAGTACCTTCACTGTGTTTTTAGAGTAGTCCAAGTGTTACAAGTACAGTTTGCACCATTGATGTTTCCGAAGACAACTTATGGAGTTTAATAAAGTAATTGTTTTGGAAGCACATTCGTCACTTGGATTTTTGTATTCACTGAGCTTATTGTTTGGATTAATATAGACTGATTACTCTGGGCCCTATGCCATCAGTGAGTGCACAAGGCTTTCCTTCAAACCTTTAGGTTTAAGCAACTGTTCTAGTGTATGGAGTCATGAAGCATACTGGTGAAGGTTGTCTCCTCTCCCATTCCCCCTCTGCCACCCCACAAAAAAGATCCAGCCACATTCATCTGTGGCCTTGAAGCATGGAACCTACAGATACCCGGTATTAGGCCTTGTGTGAGGCTGCTCTGGAGTCACGTAGACACCAGTGTCCAACTCACCACCCACAGCTGGGCGTGTGTGAGGCTGCTCTGGAGTCACGCAGACACCAGTGTCCAGCTTACCACCCACAGCTGGGCGTGTGTGAGGCTGCTCTGGAGTCACGCAGACACCGGTGTCCAGCTCACCACCCACAGCTGGGCGTGTGTGAGGCTGCTCTGGAGTCACACAGACACCAGTGTCCAACTCACCACCCACAGCTGGGCGTGTGTGGGGAGGGCGCTGTTGCTTGTAGCAAGACCTGGATCTGAAGCTGTAGTGGATCCTATTAGTTTTTATCGGGAATCAGGAGTTCAGTTTAGCCTTTAGGCTTGCAGGTCTGTGTCCCGTCACCTAGTGACTTTTAACCTACGTGGGCTGCTCTGTTTTAGCACCTTTATTTAATTATTTCTTCAAACATGGCTGCCATGTTTATAGTTAGGACGATGTTTATATTACACATTATCAGTGCTACTTCGTAAAGGTGGCCTTATCAGTGTCAGACGAAGTTACGTAGGTATTCACATTAGGTACTTTCCTACTTATGTGCGACAGTCACCAGAATGTGCTTTTCAAGGAATTGTTTATAGAATTGCCATCCAAGTATTCCTTCTTATCTGTTGTTTGAGAACACACCTGCGTCAGGGGTCCCACCAGGTCTGTATAAATACATCTCACACAGACAAGGCCATCAGAGGGATTCCTACTGATGCCATCAACGCTATCTATGCTACACGTTGCTTTGATGCAGACCCAGCCTTCGTGTCCTCACGGAGTCTGATCTAGAAACCTCATTCTAAGATAATGAGGGTTGGGGGCGCTTTCCATGGACATGGCAGTGGCAGGTTAGGTTTATCATACCTAGCTCTCTTCTAGGTTAGGGGGTAGGTTTTCCATGCTAGGGTACTAGGCCTATTTCACAACTATTCATACTTCATGTAATTGCAAGATGGTGGGGATTTTGTGTTCATGACTCTCGTTTTTACCATTCTGTTCCTTGCGTTGTTCATGATCCTAATTATTGCAGCTCATACACTTTACAGTAGATCGCAGTATTGTCGAAATAAAACCTATTGTAAACTTCACTGCATCTCCTTCATTACCTGTGTGTGAATGAGACTTATTGCTCATGTCAGAAAACGGTAATCTCCGTTTAATCACAACCTCCCTGAGATGTCGTCTTATTGAGTCCATGCGTAAAGGTTGGTAAGAATCACCTTTTACTGTTATGTGTTTGGTGAGGTAATGCTTGTGAGCTGGGAGGGTTGGGATGACAGTTGTGACTAGTTGTAGGATAGGCGTAGTCGCCTACAAACAAAAAAGTGCTGTCAACCTTAAACCAGCAGTCTTGCCTAGAGCAAGAGTCACACTACGACAAAGCGAAGTCAAAGAAAAAGGATGTAAGAGTAACAGGAAAAAACATGTAAAATGTGGCCACTGGAATGAGTCATAAGGAAGCAGCCCAATGAGTGAAACAAAGGAAACAAATAACTGGGGAAAGAGCACATGCTTCTTGTGTGTAGGACAGAGGCCGTAGCCTAGGACATTTCACCAGTTTCCTTGTCTGGCTAGTCACTGGTGTCACTCAGTCCACTCTATAGAAACAACGTAGTTTTAAGAGGGCAAACTTGAACTGGGTGCGCACACAGAATACCATAAACATAGGGCTGATCTTGGTATGTATCTGCTTAGGTTGCAATTATCACACTGAAACCTAAGTGGAAACAGATACAGAGTAAGGGAAGAAGCTAAGATACCAACCTCCATCCAAGAGCTAAGATACCAAGCTACAGACTGATCACTTAATATATGATGCCTCCTTCATATTGATATGTTTTCTGGATTTATCCACAATATGGTCCGAGCTATAGGTTCTAAAGACCTTCTGGCAGCACAGATCAAGGCAACATGCTAAAATAACAATAGAGAACTAGGTGAACAGTAAACCACAAAGCCCCTTTATTTCCTTTAGGGTGCCATTCTGATTTTCTGGAATACATGAAGTAGTTGTCCACAAAACCATGCTTGGTGCCCTTGATAACCCAACAGGAGTTCTAAGTTGCAATAAGATTCATAATTAGTAGGTAAAGCAGCGCTCTGTATGTACAAACATTTTCTGAGTTTGGGTCTACAGGACTGAAGTGTAGACATGAGTAACACATATAGGCCCTAATTACAACCCTGGCGGTCGGTGTTAAAGCGTCGGTAATACCGCAAACAGTCCGGCGGAGAAAAAAATGGGATTACGACTGTGGCGGAAACCGCCAGCATAGACAGCCACTTTAACACTCCGACCGCCACGGCGGTACAAACAAACAGCGCGGCGGACACCGGTAACAGACAGGCGGAAGACAATGTACCGCCCACCCTATCACAACAGGCCTATCCGCCACCTTTTCCGAGGCGGAACCAACGCGAACAAAAACACGGCGGAAACATTACACAGAAGGGAAAACACTCACCTCTCCACACCCCACGAGGAACCAGGACGCCATGGAGCCCGAATTGCAGATACTGCCGATGATGGTCTTCCTGCTCCTCCATCAGGAGCTCCAGCGACGGCGGCGACGACCACGGTGAGTACTGCACCTACAACACAGGGGAGGAGCGAGGGAAAAGAGAGTGACACACACACGCAACACGCAACACCCCCACCTCCACCCTCACCCACAACACCATACACACAAATACATGCTGCAACATTACATATACACCCCCCCACCCCCAGGAAGAACGCAAGGACAAAAGGAAATGATTTGAACAAATGTAATCATGTGAAATATCATTATCAAAATTCAAAATCCAGTATATACAATTATGTACACCAACTACACAAGTCCGGATAGTGCACCAATCATTGTCCGTGGACCACTGGGCCCAAAATGCATGGGCGAGGCCCACACATGATACCTGACTCCAAACGGAGAGAACACTGGAGGGGCATCAGATAGAAAATATGCAGGCATCTCAAGGGGAGAGGGAGGGGGGGGCACCTCAGCCTGATAAACGCACAACGCCACTGCTCCATGAGGGGGCTCCATGCCCACAGTTTGGTCCTGGGGGAGTGCAAAGCAACAGTCTCTCAAGTCTTTCCAGTGGGTGGTTTGCCCACTGCTTTATCCTGGGGAGTGCAAAGCCACAGTCTCTCAATTCTTTCCAGTGGGTGGTTTGCCCACTGCTTTATCCTGGGGCGTGCAAAGCCACAGCCTCTCAAGTCTTTCCAGTGGGTGGTTTGCCCACTGCTTTATCCTGGGGAGTGCAAAGCACAGTCTCTCAAGTCTTTCCAGTGGGTGGTTTGCCCACTGCTTTATCCTGGAGAGTGCAAAGCCACAGCCTCTCAAGTCTTTCCAGTGGGTGGGTTGCCCACTGCTTTATCCTGGGGAGTGCAAAGCCACAGTCTGTCAAGTGGATAACAGTCTCCACTGGTTCTGGAGGGGGCATGGTGCCCAGAGTGCTTCATCCTGCCAAGGACTGAGGTAGTGGATGTGATTCTCCACTGGTTCTGGAGGGGGGCTTTGTGCCCAGAGTGCTTCATCCTGCCAAGGACTGAGGTAGTGGATGTATTTCTCCACTGGTTCTGGAGGGGGCTTTGTGCCCAGAGTGCTTCGTCCTGCCAAGGACTGAGGTAGTGGACGTATTTCTCCACTGGTTCTGGAGGGGGCTTTGTGCCCAGAGTGCTTCATCCTGCCAAGGACTGAGGTAGTGGATTTGATTCTCCACTGGTTCTGGAGGGGGCATGGTGCCCAGAGTGCTTCATCCTGCCATGGACTGAGGTAGTGGATGTGATTCTCCACTGGTTCTGGAGGGGGCATGGTGCCCAGAGTGCTCCATGTGCAGTGTGGCCGGAACAATACACTCGCCTGGGTGTGTGCCACGAGATTGCCGAGGTACAGGTAGCATGATACTCCATGGAGGCAGAGACATACCCCACACTGCTGCTGCTTCGCATTCCATATGCAGATGACAACTGTGATGACAGTGATGCTTCATGGAAGCTGCCCAGTGTCCTTAAACTCACCACCAGCCTCGGACGACTGACCACTGGGGATGGTAGCCATGTCTGCGGTGGTGCCACTGTCTGAGGATGTCGCAGGGCCGCTGGCGGTGCTTGCGGCAGTGTCAGTCGTGGCGGTGCTTGTGGCGGGGTCTGTGGCTGCGGTGCTGGCTGTGGGGTCTGTGGCGGCGGTGCTGGCTGCGGGGTCTGTGGCGGCAGTGCTGGCTGCGGGGTCTGTGGTGGCGGAGCATGTGTCAGCACCAGCTGAGTGAGAAAGCAGGATGTCTCCTGCAGGCTCGGACAGCTGCCCACCGGGTAAGAGGCTGGGGACTGTCGCAGCGGCTGTAGACGTGCCGGAGGCAGTGCAGGTAGTGGTGGCGGTGCAGGTGGCAGTGTTCTCCACCGTACAGGTTGGCATGGACGTGGACAGAAGGTGTGACACTGGTCCCTCAGTCGGTGCCACCATGCCCTCTCCTGACCTGCCCTTCAGTTTTTGGCCCATCCCCACCTTTGATGGTGGCTCAGTTGTCTTGCCACTGTCCCCTTTCGTTTTCGCTGACCCCTTGGTGGCATGTGTTTTCGGCTTCTCCCTCTGGGATGTGGGCACCTTTTTAACCTTGGCAGGTGGTGGAATGTCCTTGCCCTCGCTCCGTGGCACACTGGCAGCCCTGATGGTTGGCGCACTCCATGACCCCGCAGTTGCTGGCACCACTTTGCCTGGGGATGTGGTGGCTGAGGTGCTGGGCTGGGACCTGGAAAGCCTGGCCCTAGGGGAAGGACGGGGAAGGAGGTGTAAGGAAGAGGTCAATGTTAGCCAGGAAACGTTTTTTAGACACACTGGGACGGGTAGATGAAGGGGGTTTGGGAGTGGAGGAATAGGTAGTGGTTGTAGGAGATGTACGTCTGCTGAATTTGGGTGAAGGTGCATGGGCTGGAGGCTGTTGTGAGGTGGATGGCTGTTGGGTGGGTGTGTGCCTGCGTTTGTGTACTTTGGGAGGAGGGCTCACTGACACACTGGGAGAGGACACTGGGGATGTGTGAATGGTAGTGGGGGTGGTGAGTGCACGTGAGCGGTGTGTGGTGATGGGCGTGCTTGTGATGAAGGTAGTGGCTGAGGATGTAGTGCATGCAGGTGTGAGTGGAGACGAGACTGGGAGGGAGGAGGGAGACGTGGAGAAGGGGGCACAGTGGGGCAAGTGGATGTTGGTATGTGTGCATGGGTATGATGCTTGTGTGAGTGCCTGTGGGATGTGTGGTGCTTAGGTTTGCCTGAGCCAATCTTGTGTGTTGATGTGTGTGCATGCTGGTCTGATGGTGTGCTTGGGATAGGCTGAGGTACAGGGGATTGGGTCTGGGTGAAGGAGGTTGGAGGGGGGAGGCTAGACACAGGGACAATGGCTGCCATCAGTGCTGAGGCCAGAGCCTGAAATGCTCTCTGTTGGGCTGCCTGGCCAGAATGAATGACCTCCAGGTATGCATTTGTTTGTTACAAATGCCTCTCAACACCCTGGATGGCATTCAGAATGGTAGACTGCCCAACAGTGAGGGATCTCAGGAGGTCAATAGCCTACTCACTGAGGGCAGCAGGGCTGACTGGGGCAGGGCCTGAGGTGCCTGGGGCGAAGGAGATGCCCACCCTCCTGGGTGAGCAGGCACGGGACACGCGCTGAGGGGCTGCTGGGAGGGCGGTGCTGGCAGGGTGGGGTGGTGGCTATACCTGTTGATGCGGTGGGCACAGAGGAACCCGCCACCGCAAGGGAGCTCCCATCAGAGGAGGAGTCGCTGTCGCTGGTCTCTGCTCCTGTCCCCGCCGTGGAGCTCCCCTCGCTCTCCGTCCCACTGGTGGCTTCAGACTCCGTTGTTTCGCCTTCCAGGGCCAAGTGGGATGCAGCTCCCTCCTGCTCCGGTGCCAATGCTCCTCCACCTGATGATGCTATTTCACACAACAGGGAGACCACAAAAAGGGGGAGGGAAGACAGGAGAAAGACATGTTCAGTGCATGCAACACCACTACCGTTGGCGGACACAACAGACACAGCAGCCCTCTGCACTACGCCATGCACTTATAGTTCCTAGATTAATCACATGCCCATGGGGTACAAGGCCTAAGCCCGATTGCTGCACACCTGGAAGTCACAGGAGCCTGACTTGGTGTAGATGGCACTAACCACTAGTGGGGTTGGGGTGCCACATAGCCTGCCTCACAAGGGACCTTGCCTACCAAGATCGCCCTGGCCTAGGGGAACCCAGTGCCCACCTCCCCCACCCAGACACCCTGTAATGCGCGCAGAGTCAGCTGAATGAGAGTGTAACCACCCCCTTGTGGCTGCTGTGATGCCCTCAAGCGCCCATCCAACTCCGGATACGCCACCGCCAGGATCCGGAACATCAGGGGGGTCATGGTGCGACGGGCACCCCTCCCACGTTGGGAGGCCATCCCCAGCTGGGCCTCCGCCGTCTTCTTGCTCCAGCGTTGCAGGTCCTCCCATCTTTTACGGCAGTGGGTGCTCTGTCTGTGGTGGACCCACAGGGTCCGGACGTCCTTGGCGATGGCACGCCAAATAGCCTTCTTCTGGTAGGCGCTGACCTAGAGGAATAGTACAGGGGGAAATTAAATTGTTTACCCGTCCGGACCGTCATACTCATTGGCCCCCGTTCCCACCCTTGCCCTGACGCACATACACTCTCCGTCCGCACATGCAGGCCTCAGCCCCCCCATGTATCTTCCATCCACACCACTCCAAACAGACATTGCCCATGCAGCATGCTCACAGTGTACTAACCTGTTTGTCTGGAGGACCGTACAGTTGTGTGTAATGGGGGAGGACCCCATCCACTAGTTTCTCCAACTCCTCCGAAGTGAAGGCAGGGGCCCTTTCCCCAGACACATGAGCCATCGTCGCTTCCAGACACAGGTCACAGCAGCACTTGCAGTGTAGGTCCTCTCCTGTTGAAGGTCAGGTATCAAGTGAGTGAACAGATAGAAAATGGCGGTCACGTCCGCAGCGGTGCGTACCATCACCGCCGGCGTACATCGTCATTGGCTCCTCGGACCCATAGGGTCCAATGTTAACCAATGCAGAATTGCGCCACGGTCTTTGACCGCCGACCGCGACGGTGTACAACGCCAGCGCAGTTACCTCATATCCCCTTGTCCCACCTTACAGATCAGGCAGCCGCCATTTCAGGGGGGCCACATGGCATTAATAAAAACTGCGTCACACTAATGTAGGCCTTGAATACACACAGGCGGTCATTCTGACCCTGGCGGTCAAAGACCGCCAGGGCGGAGGACCGCGGGAGCACCGCCGACAGGCCGGCGGTGCTCCAATGGGGATTCCGACCGCGGCGGTAAAGCCGCGGTCGGACCGGCAACACTGGCGGGCTCCCGCCAGTGTACCGCCGCCCCATAGAATCCTCCAAGGATTCCGACCCCCCCTACCGCCATTCAGATCCCGGCGGTCCGACCGCCGGGATCCGGATGGCGGTAGGGGGGGTCGCGGGGCCCCTGGGGGCCCCTGCAGTGCCCATGCCACTGGCATGGGCATTGCAGGGGCCCCCGTAAGAGGGCCCCTAAATGTATTTCACTGTCTGCTGCGCAGACAGTGAAATACGCGACGGGTGCAACTGCACCCGTCGCACAGCTTCCACTCCGCCGGCTCGATTCCGAGCCGGCTTCATCGTGGAAGCCTCTTTCCCGCTGGGCTGGCGGGCGGAAGGCGACCGCCCGCCAGCCCAGCGGGAAAGTCAGAATTACCGCCGCGGTCTTTCGACCGCGGAACGGTAACCTGACGGCGGGACTTTGGCGGGCGGCCTCCGCCGCCCGCCAAGGTCAGAATGAGGGCCACAGTTACAGGCACATTGCGGATTAATAAATGTGTGTAAATTACATTTTGTGATACCTCAGTGTTGGCTGACTCTCTGCTTGCTGTTCTCCTCCATAGGGCACGTCTGCTGGGGCAGGTGATGAGATGGCGGCATCCTCCGGTGTACAGACCGCTGGTGGACCTATCGACAATGGAAGAGAGACACATCATAGTCACCTACAGACTTGATCGTGCAACAGTCCAGGAACTGTGTGCCCAGTTGGAGCCAGACTTGATGTCAACTATCTGCCATCCCATAGGGATACCCCCTCTAGTGCATGTCCTGTCAGTACTCCATTTCCTGGCAAGTGGTTCCTTTCAAACAACAGTGGCCATTGCATCAGGGATGTCCCAGCCAATGTTCTCTAACGTGTTGTCCAGAGTGTTGTCTGCCCTGCTGAAACACATGCGCAGCTCCATCGTGTTCCCTCAGGTGGAGGATTTGCCCACAATGAAAGGTGACTTCTATGCCCTGGGACATATCCCCAACATCATTGGTGCCATTGATGGGACATATGTGGCATTGGTACCCCCACGCAGGAGTGAACAGGTGTACAGAAACCGGAAGAGCTACCATTCTATGAATGTGCAGATGGTGTGTTTGGCAGACCAGTACATCTCCCATGTGAATGCCAAGTTTCCTGGCTCAGTGCATGACGCTTACATTTTGAGGAATAGCAGCATCCCTTATGTGATGGGGCAACTCCAGAGGCACCGAGTGTGGCTAATAGGTGAGGGCAAGGACCCTATACAGTGTGAATAGGTGTCTGGGTATGGGGTTGTCCCTAAGGGTTAGTGTGTGTCTAACAGTTGTCCCTCCATATTTGCAGGTGACTCTGGTTATCCCAACCTGTCATGGCTACTGACCCCAGTGAGGAATCCCAGGATAAGGGCAGAGGAACGCTACAATGAGGCACATGGGCGAACTAGGAGGGTGATTGAACGAACCTTCGGGCTCCTGAAGGCGGATTCCGGTGCCTCCATATGACAGGTGGTTCTCTCTACTACTCACCAAAGAAGGTGTGCAAGATCATCGTGGCCTGCTGTATGCTGCACAACCTGGCTTTGTGACACCAGGTGCCTTTTCTGCAGGAGGATGTGCCAGATGGTGATCTTGTGGCAGCTGTGGAGCCTGTGGACAGTGAAGAAGAGGAGGCAGAAGAATAGGAAATCGACAACAAAAACAACATAATCATAAAATACTTCCAGTGAGACACAGGTAAGAAGATGTCACTGCCTCCCATATCTCATACTATTATTGGAGCTAGCATAAGTCTGTCATTTTCACTCAGTGTATGGACCCTGACTTGTCACTTTGCCTTTCCATTTCACAGATGTGGGTCCCACTTTGTGCCCTCTGCTATATTTCCTCCAGGCCTACAGCTGTGTTACATCGGTATGTGCACAAGTAAATTGACATTGCTATATTCCATGGTTATTGCAATTACACATTTGTGAAAGCACAGACTGACTCCAGATTGTTTTGTGATTGAAGTGTGTTTATTTCTGGGCTAATAAGTGGAGGGGGTTGTAAAATAGGCAGGGGGGATGGTGGAGGAATGTCCATGGCAGAGTTCAGTCTATTTGTTTCACAGGTGCATTGTCCAAAGGGGCATAGGAAGTGGAGCAATGGCAGTTGAAGGATGGACAGGGTGACAAAGTGGGACAGAAGGGCCTCATTTCCTGCCGGGGGTCTTGGCATTGTTCTCTGTCTTGTTCCTGGATCTCAGGGACCGTTTGTGGGGTGGTTCTCCAGCTGCAGGGGGTGGGGTGCTGGTGTCGTGTTCCTGTGGGGGTGCCTCCTGTCCACTAGCGCCGGCGGAGGTGGAGGACTGTTCATCATCCAGGCTAGTGTCAGGGGCCCCTTGTTGTGCCACAGTGTCCCTCCTGGTGTTGACAAGGTTTTGCAGCACCCCTGCAGTGGTGACCAGGGTGTTGTTAATGGACTTCAGTTCCTCCCTGATCCCCAGATAGTGTTCCTCCTGCAGCCGCTGGGTCTCCTGAAACTTGGCCAGTACTGTTGCCATCGTCTCCTGGGAATGATGGTAAGCTCCCATGATGTTGGAGAGGGCCTCGTGGAGAGTGGGTTTCCTGGGCCTGTCCTCCCCCTGTCACACAGCAGTCCTCCCAGCTTCCCTGTTTTCCTGAGCCTCTGTCCCCTGAACCGTGTGCCCACTGCCACTGCCCCCAGGTCCCTGATTTTCTTGGGTTGGTGGGTTTGCCTGGGTTCTCTGTAGTGGTGGACACACTGCTGATTGACTTGTCCTGGGGACAGAGGGATGGGCCCGCAGGGTGGGTGCTGTGGTGTTGTTTCCTGAGGGGAGAGGCTCTTTGGTGGCTTCTGCCAGTGTCAGGGGAACCAACTGTCCCGAGGACACTGATGGGCCGGGCTGGTCATCTTGATCCAGTTGTGCAGAGCTGCTGTCATCACTGTGGATCTCTTCTGTGGGGGGACTGGATATGTCTGGTACCTTCTGTCCGGTGACTTTGGGTAGGGGTCCTGCAGGGGTGTAAAGGCATGATTATTGCATCTGTGTGTGCCGTTGTGTGCAATGGATGAGTGACCCTGTACTCCAGTGCTTGCATTCTTGGCTTGGTCCTTGTGTGATATTTGGTTTGGGGTCTGCGTGGGTATCTGTACTGGACATGCTTTGGTGATGGGTGTCCATGCTTTGGTGTTGCATGCAGGGCTTGGTATTGGGATGGGTGGGTTGTGATAGTGGGGCATATGTGAGGTGTTGGAGTGATAGGGGTGAGGGTGGAGTATGTGATGGCATGCAGGTAGGGTGTGGGGTAAAGGTAGTCATGAGTTGACTTACCAGAGTCCAGTCCTCCTGCTACTCCTGCAAGGCCCTCAGGATCCAGTATAGCCAAGACTTGCTCCTCCCATGTTGTTAGTTGTGGGGGAGGAGGTGGGGGTCCACCGCCAGTCCTCTGTACAGCAATCTGGTGTCTGGAGACCACAGAACGCACTTTCCCCCGTAGGTCGTTCCACCTCTTCCTGATGTCATCCCTAGTTCTTGGATGCTGTCCCACTGCGTTGACCCTGTCAACAATTCTGCGCCATAGCTCCATCTTCCTTGCAATGGAGGTGTGCTGCACCTGGAATCCGAATAGCTGTGGCTCTACCCGGATGATTTCCTCCACCATGACTCTGAGCTCCTCCTCAGAGAACCTGTTGTTGAGGTGTCATGATGTGTTGTGGGTGATGTGTAATGTGTTGTGTTTTGTGATGTGTGAGGGGATGTGTTGGGTGTTGTTTGAGATGCGTGAATGTTGTGTAAGTGATGGTGTTGTGTATCTGTGGATGCTGGTGTTATTTATGGTGGTGTCTCTCTCTGGCGTGGTTTCAGAGTTCTGGTAGGAAGGGTTTGTGGGTGATGTGGGTGCGTGTTTTATATTGGATTGGGTGTGTGGGTGTTGTGTGTGTATGTGTGTCAGGTGTGTGTATTTCGATTTGTCCAATGTGGTTGTGTTTTGTAAATGTGTGTGTATTTTGAGCACGGCGGTGTGTACCGCCAATAGAATACCGTGGTTGAAAGCCCGCCGCGTTGATTCGTGGGTCGTGATAGTGTGGGCGTATTCCTGTTGGCGTGACGGTGTGGGTTTTGTTATCAACAGTTCATCACTGACCTTTGGTATGGCGGACTTGTGTGGGTGTCTGTATTATGGCGGATTCCGAGCTGTGGGACGTAATCGATGTAGCGGAATTCCGCATCCGCAGCGGTATGTTGGCAGTCTTCTGCACGGCGGTAAGCGGCATTTACCACCAGGGTTGTAATGAGGGCCATAGTCTCCTCCTATGTTAAGGACGCCCCTCGCCATAAGGTTTGTGTTATTGGTGCTCTAAAGTTTACTGCTAAAGTGATATGTTGTGCCGTTACAGATCAAATTGAACCTTACAATGAACTAGGGAATACCTTTTACTATTCAAGTGCCTGGCAAACCCAAAGCAGTGAAGGAGCTTCTATCTGAACTGAGGGAGGAAACCAATCAATCATTGGTAAAATATTTTGTGTGTGTCATCCAAGATTACTAAAATACCTGGGCACGGAGAGTCTGGTTTCCTGAACTTTTGAGCATGAACATCTGTCCTCCAGGCAGGCTGACTTTTTGGGAGGATCTTCTGTTGCAGCACCAGGGAAGGATCCCGCACCCAAACCTGTGCACCCTCCACCTTCATGTGTGAAGATTGAATGGCAACAGTTGACAACTTTCGATCTTCCTCCTGAAGCTTGTGATGTTATTCTGGCAGCCAGTTGTCCCTCCACTAAAACTGTATACACCTTTCAGTGGGATAAGTTCATAGCGTGGTGATCATCCAGACATATTGACATTCTGTCTGCACCTCTCTCCCAGGTTCCACTTTTTGTTCTTTCTTTGGCCCACCAGGGCTCCACTCCCAGCCCAGTTACGGTTACCTCTCAGCCACTTATGCATTCTTTTCAGTTGGCAGAAGAACCTTTTGTGTTTAAGTCACCCATTGCGGCTTGGTTCATAAAAGGTATGCAACACGTTTCCTCCTCAATCAATCAGCAGACTTGCAGAGTGCTTCTTATCACCCATGAGGGTATGTGGGCACTGGCAGGGTCCAGTTGATTAGCCAAAAAGTCAAGTCTTCAGGGACTTTCTGGAAGAGATGGTGAGATCTGGAGATAAAAGGGTAGCTCGTTCCATGTCTTCACTGCTAGGTAGGAGAAGGAGGGACCCCTGCATGTGCTACATTGGATGCTGGTGGTGAGGGCTAGAGAAGGGTAAGCAGAGTGGAAGTGTCAGGTAGGCTTATGGACGTTCAGCTGGTGGCTCAAATAGGCTTGTCCAAGTTCTATGGTGCAATATATGTGTGGATCAGGAGCTTGAACTGGTATCTTTTGTGTACAGGGAGCCGTTGGTAATGAGTGATGTGGGTTCTTTTGTGCAGATCCAGGAATATTCTGACTGCAGTGTTCTGTAAGGTCTGTAGTCGCAGGAAGTGAGCTGCATTCCTTGCATTAAGAGCGTTGCCGTAGTCCAATTGGCTGGAGATGAGAGCCTGGGTGATGGTGTGTCTTGACCTTTGTGATAGCCATTTGAATAGTGTACAAAGCATGAGGAGGAGGAAGAAGCAGAAGGAGGAGACTGAGTTGATCTGAGTTGTCATGGTTAGCTTGTCCAGGATGGAGATAGTTTCTTAGTGTGGGGTAGGAGTAGGTTCAAGTTTTGAGGTCCACAAAGATGTGTCCTATAGGGAGCATTTGTTTCCGAAAATCAGTGCCTTTGTCTTTTCCATATTGAACTTCGGGCAGTTGTCCTTCATCCAGCTGGTGACATCTGTCATACAGTTGTGGAACTTGGTCTTGGTGGTGGCTTCGGAGAGGGATCCATATGAGAGTGACTCCTTTGATGCCTATGTTGTGTAGCCTTGTGATGGGTGTGTGGTGAGAGACCAAATCAAAGGCAGCCGAGAGGTCTAGGACAATCAGAGCCGCAGTCTCACCTCCAGCGAGTAGGGCTCGGATCTCATCTATAGCTGCAAGGGCTGCCTCTGTGCTGTGGTTGCTGCGGAACCCAGATTGGGAGAAGTCAAGTAGGAGGTTCTGTTCCAGATGTGAGGCCACTAGTCATGCCTCAATGGGCTTTGAACACTGTACTCACATTTCTGATGTGCATGCCCATTGAGATGCTACACAAGTGCCCTCTCAGGCTGATAACCATCAAGACCGTAAAACCAAACTTGTGCTGAGAAACCCTTCCAGCTGTCAGCAATAAGCAGAACGACACTGAAGTGCAATGTGCTGGCAGGGCGCTCAGAGGTGCTAGTGTGTCAAGAGTGGCAGGCAGGGACGGAAATGACAAAGGAGCCTGCCAGACGGAGCATGTGCTCGGAACAGTTTTGAGTATCCGAAAGGGATGACAAAGTCAAAGGTTCTAGTAGTGGAGCTATGAACTGTGTATTTGGATCTTACAAACAAGCAGCAAGGGTGCCCAGACACTGCAGTGCATAGTGCTAATTGTAGACATAGGCGCCTCACTATGAATATGGCGGTCTTTGGACTGCCACACTCGTGGTGGTGGTCATACCACCGCGGGCCTGTTGGTGGAGACCGCCATATTACGAGTGTGGCGGTTTGGCTTCTGTACCGCCAGGACCAGAGGTGAGCACCTTCAGCCGGGGGTCGCGGTAAGACCGCCAGCGGTATTACGAGGTGGCGGTCCGCCAGTGTTTTCACAGCGGTCACACCGCCACAAAAAACCCTGTCGGAAACGCTGCCGGAGACAGAAAAATCATTTCCTGATGCCAGCACACACCCCTTACCCCAATCCCCTCCCGTTCCAGGGCACCACCCCCCACTTCCAGTACTCACTTCCCACACCCCACCTTCCCGTACTCACTTTCCTCACCCCCCCTTTCTGCATACACACGCACCCCCTTCACATCTCATACACTCCCTCTTCACATCAAATACACCCACCTTCAACTCGCATACACGTCCCCCTCCACACCTACATGCACGCACACCCACTAACACACGCATTCACACCTACATTCACGCACCCCCACTCACACACGCACAAACATGCACGCACTTACACATGCACACACACAACACCCCCCTCCCCTGTCAGCCGATCACTTACCTCGTCCGTTTTAGGGGGTCATGTGGGAGGGGATGGGTCCTGGCACTTCCACCATCGGCAGCGCCCTGCCATCAGGACACCGCCACGCGTATTATTGTTTGGAATACGGCGGGCAGCGTCCTTTTTAGCAGGCGGTGTCAGCGGTGAAACTGCCAACACGACTGCTGATGGATATCTGCCATTGTTTTAGGAGGCTGTGGACGTGCTCATTGCAAGTCTTCCTGTTTTTTTATACTGCCATGCACACCGTTGTGTAATTTTCTGGCTATTACGCTTTTATGGCGAAGCTCTTCAGTCCCAATTCCTTTGTAGAGGCGAGTGGCCTACCTCAAAGTTCTTTTGCTCTCTTTCACCTTTGCACTGTAGGGTTGTCGCATGCAGCACTCCTTTTCCTTGAAAGCCGGATGCGAGCTGGTTGAACTTCTTTGAAGCGGTTGATACAATGCTGCTGCTATTGATGGCCAGTGTGAGAATATGTCCGCACCAGAACGATTGGTATTTTCTGACTGCCAGTTGCTTTTCCATTCTGCCAAGTGCAAGGTGTCTATTTTGTTCCATTTCACTCTTCGTAAGAGTGTGCACATTTGTTTTTGCGGTAGGAAGGATACTGGGGCTGAGTGACTTCAGAGATATCACAGTTATTAGTGGAAAATTAGCAGTTCCGAGGCCAGCTCTGTCCTGCTGCCGCACTGCTCTCTCCTGTTTGCTGCCTCGTTCTCACTGCCTTCTCCTCCTCTCCCACAGTTTTTTCTTTGTGCTTCCTCCTGCTTTCTGCCTTGTTTTCACTTCTTTCTCCCTGCTTTTCCACCTGTTTCCTCAGAGTGCTTTCTCCTGCTCTCTCTCTCTCTCATTGCCCTATGTTTTTTTGAGTGCTTTTCTCATTCTTTCTGCCTTGTTTTCACTTCCCCTCCTTTCCACTGTTTTGTGAGTACTTTCTCCCCCTTTTCCCTCCTTTCTTTCTCTGTTCATTCCTTTTTTCCCCCCATTGTCGCCCATTTTCACGCCGCCCACTGCCTCCCTTCGCCTCTCCCTTCTCCCAGGACCTACCGAATGGAGGCTGCTGCGTGGCCGTGCATTGTATGCACTCAGCTAGTGCGTCAAATGCAAGCCCATTGGTGCCCTTCCACACCTGGACCACTCCCAGTGCCACGAAGATACACCGCCGCTAACCTCTGATCCCTGGATGTGTTGTTTGAACAAGTGGGTACAGACACCCCCAGTGACACTTCATCTGTTGCTTCAGGGTAGACCTGCGCCCCTACTGTGCTTACAGCCTTGCATTGCAGTGGTTTGAAAGAAGGGATGAGGCGCAGTGATGAGTAGGGCCTGTGTGCGTTGAACAGGTCACCACGGAAACAGCTGCCGTGCTGCAGCGTGCGTTAACCGAGATCTCCGGCATTGGCTTTAGTAGCTGGTGTTGAAGTGAGTGCTGCAGATATCTCTGTTATCTTGATTAGCTCTTTGACCATCTTTGTCTGTAATATCCCGCATGGGCGGTGGACCTTGCTTGCTGCATTAGCTGAAAGAGGTCCCCAGCGTTTCAGGCTGTGCCATGATGTGGACATTTTGTTCCAGGAGTAGTTCCCGGGTTAGTACTACTAGGTTGGCCTCTTCATCTGATATAATTGGTATTTGTTGATTCTTCTGGGTTCTCATGGTGCGTTCCCTGTCTGGTGTAGGTGCTTTCATGAAGTATCTGTTTATGGAGATTGGGGCTGGGGCTAAGGCAGTGCCAGGGTCATTTAACTTTTGAATATAGTTGGCAGGTCTTCTTACGACCGAGCTCTTAGAGGGACTTCTATTAGGCCCAACTTTGTTTTTGATCCTTGAGTTGTCTCAGACTGCTCAGACTGTACAGGTTGTGCACCAAGTAGGGTAGCTTGTAGTGTAGCTTCTGTCTGACTTGAAGGTGCCTGCATGCCTTACATTTTGGGTCTTCTCTGGGCCCTCTGAGAGTGTTGGGTGTTGCGCCGGTGGTAGTTAACGTTGAGTTAGGTACCATTGACTGTGGGAGGGGAGACTACAGTGCCTCACTTCCTCCTCTCTTTTCCTCACTTGGGCCTTAGCTTTGCCCTGGGACTGAGGTGAAGAGCCAGGTTGAGGGGAATCCACACAGTTCCCTTTTACTCAGGCCGCTCCCTGCAGTGTACTGATGATGTGCTCCACCTCCATCATGGCAAATAACCTGTCGTTCGTCTCTCTGGGGTAGAGGTGGTAGTTGCAGGGATGCAAAGGCTGTGGTGGAGCAAAGCGAGTACTCTGTATGAGGTTATAGGGGAGCAAATATAGCGTCCCTTAGGTGCTTCTGGGGTGGGTAGTCTGTGCTGGCTGACAGGTCGGCCAATGCAGGGGAGCAGACCCGGGCCTCAAGCTGCACCCAAACCTAGTTGGGCCACCTCCACGAGCCGGGGCTGGACCCGTGCTCCAGCGTCTAAACCTTCTGCTACCGCTCCATCGGCCTTCTTCCCTCATGTGGTCCTTACTGAGGTCCTGATCCTGGTGTTGGTTTGTCCCGCAATGTGTTACAGCACCACACTGCTCCACTCTGGGCTCTGTGTCTGGCCCTGACCTCACAATTGATGTAACAGGGATGGTGTCCGGTGCGGTGGGAGCAGCGCACAGGCAAGTACTCCGTGATGATTGTCCCACTCAGGGGCACCTGTGCCCTCACCTGAGCCACACCACCAGACACTGCCAGGCCACTTATTACTCACTCCCTGGCTCAGGCGGATGATTGTCAGGCACATGGGCTCTGGGGAATGAGTGGCAGCCTGAGTGGCAGGGAAAGCCTGGCCGCCACCCCACCAAACACGCCAAACACAGTGAACCGCAAGACACTTTCAGCCAGCACCACCTAGTTGGTCTGCTTCTCCTAGCCACATGCGTGCTGCATCTGCTCCCTTCCTCAGAACATCCGGCAGAAGGGATTGCGAATTGCACCTTTCTAATACCACCTTTTATCCAAACAAGCCCTTTCTTCAAACACGTGCCTCCTTCCTTCCGAAGGTTGTGGCAACCTTCCACGTAGGCCATAGCATCACCCTGTCTACCTTCTGCCTCACCCTTCCAAAGAAGAAGGAAGAATCCACCCCCTCAGCCTAAAAAGAGCGTTGTTGTTCTACCATGTTCGCACAAAAGGGTGGACGATCAACTCTTTGTAGGGTATGTTGGGGGCCAAGAAAGAGAAGGTTGTGCATAAACAGATCATCTCAAGATGGATAGTGCTCTGTATTAAGATCTGCTGTGCATCAGCTGGTAGCAACGACTTGAGGGTCTATGTGCTCATTCCTCCAGAGCCAAGGCTGTGAACACCTCATCAGCACGCAAAGTCCCCCCGTACAGCTATGAGGCAGCAACATGGACATCTTTTGCACATGTGTATGAAGCACTACTGCCTAGATAGTCCGGACCGTCGCAATGGGCATTTCACCTGTTCGGTCATGCAGGACTTTTTGGTCTAAGCATTCTGTTCCGTGGGCCATTCTCCAGGAAGGATCTTTTCTAAGGTAAGGAGTCCACGACTAGAAGTCTCTATCACATGAACATGTTACTTACATTCGGTAACACCTTATCTGGTAAAGACTCTATCAAGCTGCATATTTTTTATAGACCCTCCCATCCTCCCTGCTCTGCAAACTGATTTAAGTGTATGGGCCAATCTTCCCTGGGCCTTAGACATGCAAACTAGTCTGTGTTCAACGTGGCTCCACAATTATGACATAGAATGCTGCAACAAGAAACCGATGTCAGCATGCCGGTGTGGCACCTATATAGGTACGGTGCACATCACTTCCGGCACAAACTATGCCCATGGGGAGCTGAATGATGCCAACTACTGGCGCGCAAGGGTACTGCTAAAAAATGTCCACTTACAGTCTGACGCCTGGGGAAAAAATAGCACATCCAATCACATCCCTATTGTCAATTTGATGCACTTTCTGTACAAAACCAGCTACTGAGGCAGAGAAAACTTAAAAGCAAACAACAGGGCACACCCAAAATGTGTGTTAATCAGTTAGAAAGTTAATTATACATATAGTCATAGTTTTGTCTTAATTTCTCTTTATTCGGTTCCAAAAACATCTTATAAAATTGATAACTCACCCAATGTGTTTTATTCTTTTGAACTTCTTTAGGCCATGACTAATATCACAGAATACGTGTTTCTCATGATCTTGGAATCAAAGGTTAAAAGGATGTTATAGGAGTTAGCTGCGATATTGGGGACTCAAATACCAGAGGACCCCAAGTATACCCTGCTGGGAATCTCCAATGATACAGACTTACCCTGCCACTAGCTGATATTCTGCAATCTAGGACTAATATTGGCCACAAGAGACTTAGCAAAGCATTGGATTGCCCCGGAGACACCGACACTGCTGGAATGAGAAAGGGGTATGGACCTTTATATGACAGCGGAGAGGGTCATATAGAAGATTAGAAGCTGCACACGCAAATTAAAAAAATATGGGGCACCTGGACGGAATATTATGGCCTAGACACGCAAGATGCAACTCAAGAAGAGGGGTCTGATTGGGACACTTGATCGACTGGGTTGGACCCCACACCCGTTCAACCCCCACGACGATGTCAAGTGATTATTTATTGTCAACAGTGTGTAAGACCTCTGATGGTACAAATGTTCTACCTCTGTTTCCTAAAATTTATTATGAACACCTGTTGGTGCACTGTCTGTTACAACTTAAAAAATGCAATAACATTTTTTTTTTTAAAGGATGTTATAGGATTCGCGCCCCTGCCAGGCACAGAATTGTTATCAATGATGCCGTTTCATATGTTGCAGTGATGTTATCAATGATGTCATAGAACGTGGCAAAGGGGCGGATTACAGTTCCTTTAGGGCACAAGTTATTGTTAATTGTGCTAACGGAAGTCGTGGATTTCAGTGGCTTTCTTAGTATAAAACAGTTGTTTTAACTGACAATTTTTCCTAAACTATAATGTCCCTTTAACCCTTGGGTTTTTACAGTGAATTATTTCTAATAGTTTTTTTAATGTAAAGCAGAGTACAGTAAGATATTATTACAATTCCTAACTATAACGTCTATTTGTTTTGCAGTAAATATAAACTTTGTATTTTTACATAGAGTAAGATGTTGATCGCCGTTACCCAGACCCTGGCCTCACCCCCCGGGGTGCACCGAGGGCGCTGAATCCTCGGCCACACACAGCTGACTGTGTCACAGAACTAACAAAAAGTGTCATTTTAAGTCGGGCAGACATACTGGCTTTGTCAAAGGGTCAGCACACCCAAAAAATATAAAGCGGCAGGCCTATTGGCTTTCTCAATAAGATACCAGTCACTATAATGAAATGGATATTTTATAAATCCAACCATTGCAGTGTTTAGTGATTGTATTTTCATTAAAGCATTAAATGAATGTGTCTTTAAGCCTTTTTAAAGCATTTTTCAGGCCACAAAGTTTAGGCGTAGCACTAACCACAAGGGGTTCCCACACTCCAGCTGAGGACCACGCAGCTTCAAGTCAGACTCCTTTAAAAATATGGCATCCTGTCCTGGGGGTCATGGATTCAATGACCCCAGAGACCTGCTGTGTGTTTTTCTTAATGTTGCTGGAGTTTGGGGGGGGGAGGAGGGGGCTGCTTGCGTCCTGCAGCCCTCCAGGACATTACAAAAAATGCTTCTAGGGGCACCACCAGGGTCCAGAAGTATACCTAAATAGCCGTTGCTGGGCATTATGGTGTGCTTCTTGCTTGGGGCAGTGAATAATAAAATGCGTGCCTTTCCTGTGTTTATATTATCGAGTTATGATTCAAGCTTCTACGGCCTTCTACGTGCAGCTGCATTATGAATAACTGTGTCTTTGTCTTACTTCCATGCCTCCTGCACTGACCTTTTTAATGGATGCCATGAGCACTCGGGGCCTTTATTCCTCTCTAATCATGTACGACTCTGCACGTTTTCCTCCTAACTCATGCATTAGTGTGAGAAAGTAGCCTCTTTCTAGCCTTGTTACCCCCACTTTGGGCCTGTTTGTGAGTGTATGTCAGGGTGTTTTCACTGTCTCACTGGTATCCTGCTTGCCAGGGCCCAGTGCTCATAGTGAAAACCCTATGTTTTCAGTATGTTTGTTATGTGTCACTGGGACCCTGCTAGCCAGGACCCCAGTGCTCATAAGGTTGTGGCCTATATGTATGTGTTCCCTGTGTGATGCCTAACTGTCTCACTGAGGCTCTGCTAACCAGAACCTCAGTGGTTATGCTCTCTCTTTACAAATTGTCACTAACAGGCTAGTGACCAATTTTACCAATTTACATTGGCTTACTGGAACACCCTTATAATTCCCTAGTATATGGTACTGAGGTACCCAGGGTATTGGGGTTCCAGGAGATCCCTATGGGCTGCAGCATTTCTTTTGCCACCCATAGGGAGCTCTGACAATTCTTACACAGGCCTGCCACTGCAGCCTGAGTGAAATAACGCACAAGTTATTTCACAGCCATTTTACACTGCACTTAAGTAACTTATAAGTCACCTATATGTCTAACCTTTACCTGGTAAAGGTTAGGTGCAAAGTTACTTAGTGTGAGGGCACCCTGGCACTAGCCAAGGTGCCCCCACATTGTTCAGGGCCAATTCCCCGGACTTTGTGAGTGCGGGGACAACATTACACGCGTGCACTACATATAGGTCACTACCTATATGTAGCTTCACAATGGTAACTCCGAATATGGCCATGTAATATGTCTATGATCATGGAATTGCCCCCTCTATACCATCCTGGCATAGTTGGCACAATCCCATGATCCCAGTGGTCTGTAGCACAGACCCTGGTACTGCCAAACTGCCTTTCCCGGGGTTTCACTGCAGCTGCTGCTGCTGCCAACCCCTCAGACAGGCATCTGCCCTCCTGGGGTTCAGCCAGGCCTGGCCCAGGATGGCAGAACAAAGGACTTCCTCTGAGAGAGGGTGTTACACCCTCTCCCTTTGGAAAATGGTGTGAAGGCAGGGGAGGAGTAGCCTCCCCCAGCCTCTGGAAATGCTTTCTTGGGCACAGATGTGCCCAATTCTGCATAAGCCAGAGACTCCTTGTGATAGGCTCCTTCAGGTGTTGCTAGCCTATCCTCTCTCCTAGGTAGCCAAACCCTCTTTTCTGGCTATTTAGGGTCTCTGTCTCTTGGGATTCCTTAGATAACGAATGCAAGAGCTCATCCGAGTTCCTCTGCATCTCTCTCTTCACCTTCTGCCAAGGAATCGACCGCTGACCGCGCTGGAAGCCTGCAAAACTGCAACATAGTAGCAAAGACGACTACTGCAACTCTGTAACGCTGATCCTGCCGCCTTCTCGACTGTTTTCCTGGTGGTGCATGCTGTGGGGGTAGTCTGCCTCCTCTCTGCACTAGAAGCTCCGAAGAAATCTCCCGTGGGTCGACGGAATCTTCCCCCTGCAACCGCAGGCACCAAAAAGCTGCATTACCGGTCCCTTGGGTCTCCTCTCAGCACGACGAGCGAGGTCCCTCGAATCCAGCAACTCTGTCCAAGTGACTCCCACAGTCCAGTGACTCTTCAGTCCAAGTTTGGTGGAGGTAAGTCCTTGCCTCACCTCGTTAGACTGCATTGCTGGGAACCGCGACTTTTGCAGCTACTCCGGCCCCTGTGCACTTCTGGCGGAAATCCTTCGTGCACAGCCAAGCCTGGTTCCACGGCACTCTAACCTGCATTGCACGACTTTCTAAGTTGGTCTCCGGCGACGTGGGACTCCTTTGTGCGACTTCCGGTGAGCACCATTTCACGCATCCTCGTAGTGCCTGTTTCTGTCACTTCTGCGGCGCTACCTGCTGCTAAGAGGGCTTCTTGTCTTGCTCGACGTCCCCTCTACCGCCTGGTCCAATTTGCGACCTCCTGGTCCCTCCTGGGCTACAGCAGCGTCCAAAAACGTTAACCGCACGATTTGCAGCTAGCAAGGCTTGTTGGCGTTCTTTCGGCGGGAAAACACTTCTGCACGACTCTACAAGGCAAGAGGGATCCGTCCTCCAAAGGGGAAGTCTCTAGCCCTTTGCATTCCTGCAGAAACCGCAGCTTCTTCAGCCCAGTCGAAGCTTCTTTGCACCCGCAGCTGGCATTTCCTGGGCATCTGCCCATCTCTGACTTGCTTGTGACTTTTGGACTTGGTCCCCTTGTTCCACAGGTACCCCAGATTGGAAATCCAGCGTTGTTGCATTGTTGGTTTGTGTCTTTCCTGCCTTATTCCCTTATCACGACTTCTTTGTCCTTTGGGGAACTTTAGTGCACTTTGCACTCACTTTTCAGGGTCTTGGGGTGGGCTATTTTTCTAACCCTCACTATTTTCTAATAGTCCCAGCGACCCTCTACAAGGTCACATAGGTTTGGGGTCCATTCGTGGTTCGCATTCCACTTCTGGAGTATATGGTTTGTGTTGCCCCTATCCCTATGTGTCTCCATTGCATCCTATTGTAACTATACATTGTTTGCACTGTTTTCTAAGACTATACTGCATATTTCTGGTATTGTGTATATATATCTTGTGTATATTTCCTATCCTCTCACTGAGGGTACACTCTGAGATACTTTGGCATATTGTCATAAAAATAAAGTACCTTTATTTTTAGTATAACTGTGTATTGTGTTTTCTTATGATTTTGTGCATATGACACTAAGTGGTACTGTAGTAGCTTCACACGTCTCCTAGTTCAGCCTAAGCTGCTCTGCTAAGCTACCATTATCTATCAGCCTAAGCTGCTAGACACCCTATACACTAATAAGGGATAACTGGGCCTGGTGCAAGGTGCAAGTATCCCTAGGTACTCACTACAAGCCAGTCCAGGCTCCTACATTGGTTGTGCAGCGGTGGGATAAGTGCTTTGAGACTACTTACCACTCTTGTCATTGTACTTTTCATAAGAGAAAAATATACAAAACAAGTTCAGTGTATATACAAATTGCCAAAAAGTTTTGCATTTCCTCTTTTCACTCTTTTCTAAGTGCTGAAAAGTACTTCTAACTTTCTAAAAAGTTCTAAAAAGTTTTAAAAGTTTTTTTTCTCTATCTTTCTAAAAGCTCTGACAAACTTTTTTCTCTTTTTCTATCACTTTAACTCTCTCTAAAAATGTCTGGCACAGGCCAAAATGTTGATCTGTCCAAACTTGCATATGACCACCTTAGCTGGAAAGGAGCAAGGAGTCTCTGTGTAGAGAGAGGTTTGAGTGTAGGGAAGAATCCTTCCTTGAAATTGTTATTTAACATGCTTAGAGAACAAGATAAGGCAAGAAGTGCCCCATCTGTTGAAAAAGTAGCTAATGGTTCCCAATCTGATCCAGGGACTCCCCCAGGAAAAGATTCAGGAAAGAAACGTCCTAGCATGCCCATTACTAGACAGTCTAGCATAGTTGGTAATGATGTTGAGTCACACCATACAAATAGTGTTGTCTCACATCATAGCAAAAGCATTTATTCTCACCACAGTGGTACTGATGTTTCTGTTAGCCAAGCTGTTAGGGTGCCCTCTGTAAGGGACAGGTCTCCTTCTGTCCATTCTCACCATACTTCTGTTTCAAGGCATGTCCCTCCCACCCACCCTGATGACAGATTGTTAGAAAGGGAACTCAATAGATTGAGAGTGGAACAAACCAGACTGAAGCTCAAGAAGCAACAGCTGGATTTGGATAGACAGACTTTAGAAGTAGAGAAGGAGAGACAGAAACTGGGTTTAGAAACCCATGGTGGCAGCAGCAGTATTCCCCATAGTCATCCTGCAAAAGAGCATGATTCCAGGAATCTGCATAAGATAGTTCCCCCTTATAAGGAGGAGGATGACATTAACAAGTGGTTTGCTGCACTTGAGAGGGCCTGTGCTGTACAGGATGTCCCTCAAAGGCAGTGGGCTGCTATCATATGGCTATCATTTAGTGGAAAAGGTAGGGATAGGCTCCTTACTGTAAAAGAAAATGAAGCTAATGATTACAAAGTTCTTAAGAATGCACTCCTGGATGGTTATGGCTTAACCACTGAACAATACAGGATAAAGTTCAGAGAGACCAAAAAGGAGTCTTCACAAGACTGGGTTGATTTCATTGACCATTCAGTGAAGGCCTTGGAGGGGTGGTTACATGGCAGTAAAGTTACTGATTACGACAGCCTGTATAACTTGATCCTGAGAGAGCATATTCTTAATAATTGTGTGTCTGATTTGTTGCACCAGTACCTGGTAGACTCTGATCTGACCTCTCCCCAAGAATTGGGAAAGAAGGCAGACAAATGGGTCAGAACAAGGGTGAACAGAAAAGTTCATACAGGGGGTGACAAAGATGGCAATAAGAAGAAAGATGGTGAAAAATCTCAAGATAAGCATGGGGATAAGGGTAAAACCAAGGATCCCACTTCAAATCTTAAACACTCTTCAGAGGGTGGGGATAAAACTAATTCTTCCTCTTCTTCTCAACCTGCACACATTAAAAAGCCTTGGTGCTTTGTGTGTAAAAACAGAGGCCATAGGCCAGGGGATAAGTCCTGTCCAGGTAAACCCCCTGAGCCTACCACCACTAATACATCAAGCTCTAGTGCCCCTAGCAGTAGTGGTACTAGTGGTGGGACTGCTGGCAACAGTCAAGCAAAGGGTGTAGTTGGGTTCACTTATGGGTCCATCATAGAAACTGGGGTAGTCAGTCCCAAGACACTGGCTGCTTGTCCCCTTACAATGGATAAGTACAGGCAGACAGTTTCAATAAATGGTGTTGAGGCCTTGGCCTACAGGGACACAGATGCCAGTATCACTTTGGTGACTGAAAACCTAGTGGCTCCTGAACAACACATCATTGGACAACAGTATAAAATTATTGATGTCCATAACTCCACTAAGTTTCTTCCCTTAGCTATATTTCAGTTTAGTTGGGGTGGAGTTACTGGCCCTAAGCAGGTGGTGGTATCACCTAGCTTACCTGTAGACTGTCTCTTAGGTAATGACCTAGAGGCCTCAGGTTGGGCTGATGTAGAGTTTTATGCCCATGCAGCCATGCTGGGCATCCCAGAGGAATTGTTCCCTCTCATTTCTACTGAAATGAAAAAGCAAAGGAGAGAAGGCCTGAAAACTCAGGATCCCTCTCCATCAACAGGTAAAAAGGGCATCACAGTATCCCCTAACCACCCTGCCATTCAGGATACCATTCCTGTGGTGGGAGAAACCTCTCCTGGGGTGGCACCTGTTCCAAGGGAAGCATCAGCTGGCAAAGCTGTACTCCCTGAGGTAGAAGTACCTCTCTGTGGGATAACTAACATTGGTGAGAAAAAGAGCACCATTTTAGTTAACATGGAGCATCCCTCCAACCCTCCCAGAGAAACTTTAGTGCAGAAACTCTGCACTGCCTCACAACACTTAGGACAGCATCCCTGCCCTAGTGTGGAGCTCATAGGACAGCATCCCTGCCCTGCTCCAACCCAAGAGAAACAGCATCCCTGTTCTCTCTTCCAGCCATATGGACAAAGTTTTTGCCCAGCCATGGCTTTTCTGAGACAGCATCCCTGTCTGGCATTTCCATCACTACAAATAGGTTCAGTGGACAATTCCCACTGCTCTAAACTAAAACTTACTGATAGAAACTCTGAAAATACATCTTCACATTGTTGCTTAGCTAAAAAACTTCAAACAGGGTGGTTTACATCCCCACAGGGAAGTAACCATATAGTGGATGATAAAGGGAGTAACCAGTCTATTGCAGAGCTACTCTCTACATATCACCACTTAGACAATAAAGTCTCAACTGGCCAAGGTTAGCCTTATTGTCCTTCGTTTGGGGGGGGGGTTGTGTGAGAAAGTAGCCTCTTTCTAGCCTTGTTACCCCCACTTTGGGCCTGTTTGTGAGTGTATGTCAGGGTGTTTTCACTGTCTCACTGGTATCCTGCTTGCCAGGGCCCAGTGCTCATAGTGAAAACCCTATGTTTTCAGTATGTTTGTTATGTGTCACTGGGACCCTGCTAGCCAGGACCCCAGTGCTCATAAGGTTGTGGCCTATATGTATGTGTTCCCTGTGTGATGCCTAACTGTCTCACTGAGGCTCTGCTAACCAGAACCTCAGTGGTTATGCTCTCTCTTTACAAATTGTCACTAACAGGCTAGTGACCAATTTTACCAATTTACATTGGCTTACTGGAACACCCTTATAATTCCCTAGTATATGGTACTGAGGTACCCAGGGTATTGGGGTTCCAGGAGATCCCTATGGGCTGCAGCATTTCTTTTGCCACACATAGGGAGCTCTGACAATTCTTACACAGGCCTGCCACTGCAGCCTGAGTGAAATAACGCACACGTTATTTCACAGCCATTTTACACTGCACTTAAGTAACTTATAAGTCACCTATATGTCTAACCTTTACCTGGTAAAGGTTAGGTGCAAAGTTACTTAGTGTGAGGGCACCCTGGCACTAGCCAAGGTGCCCCCACATTGTTCAGGGCCAATTCCCCGGACTTTGTGAGTGCGGGGACACCATTACACGCGTGCACTACATATAGGTCACTACCTATATGTAGCTTCACAATGGTAACTCCGAATATGGCCATGTAATATGTCTATGATCATGGAATTGCCCCCTCTATACCATCCTGGCATAGTTGGCACAATCCCATGATCCCAGTGGTCTGTAGCACAGACCCTGGTACTGCCAAACTGCCTTTCCCGGGGTTTCACTGCAGCTGCTGCTGCTGCCAACCCCTCAGACAGGCATCTGCCCTCCTGGGGTCCAGCCAGGCCTGGCCCAGGATGGCAGAACAAAGGACTTCCTCTGAGAGAGGGTGTTACACCCTCTCCCTTTGGAAAATGGTGTGAAGGCAGGGGAGGAGTAGCCTCCCCCAGCCTCTGGAAATGCTTTCTTGTTCTGTGCCCAATTCTGCATAAGCCAGTCTACACCGGTTCAGGGGACCCCTTAGCCCTGCTCTGGCGCGAAACTGGACAAAGGAAAGGGGAGTGACCACTCCCCTGACCTGTACCTCCCCTGGGAGGTGCCCAGAGCTCCTCCAGTGTGCTCCAGACCTCTGCCATCTTGGAAACAGAGGTGCTGCTGGCACACTGGACTGCTCTGAGTGGCCAGTGCCACCAGGTGACATCAGAGACTCCTTGTGATAGGCTCCTTCAGGTGTTGCTAGCCTATCCTCTCTCCTAGGTAGCCAAACCCTCTTTTCTGGCTATTTAGGGTCTCTGTCTCTTGGGATTCCTTAGATAACGAATGCAAGAGCTCATCCGAGTTCCTCTGCATCTCTCTCTTCACCTTCTGCCAAGGAATCGACCGCTGACCGCGCTGGAAGCCTGCAAAACTGCAACATAGTAGCAAAGACGACTACTGCAACTCTGTAACGCTGATCCTGCCGCCTTCTCGACTGTTTTCCTGGTGGTGCATGCTGTGGGGGTAGTCTGCCTCCTCTCTGCACTAGAAGCTCCGAAGAAATCTCCCGTGGGTCGACGGAATCTTCCCCCTGCAACCGCAGGCACCAAAAAGCTGCATTACCGGTCCCTTGGGTCTCCTCTCAGCACGACGAGCGAGGTCCCTCGAATCCAGCAACTCTGTCCAAGTGACTCCCACAGTCCAGTGACTCTTCAGTCCAAGTTTGGTGGAGGTAAGTCCTTGCCTCACCTCGTTAGACTGCATTGCTGGGAACCGCGACTTTTGCAGCTACTCCGGCCCCTGTGCACTTCTGGCGGAAATCCTTCGTGCACAGCCAAGCCTGGGTCCACGGCACTCTAACCTGCATTGCACGACTTTCTAAGTTGGTCTCCGGCGACGTGGGACTCCTTTGTGCGACTTCCGGTGAGCACCGTTTCACGCATCCTTGTAGTGCCTGTTTCTGGCACTTTTCTGGGTGCTACCTGCTGCTAAGAGGGCTCCTTGTATTGCTCGACGTCCCCTCTACCTCCTGGTCCAATTTGCGAGCTCCTGGTCCCTCCTGGGCCACAGCAGCGTCCAAAAACGCTAACTGCACAATTTGCAGCTAGCAAGGCTTGTTGGCATTCTTTCGGCGGGAAAACACTTCTGCACGACTCTACAAGGCGAGAGGGATCCGTCCTCCAAAGGGGAAGTCTCTAGCCCTTTGCGTTCCTGCAGAAACCACAGCTTCTTCAGTCCAGTCGAGGCTTCTTTGCACCCGCAGCTGGCATTTCCTGGGCATCTGCCCATCTCCGACTTGCTTGTGACTTTTAGACTTGGTCCACTTGTTCCACAGGTACCCCAGATTTGAAATCCAGCGTTGTTCCATTGTTGGTTTGTGTCTTTCCTGCCTTATTCCCCTATCACGACTTCTTTGTCCTTTGGGGAACTTTAGTGCACTTTGCACTCACTTTTCAGGGTCTTGGGGTGGGCTATTTTTTAACCCTCACAATTTTCTAATAGTCCCAGCGACCCTCTACAAGGTCACATAGGTTTGGGGTCCATTCGTGGTTCGCATTCCACTTCTGGAGTATATGGTTTGTGTTGCCCCTATCCCTATGTGTCTCCATTGCATCCTATTTTAACTATACATTGTTTGCACTGTTTTCTAAGACTATACTGCATATTTCTGGTATTGTGTATATATATCTTGTGTATATTTCCTATCCTCTCACTCAGGGTACACTCTGAGATACTTTGGCATATTGTCATAAAAATAAAGTACCTTTATTTTTAGTATAACTGTGTATTGTGTTTTCTTATGATATTGTGCATATGACACTAAGTGGTACTGTAGTAGCTTCACACGTCTCCTAGTTCAGCCTAAACTGCTCTGCTAAGCTACCATTATCTATCAGCCTAAGCTGCTAGACACCCTATACACTAATAAGGGATAACTGGGCCTGGTGCAAGGTGCAAGTATCCCTAGGTACTCACTACAAGCCAGTCCAGCCTCCTACAATTAGCAAAAATGGGCCTTCTCTTTCTATATTTCCAGTAACATTCCCCCCTTTAGTTGAACTTTCAACTACTACTTCACCATCCCTACTACATTCATTCATTTGGATATATACGTGGTCCTCATCCTCCTGCACTTTCCTGGCTACCCTAATAGTGAACATCCCACCTAACTTCTGGCTAACCCTCTTGCTGAATCCTACCACTAACTGAAAAATACAGAACATCAATAAGATCACCACAAGTATCGGGAATAACCCCTTAACCAGTCCTGATAACCAGGATGGTATGCATACAAACCACCCTGAAAACCATTTGTCGGGGGCACCCCCCTCGTCTGCCATCTTCTTCCGTAAGTTATGTAGAGGCTGTATGACCTCCGTTATTGTTCCATTGTCTGCGTCATTGGCCGGCACGTATGTGCAACAGGCAGTTCCGCTTTTGGCACAGACCCCACCCTCCCTGGCCGTCATCAAGTCTAGCACATACCTATGTTGCAGAAGCATCACTCTCACAGCCCGCATCTCTTCCTTGACTGCATTGAACCCATCTTCAGTTGCATTAATTGTTTTCATCAGTTCCCATCGTGTTATTTGCAGCCAGCTGGCCGTAGCCTTTGCTTGAACAAAGGGGAAGATGCTTCCAAAGAGCAATTGGGCATCATTAAACAACCTGTGCTCTCGTGGAATGTCTCCCCAGGTTGTGGTACCCATGTACTCTGCATATCTTTTCTTCCGATGATGCAATAGAGTCATTGGACAGCTCATGGGGTGATCATGTAACTTTGAGATGTCCACCCCTGGAATCACCAGGGAGGGGGTGTGCATAGTTACTAGGGAACAGAGACCTCTCCATCTGGAAGGAAGTCGCGAATACAGCCATTCTCCTCATTGCCAATAATAGTCCATCAGACTGGAGGTGCCCCATTGCATATCGGCATTGTACTTTGTGGTGATGCAATTGATGTTCTTTCCTACGGGGACCGTTCCATTCCCTCTGAAACATAAAAAGAAAACAATTGGTGTTTTGCCTGCTCAGAGAGTTGTTGGTGTTTCCACCCAAGTTAATCTAGATATTTTTTCATCCCATATGGCCTAACACTTCTGCTGTGTGCTATTATCAGTCTGATTTCCCATCCAGAGAGAGAGCTCTACATCCAAATGTTGCACCGTGGTGCTACTGACCATGGACATATACTGATCCATTTACTCGAAAATATGACCTCTCCTGACAATCTTGGGGCATAGGTGAAGCTGAATAATTCTTACAGAGAAGTGTAAATCGTGATATTCCCAGGAATCCCTGCTCTAATATTCTGCTTTTCCAATTTCTACTTTTGTACTTCATTACCCCTGTCTCAGCCATTCTCCCTAACTTCACTATTAACTCCTTGCGATCTGTCAGGACATCCGTTATATCGGCTAACTCCTCCTCATATTGTGTGGTGTTTACTAGAAACGCTCCCTGTCTTATCTGCAAGGGTTGCATCCATGCTCTCATCCTGCAAAGGTACAAGTGCAATAATATTTGGAGATACCTCTTTTGACGAGTGTAGCCTTTCTGTGTCACTAGCATGTGGAATCAGAGAGCAAACAAAACATGATTCATTAGTAGTTTGCATGCCTATCTCTGTCATGTGCTGATACCATACATTATGTAATAAGCTAGCATAAATATTGTGGGATATATTTTCATACTTATATAATTCTCTCTGCAAGCGCTTAGTAAACTGACACATTGCCATGCGTGGACTAAAATACCATTGAAAGGTAATTGCTAACATAACAAAGCATGAACAGAAAAACAAAATCGAAATACATAACTGTCCACCAGTAGTGTTGAATAGGAGCTCCGCTGGCCTCTTTAGGAAGGACGCTGTCCTTCGTGTCTGTCTTTGTCTTTGCCTTTCTCTAAATGTTCCTGTGAAGATGGTGATGTATGACATGAAGCCGGGGACAATCGAACATCTGACAGGTGTATCCATGGCTTCCTGCCCTCCACCTTCACCGCTGTGGGGGTGCTCTGGGTAACTAGGTAAGGGCCCTCGAACTTGCTGTCTTTCCATCGTCGTACAAAATAGCGGATGTACACTTGCTGGCCCACGGAGATTGGACTGGTCTGCTGGGCTGCAGTGGTGCACTTCTCCTGTTGTGCCACCTGTTTAGAGAAGAACTTGACAGACTTCAATAACTGAGATAGATAACTACTAATTTCCTGTCCTAGGACCTCAGCTGTCTTTTGAGCATCTGTCTTCTGTCGAGCTATTGATAAAGGAGTTGGCATAGGCCGTCCTGTTACTATCTGGTGAGGGGTCAAATGATGGTCACTTCCTGGTTGGTTTCTGAGGGCATATAAGGCTAGGGGAAGGCAGTACAGCCAGTTTTTCTTCATTGTGACACATAATTTACAAATTGTATTCTTCAACGGGCCGTTAAGGCGTTCCACTATACCATTACTTTGGGGATGATAAACAGATGATAATTTATGTTTTATTCCTAAAGAGGTGCAGATGTGCTGAAACATGGCATTAACAAAATGGGTGCCGTTATCTGAGCGGATTGCTTCAGCGATTCCCCACCTAGGTATGACCTCTCTTATCAAAAAGTTGGCTGCTGCCTTGGCATCATTATGTACACATGGTCCCGCCTCGATCCACCTTGAAAAGGGGCAGACCACTACGATAAGGTATCTGTAGTTATTACATCTCTCAATCATGTCAACAAAGTCTATGTGTACATTTTTAAATGGGCCTGTTGGACATGGTATAGTTGATGTAATTACTTTTAATGTAGGCCTTGGACTGTATTGTTGGCATACTGTGCATTCTGCAATATACATCGTAATCATTTCAGATAATTGTGGAATGAACCAGTCTGTCTGTAATGTGGCAAGAAGGTATTCCTTGGCAGTGTGTGCAGGGAGGTGTAGTTGCTCAAAGGCAATATACAGCAGGGCTTGTGGCATCACTGGCTTGCCTGTACTTTCTTGCCTATAGATAAAATCTGTTGGTGACTGTATACACCCTCGCTGCTCCCACAACTCCCTTTCATGAGGTAGTGCCTGTTCTTGCAATTCGTGTAAGTGCAATCGTGCTGTCTCAGTGTATGGGGGTGGTAACTCAGTAGCACTCTGTTGTCTGCTTGTCATCATCCCTAACGTGTGTTCATCTTGTTCGCTGAAGTTTGGAGATGTTTTAGCTGCTTCTTTTGCTGCCCAGTCTGCCAAGGCGTTTCCCCTGGAGACAAGGTCTTGCTGATTGGTGTGTGCTGCACATTTTATAACCGCTACCGTAGATGGCAGAGTTAAAGCCTTTATCAATTGCGCTAATAGATCTTTATGCATTACAGGGGATCCATCAGATTTGAGAAATCCCCTCCTTTCCCACCGGTGAATGCTAGAATGCACGGTGGTGGTGACATATGCTGAAAATGAATAAATGGTAACCTCTAGTCCTTCAGCGTGCTGTAGCGCTTCAATCATAGCTACTAATTCTGCAGCTTGTGCTGAGAAATGGGATGGAAGTGGTATCTGGCTCACAATCTGTAAGGTGTCAGAAGATCCCTGTTGCTCAGCTTTTACAACAGCTGCTCCTGAGTGTCGAATCCCAGTCTCCTGATCTATGAAAGAGGACCCATCAAGAAAGAGTAGCATGCTCCCAGGGATGGGGTCTTCTCTTATCTCATTTTCTTCCTCTGGGGTGTAAGTGGCACAGTCATGTACCTGTTCATCTTCAGAGACTGGGTGTGCAAAGAATGTTGCTGGATTAACTGTGTGACACCGTACCACTTGCAAGGATGGTATTGACAGTATTACTTCATATCCAGATACTCTCTGAGTTGTAAGAGTGCTCTTGCTTTTTTGTAAGATAGCAAATACCGCATGCTCTACATACAGTGTTAAAGGTGATCCCATCACTATGGTGGCGCTCTTTTGAACCGCAAAAGCTGCTGCTGCCAGAGCTTGCTCACATGGGTAATGCCCTTTCATGACCGGATCTAGCAGCCCACTGTAGTAGGCAATTGGTTTGTGCCCCATAGATGTCTTTGGAGTCAGTACTGCTGTCATTGTTGTTCCATTACAATGACAAAAGAGGTAGAAATGTTTATTGTATTCAGGTGTAGCTAACACTGGAGCATTTGTTATTGCTTCCTTTAGCTCCAGGAAAGCTGTTTCCCTGTCATCGGTCCAGTCTACTTTATTTGCGTTTGCGTGGGACTCTTTTAAGGCAGCGAGAAGTGGTGCAGTCAGGGCGGCATAGTCAAATATCCACTGTCTCACATAATTGCAGAGTCCTAAAAACTTCTGCATCTGTTTAGTGGTTGTGGGCTTAGACCTGATACTCTCTACTCTGTCCGGTGTCACCCTCCTCCTATCTTTAGATATTCTCTGTCCCAAGTAGTGGACCTCTGTCTGCACGTACTGCAATTTGTTTTTGTCCACTTTGTAACCTTTTTCTGCAAGCATGCAGAGGAAACCAATGGTGTCATCTCTACATATGTCTTCAGTGGTGCTGCAAACCATGATATCGTCTACGTATTGTAACAATGTACTCCTGCATTCTATGTTTGCTAAATCCTTCTTCACTATTCTGTTAAAAATGCTTGCCGATTCACAATAGCCTTGAGGCAAACGCCTGTAGCAGAATTGAGTCTGTTTAAATGTAAAGGCAGTCAAATATTGGCTGTCAGGATGCAGTAGAGCACTGAAAAACGCATTCTTGAGATCGACCACTGAGAAGCAAGTGGCCTCTTTAGGGATGTTTGTTAGTATGAGTGATGGGTCAGGTACCACTGGAAATTCTGGTATCACTACATCATTAAGAGAGCGAAAATCTTGTACCATTCGCCAAGTTCCCCCCTTTGCCTTGCGTATCGGGAAAATCGGAGTGTTGCACGGTGACGACCTCTCATATATTACTCCCTGCTCAAGTAATGCTTGTATTGCGGGGAGAATACCCTCTTCTGCCTCCTTGGACAAGGGGTACTGGCGTATCCTGGGCAGAATTGCTCCAGGCTTCAAAGTAATCTTCACAGGCTCAGCCCTTTTGATCAGTCCCACATCATAGGGACCCTTGGTCCACAATACCTCTGGGACCTTTGCCAAGTCTCTCTCAGTTATTGTTGGGTCTTGAGCATGCCTGGACGCTGTTCTGTATTGTAACTGTACTCTAATATCAATGTCCATCTCAAACACAACTGTCTCAGTTAGTGGGCAATCATCAAATAGTTCTTCATCTGATATGTCTCTTAATTTAACCCCAGGATCTGTGAATATTATTGATACCCACATCTCCTCTCTCCTGTCAGTTGCAAACAACACAGCATTTGTGGATCTTATTTCGAGGGCAGATATTTCTAATATCATTTCACGTTCTTTAATAGGATCCACAGGCTCATGAGGCCTGAACAACAGTTCCTTAGGTAACTGCACTGTTTTCCCTTGCAGCACTGGTGTGTGTGCTATTAAGGAATACACACCGTGCAAAAAAGCTTCTGTGTCAACAGGAGCTGCTCTGACCTGTTGTCCTAGCTCCTCATGAGCTATGAGGGACAATATTCTGCTCGGCGTAACACCTGGTGTGTAGCATACCATTGACCCATCTTCCTGGAAGGAGATGGTCATATTCAATTTACTCATCACATCTCTCCCAAGAAGATTAACTGGTGACTCTGGGGAATATAGTAGCAGTTCTTCAATTTGTTTATCTCCCAGTCATGTTTACTGATTTGGTGAATGGAACCCTGCTCACAGCCCAAGAAAACCCTTGTGTGTCCATTGAGTAGCAAGAAAGAGGTAATTTCCCTTCCTTAATACACGATTTGGTGGCCCCAGTGTCGATTAAAAACTTATAGGGGCGACCTTCTATGGCTACCGTCACAGTGGGTTCCTCGTCTGACCTGTGGGTTACCGATAGTATTGGACACACAGTGGCTATCTGCGGGCTCTGTCATTGCATGTAGTTTTGAGCTGGTGCTCCCCCAAACGTCTGGGGTGTTGCCTGGAAGGGACTGCCTCCTTGCAATATTACCCCTCCCACCTGTGCCTGTCCTCCCATTGTATTGTTGATACCTTGTGGCCCACCTTTCGGCATTGCCCCAGAGGTGCAGCCCACTGAGCTTGGGGCCCCGGCGGGGGTCCCTGCATGGCTTGCTGCTGGGGTGCCCATTGCACTTGCTGAGGCCTCATCTGTCCCTGTGAGGTATTCCATCCTTGCGCTTTCTCATTGTTTTTCCTGGCTCTGCATTCTCGTGCAAAATGACCCATCTTACCGCAATAATAGCATTGCTGTCCTGCCCTATAATTTCCCTGTCTCCTCCCTTGTGTTGTCCCTTGCTCTCTTGTAAAACTCACCTGTCCCTTCTTTGTATCACTTGCTGGTTGTCCTCCTGGTGTCTGCACCTGTACTGGCATGGTGACGGACATTGGTGGTGCAGTCACAAGTGCCCCTTCTGTACTCTGCTTCTTAAGTTTTTGTTGCACCAACTTCGCTGATGCCCTTTCTGTCTGCTCTGTCCTCTCCTTGTCTTTTTCTTGTTTTCGCTTGAAATAATGTATTATGTGGGCCTGTATTTCGGGCCATGGCTTAGCCTCTATTCCCACCACTCCATCTAGATTTGCTTGAATGTTAGTGGGAAGGCCTCGCTTTAATACACTATAAAACAAAATTGCATTTCCTCCCGTGTTTTCCCAGTTGCATTCTAACTCCTGGACCCATCGTTCTTTCATTCTACTGATGAATTCTGCAATATCCTCAGTTGGCTTTATACTTTCTGCCATAAGGGCTCCAATGTCCGGCCTGTCTGGGTACGTCCGTCGGAGCGCATCCCAAACATGTTGGCGGGCATTGTTAAAAGATGGCCCATCAAACTGTGTATTTATCAATGTTACTTGAGGGAACCCTGCCCTTACAAAAATTGTGTTTACTTCATCTCCCACTAATGAGCTGAGCAGGCTTTTGACATCTCCTAAGGCAAGGTTGACCCCGGCAGTGTGTTTTTCAAAACATCCTATCCATTTCCCTGCACCTTCAGACAATGGAGGTAGTGCTCGCTTTAAATTCTCTTTGTCCATTTGTGGCCAAGGTACGTACGTGGGCACTTGCCCTCCCTTAAAAATAAGGGGCAACTGAGTTATTGGTTGAGGGCTTCCTGATCTGAGGCTTAATCTTGGATCCGGTCTAGTACTGCGTGTCAATTGAGTTGGTTTGTCTTCAGCTTCTCTCTTCTGTCTTTTCTTTTTCTTATATGTTGAGCGAATGTAAGTTAACGTGTGTTCAGCTATGTCGTGGTCAAATGTCCCTTCTTTTGGCCATGGTTGAGCGTGACCCTCGGTGCCTTTATGCCACTGCTTACAATATTTTAGTATTCTTTTCTATCTGAAGGGAACGTTTTCATCATATGGTCCAAAGGGGTATCCATGATCCCCATAGGACGGATGTTTCCTATGCGTACCTCTTGCAGTGTAACTGATACGCTGTGTATTTATTTTTAGCTTCTTGTCTGTTATCTTGTGTGTATTTTGGCTATACCACTGTTGCTAACCTACAGCAGTATTGTGTAAGGTCAGTCCTACTCAGTATTACCTGACTTCACATATATGGTTGTGAGACCGTATCGGTGAACATCAGCTATACTTATCACTAGTCTGTGTAACACTTCTTCTATGGTGATGTCTGGGGCATGTGAATTTATGGGGGGTCTGAGTGGGTTTGTAGCTGAAGCAATGCGTGTTATAACGTTGTCATGTATGTAGATGAGTATTTGTGGTGCTCTGGGATGCGTTGAGCCATTCATTGTTTAAGGCAGTGAAGTTACGATTATCTGTGAGGAATGCATCAAGAAGAGCCTCTAATATAAGGGGTGATTGAGTTATTATTTCAAACCTCGGGGTGTTGCATGGGCATGGGGGTTGGCCGTGAGGCCACTTAAATACTAATTTTAACTCAAGTGTATCTGTTTCCTGCCACAGAGAATTATCAACCTCACTCATAGGGATTTATTATCAACCTTTACTTATTTTGGAATTGTTCATTCAAATCTCCTATGTTTTTATTGACACTAATTATTTCCCCTTTACGGGACGCTTTAAGGGTGTCTATTGGGATGTCAAAAATATGGCAGAGGTCTCGCACCCTCTCCTCTTCACTTATATCTGACCTCGTGACAGCTGGTGGGGACACCTGCCATTTCTCTATAACCTGACCTTTATGTTTGTAAAACACAGTACTATTTTTGTTCTCTTTTTTACTCATTACTCATAAAATGCATTCACTGGTCCCTATTGCGCTTTGCAGGTTTGCAACCAAGGGTCTGGCTGTACTCAGACTCCCACTAATATCTCAGCCCTGGTCGCTCTCCCTCAAAGACGCCTTCCAGATGTTACTAAATCTGGGAATCTGGTGAACCGAGCGTGTGACTCAGTTAGAGCTAAATGTGCACACTTGTTACTCGGTCCACCTCACTATTTCCTACTCTAACCCTCCAGATCTAACCGGGATATCTGGTAGGCATTCCCAAATGAATGTCTCTTCCAGGGGCTACCCCCTGGGTAAGGCACTGCTGTCTGTTACACTAGCTAGTCTTCCGGTCTGACCGGGAAATCACAATTTATTTTTAACACGACAACATAACACTGCATTTAAACCCCACATAAATCATGCATGCATTTTTTCATATTATAGTTGCCAAAAAGAATCATGCAATTAAAAATAATAAGGTACAAGCCCAACCTCTCTCTACCCTTTAGGACAGCAACATCTGGAATCCCCGACTGCCTGTTTGAATAGGCAGGCGTAAGCTCACCTGTTTTTGTTGCGCGCAGTGTTCTATTCAAGCAGTACAGGCGGCTCTTCCTTCAGCCGCGTCCGGAGAAGAGAAGGGGGCCTCCTGGCTGGCTAAGCCAGATGTTATAAGGTCAAGAATAAAAGAACAACAAGACTCAGGGCCATATTTATACTCTGTTTGCGCCGGATTTGCGTCGTTTTTTTTAACGCAAATTCGACGCAAAACAAACTCCATATTTATACTTTGGCGTTAGACGCATCTAGCGCCAAAGTTCATGGAGTTTGCGTCATTTTTTAGCGTGGACACCTTCCTTGCGTTAATGATATGCAAGGTAGGCGTTCCCGTCTAAAAAATGACTCCGAGGCATGTGCGCCGTATTTATACTCCCGGGCAAAAATGACGCCCGGGAGTGGGCAGGTCAAAAAAAATGACGTCCAGCCGCTTTTGCGTCATTTTTTAGCGCCTGGTCAGGGCAGGCGTTAAGGGACCTGTGGCCTCGGAAGGAGCCCAGAGGTGCCCTCCCATGCCCCCAGGGACACCCCCTGCCACCCTTGCCCACCCCAGGAGGATGCCCAAGGATGGAGGGACCCACCCCTGGGACATTAAGGTAAGTGCTGGTAAGTATTTTTTTTTTTTTTTGTGGCATAGGTCACATAAGTCCCCTGGGCATGGCCATTGGGCAAGGGGGCATGACTCCTGTCTTTGCTAAGACAGGAGTCATTTCAATGGGGGTTGGGAGTCCCAAAAAATGGCGCAAATCGGGTTGAGGCAAAAAGTTTGCCTCAGCCTGACTTGCCCCATTTTTTGACGCCCAAGCTCCATTTTCCCCTACGCCGGCGCTGCCTGGTGTAAGTCATTTTTTTTCACGCACACCAGGCAGCTCCGCCGGCTAACGCCGGCTAACGTCATTGAATAAATACGGCGCCCGCATGGTGCTTCAGAATGGCGTTAGCCGGCGTTAAATTTTTTGACGCAAGACTGCGTTGGCGCAGTTGTGCGTCAAAAAGTATAAATATGGCCCTCAGTTTGGCAATTAATATGAGCATTTATGAATAACGGCCAGGAGGGAAGCACAGCTCTGTGACTGAAACCGCACTCAAATTGGTCAGTTCAAACAGCCCTTTTTAATATGCTTTTGCCACCTTGAATGCATCTTATTACTTGTCATGCATTTTTGATTTAAGCGCTTGTTTGGTACATTGTATCTCTACTTACGTCAGCATAAAGCCACATTTCTCGTGAGAAAGCATCTAATTACACGTTTGCAGGAAAGCGAAGGTTACATATCTGTCATGGGCACATTTATTAATAAACAGCAGTATCTTCACGTTCTAAAGGCTGTCTGTACTTCCTCCTTTTCTAACTCCAGACTTGGAACCATGTCTGTCTGGCCTCCCTCACACAGCTGCTGGCCTTCAAGCATCAAAGCTTATTGTGTTCCCGTCCTGAAACTCCCTTGGTGTGTCCTTATGAACGTGGATTGAAATGCGTGCCTTTCCTGTGTTTATATTATCGAGTTATGATTCAAGCTTCTACGGCCTTCTACGTGCAGCTGCATTATGAATAACTGTGTCTGTCTTACTTCCATGCCTCCTGCACTGACCTCTTTACTTGGATGCCATGAGCACCCGGGGCCTGTATTCCTCTCTGATCATGTACGACTCTGTTCGTCTTCCTCCTAACTCATGAATTAGCAAAAATGGGCCTTCTCTTTCTATATTTCCAGTAACATGGGCAAAAACTTTGTCCATATGGCTGTAAGAGAGAACAGGGATACTGTTTCTCTTGAGTTGGAGCAGGGCATGGATGCTGTCCTATGAGCTCCACACTAGGGCAGGGCTGCTGTCCTAAGTGTTGTGAGGCAGTGCAGGGTTGCTCCACTAAAGGTTCTCTGGGAGGGTTGGAGGGATGCTCCATGTTAACTACAATGGTGGACTTTTTCTCACCAATATTAGTTATCCCATAGAGAGGTACTTCCACCTCAGGGAGTACAGCTGTGTCAGCTGATGGTTCCCTTGGTACAGGTGCCACTCCAGGAGAGGTTTCTCCTACCACAGGAATGGTATCCTGAATGGCAGGGTGGGTAGGGGATACTGTGATGCCCTTTTTACCTGTTGTTGGAGAAGGATCCTGAGTTTTCAGGCCTGTTCCTCTCCTTTGCTTTTTCATTTCAGTAGAAATGAGAGGAAGCAATTCCTCAGGGATACCCAGCATGGCTGCATGGGCATAAAACTCTACCTCAGCCCAACCTGAGGCCTCTAGGACATTACCTAAGAGACAGTCTACAGGTAAGCTAGGTGACACTACCACCTGCTTAGGGCCAGTAACTCCACCCCAACTAAGCTGAACTATAGCTAAGGGAAGAAACTTAGTGGAGTTATGGACATCAATAATCTTGTACTGTTGTCCAATGATGTGTTGTTCAGGAGGCACTAGGTTTTCAGTCACCAAAGTGATACTGGCACCTGTGTCCCTGTAGGCCTGGGCCTCAACACCATTTATTGAAAGTGTCTGCCTGTACTTATCCATTGTAAGGGGACAAGCAGCCAGTGTGGCAAGGCCAATGTCACTAGGTGTGACAGAAACTGTCTTGGGACTGACTACCCCAGTTTCTATGATGGACCCATAAGTGAACCCAACTACACCCTTACTTTGACTGTTGCCAGCAGTCCCACCACTATTACCACTACTGCTACGGGCACTAGAGTTTGATGTATTAGTGGTGGTTGGCTCAGGGGGTTTACCTCGACAGGACTTATCCCCTTGCCAATGGCCTTTATTTTTACACACATAGCACCAAGGCTTTTTAATGTGTGTATGTTGTGAACAAGAGGAAGAATTTGATTTATCCCCACCCCCTGAAGAGTGTTTAGGATTTGAAGAAGGATCTTTGGTTTTACCTTTACCCCCATGCTTATCCTGAGATTTCTCACCATCTTTCTTCTTGCCATCCTTGTCACCTCCTGTATGAACTTTTCTGTTCACTCTTGTTCTGACCCATTTGTCTGCCTTCTTTCCCAATTCTTGGGGAGAGGTCAGATCTGAGTCTACCAAGTACTGGTGGAACAAATCAGACACACAATTGTTAAGAATATGCTCTCTCAGAATAAGATTATACAGTCTTTCATAGTCAGAAACTTTACTGCCATGTAACCACCCCCCCCAAGGCCTTCACTGAACAGTCAACAAAGTCTATCCAGTCTTGTGAGGACTCTTTTCTGGTGTCTCTGAACTTAATCCTGTATTGTTCAGTGGTTAAGCCAAATCCATCCAAGAGTGCATCCTTCAAAACTTTGTAATTATTGGCATCACTTTCTCTGACAGTAAGGAGCCTATCCCTACCCTTTCCAGTGAAAGATAGCCACAATATAGCAGCCCACTGCCTTTGAGGGAACCCCTGTACCATAAAGGCCCTCTCAAGTGCAGCAAACCACTTGTTGATGTCATCCCCCTCCTTGTAAGGGGGGACTATCTTGAGCAGATTCCTGGAATCATGCTCTCTAACAGGATTACTATCAGGAATACTGCTGCTGCCACTATGGGGTCCAAACCCCAATCTCTGTCTTTCCATCTCCAGGTCTAGGGATTCCCTATCTAAGGCCAGCTGTTGCTGTTTAAGCTTCAGTCTGGTCTCTTCAACCCTCAATGTTTTGAGTTCCCTTTCTAACATGTTATCCTCAGGGTGGGTGGGTTGGGAATGCTTGGACACAGAAGATAAATTGGAAACAACAGAGGGGGATCTGTCCCTAACTGACTGAACCCTAGCAACTTGGCCTCTAGGAATAAAGACTTCTCTACTGTGATGGGAACCTCCATTACTACCAACATTACTGGGTGTCTTGTTAGAGGGCAAATCCTGATCAGAACCCTCCCTACCTCCCTCAAGGAGATCCCCTGAGTCAGATTGGGAACCTTCTATTAACCTCTCATTTGATGTGCCTGCTTGGGACTCATCATTCACAATAAGCATGTTAATTAGAAATTCTTTGGTAGGGTTATTTCCTATCACTAAACCTCTTTCTAAGCAGAGACTCCTTCGGCTCTTGTAATTCAAATTGTCATGTGTCAGTAGTATGGACCATTTTAAGAGTAGAACCTTCTGTAGACATGATAGTAAAAGGTTTAGAAATAGTGAGAAGGAATACAAAGTTTCAGAACTTTTTAAAGAACAGAGAAAAAACTTTTTCTAACTTTAAAAAACTTTTAGAAGTTAAGAGAAACTTTTCCAAACTTTGTAAAAAGTTTAAGAGGAGAAAAGCAAAACTTTTTGGTTAGGTGTACATACACTGAACTGTTTTGTATATTATTCTCTTATGAAAAGTACACAATGATAAAGTAGTAAGTAGTTATAAGTACTTATCCCACTGCTGCACAACCAATGTAGGAGGCTGGCCTGGCTTGTAGTGGGTACCAGAGGTACTTACACCTTGTGCCAGGTCCAGTTATCCCTTATTAGTGTAGAAGAGGTGTTTCTAGCAGCTTAGACTGATAGAAGGTAGCTATGGCAAAGCAGCTTAGGCTGAACTAGGAGACATGTAAAGCTCCTACTATACCACTGGTGTCATATGCACAATTTCATAAGAAAACACAATACACAGAATTACTAAAAATAAAGGTACTTTATTTTTATGACATTATGCCAAAAGTATATCAGTGAGTACCCTCAGTATGAGGATAAGGTATATACACAAGATATATGTACACAAACCAAAATTATGCAAGTAATAGCAAGAAAAGTAATGCAAGCAGTGTAGAATTACAGTAGATTGCAATAGGAGCACCTAGGTATAGGGGCAACACAAACCATATACTCCAAAAGTGGAATGCGAACCACGAATGGACCCCAAACCTATGTGAGCTTGTAGAGGGTCGCTGGGACTGTAAGAAAACAGTGAGGGTTAGAAAAATAGCCCATCCCAAGACCCTGAAAAGTAGGTGTAAAGTGAACCTACTACCCCCAGAGAGCACAGAAGTCGTGTTAGGGAGTTTCTGCAGGAAGAACAAACACCAGCAATGCAACAACAGTCGATTTCCGGACCTGAGTACCTGTAAGACAAGGGGACCAAGTCCAATAGTCGCAACAGTGTCGAGAGTGGGCAGGAGCCCAGGAAATGCCAGCTGGGGGTGTAAGGAAGCTGCCACCGGATGGAAGAAGCTTGGAGTTCTGCAAGAAAGAAGAGAGCTAGAGACTTCTCCTTTGGAAGACAGATGTCCCACGTCGCGATAAAGCTTGCAGAGGTGTTCCCACGCAGAAAGACTGCAAACAAGCCTTGCTAGCTGCAAGGGTCACGGTAAAGGTTTTTGGGTGCTGCTGTGGCCCAGGAGGGACCAGGATGTTGTCACTTGGAGGAGGAGACAGAGGGGGTGCCCAGCAACTCAGGGAGCCCTCACAGAAGCAGGCAGCACCCGCAGAAGTACCCGAACAGGCACTTAGAAGAAGAGTGAACCGGAGTCCACGTGAAGTCACAAAAGAGAGTCCCACGACGCCGGAGGAAGGAGTGTCGGGGACCCAGGCTTGGCTGTGCATGAAGGAAATCCTGGAAGAGTGCACAGGAGCCGGAGCAGCTGCAAATCACGTGGTCCCCAGCAATGCAGTCGATCGTGGGGAGGCAAGGACTTACCTCCACCAAACGTGGACTGAAGAGTCACCGGACTATGGGAGTCACTTGGACAGAGTTGCTGAGTTCTAGGGACCATGCTCATCAGGATGAGAGGGGACCCAGAGGACCAGTGATGCAGTCTTTTGGTGCCTGCGTTAGCAGGGTGAAGATTCAGACGACCCACGGGAGATTTCTTCAGAGCTCCTGGTGCAGGGAGGAGGCAGGCTACCCCCAGAGCATGCACCACCTGGAAACAGTCGAGAAAGCCAGCAGGATGAGGTGATACAAGGTTGCTAGTAGTCGTCTTGCTACTTTGTTGCGGTTTTGCAGGCGTCCTGAGCAGTCAGCGGTCGATCCTTTGGCAGAAGGTGAAGAGGGAGATGCAGAGGAACTCTGATGAGCTCTTGCATTCGTTATCTAAAGAATTCCCCAAAGCAGAGACCCTAAATAGCCAGAAAAGGAGGGTTAGCTACTTAGGAAGGAGGATTGGCTACCAAGAGAGGTAAGAGCCTATCAGAAGGAGCCTCTGCATTACCTGCTGGCACTGGCCACTCAGAGCAGTCCAGTGTGCCCCCAACACCTCTGTTTTCAAGGTGGCAGAGGTCTGGGACACACTGGAGGACCTCTGGACACCTCCCCTGGGAGGTGCAGGTCAGGGGAGTGGTAACTCCCCGTTCCTTTGTCCAGTTTCGCGCCAGAGCAGGGCTGGGGGATCCCTGAACCGGTGTAGACTGGCTTATGCAGAGATGGGCACCATCTGTGCCCATCAAAGCATTTCCAAAGGCTGGGGGAGGCTACTCCTCCCCAGCCCTCACACCTATTTCCAAAGGGAGAGGGTGTTACACCCTCTCTCAGAGGAAGTCCTTTGTTCTGCCTTCCTGGGCCAGGGCTACCTGGACCCCAGGAGGGCAGAAACCTGTCTGAGAGGTTGGCAGCAGCAGCAGCTGCAGTGGAGACCCTGGAACGGCAGTTTGGCATTACCTGGTTACTGTGCTAGAGACCCGAGGGATCATGGAATTGTCCCCCCAATACCAGAATGGTATTGGGGTGACAATTCCATGATCTTAGACATGTTACATGGCCATGTTTGGAGTTACCATTGTGACGCTATACATAGGTAGTGACCTATGTATAGTGCACTCGTGTAATGGTGTCCCCGCACTCACAAAGTCTGGGGAATTTGCCCTGAACGATGTGGGGGCACCTTGGCTAGTGTCAGGGTACCCACACACTAAGTAACTTTGCACCCAACCTTCACCAGGTGAAGGTTAGACATATAGGTGACTTATAAGTTACTTAAGTGCAGTGGTAAATGGCTGTGAAATAACGTGGATGTTATTTCACGCAGGCTGCAATGGCAGGCCTGTGTAAGAATTGTCAGAGCTCCCTATGGGTGGCAAAAGAAATGCTGCAGCCCATAGGGATCTCCTGGAATCCCAATACCCTGGGTACCTCAGTACCATATACTAGGGAATTATATGGGTGTACCAGTATGCCAATGTGAATTGGTAAATTTAGTCACTAGCCTGTTAGTGACAAATTTTAAAGTAAAGAGAGAGCATAACCACTGAGGTTCTGGTTAGCAGAGCCTCAGTGAGACAGTTAGGCATCACACAGGGAACACATATAGGCCACAAACTTATGAGCACTGGGGTCCTGGCTAGCAGGGTCCCAGTGACACATAACAAACATACTGACAACATAGGGTCTTCACTATGAGCACTGGGCCCTGGCTAGCAGGATCCCAGTGAGACAGTGAAAACATCCTGACATATACTCACAAACAGGCCAAAAGTGGGGGTAACAAGGCTAGAAAGAGGCTACTTTCTCACACCGATGACATCAGAACGAGGCTGGACAAAGGTGAGACAGCTGCCCTCATCCTTCTCGACCTTTCCGCAGCCTTCAACACCATATCCCACCAAACCCTTTGCACACACCCCTTCAACGACGGAATCCGCCACAAAGCCCTGGACTGGCTCACCTCCTTCCTCTCCGAGAGAACACAAAGAGTTTGCCTCCCCCTGTTCCGGTCAAAGGCCACCAAGACCATATGCGGAGTCCCCCAGGAATCCTCATGCAGCCCCACCCTCTTCAATATCTACATGGCTCCACTCGCCAACATCGTCCGACCCCACGGCCTTAACATAATTTCCTACGCTGATGACACCCAGCTCATCCTCTCCCTTACGAGGCACCCCGCAACCGCAAGAGCAACCTCCACACCGGACTTTTCACCATCGCTACCTGGATGACAGCAAGCCACCTCAAGCTGAACTCAGAAAAAAACAAGATCATCCTCTTCAGACCCAACAAGTCAGCATGGGCCGACTGCTGGTGGCTGCTCACCCTGGGGCCACCCCCGACACCCACCTCCCACGCACTAACCCTCAGCTTCTTACTAGACTCCTCCCTCTCCATGACCCAGCAAGTCAACGCCATCTCATCCACATGCTTCAACACCCTTCGTATGCTCCGCAAGACCTTCAAGTGGATTCCCGTAGAAACCAGGAAAACGGTCACCCACGCCCTTGTCAGCATCAGACTGGACTACGGCAACGCCCTCTACGCTGGAACCACAGCCAAGCTCCAGAGACAACTCCAGTGCATCCATAACTCCTCAGCACGTCTCATCCTCAACCCCACCTCAGAACCCTACACTGGCTACTCGTCAACGAAAGGATCATCTTCAAAATCCTAATCCACGCTCACAAGGCCCTCCACGACTCCGGACCGGCCTACCTCAACGATCGACTTAACTTTCACATCCCGACACGCCAACTCAGCTCTGCCGACCTCGACCTCGCAACAGTCCCTCGCATTCACCACACCACATCCGGCGGCAGGTCCTTCTCCCATCTCGCCGCCAAAGCCTGGAACTCACTCCCCACCAACCTACGCAAGACCCAGGACCTCCTGTCCTTCAGAAAGCGCCTCAAGACCTGGTTCTTCGAGCAGCAGCACACCCCCACACCCCAGCGCCTTGAGACACTACCGGGTGAGTAGCGCGCTTAACATATTTTTGATTGATTGATTGAGACTCATTAACACTAAATAGGATCCACTACAGTGTGAAATGAAAGGTTGTAAGACATCATAACATACAACATATAAATAGCTCATAAATGAACAGTGCAAATATTTCAGAATAATTCAGCAGTTAGGAAAGCACAGTTTTTTTGTAATCCTGAAGTGTGCTGCAAACAAAGATGTTAACAGGATCAAAACAAATCAGAACACTTTACTTGGTGATGTGGCAATGATAAATATCTACTGCAACCCCTGACTTACCACTTGCAACCTCTGGTTACAATTCTAGATAGTGTTAGGGTTACCAAGCAACAAATCTTTAAATCCTCCTTGGCCCCACTAAATATGAATAAGGGGTGGGCTGCAGACCCTGGGTATTGCTGCATTTTGTCTGGATTAGAAGCACCACAGAGGCACTGTAAGGTGAGCAAAGATGGCTGAGACAGGTAAGGGTCACAATCTGTCAGTCCTGTTAGAAAAGCCATTAGCACATATCTGTTGGGATTATTGGGAGTGGAATTATATGTTTTCTCTGGTGACACAGGGTCATGTGGTAAAACTGTCTCTGGAAGAGTCACTCAACTCAATGGGCTCAAAATGCAAGTTTTGTTGCACAGGGCAGACTATTCACTGCTTTCAAAGCATAGAGTATCAATAAGGGGCGGTTTCCATTCTGTTATCCTCTGGTCTCCGTTACCTGTTCATGGCTGTCCACTCACTATAATGTTTTCCCAGGCCTGGGCTACTTCCCCACTACATGGTTTGCAAGAGGTGTCATGTCATGTGACTTTCTCTGCCAGGCCTGGCTATATTTGCAAAAGCAGCTTGCATTCTGAGATTCAAAGTTTCACTTTTTACTGTTTAGGCCTAAAGATCCCAGCATGCATGTTGTTCAATATAACTGACTTAAGTTGTAACACATATCATGCTGGCTCTTGACAGCTGTGTCCCTCGTGAAGTCAGCATTTTTCTATCCAGCGTCCACCAGGGCCATGGGAGGTGCACTGTCGCTTGACACAAAGGAATGGAGCTTTCAAAACAAGATTAGAAATACACCTGAGCCTATTTTGCAGGACTTTAAATACTATATAATGTGACACATAGGGCCGTATTTATACTTTTTGGCGCACAACTGCGCCAACGCAGTTGTGCGTCAAAAAATTTAACGCCGGCTAACGCCATTCCAAAGCGCCATGCGGGCGCCTTATTTATGGAATGACGTTAGCTGGCGGAGCTGCCTGGTGTGCGTAAAAAAAAATGACTTACACCAGGCAGCGCAGGCGTAGGGGAAAATGGAGCTTGGGCGCCAAAAAATGGGGCAAGTCAGGCTGAGGCAAAATTTTCGTCTCAACCCGATTAGCGCCATTTTTTTTGACTCCCAACCCCCATTGAAATGACTCCTGTCTTAGCAAAGACAGGAGTCATGCCCCCTTGCCCAAAGGCCATAGTGGCATGTAGGGGGGCACAAATCAGGCCCCCATATGCCACCCAAAAAAAAAAAAAATTACTTACCTGAACTTACCTTAAGTTCCCTGGGATGGGTCCCTCCATCCTTGGGCGTCCTCCTGGGGTGGGCAATGGTGGCAGGGGGTGTCCCTGGGGGCATGGGAGGGCACCTCTGGGCTCCTTCCGAGCCCACAGGTCCCTTAACGCCTGCCCTGACCAGGCGTTAAAAAATGACGCTAAAGCGGCTGGACGTCATTTTTTTTGACCCGCCCACTCCCGGGCGTCATTTTTGCCCGGGAGTGTAAATACGGCGCACATGCCTCGGAGTCATTTTTTAGACGGGAACGCCTACCTTGCATATCATTAACGCAAGGAAGGTGTCCACGCTAAAAAATGACGCAAACTCCAAGATCTTTGGCGCTAGACGGGTCTAACGCCAAAGTATAAATATGGAGTTAGTTTTGCGTCGGATTTGCGTAAAAAAAAATGACGCAAATCCGGCACAAACAGAGTATAAATATGCCCCATAGATCTAAGGCCCAGTTCTGTGCTCCCCATTAACTCTACAGGTAGATACAGGGCTGGGATTAAAGATTCAAGTCGGAATATCTGTGAATTAACAGGAACTGTGAGATAAACTCCCAGAAGTGATAAATAACCAGGTTACTGGGTCCTTTAGAGAATGTTTTCCCTGATTCTAGGGTGTTTATTGCTGTTATTTACCACGGGTGTCCTGCAGGTGATATATAGTATGGCAGGTGGGTCTGTGTGAGTGGAGGGGGGGGTTTGACCAGGCGACCAGGGAAAGGAGAGGAAATGGGGGCAGGATGGAGTCTCCAGCATTGTCTGCTCCCCCCTTACCCCTGCCCCCCCCCAGGGCCGGAGGAGGCAGATGGGGCTAGGGGCTAGATTGTGCCTCGGCCTGCAGCTCCTGTCTCTCCCTCAGTCATGAGTTTACTGGGAGCAGGGCTGCTCTTGATAAACAAGGTTTGGTATTTCATATTTATCCTGGTAATGATTCTTATAACACTGATGCTGGCACTACATGGCCCCTATATGTGGCATTAAATGGTACTTTCTAAGTGCTCCAGTGAAAATAATCAAATACTTGTTTATCCACTTCCATGATGTCATTCCTTGTGATCTTCTCTGGCTCAAAGATGGAATGATGTTATGATTCCACTTTCTGTACTGGCATGATGATCAACGGTCATGTGATTTAACTTCCTGCAATGTCATCAGGGGTCAAAGGTCAAGTAGTGTAATCTCCTGTGCTGTTGGGAAGGTTTAAAGAGTAGGTAATGTCACGTCTGCTACACCAGGCATTTTGGTGAATCGACGTCCTTGTGAAACATGATTTCCACACATTATTGCTTGCATGCTATATAGTTTCATCAGTAAAACTGCATGTCAGTGTTTTTTGTGCCTTAAACACTTGATGTAATTGCTGAACAAGTCACTTACCTTCGGTAACACCTTTTCTTGTATAGATTCTATCCAGCTGCAGATTCCTTACCTATTTTCCCAGGCATCGGACTGGATCTGGAAATTTTAGTTGTTAGCAGTGCCCCTGCACGCCAGTAGGTGGCATTGTTAGGCACTACGTGGTGTCGCCCACACTGGAAGTGGCATGCACGTTGCATGTATAGGGGCCTCCCCAGTGCACTGATGTCAGTTTCTTTACACAACTTTCCATACCAGGACCACAGAGCCACGAAGAACACTGACAACTGGTGTGGAAAACTAAAGCCCTCAAAGGTAAACAGCCCTGACCCTAAAATCTGCTCCAGCAAGGGGAGGATAGGTGGGTAGGTATGGAATCTGCAGCTAGATAGAGTCTCTACCAGAGAAGGAGTTACCGAAGGTAAGTAACTTGTTTATCCGATAGAGACTTGTAGCCACAGATTCTTTACCTTTTTGAATAGACACCCAAACAATACCTCCAAAGGTGGGTCTGTGAGACAGATTTAAGACCAAAAAGTCCTGCAGGACTGAATGGGTTAAGTGCCAATCCGACCGACCTGACTGTCCAGGCAGGATTGCTTGGTGAACTTGTGCAGCAAGGCCCACGTTGCTGCCTGGCAGATGTCCAGAACTGGAACTCCACATGCTAATTAGTGGTTGCAGCCTTAGCTCTGGTGGAATGAGCACGCAATCTCTCAGGGGGTTGGTATATGGCCAAGGTGTAGCAGATCTTAATATAGAGCACGCTCCAACAGTAGATGGTCCATTTCTGCATGGCCTTTCCTTTCTTTGCTCTGGCATATTCCACAAAGAGTTGGCCATCCACCCAGAACGCTTTTGTGAGGTCAAAGTAGAAACACAATGCTCTTTTTTGGTCCAGACAGTGAAGTTGCTCCTCTTCCTTGGAGGGATGTGGCGAAGCGTAAGAAGTAGGGAAGGTAATGGATTGGCCTACCTGAAATGGGGTAACAACTTTTGGAAGAAAAGATGCCCTAGTAGGCAAAATCAGCTAGTCTGGAAAGATGCTCAGATATGGAGGCTTTGATGATAAGATATGGAGGCTTAGATGACAAGGCCTGAATCTCACTGACCCTCCTGGCTAATGTTGAGAGAGAGTTACCTTTGAAACTCCAGTACGCAAAACTGCTAACTTTGCACGTTCTCTTTGGAGGTGAACAGATCTAACCAAGGCTCTACCCACTGCTGAAAAAGACCTTGCGCCACCTCTGGGTGGAGATGCCATTCGTGATCCACTAGGCATCGACTGCTGAGTTTGTTCGCCCCAGCGTTCAGGGAACCAGCAGGTGTTGAACCACCAGGAATATGCCCTGTTATTCCAGCTATGTCCAGCGATGCACAGCCTATTGACAAAGGGTTCACAACCCCACCCCGCCCTGTATGTTGCAGTACGACATGGCAGTTGTGTTGTCCATGAACACCTGTGGTAGCTTTCCTTTGATGGAGGGTAGAAAGGCTTTCAATGACAGTCGGATTGCACGGAGCTCCAGCATGTTGATGTGGAGCCCAGATTTCTCCAGAGACCAGTGTTTTCTGATCTCCACCTCTCCCAGATGGCCTCCCCATCCCCGGAGTGACACATCTGTCACTAGTGTGAGATCTGGTTGGGGAAGGGAGAGAGGTCTGACTCTGACCCAACTGCAGTTCGTAAGCCACCATTGCAGGTCTTTTGCAGTTCCCTTCATGATCTACGCCCACTGGAACTTCAGGTCCTACTGCAGAGCCCGCATATGCCATCTGGCATGAGTCACCAGCAGGATGCGGGAGGCCATGAGGTACAGCAGCCTCAGAGTCAGTCTCACCGAAACCCAATATAGAGGCTGAAAGATCGGTATTTTAGCCTGAATATTTTGGAATCGCCCCTCGGGATAATTACCCCAAAAGTTCACTCTGTCCAAAAAAGCCCCGATGAAAGGGAGCATCTGAGAGGGAAATCAGGTGTGACTTCAGCATGTTTAAAGTTAATCCCAGTGAGTGCAGGAGGCTCCCCATAGTCTGGAGTTGGAAGACCATAGCCTGGGGCGAGCCCACCATCAGCAGCCATTCGGCAAGATAGGCGAAGACTGACATTCCAGATTTGCCCAGATGAGCTTTGACCGCCGTCATCACCTTGGTGAACACACAAGGGGCACTGGTAAGGCCAAAAGGAAGCACAGTGAACTGGAAGTGCTCATGGCCTACAGTAAACCACAGATAATGCAGATGGGCAGGCAGGGTTGGAATGTGGAAATATGTGTCCTGCAAGTTCAATGCTACCATCCAGTTTCCTGGATCCAGGGCAAACAAGACATGAGCTAATGTGAGCACTGTGAACCTCTCTTTCTTGAGTAAGTACTTGATGGCTCTGAGATTTAGAATAGGACGAAGGCCTCTGTCCTTTTTGGGGACCAGAAAGTAGCAGGAAAAGCAACCACAGCCTACTTCTGGCACCGGAACCCTCTCTGTGGCTCCCGTGACCAAGAGAGCCACGACTTCCTCGCTGACCAGGGACAAATGGTTCTTTATATGCCAGTCGTGAGATGGAAGAACTGAGGAAAGGGTAGTCTTGGAAGGGAAGGAGTAGCTCCTTTGGACCCACCTGTACGATGCTATAGACTGCCAAGGAGGTAGGTGTAGTGCCGAATTCTGCCGCCAACTTGGTGCCCATGATAATAAAGGGGCAGATTAGGAAGGTTTGAAGGCTGCAAGTGCCGGGGAGGAGGGTACTGGATGGACCAGACCACTGGCTACCTGACCCAAGAGATCGGTGAGTACTGTGCTCTCGACCACTCAGAGGCTGGGAAGCATGCGTGGCTGAAGGCTGTGGACCTCAGCCGCCCTCTGCACCATCATAGTAAAGGACGCTCCTTCCTTTGTACCCATGGTAGGGGGAGAAAGCATATGAGTATCTGGAGAGGTATCCAGTCCACTTGCTTCTCCCAGTTCTTCACACTAGTCCATTTGGGGGTTTCTTTGTATGTCTGGTGTTCTAGAGGGCCCAGCAATCCCTCCCATTACTCCCTGAGGCCTAGCCTGTAAGAATAGAACTTGGGCTCCAATCTAAGAAGCATGGTTCCTGCCAGCATTGGATGCAGCTTAGGACAATGTGGCTCCATGTCGGAGTCGGGGATCACAATGGAGATGGCATTGCAGGCACTGGAAGTGTTTGCATCGCGGCCAGCGCCAGGGAAGGTCGAGATGGCATCCATTACCGGATCCATGGGGGTCAGCTGGGGCTAGAGCTGCGGAACTAGGTGGAGCCCCCCAGACCCTTGTGGCCCGAAGGCATCTCAACAGGTCCTGGCAGTCCAAATATAAGATGCATGGCCTCATAAAACTCTCTAAGCTGGATGGGGGTCGCTCCAGCTCCTGGAAATTCAGGGAGGTGCAGAATTAGCCCAGGCACAGGTTCTGAAGAACCAGGCCTCAAATGCCAATGCTCCTTTGTCAGGTCGGCCAATGGACAAGGAAAAGACGAAGAGCTCTTTGACTTCTTGCTCTTCGTCTTGTGACTCTTACCTGAATGGCCCGAAGGCTTAGAACGGGACAAAGAGGACTTCGGACTTTGCTAACAGTTTTGGGATTGTTCTCTCGACTGGGACCTCAACTTCCTCGGAGTCGTGTGCTGGGCCACTAGCATCTTCGGGGGGCTAGTGGCAGGTGCAGCAGGGCTTAAAACCTGTCTTGCATGACAACATCCTCAAAACACCAGGAGGAAAACAGCAAAAAAGTTTGACAAAACATTGCAAAAATCCTGTCAAAAAATGACAGTGGGCAACCTCTTCTCCGGATCAGCGCTGGCTGTTGCAGAAAGATATGAACTTAAGTCAGCATGTCTTGGTGGCATCTATATAGGTGTCGCAGACATCACTTCCAGCGTGGATGAGGTCACACAGAGCAAACTAGCACCTCCTACAGGCACGCAGTGGTACTGCTCATGGAAAATCTTCCAGATCCAGTCTGATGCCTGGGAAATTCAAAGGTAGGAAATCTGCGGATTAAGTCTCTATCATCTACTGCAAAGTAGGAAATTAGCACAATCTGTTTTACTATGAATATGCATTCTCATGCATTGCCTCTCCTCCCTGTGTACATGATGTCAATGTGGGAAGTATCTCAGAATCTCCAAACACATATAACACATATGGATAATGACCAGGGCCTCTATGTGTCCTCTCTAAAGAAATGTCATGAGTGGAAGGAATCAAAGGCAGTGTCATGGTCAGCACGACCTCCCTGTCAGTGTCCTCTCGTGAGAGCCCCAGATCACACACCTGGGCAGAAGCAACTTTTCAGAAAGTTATATCTCGTAATAAGTCTCTTTTAAATTAAATCAAAATGAGTGCTCCCTTTTATATAGCAATCAGTTCCTTTAAAGATCAATGACACTTCTAAGCTGTTACACCACATGAAAAAAGAATAAAAAATAAACATTAATTGCACTTCCTCAAACATGTTTTCTTCATAATGCTTAATAAAGTCTTGTAAAGAGATATATCTCCTGGGAATAGTTCTATGAGTTCAGAACACTTTAGCCTGAGGCAGAAACAAAAATGCAGACACCAAATTGGAGTGTCACCATAAATCAGGATAAAATAACCAGGCTTGGAAAGATCTTCCCTCTGGCGAATTAAACGCCTGCTCCTTGAATCAGAACAAAGGACGCAACCCCACTCGAACATCATGTCTCCTATAAAGAATAAAGTGCATCCATCTAAGTACTGTGGAGGTGTCAAGGATTTAAAGTTTCAGGCGGTAACCGCGCACTTCCGGTACTGGCTTCACCGCTTCATCCGAAGGGTGAATAGGTGTAAAAATAGGAAAAGAAGGAATATGAACAACCACCGAATTACACCCCCTTGACGAGGTAACGCTGGGGCTGATGCGGATACAGACGAGGTGGACGAGAGTTCTGATGAAGTGCGGAAATGAAACTCAGTATGATCCAATCTCTCCTGTTCAGGGGCTGACTAGCCTTGGAGCAGGACCCTAGCTTTGCACAACAATCCTCCAGGGACTTGTCACCCACTCCCAGCACAGGTACTGCATCAGTCCCATTAACGACCTCATTCACATTTACCTCCCTGATTGTGGGATTACAGACTCTCTTTTAGGAGCACGACCCATGGACGGAGGCTCTCATCTGAGGTATAGCCACCTGACCAGTAGGTAAAGTTGGTGGAACAGTTGTAGTAGAAGTTCTTGAACATTCATCCCCAATTACTGGTTCAGCGGGAAATGCTCCTTGCCGGGGTTCCATAGAGTCTTCTTTCCGTTAATCACACCAACTCCCTTTACAGCATTTTGTCAAATGTCTATAAACAGTGCTGTGACTGCCGCTGCTGGGTTTCCTATTCCCCATCCTGGGAGCGTGATGGGCCGGTCCTGCTTCTACCTGCACGGTCTGGAGTAAGTAGGACATATAGCGCCCAACCCCGCCTCCTCCGGCCTCGGACAGGCGCAGACGTCCAGCTCTTGGCCAGGGCTTGAGTCCGGTGCGCCCCGGGCTCTCTCTGCTGATTGGAAGCTCCTAGGCGGCACTATCCTGGGTGGCCCCATTTCCTCTGGCCCTTGAAGCCTTTGAAATCCGCCCTCACCAAGGACAAAGGAGTAGCGTCCTGCGCCACGGACTATCTGTGCTGCCTTTAGGCGCCTCCGTGGCGGGGTTCTGTGCAGCCTCACCTGCTCTCAGCCGGCAGGAATGCTGGCCCATAAAGCCCTTGAAATCCGCCATTACCAGGGGAATCAAGCAGCTTTCCATATTCTAGCAGCATAAACTGTGAAATGTCCCTGATCCCTGCACCAATCACTTACACTCACTGACAACAAAGATTCTCAAACAAATGCAGTCACCTTTCACCCCAGAAGCTCAGCACGGTCTGTCAGATAACAAAGACATTTATCAGTACAGGTTACTTACTTTCCCATATCTAGGCCCAGTATAGGAGGGCTTTTAAGTATAATGTAGTGGCTATAAACCTAAAGTTAAGGTACCATACAGCTATGGAATTAGGAGCCATCCTAAGAAGTCACAGAATTCTCTTTTACATTACATATCACAACAGCTCAAGCAGGTCCTTTTCATTACTGATAGAGGCTTTGAGGAACAATGAACAGCCGCCCATATTATGAAAAAAACCTAAAATGCTCAGTTAGTCTGAGATCATATTTGCAGGAACGTTTAGACAAAAACCCAACCCTCAAATAATCAAAGTTTCATCTTTCACCTGTTCCAGGTGCTCGTAGCTTTATGAGTAACTCTTTGTACTGGACTCTTTTATTTTGGTTGAGTATGTGGTCGATTCACTGGATCTGGGTCGATGTGTGGATTTATAATTGGTGTATTATAAAGATTACACAAGAGGAGATTTACATGTTATTGTTTATATGGTGCTTTGTCCCTTGGTTCGAGGGGCACCTCTTGTTTTTTTTATCTACTGGGCTCCTCCATTCCACATCCATCACAGTAGATAAAGTAGTGCCATATAAGAACCTTAAAAAACATAAAATCACTTTCAGATTTAAGCCTCTTGTGTCAGAATAATTTCATGTGTTAGTAGTAAAGAGTAGGACAAGGAGTTGAATGTCACCCTCGTTGGTACTTGTGACTCGCTCTTGGACAGTGCGAGCAGGTGGTATTTATAAGGATTATGAACAAGAGGCGTGCCAGGACATGTGTTAGTAGTAAAGAGTAGGATCAGCACTCAAATGTCGTCCTCATTGGTACTTGTGACTCGCTCTCTGACAGTCCACAGCAGGTGGTATTTATAAGGATTATGAACAAGAGACGTGCCAGGACATGCTTTAGTAGTAAAGAGTAAGATCAGTACTCGAATGTCGACCTCGTATGGTACTTGTGACTTTCTCTCTGACACTGTACAGCGGATGGTATTTATAAGGATTATGAACAAGAGGCGTGCCAGGACGTGTTAGTAGTAAAGCATAGGATCAGCACTCGAATGTCGTCCTCATTGGTACTTGTGACTCGCTCTCTGACAGTCTGCATCAGATGGTATTTATAAGGATTATGAACGAGAGGCATGCCAGGACATATGTTAGTAGTAAAGATTAGGATAAGGATTCGAATGTCGCCCTAGTTGGTATTTGTAACAGGCTCTCTGACAGTGCACAGCGGGTGGTATTCATAAGGATTATGAACAAGAGGCGTGCCAGGACATGTGTTAGTATTAAAGAGTAGGAAAAGGAGTTGAATGTCGCCCTCGTTGGTACTTGTGACTCGCTCTTTGACAGTCCACAGCGGGTGGAATGTATAAGGATTATGAACAAGAGGCGTGCCACAACATGTGTTAGTAGTAAAGAGTAGGATAAGGATTCGAATGTCGCCCTAGTTGGTATTTGTAACAGGCTCTCTGACAGTGCACAGCAGGTGGTATTCATAAGGATTATGAACAAGAGGCGTGCCAGGACATGTGTTAGTAGTAAAGAGTAGGAAAAGGAGTCGAATGTCGCCCTCGTTGGTACTTGTGACCCGCTCTCTGACAGTCCACAGCGGGTGGTATTTATAAGGATTATGAACAAGAGGCGTGCCAGGACATGTGTTAGTAGTAAAGAGTAGGATCAGCACTCGAACGTCGTCCTCGTTGGTACTTGTGGCTCGCTCTCCGACAGTCTTCAGCCGGTTGTATTTAAAATGATTATGAACAAGAGGCGTGCCAGGACATGTATTAGTAGTAAAGAGTAGGAAAAGGAGTCAAATGTCGCCCTCGTTGGTACTTGTGACCCGCTCTCTGACAGTCCGCAGCGGGTGGTATTTATAACAATTATGGACAAGAGGCGTGCCAGGACGTGTTAGTAGTAAAGAGTAGGAAAAGGAGTTGAATGTCGCCCTCGTTGGTACTTGTGACTCGCTCTCTGACAGTCCACAGCGGGTGGAATGTATAAGGATTATGAACAAGAGGCGTGCCAGGACATGTGTTAGTAGTAAAGAGTAGGAAAAGGAGTTGAATGTCGCCCTCGTTGGTACTTGTGACTCGCTCTTTGACAGTCCACAGCGGGTGGAATGTATAAGGATTATGAACAAGAGGCGTGCCAGGACATGTGTTAGTAGTAAAGAGTAGGAAAAGGAGTTGAATGTCCCTCTCGTTGGTACTTGTGACTCGCTCTTTTACAGTCCACAGCGGGTAGCAATTATAAGGATTGTGAACAAGAGGCGTGCCAGGACATGTGTTAGTATTAAAGAGTAGGAAAAGGAGTTGAATATCGCCCTCGTTGGTACTTGTGACTCGCTCTTTGACAGTCCACAGCGGGTGGAATGTATAAGGATTATGAACAAGAGGCGTGCCACAACATGTGTTAGTAGTAAAGAGTAGGATAAGGATTCGAATGTCGCCCTAGTTGGTATTTGTAACAGGCTCTCTGACAGTGCACAGCGGGTGGTATTCATAAGGATTATGAACAAGAGGCGTGCCAGGACATGTGTTAGTAGTAAAGAGTAGGATAAGGAGTTGAATGTCGCCCTCGTTGGTACTTGTGACTCGCTCTCTGACAGTCCACAGCGGGTGGAATGTATAAGGATTATGAACAAGAGGCGTGCCAGGACATGTGTTAGTATTAAAGAGTAGGAAAAGGAGTTGAATGTCCCTCTCGTTGGTACTTGTGACTCGCTCTTTTACAGTCCACAGCGGGTAGCAATTATAAGGATTATGAACAAGAGGCGTGCCAGGACATGTGTTAGTATTAAAGAGTAGGAAAAGGAGTCAAATGTCGCCCTCGATGGTACATGTTACTCGCTCTCTGACAGTGTGCAGCAGGTGGTATTCATAAGGATTATGAACAAGAGGTGTGCCAGGACATGTGTTAGTATTAAAGAGTAGGAAAAGGAGTTGAATGTCGCCCTCGTTGGTACTTGTGACTCGCTCTTTGACAGTCCACAGCAGGTGATATTTATAAGGATTATGAACAAGAGGCGTGCCAGGACATGTGTTAGTATTAAAGAGTAGGAAAAGGAGTTGAATGTCGCCCTCGTTGGTACTTGTGACTCGCTCTTTGACAGTCCACAGCGGGTGGAATGTATAAGGATTATGAACAAGAGGCGTGCCACAACATGTGTTAGTATTAAAGAGTAGGAAAAGGAGTTGAATGTTGCCCTCGTTGGTACTTGTGACTCGCTCTCTAATGGTCCACAACGGATGGTATTCATAAGGATTATGAACAAGAGGTGTGCCAGGACACATGTTAGTAGTACAGAGTAGGATAAGGAGTTGAATGTCGCCCTCGTTGGTACTTGTGACTCGCTCTCTGACGGTCCACAGCAGATGGTATTTATAAGGATTATGAACAAGAGGTGTGCCAGGACATGTGTTAGTAGTACAGAGCAGGCTCAGCACTCAAACGTCGCCCTCAATGGTACTTGTGACTCGCTCTCTGACAGTCCACAGCGGGTGGTATTTATAAGGATTATGAACGAGAGGCGTGCCACGACATGTGTTAGTAGTAAAGATTAGGATCAGCACTCGAATGTCACCCTTGTTGGTACTTCTGATTCGCTCTCTGACAGTGTGCAGAAGGTAGTATTCATAAGGATTATGAACAAGAGGCGTGCCAGGCCATGTGTCAGTAGGAAAGAGTCGGATCAGCACTCGAATGTCGCCCTCGTTGGTACTTGTGACTCGCTCTTTGACAGTCCACAGCGGGTGGTATTTATAAGAATTATGAACAAGAGGCGTGCCAGGACATGTGTTAGTAGTAAAGAGTAGGAAAAGGAGTTGAATGTCGCACTCGTTGGTACATGCGACTGGCTCTCTGACGGTCCACAGCGGATGGTATTTATAAAGATTATGAACAAGAGGCGTGCCAGGACACATGTTAGTAGTACAGAGTAGGATAAGGAGTCGAATGTCGCCCTCGTTGGTACTTGGGACTCGCTCTCTGACGGTCCACAGCAGGTGATATTTATAAGGATTATGAACAAGAGGCATGCCAGGTCATGAGTTAGTAGTAAAGAGTCGGCTCAGCACTCGAACTTCGCCCTCGATGGTACATGTTACTCGCTCTCTGACAGTCCACAGCTGGTGGTATTTATAAGGATTATGAACGAGAGGCGTGCCACAACATGTGTTAGTAGTAAAGATTAAGATCAGCACTCTAATGTCACCCTTGTTGGTACTTCTGACTCGCTCTCTGACAGTGTGCAGCAGGTGGTATTCATAAGGATTATGAACAAGAGGCGTGCCAGGACATGTGTTAGTAGTAAAGAGTAGGATAGGGAGTTGAATGTTGCACTCGTTGGTACTTGTGACTCGCTCTCGGACAGTCCACAGCAGATGGTATTTATAAGGATTATGAACAAGAGGCGTGCCAGGACATGTGTTAGTAGTACAGAGTAGGATTAGGAGTCGAATGTCACCCTCGTTGGTAATTGTGACTCGCTCTTTTACAGTCCACAGCGGGTGGCATTTATAAGGATTATGAACAAGAGGCGTGCCAGGACATGTGTTAGTAGTAAAGATTAGGATCAGTACTCGAATGTCACCTTGTTGGTACTTCTGACTCGCTCTCTGACAGTGTGCAGAAGGTGGTATTCATAAGGATTATGAACAAGAGGCATGCCAGGCTATGTGTCAGTAGGAAAGAGTCGGATCAGCACTCGAATGTCGCCCTCGTTGGTACTTGTGACTCGCTCTCTGATGGTCCACAGCGGATAGTATTTATAAGGATTATGAACAAGAGGCGTGCCACTACATGTGTTAGTAGTAAAGATTAGGATCAGCACTCGAATGTCACCCTTCTTGGTACTTCTGACTCGCTCTCTGACAGTGTGCAGCAGGTGGTATTCATAAGGATTATGAACAAGAGGCGTGCCAGGACATGTGTTAGTAGTAAAGAGTAGGATAAGGAGTTGAATGTAGCCCTCATTGGTACTTGTGACTCGCTCTCTGACAGTCCACGGCGGGTGGTATTTATAAGGATTATGAACAAGAGGCGTGCCTGGACATGAGTTAGTAGTAAAGAGTAGGCTCAGCACTCGAACGTCGCCCTCAATGGTACTTGTGACTCGCTCTCTGACATCCACAGCGGGTGGTATTTATAAGGATTATGAACGAGAGGCGTACCACAACATGTGTTAGTAGTAAAGATTAGGATCAGCACTCGAATGTCACCCTTGTTGGTACTTCTGACTCGCTCTCAGACAGTGTGCAGCAGGTGGTTTTTATAAGGATTATAAACAAGAGGTGAGCCAGGACATGTGTTAGTAGTAAAGAGTAGGATCAGCACTCAAATGTCGTCCTCGTTGGTATTTCTGACTCACTCTCTGACAATGACCCGAGGGTAGGTCGCTCCCCCTGCCGCTGCAGCTCCACCAGCCCAGGCTCCTGACACCTCCCAGCAAGACCTGATAAAACCGTAAGTACTCCCCCCGCCCAGCCCCTCGCCCAGCCCCACGCTACTCACCTCTCTTTCCCTGTACTTCTGCCTTCCGCTCTCTCCTCCAACCTTTCTCCGCACCTCTGCTGTCCATTTCCCTTCGCTTTCTGCTCCTCCATCTGGTAGCCATCTTCCTCCGCTCTCTGCTCCTCTTCTGCAGCCCACTCGCCGCGTGTTCTGCTCTTCCTCTGTGCCCCGCTCCTCTTCCTCACCGCGTTCTCTTCCTCCTTTGCTCTTCATCTGTGTTCTTCTTTTCTCCTTTGCACCCCGTCCTGCGTGTTCTTTCTTCATCTGTGTTCTTCTTTTCTCCTCTGCACCCCGTCCTGCGTGTTCTTTCTTCATCTATGTTCTTCTTTTCTCCTCTTCCTCACCGCGCTCTCTTCCTGCTTTGCTCTTCATCTGTGTTCTCCTTTTCTCCTCTGCACCCCGTCCCGCGTGCTCTTTCTTCATCTGTGTTCTTCTTTTCTCCTCTGCACCCCGACCTGCGTGTTCTTTCTTCATCTGTGTTCTTCTTTTCTCCTCTGCACCCCGTCCTGCGTGTTCTTTCTTCATCTGTGTTCTTCTTCTTTTCTCCTCTTCCTCACCGCGCACTCTTCCTGCTTTGCTCTTCATCTGTTTTCTCCTTTTCTCCTCTGCACCCCGTCCCGCGTGCTCTTTCTTCATCTGTGTTCTTCTTTTCTCCTCTGCACCCCGACCTGCGTGTTCTTTCTTCATCTGTGTTCTTCTTTTCTCCTCTGCACCCCGTCCTGCGTGTTCTTTCTTCATCTGTGTTCTTCTTCTTTTCTCCTCTTCCTCACCGCGCTCTCTTCCTGCTTTGCTCTTCATCTGTGTTCTTTCTTTCTCCTCTGCACCCCGTCCTGCGTGTTCTTTCTTCATCTGTGTTCTTCTTTTCTCCTCTGCACCCCGTCCTGCGTGTTCTTTCTTCAACTGTGTTCTTCTTTTCTCCTCTGCACCCCGTCCTGCGTGTTCTTTCTTCATCTGTGTTCTTCTTCTTTTCTCCTCTTCCTCACCATGCTCTTTTCCTGCTTTGCTCTTCATCTGTGTTCTTCCTTTCTCCTTCTCACCCTGTCCTGCGTGTTCTTTCTTCATCTGTGTTTTTCTTTTCTCCTCTGCACCCCGACCTACGTGTTCTTTCTTCATCTGTGTTCTTCTTTTCTCCTCTGCACCCCGTCCTGCGTGTTCTTTCTTCATCTGTGTTCTTCTTTTCTCCTCTTCCTCACCGCGCTCTCTTCCTGCTTTGCTCTTCATCTGTGTTCTTCCTTTCTCCTCTGCACCCCGTCCTGCGTGTTCTTTCTTCATCTGTGTTCTTCTTTTCTCCTCTGCACCCCGTCCTGCGTGTTTTCTTCATCTGTGTTCTTCTTCTTTTCTCCTCTTCCTCACCCCGCTCTCTTCCTTCTTTGCTCTTCATCTGTGTTCTTCCTTTCTCCTCTGCACCCCGTCCTGCGTGTTCTTTCTTCAGCTGTGTTGTTCTTTTCTCCTCTGCACCCCGACCTGCTTGTTCTTCTCTTCTTCTGTACTTTTCTCTGCGTGTTCCTGTTCTTCCTCTGTGGCCTTCTCCTCATCTTCTAGACGCTTCCCTCCTCTGCTTCTCTGGTCTCTCCTCTTCTGCCTGACTCTTCTTCTTGACTCCTCTCTCCTCTTCTTCTTGACTCTTCTTCTTGTCTCTTCTCTCTTGACTCTTCTCTCCTCTCTCCTGACTCTTCTCTCTCCTCCTCTTCTGTTCTTCCTAACTCCTCTCCTCCTCTGTAATCCCCCCTTCCCTATCTTTTCTCCCCTCCCCTCTACCTGACCCCCCCACCCTCCGCTTTCCCGCCGCCACCTCCTGCTCGGCAGCGCCCCCCGCTCCCATTCGTCGCCCCGCCTCCCGCCCCCAGCTGACCCCTCCTCCCCCCCTCCTCCCTCTTATGGCGGCCGCTGCGCGGCAGAGTCAGCGACCCTTGACCCGAGGGTAGGTCGCTCCCCCTGTCGCTGCAGCTCCACCAGCCCAGGCTCCTGACACCTCCCAGCAAGACCTGCTAAAACCGTAAGTACTCCCCCCGCCCAGCCCCTCGCCCAGCCCCGTGCTACTCACCTCTCTTTCCCTGTACTTCTGTCTTCTGCCTTCCGCTCTCTCCTCCAACCTTTCTCTGCACCTCTGCTGTCCATTTCCCTTCGCTTTCTGCTCCTCCATCTGGTAGCCATCTTCCTCCGTTCTCTGCTCCTCTTCTGCAGCCCACTCGCTGCGTGTTCTGCTCTTCCTCTGTGCCCCGCTCCTCTTCCTCACCGCGTTCTCTTCCTGCTTTGCTCTTCATCTGTGTTCTTCTTTTCTCCTCTGCACCCCGTCCTGCGTGTTCTTTCTTCATCTGTGTTCTTCTTTTCTCCTCTGCACCCCGTCCTGCGTGTTCTTTCTTCATCTGTGTTCTTCTTCTTTTCTCCTCTTCCTCACCGAGCTCTCTTCCTGCTTTGCTCTTCATCTGTGTTCTCCTTTTCTCCTCTGCACCACGTCCCGCGTGCTCTTTCTTCATCTGTGTTCTTCTTTTCTCCTCTGCACCCGACCTGCGTGTCCTTTCTTCATCTGTGTTCTTCTTTTCTCCTCTGCACCCCGTCCTGCGTGTTCTTTCTTCATCTGTGTTCTTCTTCTTTTCTCCTCTTCCTCACCGCGCTCTCCTCCTGCTTTGCTCTTCATCTGTGTTCTTCCTTTCTCGTCTGCACCCCGTCCTGCGTGTTCTTTCTTCATCTGTGTTCTTCTTTTCTCCTCTGCACCCCGTCCTGCGTGTTCTTTCTTCATCTGTGTTCTTCTTCTTTTCTCCTCTTCCTCACCGCGCTCTCTTCCTGCTTTGCTCTTCATCTGTGTTCTTCCTTTCTCCTCTGCACCCCATCCTGCGTGTTCTTTCTTCATCTGTGTTCTTCTTTTCTCCTCTGCACCCCGACCTGCGTGTTCTTTCATCATTTGTGTTCTTCTTTTCTCCTCTGCACCCCGACCTGCTTGTTCTTCTCTTCTTCTGTACTTTTCTCTGTGTGTTCCTTTTCTTCCTCTGTGGCCTTCTCCTCATCTTCTAGACGCTTCCCTCCTCTGCTTCTCTGGTCTCTCCTCTTCTGCCTGACTCTTCTTCTTGACTCCTCTCTCCTCTTCTTCTTGTCTCTTCTCTCTTGACTCTTCTCTCCTCTCTCCTGACTCTTCTCTCTCCTCCTCTTCTGTTATTCCTGACTCCTCTCCTCCTCTGTAATCCCCCCTTCCCTATCTTTTCTCCCCTCCCCTCCCCTCTACCTGACCCCCCCACCCTCCGCTTTCCCGCCGCCACCTCCTGCTCGGCAGCGCCCCCCGCTGCCATTCGTCGCCCCGCCTCCCGCCCACAGCTGACCCCTCCCCCCCCCTCCTCCCTCTTATGGCGCCCGCTGCGCGGCAGAGTCAGCGACCCTTGACCCGAGGGTAGGTCGCTCCCCCTGCCGCTGCAGCTCCACCAGCCCAGGCTCCTGACACCTCCCAGCAAGACCTGCTAAAACCGTAAGTACTCCCCCCGCCCAGCCCCTCGCCCAGCCCCGTGCTACTCACCTCTCTTTCCCTGTACTTCTGTCTTCTGCCTTCCGCTCTCTCCTCCAACCTTTCTCTGCACCTCTGATGTCCATTTCCCTTCGCTTTCTGCTCCTCCATCTGGTAGCCATCTTCCTCCGTTCTCTGCTCCTCTTCTGCAGCCCACTCGCTGCGTGTTCTGCTCTTCCTCTGTGCCCCGCTCCTCTTCCTCACCGCGTTCTCTTCCTGCTTTGCTCTTCATCTGTGTTCTTCTTTTCTTCTCTGCACCCCGTCCTGCGTGTTCTTTCTTCATCTGTGTTCTTCTTTTCTCCTCTGCACCCCGTCCTGCGTGTTCTTTCTTCATCTGTGTTCTTCTTCTTTTCTCCTCTTCCTCACCGAGCTCTCTTCCTGCTTTGCTCTTCATCTGTGTTCTCCTTTTCTCCTCTGCACCACGTCCCGCGTGCTCTTTCTTCATCTGTGTTCTTCTTTTCTCCTCTGCACCCGACCTGCGTGTCCTTTCTTCATCTGTGTTCTTCTTTTCTCCTCTGCACCCCGTCCTGCGTGTTCTTTCTTCATCTGTGTTCTTCTTCATTTCTCCTCTTCCTCACCGCGCTCTCTTCCTGCTTTGCTCTTCATCTGTGTTCTTCCTTTCTCGTCTGCACCCCGTCCTGCGTGTTCTTTCTTCATCTGTGTTCTTCTTTTCTCCTCTGCACCCCGTCCTGCGTGTTCTTTCTTCATCTGTGTTCTTCTTCTTTTCTCCTCTTCCTCACCGCGCTCTCTTCCTGCTTTGCTCTTCATCTGTGTTCTTCCTTTCTCCTCTGCACCCCATCCTGCGTGTTCTTTCTTCATCTGTGTTCTTCTTTTCTCCTCTGCACCCCGACCTGCGTGTTCTTTCTTCATCTGTGTTCTTCTTTTCTCCTCTGCACCCCGTCCTGCGTGTTTTCTTCATCTGTGTTCTTCTTCTTTTCTCCTCTTCCTCACCCCGCTCTCTTCCTGCTTTGCTCTTCATCTGTGTTCTTCCTTTCTCCTCTGCACCCCGTCCTGCGTGTTCTTTCTTCAGCTGTGTTGTTCTTTTCTCCTCTGCACCCCGACCTGCTTGTTCTTCTCTTCTTCTGTACTTTTCTCTGCGTGTTCCTGTTCTTCCTCTGTGGCCTTCTCCTCATCTTCTAGATGCTTCCCTCCTCTGCTTCTCTGGTCTCTCCTCTTCTGCCTGACTCTTCTTCTTGACTCCTCTCTCCTCTTCTTCTTGACTCTTCTTCTTGTCTCTTCTCTCTTGACTCTTCTCTCCTCTCCTGACTCTTCTCTCTCCTCCTCTTCTGTTCTTCCTGACTCCTCTCCTCCTCTGTAATCCCCCCTTCCCTATCTTTTCTCCCCTCCCCTCTACCTGACCCCCCCACCCTCCGCTTTCCCGCTGCCACCTCCTGCTCGGCAGCGCCCCCCGCTCCCATTCGTCGCCGCGCCTCCCGCCCCCAGCTGACCCCTCCTCCCCCCCTCCTCCCTCTTATGGTGGCCGCTGCGCGGCAGAGTCAGCGACCCTTGACCCGAGGGTAGGTCGCTCCCCCTGCCGCTGCAGCTCCATCAGCCCAGGCTCCTGACACCTCCCAGCAAGACCTGCTAAAACCGTAAGTACTCCCCCCGCCCAGCCCCTCGCCCAGCCCCGTGCTACTCACCTCTCTTTCCCTGTACTTCTGTCTTCTGCCTTCCGCTCTCTCCTCCAACCTTTCTCTGCACCTCTGCTGTCCATTTCCCTTCGCTTTCTGCTCCTCCATCTGGTAGCCATCTTCCTCCGTTCTCTGCTCCTCTTCTGCAGCCCACTCGCTGCGTGTTCTGCTCTTCCTCTGTGCCCCGCTCCTCTTCCTCACCGCGTTCTCTGCCTGCTTTGCTCTTCATCTGTGTTCTTCTTTTCTCCTCTGCACCCCGTCCTGCGTGTTCTTTCTTCATCTGTGTTCTTCTTTTCTCCTCTGCACCCCGTCCTGCGTGTTCTTTCTTCATCTGTGTTCTTCTTCTTTTCTCCTCTTCCTCACCGAGCTCTCTTCCTGCTTTGCTCTTCATCTGTGTTCTCCTTTTCTCTGCACCACGTCCCGCGTGCTCTTTCTTCATCTGTGTTCTTCTTTTCTCCTCTGCACCCGACCTGCGTGTCCTTTCATCATCTGTGTTCTTCTTTTCTCCTCTGCACCCCGTCCTGGGTGTTCTTTCTTCATCTGTGTTCTTCTTCTTTTCTCCTCTTCCTCACCGCGCTCTCTTCCTGCTTTGCTCTTCATCTGTGTTCTTCCTTTCTCGTCTGCACCCCGTCCTGCGTGTTCTTTCTTCATCTGTGTTCTTCTTTTCTCCTCTGCACCCCGTCCTGCGTGTTCTTTCTTCATCTGTGTTCTTCTTCTTTTCTCCTCTTCCTCACCGCGCTCTCTTCCTGCTTTGCTCTTCATCTGTGTTCTTCCTTTCTCCTCTGCACCCCATCCTGCGTGTTCTTTCTTTATCTGTGTTCTTCTTTTCTCCTCTGCAACCCGACCTGCGTGTTCTTTCTTCAGTGTTCTTCTTTTCTCCTCTGCACCCCGACCTGCTTGTTCTTCTCTTCTTCTGTACTTTTCTCTGTGTGTTCCTTTTCTTCCTCTGTGGCCTTCTCCTCATCTTCTAGACGCTTCCCTCCTCTGCTTCTCTGGTCTCTCCTCTTCTGCCTGACTCTTCTTCTTGACTCCTCTCTCCTCTTCTTCTTGACTCTTCTTCTTGTCTCTTCTCTCTTGACTCTTCTCTCCTCTCTCCTGACTCTTCTCTCTCCTCCTCTTCTGTTATTCCTGACTCCTCTCCTCCTCTGTAATCCCCCCTCCCCTATCTTTTCTCCCATCCCCTTTACCTGACCCCCCCACCCTCCGCTTTCCCGCCGCCACCTCCTGCTCGGCCCCGCTCCCATTTGTCGCCCCCCCCCTCCCGCCTCCCGCCCCCAGCTGACCCCTCCTCCCCCCCTCCTCCCTCTTATGGCAGCCGCTGTGCGGCAGAGTCAGCGACCCTTGACCCGACGGTAGGTCGCTCCCCCTGCCGCTGAAGCTCCACCAGCCCAGGCTCCTGACACCTCCCAGCAGGACCTGCTAAAACCGTAAGTACTCCCCCCCGCCCAGCCCCTCGCCCAGCCCCGTGCTACTCACCTCTATTTCCCTGTTCTTCTGTCTTCTGCCTTCCGCTCTCTCCTCCAACCTTTCTCCGCACCACTGCTGTCCATTTCCCTTCAGTTTCTGCTCCTCCATCTGGTAGCCATCGTCCTCCGCTCTCTGCAACTCTTATGCAGCCCACTCGCTGCGTGTTCTGCTCTTCCTCTGTGCCCCGCTCCTCTTCCTCACCGCGTTCTCTTCCTGCTTTGCTCTTCATCTGTGTTCTTCTTTTCTCCTCTGCACCCAGTCCCGCGTGTTCTTTCTTCATCTGTGTTCTTCTTTTCTCCTCTGCACCCCGTCCTGCGTGTTCTTTCTTCATCTGTGTTCTTCTTCTTTTCTCCTCTTCCTCACCGCGCTCTCTTCCTGCTTTGCTCTTCATCTGTTTTCTTCCTTTCTCCTCTGCACCCCGTCCTGCGTGTTCTTTCTTCATCTGTGTTCTTCTTTTCTCCTCTCCACCCCGTCCTGCGTGTTCTTTCTTCATCTGTGTTCTTCCTTTCTCCTCTGCACCCCGTCCTGCGTGTTCTTTCTTCATCTGTGTTCTTCTTTTCTCCTCTGCACCCGACCTGCGTGTTCTTTCTTCATCTGTGTTCTTCTTTTCTCCTCTGCACCCCGACCTGCTTGTTCTTCTCTTCTTCTGTACTTTTCTCTGCGTGTTCCTTTTCTTCCTCTGTGGCCTTTTCCTCATCTTCTAGACGCTTCCCTCCTCTGCTTCTCTGGTCTCTCCTCTTCTGCCTGACTCTTCTTCTTGACTCCTCTCTCCTCTTCTTCTTGACTCTTCTTCTTGTCTCTTCTCTCTTCTCTCTTGACTCTTCTCTCCTGACTCTTCTCTCTCCTCCTCTTCTGTAATCCCCCCTCCCCTATCTTTTCTCCCCTCCCCTCTACCTGACCCCCCCACCCTGCGCTTTCCCGCTGCCACCTCCTGCTCGGCCCGCCCCCCCTGCTCCCATTTGTCGCCCCCCCTCCCGCCTCCCACCCCCAGCTGACCCCTCCTCCCCCCCTCCTCCCTCTTATGGCGGCTGCTGCGCGGCCGTGCCGCTGGCGCGCCAAAGGCACGCCAATTGCAAGCCCGTCTGCGCCCGTCCGTGCCTGGTCCGCGCCCCGCGCCACGACCCCTAGCCCCCAGCACTCCCAATCCCCACAGCACCGCTACGACCCCAACACCCTCCACGTCCTCAACCCGGGGCGCTCTAGAACCTGCTTCCAAGCCAACCCTAAACGCACCCATGCACCCTTCGCATGCCTTACCTGCAAACTCACCTTCCACCGCGAATCCACCCCGCCCGCCAGCCCACGCGCCAACAACCACCTCAAATGCATCCAGATCAACGCTCGCTCCGTCCACAAGCACGCCGTTGAACTATGGGACCTCCTGGACTCCACCGCACCGGACGTCGCCTTCATCACTGAGACCTGGATGAACGCCTCTTCGGCCCCCGACATCGCCATAGCCATCCCCGACGGCTACAAGATCTCCAGGAGAGACCGTACCAACCAAGTCGGTGGAGGAATCGCCATCGTCTTCAAGCACTCCATCAAAGTCACCACCTCCACCGAAGACACCCCCCTCGCCGCCGAACACCTGCACTTCCAGATCCACACCGACCCCAGGACCACCCTCAGAGGAACTCTCCTCTACAGACCCTCTGGACCACGCACCCTCTTCAGCGAATCCATCACTGACTTCATCTCCCCGCACGCCGTTGCCTCGCCGGACTACATCCTCCTCGGTGACCTCAACTTCCACCTGGGACAGAACAACGACCCCAACACCACCACCCTGCTTGACAACCTCGCCAACCTTGGTCTCAAGCAACTGGTGAACACCCCCACCCACATCGCCGGACACATGCTCGACCCCATCTTCTCCTCCAGCAACCACGTATCCTTCAGCCACTCCTCCGTAATACATTGGACCGACCACAGATGTGTCCACTTCACCTTCAGACCCGAGACTCTCCACCTCCGCACACAACCCATCCCACGCAGACATTGGAACAAAATCCCCACGGATCAGCGACAACCAACCCACCTTCTCCACCGACCCCAACGACGCAGCCCTCAGCCTCACGCATTGGATCACCAACTGCGCGGACAACCTCGCACCCCTCAGATGCCTCCCAAGACAGACCAACACCAGGAAACCTCTTTGGTTCACAGACACCCTCAAGGAATCTAAAAAAAAACTGCCACACACTCGAGAAAGCCTGGCGCAAGGACCACACCGCAGAAAACATGTCTGCCCTCAAAAAACGCCACCCGCGAACACCACCTACTGATCCGCGCCACTAAAAGAACTTCCTTCACAGACAGACTGGACAAGAACACTCACAACAGCAAAGAACTCTTCAACATTGTCAAAGAGCTCTCCAATCCTAACGCCAACTCCAACACCATCAAGCCCTCACAAGACCTCTGCAACTCCCTCGCCACCTTCTTCCATCGTAAGATCACCGACCTACACGACAGTTTCGGACACCAGACCCAGCCAACCACCACAGAACCTACAACCCCAGCCATCACCCTCAACGCCTGGACTCACATCAGCACGGAGGAGACCAAAGCTACCCTGAACTCCATCCACTCCGGTGCCCCCTCGGACCTCTGCCCACACTTCATCTTCAACAAAGCCGACGACATCATCGCCCCGCATCTCCAGACCATCATCAACAGCTCGTTTGCTTCTGCCACCTGCCCCGAGAGCTGGAAACACGCAGAAGTCAACGCCCTACTGAAGAAACCTACGGCGGACCCCAGCAACCTGAAGAACTTCCGCCCCATCTCGCTCCTCCCCTTCCCTGCCAAAGTCATAGAGAAGACCGTCAACAAGCAACTTACCAACTTCCTTGAAGACAACAACCTACTCGACCCCTCTCAGTCCGGATTCCGAGCCAATCACAGCACAGAAACCACCCTCATCTCAGTCACAGACGACATCAGAACTCTGATGGACAACGGAAAAACAGTCGCCCTCATCCTCCTCGACCTCTCGGCTGCCTTCGACACCGTCTGCCACCGAACCCTAATATCCCGCCTCCGCTCCACCGGTATCCAAGGACAGGCCCTGGACTGGATCACCTCTTTCCTCTCCAACCGCTCCCAAAGAGTCTACCTCCCACCGTTCCGCTCAGACCCCACCGAGATCATCTGCGGCGTCCCACAAGGCTCCTCGCTCAGCCCGACTCTCTTCAATGTCTACATGAGCCCCCTCGCCGACATCGTACGCAAACACAACATCAACATCACCTCCTACGCCGACGACACTCAGCTGATACTCTCCCTCACCAAGGACCCCACCAGCGCCAAGACCAACCTGCAAGATGGAATGAAAGACGTCGCAGAATGGATGAAACTCAACCGTCTGAAACTGAACTCAGACAAAACGGAAGTCCTCATCCTCGGAAACACCCCGTCCGCCTGGGACGACTCCTGGTGGCCCATGGCCCTTGGCACCGCACCTACCCCCTCAGACCACGCACACAACCTCAGATTCATCCTGGACCCACTTCTCACCATGACCAAACAAGTCAACGCCGTATCATCTTCCTGCTTCCTCACCCTCAGCATGCTCCAAAAGATCTTCCGTTGGATCCCCGCCAACACCAGAAAGACTGTGACCCACGCCCTCGTCACGAGCCGCCTGGACTACGGAAACACCCTATACGCAGGAACCACCGCTAAACTCCAGAAACGTCTGCAGCGAATACAAAAAGCCTCAGCCCGCCTCATCCTCGACATACCCCGCAACAGCCACATCTCCGCCCACCTGAGACACCTACACTGGCTTCCCGTCAACAAAAGGATCACCTTCCGCTCCTCACCCACGCACACAAAGCCCTCCACAACAAGGGACCCGAATACCTCAACCGTCGCCTCAGTTTCTACACGCCCACCTGTCAACTTCGCTCCGCCAACCTCGCACTCGCCGTCGTCCCTCGTATCCGCTGCACCACGGCGGGTGGGAAATCCTTCTCCTACCTGGCGGCCAGGACATGGAATTCCCTCCCCACCAACCTCAGGACCACCCAGGACCACCTCGCATTCCGGAGGCAACTCAAGACCTGGCTCTTCGAGCAGCAGTAACCCCCTCCCCCTAGCGCCTTGAGACCCTCACAGGTGAGTAGCGCGCTTTATAAATGTTTTTGATGTGAATGCTACAGTTGGCATTTATAAGAATTATGAACAAGAGGCGTGCCAGGGCATGTGTTAGTAGTAAAGAGTAAGATAAGGAGTCGAATGTCGCCCTTGTTGGTACTTGTGACTTGCTCTCTGACAGTCTGCATCAGGTGGTATTTATAAGGATTATGAACAAGAGGCATGCCATGACATGTGTTAGTACTAAAGAGTAGGAAAAGGAGTTGAATGTCGCCCTCGTTGGTAGTTGTGACTCGCTCTCTGACGGTCCACAGCAGATGGTATTTATAAGGATTATGAACAAGAGGCATGCCAGGACATGTGTTAGTAGTACAGAGTAGGCTCAGCACTCGAACGTCGCCCTCGATGGTACTTGTGACTCGCTCTCTGACAGTCCACAGCGGGTGGTATTTATAAGGATTATGAACGAGAGGCGTGCCACAACATGTGTTAGTAGTAAAGATTAGGATCAGTACTCGAATGTCACCTTGTTGGTACTTCTGACTCGCTCTCTGACAGTGTGCAGAAGGTGGTATACATAAGGATTATGAACAAGAGGCATGCCAGGCTATGTGTCAGTAGGAAAGAGTCGGATCAGCACTCGAATGTCGCCCTCGTTGGTACTTGTGACTCGCTCTCTGACGGTCAACAGCGGATGGTATTTATAAGGATTATGAACAAGAGGCGTGCCAGGATATGTGTTAGTAGTAAAGAGTAGGATAAGGAGTTGAATGTCACCCTCATTGGTACTTGTGACTTTCTCTCTGACAGTCCATGGCGGGTGGTATTTATAAGGATTATGAACAAGAGGCTTGCCAGGACATGAGTTAGTAGTAAAGAGTAGGCTCAGCACTCGAACGTCGCCCTCAATGGTACTTGTGACTCGCTCTCTGACATCCACAGTGGGTGGTATTTATAAGGATTATGTCAGAGAGGTGTGCCACGACATGTGTTAGTAGTAAAGATTAGGATCAGCACTCGAATGTCACCCTTGTTGGTACTTCTGACTCGCTCTCTGACAGTGTGCAGCAGGTGGTATTCATAAGGATTATGAACAAGAGGCATGCCAGGATATGTGTTAGTAGTAAAGAGTAGGATAAGGAGTTGAATGTAGCCCTCATTGGTACTTGTGACTCGCTCTCTGACAGTCCACGGCGGGTGGTATTTATAAGGATTATGAACAAGAGGCGTGCCAGGACATGAGTTAGTAGTAAAGAGTAGGCTCAGCACTCGAACGTCGCCCACGATGGTACTTGTGACTCGCTCTCTGACATCCACAGCGGGTGGTATTTATAAGGATTATGAACGAGAGGCGTGCCACAACATGTGTTAGTAGTAAAGAGTAGGATCAGCACTCAAAGGTCGTCCTCGTTGGTACTTCTGACTCACTCTCTGACAATGCTACAGTTGGCATTTATAAGAATTATGAACAAGAGGCGTGCCAGGGCATGTGTTAGTAGTAAAGAGTAAGATAAGGAGTCGAATGTCGCCCTTGTTGGTGCTTGTGACTTGCTCTCTGACAGTCTGCAGCAGGTGGTATTTATAATGATTATGAACAAGAGGCATGCCAAGACACAAATAGGAATTTCCCAGCTTTCCAACATAAATCAGGTATTGAATTGGTAAAAATGAGTGAAGGAAATTCCCAAAACAGGAGTGAACTACTTCCCAGGATTACTATTTGCAAGTTCTAGGAGATGTGATCCAAACCTGGAACTTTACCTACTCACAGGTGTTAGTGCCTGAAGTCACTGTGGTTTGGTAACTTTCATCATTCCCTCTTGAACACCCATTTTGATTATTATACATTCATAGCACTCCTCCCTCCATCATCCCAGAAGGAGAGCGAGTAACATCTCTAGCGAAGAACCTGTCGTCATTCCTAGAAACATCCAAAGAGGGGTCCTTCTTTGAGCAGTCACGCTATTCAGACCCGACCCCTCTAACGTAACCTATAACAAGCTGCCTGCTGACACAAGTCACACTATTGAGACTCAACTCCTCCACCGCCTCCTGTTCCAGACTCCTCCTGAGGGTGATCACGCTATCCAGACTCAACCCTTCTGATTCGCCACCTTCAAATGCCAGAAAAAAATACCCACAACGAAGCCCAGCAAAGTGCAGTCACTCCATCAAGACTAGACAGTGCCTCACCCTGATGAGAACAGTAACTTTATCGATACTGAACTCTCTCTAATGCCACCTGCGCCAAGCCCCAGCTGGATCAAAATACAGACTTCAGGGGTAGAAGCAAGCATCCAGGAGACTTCTAAACTCACCTGTCCTAGAATCCCTGCAGAGAGCAGACGTGCTATTGAGACTGGCACCCCTCTAATGCCACCAGTACATGGCTACCAAGTGAGAACGGACACGCTGTCAACACTGGACCCTCTAATGCCACCAATTCCAGGGTTCTGCAGAGAGTTGCCACAATATCAACACTGGAGACCCCTGATGCCAGGAATGCCAGGCTCCCTGCAGACAGCACAAATTATCTTGATAGTTTATGGGGGGAAACTCATTTAACATCTCTATGTAATCACCATTCAAATACCATGAATTCAAATATATTTTTATTGTATTACAACTCAACATACATCTCGTATTAACATTTTACATTATTTTACGTTATTTTGTACATTTTATAATATCATGATTTGTTCTAACTGTATCACATTTTAGAGCAATTAGTCTCTTTTTCCTCCTTTCCTATGCTGAGCAAGCATTTCAAAATTGGACTCCATCTGCCATCTGCCATCTATAATACTCCCCAAAAGATGTAAATGAATTTTGTTTGCTTTGTCCTCAGCCTGGTTATCACACAGTGTGTGAGTTAGTAACTTCCATTAATGACCCCTCACTCTCCTGAAGAGAAGCCTTGTTCTAGGCCTGATTATCACACAGTGTGTGGGGGGTCAGTGGCTTCTATTAATGATCCCTCACTCTCCTGAAGAGAAGCCTTGTCCTAGGCCTGGTTATCACACAGTGCGTGAGTCAGTGGTTTCTATCAATGACCCCTCACTCTTCTGAAGAGAAGCTTTGTCCTCGGCCTGGTTATCAACCACTGTGTGGGTCAGTGACTTCCAGTAATGAATCCTCACTCGTCTGAAGACAAGCCTTGTATGAGGACCGGTTATCACACAGTGTGTGGGGGGTCAGTGACTTCCATTAATGATCCCTCGCTCTTCTGAAGAGAAGGCTTGTCGTAAGCCTGGTTATCACACCGTGTGTGGGTCAGTGACTTCCAGTAATGAATCCTCACTCGTCTGAAGACAAGCCTTGTATGAGGACCGGTTATCACACAGTGTGTGGGGGGTCAGTGACTTCCAGTAATGATCCCTCACTCTTCTGGAGAGAAGCCTTGTCCTAGGCCTGGTTATCACACCGTCTGCTGGTCAGTGATTTCCATTAATGATCCTTCACTCACATTTGCTTCACCACTAAATGGTCATCCAAACCAAATATCCCTATATATAAAATGTCCATTTTCAAACTGGTTGTGTTGGCACAAAAGAAATAAAAGTTTAATTTTCCTAAAGGGTTGTGTGTTGTGTAATTTATAAGGATGTGTCTGTGGAAGACAAGTCTGCCATTTTTCACTGGCTGGGTGGTGGTGATGGTGGTCGAGGGTAGGGAGATCTTGCAGGACTTGCCACTCGGATAAACGTAACTCACTGGAATGCATTGGTTGTTACTGCCTTTGTCTAATAAAGACATTTCTGTTTTTTTCTTAAGATGTGCATACTTTATTGCTAGACTGCTTTATGCGTGACATTGGACTTTGGGAATGCCCTGTGTTTTGTGGTTCCAGCAACACACGTCATTTTCAGATGATTCAGAATGCTGCCGTCAATTGTATTTGTGGTATGAAGAAGTAGAAGTGTACTGCATCTTAATTGTGAACTTTGTGCGCACAAGGCAGCATATTCTTTTCATAGCTATGCATTCAACTTCCGAAATGGGTTTTCCTTTTTTTGGCATAGTCAAGTCCCAGTTTAATTTGTGTCTCTTCTTCTCTGAATCCAGATTTGTTCTTGCAGTGCTAAGGTTCCAGAAACATTAAGCAGGTGGTCGACTTCCGAGTCTAGCTCCTAAGAACTGAAATTATTCACTGCTCACCTTTCAATCTTCATCTTTGGAACTGTTCCCTGGACTCTTGCACGATATAATGTGAAATGACCAATAAATATGACTCAAGACCACAATTAACTATGAAAAGTCTCCAGTGTGTGCTTTTTAATTTGGTTCTTCTTGCAGGATTACGGTCTTAAAGTCAGGTATAGTTTTGGTGATGACCATAGCAGTTTTCCTGCTTCATTCAGAGGGCTTTGAGTTTAATGGTTTTTCACTATCCCCAAAGTTAGCAAAAAATACCTTCTGCATCGCACGATCTTTATTGATAGTCATAAACACTCAAATAATTCCCCACAACGTGTGTGAATCATGGAAATTGTTTTTATGTGGTTCTTTCCTGGAATAAAATAGCATGTAAAGAAACTCTTTTGTCCATAGTTCTTACACAGATATCTGTGGGATGGAGACCATCAGAGGCTTTGTTTTCCCTGACTGTTCCAATAAATAGTTTGTTTTTATATTCATAGAATTGCTTTGCTGCACACATGTGCAGAGAGAAAAAGAATGTTTTTTAAAAGGAAACATGAAGGTAAAATGCAGGCCCTTTGGTTTAAATTAACCCCTGATAGGAAAGTTGAAAAATGAGCCTGTCCTGCCAGGTGCCTTGGAGGCACCCCTTCCACAACACACTGTACTGCCAGCTGCCTTTCTGGCCAAGTTAGTTTTTGCAGCTTGTGAGAGAAGGATCTCAACACATGTTTGAGACTATTTTGCCTTTAAAACCAGATAGTTTGCTTGCTTGACTCTCATTCTGTCCCAGAATGTGATATCTCTAAAAAGATGTAAAAAAGAACACCAAAGGACAGAGAAGGAATAAGACTGAGAGGCATGTTAGAAGATATGAGAGTTGAGGAAGAGAGAAAGAAAAGAATGACCTAGACAGATCAGCTCCGCAATCTACATCACACTCTCTTTCAAAAGGCACAGAGGTCGGTCAAAAGAGAAAATGAATAAAGAAAAACAACATCATCCTCAACGTCACCATAGATCGAACCAAGAGAGACATCAAGCCCATCAGAGCCAACATGTTTGCCATCCAGAGAGTGTCCCCCTTGTAACACTGACCAAATTCAACATCCAGACAACGACATACATCGCGGGCTTATCACCTCCAAGAAAGATGTCAAAGGCCACTTCAATGTCATTGATACACAAGTGAAAACCACCTACTCGGCAAACACCTAGAAGTACATCTCCAAGAGCCTCCCTTAGAAGAAGTTCAGGATCTGACACCAGGTCCAGATCGCCATGCACATATCGGATCTGTCTTCATACGCTCCTACATCACCAGGTCTATCGCCTTCCAGTGTGTCTCCAATGGATGACACTATTACCTTCCATGAGCAGCACCCCCCCCTCTCTTACAATTAGCCTCAAGATTTCTAGAAATAGCAGAGGACAGACAAGTTTCTCAATCAACAACTCCACGCCTACTGAAAAAATACAAACCAACGCAGACAGATCCAGAATATCTCAAATAGTCTGATTCAGTCATTGTCACAGCTGTGAGATGAAAACATCCCACAGATCCCGAATCAACTGCTGCTCCTTAGGGGGAAAGCAAAAGATTTGGTATCACTAGGAAGAAAATGTGAGGATGAGCATGTGAGGATGAGCATCAACACATTGGAAAAACATACGTGTCACAACACTTCCTGGGAGAAACCATAGAGATATGATTAGGTGATTTGGAGTTAGTGCTGCAACTTAGAATCCTGGAACCAGAGGTGCAACTCAAAATCGCTAACCTCCCCTTTTTCAAGTATAGCCCTGTTTGACCACTAGACGGACAAAAAGATGCTCGGTACGAAACATGAAGTGCAACATCAAAAACGGCCTTAGCCGCAAAAAAAAGGACAGGAACAGCAATACCAGTGTCAGTATCAAAAGAAAAAACTGCCATCTCCCAGAAATTCACATTCTAGAGGGAGAAACTCATCTGGCAATTGCCAATGATCCTCTAACACCACCACTGACAGCTCCCAACTCCTATGGGGAGAGTGCTGGCATACCACTTGGAAGAGTGGAAAACAATAACAGACGAACACTACGGAAAGGGACTATTTCATCCACTATAAAACAAGGCTCAACTTCCTACTCTTGCTGCTGGTGCAAGAATCCCATATTCTACGGGCCGAGTAAATCCGTCAAAGAAAGAAATAGGTTTACCTCAGGTGTTTTCTAGTCCCCAAAAACGGCCGAACAACCGGACATCGTCCAGTACTACATCTGCGTTTTCTCAACAAATGCATTAAAAAACAAAGCACTCAGAATGTTGGCACTTCACCAATTTTGTCCACCACAAAAGAAAAAATTGTCGCTGCTCCATAGACTTTGAAGATGTTTATAGTCACATTCCAACAGCAAAGCACGACTGAAAATACCTGTTACTCCTCATAGGAAAAATCCCTATCAATATATCATCTTTGATTTTAGACTAAAATCTGTCCCAAGAACATTCTCAAAATGCATCTCAGAAAAAACAGGATTTTTGTTTACCCATATATAGATAACTGGTTTATTAAAGCAAACTCCCCTAAATACCACAGCCCACGATTTTCAGATCACAGTCAATCTCCTGCAAAAACTAGGCCTAAATATCAACCCAGAATAATCGGTCCAAAACCAGTCCGAAGTGTAACTTAATTGGGAGTGAGGATAGACACAAGTAAAAAGAAAAAATGCGTCATCGGAGGAGAAAATCACCTCTGTCCAAAGGAATTGTTGGAGCTTGAGAAAAAAGGTTCAATTTCAATCTTTTGCAACTGAAATGTGTTCTTCTAACCCTAAAAGCTTTTCTAAAATCAGACAAGACCATGATTCAGACAGACAAGTCCTTCTGCATGCGTAGATATGACCACAGGTCACGGCGCATATATAGTTGTAAAGTACAAAAGTAGGTTTAGGTAATACACATATGATAATGAATAGTATAGTCCTCTTCTTAGTCCTCTTCTTAGTGTTCCAGAGAGATGTTTAATTGGGTCAAGAGTTGTGTACCAGTATGTACAGCCAAACAAGCACAGCCAACACGTGTTTCGTCACACAGTGACTTTTTCAAGGCTGTAAAGAAAAATTAGCTTCACATTGTAAAAAAAGGAAATGGCATATTTATAGCCAAAATTGTGACATGTGAGAAATACAGACATGAAGAAAGGGGGTGCAAATTATTAAGTCAAGCAAAGATATGATATTAGGTAACCAAAACATGAGTTAGGCATGGACAATCCTGAGTGTGCAAAAGCGTGAAAAAGTGGGTAAAGTGCCAAAAAACAGTGTAGCCCAAACACAGACCACCACATTTTTTCCAGAAAGTGTGCGTAATGTAGTGAAAGTGAACCCAAAAAGTGGAAAAAGAGCCACAAGTATTGAGTGTACCACTGTAACCGTGAGAGTGCAGAGACGTAATTGAAGCTGGAGAGAATCGATACCTACCGAGACTATCAATGAGAAATCAAGTGTCAGTCAGAAGAGATGAAGCAATTGCGCTGTCTGTAGGGATGGGGAGATGGAGAGCCCAAACAAAAAAGGGGAGATAAGGTAAGTAACCCTTACTGAAAAGGGTATGGAAAGAGCAAAGAATAAGGAATAGAAGTACCTGCATGTGTATCCTAATAAATAGTTGAACAGGTACGTGGTTCCGGTGTCCCAAGATAAAAGTATAGTGTATAACGAACGTAGTGAAGTCTTATGTAAGCGATGAGGCAGGAGAACCTTGGTAAGTAAGTCAGGCTCTGAGACAGGGACAAGGGCAAGTGGTGAAAACCACTATAAGAGCGGTGGTGTGTTATTAAAATGTAAAGAGAAAAACCTGCCAAAGAAAGGCTGTTACGTATTACATAAATACGTAGTTCTTCAAATCTAAAGGTGAGGGCAAGTTCTTAGTAAGGAAACCCAGTAATTAAAAAGTTCGTACTAATTATAATTTAGAGGATAGCGTTAAAGAATAGCGTTATTGGAAAGTATGGAGCGATAAGGCTATTGCGTAGGCAGCCCGCCCAAGGCCGTGTGCCGGCCTGGTGGTGTGTCCAAAAACTACATTACTCAAGAGTGGTGGTATCTATATGTTGGTTATATTTAGAAAACACAAACCCCACTTAGGTAAGACTTGAGAACACTCGGTATACGAGCAGTATAAGTAGCGGCCATATTGTTGACATAAGCAACGGACTTTGGGGGTGATTCTCACCCTGGCGGGCGGCGGAGGCCGCCCGCCAGAGTTCCCCCCTCCAAAATACCGCTCCGCGGTCGAAAGACCGTTGAGGGTATTTTGGCTTTTGCACTGGGCTGGCGGGCGACCGCCAAAAGGCCGCCCGCCAGCCCAGTGCAAAAGACCCTTCCCACGAGGATGCCGGCTCAGAATTGAGCCGGCGGAGTGGGAAGGTGCGACGGGTGCAGTGGCACCCGTCGCGTATTTCAGTGTCTGCAAAGCAGACACTGAAATACAAAGTGGGGCCCTCTTACGGGGGCCCCACGACAACCCATTCCGCCATCCTGTTCCTGGCGGGAGAACCGCCAGGAACAGGATGGCGGTATGGGCTGTCAGAATCCCCAGCGGAAAACCGGCGGGAGACCGCCGGTTTTCCGCATCTGACCGCGGCCAAACCGCCGCGGTCAGAATGCCCTGCGGGGCACCGCCAGCCTGTTGGTGGTGCTCCCGCCAACCCTGGCCCCGGGAATAGGAGCTAGCTCAGCAAGAGCCATTTGCACAGAGTGGGTAGAAGCGGCTGCCATATTGGGAAGGAAGCAAGTAAGTAAGCATTAGAGTCCAGTTAGTACAAAGCAACGAACTGTTCAAAATATAATGGCGAGATGCATGTCCAAAGCGATGGGGAATCCCCACGCAGGGAGTACAGGCACTAAGGGTCAGATGCAGAAAATAAACAGTTTGAAAGATTGAAATGTAGAAAAAGAAGTCCATTCAGTGTATGTAAGCCATGCATTTCCATCCAAAAGAGTGAGCTGGTCAGATGTAAATCCAAAATTATGGGAAACCCACATGCAAATAGCCGTAGAAGAAGTAATATTTGCTAATCAATTATATAGCATACACGAAAAGCTTACTGGAATTTGTGCGACCTAATTGGGCTCTAACTACAAGACTAGTGATATTAGATATAGTCAGTATAACCCATAGTCAATTACATGCAATGTCTAAAAAAGCTCAACCGATGAATCTGTTAACAAGATAGTGTCATACACGGTGTGTACAAAATGACAGAGCTAAAAAACATAAACAAATATGAGAGCACATAGCAATATGTCGCAACAGTAAGTTACTAAGACAGGAACACATGCAGTTCCTTGTCGAAATTGAAACCTTTTTCCACGGCGCGTAATCTAAGTATCCATTTAGCTTCACATTTGCGTAGTTCCTTGTCGCCCAGTCTTGGGGATGCAATGACCTGGGCGATGCCATGGAACCTGATATTCGGAATATTTGATTTGCCATGTAGTGAGTTGAAATGTACAGCAAGAGGGTGGCCCGAGTTGTAGTTCCTGATGGCTCTAACATGTTCTTGGATACGTTCTTCCAGAGGACGAATGGTGCTCCCCACATAGATTAGTCCACAAGCACACATGATACAGTAGACTGTGTACCTAGTATTGCAGTTAATGAACTGTCTAATATAGTGAGTGTATCCTGTGTTATGTCAGAAAGTCAAGGTTTTGTTGAGAGCGAATTGGCAAGAAATGCAGCAGCCACATTTAGAGAAACCCACAGGTTTAGTAGGTAACCACATAGGCGGGTGAACTGGTGTGAGTGGTGCTATGTAACTAGGACATAGAATGTTTCTTAGAGTTCGTCCTCTACTTTGAGTGACTGATGGTGTCTTCCCTACAACAGACCCAAGCCTCGCATCCAAGAGTAGCAGATGCCAGTGTTTCTTTAAAATGCAGAACAAATGATTGCTCACAGGACTGTACCGAGTAATAAGAGAAATGTCCTTTCTCTTATTTTTGTGGGTTTTCTCATGTCCCCTGATAAGTAGGGTGTTATGTTTCTGGAAGCTATATGTTTACTCGCTGTGGAGACTGTTTCTTCCGAGTACCCCCTATTCCTGAAGCGTTGTGCCAGCTGTTCCATTTCTAGTGAAAATACCTCATTATTACTGCAGTTGCGTCTGGTTCTGATCATTTCGCCATATTGGAAGGCCTTCATCTGGGAGCGAGGGTGTGTGCTGAGTGCATGCAAGGTAGAGTTGCATGAAGTGGGTTTCCTAAATATTCTGGAAAAGATCTTGTTGTTGGTAACATATAAGAGAAGATCCAGAAATACTATCTGAGCACAGTCTACTTTATGTGTAAAGACCAGGTTGTAGTTGTTAGTATTTAGGTGGTCAATGAGTATTTCTAGTTCCTGTCTGTTTCATGTCCAAATGGTGAGTATGTCATCCATACATCTCCCCCAAAACAAGATATGTTGTGTGATAGTGGCCGGGCAGTTAGTCCAAAGATGTAGTTTTTCAACTTGGCCCATGTAAAGGTTTGCACATGAGGGTGAGGATTTAGCTCTCCATTGCCGCTCCTTGTGATTGTTTGTACCGTTGGCTGTCACGTAAAAACACATTGTTCTCTACCACTCGTCGCGTGAGGTCTAATAAAATGTTGGTGTGTACATAGAGTGTCGCATCTCTGCTAGAGAGTGCCATAGACAAGGCCTCTAGTCCCCGTTCCAGTGGGACAGAGGTGTACAAAGAGTTTACATCCAAGCTTACGAAGCAACAGTCATTCGTCCAGTCAATGTCCGCTAGTTGGCAAAGCAAATCCCTTGTATCCTGGATGAAAGAGGGAAGGGTACGTACCAATGGTTGTAGGGAGGAATCGATATATTCGGAAATGTGTTTTGTGGGTGATCCTATGCCTGAGATAATTGGTCTACCCGGCGGAAAGATCCCTGTTTTGTGCACTTTGGGTAATATGTAGATGCATGGTGCTCGAGGTGTGGTGTTGTGCATGTATCTGTACTCATAGTCTGAGATGAGACAGGAGTTTCTCCAATAAGACAGTCACCTATTGTGTTGGTAATCAACGTCAGAGGATTGTCAGGAAGACGTATGTATGCATTCGTGTCTCCTAGTTGTCTATCGATTTCAGACATGTAATCCGTCCTGTCCATCAATACCACATCACCACCCTTGTCAGCCTCTCTTATTACAATGTCAGTGCAGGTAGTGAGCTTGTTGAGTGCTCTGAGTTCTGTTGAGGTTAAATTGTTCTTATAACTCAAACCCCTGGTATTGTGGCTATCCTCCATAGTGAACAGATCTGCGCTTACTGCTTTGTAGAAAATGCCAATATTGTTGTCAGGAGGTAATGTGGGCATAAAAGTGGATTTAGGTCTCAATCCACTGTCTAAATCCAGGTTGGGCTGGATGTCTAAATGTTCAAAAAGTTTGTTCAGGCTAGGAGTTGAAGATGTCATAGTATCTAGAGACAATAACATATGAATGTCCTGCACAACCCTAATTGATCTTTTACTTTTGAGTGACGATATGTCAAAGTTCCTAGAGGTGGTGGTTTATCCATGAAGAATTTCCTTAGTTTTAGGCGACAAATGTATTTGAACAAGTCAATATGTATATCAGTGAAGTCGGGTCTCAAAACAGGACAGAAACCCAGGCCTTTGCTTGGGAAAGAGTATAAGTGGACAGATTGATGACTTGCACAGTACCCTGAACGGTATTGTTAACACCTGGTATGGAACTTGCACTCATGTTCTCTGATTCTTTGAGATTGAGCGTGTTGTCACACCTTCCCTTGTGTCCGGACCCGAGTTTCTTCCCTCCCCTCCTGGTTGTTTTAAGTTTGGACCTGATCTGTTGTAGTTGTGCCGTACACTTTTTCTGTACCTTGCCAGTTCTTCTAATAAAGATGATGGATGAGGGCCCTTCCGTAGGAGGGTCCACTTCATTGCTGGAGACACTGGAGATGTCAGACATGCTGTTTAGTGGAGTGAGGGTCAGAAGGTTTGGAGTGGGTGTCAATCTGGATCTGGTCAAACGTGTGTGAAAATGTGTAAATACAACCATTACGATAGTCATTTTCACCCCTTGTAAGCTTTTTCCGTTTTTTTGTCCTTGATGTACAGTTGGTGTGTGTTGAGGACCTCTTTTAGGATAGTGTATTTTTTAACCGTTGCTTCTGGCAGGATCAAGTTCTTAATCTCTAGTTCAAGGGAGGCAATGTCAGCTAGCAGTTCATCCCTTTTTCTATCAGCATGTCTAATGAGTAAATTCATCATCCTGATGGAGGATGAAGAAATAAGATGTTCCCACTCTTCTAGAATATCTGGGTCCAGATCGTCGAAAGAGGGAAAAATGATAACACGTAAACCACGGGGGACTTGTTTTAGTTCTATTAATCTTTTAAGTGTAGTGGCATCCCACCATCTGGAAAGTTCTTGTTTCTTTAGTCTTTCTAGTCTAATAAATTTCTGTTTGAGACCTTCATGTTCGGATGTGTTGTTAATAGGGTCAGAGGCCCTTGGTCTGTTAGAAAATAGTTCAGTAGTAAGGGGGTCCCTGTTGTCGTCATAGGAGGTCATGTCTGTATAAAGAAAGTTATTTGAATTGAGACAAACCTAATATGTAAGTAGTAGGACCAGGAGTGCAAGTTACCATAACATAACATATGAGACAAATGATACAGGTAGTAATGGCAAGCGTTAATGTACCTCCAGAGGGTGTCTACTTTAAGTAAGTGAAATAGTCAAGCCCGTCAGCATGCATTACACGAACAAGCAAAAACAAGATTAATGCAAGTTCATGCAATGAAGCATTGGGCTCCAACCAGAGGAATCACTCTATCAGCAAATCACATTCCAGGAAGTCATAACCTACAAGTAGATTTCCTCAGGACACAGCACAAGGAAAATCACGAATAGGTCCTAAACAATGAAGTAATAAGAAACATCTTTGGAAAATAGTGATCCCAAACATTAGATGTGATCTCCACAGCAAGAAGTACTGTGTTCTGGGCATGAGGCCAGAACAGAGTGGGCAATGCTCTTTTGATCAATGGGTCAAGAGCATTTGTTTATGCATTTCCTCTAATCCCACTCATCCCAAAAGTGATTGTAAAATTTAGCAAGTCAAATATCAAAATGATTTTGATTGCACCAAGTTGGCTGAGCCAATGGTGGTTCCTGGACCTCCTAGACATATCATGAGGATGGCACAATAGACCCTACTGCAGACCAGACCTGCTGACCAGGCTCCATGGGCAAGTCTGACAGTCAAAACTTTAATCCTTGAATTTTACAGCAGGGCTCCTGAGTTCAGCGATTATAGACACCTGAACCCACCGAAGGGTTGTGTGGACATACTAAAAGAAGTGAAAAACCCACCCATGCTATGCTCTAAAATGGAAAGGATTTTGCATACAATGTCACACTAAAGGACACAACCTAATTGCATGTCAAGACAAACGTTTTACTTCCGCATCCACTGCATCAACCAAAGCCCAGGTTCCATAAAAGTGCATCCTGCTGCTATAACTGCCTAGAGAAAAGCAACACAAGAAATTTCATTCTTTGAATTTCCTGCCATAAAACATTTTCTAGAGGGGCTTTGAAAAGTTTTCCCTCCTTTTAAAAATGCATCTCTAACTTGGGAGCTGAATCTGGTACTGTCAAAATTAATGGCTTCTACATCTGAACATATTCGTAGAGCCACTTTTCAGCATCTTTCATGGAAAACCACCTTTGAATTGCTGTCACTTCAGCTAGAAGAATCAGTGAGTTCCATGATTTATCTTCAATAAAGCATTCATTGTTTTTCATTTCAATAAGGTGGTTTGAAGAACGCTCCCTTTATTCCAAACTAAAGCTGTCTCAGAATTTCACATCAACCAGACCATTAATTTACCAACCTTCTTTCCCAACCCCTCTACACCAGCAGGGAGGGCTCTTAATTAGTTTGATGCCAGAAGGGATCTTGTTTTTTTGTTAGATAAAACCAAGGACATCAGAAAAACAAATCAATTCTTTATAAACTATGGTCACATGAGAGAAAAAATGTCCACTTCTAAACAATATATCTAGTAGAATGCATGTAATGACGCTACCACTGTTCTAATAAACCAACTATTGCCAGACAAACCCAGAGCTCATTATAGAAGAGAAAAAGCAGGTACTATGTCATGAATAAGAAATATTTCAATTGGCGACATCTGTAGAGCTGCAGCATGGAAATCTATCCACACCTTCGCCAAACACTATTGCTTGTCTGAGACTAAAGCAGAAGGTAGAGTAGGTCAGGCAACTCCTTAAAACCTTACCAAATAAGGTTTTTACTGTTGTTTCTGCTGGACTATAATTTACCAACCACCTCGTCAATGTGTTAGCTCACTATTTTATTCTAGCATTTATGACTGTCAATGAAGATCCTACAATGCAGAAGAAAATGTTCTGCACCTGCCGTCCGGGTTCTGCATTGTAGGAATGTTCAATGAATCCATAAATGTCCTGCCCTCCTCCCCGACTGTACTTTTAAAGGACGGGTCTGGGTGCATCTCTAAATACATATGTAAATAAGTATCTCTACGTTACTTTTAGCCTTAAAAAGAACTGGGTCTCAAAGGTAACTGCCAGTATTGCATATTTTGGGCAGAGGCGCCTCTCACGCTCTTAAAAGGACAGGCTCCTTTTTCTGCTTTCCTATCAATGAGGCTACATTTTACCTTCATGTTCCCTTCTAAAAAACATGCTTTTTTTCTCTGCAAATGTATGGTGCAAAGCAGTTATATGAATATGATTAAAAAGATTTACTAGAACATTCAGGAAATATGAAGCCTTAGACGACCTCCATCCCACAGGTATATGTAAAGGACTCGTGGACAAAAGGCTTTCTTCAGATGCTATTCTGTGTATGGAAGAACCATGTAAATAGATGATCCGAGATCTGCATGGAATTACTCTAGCGTTTAGCACTAACAATGACGATCTTACGATGCAGAACCAGAACTACAGCTGGGTAACTCTTTCTTGTTCGTCGCACAGTTCTTCCTAGTGTTGATTTTACAGTTAGCTCCATCAAGTGTGTTTGCAAGTTTTTCTTTATACGTCGATTTCACAATTTTTTTTATTTCTTTTACTCCACATTGTGCTAAACTCATAAGGTTTTTCCTGTTTTTCATGTTTCTTCCTGCAATGTGTAGAAAAATGAACAATTGATGGGAAAGGTCGCTGTTAGAAATGGCCATCTTTTGTGTGGCATTCAGATTTGTGCTGAACCCGCTTTTCCTTCCCAACATGGTAACACACCTTTAAATTACTTACAGGCCCCTAGTAAATGGTAGTACATATACCCAGGGCCAGTAAATTAAACAGTACTAGAGTGCTGCAGCACTCATTGTGACACCCACTAAAGTAGTCCTGTAAACCTGTCTCTGGCCCGACACTTTAGCCTGTAGTGCCGTTTTAAACAGACATTTCAATATGGCAAAAAGCACCTTCTGCCAGGCTGAAACCTTCCTGATCAATACTTGTCAGTCACTCCTAAGGTCGACCCTAAAGTTTCATAGGTCAAGGAGCCTCGTACTTAAAAAGTAGGACATGTGTACTTAAGTTTGTTGTGTCAGTAAAAAAACCCTAAGGATGTTTTTCGCTGTGGCAAAGCTCGCCTACCCTATATTAACAGTGGGATAGTTTATTATATTTAATAAGCGATAACTTCAGTTTGAGAACAGCTAGAGAAATACTTCTTTCATCATTTGCATTGTAATTTTAAATCTCCTTTAATAGATAGAACTGATTATAACTCACGATTTTGAAAATGCCACTACTAGAAAGTTTTTACTTTATTTGGGATTTGAGCCTGTTCCGACTCATGGGTGAAGGATCAAGTACAAAGCTAGAAAAGAAGCAATAGCCCCACTAGCCACAGATTAAACTCTGCTTCCCTCTTAGGGACCGAGTCCTGACCCCCAAGTGTTAACCTCCATATCCTGGACCCTTGGCTGGAGTCAGTGTGTACTCTTAAATGCCCCACTGAAGGTTTCACCATATCCAGTGCATGATGCCGCAGCACCGCGCAGCACAGCACCCCCCAGCTCTTGGTCAGCAGATTTATCGGACCGGACCGAGAGACTTGCATTGCAGCACTGTGCAGCTCCCGATCTTCGGCTCCAGGAGGCAAGGCCCAGAGCTTCACAAAGCAGCTCCATTCCTGATCTGCACTGCACCAACCTGAGCGCAGGTTGACGCAGTCTCGCATCACATCACCGCACAGCTCCAGAGCCGTGCCTTCACCAGGTCCAACTCAGCCTGCACAGGACGATGCAGATCACTGCGGAGTCACACTGCATCGTCTTCGCACAAAAGTCACAAGGTAAAACTTCCAGCGGGACAAACCTGGTCCTTTATCCGGCCCGTGTTCCATCGTGGTCAGCCTGAACTTGTGACTTTGTCGCAATAAGATACCCACAAATGATGCTTCGTGCCTTTTCGTGCTATTTTTAGCTAAAACTGTAAAAACGTATAACACCAATTCTACTGAGTGGAGTTTTGTTGTTACAGTGCCAGTTTATTTATTAAAATATCTTCTATTGTTCTAAATTGGTTTGCAATTTTTTTTCCTCTTGTTTTGTGTTTTCACTTTATCACTGTTAGGACAAGATGTACAAAGCCCTTTTGCATTTCCTTATGGTCCAAATCAGTATTTCGGGCTGTTAAGAAATGCAAAACAGCATTTTCTGGTGTACAAAGGCCTTTAGGAAATCACAAATTGTGATTTATATCCGGTAGAAATCGCAATTTGTGATCCCCAGAATAGGAAATCGCAAATAGGGATTTCCTAATTGCAATTTCTACTCTGATGTACAAAGCATTTCCTAAATGCGATTTGGGCATTTAGGAAATGCAATTACCCTCCACTTGAAGTCGATGGAAAACATGTGCAATTTAAAAAAGCACCCCAAAACACTTTTTTAAAATTGCAATAGAATACACACATGCCCCTAATTTTGGGGTGCACCAGGGAGGGCCTGTTGCCCATCGCCATCCTTGGTTTTGCATTTCCCAAACAGCGATTTCCTAGAGTGCTACATGAATACTTTACACATTGCCCATACGTTAAGCCTGACTGCTTACCAGAGGGTTAACCTCAGGTTTGTTTAGTGACTTTTGTGGTTCACCCTGACAAGGACTGTGATTATTATTAGACAAGGTTCTCACCCCCTTCTACAAATAATCCAATTTTGTTCTGGCATCTTTAAAATACCTTGGGCCATATTTATAGTTTCCACGCATAACTGCGCCAGCGCAGTTGTGCGTCAAAAAATCTAACGCCGGCTAACGCCATTCTGAAGCGCCATGCGGGCGCCGTATTTATTCAATGACGTTAGCCGGCGTTAGCCGGCGGAGCTGCCTGGTGTGCGTGAAAAAAAATGACGTACACCAGGCAGCGCCGGCGTAGGGGAATATGGAGCTTGGGCACCAAAAAATGGGGCAAGTTAGGCTGACGCAAAATTTTCGCCTCAACCCGATTTGCGCCATTTTTTTTTACTCCCAACCCCCATTGAAATGACTCCTGTCTTAGCAAAGACAGGAGTCATGCCCCCTTGCCCAATGGCCATGCCCAGGGGACTTCTGTCCCCTGGGCATGGTCATTGGGCATAGAGGCATGTAGGGGGGCACAAATCAGGCCCCCCTATGCCACAAAAAAAAAATAAAAATTACTTACCTGAACTTACCTTATGTTCCCTGGGATGGGTCCCTCCATCCTTGGGCGTCCTCCTGGGGTGGGCAAGGGTGACAGGGGGGGGTCCCTGGGGGCATGGGAGGGCACCTCTGGGCTCCTTCCGAGCCCACAGGTCCCTTAACGCCTGCCCTGACCAGGCGCTAAAAACGACGCAAAAGCGGCTGGACGTCATTTTTTGGGACCCGCCCACTCCCGGGCGTGATTTTTGCCCGGGAGTGTAAATACGGCGCACATGCCTCAGAGTCAATTTTTTAGACACGAACGCCTACCTTGCATATCATTAACGCAAAGTAGGTGTCCACGCTAAAAAATGACGCAAACTCCATGGACTTTGGCGCTAGACGCGTCTAACGCCAGAGTATAAATATGGAGTTCGTTTTGCGTTAAAAAAAACAACGCAAATTCGGCGCAAACGGAGTATAAATATGGCCCTTTGTATTTTCTTCATTCCGACTAGTCAGGTCTTCCATCTTCTGCTTTTTAACATCTGGTATTTGAATGTTTCACATATTTGTAATTTTGTCATTACAAATAACTGCACATTTCTGCTCCTGTGTAAGTCCACAGATGGGCCATTATTATTGTTGATGTACTTAAATTCTTGCCAAGTTTGCTGCATCTCCATAAATTAGTTTTCTGTCTGTTCAGTGATAATGTGTATTCGCTGATGTTTTTGTAGGTTTGATAATTGACTAATGCTGTTCAGACATTAACTGCAATGGTATGTTTTTTTCCTCTGTGTGTTTGCTGATGATTTCGGAGAGATGATAACAAACTGAAGCTTTTTACACATTCGCTACATTTGAATGGTTTTTCTCCTGTGTGTGTTCTTTGATGTGTCCTCAATGTTGCGGAACAACAAAAACTACTTGTGCATTCACTGCAATGGTAAGGTTTTTCCCCTGTGTGTGTTCGCTGATGTTGTTTTAGGCTTGATAATAAACTAAAGCTCTTCACACATTCACTGCATTTGAATGGCTTTTCCCCAGTGTGGATTCGCTGATGTCTTTGGAGGTGTGATAAAGAACTAAAGCTCTTTCTACATTCACTGCAATGGTACGTTTTTCCCCAGTGTGTGATCGCTGATGTTGTTGTAAGGTTGATAACTGGCTAAAGCTCTTCACACATTCACTGCAATGGTATGGTTTCTCCCCTGTGTGTGTTCGGTGATGTTTTTGGAGATCTGGTAAATGACTGAAGCTCTTCACACATTCATTACAATGGTATGGTTTCTCCCCCGTGTGTGTTCGCTGATGTCTTTGGAGGTGTGATAAATAACTAAAGCTCTTTCCACACTCACTGCAATGGTACGTTTTTTTCCCTGTGTGTGTTCGCTGATGTTGTTTTAGGGCTGATAACTGACTAAAGCTCTTCACACATTCACTGCACTTCAAGGGCTTTTCTCCAGTGTGTGTTTTCGCTGATGAATCTTTAATGATAAAGGGTGACTAAAACTAGTGACACATTCACTGCACTTGAATGGTTTTTCCCCTGTGTGGGTTCGTTGATGGCTTTGTAAGCTTGATAGTTGACTACAGCTCTTCACACATTCACTGCACTTGAAGGGCTTTTCCCCAGTGTGGATTCGGTGATGTCTTCGGAGATTTGATAACCGCCTGAAGCTCTTCACACATTCACTGCACCTGAATGGCTTTTCCCCCGTGTGTGTTCGCTGATGTCTTTGTAGTTTCGATAAACGACTAAAGCTCTTCACACATTCACTGCACCTGAATGGCTTTTCCCCTGAGTGTGTTCGCTGATGGTATTTTAGGTGTATTGATTGACTAAAGCTATTTCCACATTCACTGCACTTGAATGGCTTTTCCCCTAAGTGGGTTTGTTGATGTTGTTTTAGGAATGATAACTCCCTAAAGCTTTTCAGACATTCACTGCAATAATGTGTTTTTTCTACTCTGGGTGTTCGTTGATGACCTTTTAAGGGTGCTGATTGATTGACACATTCAGTGTATTTTTATTTTCCACATTTGTATGTTTGCTGCGGGTGCTTAAGTTCTGATGACAAACAAAAGCTCTTGTCGCATGTGTATGATTTTTCTTTCTTGGTTAGTGTCTCGGAGTCTGGTATATATTTATCTAAATTCCATGCCTGTGATTCCTGAAAGGCCAACATGGCTGATAAAGCACTTGTGTAATTCTCACATTGCCTGTATGTGTGTGGTATTTTGGACATTCGATTTCCTGTTTAAATAAAGTAGATTGAGCAATAAATTCTTATCACATGCATAATATGTGTGAGGATTTTTGGGGGTGATTTTGTCTTTACATTAGATAATGGTTTTGCACACTTGCAGGTAAACATTCATCCCCCTTCTGGTCAATTCAAATTGGGCAGCACTCTGTATTTTAGACAGCAGAACTTTTCTTTCCTTTGCCCTTCAGTTGTCTGGCTCCATTGTGCCTTTCTCTGGTTGCTGTGGTTTGGCCACAAAGAGTTTACAATACACCTAGAGGAGTGAATAGGGGTCTGTTTTCATTTTAGGGACAGAGCACTGCTGTAAACACATCACACTGATCTCAAGATCAACCCTAGTATTGTGCACATGTTTACACATGAGGAAGTTTGTCAGTGTTGTTGCCTTAGTTTTCTAGAGGTCATTTCTTAGTCTTGTGGTGTGCAGGTGCACAGGTCTGACTCTTACATTCACTGAAAGGCTCTTGACTGCTTCTTCCAGGATCCCCCAGTTTTGTTCAGGTTCCTCTCTCTCCGACAGCAATAATGTTTTTCTGACATTATTTATGACAGTTTTTTCAGATTTCCAATATTATCTTCATTCTTCATAATCATTTTCCTGTTGGATGTAAAGAGAATGAAAATCGCTTAATGGAAACGTAATGGAATGTGAATGCCCAATATTTATCTGGTTGTAAAAGTCATCTCTTCTTCACTATGTCTGAGTCTTATCAAGGGACATTTCACCATACACAAATATTTAACTACAAGGTCGTTGAGCACATCACATATTTATGTCAGAAAAAGTGTACATTTACCAGTGTTCACAGAGAAACTCAGTAAAGAAAGGGCATTCACGGAGCACCAATGTGGTACAGGTACAGCTTTAGGAAGAATACATGGACAAGATATCATTTAAACAAGAATAGATTGTGGAAACAGAGATGGATCAGGACATGATGCTGTCACTTTTGTCTGAGGAAGAGTAGAAGAAAGGTAACTCTTCAGGAAGTGTAAAACAAAGGAAACTCTTCAGTGAGTATATAACAAAGGTACTCTTCAGGAAGTATACCATAAAGGTAACTCTTTCACACTATTCTTTACAGTCCTTTCCCGTTCACATTGGATCAGCTGAAGTGCCAACTCCTGCCTTCAAACTGTTGTTTGTTAAGTTATCTTTGCCACGTTCCCAGTCACCCTGGGGAGGGTCAAACATTTCTGGTTTCTTCACACCTGGAACATTGGAGCATTATTGTGAGTTGAGGTGTATTTTCTATCGCCATATTATCCGTCTATCTCCCTGACACTAGTGCAGCTTACACAGCCTAGCTCTGGCCCTGACACTTTACACAAACAAGAGATTCTTTACTTCTTCCTCAAGCCGATAATGTTCGGACCCTGTTGCACCTTAAGCTGCTTCCAGAATGAGGGAGTCATTGGAATACCCACCTTTACATTATACACGCAGACAAGGCACACACACAGCAGCAATCAGTCATTTAACTCTTAATAGAGTGAATTCATCACAATTAATCATTGACTGACATATCCCCGCAGCCAACAAAAGGGAACAGACTTCGGGCCTGATTTAGAGTTTGGCGGACGGGTTACTCCGTCACAACCGCAGCAGATATCCTGTCCGCTGTATTACAATTCCCATGGGGTATCATGGGATCGTAATACGGTGGACGGGATATCCGTCACTTGTGTAACGGAGCAACCCCGTCCACCAAACTCTAAGTCAGATTCATAGTGTTGTCATTTTAGTGTCGCGGAGACTACTCCGGGGCCGGTAGAGCCTTTGCCAGAATAGGAGGAGGTGTCCATTGTCCACAGGTGAATGCAGCATTTCTTCCTTTAGGCATTTCTTAATTCCAGGTTTACCTCATTTCCTTGACACCCCCGTCCACACACGCACACTCCTCTATATCTGCATACTCACTCTACAGGGCTCACTGTTAGCCAAAGCACGGGAACAACTCGATGCCTGGATAGAGCAGAAATCAGGTAACAGCCTGAAAGTCAAACGGCCAAGGTTGGCAGTATGGGGATCACGACTTCATTTTTTGAAGCTCCCCTAGATTGTACGAATCGAGAAGGTGTACAGGGAGGTGCCACACCAGCAAAACACTGCCTACCGTATCATGTTCCATGATACAGCCTGGCGGTGTTTTGCTGGCGGACGTTGCTGCTGGCAGCAGTGTCGCATCCCGACTCATGCCGGAGCACCTCTGCAAGTAGATAAGTCAGGTTCTCCCACAGGAGAGAGGGGTGGGGGATGTTGTGTGCGTGTGTGTGGGTGTGTGTGACTGCGTTTGAATGCGTGCATGCGTGTGTAATGCGTGTGTGTGTGTACGTGCATGTTGTGTTGTGTGATTGTGTGTGCACCTGGATGTATGCTCGTGAGTGTTGCTATAAGTATGAAAGTATGCATGTGTGGGTGAATGTGTGTATGCATGTGTGTATGGTGTGTATGTATGTGCGTATATGTGTGTATATGTGGAGGGGGCGGGATGGGGAGGGTGGGGCGGACTCTGGGGAGGAGGGCGGGGAGACCCTTATCAGTGCCAGGAAAGGAAATCCCTAGCACTGATAGTGCCTACCGCCATGGTTTCCGTGGCGGTTTCCGTAACCATGGCGGCGGGCAGGGTCAAAATGCCATGGGTGGCCTAGTGATGGCCGCCAGTTTGGAGACGGTAGTCTCCAGTCCGGCGGCGTTACCGCCGTGTCGGTCGGTGTGTTAACTTGGAGGTTTGGCCAGCCTGTTGGGGGTAATACCTCCACTATTACACTGACTGCCGGGGTCGTAAGGACCCCCATAATATCCCCGTACTTGCTTTCCCTTCACTCTCCCACTCCCTGGGTGTTCCCTCTCCCTGGGTCCTCTTTGAGCCACTTCCAGCCCTGGGCTCGTAGTTGAGAAAACCACGTATCGCCCGGGACATGGCGGGAGACTGTGGTTTCAGGGCTGCTCCCGGTGTGATCGGAAGCCTAGGGTGGATCCACAGGACCTCATCTTTTGCTGGCCTCTTCTCCAGCTGTACGCGCTTATCCTCCCATTGTCGTCGTGAGGCTCCTGTTACGGTCCTCCGCTTCAACTGGTCCACTGTGCTCGGCTCATTCATTCGCGCCCTCTCCCTCCTCACCGTCCTTCTGTGAGAGAAACTTCCAGGTGAAGTTCTTCCCTCATTACTGCCCTCGAGTTACTCTTGTACAGACCCTGGGGTTGGACTAGGAATAACGCCATCCTTCTTCTCGGGCACCTCCCCGTCACAATGTCTGTGTGCTGTGACCATAAATTCCACAAAGCTTACAAACAGGTTTCCTTTAACTAAGACCTTGCTGATCATCCACTCTGTTTTCCAGTAAACTCTTCACCTGTCTTGCGTAATTGTGGAACTTAGGCCTGCACTGTTCTTTCACCACGTTTAACTCTGTAATGCTCTCTACTAATGTCTGTGATGGCGCAACTTCTTCACATTTTGTTTCCACCCTAACATGGGTACATTTCGGTCAAATAAAGGAACTTGAAATAGAGAGTTATGACTTGGAGTTCTAATCTTGTTGGATAGCTCAGGCCCTCATGAAGAGATGGAGGTGAGTTTATTTAGAGAGACAGTGAGGGAGACAATGTGCTGATCACCCACAGTGAACAAGGCATCCATGACCTGGCCGAGGATCGTGGTTGCAGAATGTTACCTGTGAGATTCCAAGCAGCCGAATGCAAACATTCAACCACCAAAAGTATTTTCATGAGTCGGGGCACATGAGTGGGTATGCTTACATTTGGCTCCATGCTTTCCCCAACTGATCCCAGGATACTGCATTTCCTATGCATCCATTTGTGCACTTTCATATAATGCAACTACTAGGAGGGAGGTTATGTTAAGAATAGAAAATATTAAAAGAGCAAGTAAGGAAAGTGAGATATCTCCAGAAATGTATAAAATACGGAAGTGAGTAGGACATGGGAGTTCAGAGCATGCGCTACAGAAAGAGAATTCAACAGAGAAAAAAAAATGAGAAAAGGCTAAATTATTTTGGGCCATATTCGCAAGGCCTTTGGAACAGAAAGATTTTCTGTCCTTTTTTAAATGTTACAGGGCAGATTGTGGTCACAGAGCTGGTAAAAGTGAGGCCCAGAGACTTGCGTTGCCAAGAAATGACTGTCACCGACTGCTCTTTCGCCGAGATACATTTTCAAATATTGTGTATAAGTGGGTGCAGCATTGTACAGGTCTGTGGCTGTTGTACGCTGTCTCTAACTGTGCTCGCGCTTCAGCAAGTCCCGCTTTACAGCCATCCAGTCGTGCCCCATGGCAAGGATGTGCATCAGTGAGATATGTTTGCACCCATTAAGATTTGATTGTATCATATAAAAGGTTAATGGTGGGATTTTAGCACACCTTCTTGGCTGCTCTGTTCTTCAGTTAAATAGCAACGATTTGGTAAATAAAAATGTTAATTTAAGCCGTGAGATTTATATAGTGGGGTGCTCCTGTGGTGCTCCGTGCTCATTTATTAAACCAGTGTCACTCTGCACCGGTCTTTGCCTTGAGATACCAAGAAAGTACTGGGCTACTGGGCTAATGTATTTTTAACATCTGATCTGGGCCTATTATAGCTCTACCTGCTACAAAGTCCTTGTATGTGTCTGTAAAGTACGGGATCTATGGTGAAGGCAAACTACGCTGCTGCGTGAAGAAGCAGCCATGGTGGTAGTGAAGATTAAACCCCTGCAGAATGCCTGGCATCATTTGCATAGTCTAACAATTTAATTTTGTGAGGAGCTATTTTTATGTGTATGTGTATGTGTGCAAGGGCAAAATGCAGTCACTTAAAGTGAAGGCATCCAATTTCTGTAGTGGGATGGTCTATTCATCTATACCTTCAACTAGGGTGGGAGGGAGTATAATTAGAGCAACATGTCCACAGATTAAAGGAGAGAATGCTGATTGGGAGCCCAGATTATGTATGTATTTCTGTATGATATTTTTAGAAAACATGAGGCTGGCAGGACAGCTAAAGCTTCCTTTAGGCTGGACCTAAAAACAAGGGGAAAAAAGAACAAGGATCACCACTCCGTGGTAGAAAATTCCCAGGGTGTCAGAGTCACACTTTTGCCCTTATAAAAATGTGTTACTTTGGAAGAAAAAAACATTTGCTGAGGAAGGTTTCAGTGCTCCTCTGAAAGCATAGAGTTCACCAGGCTTGTGGAGAGCTCTAAATATGAAGATAGTAATTGATCAGGGCAAAAGATGATTGCCCCCATTCCCCTGGGAGACAGCAGATCAGTAACTAAACACTAAATGCGGGTGACCCAAAGTGGAAAAACCATAAATAGAGAAAGTGCTGGTGGGGTAAAATATTCAAGAAAGTTTGAAAGGAGCCGCTAAAACTGAATTTCAGCAGAAGGGACCATATTTACAAAACTACTCACAAAGAAAACCAGAGCTCGATGACAACTAGCAATCAAAACTACCTCAACATCAACAGGGCACACATGAAAAAAGCTGCAATAACAGACTGTAGGCAAGAGAGACGAGAGACCATACAAAGCGAGCATGAAAAGAGCCACAATAACAGACTGTAGGCTAGAGAGACAAGAGACCATACAGAGCAAGCATGAAAAGAGCCACAATAGCAGACTGTAGGCAAGAGAGACGAAAGACCATTCAAAGCGAGCATGAAAAGAGCCACAATAACAGACTGTAGGCCAGAGAGACAGAGCAAGCATGAAAAGAGCCACAATAACAGACTACAGGCAAGAGACAGCATACAGAGCAAGCATAAAAAGAGTCCCAATAACAGACTATAGGCAAGAGACAGCATACAGAGCAAGCATGAAAAGAGCCACAATAACAGACTGTAGGCTATGGGTTTGCCCATCTCGGAGGAGCAGTGGCGCTATTGTTGTGCTCAGATGCGGGCACTCTCCCCTAATTACAGATTGCGCCTAATCCATTTTAATTTTCTGCATCGGCTGTACTATACCCCTAGTCGACTGAAGGAAATGGGTCTTAGAGCGGATGCTAATTGTGTACGCTGCTCGACCTTGGAGGCTGATTTTATGCATTTGCGTGGGACTGCGGGTGTTGCGCGATGACTGGGCTTCTGGGCTATGTGGAGGAGATCCCCTCTGCGTCCAGGCGGCTGGTGGGATTGCTGCTGCTACTGGCTAACCACAGGGAGGCGATGTGCTGGGGACGGAAGCGGGTACCTCGCTGTGATGATTGGCTGAGAGATGCAGCATACTGCCAGGAGCAGCTGGCAGTGTACTGGGAGTCGATGCCGGAGGGTTCCCGACCGAGGGATATATGGGCCCCCTTGGTAGCGTTTCTTGCAGCTCGTGCACATGGAGATGACTAGCTTTCTGTGCCTCCCCTTGATTATCCAGATGTGTGGTTCTACTTTGTACGCTACAAGCGTGTGACCCCCTTTCTCTGAGGGTGATATGTTGGCAGCGCTGCTTTTTTTCTTACTTTTGCTATGTTCTCTTTTTCCTCCCCCCTCTGTTGTTTTCTGTTCCTCAAGTTCATCTGCGATACCGAATGGAGGTGCTCATGTATGGGATAAGTTTCTCTTGATGTTTCTTTTGCAACCTGGACAAGTTAGCGCTTCTGCGAGCCCTCCCAGCAGAATCTCTTCTATGTACACAATATGTGAACCCTGGTTTGTGTTGTTTGATGATGTTTGCTTCTTAATTGCAAAAAAAATAAAAATACAAAAAGTAAAAAAAATAACAGACTGTAGGCTAGACAGATGAGAGGCCATACAGAGCAAGCATGAAACGAGCCGCAATAACATGGCATAGGCCAGAGAGACGAGACGAGAGACTGTAGGAGGCTGACCTGGTTGGTAGTGGGTACCTTGGGTACTTACACCTTATACCATGTCCATTTATCCCTTATTAGTGAAATGTAGTAGTGTTCTAGCAGCTTAGGCTGATAGAGATAGCTATAGCAAAGCAGTTTGGGCTGAACTGGGAGACATGCAAAGCTCCTGCAATACCACTTATAGTTACACAGTACTTATACACAAGTAAAGACAATACTCAGTGTTACCAAAAATAAAGGTAGTTTATTTTAGTGACACAAGGCCAAAAATATCTTAGAGCCAATATTCCTCCTGGAGGTAAGTATTATACACAATATATACACTAGACAGCAAAATAAGGTACGCAATTAGGCATAGGTTTGTGCAAACAATAGGAATTGCTATAGAATGCAATAGGAGAAAACAGGTCTAGGGACAACACAAACCATATACTAAGAAAGTGGAATCACAAATTCCCCCCTAGGCAAGTGTAGTGTGTAGAGAATCGCTGGGAGAGTAAGAATACCACAAAGGTGAGTAAAATACCCCACCCCAGAGCCCAGGAAAGTAGGAGTAAAGTACTGCAAGTTTCCTTAGGAAACACTACAAGAGTTATTGCAAGAACCAAGCAAGACTGCAAACAACAAATGGTGGATTCCTGGACCTGAAGACCTGTAAAGAGAGAAGACCAAGTCCAGAAGTCGCAGAAGATTCCAGGAAGGGCAGGAGCCCCTGCCAACATAGAAGATGGTGCAAAAGAGGAGTCTTCGGTTGAAAGAAGACTGCAGAAATACACCAAGGGAAGATGGCTGCGGGTTCCTGCATGATGCAATGGATGTCCCATGTGGAGATGTTGGATGCAGGCGAGTTTCGGCGCTGGATTCTTCCAACAAGCCTTGGTTCAAGCAATGTCACAGCTTGCGTCAAAAGGGCACTGCCTGGACCCTCGAGGGACCTGGGGGCCTCAACTCAGACTGAGGGGGCAGAGGGGGCTCCCAACACAGGAGGGAACCCACAGATGACCAGGCAGCACCCACGCAGGTCCCAGGACACGGGGACAACGAAGGTGCAAATTGCGGTTGTTGCAGCACTACAAAAAGAAGGTCCCACGCCGCCGGAGAACAACTCAGCGAGTTGAGCGTCGCAGGATAGAGTGCTGGGGACCTGGGCCAGGCTGTGCATGAGGGATTCCTGCAAATAGCGCACAGAGGCCCCAGGAGGTGAAGATGATGCGGTGCACCGGGGTACTGTTGCAAACGGGAAGGCAAGCTCTTACCTCCTCCAAATTTGGACAGCAAGACCTTAGGACAGTCTGTGTCGAAGGGGTCCACCACCTGTGTTCCAAGGAGCACGCTCGTCGCCAGGAGAGGAGTCCAAGAGAACCGGTCGTCGTCTTACAAGGTGCCTGCTGGAGCAGGGAAGTGACTCCATCAATCCACGGGATATTTCTTCGGTCCTTCTGGTGCAGGGTGAAGACAGGGCGTGCACACCGTGCAAACTGTTGCAGTTGCTGGCTGGAGCTGAAGTTGCAGGGGAAAAGTAGCCCTTATGGATACTTTGTTGCTGTTACAGCGGTTCCTGGAGCAGTCTGCAGTTGATCCGAGGTCATAGGAATGAAGAGGAGTTGCAGAGGATTCCTGATGGAAACTTGCAAGTAGAATCTGAAGAGAAACCCACAGAAGAGACCCTAAATAGCCCTGAGAGGGGGATTGGCTACCTAACCAGGTATGCACCTATCAGGAGGGGTCTCTGACGTCACCTGCTGACACTGGCCACTCAGAGGCCTCCAGAGTGTCCCCGCACCTTGGAAAACAAGATGGCTGAAGTCTGGGATACACTGGAGTAGCTCTGGGTACCACCCCTAGGGTGGTGATGGACAGGGGAGTGGTGACTCCCCTTTCCTTTGTCCAGTTTCGTGCCAGAGCAGGGACAGGGGGGTCCCTGAACCGGTGTAGACTGCCTTATGCAAGGAGGGCACCATCTGTGCCCTTCAAAGCATTCCCAGAGGCTGGGAGAGGCTACCCCTCCCAAGCCTGTAACACCTATATCCAAAGGGAGAGGGTGTAACACCCTGCTTCCAAAGGAAATGCTTTGCTCTGCCTTCCTGGGACTGGGCTGCTCAGACCCCAGGACGGCAGAACCCTGTCTGTGAGGTGGCAGCAGCTGTAGCTGCAGTGCAAGTCTAAGGGAGCTGTTTTGGCAGTACTGGGGGTCCATGGTGGAGCCCCCAGGATGCATGGGATTGGCCCACCAATACCAGATTTGGAATGGGGACAAATCCATGATCTTAGACACCATGGGTTTCTTTCATAAAGCTCCTCGCAGCCAAGTTCAGAGAACTTGCATATCCAAATTACTAAAGAAAACTAGGGCTAGTGACTGTCTGAGGAAAAGACTAACGACGCATAAAATAGAAGAACAACATAGCTAACCCATGATTTGGACTGAGGGAATACGATCATGGCTATCAAAATATAAATTATTTTAATTAGCCTATTGATAATGCAAAAACAAGTCAGTACTTAGAAAGTGTACACTTCACAACAAAGTCAGATCATGAATGACGAATTATACACCGGGAGCTACAAAAGATCACAGATAGGCGTTCTGCAATGGGTACACAGCGCACCCGGCAGCCAGGACAGCCATCGTCAGCAAGTCTCACTAATGTAGGCCGAGTCTGCACCATGGATGACGAATGATACACTGGGAGCTACAAGAGATCACAGATAGGCCTTCTGCAATCAGTACACGGCGCACCCGGCAGCCAGGACAGCCATCGTCAGCAAGTCTCACTAATGTGGACCGAGTCTGCACCATGGTGTAACTGCTGGCGCCCTCCCATGATCTCTCCGCCTGGGCACCATATACTGCACAAAGGGTGCTGAAAGGAAACGCCTCCTTGGCATGGATACCCCCTAACTTTTTGCCTTTGCTGATGCTAAGTTATGATTTCAAAGTGTGCTGGGACCCTGCTAACCAGGCCCCAGCACCAGTGTTCTTTCCCTAAACTGTACTTTTGTCTCCACAATTGGCACAACCCTGGCACCCCAGGTAAGTCCCTTGTAACTGGTACCCCTGGTACCAAGGGTCCTGATGCCAGGGAAGGTCTCTAAGGGCTGCAGCATGCCCTATGCAACCCTAGGGACCCCTCACTCAGCACATTCACACTGCCTCTCAGCTTGTGTGTGCTGGTGGGGAGAAAATGACTAAGTTGACATGGCACTCCCCTCAGAGTGCCATGCCAATCTCACACTGCCTGTGGCATAGGTAAGTCACCCCTCTAGCAGGCCTTACAGCCCTAAGTCAGGGTGCACTATACCACAGGTGAGGGCATATGTGCATGAGCACTATGCCCCTACAGTGTCTAAGCAAAACCTTAGACATTGTAAGTGCAGGGTAGCCATAAGAATATATGGTCTGGGAGTTTGTCAAACACGAACTCCACAGTACCATAATGGCTACACTGAAAACTGGGAAGTTTGGTATTAAACCTCTCAGCACAATAAATGCACACTGATGCCACTGTGCAATTTATTGTAAAAACACACCCAGAGGGCATCTTAGAGATGCCCCCTGAAAACATACTCGACTTCCAGTGTAGGCTGATCAGTTCCTGCCAGCCTGCCACACACCAGACATGTTGCTGGCCACATGGGGAGAGTGCCTTTGTCACTCTGTGACCAGGAACAAAGTCTGTACTGGGTGGAGGAGCTTCTCACCTCCCCCTGCAGGAACTAACACCTGGCGGTGAGCCTCAAAGGCTCACCCCTTTTGTTACAGCCCCCCAGGGCATCCCAGCTAGTGGAGATGCCCGCCCCTCCGGCCACTGCCCCCACTTTTGGCGGCAAGGCTGGAGGAGATAATGAGAAAAACAAGGAGGAGACACCCACCAGTCAGGACAGCCCCTAAGGTGTCCTGAGCTGAGGTGACCCCTGCCTTGAGAAATCCTCCATCTTGAGTTTGGAGGATTCCCCCAATAGGATTAGGGATGTGCCCCCCTCCCCACAGGGAGGAGGCACAAAAAGGGTGTAGCCTCCCTCAAGGACAGTAGCCATTGGCTACTGCCCTCCCAGACCTAAACACACCCCTAAATTCAGTATTTAGGAGCACCCCAGAACCTAGGAAACTAGATTCCTGAAACCTTAACAAGAAGAAGGACAGCTGACCTGAAGCCCTGCAGAGAAGACGGAGACAACAACTGCTTTGGCCCCAGCCCTACCGGCCTGTCTCCCAACTTCGAAGAAAATTGCAACAGCGACGCATCCAACAGGGACCAGCGACCTCTGAAGGACTGCCCTGCACCCAAAGACCAAGAAACTCCCGTGAACAGCGGCTCTGTTAAAAAATCTGCAACTCCTTTGCAACAAAGAAGCAACTTGCAAGACTTCTCATTTCCCGCCGGTAGCGTGAGACTTCCCACTCTGCACCCGATGCCCCCGGTTCGACCTGCAGAAAACCAACACCTCAGGGAGGACTCCCTGGCGAGCCCCCACAGTGACGCCTGCAGAGAGAATCCAGAGGCTCCCCCTGACCGCGACTGCCTGTAACAAGGGACCCGATGCCTGGAACCAACACTGCACCCGCAGCCCCCAGGACCTGAAAGAACCGAACTCCAGTGCAGGAGCGACCCCCAGGCGACCCTCTGCCTAGCCCAGGTGGTGGCTGCCCCAAGAAGCCCCCCCTGTACCTGCCTGCATCGTTGAAGTGACCCCCGGGTCCCTCCATTACTTCCTATCTAAAACCCAACGCCTGTTTGCACTCTGCACCAGGCCACCCCTGTGCCGCTGAGGGTGTACTTTCTGTGCCTTCTTGTGTCCCCCCCCGGTGCCCTACAAAACCCCCCTGGTCTGCCCCCAGAGGACGCGGGTACTTACCTGCTGGCAGACTGGAACCGGGGCACCCCTGTTCTCCATTGAAGCCCATGTGTTTTGGGCACCTCTTTGACCTCTGCACCTGACCGGCCCTGAGCTGCTGGTGTGGTAACTTTGGGGTTGCCTTGAACCCCCAACGTGAGCTACCTTTGACCCAACTTTGAGACTTGTAAGTGTTTTACTTACCTACAAAACTAACCTTTACTTACCTCCCCCAGGAACTGTTGATTTTTGCACTGTGTCCACTTTGAAAATAGCTGATTGCAATTTTTACAAAGACTGTATGTGATATTGCTTTTATTCAAAGTTCCTAAAGTATCTAAGGGAAGTACCTTAAATTTAAAGTATTACTTGTAAATCATGAACCTGTGGTTCTTAAAATAAACTAAGAAAATATATTTTTCAATATAAAAACCTATTGGCCTGGAGTAAGTCTTTGAGTGTGTGTTCCTCATTTATTGCCTGTGTGTGTACAACAAATGCTTAACGCTACCCTCTGATAAGCCTACTGCTCGACCATACTACCACAAAATAGAGCATTGGAATTATCTCTTTTTGCCACTATCTTACCGCTAAGGGGAACCCTTGGACCCTGTGCACACTATTTCTTACTTTGAAATAGTATATACAGAGCCAACTTCCTACAGGTGCCCATATGTCCTTTGGTCTGATGGGTGATGGCGTTAAAGCCCAATAGTCTTCCTTACGGTCCTGGCAGAACGCAGCTTCAGCTGGACAAACATCACTAGTGGGCAGTGCAGCACAGCCTAACACATCGTAATCCACAGCTTAGCCTAGAGCAGCAACAGCACAGTAAGTCTACAAACATTAGCAGGAAAATCCTTCATGTACCCCAATAGGGCCAATATTGGCCTTTGGGGTATCGCATGTGCTGTAATGACAGTAATAACCTCATGTACTCTATCCCAGTATCCCACTATGCACGGGCAGTTCCACGCCAGATAAAGAACTCAGCCCCTTCTTTCCCACAACGTGCACAGCGGGGCATTGTGTCGAAGCCCCATGTGGTGCAGGTGAAGGGGCGTGTGGTAGAAACAATGCAAATACTTAAGGTGGATGAGGTGGAGCCGGTAGTTAGAAATGAGTATTTGCATGTGCGTACGGAAGCACCACTGCTGGTCAGTAATGGTATCACCAAGCTCACCCTGCAACCGCTCCCAAGCCCTGGGCACTGTTAAGGAGGGCCTTGGCCTGTGTAGTACCATTGAATCACGTGACCAATTTACCTCCGGAGGAAGAAGCGAGAAGCAAATCATGCTCCTCAAGACTACAAGGGGACTCAGGGAAGGTTTGATGCATCTGTCTGCAGGTGCCACCCAGTCTTTAATAAAGGAAGACCTCTAAGGGTCTGCATCTAGTGCACTCTTGTATATCACCCACAAAATGAACCGTCCGTACAGAGGTCTCCGATCACTGTTAATGCATCTATTATAAAGGTTATTTACTACTGGAACCTCGTTACTTATAGATTTCTGCAATCAACTTCACCGGGGGTGGGGAAGGACAAAGGGCATTTGTTACATTTCTTCGTCATGTCTAGTAACATCTGACAATTTCCACCACCCACTGGTTATATGTGGGGCTCTGTGCCAAGCTATTGACAACAAAACATTAAGGCCCTCATTACAACCCTGGCGGTCGATGTTAAAGCGGCGGTAATACCTCCAACAGTCCGGCGGAAAAAAAATTTGAATTACGTCCATGGCGGAAACCGCCAACACAGACAGCCACTTTAACACTCCGACCGCCACGGCGGTAGAAACAAACACCGCAGCGGTAACTGCCAACAGACAGGTGGAAGACAATGTTCCGCCCACACTATTACGAGGCACCAATCTGCCAACTTTTCCCGGGGCGGTACCAATGACATCAAAAGCATGGCAGAAAAAGTCTGTGAAAGGGAAACCACTCACCTCTCGACAGTCAATGAACAACCAGGACGCCATGGAGCCGAAGTTACAGGTCCTGCCGATGCTGGTCTACCTCCTCATCTACCAGGAACATCAAAGACGGCGGCGACGACGACGGTGAATACTGCACCTAGCACACCGGGAAGGAGGGAAAAGTGAGTGACACATGCATGCAACACCCGCACCCCTCACCCCCCACCCACAACAACACACACACACACATGTGCAATCACATCACACATACACCCCATCACCCCCTGGAAGAATGCAAGGACCAAATAAAATGAGTTTAACTAGTGTAATATTCAAACAATCAGATAGCCCAAGATAACTTTAAATCATCAGTATATACAAATATTAACAGCAAGTACACAGGTCTGTACACTGTCCCATTAAATGTCCGTGGACCATTGGTCCCACAAAGCATGGGCAAAGCCCACACATGACATCTGCCTCAAAACGGAGAGAACACTGCAGGGGCATCATGTTGAAAAAAACAGGCACCTCAGGGGGAGGGGAGGCACCTCAGCCGGATGATGGGATGACGCCACTGCTCCTCGATGGGGCTCTATGCCCACTGCCTGGCCCTGGGGAGTGCAAAGCCACAGTCTCTCAAGTCTCTCAAGTGGGTGGGTTGCCCACTGCTTGGTCCTGGGGAGTGCAAAGCCACAGTCTCTCAAGTCTCTCAAGTGGGTGGGTTGCCCACTGTCTGGTCCTGGGGAGTGCAAAGCCACAGTCTCTCAAGTCTCTCAAGTGGGTGGGTTGCCCACTGCTTGGTCCTGGGGAGTGCAAAGTCACAGTCTCTCAAGTGGGTGGCGTCTTCCATTGGTTCTGGAGGGGGCTTTGTGCCCAGAGTGCTTCATCCTGCCAAGGACTGGGTTAGTGGATGCTGTTCTCCACTGGTTCTGGAGGGGGCTTGGTGCCCAGAGTGCTTCATCGTGCCAAGGACTGGGTTAGTGGATGCTGTTCTCCACTGGTTCTGGAGGGGGCTTGGTGCCCGGTGTTGCAGCACCAGGGGTGTGGCAGTTCCCATTCCCTCACCTGGGTGTCTGAGCCACAAGATGTTCCGTTAACAGGTAGCATGATACTCCATGGAGGCAGAGCCACACTCCACCTTGCGACGACTTAGGCTGCAAACTGCTGGTAGTGCCAGTGCTGGTGCCTCATGTAGTGTGGGCAGGGTCAAGGACGTCTCCTGCAGCATCGGACGGCTGCCCACTGGGGATGATGCTGATGTCCGCTGTAGTGGCACTGGCTGGGCACATCCCAGGGCAGGTGGTGGTGGCTGTGTCGGTGTCTGCGGCGGAGATGCTGCCGGTGGTGCCTGTGGTGCAGGTGTCTATAGTAGTGGAGGGAGACGCCAGGCCGTTTCCTGGAGCCTCGGAAGGCTGCCCACTGGGGATGATGCTGGGGACTGTAGTTGTGGCAGCTGCCGTGCAGGTGGCGGTGCAGGTGGCGGTGCAGGTAGCAGTGCAGGTGGCGGTCGTTGTGCAGTGCTCACCGCGGTACAGGTTGCTGGCCTGACTTGAGAAATGGGGGTCACCAGTCCCTCACCCGGAGGCTCCGTGCCTTGAGGCGACTTTCCTTTGCTCTTGTGTCCCTTCCCTACCTTGGAAGTCGCTGCTGGGACCTTGGCACTGTCCTCTTTGGTTCTGGATGAGGCCTTGCTGGGTGGGTGGTGCAGCTTTTCTCTTCTGCATGCTGGCCCCTTCTTTACCTTGGCAGGTGGTGGAATAGGGTGCTCCTTGGCTTCAGTAGGTGGCACACTGGCAACCCTGATGGGTGCCCCCTTTGATCCTCCCGGAATTGCAGGGACCACAGTGGATGACGATTTGGTGGCTGAGGTGCTGGTCTGGGCTCTAGACAACCTGGCCTTAGGGGAAGGATGGGGGGGGGGAGGTGTAGGGAAGAGGTCAACGTTAGCCAGGAAAAGTGTTTTAGACACACTGGGATGGGAAGATGGAGGGGGTTTGGGAGTGGAGGAAGAGGTAGTGGTTGTAGGAGGTGTACGTCTGCTGAGCTTGGGTGAAGGTGCATGGGTTGGAGGCTGTTGTGAGGTGGATGCCTGTTGAGTGGGTGTGTGCTTTGGGAGGAGGGGGTCACAGACACACTGGGAGAGGACACAGGGGACGTGTGAATGGTAGTGGGGGTGGTGATTGCAGTGATGGGCGTGCTGGTGATGGAGGTAGTGGTTGAGGATGTAGTGCATGCAGGTGTGAGTGGAGACAAGACTGGGAGGGAGGTGGAGGATGTGGAGGAGGGGGACACAGAGGAGGCAGTGAATGTTGGTGTGTCTGCATGGGTATGGTGCTTGTGTGAGTGCCTGTGTGATGTGTGGTGCTTATGTTTGCCTGAGCCACTTTTGTGTGTTGATGTGTGTGCATGCTGGTCTGATGGTGTGATTGGGATAGGCTGAGGTAGAGGGAATTGGGTCTGGGTAGTGGATGTTGGAGGGGGGAGGCTGGACACAGGGACAATGGCTGCCATCAGTGCTGGGGCCAGAGCCTGAAATGCTCTCTGTTGGGCTGCCACGCCAGAATGAATGCCCTCCAGGTATGCATTTGTTTGCTGCAAATGCCTCTCGACACCCTGGATGGCATTCAAAATGGTTGACTGCCCAACAGTGAGGGATCCCAGGAGGTCAATAGCCTCCTCACTGAGGGCAGCAGGTCTGACTGGGGCAGGGCCTGAGGTGCCTTGGGCGAAGGAGATGCCCACCCTCCTGGGTGAGCAGGCACGGGAAACATGCTGAGGGGCTGCTGGGAGGGCGGTGCTGGTAGGGGCGGTGGCCACTGTACCTGTTGTTGCGGTGGTCACAGAGGTGCCCGCCACCGCAAGGGAGCTCCCATCAGAGGAGGAGTCGCTGTCGCTGGTGTACCCTCCTGTCCCCGTCGTGGAGCTCCCCTCACCCTCCATCCCACTGGTGCCTTCAGACTCCGTACATTCACCCTCCTGGGCCATGTGGGTTGCAGCTCCCTCCTGCTCCGGTGCCACTGCTTCTCCGCCAGATGGTGCTAATGCACACAAGAACAGGGTGACAAAACAAAAAGGGGGTGAATGACAGAGGAGACACATGGTCAATGCCAGCAAAACCACTACCGTTGGTGGACACAACACACAGGGAGCAGCCCTATGCACTAGGCCATGCACTAACAGTTCTTAGGAAAATCACCTGCCCATGGGGGACTATGCCTAACCCCATTTGCTGCACACCTGGAACCCACAGGAGCCTGACTAGTTGTAGATGGCCACTACCACTATTGTGGTTGGAGTGCCATAGAGCCAGCCAAACAAGGGACCTACCCTAGGAAGTTCTCCCTCGCCTAGGGGAACCCACAGCCCACATCCCCCACCCAATCACCTTGTAAAGCGCTCAGAATCAGCTGAATGAGACTGTACTCACCCGCTTGTGGCTGCTGTGATGCCCTCAAGCGCCCATCCAACTCCGGATATGTCACCGCCAGGATCCGGAACATCAGGGGGGTCATGGTGCGACGGGCACCCCTTCCACGTTGGGAGGCCAGCCTCAGCTGGGCCTCCACTGTCTTCCTGATCCAGCGGCGCAGGTCCTCCCATTGCTTGCGGCAGTGGGTTCTCTGTCTATGATAGACGCCCAGGGTCCGCACTTCGTTGGCGATGGCACGCCAAATACCCTTCTTCTGGTGGGCGCTGACCTAGAGGAAAGGTACAGGAGGAAAGGAAATCACTCCCCCATCCGGTTCTTCATACCCATTGACCACCACTTCCCACCCATGCCCTGACACACATACACTCACCATCCTCACATGCAGGCCTCAGCCCCCCCCCAACATGTCTCTTACATCCACACCACTCCATACACTCATGTCCCACGCATCATGCTCACAGTGTACTCACCTGTTTGTCTGGAGGACAGTAGAGTAGCGTGTACTGGGGGAGAACCCCATCCACTAGTCTCTCCAACTCCTCCACAGTGAAGGCAGGGGCCCTTTCCCCAGACACTCGAGCCATTGTCGCTTCCAGACTGAGGTCAGAGCAGCACTTGCAGTGTAGGTCCTCTCCTGTAGAAGGTCAGGTATCAAGTGAGTGAACAGATAGAAAATGGCGGTCACCTCTGCGGCGGTGCGTACCGTCACCGACGGCGTACATCGTCATTAGCTCCTGGAACCCATAGGGCCCAATGATAACCAATGCTGAATTGCACGGCGGTCTTCGACCGCCTACCGCGACGCAGCACAACGCCAGCGCAGTTACCTCATTTCCCCTTGTCCCTCCTTGCAGGTCAGGCAGCCGCCATTTCAGGGTGGCACATGGCAGGGCACCTAACTGCGTCACAGCACATTTGGGCACAAATACGGACAGACAAAGCCACACACCGATTTAATCACATTAGTGCAAAAACCCTTGTGCAACCTATGTGGTATATGACCCTTTGCTCACCATTCTCCTCCATAGGGCCCATCCGCTGGGGCAGATGATGAGATGGCGTCATCCTCCGGTGTACAGACCCCTGGTGGACCTGTCGACAATGGAAGACAGACACATCATTATCACCTACAGACTTGATCGTGCCACAATCCAAGAACTGTGTGCCCAATTGGAGCCAGACCTGATGTGAGCTATCCGCCATCCCACAGGTATCACCCCTCTGGTACAGGACCTGTCAGTGCTCCATTTCCTGGCCAGTGGTTCCTTTCAAACAACAGTGGCCATGGCATCTGGGATGTCTCAGCCAATGTTTTCAAACCTGTTGACCAGAGTGTTTGCCCTCCTGAAGGCCAGATTCCGGTACCTCCATCTAACAGGTGGCTCCCTATACTAGTCACCCAAGAAGGTGTGCCAGATAATCGTGGCATGCTGCATGTTGCACAACCTGGCATTGCGACACCAGGTGCCTTTTCTGCAGGAGGATGGCCCTGATGTTGGTCTGGTGGCATCTGTTGAGCCTGTGGACAGTGAGGAAGAGGAGGCAGAGGAGGAAGAGAATGACAACCGAAACAACATCATCATGCAGTACTTCCAATGAGACACAGGTAGGAGACTGGCACAGCTCATCTCATATCTGACTACTGTAGGATATTGTATAAGTCGGCCTTTTTACCTCTGTGTATGGACCCTGACAGTTTACTTTGGCTTTCCTTTTCACAGATCTGGGTACCACATTCTGCCTTCTGCTATGTTTACTGCTGCCCAACAACTGTCATACTTTGGTATGTGCAAACGAACATATACATTGATATTTGTCTAAGAGGTTGTAATAAGACATTGGTGAAAGTACAGACTGCCTCCAGATTGTTTTGTGATTCAAGGGTGTTTATTTAAGTGCTAATAAGTAGACGGGGTTGTGCAATGGGCTGGGGTGGTGGTGGAGGAATATCCATGGTAGAGTCCAGTCTCTTTGTATCACAGGTGCATTGTCCAATGGGGCATAGGAAGGGGAGTAATGGCAGTTCAATGTGGACAGGGTGACATAGTGGGACAGAAGGGTGACAATCAGGAGAGTTTTATTTCCTGGCGGGGGTCTTGGCAATGTTCTCTGTCTTGTGCCTGGATCGCAGGGACTGTTTGCGGGGTGCTTCTCCTTCTGCAGGGGGTGGGGTGCTGGTGGCCTGTTGGTCCTGTGGCAGGGCCTCCTGTCCATTAGTGCCGGTGGAGGTGGAAGGCTGTTCCTCGGTTTGGCTAGTGTCAGGGGCCCTTTGTTGTGCCACTGCCTCCCTCAAGGTGTTGCCCATGTCTGCCAGCACCCCTGCAATGGTGACCAGGGCGGTGTTAATCGACTTCAAGTCCTCCCTGATCCCCAGGTACTGTTCCTCCTGCAGCCGCTGGGTCTCCTGAAGCTTGGCCAGTACCGTGCCCATGGTTTACTAGGAATGGTGGTATGCTCCCATGATGTTTGAGAGTGCCTCATGGAGAGTGGGTTCCCTGGGCCTGTCCTCCCCCTGTCGCACAGCAGTCCTTCCAGTTTCCCTGTTGTCCTGTGCCTCTGTCCCCTGAACCGTGTGCCCACTACCATTGACCCCAGGCCCCTGATTGTCCTGTGTTAATGGGTTTGCCTGGGGTCCATATAGTGGTGGACACACTGCTGATTGACGTGTCCTGGGGACAGTGGCATGGGCCCGCTGGATGGGTGCTGTGCTGGTGTTTCCTGAGGGGAGAGGTTCTGTGGTGGTTTGGGACTGTGGCAGGGGAACTGACTGTCCAGAGGTCCCTGATGGGCCGGGCTGGCCAGGCGTGCAGAGCTGCTGTCGTCACTGTGGGCCTCTTCTGTGGGGGGACTGGATATGGCTGGCACCTCCTGTCTGGTGATGTTGGGTAGGGGTCTTGTTGGGGTGTAAATGCATTGTTATTGTATCTGTGTGTGCCATCTTGTGTAATGGGTGTGTTTCCCTCTACTACTGTGCTTGATTTAACGCCTAGGCCCTTGTGTGAGTGGTGACTGTGTGCCCTGGGTGAGTCTCTCCCTTGGACATGCTGTGGTGATGGGTGTCCATGCAGGTCTGTGATGGGTGTCCATGCATAGTTGTCACATGCAGGGCTTGGTATTGGGATGTGTGGGTTGTAATAGTGGGGTATCTGTGAGGTGTTGGGGTGATGGGTGTGAGGGTAGGGGTAGAAGTTTGTGATGACATGCAGGTAGGGTGGGGGGATAAAGTAGTAAAGATATGACTTACCAGAGTTCAGTCCTCCTGCTACTCCTGCGAGGCCCTCAGGATGCATGATCGGCAAGACTTGCTCCTCCCATGTTGTTAGTTGTGGGGGAGGAGATGGGGGTCCACCGCCAGTCTTCTGTACAGCTACCTGGTGTCTGGATACCACGTAACGTACCTTCCCCCGTAGGTCGTTCCACCTCTTCCTGATGTCATCCCGTGTTCTTGGATGCTGTCCCACTGCGTTGACCCTGTCGACAATTCTCTGCCATAGCTCCATCTTCCTTGCAATGGACGTCTGCCGCACCTGTGATCCGAATAGCTGTGGTTCTACCCGGATGATTTCTTCCACCTTGACCCTGAGCTCCTCCTCAGAAAACCTGGGGTGTCTCTGATGAGCCATGATGTGGTGTAGGTGATGTGTGAGGTGATGGTTGATGTGATGTGTGGGGTGAAGTGTTGGGGTGTGTTATTTGAGGTGAGTGGATGGTGTATGTGTGATGGTGTTATATGCCTCTGAATGCTGGTGTTGTCGTAGCTTTTCTGTGTCTCTTCTTCTTCAAAAAAAATGTTGTTGTAAGGGGTTGTGGGTAATGTGGGTGTGGGTTTTATAGTGGTGTGAGTGTGTGGGTGTGGTGTGTGTATGTGTATCAGGTGTGTGCACTTCGAATTATCCAATTGTGGTTGTGTTTTGTAAATGTGTGGGTATTTTGAGCGCGGCGGTGAGTACGCCAATGGATTACCGCGACTGAATGACCACGGTGTTGATTCGTGGGTCGTGATACTGTGGCCGTATTTCTGTTGGCGTAATGGTGTGGGTTTTGGTACTGCCAGTTTATCACTGACCTTTGGTGTGGCGGACTTGTGTGGGTGTCTGTATAATGGAGGTTTTCTAAGTGTGGGTCATAATACCCGTAGTGGATTTCCGCCGTAGACACGGCATATTGGCGGCCGTCGGCGGTCAGCGGGATTTACCGTCAGGGTTGTAATGAGGGCCTAAATCTTCTGATTTATTGTTAATTGCCCTAGAGCTCAACGCCAATTCCACGGAATACATAGGTTAAGCCTCTGCAGCTAGACCAACATACTTACTGTGGGCCAAGATGATACCTTCCTTCTCACCACCTGGATCCGACCTCTGTATACATATATTTATCTTGGAAGAGAGAACTGGAAAGACAGTTAGAAGAAGGACACCGGAGAACAGATCCTATATAGAGGAGCAGTCTTCCTAGGAAGGCGATCAGCTGGGGGTATTCTCAGTTGTATATGTAACAACGTGTGGCGACCCAGAGAAAACAGCAATTTGTAGGGCTACAATTATCACTGCAATGAGTTACTTGACTATGGCAATGGAGTGTCCATATCAGAATGGTAATTAATTATCTTGGTCTTGTGGGATGATTATGACCCGCTGGTCGACAACCTTCTTTCTTTTTAATAGTAATATGGATGAAACCAACTAACAAAATACAGGTTATTCATAGGTCATTCTATCTATATATCACCCAATCTAAACATGTTCCATCCTCACACTTATCAAGGGATTAAAAGCATCGGTCTTTCGCCCACTGCGCAAAAACAATACAAAAGATCTCTAAAACATGCTGCTGATGGATGCCCATTAGGTACTGCACAGCCAACCCAACGTGGAGTGTGACCCGCTGTTAAAGCATGCCTCCTTGGTGGGTGCAGGTCTGTGCATCTGATAAATATAATTCCTGGGCCTAATGAGATAAATCATTATAGGGATAACTGTAGCTTTACAAATTAGAGTTCTCTCTGCACCTTGCTGTGTACACTTGTGACTTAGGAGGAAGTGTGACAGACCAACATAATTCTCTCTTTCTCTTGATATTAATAGATATTCTCAGTGGCATACTTATTTGACATTTGAACTTACCAGATGAAAGACCTGAGTTTGGCAGACAAGAAGATTTATTAGTCGAACCTCGGTCATATGACTGCATGCATGGTGTTGAGAAAAAAGGCTGTGGTGTTCTGCAGATGAAAAAGAAACACAATCACTTTATTCAGGATGTCACATTCTCTCACACAGATCATAATTGATGTTTTATCCCTAAATTAAAAAAAGGAAACACCTCAGCACAAGAAGAGGAACAGCTGGATTGCTGTCATTGGGCACATAGAGTAATGTATGGACCTGTGCGGTAAATCGCTAGCAACGGGGAGGAAATCTTGTGAGGAACTAAGGGGGTTATTTACAAGCCCTTAGCACTACTGGAGCAACACTTTTAGTGATGATTCAGTGGTGCTGTGCCATTTTTACAAGGTTGAGCAGAAACAAAAAGTCAAACATGTTTAAGGCTTATTGTATTTTACGAACAAACAGTTGGAGTGTGAAGTAACATTAAGCCTCATGTCGAGTGGTAACCTCAGGAATAGTTCTTGGGTTTTCTCAGAAGTCTTTGGTACTCAATAGCTCTTTCTACAATTGTAATTCGTAAATTGAACTAGTCAATTGGAAAGTGGTGGCAAATAGAAACTTGTCAACTCGTTGGCTATGAGTACCTGCACCGAATTTCCAATTATAAACAATCTACAAATCCCTCTTTGTAACAATAAATCCATTTGAGCAACAAAGAAATCATTCAACTGATCACCACAGCTTTTAGGACACCAAGAGTATCAATGTCCACTGACAAATCTGTTAATGGCCATAAACCTGCCTTTACTGCTGTAAGTGTATTCATTAACACTATACAGCTAGCAACAAAAGGATACCTGTTGGAGGGGCAAGGCCAACTGCTGCAAAATGTCAGACGTGCCGTAAAAGGGCTCTTGGTCGGGTCTGTAATCTCTCACCATCCGCAGGGCATTGAAAGCCCCTGGACCTGACAGTCAACTCAGATGGGGGCCCTGGTGTTGCTGTGGATGCGCCAGACGCCCCTCAAGGCAAACTAGACGGAGGCTGGACGAGGCCACTATGCCCCGCTTGATGCAGCTTAATGCAAAGGGCACTGAGGAGCTTGTGTCCCCCAGAGAAAAAAGAGGAATGGCACACTGGACTACCAAAAAGAAAAAGGGAGCCCACTGCCTTGCATTCAAGCGGAAAATAGCCCCAAGGCATCATGGTAAATGCAGTCATTTAAATATAAATAGCGAGAATTTTTCAAAAAATGATTCACCCTAAGTAGGTGCAGGAAGTGCCGTATCGCTGTAGAAAGTCTTTCACCTAAGGTAGGTGCAGCGAGTGCCATATCTCTGGACACATGTTTCTGGCTTTCGGCCGTCATCAGCAGAGAGCGTATGTAACTGAAGGGGTCGCTTGAAATGCCGGCAAACGTCTTCACAGGTTTTGGTACCACTCAGTAGGCGCACAGGTGCATCGCCAGTGCTCGTCAGCAAGAGGCTCACGGGAACCGTCATTTAGACATCCAAACAGAAAAAAGGAGCACATTGCCTTGCATTTAAGCGGAAAATAGCCCCAAGGCATCATGGTAAATGCAGTCATTTAAATATAAATAGTGAGAATTTTTCAAAAAATTATTCACCCTAAGTAGGTGCAGCACGTGCCGTATCACTGTAAAAAAGTAAGGTGCAGCGAGTGCCGTATCTCTGGACACGTGTTTCTGGCTTTCGCCGTCATCAGCAGAGAGCGTATGTAACCGAAGGGGTCGCTTGAAATGCCGGCAAACATCTTCACAGGTTTTTGTACCACTCAGTAGGCGGTCAGGTGCATCGCCAGTGCTCGTCAGCAAGAGGCTCACGGGAGCCGTCATTTAGACATTCAAAAAGAAGAAGGGAGCACACTGCCTTGCATTCAAGCGGAAAATAGCCCCAAGGCATCATGGTAAATACAGTCATTTAAATATAAATTAGCAGAATTTTTCAAAAAAATTATTCACCCTAAGTAGGTGCAGGAAGTGCCGTATCGCTGTAGAAAGTGTTTCACCTAAGGTAGGTGCAGAGAGTGCCGTATCTCTGGACACGTGTTTCTGGCTTTCGGCCGTCATCAGCAGAGAGCGTATGTAACTGAAGGGGTCGCTTGAAATGCGGGCAAACGTCTTCACAGGTTTTTGTACCACTCAGTAGGCGCACAGGTGCATCGCCAGTGCTCGTCAGCAAGAGGCTCACAGGAGCCGTCATTTAGACATCCAAACAGAAAAAAGGAGCACATTGCCTTGCATTCAAGCGGAAAATAGCCCCAAGGCATCATGGTAAATGCAGTCATTTAAATATAAATAGTGAGAATTTTAAAAAAAATTATTCACCCTAAGTAGGTGCAGCACGTGCCGTAACACTGTAAAAAAGTAAGGTGCAGCGAGTGCCGTATCTCTGGACACGTGTTTCTGGCTTTCGGCCGTCATCAGCAGAGAGCGTATGTAACTGAAGGGGTCGCTTGAAATGCCGGCAAACGTCTTCACAGGTTTTTGTACCACTCAGTAGGCGCACAGGTGCATCGCCAGTGCTCGTCAGCAAGAGGCTCACAGGAGCCGTCATTTAGACATCCAAACAGAAAAAAGGAGCACATTGCCTTGCATTCAAGCGGAAAATAGCCCCAAGGCATCATGGTAAATGCAGTCATTTAAATATAAATAGTGAGAATTTTTCAAAAAATTATTCACCCTAAGTAGGTGCAGCACGTGCCGTATCACTGTAAAAAAGTAAGGTGCAGCGAGTGCCGTATCTCTAGACACGTGTTTCTAGCTTTCGCCGTCATCAGCAGAGAGCGTATGTAACCGAAGGGGTTGCTTGAAATGCCGGCAAACATCTTCACAGGTTTTTGTACCACTCAGTAGGCGCACATGTGCATCGCCAGTGATCGTCAGCAAGAGGCTCACGGGAGCCGTCATTTAGACATTCAAAAAGAAGAAGGGAGCACACTGCCTTGCATTCAAGCGGAAAATAGCCCCAAGGCATCATGGTAAATGCAGTCATTTAAATATAAATTAGCAGAATTTTTCAAAAAAATTATTCACCCTAAGTAGGTGCAGGAAGTGCTGTATCGCTGTAGAAAGTCTTTCACCTAAGGTAGGTGCAGCGAGTGCCGTATCTCTGGACACGTGTTTCTGGCTTTCCGCCGTCATCAGCAGAGAGCGTATGTAACTGAAGGGGTCACTTGAAATGCCAGCAAACGTCTTCACAGGTTTTTGTACCACTCAGTAGGCGCACAGGTGCATCGCCAGTGCTCGTCAGCAAGAGGCTCACGGGAGCCGTCATTTAGACATCCAAAAAGAAAAGGCTTTTCTGCCCCCCCACCGCTTGCCCTACGGGGGTACGGAGTCGACCATCCAGAATCTTCAGCCCAAAACCAAGGCCTTATCAACAAGATCACTAACCTAATAGACAAGTTCCGCTTTCAGGAGAGTAAGGTCGAAAACGCCATAGAGCGCTCAGGGCACAATAATGTCCACATTGTGGAGCCCCCTGAGGGCATAGAGTGTGCGAATCCCACCTCCTCCATAGAAAATTGGATTTCCACACAGGTTGCACCCACTGGCCCTCTTCCTGTTTCACTGTGGAAAGGGCTTATCGGGTGCCCCCCATGGCTCCCCCATCAGAGGGGCCCACCAAGCTGGTAATAGCCAAAATACTGAACTACAGAGACTTAGCGCTGCCAGGCGTGCAGGCTGTATCTCCGTCACAAATACACATGTAATGATCTTTCCAGAATATACTAACGAAGTTCAATGCAGGCAGGTATTGTTCATGAGTGCTAAATGATGGTTAGACACATGGGATTAAAATAAACACTTTCTTCCCAGCAAAATGAAAGGTGATCGTGGACCAACGGTCATACTTCTTCTCGGAACCTGCTGAGGTTTGGGAATGGATTGACCACAGCAATGTGCCACAATGGCAACTCGAGGGAGCCCTGCACATTCCACCTCTAAGTATGCCCAGGGCAGGTGCAGCACACGCTGCAAAGTTGTGTTGGCCAGACTGGGGTCTGGACTAGGGTCTGGAGCACCTTCTTCAGCACAGCTGCTCCAGGAAAATATATCAGTAATGACCACCACATCCCAATTTCGAAATACGGAGGCCCAACTCAGACAGAGCTTCTACAAAGAATCATGAGCACTCAAAATGAACGTTACAACCATAATCCAAACATAACATTTCAATCCACCAAAGAATTCATTTCAGTACTGGTTGATCTATGGAATGCAGGTGTTAAATGCAACCCATGCTGCTGTGCAATAGCTCCCTGTCCACAACTACTCCCTGCACCTCTGCCCCTCAGTAACTAAAGGGGGCTCACCGTCCTGGTTCACAGCCTGTCACAACCTTCTGTATCTCATCCCTTGCAAATACCACCTGCTGGTACACCTGATGGCGCCACCATGTCTAGCACAGTAGCAACCACGCAAATGGGCACCCCCTCACTTGCAACCCCACTAGGACTCACTGAACCACATGTTGTGGATGTTACAACACAGTTACATCGTTTGGACGGGCAGAAGTTGCTCTGTCGACCTGGGGAGGGAGTTGGAAAGTTTTAGTTATGGCAAAGCCTAATCATCAGTTAATAGCGCGTAGTAACACAGGCACACGAGTGCATCGCTGCATGCCTCAGGCCCGGACCTCCCACCTGAACACAACTACACACACTATCGGTAGAATAACACTAATAATGTGGAATGTCCGGGGTATGGGCTCTACTAAACAAGCATTAGTGAAGCCTGGTCATCAGTTAATAGTGCAGTAACACAGGGACACGGGTGCATCGCTGCAGGTCCAAGCCTGGACCTCCCGCTAGGACACACTCTCACACACTATGGGTAGAATAACACTAATAATGTGGAACAACAGGGGCATGGGCTCTACTAAATGAGCACTTGCAAAGCCTGATCATCAGTTTATAGTGCAAGGTAAGAAAGGGACACAAGTGCATCTCTGCCGGCCTATGGCCTGGACCTCCCTCTAGGACACACTATAGGTAGAATAACACTAGTAATGTGGAATGTCCAGGGTATGGGCTCTACTAAACAAGCATTGGCAAATCCTGATCATCAGTTAATAGTGCAGTAAAACAAGGACACAAGTGCATCAATGCAGGCCTCAGACCCGGACCTCCCTCCTGGACACAACTACACACACTATTGGTAGAATAACACTAATAATGTGGAATGACCGGGGTATAGGCCCTACTAAACAAGCATTGGCAAAGCCTGATCATCAGTTAATAATGTGTAACACAGGCACACGAGTGCATCGCTGCAGGCCGCAGGCCCAGAGCTCCCTCTAGGACACATCCTCACACAGTATGGGCAGAATAACACTAAGAACGTGGAATGTCCAGGGTATGGGCTCCACTCCAAAATGACACGTGGTACATGCATACCTCAGATGTAAAGAGGCGCACATCGCCCTCCTACAGGAAACCCACACCAGAGAGGGGGAAGACCACAGATTATAGAGGCGCTGACAGGGCCAGCACGACGGCACGACCTCTAGCTCTTCAAGGGGGCACATGTGTGGATTAGGTCCGAGGTCCCCGTCAAATGCTTGGATACCGTAGCGGCGGGCGCTACTTGTTTGTGGAAGGCACAGTGATATTACTAGGAAATGTCTACTCACCAAAAACCGACCTTTTGCAATTCCTGTCAGAGCTGACGGTGCAACTGGTCCGCTGGTCCCACCTCACATAGATAATCAGTGGCAATTCTAACTGTGTGCTAGACACAGCGCTCGGCCAATGCCACCTTCCACTACCCCGAACACTCATGTCCAATTCTAATAGGTTGGGCTTAAAGAGTCATTTGGGCAATGCCAACTGTGCCTATCGGCTGAACGCTGTAGATCCATATTTTTATGTATCAACCCTAGTCTTTGTGATCTCACAACTGATGGTGCTAGTCCTTCAGCTGGAGGCCTCCTGTTCGGAGATCCTTTTGAAAAACAAGTAACTAGGTTGGACAACACATTTAGGGCCAGATGTACAAAAGGATTTTACCCATTCTGTGTCTATGGGAAAAAGCTTCCGTACATATGGCCCTAACTTCTTTGGATAAGGCTCTATTAATTATGGATAAAGTTTTCCAACTCAACCCTTTCACTAGGGCTGGGAGGGGGCGGTTTCCTCTACCAGACTATAGAAAGGATTTCCCTGTCACAGGGGCACCTGGAATGACAATCAAAGGAGCGCCATTTTCTTTCTGTCCAGAGGTCGGGGTCACAGGGGACACTTACCATGTGTAAACATCTATGGAAATTCAAAAAAGAAATTCCCCTCAAGGTAAGTTATCAATTTTCTTCCCCTCTAAGTTCAGGGGTGGATGGATTTGCCATTTTGTACACAACTGGGAAAAAGTTACAAAAGAAGCATGGATTCTTCAAACAATTAGCAGTGAGAGAAATCACAAGATTCAAATGACTGCATGTCCTTTCAGGCCCATTTCGCATTTTGCTGGCATGAATTAACCATACGGACTATCAATTCACATTACCAGTGAACTATCATATTGGGGTCGGGGGCTTCAGGAGACTTAACTTCAGGCATTTCCTGATTATTGACATTCTTTGAAATCAATTCCCTTTTTCTCTCCCAGTATTCTGTGTATTTAATCGAGGGTCCCAGGATTTTCTTGTGTTTCGCAGGTCAGCCTCTACCCTCGTAAACAAATGTTTGCACGAGCATAAGGCAATCCATATTTAACTACCAATGTCAGACATGCTATTTTTGGACTACGCTAGAATCTGACTATATCTTACACACAATAACATATACCAGAATACACATCATTCTGTTATATTTTAATACTGTGCTGTTCCCATATTTCCGGTAATTAAACCTTTGAATTTGATATTAGCATTACCTATAGTACTGAGTTTAATCATTTGTGAATTTTGTCCCAGATATTCTTCAATCTGGAAGACTGCCATAATAAGTGCAAAAGATTTTCTGTCTGACGTCTCACTTTCTTAATCTCTTTCAGCAAAGTATGAGTTAAATAAACGCTGTGTATCACTTCACTGCACAAGTGTGGAGCCTGTTCGAATGGCAACCTCTTGTGGATACAGAAATGTCTCCTCTCTGACCAAATCCCCCAGTTGTCTCAAGTCCATCAGTCATGTGACCCTCAATCCTTCTACATTTCCCGGTACATTATTAATGGGTGTCCTATAAATCATAGGTGTGAGAAAGTAGCCTCTTTCTAGCCTTGTTACCCCCACTTTTGGCCTGTTTGTGAGTGCATGTCAGGGTGTTTTCACTGTCTCACTGGGATCCTGCTAGCCAGGGCCCAGGGCTCATAGTGAAAACCCTATGTTTTCAGTATGTTTGTTATGTGTCACTGGGACCCTGCTAGTCAGGACCCCAGTGCTCATAAGTTTGTGGCCTATATGAATGTGTTCCCTGTGTAGTGCCTAACTGTCTCACTGAGGCTCTGCTAATCAGAACCTCAGTGGTTATGCTCTCTCATTTCTTTCCAAATTGTCACTAACAGGCTAGTGACCAATTTTACCAATTTACATTGGCTTACTGGAACACCCTTATAATTCCCTAGTATATGGTACTGAGGTACCCAGGGTATTGGGGTTCCAGGAGATCCCTATGGGCTGCAGCATTTCTTTTGCCACCCATAGGGAGCTCTGACAATTCTTACACAGGCCTGCCACTGCAGCCTGAGTGAAATAACGTCCACGTTATTTCACAGCCATTTTACACTGCACTTAAGTAACTTATAAGTCACCTATATGTCTAACCTTTACCTGGTAAAGGTTAGGTGCAAAGTTACTTAGTGTGAGGGCACCCTGGCACTAGCCAAGGTGCCCCCACATTGTTCAGAGCCAATTCCCTGAACTTTGTGAGTGCCGGGACACCATTACACGCGTGCACTACATATAGGTCACTACCTATATGTAGCTTCACAATGGTAACTCCGAATATGGCCATGTAACATGTCTATGATCATGGAATTGCCCCCTCTATGCCATCCTGGCATAGTTGGCACAATCCCATGATCCCAGTGGTCTGTAGCACAGACCCTGGTACTGCCAAACTGCCTTTCCTGGGGTTTCACTGCAGCTGCTGCCAACCCCTCAGACAGGCTTCTGCCCTCCTGGGGTCCAGCCAGGCCTGGCCCAGGATGGCAGAACAAAGGACTTCCTCTGAGAGAGGGTGTTACACCCTCTCCCTTTGGAAAATGGTGTGAAGGCAGGGGAGGAGTAGCCTCCCCCAGCCTCTGGAAATGCTTTCATGGGCACATTTGGTGCCCATTTCTGCATAAGCCAGTCTACACCGGTTCAGGGACCCCTTAGCCCTGCTCTGGCGCGAAACTGGACAAAGGAAAGGGGAGTGACCACTCCCCTGACCTGTACCTCCCCTGGGAGGTGCCCAGAGCTCCTCCAGTGTGCTCCAGACCTCTGCCATCTTGGAAACAGAGGTGCTGCTGGCACACTGGACTGCTCTGAGTGGCCAGTGCCATCAGGTGACGTCAGAGACTCCTTCTGATAGGCTCCTTCAGGTGTTGCTAGCCTATCCTCTCTCCTAGGTAGCCAAACCCTCTTTTCTGGCTATTTAGGGTCTCTGTCTCTTGGGATTCCTGAGAAAACGAATGCAAGAGCTCATCCGAGTTCCTCTGCATCTCTCTCTTCACCTTCTGCCAAGGAATCGACTGCTGACTGCGCTGGAAGCCTGCAAAACTGCAACATAGTAGCAAAGACGACTACTGCAACTCTGTAACGCTGATCCTGCCGCCTTCTCGACTGTTTTCCTGGTGGTGCATGCTGTGGGGGTAGTCTGCCTCCTCTCTGCACTAGAAGCTCCGAAGAAATCTCCCGTGGGTCGACGGAATCTTCCCCCTGCAACCGCAGGCACCAAAAAGCTGCATTACCGGTCCCTTGGGTCTCCTCTCAGCACGACGAGCGAGGTCCCTCGAATCCAGCAACTCTGTCCAAGTGACCCCCACAGTCCAGTGACTCTTCAGTCCAAGTTTGGTGGAGGTAAGTCCTTGCCTCACCTCGCTAGGCTGCATTGCTGGGAACCGCGACTTTCGCAGCTACTCCGGCCCCTGTGCACTTCCGGCAGAAATCCTTTGTGCACAGCCAAGCCTGGGTCCACGGCACTCTAACCTGCATTGCACGACTTTCTAAGTTGGTCTCCGGCGACGTGGGACTCCTTTGTGTAACTTCGGGTGAGCACTGTTTCACGCATCCTCGTAGTGCCTGTTTCTGGCACTTCTCCGGGTGCTACCTGCTGCAAAGAGGGCTCCTTGTCTTGCTCGACGTACCCTCTACCTCCTGGTCCAATTTGCGACCTCCTGGTCCCTCCTGGGCCACAGCAGCGTCCAAACACGCTAACTGCACGATTTGCAGCTAGCAAGGCTTGTTGGCGTTCTTTCAGCGGGAAAACCCTTCTGCACGACTCTCCACGGCGAGAGGGATCCGTCCACCAAAGGGGAAGTCTCTAGCCCTTTTCGTTCCTGCAGAAACCTCAGCTTCTTCTGTCCAGTAGAAGCTTCCTTGCATCCACAGCTGGCATTTCCTGGGCATATGCCCATCTCCGACTTGCTTGTGACTTTTGGACTTGGTCCCCTTGTTCCACAGGTACCCTAGATTGGAAATCCATCGTTGTTGCATTGTTGGTTTGTGTCTTTCCTGCATTATTCCTCTAACACAACTTCTTTATCCTTAGGGGAACTTTAGTGCACTTTGCACTCACTTTTCAGAGTCTTGGGGAGGGTTATTTTTCTAACTCTCACTATTTTCTAATAGTCCCAGCGACCCTCTACAAGGTCACATAGGTTTGGGGTCCATTCGTGGTTCGCATTCCACTTTTGGAGTATATAGTTTGTGTTGCCCCTATCCCTATGTGTCTCCATTGCATCCTATTGTAACTATACATTGTTTGCACTGTTTTCTAAGACTATACTGCATATTTTTGCTATTGTGTATATATATCTTGTGTATATTTCCTATCCTCTCACTGAGGGTACACTCTAAGATACTTTGGCATATTGTCATAAAAATAAAGTCCCTTTATTTTTAGTATAACTGTGTATTGTGTTTTCTTATGATATTGTGCATATGACACTAGGTGGTACTGTAGTAGCTTCACACGTCTCCTAGTTCAGCCTAAGCTGCTCTGCTAAGCTACCATTATCTATCAGCCTAAGCTGCTAGACACCCTATACACTAATAAGGGATAACTGGGCCTGGTGCAAGGTGCAAGTACCCCTTGGTACTCACTACAAGCCAGTCCAGCCTCCTACAAAAGGCCCATATTTATACTTTTTTACGCAAATCAGCGCTAGCGCAGATTTGCGTCAAAAAGTTTACCGCCGGCTAATGCCATTGCAAAGCGCCAGCCGGGTGCCTTATTTATGGAATAATGTTAGCTGGCACTGCGACCCGGTTAGCGTAAAAAAAAAATGACGGTAACAGGGCAGCAGAGGCGAAGGGAAGACTGGGGGTTGTGCGCCAAAGAATGGTGCAAGTCAGGTTAGAGTCAAAAATATTGGCTCAAACCTGACTAGCGCCATTTTTTTTCGCACAACCCCCAAGGAAATGACTCCTGTCTTAGCAAAGACAGGAGTCATGCCCCCCTGCCCAATGGCCATGCCCAGGGGACTTTTGTCCCCTGGGCATGGCCATTGGGCACAGTGGCATGTAGGGGGGCCCAGGTTAGGCCCCCCTATGCCACTTTTAAAAAAAACAATGATACTTGCCTGCACTCACCATGGATGGGTCCCCCCATCCATGGGTGTCCTCCAGGGGTGGGCGAGGGTGGCAGGGGGTGTCCCTGGGTGCAGGGAAGGGCACCTGTGGACTGCTTCCATGGTCTCCCACCATAGAAATGAGCCCACAGGTCCCTTAACGCCTGCCCTGACCCAGGCGTTAAAAAAACAGCGCAAATCCGGCTGGGCGCCTTGTTTTAAGGCCCGCTTCCTCCTGTGCGTCATTTTGACACACCGGAGGATAAATAAAGTGCACATGCCTTAGAGTCATTCTTTGCACGGGAACGCCTACCTTGCATGTCATTAGCACAAGGTAGGTTTTCACGTACAAAAAATGACTCAAACTCCATAACTTTGGTGCTGGACGGGTCTAGCGCCAAAATATAAATATGGAGTTGGGTTTGCGCCAAAATAAATTACGCAAATCCGGCGCAAACAGAGTATATATATGGGCTATAGTGACTGCCTACACAACCAGTTGCTGCGACAGCATCATATGTAGTAGCAGAGCTTTGTCTCGTCTTTGGGATTTATCCCAGGTATGGACTCGCAAAAGGTGAATAAGTTTAGCAACTAGAACATTCCCGTATGCTCCAGGCTGAACTTCTCTGATGGGTGTTGTCTGTTGGATCATCAGACAGTTCCCAGAGAGGAGATTCCTACCAACCTCCAACTATGATAACCACACAGAATTCCCATTTTCCCTCATCCCTCCTTATCCAGAGAGGTCTAAAACCTGTTAATTTAATTTCTCACCCTCTCTTCCTGGAGGCCATCCTATTCACTTGCATCACTCTGGCTGTGAGTTGCAGCACACCCTCTGGTGTTGTAGTGCCTTAACAGCGCTATTTGGTAGCCATCCTCAACCACAACACGGTCATTTATTACCAATAGATGGGACGCGTAAAAATCCTTCTTTATAACCGGCAGTGAGATTCGCCCATCATGCACTCCATATGTCAATGAATCTACAGCGATTCGTGAAGGACCCTCTATAAGCGTTGAACTTTTGCATCAACCCTTTGGAAAAAATTCTCAGGTGCCCAATAAGGCGCGCTGTGAAGTGTGGATATTGCGTAAATATGAGGAAGGACGCAATCGCCAGCGTTTGCTGAAACTCAGAGAAGGCGTTATATCGATTACACCTGTGGAATTCTTCCACATTTTAGTGACACAGATGACCTAATTGGTGTATCCGTCACTTACTGGGAAAGGGAAGGCATAGTCTGTTGTTTGATTCCAGAATGATAAACAATATTGTACCATTAATGCCAATTAATGATGAATCCAGAGTTATTTCCCATTTTCTCCAAACATGTTGTGGGGGTCTGTGTTGACCGGAAGGATACTATCAGTGTACAATGATATTCTCTTGCCCTATTGAGGGCTTTATCAGTGCATCTCTTCTGATCCAGTTTGGTAAAGGTTCTTCAATTTCCATAAAAAACAACAGACAGAGGGGACATCCCCAGCTTATTCCTATCTTCAGAGTTAACATATCTGACAGGGACCCAGTCACTTACTGTAGGAGGCTGGCCTGGCTTATAGTGGGTACCAGTTATCCCTTATTAGTATGTTAGAGGTGTTCTAGCAGCTTAGGCTGATAGGGGTAGCTATAGCAGAGCAGCTTAGGCTGAACTAGGAGACATGCAAAGCTCCCACTATACCACTTATATCACTTAGTACTATATCATAAGAAAACACAATACTCAGATTTACTAAAAATAAAGGTACTTTATTTTAGTGACAATATGCCAAAAGTATCTCAGAGGATATACTCCCTTAGGAGGTAAGTAATATACACAAAATATACACACACAAACCAAAATTAGGTAAGTAACAGTTAGAAAAGTAGTGCACAAAATGTAGAACACAATAGAATGCAATAGGGAGAAATAGGCCTAGGGGCAACACAAACCATATACTCCAAAAGTGGAATGCAAATCACAAATGGACCCCAGGCCTAGTGTAGTGTGTAGAGGATCGCTAGGAGTGTAAGAAAACACTAAGGGTGTCCAAGATTCCCCACCCAAGACCCTGAAAAGTAGGAGTAAAGTTACCCTACTTCCCCAGAAAGGTAGTAAAGTCAAGATACGGGATTCTGCAAGGACAACAACTGACTGCACAACACTGAAGACGGATTCCTGGACCTGAGGACTGTAGGAAGGTAGCCACTTTCTAGCCTTGTTACCCCCACTTTTGGTCTGTTTGTGAGTATATGTCAGGGTGTTTTCACTGTCTCACTGGGATCCTGCTAGCCAGGTCCCAGTGCTCATAGTGAAAACCCTATGTTGTCAGTGTGTTTGTTATGTGTCACTGGGATCCTGCTAGCCAGGACCCAAGTGCTCATAAGATTGTGGCCTATATGTGTTCCCTGTGTGGTGCCTAACTGTCTCACTGAGGCTCTGCTAACCAGAACCTCAGTAGTTATGCTCCCTCTGCTTTCCAAATTTGTCACTAACAGGCTAGGGACTAAATTTACCAATTCACATTGGCATACTGGTACACCCATATAATTCCCTTGTATATGGTACTGAGGTACCCAGGGTATTGGGGTTCCAGGCGATCCCTATGGGCTGCAGCATTTCTTTTGCCACCCATAGGGAACTCTGACAATTCTTACACAGGACTGCCACTGCAGCCTGAGTGAAATAATGCCCACATTATTTCACAGCCATTTTACACTGCACATAAGTAACTTATAAGTCAGCTATATGTCTAACCTTCACTGGGTGAAGGTTGGGTGCAAAGTTACTTAGTGTGTGGGCACCCTGGCACTAGCCAAGGTGCCCCCACATTGTTCAGGGCAATTTCCCCGGACTTTGTGAGTGCGGGGACACCATTACACGCGTGCCCTACACATAGGGCACTACCTATGTGTAGCGTCACAATGGTAACTCCGAACATGGCCATGTAACATGTCTAAGATCATGGAATTGTCACCCCAATACCATTCTGGTATTGGGGAGACCATTCCATGATCCCCCGGGTCTCTAGCACAGAAATCGGGGTACTGCCAAACTGCCTTTCTGGGGTTTTCACTGCAGCTGCTGCCAACCCCTCTGACAGGTTTCTGCCCCCCTGGGGTTCAGGCAGCCCTGGCCCAGGAAGTCAGAACAAAGGACTTCCTCAGAGAGAGGGTTTTACACCCTCTCCCTTTGGAAAAGGTGAGAAAGGCTGGGGAGGAGTAGCCTTCCCCAGCCTCTGGAAATGCTTTGATGGGCACAGATGCTGCCCATCTCTGCATAAGCCAGTCTACACCGGTTCAGGGATCCCCCAGCCCAGCTCTGGCGCGAAACTGGACAAAGGAAAGGGGAGTGACCACTCCCCTGACCTGCACCTCCCAGGGGAGGTGCACAGAGCTTCTCCAGTGTGCCGCAGACCTCTGCCATCTTGGATTCAGAGGTGTTGCTGGCACACTGGACTGCTCTGAGTGGCCAGTGCCAGCAGGTGACGTCAGAGGCTCCTTCTGATAGGCTTTTACCTCTCTTGGTAGCCAATCCTCCTAACCTGGTAGCCAAACCTCCTTTTCTGGCTATTTAGGGTCTCTGCTTTGGGGAATTCTGCAGATAACGAATGCAAGAGCTCATCAGAGTTCCTCTGCATCTCCCTCTTCACCTTCTACCAAAGGATCGACCGCTGACTGCTCCAGGACGCCTGCAAAACTGCAACAAAGTAGCAAGACGACTACCAGCAACATTGTAGTGCCTCATCCTGCCGGTTTCTTGACTGTTTCCAGGTGGTGCATGCTCTGGGGGTAGCCTGCCTTCACCCTGCACTAGAAGCTCCGAAGAAATCTCCTGTGGGTCGACGGAATCTTCCCCCTGCTAACGCAGGCACCAAAATACTGCATCACTGGTCCTCTGGGTCCCCTCTCATCCTGACGAGCGTGGTCCCTGGCACACAGCAACTCTGTCCAAGTGACTCCCACAGTCCAGTGACTCTTCAGTCCAAGTTTGGTGGCGGTTAGTCCTTGCCTCCCAACGCTAGACTGCAAAGCTGTGTTGCCCGTGATTTGCAGCTGCTCTGGCTCCTGTGCACTCTTCCAGGATTTCCTTCATGCACAGCCTAGCCTGGGTCCCCAGCACTCCGTCCTGCAGTGCCCAGCTCGCTGAGTTGGCATCAGACGTCGTGGGGCTCCCATTTGTAACTTCGCGTGGACTCCGGTTCACTCTTCTTCCAAGTGCCTGTTGGGGCACTTCTGCGGGTGCTGCCTGCTTCCGTGAGGGCTCTCCGAGTTGCTGAGCGCCCCCTCTGTCTCCTCCTCCAAGTGGCAACATCCTGGTCTCTCCTGGGCCCTTGCAGCACCCAAAAACCTCTAAAGTGACTCTTGCAGCTAGCAAGGCTTGTTGGTGGTCATTCTGCACAGAAACACCTCTGCAAGCTTCATCGCGATGTGGGCCATCCATCTTCCCAAGGAGAAGTCCCTAGTCCTCTTCTTTCTTGCAGAACTCCAAGCTTCTTCCAACCGGTGGCAGCTTCCTTGCATCTCCAGCTGGCATTTCCTAGGCTCTTGCCCACTCTCGACACTGTCGCGACTATTGGACTTGGTCCCCTTGTCTTACAGGTACACAGGTATGGAAATCCACTGTTGTTGCATTGCTGGTGTTTGTTCTTCCTGCAGAATCCCCCTATCACGACTTCTGTGCTCTCTGGGGGTAGTAGGTGTACTTACTCCTACTTTTCAGGGTCTTGGGGTGGGGTATTTTTCTAACCCTCACTGTTTCCTTACAGTCCCAGCGACCCTCTACAAGCTCACATAGGTCTGGGGTCCATTCGTGGTTCGCATTCCACTTTTGGAGTATATGGTTTGTGTTGCCCCTATACCTATGTGCTCCTATTGCAATCTATTGTAATCCTACACTGTTTGCGTTACTTTTCTTGCTATTACTTACCTAATTTTGGTTTGTGTATATATATCTTGTGTATAGTACTTACCTTCTTACTGAGGGTACTCACTGAGATACTTGTGGCATATTGTCATAAAAATAAAGTACCTTTATTTTTAGTAACTCTGTATATTGTGTTTTCTTATGATATTGTGCATATGATACAAGTGGTATAGTAGGAGCTTTGCATGTCTCCTAGTTCAGCTTAAGCTGCTTTGCCAGAGCTATCTTCTATCAGCCTAAGCTGCTAGAAACACCTCTTCTACACTAATAAGGGATACCTGGACCTGGCACAGAGTGTAAGTACCCTTGGTACCAACTATAATCCAGGCCAGCCTCCTACAAGGACCTGTAAAGGAAGGCGACCAAGTCCAAGAGTCACGCAAGTGTCTGGGGGGGCAGGAGCCCACTAAACCCCGGATGAAGGTGCGAAAGAGCTGCCTCCGGGTGGAAGAAGCCGAAGATTCTGCAACAAAGGAAGGTGCCAGGAACTTCTCCTTTGGTCAGAAGATGTCCCACGGCGTGTTGGAGGATGCAGAGTTGTTTCCACGCAGAAAGACCGCAAACAAGCCTTGCTATCTGCAAGAGTCGCGGTTGAGGATTTTGGGTGCTGCCAGGGCCCAGGAAGGACTAGGAGGTTGCCCCTTGGAGAAGGAGACAGAGGGGGCACTCAGCAAAACAGAGAGCCCACGCAGAAGCAGGCAGCACCCGCAGAAGCACCTGAACAGGCACTTAGATGATCTGAGGACTGCGGTCGACTCAGAGCAACAAAAGAGGGTCCCATGATGTCGGAGTCCAACTCAGCGAGTTGGGCAATGCAGGACAGAGTGCTGAGGACCTAGGCTAGGCTGTGCACAAAGGAAGTCTTGCAAAAGTGCACAGGAGCCCGAGCAGCTGCAGTTCACGCAGTACAGAGGATTACTGTCTGGCGTGGGGAGGCAAGGACTTACCTCCACCAAATTTGGACAGAAGGGCCACTGGACTGTCGAAGACACTTGGACCCAGCTCCTGTGTTCCAGGGACCACGCTCGTCAGGATGAGAGGGGACCCAGAGGATTGGGGATGCAGAAGTTTGGTGCCTGTGTTAGCAGGGGGAATATTCCGTCGACCCACAGGAGATTTCTTCTTGGCTTCCAGTGCAGGGTGAAGGCAGACAGCCCTCAGAGCATGCACCACCAGGAAACAGTCGAGAAAGCCGGCAGGATGAGGCGCTACAATGTTGCTGGTAGTCTTCTTGCTACTTTGTTGCGGTTATGCAGGCGTCCTGGAGCAGTCAGCAGTTGATCCTTGGCAGAAGTCAAAGAGGGAAGTGCAGAGGAACTCTGGTGAGCTCTTGCATTCGTTATCTGGTGAGATACCCACAGGAGAGACCCTAAATAGCCCACAGAGGAGGATTGGCTACAGAGAAAGGTAAGCACCTATCAGGAGGGGTCTCTGACATCACCTGCTGGCACTGGCCACTTAGAGCTGTCCTTTGTGCCCTCACACCTCTGCATCCAAGATGGCAGAGGTCTGGGACACACTGGAGGAGCTCTGGGCACCTCCCCTGGGAGGTGCTGGCCAGGGGAGTGGTCACTCCCCTTTCCTTTGTCCAGTTTCGTGCCAGAGCAGGGCTGGGGGGATCCCTGAACCAGTGTAGACTGGCTTATGCAAGGAGGGCCCCATCTGTGCCCTTCAAAGCATTTCCAGAGGCCAGGAGAAGCTACTCCTCCCAGGCCCTTCACACCTATTTCCAAAGGGAGAGGGTGTAACACCCTCTATCAGAGGAAATTCTTTGTTCTGCCTTCCTGGGACCTGGCTGCCCAAGCCCCAGGGGGGCAGAAACCTGTCTGGGGGTTGGCAGCAGCGGTAGCTGCAGAGAAAACCCCGGAAAGTTAGTTTGGCAGTACCCGGGCTCTATGCAGGGGACCCAGGATGCATGGAATTGTCCCCCCCAATACCAGAATGGTATTGGTATTGGGGTGACAATTCCATGATCCTAGACATGTTACATGGCCATGTTCGGAGTTACCATTGTGACGCTACATATAGGTATTGACCTATATGTAGTGCACGCGTGTAATGGTGTCCCCGCACTCACAGAGTCTGGGGAATTTGCCCTGAACAATGTGGGGGCACCGTGGCTAGTGTCAGGGTGCCCACACACTAAGTAACTTTGCACCTAACCTTCACTAAGTGAGGGTTAAACTGTAAACTTTGCACTTGTATAGCGCACTACTCACCCGTTAGGGTCTCAAGGCGCTGTACTCATACCGCTATGGAACCCTTCCTGGCTTTTCCCTGTGAGGTGCCCACTCCTGGGCACCCCCAGGGTGAAGCCAGGCATCCATTCGCTGGTGGGGCCGTTGTGGAGATTAAGCAAGCTATTGCCCAGAGTTGCAGAGTGGGACCCATTAATTAGATTAGGCACCGAGGCGAGAATTATCTGGTCCAAGGGAATTGAGCCCAAGATCTGCCGATGCAAGACTTGAACCCTGGTCTTGAGCCAGATCTCTGCTTCAGGGTCTGCCGCTCTAACCATTGTGCCGCACTTCTCCACCTAGGGTATTGGGGTTAGACATATAGGTGACTTATAAGTTACTTAAGTGCAGTATAAAATGGCTGTGAAATAACGTGGACGTTATTTCACTCAGGCTGCAGTGGCAGTCCTGTGTAAGAATTGTCTGAGCTCCCTATGGGTGGCAAAAGAAATGCTGCAGCCCATAGGGATCTCCTGGAACCCCAATACCCTGGGTACCTAGGTAGCATATACTATGGAATTATAAGGGTGTTCCAGTGTGCTAATCAGAATTGGTCAAATTAGTCACTAGCCTGCAGTGACAATTTTAAAAGCAGAGAGAGCATAAACCCTGAGGTTCTGGTTAGCAGAGCCTCAGTGATACAGTTAGGCACCACACAGGGAACACATACAGGCCACAAACGTATGAGCACTGGGGTCCTGGCTAGCAGGATCCCAGTGACACATATGAAACACACTGACAACATAGGGTTTTCACTATGAGCACTGGTCCCTGGCTAGCAGGATCCCAGTGAGACAGTGAAAACACCCTGACATACACTCACAAACAGGCCATAAGTGGGGGTAACAAGGCTAGAAAGAGGCTACCTTCCTACACTTGCAATTGAGTTATGAGGGTAGTATGTAGAAATCTGACCCAGAACAGAATTTGCTAGGGGAATCCAAGATGGGGTGACTGGTGGGGCTCTCACCAGGTTCTGTTACCCAGAATCCTTTGCAACTTAAACATTTGGCCAAAAAAACACTTTTTCCTCACATTTCGGTGACAGAAAGTTCTGGAATCTGAGAGGAGCCACAAATTTCCTTCCACCCAGCGTTCCCCCAAGTCTCCCGATAAAAATGGTACCTCATTTGTGTGGGTAGGCCTAGCGCCCGGGACAGGATATGCCCCAAAACACAACGTGGACACATCACATTTTCCCAAAGAAAACAGACCTGTTTTTTGCAAAGTGCGTAGCTGTGGATTTTGGCCTCTAGCTCAGCTGGCACCTATGGAAACCTACCAAACCTGTGCATTTTTTAAAACTAGACACCTAGGGGAATCCAAGATGGGGTGACTTGTGGGGCTCTCACCAGGTTCTGTTACCCAGAATCCTTTGCAAACCTCAAAATCTGGCCAAAAAACACTTTTTCCTCACATTTTGGTGACAGAAAGTTCTGAAATCGGAGAGGAGCCACAAATTTCCTTCCACCCAGCGTTCCCCCAAGTCTCTTGATAAAAATGGTACCTCACTTGTGTGGGTAGGCCTAGCGCCCACGACAGGATATGCCCCAAAACACAATGTGGACACATCACATTTTCCCAAAGAAAACAGACCTGTTTTTTGCAGAGTGCCTAGCTGTGGATTTTGGCCTCTAGCTCACCCGGCACCTAGGGAAACCTACCAAACCTGCGCATTTTTGAAAACTAGACATCTAGGGGAATCCAAGATGGGGTGACTTGTGGGGCTCTCACCAGGTTCTGTTACCCAGAATCCTTTGCAAACCTCAAAATCTGGCCAAAAAACACTTTTTCCTCACATTTTGGTGACAGAAAGTTCTGGAATCTGAGAGGAGCCACAAATCTCCTTCCACCCAGCGTTCCCCCAAGTCTCTTGATAAAAATGGTACCTCACTTGTGTGGGTAGGCCTAGCACCCACGACAGGATATGCCCCAAAACACAATGTGGACACATCACATTTTCCCAAAGAAAACAGACCTGTTTTTTGCAGAGTGCCTAGCTGTGGATTTTGGCCTCTAGCTCACCCGGCACCTAGGGAAACCTACCAAACCTGCGCATTTTTGAAAACTAGACATCTAGGGGAATCCAAGATGGGGTGACTTGTGGGGCTCTCACCAAGTTCTGTTACCCAGAATCCTTTGCAAACCTCAAAATCTGGCCAAAAAAACACTTTTTCCTCAAATTTCGGTGACAGAAAGTTCTGGAATCTGAGAGGAGCCACGAATTTCCTTCCACTCAGCATTCCCCCAAGTCTCCCGATAAAAATGGTACCTCACTTGTGTGGGTAGGCCTAGCGCCCGCGACAGGATATGCCCCAAAACACAAAGTGGACACATCACATTTTCCCAAAGAAAACAGACCTGTTTTTTGCAAAGTGCCTAGCTGTGGATTTTGGCCTCTAGCTCAGCCACCACGTAGGGAAACCTACCAAACCTGCACCTTTTTGAAAACTAGACATCTAGGGGAATCCAAGATGGGGTGACTTGTGGGGCTCTCACCAAGTTCTGTTACCCAGAATCCTTTGCAAACCTCAAAATTTGGCCAAAAAAACACTTTTTCCTCACATTTCGGTGACAGAAAGTTCTGGAATCTGAGAGGAGCCACAAATTTCCTTCCACCCAGCGTTCCCCCAAGTCTCCTGATAAAAATGGTACCTCACTTGTGTAGGTGGGCCAAGTGCTTAAGACAGGGAAGAGCCAAAAACATGTTGAAATTGAGGGGGAACCAAAGTGGGTCCAAAAGGGCAGTTTGAAAAAAAACTTTTTTTAGGCTGTAGTGCAGCAGAATTTTTATCAGTATAGATGAGACAATGCTGGGTGGTAGGAATTTTGTGGATTCCTGCAGATTCCGGAAGGTTCCATCAAAAAAATGTGGGGAAAATGTGTGATTTCCAGCAAAGTTGGAGGTTTGCAGGGCATTGTGGGTAAGAAAATGGTGCGGTGCCTGTGAAGCACACCACCCTGGAATCACCTAGATGTTTAGTTTTCAGATGTGTCTAGGTCTTGTGGATTTTTCTACATGGCAGCGTCCCAAAGTCCATAAAGTGCAGCCCTCACCATTCCAAGTGGGACGATTTTGAGAGTTAGCCAAGCTCTCATGGCCCAAATGTAAAACGAAAACCCAAAATAATCAAATGTCCTCTTGCTTGCCGTGGGATAAGATGTTTTAGTGTGCGGGGGAGAGCTGAAAGACTGTTACCCCCTTCAGTTGGGGTGGGGGCATAACCAGGCCCATACTGGCTGGTTGGTAGCCACCACCCACTATTTTATTTTATTTGTTAATTCCCTGGCATCTAGTAGACTTTCTGCCGCCCCCCCCCAGGGTGTGGATCGGGGGTAATTGCCCCATCTGCCCACTGGTGGGCAGAACAACTTTGTCCCCATTTATTATGGGTTGGGGGTATGGCCATACCCCCACCCTCTTATTTTGAAAAAAAAAATCTTCCCTGGTCTCTGGTGGGGTTTCTGCCCCCCTTGGTGGCAGATGGGCCTTCCATAAATAAGCCAATCTGCCCCCATGGGGAGCGACCCTTGCCCAAGGGGCTGCCTCCCCAAACAAAACACACACATACACACACACCAATCCCTGGTGCCTAAGTGGTTTCTGCCCCCCCGGGGGCAGATCGACCTAATAGAAATAGGCCGATCTGCCCCCAAGGGGAGGAGAAATGGCCTAAATAAATTTGCCCCCCCCCCCAGGGGAGCGACCTTTGCCCAAGGGGTCGCTCCCCTTGCGTGAAATTGGCGCAAAATAAACAATCCCCAGTGCCTAGTGGTTTCTGCCCCCCTTGGGGGCAGATCGGCCTAATAAAAATAGGCCGATCTACCTCCAAGGGGGACAGTAATGGCCTAAATACAATTTGTCCCCCCCACCCAGGGGAGCGACCTTTGCTTAAGGGGTCGCTACTCTTCTGTAAAACAACAACAACAAAAATCCCTGGTGCCTAGTGGTTTCTGCCACCCTTGGAGGCAGATCGGCCAAATTAAAATAGGCTGATCTGCCCCCTAGGGGGGCAGAAATGGCCTAAAATAAATTTGCCCCCCAGGGGAACGACCCTTGCCTAAGAGGTCGCTCCCCTTGTGTGAAACTGACGCAAAAAAATAAAGATCCCTGGTGTCTGGTGGTTTCTGCCCCCTTGGGGGCAGATTGGCGTAGTAAAATTCGGCCAATCTTCCCCCAAAGGCCTAAATACAATTTCACCCCCCCCCCAGGGGAGCGACCCTTGCCTAAGTGGTCGCTCCCCGTCTGTAAAACAACAAAAACAAAAAAATCCCTGGTGCCTAATTAAAATAGGCTGATCTGCCCCCCGGGGGCAAAAATGGCCTAAAATAAATTTGCCCCCCAGGGGAGTGACCCTTGCCTAAGGGGTCGCTCCCCTTGCGTGAAATTTGCGTTAGAAAAAAAACTCCCTGGCGTCTAGTGGTTGCTGCCCCCCTTGGGGGCAGATAGGCATTATAAAAATAGGCCAATCTGCCCCCAAGGGGGGCAGAAATGGCCTAAATATAATTTCCCCCCTAGGGGAGTGACCCTTGCCTAAGGGGTCACTCCCCACACCTGGTGCCTAGTGGGCATTTTAGCAGCCGGATCGCTTCACAATCCGGCTGCTAAAATGCTCTGAGAGACTTCAAAGAGAAGGAAATTCCTTTCCTTCCCTTTGAAGCTTCTCAGGCCCCCATCACATGATCGGAAGAGAAATGCTTTTGCATTTCTCTTCCAATTGCGCTGGAAGCTGAGCTGCCAGCGCGATGGAAGGGGGCCTTTGTGAGGTCAGGGTGCGATCGCACGCTGGCGTCACGGGGGTAGGGGGAACAGGGGGTGTGGGGGGTGGAAGGGGAAGGGCTTACCCTTCCATCCCTGCCTTGGGGGGGTGGGAGGGAACCCCACGGAGTGAGCGCTAGGGCTCCCTCCGGGCTCCAGGCCGAGGGCGTAATGGTTACGTCCTCGGCACTGGAGCACTGTGCCACAGGACTTAACCATTACGTCCGCGGCACAGAAGCGGTTAAGAGACAGGTCTTCAGCTTCTTGCGGATCTCAAAAAGTGAGGTGGAGAAGTGAGGAGGAGACGTGAGGAGGAGAAGTGAGAAGGAAAAGTGAGATGGAGAAGTGAGGAGAAGGAGTGAGGAAGAGTATGGATAAGGAGTGAGGAGAAGAAAGGAGGAGAAGTGAGGAGGAGACGTGAGGAGAAGACGTGAGGAGAAGACAAGAGCAGAAGATGTGAGGAGAAGACGAGAGGAGGAGAAGTGAGGAGGTGGCTCTGGTGTGTAACTGCAGGTCATTCCACGCTTTAGCAGAAGGGCCGACCACCGGATCTGCTTCTCTGTGAGTGGACATGTAATGTCCCTAATGATGACAAGATATGGTCCAGGTGTTGAGTGTCTCACCGTCCTGAATTTTAATTCAATGCCCACTTGAGGAGGAAGAGCTTTCATTGTGTCCTTAAATTAGATATGTTGGTTCAATTCAACATGACTCATCCTTCACTAGTTAATTAGATATCCGTCTGCGCTTCGAGGCAGTTGTTTCTTTCATCCACTTACTGATGGTTGATTTATTACCTTTCATCACAATATATATATAATTGATTAAGGGGATGGACTGTTTAGCAGTGTGAGCACATTCTTGGTATATTTAAATACATGCCACAAGTCATAGAGTTCATGGTGCCTGTGCAAGAGGACGTGACATCAGCTGAATTCAGAAACAATCAGATGTACATGAGCCGATGAAGCATTTTAGGCAATCGGGTCAGATTCCCAATGTGTTCCCAGTACACGTGCATTATACATACCAACAGCGTTCATATGTCAGACTGTTAGGGATCAGCATTCAGCCGAAACCCCTGTGGCTGCTGCATTTGCAATAGTATGAATGAGCTCTGTCTAATTGAAATGTTTGCTGCTCACTCATCAGTGCTTCTGACTTCCCCCACTTAACCTTGTGGTATAATGGTATCAGAACTTTCTCAGAGGATCTTACCTCCAGGAATGATCACAGCCACTCCAGAACGATGCTCTAAGAAAGGTAAGGAACAGATAACGTCACAAAGCTAAGTGTGCTTTTTTATTTAAAAAAGTGCATATTCATTCATTGGCTACCCTGTGGGTGGGAGTGGGTGACTAAATGGACGGGTGAGTGAGTGCACAGATGGATGCATGAATGCACACTTAAGTGATATGACTGACATATAAAGGAGTGCATATATTTGTGAATGAATGGTTGAGTAAATGGATGAAATATTGATTACATGGAATGATTAATGGGTAAGTGCATGGAAGGATGAATCATTTGAGTTAATGGATCAATGAATCTGAATGGATGAGAGAGCAGATGGAGTGAGTGAGGAACTGCATGTCTGCACAGATACTGCATACCGTAATTAACACCAGTGAATAGATTTTCTCTGTAAACACACCTCATAGAATAGTAAAACACAGTGCAGTGTGTGCTTAGATTCCTCATAGTGCAGTAAGACTACAGTGTGCACAAATTCATCACAGTGCAATACGATGCAGTGCACAGATTCCTCACAGTGCAGTAAGATGCAGTGTAGTGCAGATTCCTCACAGCGCAGGAAGATGCAGTGCATTCTGCACAGATTCCACACAGTACAGTAAGACGCAGTGCAGTAGCACAGATTTAACATTGTTCAGGATGTCTCACAGTGCAGTAAAGTGCAGTGTAGCGACACAGATTCCCACAGTGCAGTAAGATGCAGTGTAGTATACAGATTTCTCATAGTGCAGTAAGATATAGTGCAATGCTCAGATTCTCCATAGTGCGGTAAGATGCAGTGCAGTGGTACAGATTCCTCATAGTGTAGTAAGGTGCAGTGGCACAGATTCCTCATAGTGCAGTGAGATGCAGTGCACCGATTCCTCACATTGCAGTAGGATGTGGTGCAGTACACAGATCCCTCACAGTGTATTAAGATGCAGTGCAGTGCAGATTCCTCACAGTGCAGTAAAATGCAGTGCACAGATTCCTCACAATGCATTAAGATGCAGTGCACTGTACACAGATTCCACACAGTGCAGTAAGATGCAGTGCCGAGCACGGATCCCTCACAATGCAGTAAGATGCTGAGCCGTGCACAGATTCCTCACAGTGCAGTAAGATGCAGTGCAGAGATTCCTCATAGTGCAGTAAGATGCAGTGCACAGATCCCTCAGTGCAGTAAGATGCAGTGCCTATTCCTCACAGTGCAGTAAGATACAGTGCACTGTGCACAGATTCCTCATAGTAAGATGCAGTGCACAGATCCCTCAGTGCAGTAAAATGCAGTGTGCAGATTCCTCTCAGTGCAGTAAGATGCAGTGACACAGATCCCTCAGTGCAGTAAGATGCAGTGACACAGACCTCTCATTGCAGTAAGATGCAGAGTTTCCTCACAGTGCAGTAAGATGCAGTGCACCGATTCCTCACAGTGCAGTAAGATGCAGTGCAGTGCACAGATCCCCTCTTTAACACAAATGATGACGACAAACAGTCCCAGGCCCGGAAGGGAAGCCCCCCAGAGGTCCAAAGATAGAAGAGCCCAGCTCAGCCCGGCTCCTGGCAGAGATTTCTCATAGTGTAGTATGGTGCAGTGCACAGATCCCTCAGTGCAGTAAGATGCAGTGCACAGATTTCTCACAGTGCACTAAGATGCAGTGCAGATTCCTCACAGCGCAATAAGATGCAGTGCAGTGTGCATAGATTCCTCACAGTGCAATAAGACACAGTGCACAGATTCCACACAGTGCAGTAAGATGCAGTGCAGTGCAGATTTCTCACAGTGCAGTAAGATACAGTGCAGTGTGCATAGATTCCTCACTGTGCAGTAAGATGCAGTGCACAGATTCCTCTAAGTGCAGTAAGATGCAATGCACAGATCCCTCACAGTGCAGTGAGATGCAGTGCACAGATCCCCTCTTTAACACAAATGATGACCACAAACACCCCCAGGCCCGGAAGGAAAGCCCTCCAGAGGTCCCCAGAGAGAAGAGCCTAGCTCAGCCCGGCTCCTGGCAGAGATTTCTCACAGTGCAGTAAGATGCAGTGCAGTGCACAGATTCCTCACAGTGCAGTAAGATGCAGTGCACAGATTCCTCATAGTGCAGTAAGATGCAGTGCACAGATTCCTAACAGTGCAGTAAGATGCAGTGCAGTGTACAGATCCCTCACAGTGCAGTGAGATGCAGTGCACAGATCCCCTCTATAACACAAATAATGACCACAAACACCCGCCGGCCCGGAAGGAAAGCTCCTCTGAGGTCTCCGGATACAAGAGCCAAGCCCAGACAGGCTCCTGGTAGAGATTCCTCTCAGTGCAGTAATGATGCAGTGCAGTGCACAAATTCCTCACAGTGTAGTAGGATGCAATGCACAGATCCCCTCTTTAACGCAAATGATGACCACAGACACACCCAGGCCCCAAGGAAAGTGCCCCCAGAGGTCCCAGGATAGAAGAGCCCAAATCAGCCCGGCTCCTGGCAGAGATTCCTCTCAGTGCAGTAAGATGCAGTGCAATGTGCACAGATGCCTCAGTGCAGTAAGTTTCAGTGCAGTGCACAGACCCCTCAGTGCAGTAAGATGCAGTGCAGTGCACAGATCCCCTCTTTAACACAAATGATGTCCACAAACACCACCAGGGCCGGAAGGAAAGCCCCCCAGAAGTCACTGGATAGAAGAGCCCAGCTCAGCCCGGCTCCTGGCAGAGATTCCTCTCAGTGCGGTAAGATGCAGTGCACAGATTCCTCATAGTGGAGTAAGGTGCAAAGCAGTGCACAGACTCCTTAGTGCAGTAAGATACAGTGCAGTGCAGTGCACAGATCCCCTCTTTAACACAAATGATGACCACTAATACCCCCAGGGCCGGTAGGAAACCCCCCCCCAGAGGTCCCCGGGTAGAAGAGCCCAGCTCAGCCAAGCTCCTGGTAGAGATTTCTCACAGTGCAGTAAGATGAAGTACAGTGCACAGATTCCCCACAGTGTATTAAGATACAGTGCAGTGCACAGATTCCTCACAGTGCAGTAAGACGCAGTGCACAGATTTCTCACAGTGCAGTAAGTTGCAGTGCAGTGTGCACAGATGCCTCAGTGCAGTAAGATTCAGTGCAGTGCACAGACCCCTCAGTGCAGTAAGATGCAGTGCACAGATCCCCTCTTTAACACAAATGATGTCCACAAACACCCCCAGGACCGGAAGGAAAGCCCCCCAGAGGTCCCCGGATAGAAGAGCCCAGCTCAGCCCGGCTCCTGGCAGAGATTTCCTCCAGGATTATTCAGTCTATTTCTACAAACACAGCAGAAGGTGCTGACAATCTCCTAACTGAGCAGAAACCTGTGCAGACATTTCCAGGCTCTCTCCTCCTCCTGGGGATGGGGGGGGGGGCAGGTGCAGATTTGGGGTCTGAGGGGGGTCTGTGAGGGTCTGAAGATGAAGATAACTGCACAGACAGACAGGGGGTCCTTCCTCCTCTGCAGCAGGCTGGACACAGAGGGAGAGGCCGGAAGTGACGTCAGCATCCGCTGCTGGTGCTGTCTCTGCCGCCGCTGACCCGGAAGAGGAAACTCTCCTCCCTTTCATACAATGTGCTCAGTGGATTTCATCAGCAGGCGAGGAGCGCCCTCTGGTGGCTACTGACAGATCCGCCGCCTCCAGGCTCCAGGAGGGAACTGAAATGACATCTTGTGTTTCTTTAAATATATGACAATATAGATAGCTGCTGTAATTAAACATGACAGCGTGTTTCTGATTTTCCTGTTTTTGTGGGTAATTCCTTATTAGGGCTGTCCATCCACAAACAGCATTTCAACGCTTTGCCCAAATTACGTTTTGCATTTGCACACATGCCAACATTTTAGAAGTGAAAATGGGAGATTGAAAAAAAAATATTAAGGAGAATGTATTTTTCCTCTTTGACTTCTATTGAAACCTAAATCAGGTAATTGTCATGTGTGGGACTTGCAAGTGTGCTGCTGCGGGATCGGATATGATATTAGAAATAAAAATCTACGTGCCAGGAGCATGGAAAAAGCACTCTGGCAGGCAGCGAAAGCGTGCTAAAGTTGTTGTGCACTGGCCTGCAGGAGCTGGTTTCTGACAGTGCACGCTCCGAGTCACACAAAACCAGACCTTGTCCACCTGCAGAGGAATCGGGTTTCTGCATGCAGGAATTGGGAGCGGGAGACTAGCCTTGAAATCGGAAGTCTCACCCCTGAATCGAGAGGGTTGGTATATGTACTTTTATCTCCTGCTTTGTTGTCCACCTACCTCCCTTCCAGGGTTCACTTATAAAACATAGAAAGAAGCAGATTGTAGTCACAATACATTCATAAGACAGAACCATCAGGTTTGACCCAGACAGGGATCTCTCACTCAGTGGATCATGAAAATGAGTGAAAGGTGTCGGTCTGAGGGACGGAGGGGGTATTTCACTACTCGAAAGTGTTGGACTCTTGTTACCTTTTGGTTATGTTTTCAGATTTTGTAAAGGCCCTGTTAGAAACGGGGTCTTTGGTTGACAGTCAGGTTACCCCCTGTTCAAGCAAGGACCCTCACTCTAGTCAGGGTAAAAGAGAATCACCATCAGCTAACCCCTGCTTACCCCCTTGGTAGCTTGGCAGAGCAGTAGGCTTAACTTCAGAGCGCCAGGTGTAAAGTATTTGTACCAACACACACAGCAACTTAATGAAAACACTATAAAATGACACAACACCGGTTTAGAAAGATAGGAAAAATTTATCTAAACAAAACAAGACCAAAATGACAAAAATCCGACATACACAAGTCAAGTTATGAATTTTTGGAGATTAAGCTAAAAAATAGCGCTTAGAAACAAAAATGCTTCGATGAGATGTTAACACGGCGTCGTGACGGAGTCGTTCCCAACAAGCCAACACCAGCGGCACCGGACACGGAGTCGTGTAGACCCCCAAGTACAGTACCTTTGGTGAAGAGTGAAAACAAGCCGATGCGCGAAGTCGGGGATCGCGGCGTCTGTGCGAAACGTTGAATCCGTGCACTTCGAGCGGCGGCGTCACGACGTGGTGCGGCGACTTCCACGGAGTCGCGGACTTCAGCGGGGCTGCTGCGGCGTCGGGCCTGCGAAGAGCGTCGCGTTCCAGCGAAGGTCACGGCTTTGGGTGCAGGCGGCGTCACCAGATTCAGCAGCGGCGTCGGTCCGGAGTCGTCCGAAGTCGATTTACTTGGATTTCCACCAGCTTTCCTTTCAAGGGCCCAGGAACTGGATAGGGCACCACTTGTCAGAGCAGGAGTCTCTCCAGAGACTCCAGGTGCTGGCAGAGAGAAGTCTTTGCTGTCCCTGAGACTTCAAACAACAGGAGGCAAGCTCTAACTCAAGCCCTTGGAGATTTCTTCACAAGATGGAAGGCACACAAAGTCCAGTCTTTGCCCTCTTACTCTGGCAGAAGCAGCACTGCAGGAAAGCTCCACAAAGCACAGTCACAGGCAGGGCAGCACTTCTTCCTCAGCAATCAGCTCTTCTCCAGGCAGAGGTTCCTCTTGGTTCCAGAAGTGTTTCTGAAGTCTGTAGATTTGGGTGCCCTTCTTATACCCATTTTAGTCTTTGAAGTCACCTTTCTTCAAAGGGGACTCACACCTACTTGTGAAATCCTGCCTTGCCCAGGCAAGGCCTCAGACACACACCAGGGGGTTGGAGCCTGCATTGTCAGAGGCAGGCACAGTCCTTTCAGATGAGAGTGACCACTCCACCCCTCCCTCCTAGCAGAGATGGCTAATCAGGAAATGCAGGTTACACCCCAGCTCCCTTTGTGTCACTGTCTAGTGCGAGGTGAAAAACAACCCAACTGTCAAACTGACCCAGACAGGGAATCCACAAACAAGGCAGAGTCACAGAATGGTTTAAGCAAGAAAATGCTCACTTTCTAAAAGTGGCATTTTCAAACGCACAATCTTAAAATCAACTTTACTAAAAGATGTATTCTTAAATTGTGAGTTCAGGGACCCCAAACTCCACATGTCGATCTACTCTCTAGGGGAATCTACACTTTAATCATATTTAAAGGTAGCCCCCATGTTATCCTATGAGAGAGACAGGCCTTGCAACAGTGAAAAACGAAGTTGGCAGTATTTTATTGTCAGGACATATAAACCACATTACTATATGTCCTACCTTATCAATACACTGCACCCTGCCCTTGGGGCTACCTAGGGCTTAACTTAGAGGTGCCTTACATGTAAGAAAAGGGAAGGTTTAGGCCTGGCAAGTGGGTACACTTGCCAAATCGAATTTATAGTGTAAAAATACACACACAGACACTGCAGTGGCAGGTCGGAGACATGATTACAGGGTTACTTATGTGGGTGGCACAACCAGTGCTGCAGGCCCACTAGTAACATTTGATTTACAGGCCCTGGGCACCTCTAGTGCACTTTACTAGGGACTTAACAGTAAAACAAATATGCCAATCATGGAGAACCAATTACGTACACATTTTAAACAGGAGCACTTGCACTTTAGCACTGGTTAGCAGTGGTAAAATGCCCAGAGTAACAAAAACAGTAAAATCAGAGTCCAGCACACATCAACAACCTGGGGAACAGAGGCAAAAAGTTAAGGGAGATCACGCAAAGGATGAAAAGTCTAACAGGCCCGGACATGTTTCTTCAATAAAACTTTGCATGAAATTGTTTGTATTCATTTTATTTTTCACAAAGCGTTACTGTTTACTTTAAGGGCCTGATGTAGGTAGCGTTTTGCATGGAGCAAACTGCGAAAATCGCAGTTTGTGCCATGCAAAACGCGCATCGCGATGCACATTCCCATTTTGAGAGTCGATAGCGACTCGCAAAATGGGAATGCGACTTGCAAATAGGAAGGGAAGTTCCCTTCCTATTTGCGACTCGCACCGCGATGCAGAATTGCCTTGTGACCGCGAACTCGGTCGCAAAGCAATTCACAGTTACCACCAGTGTCACACTGGTGGTAACCCATTCGCAAAAGGGAAGGGGTCCCCATGGGACCCCTTCCCCTTTGTGAATGTCGCCAGTAATGTTTTTTCAGAGCAGGCAGTGGTCCAATCGTTATTTTTTTGTATTGGGCTGCAATACAAAAAAACAATCTGCTTTATTTAAAAAGCAGTCACAGACATGGAGGTCTGCTGTCTCCAGCAGGCCACCATCCCTGTGAGTGCAGGGAATCTCAATGGGGTCGCAAAATGCAACACATCTCATTAATATTAATGAGGTGGGTCTTTGCGACCCCATTGAGATTTGCAGACGTTGTCTGAGACACCGTTCTGCATCCGATTTTGCGAAACGGAAATTGCGAGTCGCACCGACTCACAATTTCCGATTCGCGAAATCGGAGTTTACTACATCTGGCCCTAAGTATCAGTCGTGGTCCATTAAGGCAGCTCTAGAACACATTTAAAGGTGATTTCAGCTTACATTTGCTATTTTTTTGTGTACACTGACATAGTTGCCAGGTATGCTTATGTGTGACATTTCCATTATTTCAGTGTGTCGATGAGTGACATTTCATTGCCAGGGGTTACTCTTTCAGTGACAGTTTACAGGCGCCCTTAGTTCTTTCACACTATAAATATGCAGTGGTATCTTTAATAACCATTTTATATACGACTAGCATATTGCCTCATTGAATAAACTACTCTCCAATAACTTCATGAAAATTACATGTGGCCTTTTTTAAAAGCCGACACAGAGTAACACCCATTCAACCTCTAAAATCTTCTTTGGAGAACACATGTACCTACACACATGAAAGAAAACACTCAGTGTTACGAAAAAAGTTACTTTATTTTGGTGACACAAATACCAAAAATGCCATAGAGGCTATACTCCCTTTAGAGGTAAGTAATGCACAAATTATGTACACTAGTATGCAGCAATAGGCATAACAACAGTTAGAAAACAGTGCAATTAGTGAAAATCACAATAGAGAAAAATAGCCCTAGAGGGAGCACAAACCATATACTAAAAAGATTGAATGCGAACGTCGGTCCCCGACTTAGGTAAGTGGAGTGTGTAGAGGGGAGCTGGGAGTACTAGGAAAGCCCAAAGGTAAGTACCACAACCCACCCCAGCGACCAGGAAAGAAGGAGTAAATCACTGCAAATTCCCCAGAACACCCACTTAAAAGAGAAGAAGAATGCAAAACCCAGAAGAGACTGCAAGACACCAACAGTTGATTCCTGGACAAGAGGACCTGTGGAAGAAGGGGACCAAGTCCAAGAAGCACAGCAGAGTTCAGGAAGGGCAGGAGCCTCTACCCACCAGACAGAGGGTGCAAGAGGTAAGTCGATGATGAAGAAGGAGAGTCAGCAGTGCACTCAAGAAAACAAAGTTGAGTTTCTGGAGGATGCAGGTGCTGTCCCACGCCGGAAGGATTGCAGTCGGGTTTGCGTCTTCAGATTCCACCAACAAGCCTTGGCACACGCAAATCTCATGGTTAGTGGAAAGTGGAGCTGCCAGGGACCAGGAAGGACCAAGTAGACTCTACCCAGGAGAGGAAGTCAGAGGGGGCCCTCAGCAACACAGAGAGCCCACAGGAGTCCCACAGGGCGGGGACATGAAAGTTGAGGAAGAGGCCCATGCAGTACTAGAAAAAGGCTCCCACGCACCAGAGAACCACTCAAGGAACTGTGCATCGCAGAATAGAGTACTGGGGGCTGGAGCTTCAAGATGCCTGAAGATCTTGTGGAAAAGATGCCAGGCAAGGGCTTACCTCCACCCAAGTTGGGACAGCTGAAGGAGAGCACTGTCTGGACTACTACAGTCCACCACCCCTGATGCAGGATCCACGCAGCTCAGCAGGAGAGGGGATTCACGCAGCCGGGCGTCGTTGCAGTTGGTGCCTGCAGAAGCATGGGAGTGACTCCTTCACCCCAAGGAAGATTCCTTCTTCCTTCTGATGCAGGCTGAAGACGGGCTGCCCTCAGAGGATGCACGACCGGGGAAATGATGCAGTTAATGAAAGGAGCCGTGGATACAATGTTGCAGGAGGCGTCTTGCTTCTTTGCTGCAGCTTGTCGGGTCCTGGAGCGTCCAGATGCAGTTTATTTGGTCAGACGTCGAAGTGGAGGTTGCAGAGGATTCCTGCTGGAGTCTTGCAATCCGAATCTGAGGAACCACCCAGGAGAGAGACCCTAAACAGCCCTGAAAGGGGGATTGGTCACCTAGCTGGGTGACCACCTATCAGGAGGGGTCTCTGACGTCACATGCTGGTACTGGCCACTCAGATGCTCCCAGAGTTCCCTACCAACCTTGAATCCAAGGTGACAAAACTCAGTGACTGTCTGGAGGAGCTCTGAGCACCACCCCTGGGTTGGTGATGGACAGGGTAGTGGTCACTTCTCTTTCTTTGGTGCAGTTTCATGCCAGAGAAGGGACTGGGGGTCCCTGAACTGGTGTAGACTGGTTTATGCTGTAGTGAATCATAGTCTGTTTTAATGGGATAACAGGAGTTAGCTTAGCCTCTGGCTTGCAGACTCGTGCCCCGTCACCTGGTGACTTTTAACCTACTTAGCTTGCTCTGTCTTAGCCTATTTAATTATTTAACTCTTCTAAGATGGCAGCCTTGTTTATAGTTAGGCCACTTGTTATGCTTTGCATTATCAGTGCCACTGCGCTAAGGCGTCAAGATCAAGCAACAAAGACAAACAAACAGTAGGCGTTCACACTTAGGGATTTTCCCTCTCTATACTTTCGAGGGATTGTTTATAATAATTGCCGCCCCAAGCATGTCTGTTATCTATTGTTTGGGAACACACCTACGTCAGGGGTCCTTGAAGATCTGTATAAATACATCACACTTTAGACAGATAATCAGAGGGATTGCGACCAGAGGGCATCGCCACCATCGCTGATATCGATGCTGCATGTCGTCTTGACGCTGACCCAGTCTTCGTGTCCCTACGGAGTCTGAGATAGAGACCTCATTCCAAGGTAACGAGGGTTGGGGGCTCCTCTCATGGGCATGGCATTGGCAGATTAGGTTTAGCAAACCCAGCTCTCCTTTAGGTAGGAGGTTAGGCCTCTCACATTAGGGTATTAAGGCATATTACACCTTGTATGTCTTTCTTATGCATTGTAAGATAGTGGGGGTCTTTGTAAGAATGACTCTCGTCTTCACAATTCTGTTTCTTGCATTTTTCATTATCCTAATCACTGCAGCCCATGCAACATATCACAAACTGCAGTTGTGTTAAATAAAAACTATTGAAACTTTACTGCATCTTTGTCATTGCCTGTGTTTGTATGAGACATGATATAACTGTGAGAAAGGGGTAGTCTCCGTTTAACCACAACACTCCCTGAGATGTGCTATTCTCGAGTCAATCCATAAAGGCTGCCACAAATCACCTTTTACTATTGTGTCTCTGATGAGGTGCTGCTAGTGAGCCGGTAAAGTTGGGACAATAGTTGCGACTTATTGTAGGATAGGCATAGTCGCCTACAAACAAAAGTACTGTCATCCTTTAACCAGCAGTCTTGCCTAAAGCAAGAGTCCAAACTACGACAATGCAAGGAGGGCACCAAATGTGCCTTTCAAAGCATTGTCAGTGGCTTGGGGAAGCTACCCCTCCTAAGCCTGTAACACCTATTTCCAAAGGGAGAGGGTGTAACTCCCCGCTCCCACAGAAAATCCTTTGGTCTGCCTTCTTGGGCTTGAGCTGATTAAGCAACAGGAGGGCAGAAACCTGTCTGTGAGGTGGCAGCAGTTTGGGCTGCCTGGAAGACCTCAGAAGGCTGTAGGAGCAATGCTAGGGGTCCTCTAAGGAGCCCACAGAGTTCATGGAATCATACAACCAATGCTTGCAAAAGCCTTGGGGTATGATTACAACATGTTTGATACCAAACATGCCTATGTTCGGAGTTACCATTATGTAGATGGGCATACGTAGTGACCTATGCCCAGTACACTCATAAAATGGTGTCCCCGCACTAATGAAGTCCTGGAAAATGGGCCTTGAGTTCCTGGGGGCACCTCTGCTAGTGCAGGGATGCCCTCACACACAGGTACTTTGCATCCTGCCTCTGGGCTAGAAGGCCTGCCATAGAGGTGACGTATAAGTGAGCTGGTGCAGTGAAAAGTGGCAGTGAAAGGGTGCATGCACCTTTTCACGGAGGCTGCAATGGTAGTCCTGCAGAACCCTTTGCTTGGGCTCTCTATGGGTGGCAAAATATGTGCTGCAGGCCATAGGGATCACCTGGAACCCCAATGCCCTGGGTACCTAGATACCAGATACTAGGGACTTATAATGGGGCACCAGTGTGCCAATTGTGGGATGAAATATAGTTTTGGGAGAGAGAGCATAATCACTGGAGTCCTGGTTAGCAGGATCTCAGTAAACACAGTCAAACACACTGACATCAGGCAGAACAAGCATTTGCAATGTAATGGGTCTCACGTTAGTTCGAATTAGAGCTATTAGCATTGTAAATTCCTAACTGGACTTTTCTTGCCACATAAATTGAAAATGAAAAGTGAAATAGTTGACAGAAGCAAGCTGATTCAAAGCACCACGGCAGCCCTGAGCGTGAGCGCGAGAGTTATTGGCTCCCTGCGTAAATGTCTAGAAAGGATCGCTGCTGGGATGAAAGCCACACTGAAACCGGAAGAGGGGACATCACACACTGTAACAGGAGGGAGCGTGATGTATTGTGATGGCCAACAAAACTTTTCACTTAGTGAATATGCCTGGGGAGTGAACTCAGCACACAAAGGAGGGACTGTGACGGGCTGTTGACTACAGACCCGTCAGAGGAGGCAGCAATGGGTTGACACTGCCACCGCCAACCCGGAAAAGGAAGGATCAGTAACCAATTCCCTTCGACTTCCATGACCAGAAGAGCAGCGGCAGAGACGGCAAGCTGCCCGGACAATAAAAGGAATGAGAGCGCAGGCGTCCGAGGAGAACGGGGAAAGAGGAGCAGGGGAAACGAGTGGTGTCGACAGAGGAATCGAGCAACAGCAAGAGAGCGATCCGGAGCCAAGAGGATTCGACAAGCAACCAGATAGCGGCCCTGAGGAATCCACACTGGTGACAGCGGCAAGGGAGGCGCCCGGCGAATTTTCCAGCCACGCTTCTGGAGGAGCGTGGCAATACCAGGTGCGTCCTCTTTGCTGCATGGGGAAAAGTAAGGGTGGCCGGGAGGAGGGTACGGGGCAGAACTAGAGGGAGGAGGAGGTGGGAAGGAGGAAGGGAGAAACGCGGTACGCCCAAACAGCAGAAGGGATATACCAATAGAAAAGAGAGAAAAAAAAAAAACGAGACAGGAATAACCGAGAAAACTAAACGACAGGCTGAGAATACCAAAAAGAAGGCTGACAGAGAGAAATAGAGAGACCATATAAAGGTAGTAATGGAGAGGACACAAAGCAATACAGAAGAGGCACAAAACAGGAGTATAGGAAGACGGAAAAAGAAAGAGAGAGGTTACAGAGGAGTAACCCAGAAACAGGCAACTAAGAAAGAATAAAGGAAACAGGAGAGAGATGGGGAAATAAGCACACAAGAACACAAGAACAGGAAAAGTAAGGAAAAAGAGGAAAAATAACCCAAAAGAGAAAAGGGAAGACAGAAAAAGGGAGGAAAGAGATAAATAGGATAAGCAACTTACCAATACTTTCTTTTGTGTTTCCTCCCATGAGCCTCCTGGGAGCCCAGGAAGAAGAGAGAAACGGAAAGAAGAACTGAAGTGTAGCGGTTACCAAAACAGGACTGGATACTATTGAATACTTATCTAGCATACCAAGCAACCATAAAATAAAACTCACCTGAACCAGCAATCCGCTGACTTTGTGTCCTCATTGAACCACCCAGTAACAAGTGGTGTCAGAAGTGGGATCTTGTGAACCCCAATGCCATGGAGGAGAAACCCACACTTGCGGACATGATAGCACAGCTGGCCAAAGGTCAGCATCATTTACAATTGGTCTGGGAGCAACAACTTAGGGAAGCCAAAGAAGAGCGAGAGGCACTACAGACCACGCTGAAAAGCCAGGCCACCATAATGGCTAATAACCAACTGGTTCATGAAAATGCATTGGGGAAATTAACCGACACCATCGCGCACACCAAAGTACAACGTGCCAAGCAGCGTCCTTCAGAAATACCAAGAACAAAAGGACCCCGACGCGTTCTTTACAAATTTCGAGTGGGTGGCAAGCACTGCTAACTGGCTTGAGGACAAATGGGGACAGTACATAGCTCCCTTATTGACTGGTCATCTACAAGCAGCCTACCAGGCGGTAAACCCGGGAGGGGTTACCCCCTACAAGGAAATAAAGAAGGCCATCCTAGAACGTATAGGGTTGGACCAAGAAAGTTACCGGACTAAGGGGGTCATTCTGACCTCGGCGGTAAAAGGCGCTTACCGCCGGTCAGAAGACCGCCATAACACCGCCGCGGTCGCGGTAAACCGCCACGGTCATTCTGACCCGCAACTGGCAAACCGCCAAAAACCCGACAACAACAAAAGTCCGCCACACCAACGGCCAGCGAAAAACTGGCGATGACCAAACCTCCACCGTCACGCCAACAGAAATAAGCCCATGCTATTCCGACCCACAAATCCCCGCAGCGGTCTTTCAAACGCGGTATTCCATTGGCGGTACACACCGCCGCGCTCAAAATACACACACCTTTACAAAACACAGCCACATTGGACAATTCAAAATACACACACCTGAGACACATACACACACCACTCCCACACACCCATTACAATATAAAACACACACCCACATCACCCACAAACCCTTACGACCACAATCGCGACTGAAGGCCAGAGAGAGACAGCACAGAATAGAGTACACCATCACACAGAGGCAATCACAACATCACCCACACAATATCCACGCACAAAACACCATACACCACCACACTCACCACACTCTACAACACATACACCACCCCTCACCTCATCCACACCACCCCATGGCACCCCAAAGACACCCCAGGTTTTCTGACGCAGAACTTAGGGTCATGGTGGAGGAAATAGTTCGGGTAGAGCCCCAGCTCTTCGGGACACAGGTGCAGCACACCACCATTGCCAGGAAGATGGAGCTATGGCAAAGAATAGTGGACAGGGTCAACGCTGTGGGACAGCATCCACGAAATCGGGACGATATCAGGAAGCGGTGGAACGACCTACGGGGGAAGGTGCGTTCCATGGTATCAAGGCACAACATTGCGGTGCAGAAGACTGGCGGCGGACCCCCACCTACTCCCCCAGAATTTACAGCATGGGAGGATCAAGTCTTCCACATCCTGCATCCTGAGGGCCTCGCAGGAGTAGCTGGAGGAATGGACTCTGGTAAGTCAAATCTTCACTACTTCATTCCTCCCACCCCACCTGCATGCCAAATCATACCCCCACCCTCACCCCCACCCCATCACACCAACTCCTTGCAAATGGCTCACCATCACAACCCACCCATCCCAACACCCAGCCCTGCATGCGTCCACAAAGCATGGACACCCATCACCAAAGCATGCCCACGGCACATACCCATCTCCCCCACAAGCCACCGTCATAACAGCCCCCACAAGGGAATGCCAGCACTGGGGTACACGGCCACCCACCCATTGCACACTATGGCACACACAGAAGCAATAACCATACTCTTATACCCCTGCAGGACCCGTACGCCACCACACCGCCCAGGAGGGTCCAGAAATGTCCATCCCACCCCCAGAAGAGGCCCCCAGTGATGACAGCAGCTCTGTCTCCCTGGACCCAGATGACCAGCCCGGCCCATCGGGGACCTCGGGACAGTCGGTTCCCCTCACACAGCCACAGGCCACAGCAGAGCTACCCCCCTCTGGGAACACCAGCACAGCTCCCACCCAGCGGGCCTATGCCTCTGTCTCCAGGACACGTCAATCAGCGGTGTGTCCACCACTACAGGGCACCCAGGTTGACCCACCACCCCAACAACAGCAGGGACCTGGGGGCAGTGGTAGTGGGCACACGGTCCAGGGGACAGAGGCCCAGGGAAACAGGGGAACTGGGAGGGCTGCTGTGCGACAGGGGGGGGGCAGGCCCAGGGAACCCACTCTCCAAGAGGCCCTCTCCTCCATCATGGGAGCATACCACCGCTCCCAGGAGACGATGGCGACGGTACTGGCCAGGTTCCAGGAGATCCAGGTACTGCAGGAGGAACAGTACATGGGGTTCAGGGAAGAACTCCGAGCCATTAGTTCCGCAATGGGGACCATCGTCGTGGCTCTTAATCAGATTGTCACCACATTGCGGGACCATGTGGCACCACAAAGGGCCCCTGTCACTAGCATGGACCAGGAACAGCCTACCACCTCCGCCGGCGCTAGTGGACAGGAGGCCCCCACACAACAACAGGCCACCAGAACCCCACCTCCTGCAGAAGAAGAACCACCCCGCAAGCGGTACCTGAGATCTAGGAAGAAGACAGAGTAGGATGCCAAGACCCCCTCCAGCAAAGGATACCCCCTGATGTCATCCCACTGTCCCACATTGTCACCCTGTCCAACCTTGAACTGCCCCTGCTCCATCCTTCCACAGGCATATGGACAATGCACCTGTGAGACTGAAAAGCTGGACTCTGCCATGGACATTGCTCCACCATCACCCATCACCGATTTTCAAGCATGTCCCTAAATTTAGCACTTAAATAAAATCACTTATTGCACTAAAATTATCTGGAGTCTGCTTTTATTTTGAACAAATGTATTAGACATAACGGTGCCAAAATGTTCAGTTACATTGTGATGACAACATACCACTGTCACACAGCTGTAGTCCATGGGCAAACAAAGCAGAGGTCAAGCAGTGGGGCCCACATCTCTGAAAACGGAAGGGAAAGTCACAACTCAGTTAACATAAACTGGGGGGAAACTCAGACAGTAGAGAGGCAGGAGACTGTAAGTACATGTAAAATGGCGGTGTTGATTCGTACCTGTGTGTTATTGAAAATACTGTTGTATCACTGTGTCCCTGTTGTCTGTGTCGTCCCCGTCGTCTTCCTCCTCTTCACTCTCCACAGGCTCCACAGCTGCCACAACACCACCCTCTGGACCATCCTCCTGCAGGAAAGGCACCTGGCATCGCAAAGCCAGGTTGTGAAGCATACAGCAGGCCACGATGATCTGGCACACCTTCTTCGGTGAGTACATTAGGGATCCACCTGTCATATGCAGGCACCTAAACCTGGCCTTCAGGAGGCCGAAGGTCCGCTCGATCACCCTCCTAGTCCGCCCATGGGCCTCATTGTACCGTACCTCTGACCTGGTCCGGGGATTCCTCACTGGTGTCAGTAGCCACGACAGGTTGGGGTAACCAGAGTCACCAATTAGCCACACACGGTGTCTCTGTAGCTGTTCCATCACATAAGGGATGCTGCTATTTCGCATGATGTACGCGTCATGCACTGACCCAGGGAACTTGGCATTTACATGGGAGATGTACTGGTCAGCCAAACAGACCACCTGGACATTCATAGAATGATAACTTTTTCTGTTCCTGCACACCTGTTCACTTTCACTGGGGGGAACCAAAGCCACATGGGTCCCATCAATGGCACCAATGATGTTGGGAATATGTCCAAGGGCATAGAAATCACCCTTCACTGTAGCCAAATCGCCCACCTCAGGGATAATGATGTAGCTCCGCATGTATTTCATCAGGGCAGACAACACTCTGGACAAAACCTTAGAAAACATAGGCTGAGACATCCCTGATGAAATGGCCACTGTTGTTTAGAATGATCCACTTGCCAAAAAATGGAGTACTGACAGAACCTGCACCAGAGGGGGAATCCCTGTGGGTTGGCGAATGGGTGACATCAGGTCTGGCTTCAGCTGGGCACACAGTTCCTGTATAGTGGCTCGGTCAAGTCTGTATGTCAGTATGACATGTCTTTTTTCCATTGTCGACAGGTCCACCAGCGTTCTGTACACGGGAACATTCCTCCATCTCCTCGCAAGTCCCAGCGGACGGTGCCTAGGAAGGACAACATGGAGCACAGAGTCAAGCAAACCACAGGTACGTTCCCACAGCTTGCACAGTACACGATTCGCTATGCATTGAATGGCTTGAATGAGTGGCAATGCAAGGCCTAGGCCTGTGTGACGCATTAGAAATTAAGCAATGTGGGCCCTTGAAATGGCGGCTGCCTGACCTGTGAAGTGTGACAATGGGATGTGAGGTCAATGCGCTGGCGTGGCACACCGTGGCGGTAGGCGGCGAAGACCGTGGTGCAAAGCCGCATTGGTTAACATAGAACCCTATGAGTTTCAGGAGCCAATGACGAAGTGCGCCGGCGGTCGCGGTACGCACCGCCGCGGGCGTGACCGCCATTTTCTCTCAGCTTAATCACTCGAGACCTGATCATCCACAGGAGAGGACCTATACTGCAAGTGCTGCTGTGACCTCGGTCTGGAAGAGACAATGGGGGTGATTCTAACTTCGGCGGGCGGCGGAGGCCGCCTGCCAAAGTTCCCCCACCAAAATACAGCTCCGCGGTCGAAAGACCGCTGAGGGTATTTTGGGATTTGCCCTGGGCTGGCGGGAGGCCGACAAAAGGCCGCCCGCCAGCCCAGGGCAAATCAACCTTCCCACAAGGACGCCGGCTCAGAATTGAGCCGGCGTAGTGGGAAGGTGCGACTGCACCCGTCGCGTATTTCAGTGTCTGCATAGCAGATACTGAAATACTTTGTGGGGCCCTCTTACGGGGGCCCCTGCAGTGCCCATGCCATTGGCATGGGCACTGCAGGGGCCCCCTGGGGCCCCGTGGCACCCCCTACCGCCATCCTGAGTAGGGGGTGTCAGAATCCCCATGGCGGCTTAGCGCGCTCCGCCGCCATGGAGGATTCTGCAGGGCAGCGGGAAACCGGCCGGAGACCGCCGGTTTCCCGCATCTGACCGCGGCCGAACCGCCGCGGTCAGAATGCCCTGCGGGGCACCGCCGGTCTGTCGGCGGTGCTCCCGCCGACCCTGGCCCCGGCGGTCAGAATGACCCCCAATGGCTGCTGCGACTGGGGAAAGGGCCCATGCCTTTACTTCTGAAGAATTGGAGAAACTCGTGGATGGGGTCCTCCCCCAGTATGCGCTACTCTACGGTCCTCCAGACCAACAGGTTAGTACACTGGGACCATGCTTTGTGGGCAATGCCTGGGTTGAGTGGGGTGAATGAACGAAGGTGCGGAGGGGAGCGTATGAGGCATGCATCAAACAACAGATGAGAGCATGTGCCACATGGCAAGGGTGGGGATGGGGGGGACACTCACATCGAGCATGCAGAAAATGTTGATATTTTGTTTTCTCTCCCTGTACGTGTCACATAGGTCAGCGCCCATCAGAAAGTCGACATTTGGCGTGCCATCGCCAAGGACGTCCGGACCCTGTGGGTCCACAACAGACGGGGCACCCACTGCCGCAAGAGGTGGGAGGACATCCGCCGCGGGAGCAGAAAGACCGCTCTGCTGGGGATGGCCTCCCAACGTAGGAGGGGTGCCACTCGTCTATTGACCCCCTTGATGTCTCGGATCCTGGCGGTGGCCTACCCAGATTTGGATGGGCGCGTGAGGACATCACAGCAGACACAAGGGGGTGAGTACAAGCACATTCTGCTATCTTAGCGTGCAGTGGAGGTGTCTGGGTAGGGGAGGAGGGATGTGGGTATCCCTAGGCCAGGGCGATTTCTGTAGGCTAGTCCCCTCCGTAAGGCATGACACCAGCACAGGAGGGTCCCGCAAGCGAGAAGTCGGATGGCGAGTGAACACCATATATTGGCCAGATCTGGTGCCCTGGAGACACATGTGAAGAACCGCTGAACAGGGCCCTTCAAGACAAGCACCGCTGAAGAAGGCCCTTCAAGACAAGCACCGCTGAACAGGGCCCTTCAAGACAAGCACCGCTGAACAGGGCACCGCCGTCTCAAGAACCGCTGAACAGGGCCCTTCAAGACAAGCACCGCTGAACAGGGCACCGCCTTCTCAAGAACCGCTGAACAGGGCCCTTCAAGACAAGCACCGCTGAACAGGGCACCGCCGTCTCAAGAACCGCTGAACAGGGCCCTTCAAGACAAGCTCCGCTGAACAGGGCCCTTCAAGACAAGCACCGCTGAATAGGGCACCGCCGTCTCAAGAACCGCTGAACAGGGCACCGCCGTCTCAAGAACCGCTGAACAGGGCCCTTCAAGACAACCACCGCTGAACAGGGCCCTTCAAGACAAGCACCGCTGAACAGGGCACCGCCGTCTCAAGAACCGCTGAACAGGGCCCTTCAAGACAAGCACCGCTCCGCTGGGCACCGCCGTCTCTGCACCGCTCCGCTGGGCCCTTCAACTCAAGCACCGCTCCGCTGGGCCCTTCCTCTCAAACACCGCTCCGATGGGCCCTTCCTCTCAAGCACTGCTCCGCTGGACCCTTCCTCTCAAGCACCGCTCCGCTGGGCCCTTCCTCTCAAGCACCGCTCCGCTGGACCCTTCAACTCAAGCACCGCTCCGCTGGGCCCTTCCTCTCAAGCACCGCTCCGCTGGGCACCGCCATCTCTGCACCGCTCCGCTGGGCCCTTCCTCTCAAGCACCGCTCCGCTGGGTCCTTCCTCTCAAGCACCGCTCCACTGGGCCCTTCCTCTCAAGCACCGCTCCGCTGGGCACCGCCGTCTCTGCACTGCTCCGCTGGGCCCTTCCTCTCAAGCACCGCTCCGCTGGGCCCTTCCTCTCAAGCACCGCTCCGCTGGGCCCTTCAACTCAAGCACCGCTCCGCTGGGCCCTTCCTCTCAAGCACCGCTCCGCTGGGCACTTCCTCTCAAGCACCGCTCCGCTGGGCCCTTCCTCTCAAGCACCGCTCCGCTGGGCCCTTCAACTCAAGCACCGCTCCGCTGGGCCCTTCCTCTCAAGCACCGCTCCGCTGGGCACTTCCTCTCAAGCACCGCTCCGCTGGGCACCGCCGTCTCTGCACCGCTCCGCTGGGCCCTTCAACTCAAGCACCGCTGACACATTGGCAGAAGGGGCAGGCCCGGATCCGTGTCGGATAGGGCTGCACGATACACTCTGGGCACCAAGACTCCCCCAGTACCGCTGGAGTCTGTCATCCACTTGTGAGACTGTGGCTTTGCACTCCCCAGGATGGCACAGTGGGCAAACCACCCACTGTAGGGACTTGTGAGACTGTGGCTTTGCACTCCCCAGGATTGAACAGTGGGCAAGCCACCCACTGTAGGGACTTGAGAGACTATGGCTTTGCACTCCCCAGGATGGCACAGTGGGCAAGCCACCCACTGTAGGGACTTGTGAGACTGTGGCTTTGCACTCCCCAGGATGGCACAGTGGGCAAGCCACCCACTGTAGGAACTTGTGAGACTGTGGCTTTGCACTCCCCAGGATTGAACAGTGGGCAAGCCACCCACTGTAGGGACTTGAGAGACTGTGGCTTTGCACTCCCCAGGATTGAACAGTGGCCATGGAGGCCCCTCGTGGATCTGGCGTCGTGGACTCATGTGGCTGAGGTGCCCCCCATTCCCTTCCCCCTGAGGTGCCTGTAGTTTTCCTATCTGATGCCACTGCAGTGTTCTCTCCAATGGATTTGGGTCTCATGTGTGGGCTTTGCCCATGTGTTGAGGACCATTGGCCCACGTACAATGACAGAAAGCCAATTTTGACGGGACAATTTACATATGTGTATATAGTTATGGGATGTTCGACTTACTTATTTACTTAGCCTTACAATATATTTGAATTCCAATAACATATTATTTTGTCTTTGCATTCTTCCGGGGGGTTTGGGGGGTGTCACTCCGAGTTGTTGCTCTGCATTGGTGTGTAGGTAGTTGGGTGGGGGGGGGGGGGGTGTTGTGTATGTGTGTGCCCGTATTCTTTTCTCCTCCCCCCTCCCCTGTGTCGTAGGTGCAGTACTCACCGTTGTCTTCTGCGCCGGCGTTCGTGCTCCTGGTAGAGGAGCAGGTAGACAATTGCTGGTAGGATGTGTAGTTCTGGTTCCATGCTGTCCAGATTCCTCTTGGAGTGTGTAGGGTGAGCGTTTTCCCGTTCGTAGTCTGTTTCCGCCGTGTTTTTATTGGCGGAGCTCCCGCCCCGGAAAAGGTGGCGGATTGGTGAGTTGTGATAGGGTGGGCGGTACATTGTCTGCCGCCTGTCTGTTGGCGGTGACCGCCGCGCTGTTTGTTTGTCCCGCCGTGGCGGTCGGAGTGTTAAGTTGGCGGTCTGTGTTGGCGGTTCCCGCCAGGGTCAGAATTCCATTCTTTGCACCGCCTGCCTGTTGGCGGGTTGGCCGCAGCTTTAACACCGACCGCCAGGGTTGGAATGACCCCCTAAGTTTGGACAGATCAAGTGGATGTCCCAAGAGAATCCCCGTACTTTATACTACAGGGTGCACCATGCTGGGGGGAAATGGCTGCGTCCCACAGACACCACAAAAGAAGATATGTTTGATGCCATCATTCTAGAACAGTATTTGGAAGCCCTCCCGCCCAACACTCGGAATTGGGTCCGACAACACCCTGGGTTAACCAAGCACACAGCCATAGATCTTGCTTGTGCATTCCATCGAGCCCCGGATTTCCGGGGTAGCCAGCTTAAGCCAACAACAGCCATTGCATCTCGGGGGGGGCGATGAAACCCATACATCCAAGGACCGTGATGCCGCATGGCTCAGAGCGGGCCAATCCTTCCCATTCCCCAGCCCCACGAGACCCCATAACGGGACCCCAATGTTTCCACTGTTCGGAGTGGGGGCACATCGCCCGAAACTGTCCCTTAAAGAAAGAAACAGAAGAGCCCATGGAGATCGGAGTGATGAAAGGTCGAGTACTATGGTCTGGCGATAAGAAAGGGAAATACACCATAACCGTATGTCTTAACGGCACAGAAAGAAAAGCGTTGGTTGATTCCGGGTGCAGCCATTGTGGTCAGACAAGACCTGGTGAAGCCAGAACAATGGGCTCCTCACACCAAAGTCTTGATCACCTATGTCCACGGTGATCAACGACTATACCCAGTAGCAACTATCATTCTCAATTGGAAAGGAGTCGAGGAGCAGATCACAGTAGGAATGATCCCTACTCTGGGAGAAGATCTAATAATTCGCACTGATTATGAGAACTTCACCCCGTTATTAGCAAGGGCCAGCCAGGATTATGTAACCAACATCTGGTGGGAGGAAGCCCCGTATGGGAAGGCAGAGGTAGAAGAAAGCCCCTTGAGACTAAAGCTCAACAGAAAACAAAAGCGGGAACAATGGCAATATTACAATGCCGCCCCGGCTATGGGTTCTCCCAAGCCCGGCCCACAAGCCGCCACGGTATTAACAATGATAGAGAGCTTCAGACAAGCCCAACGAGAGGACCCCACCCTGAAAAATGCATAGCAGCAGGCCCTACACCTGGACGGAAGAGTGGTAGGTCCCGCCTTTACCATAGAAAATAACTTATTGTATAGATCTAGTCCCAACACTCCTGGGAGATCCCAGCAATTAGTGGTACCCCAAACCCATAGACAACAAGTCCTGCATTTGGCACATGGGGATAATGGGGAGGGACATATGGGAAGAGAAAAAACTGAGGCAGCGGTTTTACGGCGGTTTTATTGGCCAGGTGTTTATGGGGACATTAGGAAACACTGTCAAGACTGCCCAAAGTGTCAACTAATTAATCCATCCTTGCATGGGGTGGCGCATCTACAACCTTTATCTATTATAGACACCCCCTTTTCTCCAGTTGGCTTAGATATAGTGGGACCCTTAACCCCGTCAGTAAAAGGACGCCAATGTATCCTAGTACTAGTGGACTATGCTACCCGATATCCCGAAGCCATTCCCCTTTCCACTATGCATACCAAAACAATAGCCCAGGCCATGATTGAGTTCTTTTCCCGGGTTGGTTTTCCTAAAGAAATTCTTACGGACCTGGGAACCCCGTTTATGTCCCGGCTTATGGACGAGATATGTCACTCCTTGGGGGTCCGTTAGATACGGACCTCGGTATACCATCCACAGATGGATGGTTTAGTGGAAAGGTACAACCAAACCATTAAAACACTGCTCCGAAAAGTCATGTCCGAGGCAGGCAAGGACTGGGAAAATAAGCTACCCTTAGTCCTCTATGCCATACGCACGCATGTCCAATCCTCCACGGGACACAGCCCATTTGAATTACTTTTCGGCCGACAACCCCGCACATTGTTAGAAATGTTGGCAGAACATTGGGAAGAATCAGAGGAGGAGGTCAAAGATATCCTGACATACACCAAAGAGTTAAGAGAAGACCTGCACACATTGTGGGAAGAAGCCCACACCGCATTAAGAGACACCCAAAATAGGCAAAAGAAAATACTATGATGTAAACAGCACACCCCGGAGTCTGAGGGTGGGGGACAAGGCGCTGGTGTTATTACCTTCCTGTGAAAATAAACTGCTCGCCCGATGGCAAGGACCATATGAGGTAATAGAACAAATCAATCCAACCACCTATAAACTTGAGATACCTCCTGGTACAGGCAGGGAACAAATATATCATATTAATCTTCTTAAAAAGTGACACGAGTCGATGGACGAACACCCTATCCTGTATATTACTAAAGACCCCAAACGGGACATTCCCATTCACCCAATTCCGAATAGTCCTATGTCTGAGAACCCCCTACGTCAGATAAATACTGCTCTCTCTGAAACTCAACTTAGCCAGCTCCAATCCTTAGTCGATAGAAGTCTCAATGTATTTTCTAAAATACTGGGATGGACTTTGTTGGTTCAACATACCATTTGTACCAATATGGACGTAGTAGCCCGACAACGACCATATAGAATCCCCAAGGCTAAAAAGAAGATAATAGAACAAGAGGTGGAAACTATGTTGAGAGCAGGTATAATCGAACCATCTGCCAGCCCTTGGTGTCTCCCGGTAGTACTAGTACCAAAACCCGACGGAAGCACCAGATTCTGTGTTGACTTTAGACAAGTCAATGCTTTATCGCTTTTTGACTCCTATCCGATGCCAAGAATAGACGAACTCCTTGACCACTTAGGTCAAGCCCGCTATATGTCCACCCTGGATTTAACGAAATAATATTGGCAGATTTCTTTGTGACCCGAAGATAAGGAAAAGACTGCCTTTGCCACGCCATCCAGCCTTTATCAATTCAGGGTTCTCCCGTTCGGCCTACATGGTGCTCCGGCCACCTTCCAATGGCTTATTGACAGGATCCTCCGACCATTTCACAGATATGCATCAGCATATCTGGATGATATAGTGGTCTATAGTGCTAATTGGGATGAACATCTAGAACACCTAGAAGACATAATACAGGCCCTGAGGAATGTCAATCGAACTGCTAACCCGGTGAAATGTAAGTTAGGCCACACAGTAATCAAATACCTGGGCTATGTACTAGGGGAAGGGCAGGTGAGACCCCAGATAGAGAAACTCCACTTTATCAGACAATTACCCTTTCCCCAAACAAAAAAAGACGTATGAGCCTTCTTAGGCATGGTAGGCTACTATTGTCGGTTCATACCCCATTTTTCCACCATAGCCGGACCCCTTACGGATTTACTGAAAAAAACATGCCCCAATCAGTTAACTGCCCTCTCTGATGCGGAGGTGAAGAGTTTCGAGACATTAAAGCACCTCCTGACTTCTAAACCAGTCTTATGCTGCCCTGACTTCTCTAAGCCTTTTTTGGTTCAAACCGATGCCTCGGATGTAGGCCTGGGGGCAGTATTATCCCAGACAGACGGGGATGGGGCTTTACATCCCATTGTCTACATTAGTCACAAACTGTTACCACTGGAGCAACACTACCACACCCTTGAAAAGGAGTGCTTGGCAATAAAATGGGGAGTGGACTCACTACTGTATTGTTTGGAAGGGAGACCATTCACGCTACTGACAGATCATGCTCCGTTAACATGGCTTTCTCAACATAAAGACACCAATGCGCGGGTGCTTCGGTGGTTCCTCTCACTCCAGCCTTTTTCGTTCCAGGTTCACCATTCCCCTGGGTCCTGCATGGTCAATGCCAATTATCTTTCTCGGTACCCTGTTACGGAGCGGCTCTATCAGCCTCTCGCTAGGGGGAGTGTCTGTGACGGCTGTTGACAACAGACCCGTCCGAGGAGGCCGCATGGGTTGACACTGCCACCGCCAACCCGGAAGGGGACGGATCAGTAACCAATCCCCTTCGACTTCCGGGGCCAGAAGAGCAGCGGCAGAGACGGCGAGCTGCCCGGACAATAAAAGGAATGAGAGCGTGGGCGTCCAAGGAGAATGGGGAAAGAGGAGCAGGAGAAACGAGTGGTGTCGACAGAGGAATCTAGCAACAGCAAGAGAGCGATCCGGAGCCAAGAGGATTAGACGAGCAACCAGATAGCGGCCCGAGGAATCCACGCTGGTGACAGCGGCGCGGGAGGCGCCCGGTGAATTTTCAAGCCACGCTTCTGGAGGAGCGTGGCCATACCAGGTGCGTCCTCTTTGCTGGATGGGGAAAGGTAAGGGTGACCGGGAGGAGGGTACGGGGCAGAACTAGAGGGAGGAGGAGGTGGGAAGGAGGAAGGGAGAAACGCGGTACGCCCAAACAGCAGAAGGGGTATACCAATAGAAAAGAGAAGAAAAAAAAAAAAACAAGACAGGAATAACCGAGAAAACAAAACAACAGGCTGAGAATACCAAAAAGAAGGCTGACAGAGAGAAATAGAGAGACCAGATAATGGTAGTTACGGAAAGGACACAAAGCGATACAGAAGAGGCCCAAACAGGAGTATAGGAAGACGGAAAAAGAAAGAGAGAGGTTACAGAGGAGTAACCCAGAAACAGGCAACTAAGAGAGAATAAAGGAAACAGGAGAGAAAGGGGGGAATAAACACACAAGAACCCAAGAACAGGAAAAGTAAGGAAAAAGAGGAAAGATAACCCAAAAGAGAAAAGGGAAGACAGAAAAAGGGAGGAACGAGATAAATAGGATAAGCAACTTATCAATACTTTATTTTCTGTTTCCTCCCATGCGCCTCCCGGGAGCCCTGGAAGAAGAGAGAAACGGAAAGAAGAACTGAAGTGTAGCAGTTACCAAAACAGGACTGGATACTATCAATCAATCAATCAATTTGTAAAGCACGCTACATACCCGTGAGGGTGTCAAGGCGCAGGGGGTGCTGCTACTGCTCGAAGAGCCAAGTCTTGAGTAGTTTTCTGAAGGAAAGAAGGTCCTGGGTCTGTCGTAGATCTGGCGTTAGGGTGTTCCAGGTCTTGACGGCGAGGTAAGAGAATGATCTGCCGCCGTAATATTTGCGTCAGATGCGGGGGACGGAGGCGAGGGAGAGGTTAGCGGAGCAGAGATGCCGGGTGGGGGTGTAGAAGCTGAGTCTGTTGTTCAGGTATGATGGTCCGGTGTTGTGGAGTGCCTTGTGTGCGTGGGTGAGGAGCTTGAAGGTGATTCTCTTGTTGACGGGGAGCCAGTGAAGGTCTCTTAGGTGGGGGGTGATGTGGCAGTGGCGAGGGATGTTGAGGATGAGTCGGGCGGAGGCGTTTTGGATGCGTTGGAGGAGTTTGGATGAGATACCGGTGTAGAGGGCGTTGCCTTAGACGAGTCTGTTGCTGACGAGGGCCTGGGTTACTGTTTTTCTTGTTTCTGTTGGGATCCATTTGTAAATTCTGCGAAGCATGCAGAGGGTGTTGTAGCAGGAGGAGGAGATGGCGCTGACCTGCTTTGACATGGAGAGTGAGGAGTCGAGGGTGAAGCCGAGGTTTTGTGCGCTGTCGGTGGGCGTCGGTGGGGGACCCAGCGTGGACGGCCACCATGAGTTGTCCCAGGCGGAGGGGGTGCGCCCAAGGATGAGGACCTCTGTTTTGTCCGAGTTCAGTTTTAGCCGGCTGTCTCTCATCCAGTCGGCGATGGCTTTTAGTCCCTCGTGGAGGTTAGTTTTGGCGGTGTGCGGGTCCTTGGTGAGGGAGAGGATGAGTTGGGTGTCGTCGGCGTAGGAGATGATGTTGAGGTTGTGCTGACGGGCCACTTGTGCGAGGGGGGCCATGTAGATGTTGAACAGCGTTGGGCTGAGGGATGAGCCCTGGGGTACGTCGCAGATGATGTTGAAGGCTTTGGATTGGTACGGGGGAGGCGGACTCTTTGGGTTCTGCCGGCGAGGAAGTATGCGGTCCATTCGAGGGCCTGGTCCTGGATTCCTGCTGCGTGGAGGCAGGATTTTAGGGTGTGGTGACATACGGTGTCAACGGCAGCTGATAGGTCTAGGAGGATGAGGGCTGATGTTTCTCCATTGTCGAGGTGGCTTCTGATGTCGTCTGTGGCGGCAAGGAGGGCAGTTTCGGTGCTGTGGTTGCGTCTGAAGCCGGACTGGGAGGGGTTGAGGATGTTGTTGTCTTCGAGGTACCGAGTGAGCTGAGTGTTGATGATTTTCTCGATTACCTTTGCCGGGAACGGGAGCAGAGAGATGGGCCGGAAGTTTTTCAGGTCCTTGGGGTCCGCCTTTGGTTTTTTGAGAAGGGCGTTGATTTCGGCGTGTTTCCAGCTGTCCGGGAATCTTGCAGTTTCGAAGGAGATGTTAATGGCTTTCCGTAGGTGTGGTACGATGGCCGTGTCTGCTTTGTTGAAGATGTGGTGTGGGCAGGGGTCTGATGGTGATCCGGAGTGGATGGAGTTCATGGTCTTGCGGGTTTCGTCGTCGCTGATGTTGGTCCAGTAGGTCAGTCGGCTGGAGCGGGTGAAGTTCGTGGTGGGTGGGGTAGGAGCATCTGGAGTGTGAGGGGAGTTGAAGCTGTCATGGATGTCCGTGATTTTTCGGTGGAAGGCGGTTGCTAGGGCGTCGCAAAGTTCTTGGGAGGGGGTGATGTTGTTGACGGTGGCGTTAGGGTTGGAGAGTTCTTTTACAATGCTGAAAAGTTCTTTGCAATCGTGGGCGTTGTTTTCTAGGCGGGTTTTGAAGGAGGATCTTTTTGCTAGCCTGATGAGTTGGTGGTGTTTGCGTGTGGCATCCTTGAGGGCCGTGTGGTTGTCTGGAGTGCGTTCGAGTAGCCATATTTGCTTGAGTTTTCGGCAGTGGCGTTTGGAGGCCGTCGGTGAACCAGGTGGCTTTTTTGTTGATGTGGTTGTTGGAGGGTTTTCTGAGTGGAGCAAGGTGGTCGGCGCAGTCGGTGATCCATAGCTTGAGGTTGTGTGCCGCGATGTCAGGGTCGGTGGGGTTGACGGACGGTTTCGGGGCTAGGGCGTTGATTAGTTGAAGTTCGGTGACTTTGCCCCATCGGCGGCGTGGTGGTTGTTCGTGGGGGGGGGGTTCTGTCTGTTTCTTGAAGGTGAAGTGAATGCAGTGGTGGTCGGTCCAGTAGAGTTCGGTGGTATGGTTGAAGGTGACGTGGTTGCTTGTGGAGAAGATGGGGTCAAGGGTGTGACCGGCTGTGTGGGTGGGTGTGTTGACGAGCTGTGTGATGCCGAGATTGGCTTCACACGAATACTTATCCAGCATACCAAGCAACCATGAAATAAACCTCACCTGAACCAGCAATCCGCTGACTTTGTGTCCTCATTGAACCACCTAGTCACAGGAACATTTCACAAAATGCACCAATAAAAATGAAGCATTTAAGACAAAGCACAACAAAGAATGAATAGCAAGAGGGGGTGTGGTTAAAAGCCCACAGAGAGATTACAACAGGCCAGAGCGCTTGCGCGCTCAACCCTAAAAAGTTTGAAGTTAAATGTGGTGCAAAGATTTGTTACCTCTATTTGTAAAGCACTGTAGTGTGAGTGTAGGTTTAGGACAACTTTTAGCCAAGTAAACGCTTATCTCTAATGCACACTTTTTGTCTGAAGCAGGCGCCAGAATGAAGTCAGAGATGGACTCACAAAGTACAATACTGGCCTTTTGTTTTGGAATGGACCTTCTTGAATCTGGGAGGCAGGTCATTAGCAGCCAGTAAAAACTCTTATGAACTGTGTGACCTGCAGTTGTGTTTTTGTAAGGCACGAATCCATAAAGTTAATTAGTCAAAAGCACAGGATGTTAAGCCCCCAAGGGAGCCAAACCCTGGTTTACAAGAATGTTTGCCGGACTCAGTAGCTATAAGGGCACATTTTTCAGTTACTTTGTGTGAAAACGCCTTTCAAGGAAATAAAGAATTAAACTTCACACAATTTAACAAATGCGTAATGTGCATGATCTATGTTTGTAACGCAACCTAAGAGTTATTATTAGATAGTTCGCCCTGAAGTGCGCATCCGTCATGCGGGTGCCGTGGACATAAAGCGCACCTTTTAATGCTCCCATGTAAGAAGTGTTCATTAGAATTAAAGTGTGTGTCCGTGAAGCGTGAGCATGTTTATCATTGTCAGTTTTTGAGCGATGGTCAGGATAGCTCAGCTCTGTGGAGTGAAATGAAGTCCGGCTTCCTGAGGTCGGTGCTGCGATAAGTGTGCAGAGCTCGGCCACTTTTTGTCTCCAAATTTAAATAATGTAAATTAAAAACAAGGAATTTGAAAGAAAGGTGCACCTTGGCACAAAGCACATGTGCTGCAATAATGGATTTAAATGAAGCGCGACCTACAAACAGGGATAATTAATTAAAATTATGGAGGCGTATATGTAGGAAGGTAGCCTCTTTCTAGACTTGTTACCCCCACTTTTGCCTGTTTGTGAGTATATGTCAGGGTGTTTTTACTGTCTCACTGGGATCCTGCTAGCCAGGGCCCAGTGCTCATAGTAAGGACCCTATGTTGTTAATGTGTTTGATATGTGTCACTGGTTTGTGGCCTATATGTGTTCCCTGTGTGGTGCCTAACTGTATCACTGAGGCTCTGCTAACCAGAACCTCAGGGTTTTTGCTCTCTCTGCTCTTAAAATTGTCACTACAGGCTAGTGACTAATTTTACCAATTGTCATTGGCACACTGGAACACCCTTATAATTCCCTTGTATATGGTACCTAGGTACCCAGGGTATTGGGGTTCCAGGAGATCCCTGTGGGCTGCAGCATTTATTTTGCCACCCATAGGGAGCTCAGACAATTCTTACACAAGACTGCCACTGCAGCCTGAGTGAAATAAAGTCCACGTTATTTCACAGCCATTTTCACTGCACATAAGTAACTTATAAGTCACCTATATGTCCAACCCTCACTTGGTGAAGGTTAGGTGTCAAGTTACTTAGGGGGTGATTCTAACCCTGGCGGTCGGTGATAAAGCGGCGGCCAACCCGCCAACAGGCCGGTGGTCCAAAAAATGGAATTCTGACCCTGGCGGCAACCGCCAACACAGCCCGCCACATTAACACTCCGACCGCCACCGCGGTACAGACAAACAGCGCGGCGGTCACCGCCAACAGGCAGGCGGCAGACAATGTACCGCCCACAGTATTACAACTCACCAATCCGCCACCTTTTCCGGGGCGGGAGCCCCGCCGATAAAAACACGGCGGAAACAGACTACGGACGGGAAAACGCTCACCAAAACACACTCCACGAGTACGGAGGACAGCATGGAACCCGAATTAAACATCCTACCTGCACTCGTCTACCTGCTCATCTACGAGTACGAACTCCGGCGCAGACGACAACGGTGAGTACTGCACCTACGACACACAGGAGGGGGGAGGAGGAAAGGTTACGGGCACACACATATGCGACCCCCACCCCCCCCAAACTATGTACACACCAATGCAGAGCAACAATGCACAGTGACACCACCCAAACCCCCCTGAAAAATGCAAAGACATAATTAAATTGTGAACCAAAATTTTATATAAAAAATAGACTCTGAGATGTATCGGCAACTATGCAACATATCCATAACAAAATAATACTATACACACTGCCATGGAGAACCGAGGCAATTAGTCCGCTACATCAAAGTCAAATGGAACAGTCTGTGGGCTACAGTGTATAGCGACACAAGGGCAAAGCCCACACAGGAGACCTGAGTCCTTTGGAGAGAACACTGCAGGGGCATCTGATGAAAATACTACAGGCACCTCAGGGGGAAGGGAAGGGGGGGCACCACAGCCACATGAGTCCACGACGCAAGATCCACGAAGGGGCCACCATGCCCACTGTGCCATCCTGGGGAGTGCAAAGCCACAGTCTCTCAAGTCTCTACAGTGGGTGGGTTGCCCACTCTGCCATCCTGGGGAGTGCAAAGCCACAGTCTCTCAAGTCTCTACAGTGGGTGGCTTGCCCACTGTACCATCCTGGGGAGTGCAAAGCCACAGTCTCTCAAGTCTCTACAGTGGGTGGGTTGCCCACTGTGCCATCCTGGGGAGTGCAAAGCCACAGTCTCTCAAGTGGATAACAGTCTCCACTGGTCAAGGAGGAGGCATGGTGGGCACAGTGAACCATAAACAGTGCTTGAGAAGAAGGGGCCCAGCGGAGCGGTGCTTGAGAAGAAGGGGCCCAGCGGAGCGGTGCTTGACAGGAAGGGCCCAGCAGAACGGTGCTTGACAGGAAGGGCCCAGCGGAGCGGTGCTTGAGATGGCGGGGCCCAGCGGAGCGGTGCTTGAGACGGCGGGGCCCAGTGGAGCGGTGCTTGACAGGAAGGGCCCAGCGGAGCGGTGCTTGAGACGGCGGGGCCCAGCGGAGCGGTGCTTGAGAAGAAGGTGCCCAGCGGAGCGGTGCTTGAGATGAAGGGGCCCAGCGGAGCGGTGCTTGAGAAGAAGGGGCCCAGCGGAGCGGTGCTTGAGACGGCGGGCCCAGCGGAGCGGTGCTTGAGAAGAAGGTGCCCAGCGGAGCGGTGCTTGAGACGGCGGGGCCCAGCGGAGCGGTGCTTGAGATGAAGGGGCCCAGCGGAGCGGTGCTTGAGAAGAAGGGGCCCAGCGGAGCGGTGCTTGAGACGGCGGGGCCCAGCGGAGCGGTGCTTGAGAAGAAGGTGCCCAGCGGAGCGGTGTTTGAGACGGCGTGGCCCAGCGGAGCGGTGCTTGAGAAGAAGGGGCCCAGCGGAGCGGTGCTTGAGATGGCGGGGCCCAGCGGAGCGGTGCTTGAGACGGCGGGGCCCAGCGGAGCGGTGCTTGACAGGAAGGGCCCAGCGGAGCGGTGCTTGACAGGAAGGGCCCAGCGGAGCGGTGCTTGAGACGGCGGGGCCCAGCGGAGCGGTGCTTGAGACGGCGGGGCCCAGCGGAGCGGTGCTTGAGACGGCGGGGCCCAGCAGAGCGGTGCTTGAGATGAAGGGGCCCAGCGGAGCGGTGCTTAAGATGGCGGGGCCCAGCGGAGCGGTACTTGAGACGGCGGGGCCCAGCGGAGCGGTGCTTGACAGGAAGGGCCCAGCGGAGCGGTGCTTGAGACGGCGGGGGCCAGCGGAGCGGTGCTTGAGAAGAAGGGGCCCAGCGGAGCGGTGCTTGACAGGAAGGGCCCAGCGGAGCGGTGCTCTTCTGCACGGCGGGCCCTGTTCAGCGGTGCTCTTCTGCACGGCGGGCCCTGTTCAGCGGTGCTCCTCTGCACGGCGGGCCCTGTTCAGCGGTGCCTATCTTCACGGCGGGCCCTGTTCAGCGGTGCCTATCTTCACAGCGGGCCCTGTTCAGCTGTGCTCTTCTGCACGGCGGGCCCTGTTCAGCGGTGCTCCTCTGCACGGCGGGCCCTGTTCAGCGGTGCCTATCTTCACTGCGGGCCCTGTTCAGCGGTGCTCTTCTGCACGGCGGGCCCTGTTCAGCGGTGCTCCTCTGCACGGCGGGACCTGTTCAGCGGTGCCTATCTTCACGGCGGGCCCTGTTCAGCGGTTCCTATCTTCACGGCGGGCCCTGTTCAGCGGTGCCTATCTTCACGGCGGGCCCTGTTCAGCGGTGCCTATCTTCACGGCGGGCCCTGTTCAGCGGTGCTCTTCTGCACGGCGGGCCCTGTTCAGCGGTGCCTATCTTCACGGCGGGCCCTGTTCAGCGGTGCCTATCTTCTGCACGGCGGGCCCTGTTCAGCGGTGCTCTTCTGCACGGCGGGCCCTGTTCAGCGGTGCCTATCTTCACGGCGGGCCCTGTTCAGCGGTGCCTATCTTCACGGCGGGCCCTGTTCAGCGGTGCTCTTCTGCACGGCGGGCCCTGTTCAGCGGTGCCTATCTTCACGGCGGGCCCTGTTCAGCGGTGCCTATCTTCTGCACGGCGGGCCCTGTTCAGCGGTGCCTATCTTCACGGCGGGCCCTGTTCAGCGGTGCTCTTCTACACGGCGGGCCCTGTTCAGCGGTGCTCCTCTGCACGGCGGGCCCTGTTCAGCGGTGCCTATCTTCACGGCGGGCCCTGTTCAGCGGTGCTCTTCTGCACGGCGGGCCCTGTTCAGCGGTGCACATCCAGTAGGTTCAAGGGAGCCAGACCTGGCCTGGACTCCGTGCTCAGACGCCCTCCGGCCGTGATGTTCCTGGGCCCTTCGGTGACGGAGTCCTGGGCCCTTTGGTGTCCTCCTTTACAGCTGGGATGTGGCATGTGGGGCCCACCTGCTCCGCGCTCCTGCTGGCTGATGTCTCTGCCCTGCTGCCCTTACTCTCCTTAGATGGGGCTCTCGGGCCCTTGCCTCCCCTAGACGTTGTGGCTGGTGAAGTGGGCGAACTCTGCTCCTTGGGGGCAGCCGTGTCAGTCTTCGCACGGCGGCCCTTGTGTTTCCTGGTCCTCTTGCCGGGGGGGGCTGGATGTGTCCTTGCTGCTGATGGAGGTGTCACTGCTGGCAAAGGGTGGGCTCCAGAACCCATGCACAACAGTGACACCCGAAGTTGGGCTGGTGGTGGCTGTGGTGCTCTTGGGACTCTTTGCAGATGGAGGGGGTAGGTCATCGGAGGGGAAGAGGTCAAGATTAGCCAGGAAAACTTTTTTAGGGCCAAGGTAAAAGGTAGGAGAAGTGGAGATGGAAGTGGAGGAAGAGGATGTGGTTGTAGGAGAGTCAGGTGTGCTGTCATTGGGTGAAGGTGCAGGTGCTGTAGGCTGTTGTGAGGTGGATGTCTGTTGGGTGGGTGTCTGCCTGCGTTTGTGTGTCTTGGAAGGGGTGGTGACAGACACAGTGGGAGAGGACACAGGGGATGTGTAAATGGCAGTGCGGGTGGTGACTGCACGCGTGCGGACTGTACAGGAGGGTGTGGTGGTGATGGAAGCACTGGCTGATGTTGGTGTGCATGCAGGTGTGAGTGGAGACGTCACAGGGAGGGAGGAGGGAGACGAGGAGGAGGGGGACACAGGGGTGGTAGTGACTGTTGGGATGTCTGCATCTGTGTGTTGCTTGGGTGAGTGTTTGTGGGATCTGTGGTGCTTGTGTCTGGATGAGCTGCCCTTGGGGGTTGAGGTGTGTGCAGGCTGGTCAGATGGTGTGGATGGGATAGGCTGAGGAACAGGAGACAGAGACAGGGTGGAGGCAGTCAGAAGAGGGAGGCTGGAAACAGGGACAATGGCTGCCGTCAGTGCTGAGGCCAGAGCATTGAACGATCGTTGATGGGCAGCCTGACCCGAATGAATGCCCTCCAGGTAGGCATTGCTCCGAATCACCTCCCTTTCTACCCCCTGGATGGCATTCAAAAGGGTAGTCTGCCCAACAATGAGTGTCCTGAGGAGATCAATGACCTCCTCACTGAGGGCAGCAGGGGTAACAGGGGCAGGGGCTGAGGTGCCTGGGGCGAAGGAGACGCCCGCCTTCCTGGGTGAGCGGGCACGGAGCGTAGGCTGAGGGGCTGCTGGGAGGGCGGGGCTGGTGCGCTGGGTGGCGGCTGTACCTGTAGAGGCGGGGGGGCCCGGATGTTGACGCCACCGCTAGGGAGCTCCCATCCGAGGACGTGTCGCTGCTCTCACCAGCGGTCCCCGTCGTGGTGCTCCCCTCGCCCTCCGGCTCACTTGGGCCCTCGGTGTCTGTTCCTGTGCCCACCGGGGCCTTGTGGCTTGCAGCTCCCTCGTGCTCCGATGCCAAATCTCCTCCGCCTGATGATGCTAATGCACACATGCACAAGAAGATGAAGAAGAAGGGTGGGGGGAGAAAGAGAAGACCTGGTTGAGTGCATGCAATGTCAACACCGTTGGCGGAGAGGACAGACACAGGAGCCGCATGCACTAAGCCGCGCATTCGGGGCACACTACTCAGTACTTCTGACTCGGACAACAGGTCAGGAGATGACAAACGCGCACATGTGTGAGGCTGGACCATCAATAGCTGGACTTGTCACCCTACGGAGGTGGGGGCCGGGAGCACAGGGCCATGCCTAAGGGAGAGGACTACACTACAGAAAGCGCCCTGGCCTAATGTCACCTCCAACCCTCCTCCCCCACCCAGACGCCTCCACTGCGCAGAAAGATAGCTGAATGTGCTGATACTCACCCCCTTGTGTCTGCTGTGATGCTCTCAAGCGCCCATCCAAATCAGGGTAGGCCACCGGCAGGATCCGGGACACCAGGGGGGTCAGGGTACGACTGGCACCCCTCCTAGGTTGGGAGGCCATCCCCAGCAGTGACTCGGCGGTCTTCCTGGTTCCGCGGCGGATGTCCTCCCACCTCTTGCGGCAGTGGGTGCCCCGTCTGACGTGGACCCCCAGGGCCCGGACTTCCTTGGGGATGGCACGCCAAATCACGACTTTCTGATGGGCGCTGACCTATGTGACATGTACAGGGTGGGAAGGAAACATTCATCAACTTACTGCATGTTAGATGTGATTGGCCCCCCCTCCCCAACCTTGCAATATAGCACATGCTCTCATCTGTCGTGCGTTGCCCTCCTCATTCGCCCCCCACCCCACCAACTTACATCCACCCCACTCCACACAGGCATCGGCCATTCCATGTGCACCCGGTGTACTCACCTGTTGGTCTGGAGGACTGTAGAGTAACGCATACTGGGGGAGGACCCCATCCACGAGCTTCTCCAACTCTTCAGACGTGAAGGCAGGGGCCCTTTCCCCAGTCGCAGCAGCCATTGTCACTTCCAGACCGAGTTCACAGCAGCACTTGCAGTATAGGTCCTCTCCTGTGGATGATCAGGTCTCGAGTGATTAAGCAGATAGAAAATGGCGGTCACGCCCGCGGCGGTGCGTACCGCGGCGGTGCGTACCGCGACCGCCGGCGCACCTCGTCATTGGCTCCTGAAACCCATAGGCTTCAATGTTATCCAATGCGGCTCCGTATAGCGGTCTTCAACCGCCTACCGCCACGGTGTGCTCCGCCAGCGCAGTGACCTCACATCCCATTGTCCCACTTCACAGGTCAGGCAGCCGCCATTTCAAGGGCCCACATGGCATAATCTCTACTGCGACACACAGGCCTAGGCCTGGCATTGCCACACATACAAGCCTTTCAATACCTAGATAACCGTGTGCCATGCAAGCAGTGGTGAACGTACCAGTGATTATCTTGACTCTGTGCTCCATGTTGTCCTTCCTAGGCACCGTCCGCTGGGATTTGCGAGGAGAAGGATGAATCCTCGCGTGTATCGACCGCTGGTGGACCTGTCGACAATGGAAGAACGCCACATCATACTACGATACCGACTTGACCGTGCCACTATCCATGAACTGTGTGCCCAGCTGGAGCCAGCCCTGATGTCCCCCATCCGCCAACCCACAGGAATTCCCCCTCTGGTGCAGGTGCTGTCAGTCCTCCATTTTCTTGCAAGTGGCTCATTCCAGACAACAGTGGCCATGTCATCTGGAATGTCTCAGCCAATGTTTTCTAAGGTTTTGTCTAGAGTGTTGTCTGCCCTGACGAAACACATGCAGAGTTACATTATATTCCCAGAGGAGGTTGATTTGCCCACTGTGAAGGGTGATTTTTATGCCCTTGGACATATTCCCAACATAATTGGTGCCATTGATGGGACCCATGTAGCCTTAGTCCCCCCAAAAGACGATGAGCAGGTGTACAGAAACAGGAAGAGTTACCATTCTATGAACGTCCAGGTGGTCTGTTTGGCTGACCAGTACATCTCCCATGTGAATGCAATGTTCCCTGGTTCAGTGCATGACGCGTATGTGATGCGTAATAGCAGCATCCCCTATGTGATGGAACAGCTACAGAGACAACGTGTGTGGCTAATAGGTGACTCTGGTTACCCCAACCTGCCTTGGCTATTTTCACCCAGTGAGGAATCCCCGGACCAGGGCTGAGGAACGGTACAATGAGGCCCATGGGCGAACTAGGAGGATCATAGAAAGGACCTTTGGGGTTCTGAAGGCCAGGTTTAGGTGTCTGCATATGACAGGGGGATCCCTGATGTACTCACCAAAGAAGGTGTGCCAGATCATCGTGGCCTGCTGTATGCTTCACAATCTGGCATTGCGACGTCAGGTGCCTTTCCTGCAGGAGGATGGTCCAGATGGTGGTGTTGAAGCAGCTGTAGAGCCTGTGGAGAGTGAAGAGGAGGAAGACTCAGAGGACGACCCAGACAACAGGGACAGAGTTATCCAACAGTATTTTCAGTAGCACACAGGTAAGAATCACACACGCCATTTTAATTTTCCTGAATGCCTCGTTTTTCTCAACTTTGTCTATGACCCCCCAGTTATTTGAAACTGATGTTTGATTCTCCCTTCCCTTTTCAGTGCTGTATGACCCACTGTGTGACTTCTGCTTGGTTAGCCCATGGACTAATGCTTATTGATCTCGGTATGTGTTCAGCACAAAGTTTACAGAACATAATTGATCGGTAATGTGTTTTACATTTGTAAATAATACAGCCTGACTCCAGCATGATTTCAGTGCATTGAGTGATTTATTTTTGGTGCTAGATAATGGTACATGATATTCACACGGTGATGGGTGGGGGTGGAGTAATGTCCATGGCAGAGTCCAGTTCTCAGTCTCACAGGTGCATTGTCCATATGCCTGTGGAAGGATGGAGCAGGGGCAGTTCAAGGTTGGACAGGGTGGCAATGTGGGACAGTGGGATGACTTCAGGGGGTATCTCATGCTGGCAGGGGTCTTGACATCCTACTCTGTCTTTTTTTTGGATCTCAGGCTCCTCTTGCGGGGTGGTTGTTCTTCAGCAGGAGGTGGGGTTCTGGTGGCCTGTCGTTGTGGTGGGGCCTCCTGTCCACTAGCGCCGGCGGAGGTGGTAGGCTGTTCCTGGTCCGGGCTAGTGACAGGGGCCCTGTGTGGTGCCACATGGTCCCGCAACGTGTCTTCTATCCGGTGGAGGGCCTGGACTATGCTCCCCATGGCGGTAGAGATGTTGGTGAGATGATTGTTGAACCCCATGTAGCGTTCCTCCTGCTGTGCCTGGATCTCCTGGAACCTGGCCAGTACCGTCGCCATCGTCTCTTGTGAGCGGTGGTAGGCTGCCATGATGGTGGTGAGGGCCTCTTGGAGAGTCGGTTCCCTGGGCCTCTCCTCCCCCCCCTGTCGCACAGCAGCCCTCCGAGTTGCCCTGTTTCCCCCGGATTCTGTCCCCTGGACGGTGTGCCCACTACCACTGCCCCCAGGTCCCTGTTGTTGTTGGGGTGGTGGGTTAGCCTGGGGGCCCTGTAGTGGCAGACACACCGCTGATTGACCTGTCCTAGAGACAGAGCCATGGGCCCGCTGGGTGGGAGCTGTGCTGTTGTTCCCAGAGGGGGTTGGGTCTGCTGTGGCCTGTGTGTGGGGAACCGACTGTCCAGAGGTCCCCGATAGTCCAGGCTGGTCGTCAGGTTCCAGGTCGACAGAACTGCTGTCATCACTGGGTGCCTCTTCCGGGGGGGGGGATGGACATTTCTCGACCCTCCTGGCCGGTGTGTTGGCGTTCGGGTCCTGCATGGGGTAAGAGAGTATGGTTATTGTTTCTGTGTGTGCTATTGTTTGCGATTTATGGGTACCCTTGTCCTCCAGTGCTGTCATTCCCTTGGGGGAGGTGTTGTGGGGGTGTTTGGGGGGGGGTATGTGCAGTGGTCATGCTTAGGTGATGGGTGTCCATAGTTTGTGGTGGCATGCAGGGGTTGGTGTTGGGTGGGTTGTGCTGGGGAGACATTCTCAGGGAGGATGTGTGATGGGGGTTGGGGGTGAGGGTGTTGGTGGGGGTTGGCATGCTGGGGGGGGGGTGAAGTAGTTGAGATTGTACTTACCAGAGTCCATTCCTCCGTGTACTCCAGCGAGGCCATCAGGATGCAGGATGTTTAGTACCTCTTGCTCCCATGCCGTGAATTCGGGTGGAGTGGGTGGGGGTCCCCCGCCAGTCTTCTGCACTGCGATGTTGTGTCGCGAGACCATCGCGCGCACCTTTCCCCGTAAGTCGTTCCAACGTTTGCGGATGTCCTCTCGATTTCGGGGATGCTGTCCCACCGCGTTTACCCTGTCCACGATCCGCTGCCATAGCTCCGCCTTCCTGGCTATAGTGGTGTGCTGCACCTGTGAGCTGAAGAGCTGGGGTTCGACTCTTATGATCTCCTCCACCATGACCCGGAGTTCTTGGTCCGAAAAGCGTGGGTGCCTTTGGGGTGCCATGGGGTGGTGTGGATGAGGTGTGGGGTGGTGTATATGGTGAAGAGTGTGTTGGTGTGTGGTGCTTTGTGCTTCTATGTGGTGTGTGTGATGTTGTAGTGTGCCTCTGTGTGATGTAGCTCTCTATTCTGTGATGTGTCTCTCTCTCCTTCGTCTATGATCTTCGGTCGTAGGGGTTTGTGGGTGATGTGGGTGTGTGTTTTATAGTTGGTTGGATGTGTGGGAGTGTTGTTTGTATGTGTGTCAGGTGTGTGTATTTCAAATTGTCCAATGTGGCTGGGTTTTGGAGCTGTGTGTGTATTTTGACCGCGGCGGTGTGTCCCGCCAATGGAATACCGCGGTTGAAAGACCGCCGCGTGGATTCGTGGGTCAGAATGGCATGGGCGTGTTTGTGTTGGCGTGACGGTGGAGGTTTGGTCATCTCCAGTTTTCCGCGGCCCGCTGATGAGGCGGCCTTCCTTGGATGTCGGGATTTTGGCGGTTTCGCCGTTGTGGGTCAGAATGACCGTGGCGGTTTACCGCGGCTGCGGCGGTAGAATGGTGGACTTCTGACCGGCGGTAAGGGCCTTTTACCGCCGAGGTCAGAATGACCCCCTTAGTGTGTGGGCACCCTGGCACTAGCCAAGGTGCCCCCACATTGTTCAGGGCAAATTCCCCGGACTTTGTGAGCGCGGGGACACCATTACATGCGTGCACTACATATAGATCACTACCTATATGTAGCGTCACAATTGTAACTCCGAACATGGCCATGTAAAATGTCTCTAGCACAGAACCCGGGTACTGCCAAACTGCCTTTCCGGGGTCTCCACTGCAGCTGCTGCTGCTACCAACCCCTCAGACAGGTTTCTGCCCCCCTGGGGTCTGGGCAGCCCAGTCCCAGGAAGGCAGAACAAAGGATTTCCTCTGAGAGAGGGTGTTACACCCTCTCCCGTGGAAATAGGTGTGAAGGGCTGGGGAGGAGTAGCCTCCCCCAGCCTCTGGAAATGCTTTGATGGACACAGATGGTGCCCATCTCTGCATAAGCGAGTCTACACTGGTTCAGGGATCCCCCAGCCCTGCTCTGGTGCGAAACTGGACAAAGAAAAGGGGAGTGACCACTCCCCTGACCAGTACCTCTAAGGGGAGGTGCCCAGAGCTCCTCCAGTGTGTCCCAGACATCTGCCATCTTGGATTCAGGGGTGTTGGGGCACAATGGACTACTCTGAGTGGTCAGTGCCAGCAGGTGACGTTAGAGACCCCTCCTGATAGGTGCTTACCTCTTTCAGTAGCCAAGCCTCCTTTCTCAGTAGGCAAACCTCCTTTTCTGGCTACTTAGGGTCTCTCCTCTGGGCTATTCCTCAGATAATGAATGCAAGAGCTCACCAGAGTTCCTCTGCACTTCCCTCTTCGACTTCTGCCAAGGATCGACCGCTGACTGCTCCAGGATGCCTGCAAAACCGCAACAAAGTAGCAAGAAGACTACCAGCAACATTGTAGCGCCTCATTCTGCCGGCTTTCTCGACTGTTTCCTGGTGGTGCATGCTCTGAGGGCTGTTTGCCTTCACCCTGCACTGGAAGCCAAGAAGAAATCTCCTGTGGGTCAACGGAATCTTCCCCCTGCCAATGCAGGAACCAAATTACTGCATCACTGGTCCTCTGGGTCCCCTCTCATCCTGACGAGCGTGGGCCCTGGAACACAGGAGCTGGGTCCAAGTGTCTCCCACAGTCCAGTGGCCCTTCTGTCCAAATTTGGAGGAGGTAAGTCCTTGCCTCCCCACACCAGACAGCAAACCGGTATACTGCGTTATTTGCAGCTGCTCCGGCTTCTGTGCACTTTTCCAGGACTTCCTTTGTGCACAGCCTAGCCTGGGTCCCCAGCACTCCGTCCTACATTGCCCAATTCTCTGAGTTGAAATCCGACATCGTGGGACCGTCCTTTGTGACTCTGAGTCGACCGCTGTCCTCAGATCTTCTAAGTGCCTGTTCCGGTACTTCTGCGGGTGCTGCCTGCTTCTGTGGGGGCTCTCTGAGTTGCTGAGTGCCCCCTCTGTCTCGTCCTCCAAGGGGCGACATCCTGGTCCTTTCTGGTCCCCAGCAGCACACAAAATCCTCAACTGCAACTCTTGCAGCTAGCAAGGCTTGTTTGTGGTACATCTGCGTGGAAACACCTCTGCAACCTTCAGCACGCTGTGGGACATCTTCCATCCAAAGGAGAAGTTCCTGGCCCCTTCCGTCGTTGCAGAATCTTCAGCTTCTTCCACCCAGAGGGAGCCCATTTTGCACCTTCATCAAGGGTTTAGTTGGCTCCTGCCCCCCCGGACACTTGCGTGACTCTTGGAATTGGTCCCCTTCCTTTACAGGTCCACTGGTGCAGGAATCCGTCTTCAGTGTTTTGCTGGTGCTTGTGGTTCTTGCAGAATCCCCAATCACGACTATTCTGTCTTTCTGGGGTAGTAGGGTAACTTTACTCCTACTTTTCAGGGTCTTGGGGTGGGGTATCTTGGACACCCTTACTGTTTTTTCACATTCCCAGCGACCCTCTACAACCTACCATAGGTTTGGGGTCCATTCGTGATTCACATTCCACTTTTGGAGTATATGGTTTGTGTTGCTCCTAGGCCTATGTTTACCTATTGCATCCTATTGTAATTCTACATTGTTTGCACTACTTTTCTTACTGATACTTACCTGTTTTGGGTTTGTGTACATATAATTTGTGTATATTACTTACCTCCTAAGTGAGGGTATCCTCTGAGATACTTTTGGCACATTGTCACTAAAATAAAGTACCTTTATTTTTCGTAACTCTGAGTATTGTATTTTCTTGTGATATTGTGCTATATGGTATAAGTGGTATAGTAGGAGCTTTGCATGTCTCCTAGTTCAGCCTAAGCTGCTTTGCCATAGCTACCTCTATCAGCCTAAGCTGCTAGAAACACCTCTATTCTACTAATAAGGGATAACTGGACCTGGCACAAGGTATAAGTACCACAAGGTACCCACTATAAGCCAGGCCAGCCTCCTACAGTATATAACATGTCCCAAAACATTTTGGGCCAGATGTAGCAAAATTCTGAAGTGCGAATGTTGCGAATGTGTCCCTGACACCATCTGCGATTCGCATGGGGGTCGCAAAGGCCCACCTCATGAATATTCATGAGGTGGGTCGCAATTTGTGACCCCCTTGAGAATTGCAGCACTCACAGGGATGGTGGCCTGCTGGAGACAGCAGACCACCATGTCTGTGACTGCTTTTAAATAAAGCAGTTTTTTTTTTTTGTAATGCAGCCCGTTTTCCTTAAAGGAAAACGAGATGCAATACAAAACTAAAAATGTAAATGTTTTCATTTAATTTCATTTTTTCAGAGCAGGCAGTGGTCCACAGGACCACTGCCTGCTCTGGAAAAATGTTTTTAATGCCATTCACAAAAAAGAAGGGGTCCCCTGGGGACCCCTTCCCTTTTGCGAATGGGTTAGCACCCATTTGAAATGGGTGCTAACTGCGATTGTTTTGCGACCGCATTCACAGTCACAAAACAATACAACATCGCACTGCGACTCGCAATTAGGAAGGGAACACCCCTTCCAAATTGCGACTCGCAGTCCCGTTTTGCGATTCAGTAACTAGGAAAAAACGGGGTTTGGGCATCGCAATGTGCTTTTTGCATGTCGCAAACAGCAAAATTAGCTGTTTGCGGCGTGCAAAAAGTTTAGTACATCTGTCCCTTTATTCTGTAATACCTACAAACACACTTCAATTAAGAAACGCACAACATATCCCTCCCTTTGCAGACTGTAATACCAAGAGACAGCCAAACCTGAAAACAAGATAGAATCAAAGCAATGTGTCCGCAGTGATGGAATAAAGACAAAGCAGCATCCTTAGAGCGAGTAAAGTGCGTGTTCTTAGGGCCATATTTATACTTTTTGACGCAAGCCAGTGCTGGTTTGCGTCAAAAAATTTACCACCGGCTAAAGCCATTCCTACGTACCATGCGGGCACCTTATTTAAGGATTGACGTTAGCCGGCGGAGGGGAAAATGGGGGTTGTGCGTCACAAAATGGTGCAAGTCAGGTGTGAGTCAAAAATCATGGCTCAAACCGGACTTGCGCCATTTTTTGGCGCACAACCCCCATTGAAATGACTCCTGTCTTAGCAAAGACAGGAGTCATGCCCCCTTGCCCAATGGCCATGCCCAGGGGACTTCTGTCCATTGGGCACAGTGGCATGTAGGGGGGGCCAAATTAGGGTCCCCTATACCACTTAAAAAAATTAAAAAATAATACTTACCGCAACTTAGCTGTACTTACCTGGGATGGGTCCCCCCATCCATGGGTTTCCTCCTGGAGTGGGTGAGGGTGGCAGGGGGTGTCCCTGGGGGCCGGGAAGGGCACCTCTGGACTGCTTCAATGCTCTGAGACCACGGAAGTGGGCCCACAGGTCCCTTAACGCCTACCCTCACCCAGGCGTTAAAAAAAGGCGCACAGCAGGCTGTGTGCCATTTTTTAAGACCCGCCCCCTCCAGTGCGTCAAAATGACGCCAGAGTATAAAGTCATTTTTTAGACGGGAACGCCCACCTTGCATGTCATTAATGCAAGGCGGTTTCCCGCATCCAAAAAATTACGCACACTAAGGTTTTTTGACATCCGGGGGGTCGGGCGTCAAAGTTTAAATATGGTGCATGGTTTGCGAGGAATGTGCGTCAAAATGTTTGACGCACATTTGGCGAAAACAGAGTATAAATATGCCCCTTAGTGTGAAACCCAAACTGCGTACCTTGCAGGAATATTGTGACCCTAGCGCGTGGCACGCGTTTAAAGAATGAACCAAACAGTACTATTGCATATTTAAAGCATAAACCAGACGAAACAAACGCGCATTTAGGTGCATATTTTAAGTCATTTTTTGCTAGCGGGAAAAAACCTTGCCTCTATGAGATGCAAGGTGGGCGTTCCCGGGCAAAAAATGACTCTAGGGCCTAGGCGCCTTATTTATCCTCCCATACAAAAATGGTGCACGGGAGATAGGCGGGCCTTAATAGTGGCGCTAAGCCTGTTTAGTGCCATTAGTTAACGCCTGGGTCAGGGCGGGCGTTAGGGGACCTCTGGGCCCATTTCCATGGTGGAACACCATGGAAAGTGCTGACAGGTGCCCTCTCCAGGCCCCAGGTACACCCCCATTCCCACCAGAGGGACAGCAAAGGGTGTGGGACCCCATCCCAGGCATGTATAGGTAAGTACAGGTAAGTACTTTGTTTAATTTTTCAAAGTCCCATTGGGGGCCCTAAAATGCGTCCCCCTCCATGGCTCTGGTGCAATGGCCATGCCAGGGGACCCTTGTCCCCTGTGCTAGCTATTGGGGGGTGGGCATGACTCCTGTGGTATGGTAGGTTTAGCCAAGAAATGACACTAATCTGGTTAGAGCCATCTTTTGTTGCTCTAACCTGCCTAACGTCATTTTGTGGTGCTAAACCCCCTTCTCCTATACCGCCACCCCCACCCGGCTAACGTCCTTTTAAATGATGTTAGCGCACCCTTTGCGTCAGATTGTGCCATTCCATAAATAAGACGCCCGGACGCCGTCTTGGAATGGTTCTATCTGGTGGTAAAGTTTTTCACATAAAAGTGCGTTAGCGCAGTTTTGCATGAAAAAGTATAAATATGGACCCTAAAGCATAAACCAGACACAAGCACCTGAGGGCAGTGCAACTTCACATAGATGCGCAGCAGTGAACCCCAAAAAGCATCCATACATGTAATGTGTGCGGAGCAGGGCATGCATGACGCGTGTGAAGCATAAACAAAGCACAGTAAAGTGACTCTTGGGGGAAGTGTTAATGACATTAAAGCGCCGCAGCCGTGCAGGATGCGCCGCGGTAAACGCTCAGTGTGGCAAACACTGGGGAGGCTGGAAAGGAGTCATTGCGTAACTTCTCCCAATAGTTCTATTTAAGGCAAATGAGGCGCAGATAGGCCAAGTCATGTTCCCAAGATCACAAAGATTGAGCAGCGCAGCACTGGACGGTTGTTACCCGCTTCTGATATGAACATGTTACCCCGGAGTAGAGCTTTTAACGACAGTGAATATTCACGTTTACCATCAATTCAGCGAAGTATTTGCCAACCATGGATTTATTCAAATCTATCAGAACACTACATTCTAAATATTTTTTAAGAGAACTTGTTTCGTTTTATTTCCCTTTACAGTTTCAGAACCCTTTATAGTAGACCACAATAACTTTAAAATGTGTAAACAAGTTAGGGTCTGAGAGGATGGACCGTGACGTACCGAGCTGCAGAGTTCGGGACTGGGATTCCCGGTTCGAGCCTCGGCATCAGCTCTCCCAGTTCCCACATAAAATATAGATGGGAAAAATAAAATGAAACAATGGCAAATCTTCAAATGCCGATCTGTACTAAAGTCCACATCAAAGAAAACAAGCGAAGGCGCAGAGCCGAGGAGAGCAGAAAGGGAAGTGGGTGAAGCACTTGACAAAAGCGGTGGATTCAGAGCGCCATGGCCGCCATGAGCGTCAGTGTGAGAGTTATTAGCTCCCTTCCTGAATATCCTACTGCAGCAGCTCTGTAGACACCCGGGTGCAGTACCGTAGGCGTCAATAGGTGTCACTAGTCCAGTCATGCAGCACACTCTGTGTACCCCCAGGCTGCAGTACCACAGGCCGTCAATAGGCGTCCCTAGTCCAGTCATGCAGCACACTCTGCACACGCCAGCCTGCAGTACCACGAGCCGTCACTAGGCGCCCCTAGTCCAGTCATGCAGCACTCTGTGTACCCCAGGCTGCAGTACCACAGGCCGTCACTAGGCGCCCCTAGTCCAGTCATGCAGCACTCTGTGTACCCCAGGCTGCAGTACCACAGGCCGTCACTAGGCGTCACTAGTCCAGTCATGCAGCACACTCTGCGTACACCAGGCTGCAGTACCACAGGCCGTCACTAGGTGTCACTAGTCCAGTCATGCAGCACTCTGTGTACCCCCAGGCTGCAGTACCACAGGCCGTCACTAGGTGTCACTAGTCCAGTCATGCAGCACTCTGTGTACCCCAGCCTGCAGTACCACAGGCCGTCACTAGGCGCCCCTAGTCCAGTCATGCAGCACACGCTGCACACGCCAGCCTGCAGTACCACAGGCCGTCACTAGGCGCCCCTAGTCCAGTCCTCCATGCAGCACTCTGTGTACCCCCAGGCTGCAGTACCACAGGCCATCACTAGGCGCCCCTAGTCCAGTCATGCAGCACTCTGTGTACCCCCAGGCTGCAGTACCACAGGCCGTCAATAGGCGTCCCTAGTCCAGTCCTGCAGCACACTCTGCACACGCCAGCCTGCAGTACCACGGGCCGTCAATAGGCCTCCCTAGTCCAGTCCTCCATGCAGCACACTGTGTACACCAGGCTGTAGTACCGCAGGCTGTCACTCGGTGTCCCTAGTCCAGTCGTGCAGCACACTCTGCACACGCCAGCCTGCAGTACCACAGGCCGTCACTAGGCGTCACTAGTCCAGTCCTGCAGCACTCTCTGTGTACACCAGGCTGCAGTACTGCAGGCCGTCACTAGGTTTCCCTAGACCACTCCTCCTGCAGCACACTCTGTGTACACCAGGCTGCAGTACCACATCACATCACTGGGCGTCCCTAGTCCAGTGTTCCTGCAGCACACTCTGTGTACACCAGGCTGCAGTACTACAGGCCGTCACTAGGCATCCCTAGTCCAGTCCTGCAGCATACTCTGTGTACACCAGGCTGCAGTACCACAGGCCATCACTGGGCACCCCTAGTCCAGTGTTCCTGCAACACACTCTGTGTACACCAGGCTGCAGTACTGCAGGCCGTCACTAGGTGTCCCTAGACCACTCCTCCTGCAGCACACTCTGTGTACACCAGGCTGCAGTACTACAGGCCGTCACTAGGCGTCCCTAGTCCAGTCCTGCGGCACACTCTGTGTACACCAGGCTGCAGTACTACAGGCCATCACTAGGCGTCGCAAGTTGTCAAGGAGACCAGATCCTCGGGGCTTGGGCATGTTCCCAATATGTCCACCTCTTGGCAGCTCCAAACTCCACTAGTTCTATAGCACAGAGTTAAAGAATGGCCAAGTGGGGGAATGGGTTTTGGGTTGGGAACAGCGGGGAAGGAGACCTGTGGAAGCAAGAGTAAAACAACACAATTGCAGGATTAATCACAATTACTTTCAATAAGTTTTTGATTCAAATAAAACACTTATGTTGAAAACATGAATGGCCTAAGACTTCACTATAACTAGGCCTCAAGAATCTAGGTACCTGGAAATCAAGAAAAGGTTATGCAAGGTTTTCACATGAACATTCCAGAATTAGCATATTATATTTTGAACAATAAAGCTCTCTCCAAAATACTACTTAGAACGCTCTCTGCATTGTAGCAAGAATCAAAGAACACATGTTTTTTTTTCTCTACATGAATGAACTGTAACAAATACCATGAAATACACTCCTATGTCATTTTCTGATTTAGAGTTTCAAGACTTAAATGTTCAGGGAATATTATGCTCTTTCATCAAACCGCTCATCTAAGTTTCAATGTCTAGAAATGATCGCGCACTCCGCCGATCTGTATTTCAAAAGTTAAAGTATCAGGAAAGAATTGCGCACTCTGTTGCCGATTCGAACAGCTAGATTATTATGCAATGAAATGATCGCTCACAACGCCGATCTATGATTCAAGATTTAAATGCAGGGGAAAAGAATTGCGCACTCTGATGCCGATTCAGAATTCACAATATAAGTGTCATGAAATGATCGCACACACTGCCGATATGAATGTCATGAAGTAAATGCCTGGAAAGAATTGCGCACACTGTTGCCGATTCAGAATTCACAATGTAAATGCCATGACATGATCGCGCACACTGCTGATCTGAAAGTCACGAAGTAAATGCCTGGAAGGAATCGCGCACACTGTTGCCGATTCAGAATTCCCAAGGTAAATGCCATGAAATGATCGCAAACACTGCCGATCTGAATGCCAAGAAGTAAATGCCTGAAAAGGAATCGCGCACACTGCTGCCGATTCAGAATTCATGATTCAAAGACCATGAAATGACCGCGCACACTGCTGATCTGAATGCCACAAAATAAATGCCTGGAAAGAATCGCGCACACTGTTGCCGATTCGGAATTCAGGATTCAAAGACCATGAAATGATCGCGCACACTGCCGATCTGAATGCCATGAAATAAATGCCTGGAAAGAATCGCGCACACTGTTGCCGATTCGGAATTCACAATGCAAATGCCATGAAATGATCATACACACTGCCGATCTGAATGCCAAGAAATAAATGCATGGAAAGAATTGCGCGCTCTGTTGCAGATTCGGAAGTCACAATGCAAATGCCATGAAATGATCGCATGCACGCGATTTCAAGTTCAGGCCCAAAACTCGAATGTTACTGGAAAACGGAGTTGGGGTCCTAACCCGACCTCCGCCTTACCGCCCTGCCTGAAGATCACCAAATAAGCAAGAGCAGGCCTGGAAATGGCTGGTTAGGCCTCCTGGACAGGAGCTCTGGAAAATGCTGCTGCTCTGCACCGGGACCTCTGAATAGTGAGCACGTGGAGCTGGGTTGGCTCCCCTATATAGAGCCAAGCCCCGCCCACGACCACACCCAACCATGCTGCAAGAAAGTCTTCTAGAAAGTCTTAGAATAAAGGACCACACCCTTTAGTCCTGCAAACAAGCCTTGCAAATGAACAATGAATTACAAACAGCATTAATGACTTTTCAAGGTGAAAGTTCTGCAATGCAAAAGGTTAACATAGCAATGCAAAAGGTTAACATACTGCATAGAAACACAGTGCATGAAATATGCCTCTGCATAAGGACTGGGTTTTTGCATTTACATCACCCGTAGAGCGCACACTGTCCTGATGTTGACAGTACTTCCCCTCCCAAATGCGCTCTAGGGCCTGGTTTGCCTGGATGTAGGCGATGAAAACGCCTCACTAGTCGTGGAGCATGAATGTCAGATGCCGAGACCCATGAGTTGCTCTCGGGACTGTAACCTTTCCAGGATATTAGGTAAATTTTGAATCCAGCACCTGTTTAACTTCGTATTCCAATTCTCCCTGTACTAGAACTGGAGCTGGTTGGGAGTGGACTTTTTGGACAGCTCTTTTCAGGAGTGAAGTATGAAATACTGGATGAATACGTAGTGACCTTGGTAACTGCAGTTTGTAGGTCAGTGGATTAATTTGTTGAAAAATCGTGTAAGGACCTATGAACTTGGGATTAAACATGCTTTTCTTGAAGTCAATATGATGTGTGGAAAGCCACACTCTATCACCTGGCTTATATTGGGGTCCTTCACAATGTTTCTTGTCATAGTGTCTTTTATACGTTTGTTTAGCTTTATCTAGGTGTTGCTGGATTTGTTTCTGAGTTTGATGGAGTTGTTGAATCGCTTCTGATACTGCTGGTGTAAATGTACTTTCTCACGGAATCGTGATTGGCAGGGTAGCAGGATGATAGCCAAACAGACCAAAAAAGGGGGTGACACCAATGGAAGCATGATATGAGTTATTATAGGCCAGTTCAGCTAGCCAAAGCATTGATGTCCAAGAATGAAGTGCTTTTTCCGCATAAGCACGTAGGTATTGTTTCAAAGTCTGATTTAATCGCTCCATTTGGCCATCCGTTTGAGGATGGTGACTGGTAGACAGTGTAGAAGTGATTTGAAGGGTTTTGCACCACGTCTTCCAGAAGTTAGAGGCACATTGTGATCCTCGATCGGAGAGAATCATTTTTGGTAATCTGTGATATCGGACCACTCAATTTAAAAGGATTGTTGTCAGTTCACTGGAGGTGGGCAATTTCTTGCGAGCAATTAAATGTGCATATTTCGTGAGACTATCTACCACCACAAGGATTACTGAGTGATGTTGAACCATGGGTAGACCAGTAATAAAGTCTAATGAGATGTGCCCCAAAGGTCGAAGTGGAGTTGGGAGAGGATGTAATAAACCTCTTGGCTTTGAATGACTTGACTTGATGCAAGCACAAACTTCACAGTTAGCTACCATCTGTTTGATGTCTTTTATCAAAGTAGACCACCAAAAGTAACGTTGAACTAATTCAAGAGTTTTAGGAACACCTGGATGACCTGCCGTAGGTATAACATGCAACCAATGAAATACCAACTTACGCAACTTGTTAGTTGGAACAAATAAACGGGCATCATGGAAAGGTAGTCCTTGTTTGATTGATCTTTTGGGATCTGCTTGAGCCCATTTCTGCCATTTCTCAATGGTGAAGGAATTACGGATTTCTTCGAAAAAGTCTTCAGTTTTTATGATGCAAAGAACTTTATCTGGAGCAATGATAGAGCTAGGAGATTGAATCACGGGTAACATAGTGGAATCTTGACGAGACAAAGCATCCGCTTTTCGATTATTCTTTCCGGGGCAGAATGTTACCACAAAATCAAACTCGGCAAAAAACAGCATGCATCGGAGTTGCAGAGGAGTCAAAAGTCTGGCTGAACTCATGAACTGGAGATTACTGTGATCTGTATATACTGTGATAGTGTACTTAGGGCCATATTTATACTTTTTGACGCATCACTGTGGGTCGATTTACGACAGCGCAACCCGGAAAGCGCTGTTTTTCTTGACGCAATAGCGTCAAATTTACCCGCGAACACTGCCCTTTCAGCAGAGGAGAGCCAAAATGGATCCCAGATGCCACAACAGACCCCAGGAAGATGACAGCAGACCAGGAACCAGCCAGGAGGACCCATACCGGAACCAGGACATTTTCAGAAAAAAAAGAAAGTGTCGCTTCAGTGCAGAGGAGCAGGAAATCCTGGTTAAAGAGGTGACGGAACACCAGCACCAATTGTTCATCACCTCTAAATTGCCAATTAGTAGGAGAGAGGCCATATGGCAAAAAAATTGTGGACAAGATCAACAGTGTGGCTGAAGAACGCAGGACAGTCACTGAGTGTAAGAAACGCTGGCATGACTGCAAACGTAGGACAAAAGAAAAAATGGCCAGGAACAGGAACAGGAAGGCAGCACTGCAGACTGGAGGGGGGAGTCCAGCACACCAGGAGGCCCTGGACCACATGGAGGAGATGGTTGCAGCCATCATCCCTGAGGAGATCGTCACAGGGATTCAAGGACAGGACAGCGCAGACTACCACGACACAATGCACATGCAGGGTAAGTCGCATGGGGAATCATAATACAATAATGATAACTGCAACCGGGGGGGGGGGGAATACCTACTACACAATGCATGTAACTCAGCATATATATGAAGTGGCATGGGTAAAGGGGCACGGCAGGGGGGCATGGCCAGCACAGACTGAAGGTGGGGCACGACAATATACAGTACCAACAACAGTCCCATGGGGCCATCCTGTAATTACAACAATAGAGCCAAGGGAAAGCAGCGACAGGTGGGAAGGCCACTACGTCAAACTCACATCCAGGCACTTGTCTGTCAAAATCTATCCTACATCAACTAGGTCCCTATCAGTAAACCAGTAGCCAAAACAACAACTGCTATGTAACTGCGACAACAGTTGACAATAACACCTCTCATCTCTGTGCAGCTATAGTAGCAAATGGCAGGAACCTCCCCATGGAACATACATACCTAAATCAGGGGGTGAGGATGACATCTGCAACTATTTATAGAAATAAGACAAAGGCACCAGTACACTCAAATGCCAATGCCCATACTTGACACATACATCAGCCAAAGTAAACAGCAATAGGAGCCACACAGCACTAAGGACACACACATGCTGCATACGTCAGGGTCCCTCACGTGCCTGGCTAACAAGGCAACATCACTAATGTCATACTGCTCAGACAACAACATTGAGGAGAGGACACAGGCAACTGGTCACTGAAACACACCTGCACAGTCTGACAACCAAATAGGACCTTGATACGATAAACAGGGCAATCCAATTAAACACACATGACCCAACATCATCTCCAAACATCAACAATGTTTACATCCATACCACATCCTAACATTGTCATGCATAGGATATGCCACATTACATGTACATTTCGGGCAATGTGAATTAAAAGTGTTTGGGGCAGGTCCTGAGAGGCAAGTGTGCTGCTAGGGCATTCACAACACCCACAGCCAGTCAAAGTGTAGTGTGGTAAGTGTTACGTATACTTTGCGCATTAGCTTCAGGCTTTAGGCCTTTGTGCACCTTGCCCTGAATGTACTTTTACGCATTTGCTCACATCAAAGAGCCTCTGAGCACTTTGCACTAAATGCTTTTTATTAGGCTTCCTATCAGTTAATTTAGCAAATAGCCAGTCCTACAGTGTTGTTTATTAGTCAAATCACACTGTTTTGCCTACTTCAGCACTGGAGTTCTCCAGAACATATTCACTCTGTGCCCCAGTCAAGGATACAGTCTGGTACATTGCCGATAGACGTGGTAGGGGTTAAGATTTGGCATTCCTGCGTAGGGACACTTTGTCATCACAATGACATATTACTTATAAAATCACTTCCTTGTCCCAAGACACGCAAGAGGGAGTTTCCAAACAGAGAACCACAACTAGACGCTGCCTGCCTTGCTGCAGATGCAGAACCAGATCACAGGCCATTGCTCAGATATGAGGGATGATGTCTCCCCAGTGATTCAGACAGGCAAGCTCGAAGCTTAACATGCTGTGCTCTAAATAGAACAAACAGAGAGCTAGTAGAAACAGTTAGGCACCATGATAGCTTTATACTAATGTTTTACTCTCCTGCTGACTATTTCAATTCTACCATGTTGTATTGTTTGGGTTATTGTGGCTCACACCTAAATATCTACAAGTCAGTTGTTCAATGAAATCATCATATAAACAAATACTGTCTTTGTCATTTGTGTATGAGATCATACTGGAAAAGAGAGAATTGGTTTGGATCTGAGTGACCACGACTTCCCTGAGAAGTTCCAAAGATGTCATGCGCTCGGATGTCTAATCATTCCTTTGCCGTGGGAGACATGAGGCACTGCTAGTTAGCCAGAGCAAAAAGAAAGAATCAGGGTGACAGAGTTATTTACAAGTGGGTCAGACTCAGTCCCCCACACCATTAGCTATCTTGCTGCCTAGAAAGCCAGTAATCTCATGTAGGATAATGAGAGCCCACCCAACAAAATGTCTCTCCATAAGAATAGTTAAACACGGAGGGACGAGTAGGACAAAAAGATGGATATTCCTAAATTGTTACAAAGCAACACCTAGAGGCAATTAGGCAGACAAGTCTGATAGCTCTATATCATACATGTGACACACAAGTGGGCCATAGGCCTACAACAATGCCCATATGAAGGACAGCAGATACCAAGACAAACACAGAGCACAAAGTTAAGGCATCCAAAGGCTTGTATCTGATTGCAAAATTGTCACAACACAGACACACTAATTGTACCCTGTTTCATTGCAGAGGAACATGGATCTCCTGACGATATGCCTGTCCCTGATTTCCCTGATGACATGGATGACGAGCCCATAAACATTCCACAGGAGACCATCCAAATGGTCCTTGAAAGCCTCCAAACCCCACCTTCAGTCACAAGGAGGAGCACAGAAGAAGCAGCCACCACAGTAGAACCACCCGCCACCCCAATTGTAATACCTGCCAGCTCCAACACAGCTGAGGACTCTGACGACACTGGCACCAGCTTCGAAAGAACCGTCGTTGGGGTACAGCGGGAGCTGGCCAAGGAGGTGCGGGTGGGGATGCAAACTATGGCAGCCAGCCTTGAGGGGGTGCGTTCGTGCATGATGTCTTCTGCTGATCAGGCAGCTGCTATGCAAGCCCTAACATCTCTCTTGCAGGAACTTGCCAAAACACAGAAGGAAATCAGCACAGCTGTCATCCAGTTGACACAACATCTACAACTGCAATCCATTCAACGTGTGCACGAATGCAACATTGAACCCCTCAGGGCCGACCTGGCTGCCTACCATCGTGATGTGGCTGCCATTCTCAAAAACCAGCAGGCCCTCCTTGCTGCAGTACTGCCCTTAATAACTCCACAGGGAGCAGCCCCCGGGATGTCTGCCTCCACGTCTTCTAACACTGAGGTGTGTGTTGACCCTTCACAAACAACAACAACAAGGACAAACCAGGCAACACACACATCAGAAGAAGAAGACATGGAACAGATAACATTCTCACGGAAGAGTACCCGGAAGCACTAGTCCCTGCACCATGGCCTACTTTCACCAAGGTCCTACGTTTTGTCAAATCCCAGTCTCACTACAACTACACTCAATGACTGTTCTGCAATCCACTGTATGACTTGTCACTATTGCCAGTGAATGTCTCTCTCTTACTATTTGCCAATTCCTGTCCCTCTGCACTGTCTGTGACATCACCCCAGCATGTCAGGAGCATCATCCACACCCCTTCTGTAGGATCACCATGTAAGAATGCACCAGAACGGACCCAGCAAACATGGACAATGGACATTTTGCAATACAGCACCTATAAATAAATAGCACTTGCACACCTATCATGTCTCTGTGTTATTTCACACTTCAGCTGTGCAGTACATAACTCCAAAGTGCCTGTGTGGCAACCATGTAGATTGTCAATACAACTGTCCTGATATCATGTAGACTGAAACATCTGTGCAGTGGCCAGGATTGCATCATAGCCTTACCATACTGAGGAGAATAACTGATGAAGGGACTAACCACACACAATCATGCTGTGTTGGACAGAATGATGCACCATCTATAGCTATTCTAGTCAACTAATGGTGGCTGAGAAATGTAGGCACCATGCAATACTAAAACATTAAATTATGCTGCAAAATGTAAGGAAACATTAACATATTACACTGCATCAATCACCCTTTCTGAGTATCCTTCCATGAAGGAAAGCCATGCTGAAGTAGTACACACATGATGTAGGTCAGCAATGAAGGCCACAAGACAAGAGTGTTAACAACTCCTCATCTACAAAGATCTCCCTGAACTTCACACTGCAGTCAGACCTGTTAAATTACCCACAATAACAAGTCTGGAAGCACACTTTGTGAAGTAGAATACATACTCACCAACACAAAACCTTGGTGATCAATGCAAACTACCAATGGTGGGTCTCCCAAATGGTGGATACTTACCAAGTTAGCACACGGGTAGCTGGCATGTTAAACCTCAATTTCCTGGGGATGGCGAGCATAGGACACAAATGTCATACAAAAACATTCAGCTACACTGATGTCAAGGCCTTGATAAAGTAGCACCTAACGCATCATGTAAAGGGTTAACTATATATTTATTACTATTTATTAACACAAGAGGCAACTAAGGGAAAGGTAATACCTACACTAATCTAACCTGACTACTACTAACCCACAACTGTCCCTAACTAACCTAAGCTAAACTTACTCTACACATGTAACAAAACGATCTAAACATCAACCCCCCACCCACCATTATGAGACAGGACACATGCAGGACAACACTTACTAACCTACACACATACTATACTATCCTAAACAAACATATATTTTTTTGTAAATTTTTGTATATTTGTTATAATTATTATTATTATTTTTTTTTTTTTTTTTTTTTTTTAATAACAGGAATCCCAACATTGCCCCCCACCCACCCACCCACACAAAAAATAAAGATAGAAAGAATAAGGACCCCCCACCCTCTTCCCTAACACTAACTAAGCTAATTACCTACACTAACCTAATACTAATCCCCAAAACCCAACTATCAGTAGAAAATAGGAAAGAGGAGAGAGGGGAGGGGTAAATGTTCAACAGGGCAAAAGTCCTAGAGGTTCGCCCTCCGTAGGGTCCGCCTGATGGAGCTGACCCTTTTTTGTATATAGGCCACATCCTGGCTCAGGTTGTCCACCTTGTTGAACAGCTTGTCCAATTTTCTACTCAATGCCAGGAATGCGGCAGGGTCCACAGGAGGGGCTGATGTAGTTTGTGTGCCGGCCGAGGTTAAGCTTGTGCCAGGAGTTGACTGCCCACTGGACTGTCCTGGTTGTAGAACATGGCTGGGTCCAGGTCTTGAGAATGAGACAGTGTCTACTGTTCCCGACATTGCTGGGGCCACTTGGGGAGACCTGGTGGATGTGGTGTTGGTGGCTGTTGTTGGCAATGTAGGCGGAGCATGTGGTGTGGCCCACCATGCCCCGGAGGCCCGATCCGAATGATATTTGCGGGCCATCCTCCGGTACCCACACTGCACCTGCAGGATGTGCCTGTATCTCATGGCACGCCTCTCAAAATGGTGTCGATCTGCGGCACTCATGTTTGCAGCTGTGAAGAGAAAAGGCAAATATTTTCCTTTGGAATTGCATTGGGTGGAATAGCACAATGGGTTATTTGTACATTACTAGTAATGTATTTGTTGCAGCAATTGTCACAACATAGTTCACTTAAAGGCTCAGAGGAAGTACATGTGAAGCCTGCATACATAAGGGCATCTCACACCTAGCATATCCATGTCTCTACATGATGGATGACATCACCCTAAACTACTCATCTAAATTATACCTAAGGCATCTGACATTATGGCTGCACCTCTTCCGCATACTGACTTCACTACATATGTCACTCTATGTGATAACTATCACTATCCTCACTCAATGCCATTTGTAATTTGTTGTGTGCTAATATTGAACCCATGGGCCATAACCGAATGTGTACACTAGGGGCCAGATGTAGGAAGACGGAAAATTGCGACTTGCAATTTGCTATGCAGATCGGTGTCTCCGACACCGTCTGCGAGTCGCTATGGGGTCGCTAAGACCGACCTCATTAACATCAATGAGGTGGGTCCCAAGTTGCGCCCCCTTAGCGACTATGGGCACTCACGGGGATGGAGGCCTGCTGGGAACAGCAGACCTCCATGGCCGTGACTGCTTTGAAATAAAGCCGGTTATTTTTTCACAAGTGTAGCCCGTTTACCTGAAAGGAAAATGAGCTGCACTTAGAAAAAAAACCAAAATCTTTAGTTTTGGATTATTTCAGGGCAGGTAGTGGTCCCTTGGACCACTGGCTGTTTTGAAAAAAAAAATTGGGTCCACTCACAAAGGGGAAGGGTTCCTATGGGGACCCCTTCCAGTTAGCGAGTGGGTTACCATCCACTTCAAGTGGATGGTAACTGCGACTCCCTTTGCGACCACGTACTCGGTCGCAAATGGAATTGCATACCACTGCGAGTCGCAAATAGGACGGGAACACCCCTTCTTATTTGCCAGTCGGAAATGCATTTTGCAAGTATGTTCAGAATCACAAAATACATTTCTGCATAGCAAACAGACGTCTGCGACTCACAAAGAGCAATTTCTGCCATTTTCAAATTGAAAACTGTTTGCTACATCTGGCCCTATGTTCTAAACAAAGTTGCTAAAGGTCACAAGTACGTGTAACGTACTGGTTGCTACAGTCCTAGGTACCCTGTTTCCCATTAACATGGCAGTCTTTGAGGGTGGGGTGGGGAGAACAACCAACAATCCCATGTTCAATGCACACCCAGGAGTGTATAGAAAGGTCAACAAGTATGTGCCTTCACACACAACACCTATGAAGGGCTAGCAACACGTTGGAGTCAGCCAAACATTGTCACATCCAAGGTCCAACCATGTCAAAATGCTCTGACTTAGGCCAACATCACATACTATCAGTGAGGCATGTTTTACAACACATACAGAGGAGCTAGAACACCCATGAACATGAGTCGACAGAACACCTAGGCCATTGCACTCTAGTCACACACACTTCTAGTTCAACTAGTGGAAGTATATGCCCCCGGAAGATCCAACCTACAGTGTACACAGTGCATCCTCAGCTAGGAAGATGCACATTTCATCAAAGCCATTTGCCAAGGCTATCTGGGAGAATGTCAATCTGATATGCAGACTCAGTTCAAGCCAAGTCCCAGAGCAAGTCTTAACCAGTGTATTCCACATGACTCATCCCATTCCCCATTGCGGCCCAACTGGAATGACCTACAGCCCCTAAATCTGAGAGATGGCTAAGTATTGGTCTACAGAAACAGAAGTGATATTTGAAATCCCACTAAAGCAACAATGCCAATGAACGGGCAGCGCATCAAATCATGAATTTTGTTGAACACACAGTAGTCCATCATGCATCACTAGCACAAAATTAAACATAGCACTCAGGCCACACTCACTGTAGGTATCGGGGTCCTCAAAATGTGCCACCTCTCCCACGGTGTAAGGTGCTGGTCCACCTGTAAAGCATGAAAGGAAGAATATACTCAGACTCGGTGCTCTGACAAATGATTGTAGTTACTATGACACTGTGTGAATATGACATGGTAATAATACACTTTCCCACATGCTCATACTGCATGGATGATTTTTTATAAACATTAACATTGGATGAGTCTCCTACTACAGTTACAGACCCTACTACACACATGCAGTGGCCAGGACACTCAGGTGTTGTCAAAGATATCCCTCCATTAGTATTCCCCAACAATTATGGCTTGCATACATCTCATCATGTGCATCCCAGAGAGACATCCAAAAGCTGGTTACTTGAGGACTGCATGACCCCTCACAATCAAACAGCCTATGTGGACATTTTCAACACACAGCATCCAGACACACATGTGACATATGTGTGGACAACATAGCTGACTTCATGTGACGTGAAGCCAGCACACATTAATTGCATCATCATGGGTATACAATTTTCTGTCTAGCTATGGCGTCAACATATGTAGGTATGTTGTTTCTACATGACTTTCTCACTGGCCAATATGACCTTTAGGTTTAAGATAGAGGCATTAACGTGTCGCTTGTCTGACACAAAGGCAACACTACATTACATACAGCTACAGGCATCCGGTATGTGTTGAAAACATGAGCCATCTGACTGCTAGCATTGGTCTTCCTACACATTGTGCAACAAATACACATTAGGGCCCATATTTATACTTTTTTTGCGCCGCATTTGCGTAATTTTTTGACGCAGAAACGGCGCAAACTTGCAAAATACAATTGGGGCATATTTATACTCTGTTTGCGCCGGAATTGCGTCGCTTTTTTTGATGCAATTCCGACGCAAAACTAACTCCATATTTATACTTTGGCGTTAGACGCGTCTAGTGCCAAAGTCCATGGAGTTTGCGTCATTTTTTAGCGTGGACACCTACTTTGCGTTAATGATATGCAAGGTAGGCGTTCCTGTCTAAAAAAGTGACTCCCAGGCATGTGCGCCGTATTTACACTCCCGGGCAAAATTCACGCCCGGCATGGGCGGGTCAAAAAAATGACGTCCAGCCGATTTTGCGCCGTTTTTTAGCGCCTGGACAAGGCAGGCGTTAAGGGACCTGTGGGCTCGGAAGGAGCCCAGAGGTGCCCTCCCATGCCCCCAGGGACACCCCCTGCCACCCTTGCCCACCCCAGGAGGACACCCAAGGATGGAGGGACCCATCCCAGGGAACTTAAGGTAAGTTCAGGTAAGTATTTTTTTAAAAAAAAAATTGTGGCATAGGGGGGCCTGATTTGTGCCCCCTACATGCCACTATGCCCAATGACCATGCCCAGGGGACAGAAGTCCCCTGGGCATGGCCATTGGGCAAGGGGGCATGACTCCTGTCTTTGCTAAGACAGGAGTCATTTCAATGGGGGTTGGGAGTCTAAAAAAATGGCGCAAATCGGGTTGAGGCAATATTTTTGCCTCAGCCTGACTTGCCCCATTTTTTGGCGCCCAAGCTCCATATTCCCCTACGCCGGCGCTGCCTGGTGTACGTCATTTTTTTTCACGCACACCAGGCAGCGCCGGCGGCTAACGCCGGCTAACGTCATTGAATAAATACGGCGCCCGCATGGCGCTTCAGAATGGCGTTAGCCGGCGCTAATTTTTTTGACACAAAACTGCGTTAGCGCAGTTTTGCGTCAAAAAGTATAAATATGGCCCAATTGTATTTCGTAAGTTTGCGCTGTTTTTGCGTAAAAAAGCGGCGCAAATTCGGTGCTAACAAAGTATAAATATGGGCCTAGGTTTCCCTAGCATTATACACAGTCAGCTACTTATCTAGCAGATTGGGTAACATTCATCACATGTCCCCACACAGATTTAATTTATTCACATGTAATTTATTTGTACTCACCAACATGGCCACCAATCCGGATTCCCAGGTGGTCCAGCAGGTCCTGCTCCCTGGATATGAGATCAGCCCAGCGGTGCTTCAGTTGATGCTCATTCCTCATGCTCCCGTAGACCCGGACCAGGTGATGGCGCACCTTCCCCCACCGGACTTTCCGTGCCTCTGTGTGATACCCCTGTATCACACGGCCCCCAGCCTCCAGCATGAGTGGGAGGAAATGGCAAACGAGCCAAATAAATCCCCCCAATTCCTCCTCACCCATCCTGGCAAGCCAAGGCCTACCTGACATATTTAGTAATTTAAAGGAGAAAAATTAGATAGACAAGTAAAAGTGGGAATTGGGGAAAGGTAGAGTAGTGAAGGAAAAATGAAACTTAATAAAAATAGCCCAACTAACCCCAAAGTTCAACTACCCAGAACAGACTCCCACAGACAATACAAACAAAAACAGGATTGGACAAAAGTACACTAAACAGACTAAGACAATATTACACAACAAGACTAGGAACACAAAAAGCCAAAATACAAGGTACACAGGACACAAAAGCAGTTAAACACAGGACTACACTTTCAACACAACCACACAGTCTAGAAAAGATCTGAGACTGCAAAGTGAAAGTGAAAGTTAACTCACAGTACAGATTTTGTAAACAGGATATCCTATTACATCACTTCCTGCATAAAATGGCTGCCGTTTTTATTTTTCCGTTTTGCGTCATATTTTCACACATACACATTGTGCGTCATATTTTTTGACGCATAACATTGCACATAATGCAGAGTCAAAAGTAATTTCTTCATTGTTCCCTTACATTTCTGTGTGAGGCTGAGTTTACAGTTCTAGTGTAGAATTATAATTTTCTGGCAAATATGTGAAACATATATGACCATTTATATTGGACTCTGCATTCTGTGCACTCCTGTACGTGAAAATATTATGACGCCAATGCTGTCTGCGTGGAAATTTGACGCTTCATACCCAATATGGTGGACATGCACTGTAGCTTATTAATTTATTAATTTTCATCTCCTTTTTTTGACTCTGCATTCTGTGCACTCCTGTACGTGGAAAAATTATGACGCCCATCCTGTCTGCGTGGAAATTTGACGCTTCATACCCAATATGGTGGACATGTACTGTAGCTTATTAATTTATAAATTTTCATCTCCGAATTTTTGACTCTGCATTCTGTGCACTCCTGTACGTGGAAAAATTATGACGCCCATGCTGTCTGCGTGGAAATTTGACGCTTCATACCCAATATGGTGGACATGTACTGTAGCTTATTAATTTATTAATTTTCATCTCCGATTTTTTGACTCTGCATTCTGTGCACTCCTGTACGTGGAAAAATTATGACGCCCATGCTGTCTGCGTGGAAATTTGACGCTTCATACCCAATATGGTGGACATGTACTGTAGCTTATTAATTTATTAATTTTCATCTCCGATTTTTTGACTCTGCATTCTGTGCACTCCTGTACGTGGAAAAATTATGACGCCCATGCTGTCTGCGTGGAAATTTGACGCTTCATACCCAATATGGTGGACATGTACTGTAGCTTATTAATTTATTAATTTTCATCTCCGATTTTTTGACTCTGCATTCTGTGCACTCCTGTACGTGGAAAAATTATGACGCCCATGCTGTCTGCGTGGAAATTTGACGCTTCATACCCAATATGGTGGACATGTACTGTAGCTTATTAATTTATTAATTTTAATCTCCGAATTTTTGACTCTGCATTCTGTGCACTCCTGTACGTGGAAAAATTATGACGCCCATGCTGTCTGCGTGGAAATTTGACGCTTCATACCCAATATGGTGGACATGTACTGTAGCTTATTAATTTATTAATTTTCATCTCCGAATTTTTGACTCTGCATTCTGTGCACTCCTGTACATGGAAAAATTATGACGCCCATGCTGTATGCGTGGAGATTTGACGCTTCATACCCAATATGGTGGACATGTACTGTAGCTTATTAATTTATTAATTTTCATCTCCGAATTTTTGACTCTGCATTCTGTGCACTCCTGTACGTGGAAAAATGATGACGCCAATGCTGTATGCGTGGAATTTTGCCGCATTATTAAATGATGTCTTCATTTTTTACAGTTGGGGAAGGAAATTTGTCATGGCCAAACGGTGCTATGTGATACACATTTGTGGTTAGCTATGACACATGTCCCTTATTGGATGTATAGATGGCATTCACACTGTAATAATTATGATACCTTCAGAAAATGTATTAACCATATTTGTATACATATTTGGGGTAATTGCTGATGGCTATTTTGAAATGATGAATGGTATACCATGATGTATTCCTTCTCTAAAATGTGCCCACAATTTTCATTGTAATGCATATATCTATATTCCAAACAGGGAGTGCAATAGTCACTTAAATTTTTTATGGGGCTAACCATGTCCTATTATGATTTTGGGTATCTGATTTGTGTTTGACTTTTGACATGTAGGCCACACATGCGCCTTATGCATGTGTTTACTTCACAAGTACATGATTCTTGTATATTTGGGGGGTGGTAGAGGTGGACTTAGGCCCCCAGCACCCTACGCATTGCCCTTCCAGATTTGCTGATTTATCTATGTCTTTCATTTATTCAGTTATGCAAAACCTGCAGCAGCAGGCTAATGTAAGGCCATAGGGTATGAATCACTGTTGGCCATTCATTCATCTCATTTGCCCATTTGACGTTTGCACTATTGTTGATTTGGAGCAATCTGACATACCATTTTCCAATGACTATGTTTGCAAACTCTCAGCGTTCCTCATGTGCTGATGACAAATAGGTTGTTGATGTATGTGGCCCTTTATGCATTACCTGGTTTAGTGGCATGTTACATTTTGCCTGCTAGGTTTGAACTGGGACACTACTGTGATGGGCAGCTTGCAAATATTTGGTTGATTGGATGACATATGGTTATATGTGTGTGGGAATGTGGATCCACTATCACCTGTCTGGGTGTATGTTATCACTGTAACTTCAAGGTCTCCTCATGAGTTAGTGGCAGCTAATGTTGTTCCGATTGGGTATTGTTTATATCAAAAACTTGAGAGAAGCCATTGAGGACATGGTCACGTACACATGGATGGTCCCACCCTGACACTGAACACATGTAATGGGACTTTCAAATGATCTACATTTTTGGTCTGAGTGAGAGACTTTCTCAGGTGTCTGGATCAGGCATGTGTAATTGGCACTTTGGTACTCCTGTTGGCCTCGGTGGATGGTAATGTATCATGTAACATCCTACCCTCTGTGCAGACATTTGTGATGTTTTTTTTTTTTTGTGTGATGAGTATTTTATCATTCATGCTCAATGAGACGACATCCTTTTTCAGCAATTTAGAACTAAAGGTGGTCAGAAATGAATAGGCCAAAGCATGATGTGGTGTTTGTTATCAGTGTTTATTTACAATTGTGCTATAAGTGTTGATATAAGAAATTAAGAAAAATAATTATTGACAAGCTGTTGGCGCCTACGCACTCCTGCTGCCGTGTTTTGTTGTTCCCCCTCCTGTTGCAGGCCAGCATCCTCCTCTTCGTCATCTTCAGGCATGTCTGGGTTTGCTTCGAGGAGGGGAATGTTCCTGTTTACACAAATGTTGTGCAATATGGCACAAGTGAGTATGATCTTACAGACCATCTCTGGGGAATAGAGTAGGCTACCACCAGTGATGTCAAGGCAGCGGAACCTTGACTTTAGGATCCCAAAGGTCCACTCAATAATGCTGCGTGTCCTCTTATGGGCATCGTTGTATGCCCGCTCTGCAGCAGTAGTGGGGTTCCCATATGGTGTCATTACCCAAGGCTGGATGCCATACCCCTGATCAGCTGAAATAGAAACACAGAATGGGATCAATTAGATGTAGTAAGCACTCTTGTACAGACCTTTGATTGCAGTAGTTGTCTTGTGTTGTCTGTGACTCTTTTGTGTACTAATGTGACAACCTATACTTGTAGGGTAAAAGTTTAGCATTGGGTTTTTTCCTTGGCTGAGCAAGTGTTTGTTAGCTAGCCTTTTGTCAGCAGTCTGTATTTTTTTTTTAATAACAGTGTGCCCTCCCTTGCATTGTGACTTGTGATACAGGTGTCCGTGTGTCTTCACTGGGGGTGAAATGATAGTTCCGTGCAGAGTTAAAACATGAAAGTGTATTTGAAACGTTCATATGAAAGTACCCTGGACACCCCATACCTTAAGACTTATGCAATGTGTTAATGTACAGGTTATTGTGACACTTCCAATTTGCAAGGTGACATTTAGGCAACCACACTCATTCATGTCTTCACATTAAGCTGTGGAGTACATTCCAATGTGCAACAGGTTCAATGGTGACTTCTGACACATGGCTAGTGATGTGAGTACCTCAGTGTGTTCCAGGCTAGGTGTTGCTATTGTGGTGTATGTGTTGTTTGTCCTAGAGGGTTGCTGTGCAGTGTGTATATGAGTTAGATTTTTGTCCTTACCAACAAGTAGTCCATTGCCATACCGTCCATCCTGGAAGTGTTGGTTGATGGTGCTGTGACGGAAGATGAATGCATCATGTACACTCCCAGGATATTTAGCCACGATGTTGCTGATCAGTCCTTGGTGATCGACTATGGCCTGCATGTTGATTGAATGTGTGTGCTTCCTGTTGCGGTAGAGGTGTTCTGTAGCAGCAGGTGGCACAAGGCGTACGTGTGTGCAGTCGATTGCACCAAGGACGTGTGGGAAGCCACTGATGGCGTAGAACCCCTGTTTAGTTTCCTGCTGCTTCTGCAGTGTGTTAGGGAAGCAGATGTGGCCGGGTGTCAGGCGAATGATGGCATCCAGTACTTTTGGCAGGAATGCGGAGAATGATGGTTGTGATATTCCACCAACCAGGGCACCAGTTGTCTGAAACGAGCCACTTGCCAGCGGGTGAAGTACGGCAAGCAGCTTTGTTTCTGTTGGTATGGTGCGGGGTGTCACCAAAGTGGGGGCCAACTGCTGTTCGATATTTCTGAGCAGCTGCTGAATGACCTGCCAGTTCAACCGGTACCTCTGGATGATGTTGTGTTCCCTGAGGCCATACAGGGTTGTTCTTGGGTGGAATATCCTCTCCTGCCTTCTGCGCTGTCTTTGGGGTCCCTGCTGTTGTTGTTGTGGCTGATGTTGTTGCTGCAGGGCTCTGCGTCTACGTGCACGCTGAATAAAAATCACCTCCATGTCTCCCTGTTGCTGCTCTGCTGCTCTGTTGTTTGTTCTGTGTGTTCTGATTAAATACAGGTGTGTTTGCCCCATTTTAACGCCTGCCCTGACCCAGGCGTTAAATTTTGACGCACATCGGGTTTTGCGTCATTTTTTTGCTCCGCCTACCGGCCGGGAGTCCTTTTTACCCGGAAGCATAAATACGACGCGTGGCAGTGTGCGTCGTTTTTTGGACGGGAACGCCTACCCTGCATATCATTAACGCAGGGCGGGGTGCCGCTTCCAGAAAACGGCGCACACTGCGGATTTTGCTTGTGCGCGGCCTCTGGCGTCAGGGTTTAAATATGGGGCAACATTTGTGCTGATTGTGCGTCAAAATTTTTTACGCACATTCGGCGCAAACGGAGTATAAATATGCCCCTAAGCGCCTAGCAAATGGTGTCTCCATTCTTTGAAGGCATCAAGGATTGCCAGAAGCTCTTTCTCAACGATAACATAATTTTGTTCTGCTTCATTCAGCTTTCGAGACATGTAGGCAACAGGATGTAGTTGACCAGTATCTTTACTGTGTTGTGATAACACTGCACCAATTGCTACATCTGAAGCATCTGCTTCGACTATGAATGGACGCTCAACGTCCGGATGAGTCAGTACTGGGGCAGTGGAGAAAGCTTCCTTTAAGGTTGAAAAGAATCTGTCAGCTTCAGGGGACCACACAAATGGTTCTTTCTTTCTCAACAACTTGGTGATTGGCGCCACTGTCTGAGAGAAATGATTTATGAACCTGCGATAGAAGTTTGCAAAACCTAGGAAGCACTGAACATCTCGAACATTCTTTGGAGTGGGCCAATCAGTTACGGCTTGTACTTTTCTTTCTGCCATGACCATACCTTTAGGAGTAAGGATGACTCCTAAGAACTCGACGGTGGTAACATGGAATTCACATTTGGTTAATTTGCAATACAGATTATGCTTTCGAAGGGCTGCGAGAATCTTCTTGACATGCTGTACATGTTCGACTTCACTGTCTGAATAGATTAAGATATCGTTGATGTAGACTATTGCAAATAGATCTAGATACTCTCTAAGAACATAATTCAGAAAGAATTGAAATGCTGCTGGAGCGTTACAAAGCCCAAAGGCATGACTGTGTATTCAAACAGACCATATCGGGTTTTAAAGGCAGTTTTCCATTCATTGCCTTCTCTCATTCTGACCAAATGATAAGCGCCTCTTAAAACTAACTTAGTGTAGATTTTTGCTTTTTTAACTTGATCCAACAAGACAGGAATCAGCGGTAATGGGTACTTGTTCTTGACTGTGTTCTTGTTCAAACCTTTATAGTCTATGCAAGTTCGAAGATCCCCATTAGCCTTGGAGACAAAAAAAGTAGGAGATGCTGCAGGAGATTTGGAAGGACGAATAAAGCCATTAGCTAGAAATTGATCCAAGTATTTTCTCAGGTGTTGATTTTCGTTTTCTGACAAGGCGTACACACGACAACTTGAAAGTGAAAGTTCTGCAATGCAAAAGGTTAACATAGCAATGCCAAAGGTTAACATACTGCATAGAAACACAATGCATGAAATATGGCTCTGCATAAGGACTGGGTTTTTGCATTTACGTCGCCCGTAGAGCGCGCACTGTCCTGATGTTGACACTAGTCCAGTCCTGCAGCACACTCTGTGTACACCAGGCTGCAGTACTGCAGGCCGTCACTAGGTGTCCCTAGTCCACTCCTCCTGCAGCACACTCTGTGTACACCAGGCTTCAGTACTACAGGCCGTCACTAGGTTTCCCTAGTCCACTCCTCCTGCAGCACACTCTGTGTACACCAGGCTGCAGTACCACAGGCCATCACTAGGCGTTCCTAGTCCAGTTTTCCTGCAGCACACTCTGTGTACACCAGGCTGCAGTACCACAGGCCGTCACTAGGCAACGCTTGTCCAGTCCTCCTGCAGCACACGCTGAACACCAGGCTGCAGTACCGTAGGCCGTCACTAGGTGTCCCTAGTCCACTCCTCCTGCAGCACACTCTGTGTACACCAGCCTGCAGTACTACAGGCCGTCACTAGGCATCCCTAGTCCATTCCTGCAGCACACTCTGTGTACACCAGGCTGCAGTACCACAGGCCATCACTAGGCATCTGTAGTCCAGCGTTCCTGCAACGCACTCTATGTACACCAGGCTGCAGTACCACAGGCCGTCACTAGGCAACGCTAGTCCAGTCCTTCTGCAGCACATGCTGAACACCAGGCGGCAGTACCACAGGCCGTCACTAGGCAACGCTAGTCCAGTACTGCAGCACACTGTGTACACCAGGCAGTACCACAGGCCGTCACTAGGCGTCCCTAGTCCAGTCCACCTAGAGCACACTCTATGTACACCAGGCTGCAGTACTGCAGGCCCTCACTAGGTGTCCTAGTTTGATGACCATGGATACCACAGACATTTGTTTAATACTGAGAGGAGCGGCTTTAATTGTGTATCATGGGGTTCGTAACATTGTATTAAGCACAGAGGGTTTAAAGTCGCCCTAGAGTTAGTGGGGTTTATTTGTCTCATTTTAAGAACAGAGAGGGCATTGAATTTTTCAAGTTGAAGCAGAGTCTGCAGTACGTTCGCACTTTGGGAGGTGATGATAAGTGGAGTTTTTCATAGAATTTTGGGGGTCTTTTTGAATGAAAGGGTCTGATTAAGCGGTGGAAAGAACCAGTCATAAACTTTAACGTGAAATGTATTAATGAGAGAACACTGGTTAATAATTCCTGGGAGTGTCCAGTGGGAGGAGCTCGGGTTAATAATTCCTGGGAGTGTTCAGTGAGAGGAGCTCGGGTTAATAATTCCTGGGAGTGTCTGGTGAGTGGAGCTCAGGTTAATAATTCCTGGGAGTGTCCGGTGAGAGGAGCTCGGGTTAATAATTCCTGGGAGTGTCCGGTGAGAGGAGCTCGGGTTAATAATTCCTGGGAGTGTCCGGTGCGAGGAGCTCGGGTTAATAATTCCTGGGAGTGTCCGGTGAGAGGAGCTTGGGTTAATAATTCTTGGGAGTGTCCGGTGAGAGGAGCTCGGGTTAATAATTCCTGGGAGTGTCTGGTGAGAGGAGCCCAGGTTAATAATTCCTGGGAGTGTCCGGTGAGAGAAACTCGGGTTAATAATTCCTGGGAGTGTTCAGTGAGAGGAACTCGGGTTAATAATTCCTGGGAGTGTCCGGTGAGAGGAGCTCAGGTTAATAATTCCTCGGAGTGTCCGGTGAGAGGAGCTCGGGCTAATAATTCCTGGGAGTGTCTGGTGAGAGGAGCTCGGGTTAATAATTCCTGGGAGTGTCTGGTGAGAGGAGCTCTGGTTAATAATTCCTGGGAGTGTCCAGTGAGAGGAGCTCGGGTTAATAATTCCTGGGAGTGTCTGGTGAGAGGAGCTTGGGTTAATAATTCCTGGGAGTGTCTGGTGAGAGGAGCTCAGGTTAATAATTCCTGGGAGTGTCTGGTGAGAGGAGCTCGGGTTAATAATAATTCCTGGGAGTGTCCGGTGAGAGGAGCTCGGGTTAATAATTCCTGGGAGTGTCTGGTGAGAGGAGCTTGGGTTAATAATTCCTGGGAGAGTCTGGTGAGAGGAGCTAGGGTTAATAATTCCTGGGAGTTAATAATTCCTGGGAGTGTCTGGTGAGAGGAGCTCTGGTTAACAATTCCTGGGAGTGTCTGGTGAGAGGAGCTCGGATATTGTGCGGCCTGAGACCAGCTGCGCCCCCTTCCCACCTCCATGTCATTAGGCCCCTCCCCTGGCAGTGAATCTGGTGGACTTAGCCAGGACCCGACTGGTGACCAACGGGGAGGTGGTGAGCAGGGAAGCGTGCCGCAGAATGGTACACAACCTGCTGAGAGATTACACAGACAAGGACAACAAGCAGAGTGAGAAGGGGGAAGAACTGTTAACCCTAACCCCTCTTTCCCACTGAACTCCCCACACTGCCCCAAGAAACCAAACCCCCTTTACTACTACTTTCATATGTAAACTGTCTGTATTGTTAAAGTATGATTTGAAACAAAGTTGAAATGGACTGCCCTCCTAAGGGAAGAGGTACCCCTCTTTAAAAAGCTATGTATCGTCTACTTAAGCACTTAATAAAGGTTTCTGAAATAATCACCAAAAAAAAGTGAATCCGGTGTACTCTATGAGCGTGCCGCAGCAAATATAAATCTGCATACCCAGAAGCCACTGCGGCTTCAGGTATGCATCATGATCACAAGTAGAACAGACATTTGCTTAATACTGAAGGAGTGATTGTGGAAAGTTGCCCTAGCATTAGTACGTTATAAAATCTTTACTACCTTTTGAAGCAACAGGGTAGGATTAAGTATTTTTAAAGTAGGATTGAGTTGTTCTAGTTTTTGAGTGTTTCACGGAAAATAAACTCATGGAACAGTAAAAAGAAGAAGTCATAACCTTTAACCGGTTCTGTGCTGCGGACGTAACGGTTACGCCCCGCGGCACCATTACGTCCTCGGCACTGAGCTCAGAGGGAGCGCTAGCGCTCCCTCTGTGGGCTTCCCTCCCACCCCCCCAAGGCAGGGATGGAAGGGGAAGCCCTTCCCCTCCAACCCCCCCGATCCCCCACGTGACGTCTGATGATGTCAGCGCGCAAATGCGCACTGATCTCATCAGAGGCCACTTCCCCATCGCACTGGAAGCCAGCGCGATCGGAAGAGAAATGCAAAGCATTTCTCTTCCGATCATGTGATGGGGGCCTGAGAGGCTTCAAAGGGAAGGAAAGGAATTTCCTTCCCTTTGAAGTCTCTCAGAGCATTTCAAAAGCCGGATTGTAAAGCAATCCGCCTTTTGAAATGCCCACTAGACACCAGGGATGTATTTTTCAAGGGAAACTGGCATGAGGGGAGCGACCCCTTGGGCAAGGTTCGCTCCCCAGGGGGGGCAATATTTTTCAAGGCCTTTTCTGCCCCCCCTGGGGGCAGATCGGCCTATTGTTAGGCCCAGCTGCCCCCAGGGGGGCAGAATCCAATAGGCGTCAGGGATCTTTTTTTTTTTTGTGTTTCTTTTGTTTTGTTTTTTAGTTGGGGAGCGACCCCTTAGGCAAGGGTCGCTCCCTAGGGGGCAAATTATATTTAGGCCATTTCTGCCCCCCTTGGGTGCAGAATGGCCTATTTTTATGAGGCTAGTCTTCACCCAAGGGGGGCAGAAACCACTAGACACCAGGGGAGTTTTTGTTTTTTTTAGACCAAATTCACGGAAGGGGAGCGACCCCTTAGGCAAGGGTCACTCCCCGGGGGGGAAATTTATTTTAGCCCATTTCTGCCCCCGGGGGGGCAGAATTCACTAGTCACCAGGGATCATTTTTTTTTTTTTTTTTTTTGTGTTTCTTTTGTTTTTGTGTTTAGTTGGGGAGCGACCCCTTAGGCAAGGGTCACTCCCTAGGGGGCAAAATATATTTAGGCCATTTCTGCCCCCCTTGGGGGCAGATTGGCCTATTTTTCTGAGGCCAAACCACTAGACACCAGGGAGTTTTTTTTTTATGCCAAATTCACGGAAGGGGAGCGCCCCTTAGGCAAATTTATTTTAGGCCATTTCTGCCCTCCCCCGGGGGCAGATCGGCCTATTGTTATTAGGCCGATCTGCCCCAGGTGTGGCAGAAACCTCTAGGCGCCAGGGATAAAAACATTTTATTTTTTTATTTTTTAGAGGTGGGGAGCGGAAAAAAAAATTCTAGCTTACGCGTCAAGAATTTTCAATTCTATTAAGGACACGGAGGCGAGGATTATGCTATCTCTTTCTTTACTGATCTTAAACAGCAGCCAATCACAATACATTAAACAAAAAACTACACATCGCAAGATGCCCATAACCCTGTGTCACATGGTCCAATCAACGAGCATCACCTCTGTCCTTAACCGGAATAACTCTCGACGTCACATCCTCTTTCTTTGCTGCTTCGCAGCAGATAAGTACCTTACTTTTATTGCTCTTGTGATTTTGATATTTAGTGAATTTGTTTGCCTTTGTTACGATAGCAACACGATAGCAACACGATTCCTCTTGCTTCTCTGCCTTCGGGCATATTGTGGACGGCATCTTGCCAATTGTTTATTGCCATTTAATTTCTGTCTGTGGAGCGGGAGCAGGAACACTACGCGCCTGTGCGCGTGCGATTTCACGAGCCGGATCTCCTTTCCCCGGGGTTTTTCTGGAGATCGGCTTGTGATTTCTAGCGCGTGTGGACATTATTAAGCGTATGATTTCCCAGACTTTAAAAGTGTCTCTCTGACGCCCAGATCTGTCATTATCTGGGTTGTAAAATCTATTTAGGCAGTGCCTAGAGTGTCATACAGGCAGCTCCATCCACATATTACTTGACTTTTCTATTTCTGCCTGTAAGGGGTTCTTACACTCCCCATTGGTGGATTCTAATAGCCTTCATATCATTTACTTATTTGATTAATAATATGACTCAATGGAGTGACCAGGATGCAGGAAATTATCCTGAAGACACCGATAACCAGTTTGAGGTAAACTTGGTAGAAGCGCTGGTCTCAAGGGTTCAGCAGTCGGTGAAGGATGCCTTGGTGAATGCATTAGGTCCCTTTTCAGGTCAATTGTTTGAATATGCTCACTCTCTAGGCTGGTTGTCTGATAAAACTCCATCTGGCTCAGAAGGGTCTAAGCCTAGGGCCACCACTAAATCTAAGGCTAAAACAAAGAATCTGGAGAGTTCAGATGCCCCCTCTGGGGATTTGCATGCAGACATGTTTGCAAAACTGCGCAAAAAGAGAATAACTGAGCATAATTATAGTACTAAAAATGATACAATGTGCAGAAGTCGTCATTGAATCCGACTCAAGTGATCAAATTTCTAGGTTTCAAGATCGACTCAATACACTTGCAACTGATACTTCCCTCTTTAAAGATTCGCAATATCAAGAGGGAATTAAGATTGGCCTTAGCCAGCCCGACCATCTCTCTAAGGAACATTGCCCAATTGGTTGGTCTCTTGGCCTCTTCCATTCAGGCAATCTTCCCAGCCCCTCTACACTACCGGGCTCTGCAGAGATTGAAAATCAGGCACTTACGTCAGGGCCTGAGTTACTCGGAACTGATTCCTTTAACCACAGAAGTCAGGGAGGAAATTCAGTGGTGGCTCCAGCACATGGAGGCATGGAATGACAGGGCCATCTTCGGATCTCACCCAGAAGTGGTGATAGACTTAGACGCCAGTCAGTGGGGATGGGGAGCCCGCTGCGGGTCTCTAGTGACTGGAGGTCGTTGGTCAATGACGGAACAACTTCTCCACATCAATTGTTTAGATCTCCTGGCAGGGTCTTTTGCTATAAAGAGCCTCTCTCCCATGAAGACAGACTGCTGCATTCTTCTGAGAATGGACAACACCTCAGCAGTGCGTTATGTCAACAAACTTGGGGGAATGAAGTCCAGGGTTCTAGCGGAGATAGCCAAAGAGTGTTGGCACTATTGTTTGAATCATCGGTTGATTGTACTAGCAGAATATCTGCCGGGAGCCCAGAACGCTATTGCGGGCTGGAACTCCAGATACCTGATGGATCCCAGTGATTGGAAACTGGATCCGGTTATTTTTCAATAGATAGTCAGGGAATGGGGCCCTTGCGAGGTTGATCTTTTTGCCTCGTGCCTCAATGCTCAAATTCCTAAATTCTTCAGCTGGCGCCTGGACCCTCTGGCTCTAGCGACAGATGCATTTCTGCAGGATTGGTCCCCCCTTCGGGGTTATGCCTTCCCTCCTTTTCTGCTGATCCCCAGAGTCCTGTCCCAGGTCCGGAGACAGAAATCAGACCTGATTTTGGTGACTCCATTGTGGAGGTCTCAACCCTGGTTCCCTATCGCTCTCCAACTAGCATGCGCTCGCCCAATGCTCATTCCTCCTAGTCTGAATCTCTTATTGAGTCCGGAGGGCCTTCAACATCCTCTGATTTTATCAGGGAAACTGTCCGGTTAAGGACAGAGGTGATGCTCGGTGATTGGACCATGTGACACAGGGTTATGGGCATCTTGGGATGTGTAGTTTTTTGTTTAATGTATTGTGATTGGCTGCTGTTTAAGATCAGTAAAGAAAAAGATAGCATAATCGGAGCCTCCGGTCCTGACAGAGAATTGTATTTGGACCATTTCGGCAGATTGGCCAATTTTTGTTAGGCAAATCTGCCCCCATGGGGGCAGAAACCACTTAGGCACCAGGGATTGGTGTGTGTGTATGCGTGTGTTTTCTTTAGGGGGGCAGCCCCTTGGGTAAGGGTCGCTCCCTATGGGGGCACATTACTGTTGGCCATATCTGCCCCCCATTGGGGGCAGATGGGCCTATTTTTGGAAGGCCCATCTGCCCCCAAGGGGGGGCAGAAAGCCCACCAGAGGCCAGGGAAGTCTTTTTTTAAAAAAATAAGAGGGTGGATATGGCCATACCCCCACCCCAAATAAATGGGGCCAAAGTTGTTCTATGGGGCAATTACCCCTGATCCACACCCGGGGGGCAGAAAGTCTACTAGATGCCAGGGAATAAAAAATAAAAAAAATACTGGGGTGGTGGCTACCAACCAATATAGCCCTGGTTACGTCCCCACCTCAACTGAAGGGGGTAACAGTCTTTCAGCTCTCCCCCGCACTCTAAAACATCTTATCCCACAGCAAGCAAGAAGACATTTGATTATTTGGGGTTTTAGTTTTACATTTGGGCAATGGAAGCTTGGCTTACTCTCAAAATCGTCCCACTTGGAATGATGAGGGCTGCACTTTATGGACTTTGGGATGCTGCCATATAGAAAAATCCACAAGACGTAGACACATCGGAAAACTAAACATCTGGGTGATTCCAGGGTGGTGTGTTTCACATGCACCCTGCACCATTTTTGTACCCACAATCCCCTGCAAACCTCCAACTTTGCTGGAAATCACACATTTTTCCCACGTTTTTGTGATGGTACCTTCCGGAATCTGGAGGAATCTACAAAATTCCTACCACCCAGCATTGTCTCATCTATACCGATAAAAATTCTGCTGCACTTGTCAGCCTAACAATGTTTTTTTGCAAACTGCCCTTTTGGACCCCCTTTGGTTCCCCCTCAATGTCGACATGTTTTAGGTTCTTCCCTTTCACAAGCACTTGGCCCACCTACACAAATGAGGTATCATTTTTACTGGGAGACTGAGGGGAACATTGGGTGGTATGAAATGTGTCCCAATGCGGTGATCCCACAAAATTTAGATTTTTTAGCTAAATTTGAGGTTTGCTGAGGATTCTGGGTAGGAAAACATTGAGGGATCCACGCATGTCACACCTCACTGGACACCCTCGGGTATCTAGTTTTCAGAAATGTCTGGGTTTGGTAGGTTTCCCTAGAAGGCTGCTGAGACCAGGACCAAAAACGCAGGTGCCCCCCTGCAAAAACAGGTAGTTTTGTATTTGATAATTTTGATGTGTCCAGATAGTGTTTTGGGGTATTTCCTTTCGCGGGAAGTAGGCACACCCACAAAAGTGAGGTACCAATTTTATCGGGAGACTTGGGGGAACGCTGGGTGGAAGGAAATTTGTGGCTGCTCCCTGATTCCAGAACCGAAATGAGAGGAAAAGGAATTTTTTCAGCCAAATTTTGAGGTTTGCAAAGGATTCTGGGTAACAGAACCTGGTCAGAGCCCCACAAGTCACCCCATCTTGGATTTCCCTAGGTGTCTAGTTTTCAAAATTGCGCAGGTTTGCTAGGTTTCCCTAGGTGCCGGCTGAGCTAGAGGCCAAAATCCACAGCTAGGCACTTTGCAAAAAACAGCTCTGTTTTCTTTGTGAAAATGTGATGTGTCCACGTTGTGTTTTTGGGGCTTTTCCTGTCGCGGGCGCTAGGCCTACCCCCACAAGTGAGGTACCATTTTTATCGGGAGACTTGGGGGAACGCTGGGTGGAAGGAAATTTGTGGCTCCTCTCTGATTACAGAACTTTCTGGGAAAAGTGTTTTTTTGGCCAAATTTTGAGGTTTGCAAAGGATTCTGGGTAACAGAACCTGCTCAGAACCCCACAAGTCACCCCATCTTGGATTCCCCTAGGTGTCTAGTTTTCAAAACTGCACAGGTTTGCTAGGTTTCCCTAGGTGCCGGCTGAGCTAGAGGCCAAAATCCACAGCTAGGCACTTTGCAAAAAACAGCTCTGTTTTCTTTGGGAAAATGTGATGTGTCCACGTTGTGTTTTTGGGGCTTTTCCTGCCGCGGGCGCTAGGCCTACCCCCATAAGCTAGGCCAAAATCCACAGCTAGGCACTTTGCAAAAAACAGCTCTGTTTTCTTTGTGAAAATGTGATGTGTCTATGTTGTGTTTTGGGGCAGTTCCAGTCGCAGGCGCTAGGCCTACCCACGCAAGTGAGGTACCATTTTTATCGGCAGACATGGGTGAACACAGAATAGCAAAACAAGTGTTATTGCCCCTTGTCTTTCTCTACATTTTTGTCCTTCAAATGTAAAAAAGTGTGTAAAAAAGACGTCTATTTGAGAAATGCCCTGTAATTCACGTGCTAGTATGGGCACCCCGGAATTCAGAGATGTGCAAATAACCACTGCTTCTCAACACCTTATCTTGTGGCCATTTTGGAAATACTAAGGTTTTCTTGATACCTATTTTTCATTTTTTATATTTCAGCAAATGAATTGCTGTATACCCGGTATAGAATGAAAACCCATTGCAATGTGCAGCTCATTTATTGGCTCTGGGTACCTAGGGTTCTTGATGAACCTACAAGCCCTATATATCCTCCCAACCAGAAGAGTCCAGCAGACGTATCGGTATATTGCTTTCAAAAATCTGACATCGAAGGAAAAAGTTACAGAGTAAAACGTGGAGAAAAATGGCTGTTTTTTTCCCCTCAATTTCAATATTCTTTTATTTCAGCTGTTATTTTCTGTAGGAAACACTGTAAAATGTTCTAGCATTCGCGGCAAGAATTTTTAATTCTATTAAGGACACGGAGGCGAGGATTATGCTTCTCCTTTTTCACTGTTTATTAACATAACCAATGACAGCAGCCAATCAGAAACATATTTTAAAAAAAACTACAAATCCCAGAACCCTGAGCTGACATCACTTCCCGCACGTCAGCCCATTCTATGGCAGGACCGGAGGCTCAGATTATGCTTGTTTAAAGCTGGTGTATTACAATGGAAGCCACATCCAGAATAGGTTTATAATAAAATCTCTTAAAAGTGGAATCTGTCGACCAGTCTGCCGCTCTCATTATGTCCTGCAGTTGAGAACCAAGGCCGAAAGATTTGGAGGCCATTGCTCCCCTGACAGAGTGCGCCCCAAAAATGGAAGTGTCGATACCAGCTTCTGAAAAAATCCAATTCACCCAGCGTGCCAAGGTAGCTGATGACACAGGATGAAATGGCTTTTGTAAAGCAATCAAAAGTTGACCCCCAGCAGGTTGTCGAAATTCCCTGGTGCGATCTTCATATTCTTGCAGACATTGCACAACACACAGTTTAGGATTGTCAGAAAAACTAGGATAAGTTACTTGCCTTGAGAAAGTCTTCGTCCTCTGGGCTATGGAGAAAGTTACACCTTCAGGAGAATATACCCTACCTGCAATATCTAGAGCGCGAACATCCGACACTCTCCTACAGGAGAGGAGGTATAAGAGAATAGTCAGTTTAGCGGACAACTGCTTCCTTGATAAATCTGCATTGCCAGGCCATTTCTGAAAAAAATGTAAGATGATATCCACATCCAATAAAAATGCATACTTGGGTTGAGGAGGATTAGACAACCGGATACCTCTCATTACCCTGCTCACCAAGGGATGTTCCCCCGCGGGTTTCCCGTCCACAAAAAAGTGTCCAGCAGATATAGCTGACCTGTAATTATTAACAGAACAGTAGCTCAAACCTTCCGAGGCTAGTTCGGCTAAGAAGTTAATCACATCTGTAAAGGGGGCCCCCAAGGGATCCTGGTTCCATGGGTTGCACCAACCCACCCACCTGCGCCAGGCAGATAAATAGCTTCTATGAGTGGAGTCTGCCCAGGAGGCGAAGATGAAGGAGATAGCGCTCTCCGAAAGGCTCGGCAAATACCAGCGTTGCCCGAAATGCGCCAGGCCATGAGATGCAACTTGTTCTGGACAATGAGGGGGTGAGGTTGCCACAACGGGTTTAACAACAGATTGGGGCTGAATGGAATCTAGACAGGAAGATCTCAGGAAAGCTCCAAGAGGAGAGGAAACCACATCTGTGCTCTCCGAATTGGAGAGACTAGAATCAATTCCGCTCGCTGTTGCATCACCTGAGATGCTACCCTCTGGAGCATGATGAGCAGGGGAAAGGCATAGAGGAGTGGGCCTGTCCAATCCTGCAGGAAGGCATCTGAAGCGATGGCTAAAGGGTCCGGTCTCCAAGAAAAAAATCGGTCTATCTGGTAAGAAAGACGAGATGCAAAGAGGTGTACATGGCATTGACCCCATCTCGTTTGTAACGCCTGAAAAATGGCCGGCTGAAGTTTCCATTCGCTGGGGTCTTGGAGATATCTGGAATTCCAGTCCGCCCCTACATTGAGCTGACCCGGAATGTATTCCGCCATTACAGAAATTCGATTCTACAGGCAGTATTGCCAAAAGGTTCTGGCAATTTGGAGAAGGGCTAGAGACCTCGTTCCTCCCAGTTTGTTGATATAACGGACTGCTGAAATGTTGTCCATTCGAAGCAGAACGCAACAACTGGATCGTGGTGCCAGAGTTCTTATTGCAAAGGAACCTGCTAGAAGTTCTAAGCAATTGATGTGAAGATTTCTTTCGTCCCAAGACCAACGACCGCCAGTGGAGATGGTGCCACAACGAGCTCCCCAGCCCCACTTGCTGGCGTCAGATTCCAGAATAACATCTGGACGAGATCCGAATATGGCTCTGCCGTTCCAGGCTGCCATGTGATCTAGCCACCACTGTAACTCGTTGCGCATCTCTGGGGTGAGGTCTATGAGTTCTGAATAATTCACACCCCTTTGAAGATGGTGGATCTTGAGACGTTGAAGCTCCCTGTAGTGCAAAGAGGCTGGAAATATGGCTTGAATGGAGGACGCCAACAGTCCCACTATTCTGGCCAGGATCCTGAGAGAAATCCTGTCCTTGAGAAGGACTGACCGGATCTCCTTCTGGATTGAGCGTAACTACTGGCCCGGTAAAGACAGAAGGGAGGAAACAGAGTCTATCTGGAACCCCAGGAATTCCATCTGCCGAGCAGGAGTCAACTCTGACTTGGGGACATTGATCAGAAAACCTAACTCTTGAAGTAGTTGGATGGTCCATTCGAGGTGTTGCATAAAGGACTGAGGGGCATATTTATACTCTGTTTGCGCAGGAATTGCGTCGTTTTTTTTTACGCAAACCCGACGCAAAGCTAACTCCATATTTTACTTTGGCGTTAGACCCGTCTATCGCCAAAGATCTTGGAGTTTGCGTCATTTTTTAGCGTGGACACCTACCTTGCGTTAATGATATGCAAGGTAGGCGTTCCCGTCTAAAAAATGACTCCAAGGCATGTGCGCCTTATTTAAACTCATGTGCAAAAATGACGCACGGGAGTGGGGGGATCAAAAAAAATGACGTCCAGCTGCTTTTGCGTCATTTTTTTACGCCTGGTCAGGGCAGGCGTAAAGGGACCTGTGGGCTCGGAAGGAGTCCAGAGGTGCCCTCCCATGCCCCCAGGGACACCCCCTCCACCCTTGCCCACCCCAGGAGGACGCCCAAGGATGGAGGGACCCATCCCAGGGAACTTAAGGTAAGTTCAGGTAAGTATTTTTATTTTTATTTTTTTGTGGCATAGGGGGGCCTGATTTGTGCCCCCCTACAAGCCACTATGCCCAATGACCATGCCCAGGGGACAGAAGTCCCCTGGGCATGGCCATTGGGCAAGGGGGCATGACTCCTGTCTGTGCTAAGACAGGAGTCATTTCAATGGGGGTTGGAAGTAAAAAAAAATGTTGCAAATCGGGTTGAGGCCAAAATTTTGTCTCAGACCTGACTTGCCCCATTTTTTTATGCCCAAGCTCCATTTTCCCCTACGCCGGCGCAGCCTGGTCTGGGTCATTTTTTTTGACGCACACCAGTCAGCTGCGCCGGCTAACGTCATTCCATAAATAAGGCGCCCGCATGGCGCTTTGGAATGGCGTTAGCCGGCGTTAAAATGTTTTACGCACAACTGCGTTGGCGCAGTTGTGCGTCAAAAAGTATAAATATGGCCCTGAATGTCCTGTGCCATCAGGAGGATGTGTCGTCGAGGTAGACAATCATCCGAACCCCTCAGGATCTGAGGTTCTCTACCACAGGACACATGACCTTGGTGAAGCACCAAGGCGCTGAAAAAAGGCCGAAAGAAAGGACCTGGAAATGAAACCACTGATCCTCCCATTGAAACTGTAGGTACTTTCTGTGTGGAGAAAAAATCGGAATCGTTAAGTGTAGGAGGCTGGCCTGGCTTATAGTGGGTATCAAGGGTACTTACACTCTGTGCCAGGTCCAATTATCCCATATTAGTGTAGAAGAGGTGTTTCTAGCAGCTTAGGCTGATAGAAGGTAGCTATGGCAAAGCAGCTTAGGCTGAATTAGGAGACATGCAAAGCTCCTACTATACCACTTTTATCATATGCACAATATCATAAGAAAACACAATATACAGAGTTACTAAAAATAAAGGTACTTTATTTTTATGACAATATGCCACAAGTATCTCAGTGAGTACCCTCAGTATGAGGATAAGTTATATACACAAGATATATATACACAAACCAAAATTAGGTAAGTAATAGCAAGAAAAGTAATGCAAACAGTGTAGAATTACAATAGGTTGCAATAGGAACACATAGGTAGAGGGGCAACACAAACCATATACTCCAAAAGTGGAATGCGAAACACGAATGGAACCCAGACCTATGTGAGCTTGTAGAGGGTTGCTGGGACTGTAAGAAAACAATGAGGGTTAGAAAAATACCCCACCCCAAGACCCTGAAAAGTAGGAGTAAAGTGCACCTACTACCCCCAGAGAGCACAGAAGTCGTGATAGGGGGATTCTGCAGGAAGAACAAACACCAGCAATGCAACAACAGTGGATTTCCGGACCTGAGTACCTGTAAGACAAGGGGACCAAGTCCAATAGTTGCGACAGTGTCGAGAGTGGGCAGGAGCCCAGGAAATGCCAGCTGAAGATGCAAGGAAGCTGCCACCGGTTGGAAGAAGCTTGGAGTTCTGCAAGAAAGAAGAGGACTAGGGACTTCTCCTTTGGAAGACTGATGTCCCATGTTGCGATGAAGCTTGCAGAGGTGTTTCTGTACAGAATGACCACCAACAAGCCTTGCTAGCTGCAAGAGTTGCGTTACAGGTTTTTGGGTGCTGCAGGGGCCCAGGAGGGACCAGGATGTCGCCACTTGGAGGAGGAGACAGAGGGGGCGCTCAGCAACTCGGAGAGCTCTCACAGAAGCAGGCAGCACCCGCAGAAGTACCACAACAGGCACTTAGAAGAAGAGTGAACCGGAGTCCACGCGAAGTTACAATAGGGAGTCCCACGACGTCTGATGCCAACTCAGCGAGCTGGGCACTGCAGGACGAAGTGCTGGGGACCCAGGCTAGGCTGTGCATTAAGGAAATCCTGGAAGAGTGCACAGGAGCCGGAGCAGCTGCAAAACACGGGGAACACAGCTTTGCAGTCTAGCGTGGGGAGGCAAGGACTTACCTCCACCAAACTTGGACTGAAGAGTCACCGGACAGTGGGAGTCACTTGGACAGAGTTGCTGTGTGCCAGGGACCACGCTCGTCAGGATGAAAGGGGACCCAGAGGACCAGTGATGCAGTCTTTTGGTGCCTGCGTTAGCAGGGGGAAGATTCCATCGACCCACAGGAGGTTTCTTCTGAGCTTCTGGTGCAGGGTGAAGGCAGGCTACCCCCAGAGCATGCACCACCTGGAAACAGTTGAGAAAGCCGGCAGGATGAGGCGCTACAATGTTGCTGGTAGTCGTCTGGCTACTTTGTTGCGGTTTTGCAGGCTTCCTGGAGCAGTCAGCGGTTGATCCTTTGGTAGAAGGTGAAGAGGGAGATGCAGAGGAACTCTGATGATCTCTTGCATTCGTTATCTGAAGAATACCCCAGAGGAGAGACCTTAAATAGCCAGAAAAAGAAGTTTGGCTACCAAGACAGGAGGTGTGGCTACCAAGAAAGGTAAGAGCCTATCAGATGGGGTCTCTGATGTCACCTGCTGGCACTGGCCACTCAGAGCAGTCCAGTGTGCCTGCAACACCTCTGAATCCAAGATGGCAGAGGTCTGGGGCACACTGGAGGAGCTCTGGGCACCTCCCCTGGGAGGTGCAGGTCAGGGGAGTGGTCAGGGCTGGGGGATCCCTGAACCGGTGTAGACTGGCTTATGCAGAGATGGACAGCATCTGTGCCCATCAAAGCATTTCCAGAGGCTGGGGGAGGCTACTCCTCCCCAGCCCTTCTCACCTTTTCCAAAGGGAGAGGGTGTAACACCCTCTCTCAGAGGAAGTTCTTTGTTCTGCCTTCCTGGGCCAGGGCTGCCTGGACCCCAGGGGGGCAGAAACCTGTCTGAGGGGTTGGCAGCAGCAGCAGCTGCAGTGAAACCCCAGAAAGACAGTTTGGCAGTACTCGGGTTCTGTGCTAGAGACCCGGGGGATCATGGAATTGTCTCCCCAATACCAGAATGGTACTGAGGTGACAATTTCATGATCTTAGACATGTTACATGGCCATGTTCGGAGTTACCATTGTGACGCTACACATAGGTGGTGACCTATGTGTAGTGCACGTGTGTAATGGTGTCCCCGCACTCACAAAGTCCGGGGAATTTGCCCTGAACAATGTGGGAGCACCTTGGCTAGTGCCAGGGTGCCCACACACTAAGTAACTTTGCACCCAACCTTCACCCAGTGAAGGTTAGACATATAGGTGACTTATAAGTTACTTATGTGCAGTGAAAAATGGCTGTGAAATAACGTGGAGGTTATTTCACTCAGGCTGCAGTGGCAGGCCTGTGTAAGAATTGTCAGAGCTCCCTATGGGTGGCAAAAGAAATGCTGCAGCCCATAGGGATCTCCTGGAACCCCAATACCCTGGGTACCTCAGTACCATATACAAGGGGATTATATGGGTGTACCAATATGCCAATGTGAATTGGTAAATTTAGTCACTAGCCTGTAGTGACAAATTTGGAAAGCAGAGAGAGCATAACCACTGAAGTTCTGGTTAGCAGAGCCTCAGTGAGATAGTTAGGCACCACACAGGGAACACATATAGGCCACAAACTTATGAGCACTGGGGTCCTGGCTAGCAGGATCCCAGTGACACATAACAACCACACTGACAACATAGGGTTTTCACTATGAGCACTGGGCCCTGGCTATCAGGATCCCAGTGAGACAGTAAAAACACCCTGACATATACTCACAAACAGGCCAAAAGTGGGGGTAACAAGGCTAGAAAGAGACTACTTTCCTACATTAAGTAGGCATCCTTGAGGTCCAACCAGACCATCCAGTCGCCCTCTCTGAGAGTGTCTCTGAGCAAATGTATCCCTTCCATTTTGAAGTGACGGTAAACAATCCAGCTGTTGAAATCCTTCAGATTTATCACCAGTCTGGAACCCCCTCCTTTCTTGCTTACCGCAAAGATAGTGCTGCAGAAACCCGAAGTGTCCGGGTGGCAGGGGGCGATCGCACACTTGGCCAACAGTTGAACTATCTCCTGTTGAACAAAGGTGTGCTCGACGCAGGAAAAAAGGATTGGTGGAGGCATTACAGACTGAAGGGGGGTCCCAAAAAATTCGAGATGGAACCCTGAGATTGTCTCCAGCACCCAGAGATCGGACGTCAGAAGGTTCCAATTGTGTAAGAATTGACTGGTCCTGCCCCCCAGTACCACTGAAGAAGGGGATATCAGCCTTACCTTGAGAGGTGGAGGTGAAATTGGTGCCGACTTGAGAGCGGGCGCCACGATTGAAGCGGCCTCGTCCAGCATGGGTCCTCGCTGGGTAAAAGATGTACCTGTCTTGGGTAGAAAAACCTCTTCCTGAGGAAGTATAGGTTGTGGGAGGGCCTCGACTTCTGCCGGCCTTGGCAAAGATTTGCTGGTGGAACACCTTGTTCATGGACGTTTGTGCTTTGTCCAACGCCGTAAAGGTGTGAACAAATTTCCCCAGATCCTTGACGAACTTATCTCCGAAGAGGAGGCCGTCCGCCAAAGACCCTGGTTCCGCCGTGGCTAGCTCTGTTAGTTTGGGATCTATGCAAATTAGGATGGACTTCCTTCTTTCAGAGGAGAGGGCACAATTTGCGTTCCCGAGCATACATAATGCTCGCTGCGCCCAACTTGCCAAGGTGTCTGGGTCGATGACCGTGCCGGAATCCCTAGTTGATACCGCCAGGTCTAGGATTTTGCAGAGGGGCCCTGTTGTGTCGAGGAGTTTGGCCTGGCACATTTTCCAGGACCTGTAGATGCCTTTTTTCGGGTCCTTGGAGGACCTCTTAATGAAGGTGGCAGGGTTAGGGTCCAATTCGGGTGTGAGGGCCACCTTATGTGGAATGTCTGGGTTCGGACTTCAGTCTGCCACGTACGTCCTTTTCCAGGGGTTTCCTGAGTCGAGAATAAGCCTAATCTGAGACCGCAGGAAGTTGCGTCCAGTCTGAGGATCTCGGTGTACTATGGCCTCAGGGTCAAAATCAAGGGAAGAAGGGGGGGACCTCACAAGTCGGGTGGAGGCTGAAGGGGAATGTCTTTGTCGTTTGGGCCGGGGAGAGTCTTCGTCAGAGCCAGAGAGTGAAGTGTGAGAATCGTCTGACTGAATGTCGGGAGGAGGGGGTAAAACCTGGGTCCTGGTAGAAGGTTGGGCATAGTATTCGTGATCTGAGCCCTAAGACTGCGACAGTCGGGCTAAGGGAGCTGCGTGGGGCCAATTGGAGGAATGAGAATCTTGGCCGTCCGTCAGGGGAGCTGAGGGCCCCGGGGTAGGCTGACCGTAGGGAGGGACCGTCAGGGCATAACATTTCAATTGCCGAGCAATTGGCTGCAGGGCCACCGCAAGGGCTCTATTAACAGACTGCGCCACTGACGCGTCCAAAGCATGGACAATATCCTCCGCCAACAGCAGGTCTTCTCGATAGGTAGCTGGCTGCTCATTAAACTGTTTCTTTGCCATGGTCAGACCCTGGAAGCTAGCTATTATTATGCCCTAGTTGAGAATCGCCTCAATAATCTATGGGCCTGCGCAAGTAATGGGGGGGAACCCCGATACACTATGCCGCTCTGGAGGCTGTCCAAATACCAATCTGTGGCCAAGCAGGTGTTATAGCGCCACAAAACCCCCTCAGGAATAATCCTGTAATGGCCAATTTGCAACCCAGGCTAATGGGCGTAAGAGGAGCGTCAAATCCTCCCTTGGGAGCTGACTCAAAGATCGCCGAGTCAAGCGTGGGCTCACCGTCACTATACACTCAGTGAAACTGACCCGCGGCGCTTTACGCGCGCGCGGGCAGCAAGCCAAAGGAAGGACTAATAATATTATTGGCGCCGACACGCCGCGCTCCTCGGCCTCCAGGCACCCCGCCGGGCGCCTAAAACAACATGCGGCAATGTTCCTGGAGGAGCGCGGGTCGAGACACTAGCACTCGCGTCCCGCGTTGCTACGATCGGCTAAATCGCCGAATACAACAATGAACAATAGACACAGAATTAAAAGAAACAATGGCACTTATCTGAAGCGAAAGCAGCAAAGAAAGAGGATGCGTTATGGTTCCTCGCTGCTTATATAGTTGGAGACATCGGGGCTGACGTGCGGGAAGTGATGTCAGCTCAGGGTTCTGGGATTTGTAGTTTTTTGTTTAATATGTTTCTGATTGGCTGCTGTCATTGATTACGTTAATAAACAGCGAAGAAGGAGAAGCATAATCCGAGCCTCCGGTCCTGCCATAGAATTGTAGGATCTACACAAATGACCCCTTGCTGAATTCAGAATTTTGTCTACTTTTCAGAAATGTTTAGGTTTCTAGGATCCAGCATTGGTTTCACACCCATTTCTGTGACTGACTGGAAGGAGGCTGAAAGCACAAAAAATCGTAAAAATGGGGTATGTCCCAGTAAAATGTCAAAATTGTGTTGAAAAATTGGGTTTTCTAATTCAAGTCTGCCTGTTCCTGAAAGCTGGGAAGATGGTGATCTTACCACCGCAAACCCTTTGTTGATGCCATTTTCAGGGAAAAAACCACGAGCCGCCGTTTGCAGCCCTGTTTTCCCATTTTTTTGGAACAAAAACACAATTTTCACTGTATTTTGGCTAATTTCTGGGCCTCCTTCAGGGGAACCCACAAAGTCTGGGTACCTCTAGAATCCCTAGGATGTTGGAAAAAAAGGACGCAAATTTGGCGTGGGTAGCTTATGTGAACAAAAAGTTATGAGGGCCTAAGCGCGAACTGCCCCAAATAGGCAAAAAGAGGCTGTGGTGATGCCCGGCAGGGAAGGGGTTAATAAGAAGGGAACTCAGAAGAAGAGGGCGGAACCTTTTTTTGCAAGGGAACGTCACCAGCACAGGGCGGAGCCTGCTGAGAAGGAGGTCACTAGGAAGAGGTGGAGCTGCTACGGGAGACGTCACGACGCCCCTCCCCTTCGCACTTCAGCTAGTGGGCGCGTGGCGCAGTAAACAGATATCTGCATACCCAGAGGCCCCCGCGGTGAGCGCTTCCGGCTCATGACCATGTGGGAGCAGACATTCGTTTAATACCGAGAGGAGAAGAGTTAGTTGTGTATTGCAGGACACTCGTAATATTGAATCAAACGTGGGCACTTATGAGTCGCCCTACCATTAGTGGGTTACGTGTTTTCTATGAGCTTGAGACCAGTCAGCGAAAATATTGGAAATAGAGTAAGTTACCGCGGTTCATTCGCACTCAGTGTGGCGATGATAAACGGAATCAAATTCATAATTTTTAGACGGTTTCTCATCATAAGAAACTGATGAACGGGTGGACAGAATGAGTTAGAATAATGAATTAAACAGATCAATAGCGAGTACCGTTTTCATTGCACTGAGTGTCCGGCGCGAGGGGTCAGACGCCACAACCTGGCTCCCTCCTTCCGGAAGGGCGGAGCCTGCTGCAGGAAGCTGTCCCCTGGGAGCGACGCTGGGATACTGCGGGCGCGTGCCGCTGCAAATAGCAATCTGCATACCCAGAAGGCACCGCGGTGAACACTCGCTGCTCGCGAGCACGGGGGAGAGGCATTTGTTTAGTACTGAAGGCAGCAATTGTGCTAATATATTGTGAGGCAGTTGTAACATTAATGTAAATGCGGACGTTCGAACGGTGGCCTAGCATTAGTGAGTTAGGATTTTTCAGCGGTATTAGAACCCCGAGGTGGATGCTGTGTCATCTTGTATGCAGTTCGGTCTCGCTGGGCGCAGGGCGGAGGGGGCTGGTGGTGCCTGTCATGGCCGCCTCTGAGCCCGCGCTCGGTAGTAACCGCTCAGGTGAGTGAGTGTAGCACCGGGGGTCAGTGCAGAGCTCACTCTCTCCAACCCATGCGGAGAAGTAATTAACCGTGAACTCATTCACCAACCAGGAGGCTCCTCCCAGCAGCCAATCAGAGTGCGTCTAACAACAAGGAGGCTGCAGCTGGGAGCTCACCCTTAACCCCTTCCCTGCCGGGCACTTTTGGGCTTTGGGGCATTTTTCGGCTTTGGGGCGGTGTTGCCAGATTGGGTTATTTCCCGCCCATAGAATGTGGTGGCACCGTCAATCATTAATAGCGGAAAAGCGCTACCTAACAACCCAGGCCCATGCTGCTGGCCCGCCCCCAGAGTGTCTGACTTTGGACCAATGTGATCACGAGGGACAGCAGCTGTTATTATTTTTGCTATGATTGGCCCAGCTGTGGTTTGGGGCGGGCCGCAACGCCCGCTCACCCACACCCGAGAGGAAGGAGGAGCGGATTGCGGCTGCCTGGAGTGCTCAGGTCAGGCGATGCCGCCGGCATGGAGTGTGCGGCATGGAGGCCGCTGCTGGCAGTGCTCGATGTGGGCGGGTTCCCAGAGATCAGTTATGGTGAGTGTACAATGATCCAGACCTCCATGGGAAATATGATGTTCATTTACATATTGTAAGGAAATGCCTCCTTGGCATGCTCACCCCCTGACGTTTTGCCTTTGCTGATGCGAAGTTGTGATTTGAAAATGTGCTGAGGCCTCCTAACCAGGCCCCAGCACCAGTGTTCTTTCCCTAAACTGTACCTTTGTCTCCACAATTGGCACAACCGTGGCACCCATGTAAGTCCCTTGTAACAGGTACCCCTGGCACCAAGGGCCCTGATGCCAGGGAAGGTCAATAAAGGCTGCAGCATGTCTTATGCCACCCTGGGGACACCTCACTCAGCACAGGCACACTGCCTCTCAGCTTGTGTCTGCTGGTGGGGAGAAAATGACTAAGTCAACATGGCACTCCTTCAGGGTGCCATGCCAACCTCACACTGCCTGTGGCATAGGTAAGTCACCCCTCTAGCAGGCCTTACAGCCCTAAGGCAGGGTACACTATACCACAGGTGAGGCCATATGTGCATGAGCACTATGCCCCTACAGTGTCTAAGCAAAACCTTAGACATTGTAAGTGCAGGGTAGCCATAAGAGTATATGGTCTGGGAGTCTGTCAAACACGAACTCCACAGCACCATAATGGCTACACTGAAAACTGGGAAGTTTGGTATCAAACTTCTCAGCACAATAAATGCACACTGATGCCAGTGTGCACTTTATTGTAAAATACACCCAGAGGGTATCTTAGAGATGCCCCCTGAAAACATACCTGACTTCCAGTGTGGGCTGACTAGTTTTTGCCAGCCTGCCACACACCAGACATGTTGCTGGCCACATGGGGAGAGTGCCTTTGTCACTCTGTGACCAGGAACAAAGCCTATACTTGGTGGAGGTGCTTCTCACCTCCCCCTGCAGGAACTGTAACACCTGGCGGTGAGCCTCAAAGGCTCACAACCTTTGTTATAACTCTACAGGGCATCCCAGCTAGTGGAGATGCCCGCCCCTCCGGCCACTGCCCCCACTTTTGGCGGGAAGGCTGGAGGAGATAATGAGAAAAACAAGGAGTCACCCCCCAGTCAGGACAGCCCCTAAGGTGTCCTGAGCTGAGGTGACTCTTACTTTTAGAAATCATCCATCTTGTCGAAGGAGGATTCCCCCAATAGGATTAGGGATGTGCCCCCCTCCCCACAGGGAGGAGGCACAAAGAGGGTGTAACCACCCTCAAGGACAGTAGCCATTGGCTACTGCCTTCCCAGACCTAAACACACCCCTAAATTGAGTATTTAGGGGCTCCCAGAACCGAGGAAGATAGATTCCTCCAACCTAAAGAAGAAGAAGGACTGCTGACCTGAAGCCCTGCAGTGAAGACGGAGACGACAACTGATTTGGTCCCAGCCCCACCAGCCTGTCTCCCCACTTCAAAGAAAACTGCAACAGCGACGCATCCAACAGGGTCCAGCAACCTCTGAAGCCTCAGAGGACTACCTTGCATCTAAAGGACCAAGAAGCTCCCGAGAACAGCGGCCCTGTTCAAGAAACTGCAACTTTTGAAACAAAGAAGCAACTTTTAAAGACCACACGTTTCCCGCCGGAAGCGTGAGACTTTCCACTCTGCACCCGATGCCCCCGGCTCGACCTGCAGAAAACTAACTCTACAGGGAGGACTCCCCGGCGACTGCGAGCCCGTGAGTAGCCAGAGTTGACCCCCCCTGAGCCTCCACAGCGACGCCTGCAGAGGAAATCCAGAGGCTCCCCCTGACCGCGACTGCCTGCTTCAAGGAACCCGACGCCTGGAAACCACACTGCACCCACAGCCCCCAGGACCTGAAGGAACTGAACTCCAGTGCAGGAGCGACCCCCAGGCGACCCTCTGCCCAGCCCAGGTGGTTATTACCCCAGGGAGCCCCCCCTGTGCCTGCCTGCATCGTTGAAGAGACCCCCGGGTCTCCCCATTGATTCCTATTGGAAACCTGACGCCTGTTTGCACTCTGCACCCGGCCGCCCCTGTGCCGCTGAGGGTGTACTTTCTGTGCCTGCTTGTGTCCCCCCCCCCCCCCCAGTGCCCTACAAAACCCCACTGGTCTGCCCTCCGAAGACACAGGTACTTACCTTCTGGCAGACTGGAACCGGGGCACCCCTATTTCCTTTGAAGCCTATGTGTTTTGGGCACCACTTTGACGTCTGCACCTGACCGGCCCTGAGCTGCTGGTGTGGTAACTTTGGGGTTGCCTTGAACCCCCAACGGTGGGCTACCTTGGACCCAACTTTGAACCTTGTAAGTGTTTTACTTACCTGTGAACTTAACATTTACTTACCTCCCCCAGAAACTGTGGATTTTTGCACTGTGTCCACTTTTAAAATAGCTTATTGCCATTTTTGTCAAAACTGTACATGCTATTGTGATTATTCAAAGTTCCTAGAATACCTGAGTGAAATACCTTTCATTTAAAGTATTGTTTGTAAATCTTGAACCTGTGGTTCTTAAAATAAACTAAGAAAATATATTTTTCTATATAAAAACCTATTGGCCTGGAGTAAGTCTTTGAGTGTGTGTTCCTCATTTATTGCCTGTGTGTGTACAACAAATGCTTAACACTACCCTCTGATAAGCCTACTGCTCGACCACACTACCACAAAATAGAGCATTAGAATGATCTCTTTTTACCACTATCTTACCTCTAAGGGGAACCCTTGGACTCTGTGCATGCTATTTCTTACTTTGAAATAGTATATACAGAGCCAAATTCCTACACATATATTTAAACTTTGGTGTGTGTTTGGAAAAATATGGCATTTTGCAGCATTTGCTTACCCACCCATTGTATGAAGTAAGATTATTGCAGAGTTCACCTAAGAACATTCTCTAACTTTTCAGTGTGAGAAAAAAAAATAAACACAAAACTGTCTTGTAAGAAAATAAGCAGCGGTTTGTCATAAGCGATAGCCTTACATGTGACCTATGTCTTTGAACAAGCAGCAAATGTGACAGGATATAAACAAAATTTAAAGGCATCTTTATTCTACTACACCTTATGATCTCCAGTATGATTATTTTGGAGGTGCCAGGGCCTATGCTGTAATTACAAATGCAGATATACACATAGATGTACTTGCAACCAATCCTCTAGGAACAAACATATCCAAAGTGGGGAAAATGCTGCAGATGCCTCAGGCCTCGCAGTGCATCACTGTGCAACCGCTGTGCTAAATCACTGCAATCATCATGCCGTTGCTGGGGTCGTGCTGGGCGGCAGCCTCTCTCACCTCACGCCAGGGGCTTCTGTTCTTTAAGTAAGTTCTGTCCAACCCGACAGAGGAGTCCTCTGACAGAGGTGTGTCACAAAACAGGATGGAAGGAACTACAGGCCTTGTGACAGTGGTACTGCCCCTGAGGCAGCCGTGGCAAGGTCTCAGCTGTTTTCAGTACAGTCAGCAGAGCCCAGTCCAGTGTAGCATGCACCCAAGGTGCATATATTGGCTACCAGTTACAGATTATATGTGGCTCCTATACCTCCTATACCTCCTACCCCTCATTGCCTTACATAAAAAAACATTCATTGATTTACACACTTGTATGATTCATTGTCTCTGTAGAGTAAGTTTATGTAATATAAAGTGCCTTGAAACCCTATAGTAGGAAAAACAGACCTATAAAAGGAATTCAATTAAAAAAGTAAATTAGTAAGTGGTATTTACATCATTAGTGTAATTACTCATACAGGCATACAACCCTCCTCACCCTGGACAGATTGCTGCTGTGAAAGTAAAGCAGACAAATTACTCAGGGACAAATTCAACATGTTGCACTAATGCTGGCCCTGATCCAGCTCAATAATAGCTGCCTGATCCTCACATTTCCTACACAGATTAAAGGAAATATGTGCAGAAGAAGAGAGTGGAAACAATGTGTGCTAGCTGCAGTAGGGTGATCTGTTGGTTACCCTGATAACCCCTACACTACTCCTGTATTATGGGGTCAGTGCTAAGAGTACAAAACATAGGAGTGTCTCTTATATCTAACATTACTCCAGAAGCTCCTGTGTCAAATAATCGCACCGTCCATGTAAGTAATATTTCCCCAGATCTCTGCTTGAATCTGTCTATAATATCAATAACTTCCTGCTGGGTGTACTCTTCAAGGGGGTACATCTCAATCCCTCCCGGGGTTTGTGGAGTGCCCTGTATTTTCCGTCTAAATATTGGCTGTGCATGAACCACTTTCTGTTCCTCTGGCTTAAGCTCCTCCCCACCTTTTTTAACTGACTCATTACTGGAATCTGAAAAATCAGTTGAATCCCAGATATTTGTGTCCCGTATTTCTGGATCCCAATTTAACACTACTTTAGCAATAGCTAAATGAACATTCTTTTGATTGACTCTACCCCTCTGTTTCCGATAGCTGTTTTGGGCAACTTGAGAAGCTGCCATCTCAACTACAGATTAATAAGTATCCGCTTTATCTTGCAATAACCTAACAAGACATCATGGTTACATTATTTTTAGCCTCAACTAGCTGCCTCTCTAATTGCTGTTTTCTTTGTTCCAGCTGCGTATTGTGTTTCTATACGCAGACCTGTCAGCCTAAAATAGATAAATCACATCCCTGTTACAGAGGTACTTTCTGTAAACAGAGTAAAACTGTTTTTGGCTCAGCATCTCTAAGACGTCCATCCCAGCTCTCACATAAACCTGCTCCACAAGACCATTCATTCACAAGAACATTATAGGGTGTTTTTCCCCACCCTGGTATGTCATTTGGAACCTGGGAAACTGCCTTTGACTTTTTGCCAAACATTTTTCACTTTTAAATCTTTCACTTCATATCCTGCAAACAACTACACCAAATTGTTCTGCTTTGCTTCAAACTAAGGCCTATATTTATACTTTTTTAGCGCCGCATTTGCGCTGCTTTTTAACGCAAAAGTGGCGCAAACTTACAAAATCCAATTGTATTTTGTAAGTTTGTGTCGCTTTTGCGTTAAAAAGCGGCGCAAATGCAGCACTAAAAAAGTATAAATATGGGCCTAAGAGGGAACGAGGCTAAAGAAGGCAGCACTCTTAGTCCGAGTAATGAATTTATTAAGGCACTTCCCAGGGTTCAAACACAAGTATACAAAAATATTAACTTGTGCATTTAATTTGAAGGCAGCAAAACACGTGTAGCTACTAAAATATTAACCACAGTTGAATAATAATCCGAGAAAATGCGATATATCAACTATGAATATGTATGCAAGGAAAAAAAAAATATATATATATATATATATATATGTGTGTGTGTGTGTGTATATATATATATGAGTGTGTGTGTATATATATATATATATATATATATATGGAAAATGTCACTTACCCAGTGTACATCTGTTCGTGGCATGTTGCGCTGCAGATTCACATGCTGTGCACTGTTCCTGCCATCTAGTGTTGGGCTCGGAGTGTTACAAGTTGTTTTTCTTCAAATAAGTCTTTTCGAGTCACAGGACTAAGTGCCTTCTCCCTTTCGGCTCCATTGCGCATGGGCGTCGACTCCATCTTAGATTGTTTTCCCCGCAAAGGTTGAGGTATGAGTTGGTAAAGTAAGTGTAGGAGGCTGGCCTGGCTTGTAGTGGGTACCAAGGAGTACTTACACTCTGTACCAGGTCCAGTTATCCCTTATTAGTGTAGAAGAAGTGTTTCTAGCAGCTTAGGCTGATAGAAGGTAGCTAAAGCAGAGCAGCTTAGGCTGAACTAGGAGACATGCAAAGCTCCTACTATACCACTGGTGTCATATGCACAATATCATAAGAAAACACAATACACAGATATACTAAAAATAAAGGTACTTTATTTTTATGACAATATGCCAAAAGTATCTCAGTCAGTACCCTCAGTATGAGGATGCCAAATATACACAAGATATATGTACACAATACCAAAAATATGCAGTAATAGCAAAAGGAAGTAATGCAAGCAGTGTAAAGTTACAATAGATTGCAATAGGAGCACATAGGTATAGGGGCAACACAAACCATATACTCCAAAAATGGAATGCAAACCACGAATGGACCCCAAACCTATGTGAGCTTGTAGAGGGTCGCTGGGACTGTAAGAAAACAGTGAGGGTTAGAAAAATAGCCCACCCCAAGACCCTGTAAGGTAGGTGTAAAGTGCACCTACAACCCCCAGTGAGCACAGAAGTCGTGATAGGGGGATTCTGCAAAGAAAACCAACACCAGAAAAGCAACAACAGTGGATTTCCGGACCTGGGTACGTGTAAGAGAAGGGGACCAAGTCCAAGAGTCGCGACAGTGTCGAGAGTGGGCAGATGCCCAGGAAATGCCAGCTGAGGGTGCAAGGAAGCTGCCACCTGATGGGAGAAGCTTGGAGTTTTGCAAGAACGAAGAGGACTAGGAACTTCCCCTTTGGAGGATGGATGTCCCACGTCGTGAAGAAGCTTGCAGAGGTGTTCCCACGCAGAAAGACCGCAAACAAGCCTTGCTAGCTGCAAGGGTCACGGTTAGGGTTTTTGGATGCTGCTGTGGCCCAGGAGGGACCAGGATGTCGCCACTTGGATGAGGAGACAGAGGGGGTGCCCAGCAAGTCAGGGAGCCCTCACAGAAGCAGGCAGCACCCGCAGAAGTACTGGATCAGGCACTTAGAAGAGGAGTGAACCGGAGTCCACCCGAAGTCAGAAAAGGGAGTCCCACGACGCCGGAGGGCAACTCAGAAGGTTGTGCACTGCAGATTAGAGTGTCGGGGACCCAGGCTTGGCTGTGCACGAAGGAAATCCTGGAAGAGTGCACAGGAGCTGGAGCATCTGCAAATCACGCGGTACTCAGCAATGCAGTCTAGTGTGGGGAGACAAGGACTTACCTCCACCAAACTTGGACTGAAGAGTCACTGGACTGTGGGAGTCACTTGGACAGAGTTGCTGAGTTCCAGGGACCATGCTCGTCGTGCTGAGAGGGGACCCAGAGGACCGGTGATGCAGTCTTTTGTTGCCTGCGGTTGCAGGGGGAAGATTCCGTCAACCCACAGGAGATTTCTTCAGAGCTCTTGGTGAAAGAAGGAGGCAGGCTACCCCCAGAGCATGCACCACCAGGAAACAGGCGAGAAGGCCAGCAGGATGAAGCGATACAAGGTTCCAATAGTCGTCTTTGCTACTTTGTTGCGGTTTTGCAGGTGTCCTGAGCAGTCAGCGGTCGATCCTTTGGCAGAAGGTGAAGAGGGAGATGCCGAGGAACTCTGGTGAGCTCTTGCATTCGGTATCTGAAGAATTCCCCAAAGCAGAGACCCTAAATAGCCAGAAAAGGAGGTTTCGCTACCTAGGAAGGAGGATAGGCTAGTAAGAAAGGTAAGAGCCTATCAGAAGGAGTCTCTGACGTCACCTGCTGGCCCTGGCCACTCAGACCAGTCCAGTGTGCAAGCACACCTCTGAATCCAAGATGGCAGAGGTCTGGGGCACGCTGGAGGAGCTCTAGGCACCTCCCCTGGGAGGTGCAGGTCAGGGGAGTGGTCACTCCCCTTTCCTTTGTCCAGTTCCGCGCCAGAGCAGAGCTGGGGGATCCCTGAACCGGTGTAGACTGGCTTATGCAGAGATGGGCACCATCTGTGCCCATCAAAGCATTTCCAGAGGCTGGGGGAGGCTACTCCTCCCCAGCCCTGACACCTTTTTCCAAAGGGAGAGGGTGTAACACCCTCTCTCTGAGGAAGTCCTTTGTTCTGCCTTCCTGGGCCAGTCCTGGCTGGACCCCAGGAGGGCAGAAACCTGTCTGATGGGTTGGCAGTAGCAGCAGCTGCAGTGAAACCCTGGGAAAGGCAGTTTGGCAGTACCCAGGTTCTATGCTAGAGACCCGGGGGATCATGGCATTGGGTGACAATTCCATGATCTTAGACATGTTACATGGCCATGTTCGGAGTTACCATTGTGACGCTATACATAGGTAGTGACCTATGTATAGTGCACTCGTGTAATGGTGTCCTCGCACTCACAAAGTCTGGGGAATTTGCCCTGAACAATGTGGGGGCACCTTGGCTAGTGCCAGGGTGCCCACACACTAAGTAACTTTGCACCCAACCTTCACCAGGTGAAGGTTAGACATATAGGTGACTTATAAGTTACTTATGTGCAGTGTAAAATGGCTGAGAAATAATGTGGGCATTATTTCACTCAGGCTGCACTGGCAGGCCTGTGTAGGAATTGTCAGATCTCCCTATGGGTGGCAAAAGAAATGCTGCAGCCTATAGGGATCTCCTGGAACCCCAATACCCTGGGTACCTCAGTACCATATACTAGGGGATTATAAGGGTGTTCCAGTATGCCAATCTGAATTGGTGAAATTGGTCACTAGCCTGTTAGTGACAATTTGGAAAGCAGAGAGAGCATAACCACTGAGGTTCTGGTTAGCAGAGCCTCAGTGAGACAGTTAGGCATCACACAGGGAACACATACATATAGGCCACAAACTTATGAGCACTGGGGTCCTGGCTAGCAGGATCCCAGTGACACATAACAACCACACTTACAACATAGGGTTTTCACTATGAGCACTGGGCCCTGGCTAGCAGGATCCCAGTGAGACAGTGAAAACACCCTGACATATACTCACAAACAGGCAAAAAGTGGGGGTAACAAGGCTAGAAAGAGGCTACTTTCTCACACAACCCCCCTCCCCCAAACGAAGGACAATAAGGCTAACCTTGGCCAGTTGAGAATTTATTGTCTAAGTGGTGATAAGTGGAGAGTAGCTCTGCAATAGACTGGTTACTCCCTTTATCATCCACTATATGGTTACTTCCCTGTGGGGATGTAAACCACCCTGTTTGAAGTTTTCTAGCTAACCAACAATGTGAAGATATATTTTCAGAGTTTCTATCAGTAAGTTTTAGTTTAGAGCAGTGGGAATTGTCCACTGGACCTATTTCGAGTGATGAGAATGCCCGACAGGGATGCTGTCTCAGTAAAGCCATAGCTGGGCAAAAACGTTGTCCATATGGCTGTAAGAGAGAACAGGGATGCTGTTTCTCTTGAGTTGGAGCAGGGCAGGGATGCTGTCCTATGAGCTCCACACTAGGGCAGGGCTGCTGTCCTAAGTGTTGTGAGGTAGTGCAGGGTTTCTGCACTAAAGTGTCTCTGGGAGGGTTGGAGGGATGTTCCATGTTAACTAAAATGGTGCTCTTTTTCTCACCAATGTTAGTTATCCCACAGAGAGGTACTTCCACCTCAGGGAGTACAGCTATGCCAACTGATGATTCCCTTTGTGCAGGTGCCACCCCAGGAGAGGTTTCTCCCACCACAGGAATGGTATCCTGAATGGCAGGGTGGTTAGGGGATACTGTGATACCCTTTTTACCTGTTGTTGGAGAGGGATCCTGAGTTTTCAGGCCTTTTTCTCTCCTTTGCTTTTTCATTTCAGTAGAAATGAGAGGGAACTATTCCTCAGGGAAACCCAGCATGGCAGCATGGGTATAAAACTCTACCTCAGCCCAACCTGAGGTCTCTAGGTCATTACCTAAGAGACAGTCTACAGGTAAGCTAGGTAACACTACCACCTGGTTAAGGCCAGTAACTCCACCCCAACTAAGCTGAACTATAGCTAAGGAAAACACACTTAGTGGAGTTATGGACATCAATAATCTTGTACTGTTGTCCAATGATGTGTTGTTCAGGAGGCACTAGGTTTTCAGTCACCAAAGTGATACTGACGCCTGTGTCCCTGTAGGCCTGGGCCTCAACACCATTTATTGAAACTGTCTGCCTGTACTTATCCATTGTAAGGGGACGACAAGCAGCCAGTGTGGCAAGGCCAATGCCACTAGGTGTGACAGAAACTGTCTTGGGACTGACTACCCCAGTTTCTATGATGGACCCATAAGTGAACCCAACTACACCCTTAGTTTGACTGTTGCCAGCAGTCCCACCACTATTACCACTACTGCTAGGGGCACTAGAGTTTGATGTATTAGTGGTGGTAGGCTCAGGGGGTTTACCTGGACAGGACTTATCCCCTGGCCTATGGCCTTTATTTTTACACACAAAGCACCAAGGCTTTTTAATGTGTGTATGTTGTGAAGAAGAGGAAGAATTTGATTTATCCCCACCCCCTGAAGAGTGTTTAGGATTTGAAGAAGGATCTTTGGTTTTACCCTTATCCCCATGCTTAACCTGAGATTTCTCACCATCTTTCTACTTGCCATCCTTGTCACGCCCTGTATGAACTTTTCTGTTTACTCTTGTTCTGACCCATTTGTCTGCCTTCTTTCCCAATTCTTGGGGAGAGGGCAGATCTGAGTCCACTAGATATTGATGTAACAAGTCAGACACACAGTTATTCAGAATATGCCCTCTCAGGAGTAGATTGTACAGGCTTTCATAGTCAGAAACTTAACTGACATGTAACCACCCCTCCAAGGCCTTCACTGAATAGTCAACAAAGTCTACCCAGTCTTGTGAGGACTCTTTTCTGGTTTCTCTGAACTTAATCCTGTATTGTTCAGTGGTTAAGCCAAATCAATCCATGAGTGCATCCTTCAAAACTGCAAAATTATTGGCATCACTTTCTCTCACAGTAAGCAGCCTATCCCTACCCTTTCCATTGAAAGATAGGCATAGAATAGCAGCCCACTGCCTTTGAGGGACCCCCTGTACCATACAGGCCCTCTCAAGTGCAGCAAACCACTTGTTAATGTCATCCCCCTCCTTGTAAGGGGGAACTATCTTGTGCAGATTCCTGGCATCATGCTCTCTCACAGGATTGCTATCAGGAATACTGCTGCTGCCACCATGGTTCCCAAACCCCAACCTCTGTCTCTCCTTCTCCAGATCTAGGGATTCCCTGTCTAGAGCCAGCTGTTGCTGTTTAAGCTTCAGTCTGGTCTCTTCCACTCTCAACTTGTTGAGTTCCCTTTCTAACATTCTGTCATCAGGGTGGGTGGGTTGGGAATGCTTGGACACAGAAGGTATATTGGATTCAACAGAGGGAGACCTGCCCCTAACAGCTGGCACTCTAACAATCTGGCCTTCAGGAACAAAAACATCCCTACTATGATGGGAGCTTCTATTACTACCAGCAGTGCTATGTGGTCTGCTAAGGGGCAGAATAGGAAGAGAACCCTGTACACCTCCCTCAAGGGGCTCCCCTGAGTCAGAGTGTGAGCTGTCTTCTAACTTTTCAGATGAAGTGCCACCCTGGGCCTTATCATTCTCAATGAGCATGTTAGACAGAAATTCTCTAGAAGGGTTCTTTCCTACCACTAAACCTCTATCAATGCAGAGACTCCTTAGGCTCTTAAAGTTAAGATTGTCATATGTTGTATTGACCATTTTAAGAGAAGTTCCTACATCAGACATGACAGAAGAAGGTTTAGGGACAGTGAGAAGAGAGAAAAAGTTTCAGGACTTTTTAAGAACAGGAAAAAAACCTTTTTCAACTTTTTGAAACTTTTAGAAAGTTTAGGAGTACTTTTCAGCACTTAGCAGATAGTGTAAGAGGAGAAAAGAAAAATTGTTTGGGTAGGTGTACATACACTGAACTTGTTTTGTATATTATTCTCTTATGAAAAGTACAAAATGACAAAGTGGTAAGTGTAGGAGGCTGGACTGGCTTGTAGTGAGTACCTAGGGGTACTTGCACCTTGCACCAGGCCCAGTTATCCCTTATTAGTGTATAGGGTGTCTAGCAGCTTAGGCTGATAGATAATGGTAGCTTAGCAGAGCAGCTTAGGCTGAACTAGGAGACGTGTGAAGCTACTACAGTACCACCTAGTGTCATATGCACAATATCATAAGAAAACACAATACACAGTTATACTAAAAATAAAGGTACTTTATTTTTATGACAATATGCCAAAGTATCTCAGAGTGTACCCTCAGTGAGAGGATAGGAAATATACACAAGATATATATACACAATACCAGAAATATGCAGTATAGTCTTAGAAAACAGTGCATATAATGTATAGTTACAATAGGATGCAATGGGGACACATAGGGATAGGGGCAACACAAACCATATACTCCAAAAGTGGAATGCGAACCACGAATGGACCCCAAACCTATGTGACCTTGTAGAGGGTCGCTGGGACTATTAGAAAATAGTGAGGGTTAGAAAAATAGCCCACCCCAAGACCCTGAAAAGTGAGTGCAAAGTGCACTAAAGTTCCCCAAAAGACAAAGAAGTCGTGATAGGGGAATAAGGCAGGAAAGACACAAACCAACAATGCAACAACGCTGGATTTCCAATCTGGGGTACCTGTGGAACAAGGGGACCAAGTCCAAAAGTCACAAGCAAGTCGGAGATGGGCAGATGCCCAGGAAATGCCAGCTGCGGGTGCAAAGAAGCTTCGACTGGACTGAAGAAGCTGCGGTTTCTGCAGGAACGCAAAGGGCTAGAGACTTCCCCTTTGGAGGACGGATCCCTCTCGCCTTGTAGAGTCGTGCAGAAGTGTTTTCCCGCCAAAAGAACGCCAACAAGCCTTGCTAGCTGCAAATCGTGCGGTAAGCGGTTTTGGATGCTGCTGTGGCCCAGGAGGGACCAGGAGGTCGCAAATTGGACCAGGAGGTAGAGGGGACGTCGAGCAAGACAAGGAGCCCTCTTAGCAGCAGGTAGCACCCGGAGAAGTGCCAGAAACAGGCACTACGAGGATGCGTGAAACGGTGCTCACCCGAAGTTACACAAAGGAGTCCCACGTCGCCGGAGACCAACTTAGAAAGTCGTGTAATGCAGGTTAGAGTGCCGTGGACCCAGGCTTGGCTGTGCACGAAGGATTTCCGCCGGAAGTGCACAGGGGCCGGAGTAGCTGCAAAAGTCGCGGTTCCCAGCAATGCAGTCTAGCGAGGTGAGGCAAGGACTTACCTCCACCAAACTTGGACTGAAGAGTCACTGGACTGTGGGAGTCACTTGGACAGAGTTGCTGGATTCGAGGGACCTCGCTCGTCGTGCTGAGAGGAGACCCAAGGGACCGGTAATGCAGCTTTTTGGTGCCTGCGGTTGCAGGGGGACGATTCCGTCGACCCACGGGAGATTTCTTCGGAGCTTCTAGTGCAGAGAGGAGGCAGACTACCCCCACAGCATGCACCACCAGGAAAACAGTCGAGAAGGCGGCAGGATCAGCGTTACAGAGCTGCAGTAGTCGTCTTTGCTACTATGTTGCAGGTTTGCAGGCTTCCAGCGAGGTCAGTAGTCGATTCCTTGGCAGAAGGTGAAGAGAGAGATGCAGAGGAATTCGGATGAGCTCTTGCATTCGTTATCTAAGGAATCCCAAGAGACAGAGACCCTAAATAGCCAGAAAAGAGGGTTTGGCTACCTAGGAGAGAGGATAGGCTAGCAACACCTGAAGGAGCCTATCACAAGGAGTCTCTGACGTCACCTGGTGACACTGGCCACTCAGAGCAGTCCAGTGTGCCAGCAGCACCTCTGTTTCCAAGATGGCAGAGGTCTGGAGCACACTGGAGGAGCTCTGGGCACCTCCCAGGGGAGGTACAGGTCAGGGGAGTGGTCACTCCCCTTTCCTTTGTCCAGTTTCGCGCCAGAGCAGGGCTAAGGGGTCCCTGAACCGGTGTAGACTGGCTTATGCAGAAATGGGCACCAAATTTGCCCATGAAAGCATTTCCAGAGGCTGGGGGAGGCTACTCCTCCCCTGCCTTCACACCATTTTCCAAAGGGAGAGGGTGTAACACCCTCTCTCAGAGGAAGTCCTTTGTTCTGCCATCCTGGGCCAGGCCTGGCTGGACCCCAGGAGGGCAGATGCCTGTCTGAGGGGTTGGCAGCAGCAGCAGCTGCAGTGAAACCCCGGGAAAGGCAGTTTGGCAGTACCAGGGTCTGTGCTACAGACCACTGGGATCATGGGATTGTGCCAACTATGCCAGGATGGTATAGAGGGGGCAATTCCATGATCATAGACATATTACATGGCCATATTCGGAGTTACCATTGTGAAGCTACATATAGGTAGTGACCTATATGTAGTGCACGCGTGTAATGGTGTCCCCGCACTCACAAAGTCCGGGGAATTGGCCCTGAACAATGTGGGGGCACCTTGGCTAGTGCCAGGGTGCCCTCACACTAAGTAACTTTGCACCTAACCTTTACCAGGTAAAGGTTAGACATATAGGTGACTTATAAGTTACTTAAGTGCAGTGAAAAATGGCTGTGAAATACCGTGGACGTTATTTCACTCAGGCTGCAGTGGCAGGCCTGTGTAAGAATTGTCCGAGCTCCCTATGGGTGGCAAAAGAAATGCTGCAGCCCATAGGGATCTCCTGGAACCCCAATACCCTGGGTACCTCAGTACCATATACTAGGGAATTATAAGGGTGTTCCAGTAAGCCAATGTAAATTGGTAAAATTGGTCACTAGCCTGTTAGTGACAATTTGTACAGAGAGAGCATAACCACTGAGGTTCTGGTTAGCAGAGCCTCAGTGAGACAGTTAGGCACCACACAGGGAACACATACCTATAGGCCACAAACTTATGAGCACTGGTGTCCTGACTAGCAGGGTCCCAGTGACACATAACAAACATACTGAAAACATAGGGTTTTCACTATGAGCACTGGGCCCTGGGTAGCAGGATACCAGTGAGACAGTGAAAACACCCTGACATACACTCACAAACAGGCCAAAAGTGGGGGTAACAAGGCTAGAAAGAGGCTACTTTCTCACAGTAAGTAGTTACAAGTACTTATCCCACCGCTGCACAACCAATGTAGGAGGCTGGCCTGGCTTGTAGTGGGTACCAAGGGGTACTTACACTCTGTACCAGGTCCAGTTATCCCTTATTAGTGTAGAAGAGGTGTTTCTAGCAGCTTAGGCTGATAGAAGGTAGCTATAGCAGAGCAGCTTAGGCTGAACTAGGAGACATGCAAAGCTCCTACTATACCACTGGTGTCATATGCACAATGTCATAAGAAAACACAATACACAGATATACTAAAAATAAAGGTACTTTATTTTTATGACAATATGCCAAAAGTATCTCAGTGAGTACCCTCAGTATGAGGATGCCAAATATACACAAGAAATATGTACACAATTCCAAAAATATGCAGCAATAGCAAAAGGAAGTAATGCAAGCAATGTAAAGTTACAGTAGATTGCAATAGGAGCACATAGGTATAGGAGCAACACAAACCATATACTCAAAAAGTGGAATGCGAACCACGAATGGACCCCAAACCTATGTGAGCTTGTAGAGGGTCGCTGGGACTGTAAGAAAACAGTGAGGGTTAGAAAAATAGCCCACCCCAAGACCCTGTAAGGTAGGTGTAAAGTGCACCTACAACCCCCAGTGAGCACAGAAGACGTGATAGGGGGATTCTGCAAGGAAAACCAACACCAGCAAAGCAACAACAGTGGATTTCCGGACCTGAGTACCTGTAAGAGAAGGGGACCAAGTCCAAGAGTCGCAACAGTGTCGAGAGTGGGCAGATTCCCAGGAAATGCCAGCTGAGGGTGTAAGGAAGCTGCCACCGGATGGGAGAAGCTTGGTGTTTTGCAAGAACGAAGAGGACTAGGAACTTCCCCTTTGGAGGATGGATGTCCCACATCGTGAAGAAGCTTGCAGAGGTGTTACCATGCAGAAAGACCGCAAACAAGCCTTGCTAGCTGCAAGGGTCGCAGTTAGGGTTTTTGGATGGTGCTGTGGCCAAGAAGGGAGAAGGATGTCGCCACTTGGATGAGGAGACAGAGGGGGCACCCAGCAAGTCAGGGAGCCCTCACAGAAGCAGGCAGCACCCGCAGAAGTACCGGATCAGGCACTTAGAAGAGGAGTGAACCGGAGTCCACCCGAAGTCAGAAAAGGGAGTCCCACGACGCCGGAGGACAACTCAGAAAGTTGTGCACTGCAGGTTAGAGTGTCGGGGACCCAGGCTTGGCTGTGCACAAAGGAAATCCTGGAAGAGTGCACAGGAGCCGGAGCAGCTGCAAATCACGCCGAACTCAGCAATGCAGTCTAGCGTGGGGAGGCAAGGACTTACCTCCACCAAACATGGACTGTAGAGTCCCTGGACTGTGGGAGTCACTTGGACAGAGTTGCTGAGTTCCAGGGACCATGCTTGACATACTGAGAGGGGACCCAGAGGACTGGTGATGCAGTCTTTTGTTGCCTGCGGTTGCAGGGGGAAGATTCCGTCGACCCACAGGAGATTTCTTCAGAGCTCCTGGTGCAAGAAGGAGGCAGGCTACCCCCAGAGCATGCACCACCAGGAAACAGGCGAGAAAGCCGGCAGGATGAAGCGATACAAGGTTGCAGTAGTCGTCTTTGCTACTTTGTTGCGGTTTTGCAGGCGTCCTGAGCAGTCAGCGGTCGATCCTTTGGCAGAAGGTGAAGAGGGAGATGCAGAGGAACTCTGGTGAGCTCTTGCATTCGGTATCTGAAGAATTCCCCAAAGCAGAGACCCTAAATAGCCAGAAAAGGAAGTTTGGCTACCAAGGAAGGAGGATAGGCTAGTAAGAAAGGTAAGAGCCTATCAGAGGGAGTCTCTGACATCACCGGTTGGCCCTGGCCACTCAGAGCAGTCCAGTGTGCCAGCACACCTCTGAATCCAAGATGGCAGAGGTCTGGGGCACGCTGGAGGAGCTCTGGGCACCTCCCCTGGGAGGTGCAGGTTAGGGGAGTGGTCACTCCCCTTTCCTTTGTACAGTTTCGCGCCAGAGCAGGGCTGGGGGATCCCTGAACCGGTGTAGACTGGCTTATGCAGAGATGGGCACCATCTGTGCCCATCAAAGCATTTCCAGAGGCTGGGGGAGGCTACTCCTCCCCAGCCCTGACACCTTTTTCCAAAGGGAGAGGGTGTAACACCCTATCTCTGAGGAAGTCCTTTGTTCTGCCTTCCTGGGCCAGTCCTGGCTGGACCCCAGGAGGGCAGAAACCTGTCTGAGGGGTTGGCAGCAGCAGCAGCTGCAGTGAAACCCTGGGAAAGGCAGTTTGGCAGTACCCGGGTTCTGTGCTAGAGACCCAGGGGATCATGGAATTGTCTCCCCAATGCCAGAATGGCATTGGGGTGACAATTCCATGAGCTTAGACATGTTACATGGCCATGTTCGGAGTTACCATTGTGACGCTATACATAGGTAGTGACCTATGTATAGTGCACGCGTGTAATGGTGTCCCCGCACTCACAAAGTCCGGGGAATTTGCCCTGAACAATGTGGGGGCACCTTGGCTAGTGCCAGGGTGCCCACACACTAAGTAACTTTGCACCCAACCTTCATCAGGTGAAGGTTAGACATATAGGTGACTTATAAGTTACTTATGTGCAGTGTAACATGGCTGTGAAATAATGTGGGCATTATTTCACTCAGGCTGCACTGGCAGGCCTGTGTAAGAATTGTCAGATCTCCCTATGGGTGGCAAAAGAAATGCTGCAGCCCATAGGGATCTCCTGGAACCCCAATACCCTGGGTACCTCAGTACCATATACTAGGGGATTATAAGGGTGTTCCAGTATGCCAATGTGAATTGGTGAAATTGGTCACTAGCCTGTTAGTAACAATTTGGAAAGCAGAGAGAGCATAGCCACTGAGGTTCTGGTTTAGCAGAGCCTCAGTGAGACAGTTAGGCATCACACAGGGAACACATACATATAGGCCACAAACTTATGAGCACTGGGGTCCTGGCTAGCAGGATCCCAGTGACACATAACAACCACACTTACAACATAGGGTTTTCACTATGAGCACTGGGCCCTGGCTAGCAGGATCCCAGTGAGACAGTGAAAACACCCTGACATATACTCACAAACAGGCCAAAGGTGGGGGTAACAAGGCTAGAAAGAGGCTACTTTCTCACAGTAAGGATACTAGAGGTGCCCATGCAATGGAGTAGATATGTATGTACATAGTGTGTAGTAAAGGAATATTTATTTACATATTTACAATTTACATGCAGCTAAAACGACTACAGGCTCCTGGGGAGGTGGGAGGGCGCATGAGAATCTGCAGCGTAACATGCCACGAACAGATGTACACTGGGTAAGTGACATTTTCCGTTCGATGGCATGTGTAGCTGCAGATACACATGCTGTGCATAGACTACAAAGCAGTAATCCTCCTAAAAGCGGTGGTCAGCCTGTAGGAGTTGAAATTGTTTGAAATAATGTTCTTAATACAGCCTGTCCTACTGTGGCTTGTTGTGTTGCTAACACATCTACACAGTAATGCTTAGTAAATGTATGGGGCGTAGACCAGGTGGCTGCTTTACAAATCTCTGTCATTGGTATATTACCAAGAAAAGCCATTGTGACGCCTTTCTTTCTAGTGGAGTATGCCCTTGGTGTAATGGGTAATTCTCTTTTAGCTTTAAGGTAACAGGTCTAAATGTATTTGACTATCCATCTGGCCATGCCCTCTTTGGATACAGGGTTACCTGAATAAGGTTTTTGGAAAGCTACGAACAATTGTTTTGTTTTACGAAATTGTTTTGTTCTGTCAAGGTAATACATTAGCGCTCTTTTTATGTCTAATGTATGCAGTGCCCTTTCTGCTACTCAGTCTGGTTGTGGAAAGAAGACTGGGAGTTCAACAGTTTGGTTTAGATGAAACAGTGATATGACTTTTGGTAAAAATTGTGGATTTGTACGGAGAACCATTTTATGTTTATGTATTTGTATAAAGGGTTCTTGAATAGTAAACGCCTGTATTTCGCTAACTCTTCGAAGTGAAGTGATGGCTATTAGAAAGGCTACTTTCCAAGTCAAAAATTGGATTTGACAAGAATGCATGGGTTCAAATGGTGGACCCATGAGTCGTGTTAGTACAATATTAAGATTCCACGAAGGTACTGGTGGTGTCCTTGGGGGTATGATTTTTTTTAGTACTTCCATGAAGGCTTTAATAACTGGGATTCTAGAAAGCGATTTAGTATGTTTAATCTGCAGATAAGCAGATATTGCAGTGAGATGGATTTTAATGGAAGAAAAAGCTAGATTTTATTTTTGTAAGTGTAGTAAATAACTTACAATGTTTTGTGTGGAGGCGTCTAACGGCATGATTTGATTAGCCTGGCAGTAGCAAACAAACCTTTTCCATTTATTAGCATAACAATGTCTTGTTGTGGGTTTTCTTGCTTGTTAAATTACCTCCATACACTCTTTTGAAAGGTTTAGATAACCGAATTCTAATACTTCAGGAGCCAGATTGCTAGGTTGAGCGATGCTGGATTCGGGTGCCTGATCTGTTGATTGTGTTGTGTTAACAGATCTGGTCTGTTTGGTAGTTTGATGTGGGGTACTACCGATAAGTCCAACAGTGTGGTGTACCACGGTTGGCGAGCCCACATTGGTGCTATGAGTATTAGTTTGAGTTTGTTTTGACTCAGTTTGTTGACCAGAAAAGGAAGGAACGGGAGAGGGGGAAAAGCGTAAGCAAATATCCCTGACCAGCTGATCCATAGAGCATTGCCCTTGGACTGAGGGTGTGGGTATCTGGACGCGAAGTTTTGGCATTTTGCGTTTTCTTTTGTTGCAAACAGATCTATGTTTGGTGTCCCCCAGCGGTAGAAGTGATCTTGTAGAATCTGGGGATGTATTTCCCACTCGTGAGTTTGCTGGTGATCTCGACTGAGATTGTCGGCTAACTGATTGTGAATGCCTGGTATATATTGTGCTATCAGGTGAATGTTGTTGTGAATTGCCCAATGCCAATTTTTTTGTGCTAAGAGGCACAGCTGTGACGAGTGTGTACCCCCCTGTTTGTTTAGGTAATACATTGTTGTCATATTGTCTGTTTTGACAAGAATGTGTTTGTGGGCAAGAAGGGGTTGAAAGGCTTTTAGTGCTAGAAAGACTGCTAGCAGTTCTAAGTGATTTATGTGAAGTTGTTTTTGTTGACTGTCCCATTGACCTTGTATGCTGTGATTGTTGAGGTGTGCTCCCCACCCAATCATGGAGGCGTCTGTTGTGATAATGACGTGAGGCACTGGGTCTTGAAAAGGCCGCCCTTTGTTTAAATTTACAGGGTTCCACCATTGAAGCGAATAGTGTGTTTGGCGGTCTATCAACACTAGGGGGGTCATTCCTACATTGGCAGGCGGCGGTCGCCGCCCGCCAAGCGGGAACCGCCACTTGGCCGCTCTGCGGTCAGAAGACCGCGGAGGCCATTCTGGCTTTCCCGCTGGGCCGGCAGGCGCCCGTCAAGGGAGCGCCCGCCGGCCCAGCGGGAAAGGCCCTGCAACCCAGAAGCCGGCTCCGAATGGAGCCGGCGGTGTTGCAGGGGTGCGACAGGTGCAGTTGCACCCGTCGCAATTTTCACTGTCTGCTGAGCAGACAGTGAAAATCATGCTGGGGCCCTGTTAGGGGGCCCCTGCACTGCCCATGCCAGTGGCATGGGCAGTGCAGGGGCCCCAGGGGCCCCACAACACCCGTTCCCGCCATCCTGTTCCTGGCGGTAAAAACCGCCAGAAACAGGGTGGCGGGAATGGGGTCGGAATCTCCATGGCCGCGCTGCTTGCAGCGCCGCCATGGAGATTCAGCCCAGACAGGGGAAATCCGGCGGGAAACCGCCGGATCCCCTTTTCTGACCGCGGCGGTCAGAATGGGCAGGGAAGCACCGCCAGCCTGTTGGCGGTGCTTCTGTCATTTTAGCCCTGGCGGTCGTGGACCGCCAGGGTTAGAATGACCCCCTAGATCTTGTAGTTGACCCTGTGCCTGCGTCCATTGTCTTGCTAGGCACTGTTGTAAGGGCCGCATGTTTAACCTTGCGTTTGGGACAATAGCTATGCATGAGGACATCATGCCTAGTAGTTTCATCACAAACCTGACCGTGTATTGTTGGTTTGGCTGCATGGTTGATCTTATATTTTGAAATGATAGAACTCTTTGTGGACTTGGAGCGGCAATTGCTCTTTGTGTGTTGAGTGTCGCTCCCAAGTATTGTTGTATTTGGGATGGTTGCAAATGTGATTTTTGGTAATTTATAGAAAACCCTAGTTTGTGTAGAGTATCTATTACATATTGCGTGTGAACGTGACATTGTCATTGAGTGTTGGCTTTTATTAGCCAATTGTCTAGATACGGGAATACGTGCATGTGATGTCTCCTTATATGAGCTGCTACTACAGCTAGGCATTTTGTAAATACCCTGGGGACCGTTGTTATTCCGAATGGCAACACTTTGAATTGGTAATGTTTGCCTTGTATTACAAACCTGTGGTATTTCCTGTGAGATGGATGGATGGGTATGTGAAAATACGCATCTTTCAGATCCAGTGTTGTCATGTATTCCCCTTGTTTCATTGAGGGGACTACGTCCTGTAGTGTTACCATGTGGAAATTTTCTGATTTGATGAAGAGATTTAGGGCCTGATTACAACTTTAATATATAATGGACTCGTAATACGGCTGGTGGTATATCCGTCACTTTACCGTCACTTTTGGGACGGATTAACACCTCCTCCAAAGTTGTAATCAGGCCCTTAGTGTTCTGAGATCTAAAATAGGCCTTAACGTTTTGTCTTTCCTTGGGATGAGGAAATACAGGGAGTAAACCCCTATTCCTCTCTGGTGAGAAGGTACTAGTTCTATGGCTTCTTTTGCTAGTTGTGCTTGGACCTCTATTTGTATTAGGTCTAAGTGTTGTATGGACATTTTGTGCGTTCTGGAGGGAATCTTGTGAACTCTATGCAGTAACCATGTTGGATAATTGATAGAACCCACGTGTCCATGGTAATGTGTGCCCAATTGTGGTAGTATTTTGTTAATCCCTCCCCCCCACCGGTGATATGTGTTGGGGAAGTGTGACATTGAAGTCACTGCTTGCTACTAGGGGTTTGCTTGGCAGGCTGGAATTTCCCTCTTCCTCTTGGGAACTGTCCTCTGTAGGAACCACGAAACTCCCCTCTCTGGTACTGAGGCTGGTAGGTGGGTTTTGTCTGGAAGGTGGATGGGTCTGAGGGTTGCTGTCTAAACCTTCCCCTAAACTGTGGTTTCCTAAATGTTCCCCTGTATTGAGAGGAGTAGAGCATGCCCATGGCTTTGGCCGTGTCCATGTCCTTTTTAATTTTTTCTATTGCGGTATCCACTTCCGGCCCGAATAGCTGATGTTGATTAAACGGCATATTCAATACCGCTTGCTGTATCTCTGGTTTAAACCCAGACCTTCGCAGCCATGCATGCCTTCTAATTGTTACTGCTGTATTCACAGTCCGCGCCGCTGTATCAGCAGAGTCTAGTGCAGAGCGGATCTGGTTGTTTGATATGGCCTGTCCTTCTTCAACCACTTGTTGGGCACGTTTTTGATGCTCTTTGGGTAGGTGCTGGATGATGTCTTGCATCTCATCCCAATGTGCTCTGTCATAGCGGGCAAGTAGGGCTTGTGAGTTGGCAATTCGCCACTGATTGGCTGCTTGCGATGCCACTCTTTTCCTGCATGGATCCTGTATCATGGGTGGTTCCGACGGCCCTCTCTTCCAACTATCCAAAATTGGTCGAGATAAGACCTTGCATCCCCACGCAAGACAGTACCCCTGTGCACTGCGTCCTTTGAAGCTTCCGACTGCCAAGGGTTATTGGCATCCTTCCTCTAAGATCTTTGTGCATCTTGAAGGTCCAGGCCCCAGCACTCTATCCTGCGATGCACAGCTCTCTGAGTGGTTCTTAACTGTTTAATTGAGGCAACTTTATAATAATCTGTCCTCTTGCTTATATGACTTTGAATGATTTGAGCTTCAATCCACTAATTCATGCCTGTATTGTTTATTGATTTGACACTAAATTGCTGATTTTGAGTCAGTAAACAGTTTTAACCTTCAATAAACAGCTATGGTTTGAAAACTTAACCTTTCTCTGTCTTCTTTGCAGATGTAATTCATGGTTTTAAATAAATTGACTGCATGGCTAACCTCAGTTGTGAACTTCGATTAATCAGATGGTGCTTTATGGCCCCAAATCTGCATGAAGATAACAAAATTGGTATCAGATGATGGTTCACACTGAGGCTAAGAGAACTTAAAATTTGCCCCCAAAAGTCAAAGTTTGCCCGACTCAATCTGCTTTTCCAATTTTCCATTGACCCATTCAGATTATTTACGGCGAAGTTTGGGAGTATAAATAGGTTTATGCAATTTCAGTTGAGCGTTGTTAAGAGTTGCAGTGTATGAGGGTTTTGATGTTTTTTCATGTTTTTAGTTGTGTTATCACATATGGGTCCACGAGGACTCTGTGTTGAAGTGTGTTTTGCTTATATTGCTTGTGTTTTTGGAGAATATTATGCTTATTGCTAAGAGCTGAAGTCTGGCCATCAGATTCATTGTAATCCAAGATCCCAAGATAGATGCAGAGATCTGTTGAGTGGTCTTTGACTCGTCTGTTAACGTTGAAGTGTTGGACCATTAGGTGCCATCGGCTACACCAAGATAGGCACTTAATAACCTTCTGTTGTGAGATTGTACTAAAAGAGATTGGTGTCATGTTGATCCTTCACACACAGGTGTAGACCTCACTAGCCTGAGTAAGTTCCCGCTGATTCAGGTCTCACGTTGTATGTTTGCAAGTACTATGAAGGTACTAACCCCTAATCCCTCACAGTGATTGTCGCTTCTATATTTCTTTAGACAAAAACTCAAGAGTTGTTTTATTTTTCATTTTTGATTATGCAAAGCTGATTAGAGCAAAGAGAGAGTCCCTGTGTGGTGCTGTGGGTACTTCATTTTGGGCCAGATGTAGGTAGATTCTGAATTGCGACCCGCAAATTGCGAGTCGCAATTCAGAATGTAGGATGGTGTCCCTGACACTATCTGCGACTCGCAAGGGGGTCGCAAAGGCCCACCTCATTAATATTAATGAGGTGGGTCGCAATTTGCGGCCCCCTTGCGAGTGGCGGCATTCACAGGGATGGTGGCCTGCTGCGGACAGCAGACCACCATGTCTGTGTCTGCTTTTTTAATAATGTGTAAAGGACGATGAGGCAAATACCCTCTAACCCTTATGACCAGGGTAGTAAATGTGGATAGGTTAATGGTCAATGCAAGGGGGAAGTAACTTAGACTTCCACGGTAATCAAATGGCTAAAGTAATTCTATGCGTACAACCAATGTAACATCAATAGACATTTATTGCATTATATATTTCTTGGAGCTTTTTAAATTTTTTAATGAAGCAGTTTTTTTCTGTAATGCAGCCTGTTTTCCTTAAAGGAAAATAAGATGCATTACAAAAACGAAAAATGAAACGCCCATAGGAAAAAATCTGCGAGGCATCTGACTCTTCTCACTGCCTCTACTTGGACGGTGTTACCTGTCTCCTTAGTGACTGTTCTGTATCCGATCAGTGAGGGTGCAGTCTGTATGTATGTGGAAGTTACGCCTCTGCCTACGATACTTTAGCTGCAATAGACTGTTCCCTGAAAACCTTCTATCATACTCGTATCTATGTCGCTCCCCCCATACATATCCTGGCACTAATGCTCTTGTGAGAAAAGATATGTACATTGAATTCAGTGTAGCTTGTTGAAAACTGCATTGCTGCAGGTAAAGTGTGAGGCTGGTGGTCACAAGAGTTTTGCAGACACTCACAAGACCTCACCATGCTCTAGCTGTGATTTAATTGCAATAGTTCTGGCTGTTAAGAATCCCTCCCGAAAAGCCTAAGCTGTAGAAGACACACCAAAGGTCAATGTTGTATCTAAACATACCCAAGGGAGATGCCTCAGACCGAGACAATGACATCCCTTGTTAAAGCACAACTTAGAGATCTGTGCACATTTCAGCAGGTGAATCATGCAATGGATGTTGAAAACCAAAGATCGCTGCCTCTGAATTGTGTTGTTTCACTAAAGCAGATCCACACAAATGCTCGTCACTCTCCAGACTGTTTTTGTGGGAACCAGGACATTAGAGGGCACCTATGGGGCTAGTCCTGAAACAGGTTCAATGAGGTATTGTTGAAGAAAGCTGTTGATTTAAGATTCAACTTATTTCTGGATGATAAAATGTATTTCCATGAAAAGGTGAGCTAATTGCTTGATAGCCCCTCTTTTCTGATTCTAAACAAGTAACAACAACAATCGGTGAAGGCTCCAAACATTTTTACAGAACACTATAAAAATTGTATAAAGAATAACAGACTTGTCATCACAAATAACGTTTGAGGTACGCGAGGGAGAGATCATCTAGAATTGCATATATTCCCACCAGGCGTTCTGTATTTTTTAATGTTTTTTTCTCAGTACCACGGGCCTTGTACACTAGCTCCTCCACCCTTGCAATAAAGTCCCTCCTGCTGGTCAGCTCACGTAAATACCATTGTAAGAACCCTTGGAGTTGTGCCACATGAGTAGTCAAGTATTTTGTCTCAGTGGAGCAGCTACTGTGGGAACCCCATGACATTCAATGGATTTCAGTGCCTCATCCCAACACAAAAAAGGCACGCTGGAAACTGGGACAAGTCAGTGCGGAACCGATCTACTATCAAATATAAATTACCCATATTTCTAAATACCCACCAGCTCCCCTTTGTTTAAAGGGTCATTCCTGTGTCCAAACAGCCAGTCACTGATGGGAATTGTGATGAAAGTGGTTTATTATATGGTGTGGTTGTGCAACCTCACTGTATAATAAAGGCATAGCTCCATATTGGGTCCAGACAGGCTCGTTTATGAAACCTTAGCTCAAGCAGCCAGGCTTTATCAAAGGAACAAGTGTAAAGTATTAAGAAGTGCCATCACAGTTAAAATAGGAAGAAACCACAAATCTTTAATTAGACACCTTAAAATCCACTGGAGAGTTCTGTAGATACCATAAATAACTGCATTTCACTCAAACGCAATAAATCATTGTAATCTATCAGTTTTGCTGTTTTGGTTTAGCCACAACAAAAATGAAACCAGCTATCTAGGTACTCTTGCACATGCTAGGCCACAGAAACCCCCAAGCTCCAATTCAGCAATTACCTCACTGTTGAAGCCGTCTCTAGTCCAGTTCCAGGGACTCTGGCCGTACAGACATAAGAACCAATAGAGTGGTACTGATGTAAGGGATGAAGGATGCTGAATATGCTGAAGAATGCACAGGAACCAATAGAGTGGTACTGATGCAAGGGATGAAGGATGCTGAATGATGCATAGGAATCAATAGAGTGGTACTGATGCAAGGGATGCAGGATGCTGATGGATGCATAGGAATCTGAGCCAGTGAGTGGGGTGTTTTTGTGGCCACCCTTAGGTCCATCGGCTGTGGGCGCGACTTTGACCTCAGGAGGTCGATGTCCCATGAAGTCAGTGTGAAGTCCTGCACAAGACCAGTTGCCACTGTCTCCAGTTAAGGCAAAACCAAAGGTTCCCTCTAACACGGAGTAACTTCCATGCTAGGCTACCAAACTGCAATCTGATGACTCTCTTGGATCCAGCAGACTCAGGTGCAACTTTTGAGTTTTGGGCCTCGGTCTCCAAGGCTGCACCTCAGCATCTACAGCAGGCAGGCCTCCTGGATACTAAACTCTCCAAAGGCAGACTTCTCATCTTTTGTGGCCCTGTGCGTGTAACAGGGAGTGAGCCAACTGACTCTTACAGTCACTCCTTCTGTCTGGTGCTCGAGGGCAACTTTTCTCTCTTTGCTAGCGCAAGGTGCAGTAAGTGCAGTCCAGTCTTTGGCGCAGCCTTTCTTTGCTGGGCTCCAGGAGCAGTAGGGCAGTTCTTCTTCAGTCTGTCTTCAATGACAGGGGTGATCTGAGGTCTGGTGCCAGGGGTGCCACTTTTATGTTCTGTTTGAGCCCTGGGTAGATGTGGTGATTACTAGTCAAAGGGCTACCATGTCTGCTCCCATCTGGTGACAACTTCCTGTGGAGTGTGACATCAATCTAGCTAGTCCAGAATGCACTATTCTGCCCACTACCAACACGGCGAAACTCTTCTCTTGGTATTTGGAGCTCTCTAGCTCAAGCCAGAGGTGTGGCTACATCAGGCTACATTCCCCTAGAAAAGCCTGTTTGGCAACAGCTTGAAATGCCAGCCTGTCTGCCAAAACAAAAGAGCAGCCCCTCCTCAGTGTGACTACTATTTGCTCTTTAAACTGAGCTTCTCGTTTGAAGCTCGCCTTTTGGGCTAACACCCTCTCTGGCCATTCTGTTAGGAAGACATAACACTTCTATCCTCTGAGGCTCTTTGTATTCCTTCCTGGGACTCATTCAAAGGAGAGCAGCAGACTGTCTCGAGAACACCTTCTTTGTGCAACTGTAAATGGTCACTGGAAACTTTGGACAGCAAACGGCAACTTTTTAAAGTTGCTATTTATAAACTAATGGCATTAAATTTGACTTGAATAACAAGTCAAGTTTCATGCACTGATTGTTTTGATACCTTGAAGTATCAACTTTAGTTGTCCTATTTATGAACTAGCACTGCTTTGTCAGCGTGTAACTCTATACTTGTCAATGGAGGCTATAGCCTTACTACAGTACAAACCACAATGTGGGGTTCTTACTGTCAGGACGTGCCGGAAACATGTCCCCTACTTTTTAATATACAGCACCCAGACATGGGACTCTTAGGCCTGCCTTTGAGATGACTTTCATATATTAAAATGGGTGGTCTGGGATTTGCCATCAGTCTAAATGGCAAAGTCGGTTCTGCAGCTTAAAAACTGCTCTACCAGCCTGCAGTGACGCTCTGAGAGTCAAACTTTTCTTTGTTACACTCGAAATGGCACAATCAGTGCTGCAGTCCACAAGGGACACTTAACTTACAGGCCCTGGGTACACCTGGTACCATATACTAGAAACGTATGAGCAAATGAATCTGTGGTAATTTGGGATAAACCAATTAAAGATATAATTTCAAGGATTATAGAACATGCGCCAAGGCCTAGTCAGCAAGGCCCAGTGCACTACAGAGTCATTGCACCAGTACCTAGTAGTCAAAAAGCGGTGGCAGAAAGTGGCGATGAACCTGCAAAAAGCCATTTTCTAATAGGAATTGTCTGCACCATCCAGGAGTAACGTTTAACATCTCCTAAGCCAGTTTTGAAGAGCATACAGAAAATAGGGGAGCGCTATCATTTTAAACGGTCCACGTCCCATTAATGTGAGAGGCAAAGAGGGCCAGGCCTGAAAATCCTGCTTCAGCGATGAGTGGGGCAATATATTCAGCTCCCAACTTCCGCTCCGTGACCCAGAAGTATTTCCATAAAGACGAAGGATTCATCGAGACATAGTAGTGTCAGGGTCCTGAATATATAGGAGTGAGTCATCCGTGTAAAGCGTCATCAGCGCAAAGCATCATTCTACCCCATGATCCTCTCCCCAGTCCGGATCCCTGACCTGTGCGTCTAACCTGATCCACTCCGCAGAGGCTCAAGAACAAGGGAGAGCAACAGAGGCCTGACAGGGCAATCTTGTCGGGTGTCTCATGATCCTCTCCCCAGTCCGGATCCCTGACTCGTGCGTCTAACCTGATCCACTCCGCAGAGGCTCAAGAACAAGGGAGAGCAACAGGGGTCTGAGAGGGCAACCTTGTCGGGTGTCTCATGATCCTCTCCCCAGTGCGGATCCCTGACCTGTTCGTCTCCCCTGATCCACTCCGCAGAGGCTCAAGAACAAGGGAGAGCAACAGGGGTCTGAGAGGGCAACCTTGTCGGGTGTCTCATGATACTCTCCCCAGTGCGGATCCCTGACCTGTTCATCTCCCCTGATCCACTCCGCAGAGGCTCAAGAACAAGGGAGAGCAACAGGGGCCGAGAGGGCAACCTTGTCGGGTGTCTCATGATCCTCTCCCCAGTCCGGATCCCTGACCTGTGCGTTTAACCTGATACACTCCGCCAGAGGCTCAAGAACAAGGGAGAGCAACAGGGGTCTTAGAGGGCAACCTTGTCGGGAGTCTCATGATCCTCTCCCCAGTCCGGATCCCTGACTTGTGCGTCTAACCTGATCCCCTCCGCAGAGGCTCAAGAACAAGGGAGAGCAACAGGGGCCGAGAGGGCAACCTTGTCGGGTGTCTCATGATCCTGTCTCCAGTCCGGATCCCTGCCATGTGCATCTAACCTGATCCACTCCGCAGAGGCTCAAGAACAAGGGAGAGCAACAGGGGCCGAGAGGGCAACCTTGTCGGAAGTCTCATGATCCTGTCTCCAGTCCGGATCCCTGCCATGTGCGTCTAACCTGATCCACTCCGCAGAGGCTCAAGAACAAGGGAGAGCAACAGGGGCCTGAGAGGGCAACCTTGTCGGGTGTCTCATGATCCTCTCCCCAGTCTGGATCCCTGACCTGTTCATCTCCCCTGATCCACTCCGCAGAGGCTCAAGAACAAGGGAGAGCAACAGGGGCCTGAGAGGGCAACCTTGTCGGGTGTCTCATGATCCTGTCTCCAGTCCGGATCCCTGACCTGTTCATCTCACCTGATCCACTCCGCAGAGGCTCAAGAACAAGGGAGAGCAACAGGGGTCTGAGAGGGCAACCTTGTCGGGTGTCTCGTTATCCTCTCCCCAGTCCGGATCCCTGACCTGTTCATCTCACCTGATCCACTCCGCAGAGACTCAAGAACAAGGGAGAGCAACAGGGGCTGAGAGGGCAACCTTGTCGGGAGTCTCATGATCCTCTCCCCAGTCCGGATCCCTGACCTGTGCGTCTAACCTGATCCACTCCGCCAGAGGCTCAAGAACAAGGGAGAGCAACAGGTGTCTAAGAGGGCAACCTTGTCGGGTGTCTCATGATCCTCTCCCCAGTGCGGATCCCTGACCTGTTCGTCTCCCCTGATCCACTCCGCAGAGGCTCAAGAACAAGGGAGAGCAACAGGGTCCGAGAGGGCAACCTTGTCGGGTGTCTCATGATACTCTCCCCAGTCCGGATCCCTGACCTGTGCGTCTAACCTGATCCACTCCGCCAGAGGCTCAAGAACAAGGGAGAGCAACAGGGGTCTTAGAGGGCAACCTTGTCGGGTGTCTCATGATCCTCTCCCCAGTGTGGATCCCTGACCTGTGCGTCTAACCTGATCCACTCTGCGAGAGGCTCAAGAACAAGGAGAGCAACAGGGGCCGAGAGGGCAACCTTGTCGGGAGTCTCATGATCCTCTCCCCAGTCCGGATCCCTGACTTGTGCGTCTAACCTGATCCACTCCGCAGAGGCTCAAGAACAAGGGAGAGCAACAGGGGCCGAGAGGGCAACCTTGTCGCGTGTCTCATGATCCTGTCTCCAGTCCGGATCCCTGCCATGTGCGTCTAACCTGATCCACTCCGCAGAGGCTCAAGAACAAGGGAGAGCAACAGGCGCCGAGAGGGCAACCTTGTCGGAAGTCTCATGATCCTGTCTCCAGTCCGGATCCCTGCCATGTGCGTCTAACCTGATCCACTCCACAGAGCCTCAAGAACAAGGGAGAGCAACAGGGGCCTGAGAGGGCAACCTTGTCGGGTGTCTCATGATCCTCTCCCCAGTCCGGATCCCTGACCTGTTCGTCTCCCATGATCCTCTCCGCAGAGGCTCAAGAACAAGGAAGAGCAACAGAGGCCTGAGAGGGCAACCTTGTCGGGTGTCTCATGATCCTGTCTCCAGTCCGGATCCCTGACCTGTTCGTCTCACCTGATCCACTCCGCAGAGGCTCAAGAACAAGGGAGAGCAACAGGGGTCTGAGAGGGCAACCTTGTCGGGTGTCTCATGATCCTCTCCCCAGTCCGGATCCCTGACCTGTTCGTCTCACCTGATCCACTCCGCAGAGGCCCAAGAACAAGGGAGAGCAACAGGGGCTGAGAGGGAAACCTTGTCGGGAGTCTCATGATCCTCTCCCTAGTCCGGATCCCTGACCTGTGCGTCTAACCTGATCCACTCCGCCAGAGGCTCAAGAACAAGGGAGAGCAACAGGGGTCTGAGAGGGCAAACTTGTCGGGTGTCTCATGATCCTCTCCCCAGTGCGGATCCCTGACCTGTTCATCTCTCCTGATCCACTCCGCAGAGGCTCAAGAACAAGGGAGAGCCACAGGGGCCGAGAGGGCAACCTTGTCGGGTGTCTCATGATCCTCTCCCCAGTGCGGATCCCTGACCTGTTCGTCTCCCCTGATCCACTCCAGGCTCAAGAACAAGGGAGAGCAACAGGGGCCGAGAGGGCAACCTTGTCGGGTGTCTCATGATACTCTCCCCAGTCCAGATCCCTGACCTGTGCGTCTAACCTGATCCACTCCGCCAGAGGCTCAAGAACAAGGGAGAGCTACAGGGGTCTTAGAGGGCAATCTTGTCGGGTGTCTCATGATCCTCTCACCAGTCTGGATCCCTGCCATGTGTGTCTAACCTGATCCACTCCACAGAGGCTCAAGAACAAGGGAGAGCAACAGGGGCCGAGAGGGCAACCTTGTCGGGTGTCTCATGATCCTCTCCCCAGTGCGGATCCCTGACCTGTTCGTCTCCCCTGATCCACTCCGCAGAGGCTCAAGAACAAGGGAGAGCAACAGGGGTCTGAGAGGGTAACCTTGTCGGGTGTCTCATGATCCTCTCCCCAGTGCGAATCCCTGACCTGTTCGTCTCCCCTGATCCACTCCGCAGAGGCTCAAGAACAAGGGAGAGCAACAGGGGTCTGAGAGGGCAACCTTGTCGGGTGTCTCATGATACTCTCCCCAGTGCGGATCCCTGACCTGTTCGTCTCCCCTGATCCACTCCGCAGAGGCTCAAGAACAAGGGAGAGCAACAGGGGCCGAGAGGGCAACCTTGTCGGGTGTCTCATGATCCTCTCCCCAGTCCGGATCCCTGACCTGTGCGTCTAACCTGATCCACTCCGCCAGAGGCTCAAGAACAAGGGAGAGCAACAGGGGCCTGAGAGGGCAACCTTGTCGGAAGTCTCATGATCCTGTCTCCAGTCCGGATCCCTGCCATGTGCGTCTAACCTGATCCACTCCGCAGAGGCTCAAGAACAAGGGAGAGCAACAGGGGCCTGAGAGGGCAACCTTGTCGGGTGTCTCATGATCCTCTCCCCAGTCTGGATCCCTGACCTGTTCGTCTCCCCTGATCCACTCCGCAGAGGCTCAAGAACAAGGGAGAGCAACAGGGGCCTGAGAGGGCAACCTTGTCGGGTGTCTCATGATCCTGTCTCCAGTCCGGATCCCTGACCTGTTCGTCTCTCCTGATCCACTCCGCAGAGGCTCAAGAACAAGGGAGAGCAACAGGGGTCTGAGAGGGCAACCTTGTCGGGTGTCTCATTATCCTCTCCCCAGTTCGGATCCCTGACCTGTTCGTCTCACCTGATCCACTCCGCAGAGACTCAAGAACAAGGGAGAGCAACAGGGGCTGAGAGGGCAACCTTGTCGGGTGTCTCATGATCCTGTCTCCAGTCCGGATCCCTGACCTGTTCATCTCACCTGATCCACTCCGCAGAGGCTCAAGAACAAGGGAGAGCAACAGGGGTCTGAGAGGGCAACCTTGTCGGGTGTCTCGTTATCCTCTCCCCAGTCCGGATCCCTGACCTGTTCATCTCACCTGATCCACTCCGCAGAGACTCAAGAACAAGGGAGAGCAACAGGGGCTGAGAGGGCAACCTTGTCGGGAGTCTCATGATCCTCTCCCCAGTCCGGATCCCTGACCTGTGCGTCTAACCTGATCCACTCCGCCAGAGGCTCAAGAACAAGGGAGAGCAACAGGTGTCTAAGAGGGCAACCTTGTCGGGTGTCTCATGATCCTCTCCCCAGTGCGGATCCCTGACCTGTTCGTCTCCCCTGATCCACTCCGCAGAGGCTCAAGAACAAGGGAGAGCAACAGGGTCCGAGAGGGCAACCTTGTCGGGTGTCTCATGATACTCTCCCCAGTCCGGATCCCTGACCTGTGCGTCTAACCTGATCCACTCCGCCAGAGGCTCAAGAACAAGGGAGAGCAACAGGGGTCTTAGAGGGCAACCTTGTCGGGTGTCTCATGATCCTCTCCCCAGTGTGGATCCCTGACCTGTGCGTCTAACCTGATCCACTCTGCGAGAGGCTCAAGAACAAGGAGAGCAACAGGGGCCGAGAGGGCAACCTTGTCGGGAGTCTCATGATCCTCTCCCCAGTCCGGATCCCTGACTTGTGCGTCTAACCTGATCCACTCCGCAGAGGCTCAAGAACAAGGGAGAGCAACAGGGGCCGAGAGGGCAACCTTGTCGCGTGTCTCATGATCCTGTCTCCAGTCCGGATCCCTGCCATGTGCGTCTAACCTGATCCACTCCGCAGAGGCTCAAGAACAAGGGAGAGCAACAGGCGCCGAGAGGGCAACCTTGTCGGAAGTCTCATGATCCTGTCTCCAGTCCGGATCCCTGCCATGTGCGTCTAACCTGATCCACTCCACAGAGCCTCAAGAACAAGGGAGAGCAACAGGGGCCTGAGAGGGCAACCTTGTCGGGTGTCTCATGATCCTCTCCCCAGTCCGGATCCCTGACCTGTTCGTCTCCCATGATCCTCTCCGCAGAGGCTCAAGAACAAGGAAGAGCAACAGAGGCCTGAGAGGGCAACCTTGTCGGGTGTCTCATGATCCTGTCTCCAGTCCGGATCCCTGACCTGTTCGTCTCACCTGATCCACTCCGCAGAGGCTCAAGAACAAGGGAGAGCAACAGGGGTCTGAGAGGGCAACCTTGTCGGGTGTCTCATGATCCTCTCCCCAGTCCGGATCCCTGACCTGTTCGTCTCACCTGATCCACTCCGCAGAGGCCCAAGAACAAGGGAGAGCAACAGGGGCTGAGAGGGAAACCTTGTCGGGAGTCTCATGATCCTCTCCCTAGTCCGGATCCCTGACCTGTGCGTCTAACCTGATCCACTCCGCCAGAGGCTCAAGAACAAGGGAGAGCAACAGGGGTCTGAGAGGGCAACCTTGTCGGGTGTCTCATGATCCTCTCCCCAGTGCGGATCCCTGACCTGTTCATCTCTCCTGATCCACTCCGCAGAGGCTCAAGAACAAGGGAGAGCCACAGGGGCCGAGAGGGCAACCTTGTCGGGTGTCTCATGATCCTCTCCCCAGTGCGGATCCCTGACCTGTTCGTCTCCCCTGATCCACTCCAGGCTCAAGAACAAGGGAGAGCAACAGGGGCCGAGAGGGCAACCTTGTCGGGTGTCTCATGATACTCTCCCCAGTCCAGATCCCTGACCTGTGCGTCTAACCTGATCCACTCCGCCAGAGGCTCAAGAACAAGGGAGAGCTACAGGGGTCTTAGAGGGCAATCTTGTCGGGTGTCTCATGATCCTCTCACCAGTCTGGATCCCTGCCATGTGTGTCTAACCTGATCCACTCCACAGAGGCTCAAGAACAAGGGAGAGCAACAGGGGCCGAGAGGGCAACCTTGTCGGGTGTCTCATGATCCTCTCCCCAGTGCGGATCCCTGACCTGTTCGTCTCCCCTGATCCACTCCGCAGAGGCTCAAGAACAAGGGAGAGCAACAGGGGTCTGAGAGGGTAACCTTGTCGGGTGTCTCATGATCCTCTCCCCAGTGCGGATCCCTGACCTGTTCGTCTCCCCTGATCCACTCCGCAGAGGCTCAAGAACAAGGGAGAGCAACAGGGGTCTGAGAGGGCAACCTTGTCGGGTGTCTCATGATACTCTCCCCAGTGCGGATCCCTGACCTGTTCGTCTCCCCTGATCCACTCCGCAGAGGCTCAAGAACAAGGGAGAGCAACAGGGGCCGAGAGGGCAACCTTGTCGGGTGTCTCATGATCCTCTCCCCAGTCCGGATCCCTGACCTGTGCGTCTAACCTGATCCACTCCGCCAGAGGCTCAAGAACAAGGGAGAGCAACAGGGGCCTGAGAGGGCAACCTTGTCGGAAGTCTCATGATCCTGTCTCCAGTCCGGATCCCTGCCATGTGCGTCTAACCTGATCCACTCCGCAGAGGCTCAAGAACAAGGGAGAGCAACAGGGGCCTGAGAGGGCAACCTTGTCGGGTGTCTCATGATCCTCTCCCCAGTCTGGATCCCTGACCTGTTCGTCTCCCCTGATCCACTCCGCAGAGGCTCAAGAACAAGGGAGAGCAACAGGGGCCTGAGAGGGCAACCTTGTCGGGTGTCTCATGATCCTGTCTCCAGTCCGGATCCCTGACCTGTTCGTCTCTCCTGATCCACTCCGCAGAGGCTCAAGAACAAGGGAGAGCAACAGGGGTCTGAGAGGGCAACCTTGTCGGGTGTCTCATTATCCTCTCCCCAGTTCGGATCCCTGACCTGTTCGTCTCACCTGATCCACTCCGCAGAGACTCAAGAACAAGGGAGAGCAACAGGGGCTGAGAGGGCAACCTTGTCGGGAGTCTCATGATCCTCTCCCCAGTCCGGATCCCTGACCTGTGCGTCTAACCTGATCCACTCCGCCAGAGGCTCAAGAACAAGGGAGAGCAACAGGTGTCTAAGAGGGCAACCTTGTCGGGTGTCTCATGATCCTCTCCCCAGTGCGGATCCCTGACCTGTTCATCTCCCCTGATCCACTCCGCAGAGGCTCAAGAACAAGGGAGAGCAACAGGGGCCGAGAGGGCAACCTTGTTGGGTGTCTCATGATCCTCTCCCCAGTCCGGATCCCTGACCTGTGCGCCTAACCTGATCCACTCCGCCAGAGGCTCAAGAACCAGGGAGAGCAACAGGGGTCTTAGAGGGCAACCTTGTCGGGTGTCTCATGATCCTCTCCCCAGTGCAGATCCCTGACCTGTGCGTCTAACCTGATCCACTCTGCGAGAGGCTCAAGAACAAGGAGAGCAACAGGGGCCGAGAGGGCAACCTTGTCGGGAGTCTCATGATCCTCTCCCCAGTCCGGATCCCTGACTTGTGCGTCTAACCTGATCCACTCCGCAGAGGCTCAAGAACAAGGGAGAGCAACAGGGGCCGAGAGGGCAACCTTGTCGGGTGTCTCATGATCCTGTCTCCAGTCCGGATCCCTGCCATGTGTGTCTAACCTGATCCACTCCGCAGAGGCTCAAGAACAAGGGAGAGCAACAGGCGCCGAGAGGGCAACCTTGTCGGAAGTCTCATGATCCTGTCTCCAGTGCGGATCCCTGACCTGTTCGTCTCCCCTGATCCACTCCGCAGAGGCTCAAGAACAAGGGAGAGCAACAGGGGTCTGAGAGGGTAACCTTGTCGGGTGTCTCATGATCCTCTCCCCAGTGCGGATCCCTGACCTGTTCGTCTCCCCTGATCCACTCCGCAGAGGCTCAAGAACAAGGGAGAGAAACAGGGGTCTGAGAGGGCAACCTTGTCGGGTGTCTCATGATACTCTCCCCAGTGCGGATCCCTGACCTGTTCGTCTCCCCTGATCCACTCCGCAGAGGCTCAAGAACAAGGGAGAGCAACAGGGGCCGAGAGGGCAACCTTGTCGGGTGTCTCATGATCCTCTCCCCAGTCCGGATCCCTGACCTGTGCGTCTAACCTGATCCACTCCGCCAGAGGCTCAAGAACAAGGGAGAGCAACAGGGACCTGAGAGGGCAACCTTGTCGGAAGTCTCATGATCCTGTCTCCAGTCCGGATCCCTGCCATGTGCGTCTAACCTGATCCACTCCGCAGAGGCTCAAGAACAAGGGAGAGCAACAGGGGCCTGAGAGGGCAACCTTGTCGGGTGTCTCATGATCCTCTCCCCAGTCTGGATCCCTGACCTGTTCGTCTCCCCTGATCCACTCCGCAGAGGCTCAAGAACAAGGGAGAGCAACAGGGGCCTGAGAGGGCAACCTTGTCGGGTGTCTCATGATCCTGTCTCCAGTCCGGATCCCTGACCTGTTCGTCTCTCCTGATCCACTCCGCAGAGGCTCAAGAACAAGGGAGAGCAAGAGGGGTCTGAGAGGGCAACCTTGTCGGGTGTCTCATTATCCTCTCCCCAGTTCGGATCCCTGACCTGTTCGTCTCACCTGATCCACTCCGCAGAGACTCAAGAACAAGGGAGAGCAACAGGGGCTGAGAGGGCAACCTTGTCGGGAGTCTCATGATCCTCTCCCCAGTCCGGATCCCTGACCTGTGCGTCTAACCTGATCCACTCCGCCAGAGGCTCAAGAACAAGGGAGAGCAACAGGTGTCTAAGAGGGCAACCTTGTCGGGTGTCTCATGATCCTCTCCCCAGTGCGGATCCCTGACCTGTTCATCTCCCCTGATCCACTCCGCAGAGGCTCAAGAACAAGGGAGAGCAACAGGGGCCGAGAGGGCAACCTTGTTGGGTGTCTCATGATCCTCTCCCCAGTCCGGATCCCTGACCTGTGCGTCTAACCTGATCCACTCCGCCAGAGGCTCAAGAACCAGGGAGAGCAACAGGGTTCTTAGAGGGCAACCTTGTCGGGTGTCTCATGATCCTCTCCCCAGTGCAGATCCCTGACCTGTGCGTCTAACCTGATCCACTCTGCGAGAGGCTCAAGAACAAGGAGAGCAACAGGGGCCGAGAGGGCAACCTTGTCGGGAGTCTCATGATCCTCTCCCCAGTCCGGATCCCTGACTTGTGCGTCTAACCTGATCCACTCCGCAGAGGCTCAAGAACAAGGGAGAGCAACAGGGGCCGAGAGGGCAACCTTGTCGGGTGTCTCATGATCCTGTCTCCAGTCCGGATCCCTGCCATGTGTGTCTAACCTGATCCACTCCGCAGAGGCTCAAGAACAAGGTAGAGCAACAGGCGCCGAGAGGGCAACCTTGTCGGAAGTCTCATGATCCTGTCTCCAGTGCGGATCCCTGACCTGTTCGTCTCCCCTGATCCACTCCGCAGAGGCTCAAGAACAAGGGAGAGCAACAGGGGTCTGAGAGGGTAACCTTGTCGGGTGTCTCATGATCCTCTCCCCAGTGCGGATCCCTGACCTGTTCGTCTCCCCTGATCCACTCAGCAGAGGCTCAAGAACAAGGGAGAGAAACAGGGGTCTGAGAGGGCAACCTTGTCGGGTGTCTCATGATACTCTCCCCAGTGCAGATCCCTGACCTGTTCGTCTCCCCTGATCCACTCCGCAGAGGCTCAAGAACAAGGGAGAGCAACAGGGGCCGAGAGGGCAACCTTGTCGGGTGTCTCATGATCCTCTCCCCAGTCCGGATCCCTGACCTGTGCGTCTAACCTGATCCACTCCGCCAGGGGCTCAAGAACAAGGGAGAGCAACAGGGGCCTGAGAGGGCAACCTTGTCGGAAGTCTCATGATCCTGTCTCCAGTCCGGATCCCTGCCATGTGCGTCTAACCTGATCCACTCCGCAGAGGCTCAAGAACAAGGGAGAGCAACAGGGGCCTGAGAGGGCAACCTTGTCGGGTGTCTCATGATCCTCTCCCCAGTCTGGATCCCTGACCTGTTCGTCTCCCCTGATCCACTCCGCAGAGGCTCAAGAACAAGGGAGAGCAACAGGGGCCTGAGAGGGCAACCTTGTCGGGTGTCTCATGATCCTGTCTCCAGTCCGGATCCCTGACCTGTTCGTCTCTCCTGATCCACTCCGCAGAGGCTCAAGAACAAGGGAGAGCAACAGGGGTCTGAGAGGGCAACCTTGTCGGGTGTCTCATTATCCTCTCCCCAGTTCGGATCCCTGACCTGTTCGTCTCACCTGATCCACTCCGCAGAGACTGAAGAACAAGGGAGAGCAACAGGGGCTGAGAGGGCAACCTTGTCGGGAGTCTCATGATCCTCTCCCCAGTCCGGATCCCTGACCTGTGCGTCTAACCTGATCCACTCCGCCAGAGGCTCAAGAACAAGGGAGAGCAACAGGTGTCTAAGAGGGCAACCTTGTCGGGTGTCTCATGATCCTCTCCCCAGTGCGGATCCCTGACCTGTTCGTCTCCCCTGATCCACTCCGCAGAGGCTCAAGAACAAGGGAGAGCAACAGGGGCCGAGAGGGCAACCTTGTTGGGTGTCTCATGATCCTCTCCCCAGTCCGGATCCCTGACCTGTGCGTCTAACCTGATCCACTCCGCCAGAGGCTCAAGAACCAGGGAGAGCAACAGGGGTCTTAGAGGGCAACCTTGTCGGATGTCTCATGATCCTCTCCCCAGTGCAGATCCCTGACCTGTGCGTCTAACCTGATCCACTCTGCGAGAGGCTCAAGAACAAGGAGAGCAACAGGGGCCGAGAGGGCAACCTTGTCGGGAGTCTCATGATCCTCTCCCCAGTCCGGATCCCTGACTTGTGCGTCTAACCTGATCCACTCCGCAGAGGCTCAAGAACAAGGGAGAGCAACAGGGGCCGAGAGGGCAACCTTGTCGGGTGTCTCATGATCCTGTCTCCAGTCCGGATCCCTGCCATGTGTGTCTAACCTGATCCACTCCGCAGAGGCTCAAGAACAAGGGAGAGCAACAGGCGCCGAGATGGCAACCTTGTCGGAAGTCTCATGATCCTGTCTCCAGTCCGGATCCCTGCCATGTGCGTCTAACCTGATCCACTCCGCAGAGGCTCAAGAACAAGGGAGAGCAACAGGGGCCTGAGAGGGCAACCTTGTCAGGTGTCTCACGATCCTCTCCCCAGTCCGGATCCCTGACCTGTTCGTCTCCCATGATCCACTCCGTAGAGGCTCAAGAACAAGGGAGAGCAACAGAGGCCTGAGAGGGCAACCTTGTCGGGTGTCTCATGATCCTGTCTCCAGTCTGGATCCCTGACCGGTTCATCTCACCTGATCCACTCCGCAGAGGCTCAAGAACAAGGGAGAGCAACAGGGGTCTGAGAGGGCAACCTTGTCGGGTGTCTCATGATCCTCTCCCCAGTCCGGATCCCTGACCTGTTCGTCTCACCTGATCCACTCCGCAGAGGCCCAAGAACAAGGGAGAGCAACAGGGGTTGAGAGGGCAACCTTGTCGGGAGTCTCATGATCCTCTCCCCAGTCCGGATCCCTGACCTGTGCGTCTAACCTGATCCACTCCGCCAGAGGCTCAAGAACAAGGGAGAGCAACAGGGGTCTGAGAGGGCAACCTTGTCGGGTGTCTCATGATCCTCTCCCCAGTGCGGATCCCTGACCTGTTCGTCTCCCCTGATCCACTCCGCAGAGGCTCAAGAACAAGGGAGAGCCACAGGGGCCGAGAGGGCAACCTTGTCGGGTGTCTCATGATCCTCTCCCCAGTGCGGATCCCTGACCTGTTCGTCTCCCCTGATCCACTCCAGGCTCAAGAACAAGGGAGAGCAACAGGGGCCGAGAGGGCAACCTTGTCGGGTGTCTCATGATACTCTCCCCAGTCCGGATCCCTGACCTGTGCGTCTAACCTGATCCACTCCGCCAGAGGCTCAAGAACAAGGGAGAGCTACAGGGGTCTTAGAGGGCAACCTTGTCGGGTGTCTCATGATCCTCTCACCAGTCTGGATCCCTGCCATGTGCGTCTAACCTGATCCACTCCACAGAGGCTCAAGAACAAGGGAGAGCAACAGGGGCCGAGAGGGCAACCTTGTCGGGTGTCTCCTGATTCTCTCCCCAGTCTGGATCCCTGCCATGTGCGTCTAACCTGATCCACTCCGCAGAGGCTCAAGAACAAGGGAGAGCAACAGGGGCCTGAGAGGGCAACCTTGTCGGGTGTCTCATGATCCTCTCACCAGTCCGGATCCCTGACCTGTTCGTCTCACCTGATCCACTCTGCAGAGGCTCAAGAACAAGGGGAGAGCAACAGGGGCCTGAGAGGGCAACCTTGTCGGGTGTGTTGGAGCGTGAATTTATTAAAGTTTCAAGAGGCCCAGATGCCAGCTAAGCAGACATTCATTGTTGACAAGTTAATGCTGAACTGCTGCCTGAAACGAGTAAAGATGTGCACATGGAAAATGAATTTTCATGTAATCGGTCACAATGTGGCGCTCGTATTGATTAACTTATTAGCACAATAGAAGTAGGAATGAAAATGAATGTAGATCTAGAGAAAACAAAGAACTCATATGACATTTGATTTAATGTTTAGCACATGATTAGGTAACTGAAAGGATGGTGCAGGAAAACAATGGCACCTGTGCTATAATTACAATTACAAATTAACAAGTTGAATGTGTTTTTGAAATGCATTGAATATATTGTATTAATGAAATCAAAAGTAGACAAGTAGTTTGTAGAAAATTCCAAGTCAAGTTAACAAAGTGCTGAACTGAATATGACGTCAGGTGAAAATTTTGATGTATCTTTTAACGTGACATTTTTTACAGGACTCATTCCCATGAGAAAAAAGTTTAATAGAATTGTTCATTGTGTAAGAGAAGAACATTTGTATTCAAAATTATATTATCTGACACATTTAGTCCTGATATAAGAAGTGCCTAGCGCCAACTATCGCCACATCACCATCATTCTTTTATGCTAATGTGCGGATAGTGTGGCAAAAACACGGAGCCATATTTACAAAGTGGCGCAATGCATGCATTGCGCCACCTTGTAATCCCTTGCGCCACATTATCCCTGCGCCAGGCATAATGTATGCAAGGGTGGCGTTTCCCTGCTGGAGGCCTGCAAAAGCGGCGTAGTGGAATGTATGAGATTCCACTCCACCATTTTTAGCAGCTTTTGCAACGCCTGCACTGAGCAGGCGTTAAAAGGAGGCGCACCATTATATATAATGGGCCTCCATGTACTTTGCAGGATTAGTGCCAGCATTTTTGGTGCTAATCATGAAAAGTACAATAGGATAAAAAATGATGACGCTATTGTCCCTAACCTGCGCTATGGTGTGCTGTATGTTAAATACGGCACATACATGGTGGAGTTGGGAGAGGGCACAGTGGGCCGCAAGAAAAGTGAAGCTTCATGACATGAAGAGACACTTTCCTTAAATCAGAGCCCTGGTGTTTTAAGTAACTACCCGTACATAATTCTCATGAGACTAAGGGGGTTATTACAGCTTTGGAGGAGGTGTTAATCTGTCCCAAAAGTGATGGTAAAGTGACAGATATACCACCAGCCGTATTACGAGTTCCATAGGATATAATGGACTTGTAATACGGCTGGTGGTATATCCGTCACTTTACCGTCACTTTTGTGACGGATTAAAACCTCCTCCAAAGTTGTAATAACCCCCTAAGTTTGGATGAAGCAAGTGTGAGAAAGCCCTGACGGAGAACAAATATGGCTTCCAATGTATCCAGATGACCTGTTCCCCACCGGAACGGAGAAGAGGAAATGCAGACCGCCGTCGGAAAACTGACCGTTGTTGCAAGTTCTACACTTTATTGGTTCCTGATTGGCTGAAGAATCAACTACATGCTGTGGTATCAGTGGATCGACCAATTAGAGTTATTTGTGTATTTTATATTATCAGTTATGAGTAAAAAGGACCAGTTCCAGAGAGCTGTGCGGGTTTGCAGATGCTGAAGCTTGGAGAGGTATATTCCTCTCAACCACCTCATTCCTAATGCCCTATTCTGGTCCTTTATTTTTCTAGCTAAGTATGAATTGCTGACACTTCTTTTTAGAGTTATATTTTTCCAAATTATTTTTGTCTTTAATTTATCTTTTGCCCGCATGTGTTAGCCCATCCCCACACATGTATCTCAAAATCAGGTTAGTTCTAGTGATGATGCCTTGCCATTCTACATTGAGTATTCGGAAAATTGAATTCTGATCAATTACATGAATTCAGACTTGAGGAATGTTTCTATTTATCAGATTCTAACTCCATTGCTATGCATGATTATTTTGGAGTGTGTTAGAAATGGGCTCTTTGGTTGGCAGTCAGGTTACCCCCTGTCCAAGCAAGGACCCTCACTCTAGTCAGGGTAAAGGAGAATCACCCTCAGCTAACCCCCGCTCACCCCCTTGGTAGCTTGGCACGAGCAGGAAGGCTTAACTCCAGACTGCTAGGAGTAAAGTATTCATACCAACACACACAGTAACTCAGTAAAAAAACTACAAAATAGCACAACATAGGTTTAGAAAAATAGAGAATATTTATCTAAATAAAACAAGACCAAAACGACAAAAATCCACCATACACCAGTCAAATTATCAATTAAAATGTGTTTCATGTACTTTTAAATACAATGCTAGCGCTGCTAGCGTGAAAATGTACCTGGGGCACGTCAAAAATAACCCTGCACGGGCAAGTGTGCATAAAAGAAGCTTGCAATGCGCCGATATCACTCACGAGCGAGACCGTGCGTCGTTTCTCCTTCGGTCGGGTCGGCGTGTGTCATTTCTTCTCTCTGCAGGAGAGCGATGCGTCGATCCGAACAGCACTCTCGGGTCCGGGTAGGCCTTGCGTCGTTTTTACACCCCCAGCGATGTTTATGTCAGAAATCCTGCTGCACGATGATCCGAAAACCACGCAGCGCGGGTTTGGCGATCTCACCAGCCTCCGTCAGCGATGCTGCACATCGTTTCTCCAACCGGGTGCGTCGATCTCCCAGCCGCACTGCAGGTGAGTGTCGATTTTCGGCCACAAAGCCGGCGGCGCATCGATTTTTCAGCCGCTTCTCGGAGTTACGTTGATTGTTTCCCCGCATGGCGGTCTGTACGTGGATTTCTTACTCTTGTTCTGACAGCTTCTCCTTTTAAGGCCCCCAAGAACTGGATGGGCACCACTTGGCAGGGCAAGAGTCTCAGCAGAGGCTCAAGGTGCTGGCAGAGAGAAGTCTTTGCTGTCCCTGAGACTTCAACAACAGGAAGCAAGCTCTAATTCAAGCCCTTGGAGATTTCTTCCCAAGCAGGAATATACCACAAAGTCCAGTCTTTGTCCCCTAGCACAGGCAGAAGCAGCAACTGCAGGATAGCTCCTCAAAGCACAGTCACAGGCAGGGCAGCACTTCTCTTCAGCTCTTCTCCAGGCAGAGGTTCCTCTTGATTTCCAGAAGTGTTCTAAAGTCTGTGGTTTTGGGTGCTCTTCTTATACCCATTTTGCCCTTTGAAGTAGGCTTACTTGAAAGGAGATTCTCACTTGCTTGTGAAATCCTTCCTTGCCCAGGCAAGGCCTCAGACACACACCAGAGGGTTGGAGTCTGCATTGTGTGAGGGCAGGCACAGTCCTTTCAGGTGAGAGTGACCACGCCTCCCCTCCCTCCTAGCAGAGATGGCTCATCAGGAAATGCAGGCTACACCCCAGCTCCCTTTGTGTCACTGTCTAGAGAGAGGTGCCAACAGCTCAACTGTCAAACTAACCCAGACAGGGAATCCACAAACAGGACAGGGTCACAGAATGGTTTAAGCAAGAAAATACTTACTTTCTAGAAGTGGCATTTTCAAACACACAGTCTTAAAACCAACTTTACTAAAAGATGTATTTTTAAATTGTGAGTTCAGAGACCCCAAACTCCACATGTCCATCTGCTCCTAAAGGGAATCTACACTTTAATCATACTTAAAGGTAGCCTCCATGTTAACCTATGAGAGAGACAGGCCTTGCAACAGTAAAAAACGACAATTGGCAGTATTTCACTGTTAGGACATATAAAACACATTACTATATGTCCTACCTTATCCATGCACTGCACCCTGCCCTTGGGGTTACCTGGGGCCTACCTTAGGGGTGTCTTACCTGTAAGAAAAGGGAAGGTTTAGGCCTGGCAAGTGGGAACACTTGCCAAGTCGAATTTACAGTTTAAAACTGCACACACAGACACTGCAGTGGCAGATCTGAGACAGGGCTACTCATGTGGGTAGCACAACCAGTGCTGCAGGCCCACTAGTAGCCTTTGATTTACAGGCCCTGGGCACCTCTAGTGCACTTTACTAGGGACTTACCAGTAAATCAAATATGCCAATCATGGAAAACCAATTACATACACATTTTAAACAGCAGCACTTGCACTTTAGCACTGGATAGCAGTGGTAAAGGGCCCGGAGTAACAAAAACAGTGTCCAGCACACATCAACCACCTGGGAAACAGAGGCAAAAAGTTAGGGGAGACCACACCAAGGATACCAAGTCTAACAGAGTGCATATTCGTATTGATGTTAATTAGATTAAGTGTGTTCAGACGTCTCAGTAAATTGCTAATAATATTTTATTTGTACAACCTAATTTTGAGAGTTGTCTTCATGACTATGGGGCTCATTTGGAGTTTGCGAACGGGTTTTCCCATCCGCCAAACTACTGACAGGGTGAAACCGCTGGCGTTGAATAGGGTCGTAATCCCCAGGGCAGCGCTGCATGCAGCCCTGCCCTGGCAGATTGCGTCCACCGCCAGGCCGTCGGGATCAGTGATCCCGGCGGTGCTGGCAGTCCCCTGACGGTCTGAGCACCCCATTGCTCCTGTCCTGGGTTTTTGTTTAACAGCAAATCTACTGTACTCGTAGCCTTGCAGTCCTGGCTCGCTTTATTTGAACTAACCAAAAATCCCAGGACCAGAGCATTGCATCCCTACTTACATGGAGTCATCTGATAATCTTAGGCATCAGAAATAAAAGGAAAGCTCTTACCCGCTAGAGACCTAAAGGCATACCAAGACCCACTCGAGGCAGCAGGCCTGGTGTGTGGCACAGTGGATGGCAGTGATAAATCAGACAGTGTTCTTTTAGGGAGAAAAGCAGCTGTCAGGACCCTAGCCAAAGAGTGTTGAGTGCATTAAAATCCTCTCTCACACAAACATATAACTGCCGTGGTACTAGTATTGCATGTCTCTTATTATGGGCAGTTTTAATTGATTCTCTTGGCGCTGTTTATCTATGCAGTATTTACATGTGGGTGAAGGATCACTGAAAGCAGTGTTAGTGTGAGCGGACTACAAAGACTGATGCAGCTGACGTAGCCCACGATATGCTTATAATATTTGTATGCGTATCGCAGCTGAAGTCTGCTGTGCACATTACAGATATAAGAGCATTTGTGCACATATCTCTGGGACTTGTAGAATTGAAGCGAATTAATCAAACTGTGTATATATCACAGCAATGTTGGATACCTCTGCGGGGTGCTTGTGATATGCAAAGAAGGCTGTGTGCATATCACAGAAACAGAGAATAAATATAACCGTCTTTCATTAAAAAAACATACCAGGACAGTCATTTTGGTTACTTGCAACATGGCGATGTTATTCCTATCACTAGGCAGAGTCTGGGGTAAGGGACACCTCTTGATAAGAATTAGCAGTCTAGTCAAGCAGAGCAAAGGCTTAGTGGCAGACCCTCCTCTCAGTGGTCAGTAGAATAAGTGACAGTCTGCACAGACCTTGCCAGTTGGGATACAAGTAACTGGCGGACTACGCAAGCTCTGTCACATGTGGTCTGCACAGACTGCAAGGCTTTGGTGCTTAGGAGATCTGCTGGTGAAATGTATAAGCAGAAACAATGGTGCGTCAGACTGACGCCCCTCTGGTAGTGCGTCATGACAATCATCTTGATTTCCAAAGAAGCAGAAAGGAGGTGTTAACGCGTCCCTTTATGATATTTTATTACACATCAGGACTCGTTTTAGGCCAATGAATCTTTTGACCCAGTTGAGAGACACCGTAGGACGAGATAGCTAATCAATATATCAATCAATACATCAATAATGTCATCAATATTTATTACCCAATGCATTTCACTTTAGTCAGTCATTAATCAGTTCAAATGACGCTACCATGACCTTGCAGCCATGAATAACCACACCAGTTTAATAGAATTTTATGATTTTTATTCCCTATTAGTTACAATCTACGAGCAAATGAGTTAATCTCAATACCAAGAAACATAATAGCATAGTCACGATATGACAACTGTGATAAGATTTCATTAACGCGAGAATCACAAACATGAGTACATAACACGGCGTGAACATAGATCAAGTTTAGCAGAGTGTCAATATTGCGTCAGTTCAACAAAGCATAGTCTCGGTCGTTTGTCTATTTGCGTCAGTTTGGTGATCACCTGTCCTACCCATTGATTAGCATTGGAATGTTGGACTTCATGCAAAACAATTTAGAGCACTCATTTGGAAAACATCTAGTTAAGGTCTCTGTCAAAAGGAAGCAGTTAGTACCTAGAAAGGAAAAGCAAACAGACAAATTACAAATGCATTGTCATAATTAACCTCCAAAGATTAGGTCACCGCACAGGTTCAGTCTTCGCCTTCAAGACATCAGTCAAATCGCCATCAGTCAGAACTCAGCTCTGGGGCAAAAGGGCACTTCCCTCATAAGGAGGAAAAGTGTAAATGGGCAGACTAAGGGCAAGGATGTCTGCATTGTGTGAGGGCAGGCACAGTCCTTTCAGGTGAGAGTGACCACGCCTCGCCTCCCTCCTAGCAGAGATGGCTCATCAGGAAATGCAGGCTACACCCCAGCTCCCTTTGTGTCACTGTCTAGAGAGAGGTGCCAACAGCTCAACTGTCAAACTAACCCAGACAGGGAATCCACAAACAGGGCAGGGTCACAGAATGGTTTAAGCAAGAAAATACTTACTTTCTAGAAACAAACAGAGTGACAGAGTTTCTGGATAAAATCAATAGCATTCCCTAACTCTCCTAAATGACCTTTCTGTGACATGGGTTTTTATCCCTTTTTCGTAGTACATTCCCCCAAAATTCTATTGGACATTTGCTATACCACACTATCTTTAGCCTATCAAATTAAACATTAGGTAATCCTAATCTTCACCCCATATTGGTTTACAAGTCTTTGATTGGTCTTCGTAATTGACGTCTTCAGAGGTGGCACATCCGGTGTTACTTCATCTCTTGGCAATTCTTTGTACATCTTTTGGTCAGCAGTTCCATTGTCTTCCCCGGTTTGAATGACCTTGTACATTACATTAATCTACACTGTTTCAATATATTATAACATTTATTCCATGGGCATAGAAAATGCGCCTGAGAATGGATTTAACATGGTTACATTTGTCTACGAAGTCGAAGAAAAAGAACACGCACAGGGTCATGGCCCCTTGTGAGTCAGCACACTGAAAAATAGAAAAATGCATTTAATATGAGAGCCGAGCAGCTAAGCTGCAGCTCATGCTAACTTAAGGCCTATGAGGTTTTCAATACAGATTCAATAACACAAATGTTAATATAAACTCAATTGCACGTGACATAAACATTTTAATCATTCTTATTAGTTTGCGTATACATTGGTGGCCACTCTTCGTGGTCACAATTCAAGTGCACGTTTAAGCAAAATTACTATGACTATAGTTTCTATGCGGCAGCGTCACACATTAATTCATACACATTTCATGCTAATATAGGTTATATAAGCTACGCTCTCTCAGTCCCTCCTCTAATGACGTTCGTCATCACACAAACCTTTCCCTTTGACCTTTCACTTTAATTTTTCACCTTACGCATACTGCGCATTTCAACATCTTGTCCCTTGTGTGAACTTTCCCAAATTTCGTTGAACATTTTCTCCCTTTCACTTTCTTCATTCTTCCTGGTTCTCTTTGTCCAATTTCTTTTAATTTTATCATTAATGTTGCATGCTCCCCATAATCCTAATAGACAGGCCAGAACAATTAATAGACCCCCTAATATTTTTGCAAGTACCCCATTCCAAAAATTGCTAAACCAGCTCCCTACTCTGGCAATTCCCTTTCCAAATTTCTCCCACACTCCAGGTTCCTTCAAATCTGCACTATCTCTAGTCAGGTTAGTAAGCATACCTCTAATCTTTTTACTATTGTCCGGTATAAATGAGCAACAATGATGCTCGTTGAGCATCTTGCAGACTCTGCCACTCTTTGCTAAAAGAATGTCTAAAGCAAGCCGATTTTGAAGAGTCATAGCTCTTTCTGCAGCAAGTTCAGTATCCATCAGGAGTATAGCCCCTGTAAAATTTGTCAGCATGTTATCCACAATAGTAGACAACCGTTGAATCTTTATGGAGTTCAAGATAACCCCTACTGAAGGGATTATGGCTCCAAATATGTCACCAATGACAGCAGCCACTGACTCTCATTTTTGTCTAGCATGTTGTAATTCAGACGTTTTAGGTATTTGCTTCAAGTCATCAATCTGGCAAATCTTTGGGAAAACTATTCCCAAATAACATGTCCCATACCATCCCTTCGGAAGACTGTAATAAGCATTAAGTCCACAGATGTAATAGATCCCAGGGATCGCTGGATCCTGTCCATTTAGCATAAATGTCCATTTACTCTGAAACAAAAACACATGCCTGCATTCACTCGTTCCCACAAATAAATTGTCCCGCTCAGATTTTGGCCTATATATACAAAGCCTCCCTACGTGTAATGCATCTATAGCTAATTTGCCTTGCGTTTTGATTGCAGTGTAAGCATAATCATTTGCATATGTGCGTTTCTCTAACCCCTTTTCTAAACTTTCCTTTAATGCTTTGCGTCTATCATCAGTATGATCTAAGAAGCTTTTCTCTACAGGTGTCAATAAACAGGTCAGATTGTTGCGGTGTGGATAAGCTGTCCCAAATGTAAGCGTCGGTTCGAAGAAGCCTCTAACTATTTTTATACTATGCTCCTTAGCTAACTTATTCAGAAACTCGATCACAGGCACAAAAGAAAACACAACATCCAGATTTGAATAAAAGTATTGCACATGCTCTTGATTATAGAATCTTGTTAATAGCAAGCTACAGCTTATCCAGTAGGTTAGCGGAAGGCTTTGATAGGTGACCCCTTCTTGCACTGACGAAGGAATCTTTGTACACATATAAGTTTTTCGCATCCATGGTCTCAACATACTCATTCAGCAAGTGATAGAAGACATTAGTACAAAGTTCCCCCTTTGAATTAGTTCCCTCATGCAAGTGTCTTGCATCCTGCTCAAACGTTTCCCACGGTGTTAATGTTGTAGTCTCAGGTTTTGAAGCAGTGTTAGTTGCTTTCTTATCCAACCACGGCATTCCCACAATCACTCCCACAATTATTATCGCACACACAATACCTATTATAAGACTCAACCAGCCACACACCTTACCCTTCTTGTTACTACCTCTATTATAAGCCATGCCTGTAAAGAATCAGATAGCAGAATAACAAACAACTTGAGGACGATATATACTCTCTCTTTTTTTTTCTTTCTTCGATGCAAAAAGTATCTTTTTCTCCAGATATATTTACAGCGTTTCACTCATTCCAGGACCCCTTTGTCATATCAGGTTAGCAGCTTGTCATAATCATGTTCTCAAAGTCAAATCAGGTTATCAGTGTCGCATACGGTAGTTTTATAAGCCTCTTTTCTTTAGTTTTTTTTTTTTCAGTTTTCAATTTTAACAAAGTCTTTCTCTTTGAATCACTTCAGGTACCGTAGTTCTCGATCAAAACAGAACGCTAAGAATTCTTGTTGCCATTCTGATGTTGTTGCATATGCCCATTCAGGACCTGTATACCTTCTATTTGCGGTTCTCTTTCCTTTAAGTCTGCGTTCACCTTGTAATTCTCCTTTACTGAGATCTTCTACTCAGAATGTATCAGCCTCTTCTGTTATTGTTTCACCTGGTACGCTACTTGCTTTTGCAGCCTGTTTCTCTGGCCAGTTATCTCCCTTATGTGTCTTCTTCTGATTTGCCTTTTCAGGACGCTGAACAGCACCCTCCTCTTGTAATATGGTGTTTTCTCTTGATGGACCTGCAACTGGCTCAGGGGATGCCGGAGTACTTTGGTCTCTTTCTATTATTTCCCCTTCTTCTTCTTCTTCTGGATCTGTAACGGGCTCAAGTTCTAACCCGTATCTGTCTATTTCTGGGAGAACCTCTCCTTGATTTAGTTCTCCTGCTGCCTCTACTGAGATAGGCGCACTGTCACCTCTCTCAAAATCGTTTACTGTTTGAGGGACAAGGCTGTTCTCAGTGGGTTCTCCTGCAGTCTCAGTTCCCTCTTGGCTGTTTTCTGGCCCTGAGACTTCCCTCTCTGGAACTGTTGTTCCGGAAACTTCAAGTTCCTAGTCAGTTGGACACGTTGCCTTCTTTGTGTGACTGCCATGTATCCAATTTGGAACGCCTGCACATTTCACAGCAGTGGTTGTTGTCAAGATTACTTGATATGGCCCCTTCCAGCTTGGCTCCAAACACGACTTTCTCATGTGCTTCTTGACAACCACCCAGTCCCCGGCTTGTAGGGTGTGACCTGGATCACCGATCGGTGGCAATGTGTTAGCTTCTACCTGGTGAGAGAAAGAGCGAATCACATCAGCCAAGCCTTTGCAGTAGTCCAACACCATATCATCCGTGATATTCACTAGAGCATTTGCAGGTACTGCGGGTAACCTCATAGCTCTACCCATTAGGATTTCGTGTGGTGATAGTCCTGTCTTCTTATCAGGGGTGTTCTTCATTGACATCAGCACTAAGGGTAATGCATCTGGCCATTTCATATTGGTAGCTGCGCACATCTTTGCCATTCTTGATTTCAAGGTACCATTCATTTGCTCTACTAATCCTGATGCTTCAGGGCGGTAGCTACAGTGCAACTTCTGTTCAATGTCTAATGCGGCACACAAGAGCTTAATCACCTCATTGTCGAAGTGTCTGCCCCTATCTGATTCTATAGAGACCGGAAACCTGAACCTGGGTATTAGTTCTCTAAGCAGTAGCTTCGCAGCTGTGAGACTGTCATTTCTATGTGTGGGGTAAGCTTCAATCCAGTGACTGAAAACACACACAATCACCAACACGTACTTCAATCCTCCGCAAACAGGCATTTCAATGAAATCCGTTTGCATCTTGCTAAATGGACCACCAGCTCTCCCAATGTGGCTCAAAGTTACCACAGTCCCTTTTCCGGCATTCATCTGTTGACAGATGATGCACCTGTGACAGGTAACCTCTGCAGCATGTCTGAACTTTGGGTTAAACCAATCGATTTTGAATGACCTGATCATTGCATCTCTCCCGAGGTGAGCCTGTCCATGGTAGAGCCTAGCGAATTGTGACAGAAGACTGTTTGGCAAAACTAATTTCCCCTACTCTGAGACCCACAAGTCGTCAGCCCTCTGTACACATTGCATTCTTTGCCAGGAGCGTTTTTCCTCTTTGCTAGCACAACCCTGTAGTGTCTTTAGCTCATCTAGGGTATCAACCACCCTTAATGCAAGGTTTAAGCATGTGTCATTTTCAGTTTACGGCATCAATTCCCACTGATCCTTGAACGATATACAGTTCAATGCGCAAAACTTTGCGACTTGATCTGCATAGCTGTTTTCCATGGACACAAAGGGGGTCATTACGACCTTAACCGTCGTGCGGCCGCCAATGCGGCCGCACTCAGGCGGCCCCCATTATGACATTCCCGCTGGGCCGGCGGGCGCAAACCAAGTTACCCCTGTTAGGGGGCCCCTGCACTGCCCATGCCAGTGGCATGGGAAGTGCAGGGGCCCCCAGGGGCCCCAGGACACCCCTTACCGCCAGCCTATTCCTGGCGGTGCAAACCGCCAGAAACAGGCTGGCGGTAGGGGGGTCGTTATCCCCAAGGCCATTGTGGCGGTAAACCGCCGGCCCCGACGGTGCGTAGCACCACGGTCGAAATACGCCGGGAGGCACCGCCAGCCTGTTGGCGGTGCTCCCGTTGTTTTGGCCCTGCGGTTATAATACCGCCAGGGTCATAATGACCACCAAAGTCTTGTGACTTAACGTGAGCATTGCATTTCACCACGGCAATTTCAAGAGGTAACTGAATCGCATGTAACAAATCCTTAATTTGTTCACCATTTTTCACAGGAGGACCAGAAGAGGTCATGAAACCTCTCTGTGACCACAATTGGCCAAAATCATGTACAATTTCAAATCCGTATCTGCTGTCAGTATAGATAGTGACTCAGATTTTCAGCTGCGTGGCATGCCTTAGTAAGGGCAATTAACTCTGCCACTTGTGCAGAATACACTCTCTCGAGCCAAGAAGCTTCGATAATACCAGCTATGGTACATACAGCGTAACCGGCTATCAGCATTCCGACTGAGTCTCTCAAACAGGGTCCATCAACAAACATAATACAGTCATTTTCTTTTAACTGTGTATCATGAATATCAATCAGGTCGTGGCTTGGTACATAGTTCTGTTACCTCAAGACAATCGTGCTCGACTTCCTCTTCGTTATTAACCTCAGTATTTTCAGCAGGAAGTAGAGTTGCTGGGTTCAACACAGTACATCGTTTCAGTGAAACATTAGGTGACCCCAGTATAATTGTCTCATATTTGGTAAGACGAGCATTTGTCATGTGCTGAGTTTTGGTTCGAGTCAACAAAATTTAAACTGAATGTGGAACCATTACTGTTAGGGGATTATCCCATTACTATGCCTTCACACTGCGTGAGGCTCTGACCAACTGCTGCAACTGCGCGCAAACAACCCGGTAAGGCTGCTGCGACGGGGTCCAAAGTAGAAAAAAGAAAAATATGCTACAGGGTGATTTGCACCTCCATGGACCTGTGTCAAGACAGACAAAGAACAAGCATCACGTTCATGACAAAACAGTAGAAAAGGCTTTGTGTAATCAGGCATACCCAAAGCTGGTGCCCTGCACATGCACTCTCTCAATTCCATGAATGACTCAAGCTCTTCCTTGGACAAAGCTATGGTATATGGCTCATCCTTGATCTCTTTACCTGTCAGCCTTATCAATGGTTTTGAGATAATCGAGAAGTTGGGTATCCACTGGCGACAGTAGCCCACCATCCCCAAAAACATCCTGACATCTCTCTTTGTTGTTGGGGGGTTCATTTGCAAAATGGCTGTTATTCTTTCTTTCGATATTCTCCTGGACCCTCTTTCAATTAAAAGACGTAGCCATTGTGCGGTGGTGAGTGGCGCGATGGAGGGGGATGTGTTCTGCGCCCGACATACTTATACTAAAACCTTGGAAGATTGTACAGCACAGCTGGCTGAGCTTAAAGCTCTATTGTTAGCGTTGGAGCATGCAGAACCGGCTATGTTGACCTTGTTGGTCTGTGACTCCTACTATTGTGTGCAGTCTTTCAATGAATATCTACACTATTGGAAAATGAATGGGTTTAGAGATTCTAAACGCAACACCATTAAACATAAATTGTTATGGGGTAAGGTTGCAGATCTGAAAGAGACGCTTCCTAATGTCCATGTTGTACATACACTTGGACACCAGCGCGTTGGAATACACGTTGCTGGGAATACCATGGCTGATGAGGCCGCGAAATCGGCGGTGGCTGTAGCCACTGTAGCCGCAGTAACTCGTTCGAGTTCCAAACCAGACACAGAGATTTCGGCTGCCATAAAGGCTTCTGCTGATGGTACGCCCTTTCCTAAAGGATTTCCTTCCAAATATAGTTACTGCTTGAATAGTGCACTGAACGCTGTTGTTAATATTCCAGGCATTGGTGTACGTGAAATACCAAATAAGATTGAGAGATCTCGATTAATTTCTGCAGCACATGAGGGGGCGGCATCTGCACATGCTGGTGTGGCAGCCACGATTTCACTTTTACAGGCTCGTTACTGGTGGCCTGGTCTCTATAAAGAGACAAAGCATATGTCCTTTGTTGTGACGTTTGTCAACAAATTAAAGCTTCGTCGGCTAAACGCCCGCAGCAGACGCCCCTTCTGATTTCAAATAAACCTTTACAGTGTGTGTACTTGGATCATTGTGGTCCACTGGCACCAGATAGTGCATACAAATATATTTTGGTTGCTGTAGATTCGTGCTCCAGATTTGTGTGGGTCTGGCCACAGCGCTCGGCTGACGCTCGAACTGTTATTAAAGATTTGCGCATCTTTGTCGATACATTTGCAGTTGCGGCTTTTCATTTGGACCAGGGCCCTGCTTTTGCCTCTAAGGCATTCAGGGACACCATGGCTTCGTTGGGGGTCCAGCTCCAATTCTCGTCTCCATTTCATCCTGCGGGAAATTCTGTTGTGGAGCGATTAAATCGTGATTTAAAGCAATCCTTAACGGCCAGAGTTATAGGTACGGGTCGTAGTTGGCTAGTCCACCTTTATGGAGTACAAAGAGCACTTAATAACTTGCCTAGACGGTCACTGGGGGGTCGTACTTCAGATGAGTGCCTGTTTGGAACACGAATGTATGTTCCTGATCTAGATGGTCCTGGTGTGGAGGCGGCAGATACGCCCTTTGACATAAATGATCGTGTCACTGTTTTGCAGGATTTGCAACAATTCCGTGAAGATAACTCTTCTGCGAGTGCTGCCTCCTCAGGAATTAAGGACGAGCCGGTAACACCTACTGGTTGGATACCCAGGATTGGGGATCTAGTGTGTGAAAAGGTCGCAGTAAAGAAAGAATTTGGTCCTTCTTATCGAGCACCAGTCCCTGTATTAGGGGTGAGCGGCACAAGAACTGTGATTTTACCACCGCTGCGAGGGGCCAAAGGAAATCGCTTTGTTTCTATTGATAATGTCACGTTACAACATGTGGCCGATTCTGCACAGCAGACCAAAAGGGACACCCAGTAGTTCCGGAATCCCTCTCACTACTGGAGAAGAAGTCCCACTGCAGGTGATTTACACCGACACTGTTACCTCTCCGTGCTTGGGGAGGGTGGAAGATGATCTTGCGATTGTTCCACAGACAACGATTAATTTGGAATCTTGCGATCAGGTTGCTGTTCGGTCAACTGATGTTTCTGAACATGTGGTTTATAGCGTGCCTCGGCGAGAGCCTCCATCTGCTTCTATGTTCACAGTTGCACCTTTTGCAAGAACTGCCGCTGGCTGCTTTAACGACACTGATGATGTAGTGTCCGACTCCTCGTCCTCTGTGTCTTCGGTCCGAGGTCCACGTAAGCTGCTGTGTTGGCTTAAATACACATATTTTGTTTTTCCTTGGAACTATTTGTGGCTTTTTATGGCTGTCATGACTATTTTTTTATGGTTGGGGTTTGTGGTTACTTTTTTCCTAGTGATACATGGTCATTTTCTTCCTGATCGATCTGACATTGAACATGTCAAGACTGTGTTGAAACCACATTTTTCGTCTCACATGGTTCGAAGAGACTTCTCCAATGTAAACATTTCTGCGATACCGATTCCGGATGGGATTGTGTGGGATAAAGTAATGTTTGACATATATGGTCCCACTGAATTGATTCAAATACCGTATGTCCTCAAATTATCAATGAATGATATTGTTATACCAGGCATTGTCTCTGATGATTGGGATGTGAAGACTGTAGATTCTATGCTATCGGACTTGCAATATTATACTGTTTATGATGATGAAGATGCTTACCAGTTTAGAGATAATCATGGTGACATGTTTTGCTACAACTATTATGGACACCATTTTATTCACAAAGCTAGTAGCCCTAAGTCCATTTTTAATTATGTACAATGGGAACATTGTTCAACTCCTCCACAAGGAAGTTCGAAAACTTATTATGATAAATTTGCATATTTTTCTGGGCAACTAAATGCTAAGTCTTACTATTTCAAGGTTACTCCGTATTCTAATAAGCAAATGTTGTTGACCGATACTAAATTGTTATATTCCAGTATGTTTGTTTCTAAACTTTCGGTCGAAGGATATGAATATTGGTTTAAGACTATTGATCTAAAAAGTGTTTGGGGAACGAAAAATTGGCAGATGCAAGGCAGGGACACATTATTTAGGGCATGTATTATCCCTGTGCAAATGATTTTCCTCAATGACACAGTACAACAGACTAGTTGTCTAGGCTTGGCAACAATTAGAGAATTGAATTTGCCTGGAATACCTGTCCCTTCCAAATTAAAGAATTGGCAGCACTATGTGAACGCTACTTTTGGTGAATTTACACATTGGGTCCAGAATGGTACGCTTAACACTTCATTGTTACATCCCAGCGGATGGTTATTATGGCCTGTAGACACTAATGTGTGTCATCAACGTTTTGTCACCTCTTCAGGGGGGTTCAGGACTAGTAGGGCAGACCCTCGTTATGTTTCACCAGAGCATGCTGATATTATAACTACATACAGCGTGGGGAAGCTTTGTCAGCAATGGTTGAAGACATCCACGCTGGATGCAGTTAAGTTACACCTCACGTTACTGTCTAATGATACTGATTTACAAGATTTCTTGTCAAGACCCAGGGTACCACGAAAGAAGAGGTTCATATATGAGGTTTATAATGAGATTTGGAAGCTTTCACAACAGGAGGCTGCAGCCCGATTGCGGCAGATTGATCAGGAAAATCTGATGCGAGCTTTGTCTGTTGTTGATAATGGCATGCTTACACTTTCTGACCGTGTTTACACGATTGACAACATTGTTTCCTCTGCTATCGACATTATTAAATCGGATATGTCTTCTTTATATCATGGGCAGAGTCAGACACGGTCCATCATGCATCTGGGTTGGACTCTTCAGACCCTGAAGGCAGGTCGTGTTCCATGGCAGCATATTCGCGCCAAAGAGATCTTTGTCTCGTTTAATTTGACTCGTCAGCAACAGCTAATGGCTAAAAAGGAAGCGACATATGTTATGTTAAATATTGAAAAATTGGAGAAACTGCCTTTCACGGTTGCTGAGATTCCGTCAGCGGAATGGTTGATTCATGGAGTTATCAATATGCCTATTTCCACTCTACAATTTACTTTTTGTCTGAAACATATTCCGGTGGGTAGATATGAACTCTTGGGAGACAGTTGTATACATGAGGTGTGGGACCTTCCCTTTCAGTACAGATGTGTTAATGGTTTGAGGGAGGTTTTTCTTAGCGGTAGCGAATGCGAAGCTTCTGTCAGCCATTCCATGGTTTTTAAACAGCTGTCCTTGCACGGAGCTTGTAATGCTTTGATTGCTAACTTAGCTTGTTATCTGAAGGGAGTTCCAGTCCCGGTTATTAAAAACACTTTCCAGGTGCTTTCTAACGGCAGTTACATTGTTCTCAACAGCGAGCGCTGCTGTGGCATGCGTGCCGGAATAGTTTACGTTGTCGTTGTCAGCAAGGCCGTTACGTGCTGCGGGAATGTGTTGTATTCCCCCACTCAAATTAGGGAGGTAGCGGACATCTGGCCTCATATTGCTACTTCCAAGATTAATTTCGACAAGTTGAGTCGACTGAAAGCTTTATTGTTTCAAAAGCATGTGGCCCTTACATCTGCTAGCGAGACCTACGCACTTCAAGTGGCAAGGTCATCGGCGGAAATACAGTCCCTTTTAAATACTAACTTTCCGAGTCACTTCGGTGAACTTGTGGGACGTATATTTAATGCATCCAGAACTACTGGTATTGCACATTTTTTCCAAGCTGTTGGTGTTGGTTTTGCTCACACCTTCTCTTCTATATTCGGTTTGATACCTTTGGCTATACATTCGATTTTCGGAAGCGTTTTTGGGGGTTTCCCAATTACTTTGGCTTTATTGGCTGGAGTTTTGCTGCTGTTGCTCTTCTTTCGCAATGGCTGTCCCGCCGCAACGAGATCCACTATTGCTGCTCCCATCAGCACAGCTGTGTCGTGAACGCATGATGCAGCATTTTGGAGCAACACTCCTAGGCTACTTGGAGTGTGACTGGTCTCTGTCATTCAGACCGGTCTTGGACTGTGTGCAACCCGTGTTTCGGTGCCTTTGGTGCTCGTTTGAACATGCACTGGCTCTCTGTCTCTCACTGCAGCGCCCTCCAGTGGTCGATCTTGATCTGTTGATGTTCCCGATTAGGGCTCATTCCCAGACGTGTGCACTTCGGTTGCGTTTGCTTCGTGAGGCAGTTTATGAGATTCCCTTCCTGGAGGAAGATGGGTTTGTCTCGTTCATTGGCCCTGCACGGGGTGCCGCCCTGAATGGTTTTGGGGCTTTGGAACACACCTGCTCCATGGTACTTTGTGGCGTAGATCTTCCGATATTGACATACATCGAAGTAGAGGAATTCCTTCTTTCTATTGCTTCCAGTTGAACAATTGGATTTTTTCATCTCTTACTAAATTTACATTATATTAGATTTGGCTTATTGTCACATGTTAATCAATTTTATGACTTTGCTGTCTTCTGAACTTGTCGAAATGGATCTATAATTTTAATTTTTGCTTATATTCAGGGCATATTATTGTATTTTTAGAACCACTTGCTACCGACAAGGGGAGGGTGTAGTGTGGTTGGTTTTATATATCCTTTGTGCGTTAGCTTTGGGCACTAGGCCTTTGTGCACTTTGCCCTGGATGTATTTTATTCGTTTGCTAGTAACTTAGAGCCTTTGTGCATTTTGCTTTACATGCTTTTTATTTGACTTTGTACTGTTATTTTCAGATAGCCAGTTCTACGGTGTTGTTTTTTATTCATATCACACTGTTTTGCATACTTCAGCACTGATGTTCTCCATAACATATTCACTCTGTGCTTCAGTCAAGGATACAGTGTGGTACATTGCCGATAGACGTGGTTGGAGTTTAGACTTGGCATTTCTGCGAAGGGACATTTTTATGATCACGCTGACATATAGGTTATAAAATAACTTCCTTGTCCCAATACAAGCAGAGAGAGATTCCGACCAGGGAACCACAACTAGATGCTGACTGCCTTGTTGCAGATGCTGAACCAAGATCACAGGCCTTTGCTCAGGTATGAAGGCTGATGTCTCCGCAGTGATACAAATAGGCAAGCTAGGCGTTTAACATGCTGTGCTCTAAATAGAACAAGCAGAGGGAGAGTAGAAACTATAATATACAATGATTGCTTTATTCTTATGTTTTACTCTCCTGGTAACTATTTCAATCCTACTGTGTTGTATGGTTCTGGTTATCGCGGCTCATGCCTTATTCTCTAAAATACAGTCGTTTTATTAAAGCATTATATAAAACTTATACTGTCTTTGTCATTTGTATATGAGATCATATTGTAAATGAGAGAGTTGGTTCGGATCTGAGTGACCACGACTTCCCTGAGAAGTTCTAAAGATGTCATGCGCTCGGCTGCCCAATCATCTCTTCCCCGTGGGAGGAATGAGGCACTGCTAGTTAGCCGGAGCAAGACCAGATTTAGGGTGACAGAGTTCTTTACACGTGGGTCAGACTCAGTCTCCCACACCGTTATAGATCCTGCCGCCTAGAAATCCAGTAGTCTCATTTAGGATAATGAGAGCCCACGCGACAAGCTCAATCTCATCACTACAATATTTCGCATACTGCAACACCTCATCAATCGGCTTCGCTTGCTAACAAATCAAATGATTCTTAATCATCTGACTAACCTCCGGTCTCAGCCCTTCAACAAATCTGAACACGAGATGGTTCATGTCTTTCGGCACAATGGTCTCAGTACTACTGTAATGTTTGAATGCCTTCAACAATCTCTCATAGTAAGCATGTATTGATTCTTTAACCTCCTGTGAGATCCGGTCAATTTTCTGCCAGTCGGTCACTTTCGGCGACACTTTCTGCTTAAAAAATTCAATCACTTTATGAGAGTACTTCATCACCTCCTCAGAGGGAGCTCTGGTCACCTTATCCCTTGCTGGCTCCTTCGTCAGCCAATCTACCCCTCTCTCACACTCGAGCCACAAATCAGGCGGAACAATGATCTCAAACAGGGTATTCAAGTCTTCCCAGAGACACTTTGCAAGTTTCACAAACCTATCTGTTTGTTGATACCACTCGATCGGTATCTCCCTCAACCTGGGATAATCATTTGTAAAAGATAGGATGTCCCCTCTGGACCACGGCATATGGATTAAAACTCCACCAGCTGTTTCTCTCATGGGTAATATTTTTACCAATTCCGTATCGGGTGAAGCTTTAGCCTGACTCGACCCTGGACTGTCACCTTTCTCCTTATCTCTTTTCTTTGCCCATCTGCCTTCCCACTTTTTTAATGCTCCCCAGATTTGCGCACTTTGCAGTATTTCTTTTAAATGTGCTTTCATTCCGGCAGACCTCATATGCTCAAAGTCTTTTGAATCAAAATCTAACCTGTAACTTCTTTTCAAATGTTTAGTGTTTTCAATATCAATGTTGTACTTGCTTGCCAGGTTTGCTAATCTCTGATGTACCTTGTCTACCTCTTTAGTAATCTTAGGGCACAGATATCTCAGTTCTGCTTCTGTGTGTGACTCTAATCTGTTTACTCCCATTGTTCCGTCCACTAGTTCAGCAGCTTCCACCCCCAGTCTCACAAAGTTCAGGTACTCGTCTTTCCCTATCCTTTCCGGTTCTACTGTAGTCACTGTAGTCTTCTGTAAAGCATAGGTTTTCTCTAACCACTCATTCAACTGTTGTACTGTAAAGCCTTGCAGTGAAATGTTCCCTGCTTGCATCATTGGCGATTGTGAAGCCTTCGTACTTATTGTCTGTGGGGTTAACACCCCTAGCCCTGCCTGTCTCATTGCATCGAATGACGTTTCAACTGGGCTAAGGTCTATTAAAGACCTTGGTTTTTCAACCGCTTGTTCTCCTGGAGCTATTAACTGAGGAGTTCCTAAGGACCCTCCTCTTATCGCATCTTGGGACATTACTCCCTGATCACATACACCAGGCTTACCTTGTGCATATAATGGCACTGGTAGACCAACAGTAATTGGTAACGATATTGCGGCAGGTGTCTGACCCGGTCCCAAACTTTGTGGAGCAGCGACTCCAAAGTTCTGATCCTCTGCGGCAGGGGCAGGTATTAATGGAGGACCTGCTACTGGATTATACCCCAGTATCAGTTTTGGCTGCAGCTGGGGCAGCAATTGCGGAGTTGACTCAATCTGTACTAACCTCGATTTTGTATATATCGGGTCTGGCGGCACTATCAGATTTGTAGTAGTTTCTAGTACCGGGACATCTGGATAGATTCTCTGTATCTGCGGTGGAGGTTGCAACTGTATCTGCATGTCTGGCAGGGTGGGTACGCTGACACCATTCTGTATCAAAGCCGTATCACTAGTCCGTACCGTATCAGTAACTCCCTTCCCTGCGTCTGGTTCCCAGGACATGTACTAGTGCTCGGGATATTATTGCTTACCGCATAAGGTGGCAGGCGATCATGTAATATTCGATCCATAAATTCTTCATCGTCTGAATCGTCTTCCTCTTCCCACGGTCTATTAGTCTCTTTAGGCTTACTAGAGTTTTTATCTGTCTTACAGGTGGCTTTCTTTCCCTGCGTCTCTTCTCCCTGTGTAATTGCTGGGAACAATTTCAATCCGTCAACTATTCCCCGTCTCCACATTTTGTTCTCATTATCCCACCTAGCTTCTGCATAACACTTGTATGCCCTTTTTAATCTTTGGAATTTTTCTTGTCTATGTTTAATAGCCATTAGATCCCAAATCGCTAAAGCCTCCTACTGAGCTGGCCTCGGAGGTGGTTTCTGCGTACTTAACATCCATCTTAAATTCTCTAGCACCTTCGTATTGAACGTCCCATGTCCTGGAAACGCTAAACTTCCCTCTTTCTCTGTTAATTTGCGCCACTGTTTCATCCATAAACAAGGCGCAACACCTTTTTCCTCCATAACTATGTAAGCTGGAGTACCTCCAGGCGGTGTAGTTCCCCTTCAGTCGCCATAATGTATACATCTCCTTTCAGAACACTCTTAAAAGCCTTGACAAAATTCATTTTGCGTTTTTCTCTTATTTGTATTTAATCAGAAAGTGACTTTAATTCCCAGGACACTCTTCACCCACCTTTCTCAACCTATTGCCCCTCACGGACGGCAGCCAATCCTTGCGCGACCCCTCTCGACAGCTGACCTATCCCAGCGCAGCACCACTGAGGTTACACTCACACACTGCAGCTGACAAAGTCTTGCGGCTCGTCCGCCCCTCACTGGATTCACACAAAATGAATGCAAAATTACTGCGAGCACCTTTAACAACAACACAAATCTGCCGGTTTACTTACAGGAAGGGTAACACATTCGCTTCAGAATTTTACAGAGATTTCACTTGAAGCCTCGGCCGCTACTCTCTCCTTCTCAATTCCCGCATACGCAAGCAGAATTCGACCCACAAATCCTACTCTCGACTTGTCAATGGTTCGTCCTAGTGCACTTTAGAACTTGCCAAATCTCCATTGAAGGTTTCACACATACAATTTGACTCAAACCCGACTTGTCAACCACACCCGATTGACATATTAAACCGCACAGATTACAACATAAACCCAAGTGTCTCCTACACTTGTCAATATACTCCGGAGTCTTAGACCACGACGGGTCCGTACATAAACAACCAACCACGCGGATAATTTTGAGCACAAGCGCCACACTCATATGAAGTACGCCAATTTCCCTACTCTCATACTGCGGAGTACGCCCACTCCTACTAAAACAACATTTACCTGACCTTAATACACAGATTTCACAATCACCTGCAAAAAGGCATAAGCTGAGCAAGCGCAAAACCCTATACCACACATGCTATGACGCCGAGAACATTCCCAACTCACTTAGGCAGGCTTCGAGATCCCGGGAAAGTCAATGGTGAATTTAGAAACACATCATACCTCCAATTTGCATTGTCTCAGAAAAACAATTAAAACAATGATTCTCCGTCCGTCCTCTGCTACCAGAACTGTTAACGCGTCCCTTTATGATATTTTATTACACATCAGGACTCGTTTTAGGCCAATTAATCTTTTGACCCAGTTGAGAGACACCATAGGACGAGATAGCTAATCAATATATCAATCAATACATCAATAATGTCATCAATATTTATTACCACAATGCATTTCACTTTAGTCAGTCATTAATCAGTTCAAATGATGCGACCATGACCTTGCAGCCATGAATAACCACACCAGTTTAATAGATTTTTATGATTTTTATTCCCTATTAGTTACAATCTACGAGCAAATGAGTTAATCTCAATACCAAGAAACATAATAGCATAGTCACAATATGACAACTGTGATAAGATTTCATTAACGCGAGAATCACAAACATCAGTACATAACACGGCGTGAATATAGATCAAGTTTAGCAGAGTGTCAATATCGCGTCAGTTCAACAAAGCATAGTCTTGGTCGTTTGTCTATTTGCGTCAGTTTGGTGATCACCTGTCCTACCCATTGATTAGCATTGGAATGTTGGACTTCATGCAAAACAATTTAGAGCACTCATTTGGAAAACAACTAGTTAAGGTCTCTGACAAAAGCAAGCAGTTAGTACCTAGAAAGGAGTAAAAAAAAAGAGAACACGCACAGGGTCATGGCCCCTTGTGAGTCAGCACACTGAAAAATAGAAAAATGCATTTAATATGAGAGCCGAGCAGCTAAGCTGCAGCTCATGCTAACTTAAGGCCTATGAGGTTTTCAATACAGATTCAATAACGCAAATGTTAATATAAGCTCAATTGCACGTAACATAAACATTTTAATAATCCTTATTAGTTTGCGTATACATTGGTGGCCACTCTTCATGGTCACAATTCAAGTGCACGTTTAAGCAAAATTACTATTACTATAGTTTCTATGCGGCAGTGTCACACATTAATTCATAAACATTTAGGCCCGTATTTATACTCCGTTTGCGCCGAATTAGCGTCGTTTTTTTCGACGCAAATTCGGCGCAAAACTAACGCCATATTTATACTTTGGCGTTAGACTCGTCTAGCGCCAAAGTATGGGCAAATAGCGTCATTTTTTTGCGTGAACGCCTTCCTTGCGTTAATGAGATGCAAGGAAGGCGTTCCCGTCTAAAAAAATGACGGCGACGCAAATGCGTCGTATTTATACTCCCGGGCAAAAATCTCGCCCGGGAGTTGGCGGGTCAAAAAACCCCGCATTTGCGCCACTATTTAACGCCTGGGTCAGGGTAGGTGTTAAGGGGCCTGTGGGCTCAAAATGAGCCCACAGGTGCCCTCCCCTGCCCCCAGGGACCCCCCCTGCCACCCCTGCCCACCCCAGGAGGACACCCAAGGATGGAAGGACCCACCCCAGGGACATTCAGGTAAGTTCAGGTAAGTATAATTTTCTATATTTTTTAATTTTTTTTGGTGGCATAGGGGGGCCTTATTTGTGCCCCCCTACATGCCACTATGCCCAATGGCCATGCCCAGGGGACATAAGTCCCCTGGGCATGGCCATTGGGCAAGGGGGCATGACTCCTGTCTTTACTAAGACAGGAGTCATTTAAATGGCGTCTGGGCGTCTAAAAAAATGGCGCAAATCGGGTTGAGGCGATTTTTTTGCCTCAACCTGACTTGCCCCATTTTAAGACGCCCGAACGCCATTTTCCCCCTACGCCGGCGCTGCCTGGTCTACGTGTTTTTTTTCCACGCACACCAGGCAGCGCCGGTCTGCTAGCGCCGGCTAACGCCATTCCATAAATACGGCGCCCGCATGGCGCTTCATAATGGCGTTAGACGGTGCCAAATTTTTGGACGCTAAACTGCGTTAGCGCAATTTAGCGTCAAAAAGTATAAATATGGGCCTTAATGCTAATATAGGTTATATAAGCTACGCTCTCTCAGAGGCGAGAACTACATCCACTGCATTACCTGACAAACAGGTGACCTCTTCAACCCCGGGTATGATAGACGGTATCGTCAGTTAAGTACAGTATTGTCACTGTCATCGCTCACCAACAGTTTTTAAAGATGCAGTATACACGACGCCAGAGGTCATCTGGAAAAGATCTGAATTATGTGACAAATTAGTTCAGTGTTGTAATGCGGGAATGGTAATGTGTTTACGTTAGTCTGACCCCTAATGAGTGACACTTGGTAAAGGCTGTATGGAAGTCAGGGGACTGAAGGTACTCACAGGGACACCTATGAGTAACCACTTCATGACCATTGTAAAGTTTAACAACACTGACATAAAGTGTAGTTAAACCGAAAACAAACATTTTTATATCTTTTTGCAGAGATCAGCACTCTTCTGGTCTGATTGCTTATAGCATGGGTTGGCAGGAACGTGTCACAGCAGCATCTGCTCTGCTCCAGCGCCTACCCTGCTCTAGCATCTGCCCTGCTCCAGCGTCTGCCCTGCTCCAGCGTCTGCCCTGCTCCAGCGTCTACCCTGCTCCAGCGTCTGCTCTGCTCCAACGTCTGCTCTGCTCCAGCATCTGCTCTGCTCCACCGTCTGCCCTGCTCCAGCGTCTGCCCTGCTCCAGCGTCTGCCCTGCTCCAGCGTCTGCCCTGCTCCAGTGTCTGCTCTGCTCCAGCGTCCGCTCTGCTCCAGCGTCTGCCCTGCTCCAGCGTCTGCTCTGCTCCAGCGTCTGCCCTGCTCCAGCGTCTGCCCTGCTCCAGCGTCTGCCCTGCTCCAGCGTCTGCTCTGCTCCAGCGTCTGCCCTGCTCCAGCGTCTGCCCTGCTCCAGCGTCTGCTCTGCTCCAGCGTCTGCTCTGCTCCAGTGTCTGCCCTGCTCCAGCGTCTGCCCTGCTCCAGCGTCTGCCCTGCTCCAGTGTCTGCTCTGCTCCAGTGTCTGCTCTGCTCCAGCATCTGCTCTGCTCCAGCATCTGCCCTGCTCCAGCGTCTGCCCTGCTCCAGAGTTTGCCCTGCTCCGGCGTCTCCGCTGCTCCAGCGTCTGCTCTGCTCCAGCGTCTGCCCTGCTTCAGCGTCTGCCCTGCTCCAGCATCTGCCCTGCTCCAGCGTCTGCTCTGCTCCAGCGTCTGCCCTGCTCCAGTGTCTGCTCTGCTCCAGCATCTGCCCTGCTCCAGCATCTGCTCTGCTCCAGCGTCTGCCCTGCTCCAGCGTCTGCTCTGCTCCAGCGTCTGCTCTGCTCCAGCGTCTGCTCTGCTCCAGCATCTGCTCTGCTCCAGCGTCTGCCCTGCTCCAGCGTCTGCTCTGCTCCAGCGTCTGCCCTGCTCCAGCGTCTGCCCTGCTCCAGTGTCTGCTCTGCTCCAGCGTGTGTTCTGATCCAGCATCTGCTCTGCTCCAGCGTCTGCCCTGCTCCAGCGTCTGCCCTGCTCCAGTGTCTGCTCTGCTCCAGCGTGTGTTCTGATCCAGTGTCTGCTCTGCTCCAGCATCTGCTCTGTTCCAGCGTCTGCTCTGCTCCAGCGTCTGCTCTGCTCCAGCGTCTGCTCTGCTCCAGCGTCTGCCCTGCTCCAGCGTCTGCTCTGCTCCAGCGTCTGCTCTGCTCCAGTGTCTGCTCTGCTCCAGTGTCTGCCCTGCTCCAGCATCTGCTCTGCTCCAGCATCTGCCCTGCTCCAGCATCCGCCCTGCTCCAGCATCCGCCCTGCTCCAGCGTCTGCTCTGCTCCAGCGTCTGCACTGCTCCAGCATCTGCCCTGCTCCAGCATCTGCCCTGCTCCAGCATCCGCCCTGCTCCAGCGTCTGCTCTGCTCCAGCGTCTGCTCTGCTCCAGCGTCTGCTCTGCTCCAGCATCTGCCCTGCTCCAGCATCTGCCCTGCTCCAGCATCCGCCCTGCTCCAGCGTCTGCTCTGCTCCAGCGTCTGCTCTGCTCCAGCATCCGCCCTGCTCCAGCATCCGCCCTGCTCCAGCGTCTGCTCTGCTCCAGCATCTGCCCTGCTCCAGCATCCGCCCTGCTCCAGCATCCGCCCTGCTCCAGCGTCTGCTCTGCTCCAGCGTCTGCTCTGCTCCAGCATCTGCCCTGCTCCAGCATCCGCCCTGCTCCAGCGTCTGCTCTGCTCCAGCGTCTGCCCTGCTCCAGCGTCTGCTCTGCTCCAGCGTCTGCCCTGCTCCAGCGTCTGCTCTGCTCCAGCATCCGCCCTGCTCCAGCATCCGCCCTGCTCCAGCATCCGCCCTGATCCAGCGTCTGCCCTGCTCCAGCATCTGCTCTGCTCCCTGACATTTTCATCTCTGAGCGAAGGCCATGCAACTACAGATGTGAGCTCAGTTAAGTGCTCCAGAGAGCTAAAGTTTCGATACTCTCAGAAGCCAAAACTAATTAGCCTATTGATGACCTTACAGGAAGTGATGTCACATAGCAGTTGACTTTGATAATGTCAGAGGAAGAGACATTAGTGAAATTATAAAAATGATGAGCGCACACAGTAACATTCAAATCACTAATACAGACACCTACATTACATTAAACTGAATGTGTAATCTGTGCAGAATTCAAGTTGAAATATTAAATAGATGGTGCTATTTAAATGTAGGAAAGTGGATTTTTATGAAAAGTATTGTACTCTATGAAATCAATAGTGTCTCCCACTTTAGGTGTTTAGGGGCTACTCTGCACACAGTAGAAGTCAGGCAAAGTCGTACGTGGAATTCTAGTTCTTTCCCCCCCATCTCCCAGTTATAAGATTCAGTCAGGTGTGAATGAGACTTCAGCACAACCTTTAAATGTGTGAGTGTCACTCACGATGAGGGAGACTTGAAGGCTCTGGTGTGCACATTGGATCTGATGTCACTGCCAGGCATAAAATGCAGCTTGCATGACAATGCTATGAAGCCCCGCTGCACTCGCTCATTGATGGTGTGTGGACGAGGAGTGTATTTTGGAAAGTGTTCTAGACACAAGTTAGTGCTGCTTGGGTGCAACTTGTTTTATTTGAGTTTTAGAACTAACGTTCCTAAGGATACAGGTTTGTATTATGTTCTTTCCTTGTTTTCAGATCTAACTGGTGGTAAGTGCCCGCTGAAGTTCGCACTAGGCATAGCGATAGATAATTTGGTTGTTTAGCCAGTGGCTGTGGAATTCATTAACTTTCTTTGCTATTTGCATAGCTGTCGGCCAAATAGTAAATATTAATTTGTCAACGCAACAAATGCAACTTGCATGACAATGCTACGAAGCCCTGCTGCCCTTGACATCATTGGTTAGTGGACGAGGAGCGTCTGATGATATAGAGGATACAGTTACCACCCGGGCAATTGCCAGCATGACCAGTATTTTAATGTCCCAACCAGTATTAAAAATAGGAAGCTCGCATAAAACTGGTATTTTATTTCCCCTAAGAAGTGCACACTTAAAATACCAAATAACAGCAAAAGGCACTTTAAGATGTGTTATACAGCTGCCTTAATGATCCATGACTGATAGTTAAACAGAGAAAAGTCCTGTTAAAAAACAATGTTATACAAAGTATTAGTTAGGACTTGTAAGGAAATGGCTCCCTGTTGCAGTTACTCCCCACTTTTTGCCTGATACTGATGCTGACTTGGACTGAGAAGTGTGCTGGGACCCTGCTTACCAGGCCCCAGCACCAGTGTTCTTTCACCTAAAATGTACCATTGTTTCCACAATTGGCACACCCCTGGCACACAGATAAGTCCCTTGTAAAAGGTACCAGTGGAACAAAGGGCCCTGTGACCAGGGAAGGTCCCTGAGGGCTGCAGCATATGTTGTGCCACCCTAAGGGACCCCTCACCTAACACATGCACACTTCCATTGCAGATTGGGTGTGTTGGTGGGGAGAAAAAGGCAAAGTCGACATGGCATCCCCCTCAGGATGCCATGCACACAAAATACTGCCTATGGCATAAGTAAGTCACCCCTCTAGCAGGCCTTACATCCCTAAGGCAGGGTGCACTATACCACAGGTGAGGGCATAGCTGCATGAGCAATATGCCCCTACAGTGTCTAAGTCTATTCTTAGACAATGTAAGTGCAGTGTGGCCATATTAAGTATATGGTCTGGGAGTTTGTCAAAAATGAACTTCATAGCTCCATAATGGCTACACTGAATACTGGGAAGTGTGGTATCAAACTTCTCAGAATAATAAACACACACTGATGCCAGTGTTGGATTTATAAAAAAATGCACACAGAGATGCCCCCTGTATTTTATCCAGTTGTTCAGTGCAGGACTGACTGGTCTGTGCCAGCCTGCTGCAGAGAGATGAGTTTCTGACCCCATGTGGTGAGGGCCTTTGTGCTTTCTGAGGACAGAAACAAAAGCCTGCTCTGGGTGGAGGTGCTTAAAGGCTCAGGCTTCGTGTTACAATGCCCCAGGGCACTTCAGCTAGTGGAGATGCCTGCCCCCTGGACACAGCCCCCACTTTTGGCAGCAAGTCCAGGGGAGATAATGAGAAAAACAAGGAGGAGTTACCCACCAGTCAGGACAGCCCCTAAGGTGTCCTGAGCTGAGGTGACCCCTGCCTTTAGAAATCCTCCATCTTGATTTTGGAGGATTCCCCCAATAGGATTAGGGATGTGCCCCCTCCCCTCAGGGAGGAGGCACAAGGAGGGTGTAGCTACCCTCAAGGACAGTAGCCATTGGCTACTGCCCTCCCAGGCCTAAACACCCCCCCTAAATTCAGTATTTAGGGGCACCCCAGAACCTAGGAAACTAGATTCCTGCAACCTGAAGATGAAGAAGGACTGCTGACCTGAAGCCCTGCAGAGAAGTCGGAGACACCAACTGCTTTGGCCCCAGCCCTACCGGCCTGTCTCCCCACTTCGAGAAAAACTGCAACAGTGACGCGTCCCCCAGGGTCCAGCAACCTCTGAAGCCTCAGAGGACTACCCTGCATCTAAAAGGACCAAGAACTCCCGAGGACAGCGGCCCTGTTCCAAAGAAACTGCAACTTTGCAACAAAGAAGCAACTTTTAAAGACCACACGTTTGCTGCCGGAAGCGTGAGACTTTCCACTCTGCACCCGACGCTCCCGGCTTGACCTGCTAAAAACTAACTCTACAGGGAGGACTCCACGGCGACTGCGAGCCCGTGAGTAGCCAGAGTTGACCCCCTCTGAGCCCCCACAGCGACGCCTGCAGAGGGAATCCAGAGGCACCCCCTGACCGCGACTGCCTGTTTCAAAGAACCCAACTCCTGGTAAAGACACTGCACCCGCAGCCCCCAGGACCTGAAGGATCCGACCTCCAGTGCAGAAGCGACCCCCAGGTGTAGGAAAGTACCATCTTGCCTGGCATGTTACCCCCATTTTTCACTGTATATATGTTGTTTTAGTTGTATGTGTCACTGGGACCCTGGTAACCCAGGGCCCCAGTGCTCATAAGTGTGCCTGAATGTGTTACCTGTGTAGTGACTAACTGTCTCACTGAGGCTCTGCTAATCAGAACCTCAGTGGTTATGCTCTCTCATTTCTTTCCAAATTGTCACTGACAGGCTAGTGACCATTTTTACCAATTTACATTGGCTTACTGGAACACCCTTATAATTCCCTAGTATATGGTACTGAGGTACCCAGGGTATTGGGGTTCCAGGAGATCCCTATGGGCTGCAGCATTTCTTTTGCCACCCATAGGGAGCTCTGACAATTCTTACACAGGCCTGCCACTGCAGCCTGAGTGAAATAACGTCCACGTTATTTCACAGCCATTTTACACTGCACTTAAGTAACTTATAAGTCACCTATATGTCTAACCTTTACCTGGTAAAGGTTAGGTGCAAAGTTACTTAGTGTGAGGGCACCCTGGCACTAGCCAAGGTGCCCCCACATTGTTCAGAGCCAATTCACTGAACTTTGTGAGTGCGGGGACACCATTACACGCGTGCACTACATATAGGTCACTACCTATATGTAGCTTCACCATGGTAACTCCGAATATGGCCATGTAACATGTCTATGATCATGGAATTGCCCCCTCTATGCCATCCTGGCATTGTTGGTACAATTCCATGATCCCAGTGGTCTGTAGCACAGACCCTGGTACTGCCAGACTGCCCTTCCTGGGGTTTCTCTGCAGCTGCTGCTGCTGCCAACCCCTCAGACAGGCAGCTGCCCTCCTGGGGTCCAGCCAGGCCTGGCCCAGGATGGCAGAACAAAGAACTTCCTCTGAGAGAGGGTGTGACACCCTCTCCCTTTGGAAAATGGTGTGAAGGCAGGGGAGGAGTAGCCTCCCCCAGCCTCTGGAAATGCTTTGTTGGGCACAGATGTGCCCAATTCTGCATAAGCCAGTCTACACCGGTTCAGGGACCCCTTAGCCCCTGCTCTGGCGCGAAACTGGACAAAGGAAAGGGGAGTGACCACTCCCCTGACCTGCACCTCCCCTGGGAGGTGTCCAGAGCTCCTCCAGTGTGCTCCAGACCTCTGCCATCTTGGAAACAGAGGTGCTGCTGGCACACTGGACTGCTCTGAGTGGCCAGTGCCACCAGGTGACGTCAGAGACTCCTTGTGATAGGCTCCTTCAGGTGTTAGTAGCCTTTCCTCTCTCCTAGGTAGCCAAACCCTCTTTTCTGGCTATTTAGGGTCTCTGTCTCTGGGGAAACTTTAGATAACGAATGCATGAGCTCAGCCGAGTTCCTCTGCATCTCCCTCTTCACCTTCTGATAAGGAATCGACCGCTGACCGCGCTGGAAGCCTGCAAACCTGCAACATAGTAGCAAAGACGACTACTGCAACTCTGTAACGCTGATCCTGCCGCCTTCTCGACTGTTTTCCTGCTTGTGCATGCTGTGGGGGTAGTCTGCCTCCTCTCTGCACCAGAAGCTCCGAAGAAATCTCCCGTGGGTCGACGGAATCTTCCCCCTGCAACCGCAGGCACCAAAAAGCTGCATTACCGGTCCCTTGGGTCTCCTCTCAGCACGACGAGCGAGGTCCCTCGAATCCAGCGACACCGTCCAAGTGACCCCCACAGTCCAGTGACTCTTCAGCCCAAGTTTGGTGGAGGTAAGTCCTTGCCTCACCTCGCTGGGCTGCATTGCTGGGAACCGCGACTTTGCAAGCTACTCCGGCCCCTGTGCACTTCCGGCGGAAATCCTTCGTGCACAGCCAAGCCTGGGTCCACGGCACTCTAACCTGCATTGCACGACTTTCTAAGTTGGTCTCCGGCGACGTGGGACTCCTTTGTGCAACTTCGGCGAGCACCGTTTCACGCATCCTCGTAGTGCCTGTTTCTGGCACTTCTCCAGGTGCTACCTGCTTCAGTGAGGGCTCTTTGTCTTGCTCGACGTCCCCTCTCTCTGCAGGTCCAATTTGCGACCTCCTGGTCCCTCCTGGGCCCCAGCAGCGTCCAAAAACGCCAAACGCACGATTTGCGTGTAGCAAGGCTTGTTGGCGTCCATCCGGCGGGAAAACACTTCTGCACAACTCTCCAAGGCGTGGGGGATCCATCCTCCAAAGGGGAAGTCTCTAGCCCTTGTCGTTCCTGCAGTATTCACAGTTCTTCAGCCTAGTAAGAGCTTCTTTGCACCAACCGCTGGCATTTCTTGGGCATCTGCCCACCTCCGAGCTGCTTGTGACTTTTGGACTTGGTCCCCTTGTTCCACAGGTACCCTCAGTCAGGAATCCATCGTTGTTGCATTGCTGATTTGTGTTTTCCTTGCATTTTCCCTCTAACACGACTATTTTTTCCTTAGGGGAACTTTGGTGCACTTTGCACTCACTTTTCAGGGTCTTGGGGAGGGTTATTTTGCTAACTTTCACAATTTTCTAATAGTCCCAGCGACCCTCTACAAGGTCACATAGGTTTGGGGTCCATTCGTGGTTCGCATTCCACTTTTGGAGTATATGGTTTGTGTTGCCCCTATCCCTATGTTTCCCCATTGCATCCTATTGTAACTATACATTGTTTGCACTGTTTTCTAAGACTATACTGCATATTTTTGCTATTGTGTATATATATCTTGTGTATATTTCCTATCCTCTCACTGAGGGTACACTCTAAGATACTTTGGCATATTGTCATAAAAATAAAGTACCTTTATTTTTAGTATAACTGTGTATTGTGTTTTCTTATGATATTGTGCATATGACACTAAGTGGTACTGTAGTAGCTTCACACGTCTCCTAGTTCAGCCTAAGCTGCTCTGCTAAGCTACCATTATCTATCAGCCTAAGCTGCTAGACACCATATACACTAATAAGGGATAACTGGGCCTGGTGCAAGGTGCAAGTACCCCTTGGTACTCACTACAAGCCAGTCCAGCCTCCTACATTGGTTGTGCAGCGGTGGGATAAGTGCTTTGAGACTACTTACCACTCTTGTCATTGTACTTTTCATAAGAGAAAAATATACAAAACAAGGTCAGTGTATATACACATAGCCAAAAAGTTTTGCATTTCCTCTTTTCACTCTTTTATAAGTGCTGAAAAGTACTTCTAAACTTTCAAAAAGTTCTTAAAAGTTTAAAAAGTTTTTTCTGTCTTTCCAAAAAGTTCTGAAAACTTTTTTCTCTTTGTCTATCACTTTAACTCTCTCTAAAAATGTCTGGCACAGGCCAAAAAGTTGAACTGTCCAAACTTGCATATGATCACCTTAGCTGGAAAGGAGCAAGGAGTCTCTGCATAGAGAGAGGTTTGAGTGTAGGGAAGAATCCTTCCTTAGAACTGTTAATTAATATGCTTAGAGTACAGGATAAGGCCATAAGTGCCCAATCTGTAGAAAAAGTAGCTAATGGTTCTCAATCTGATCCAGGGACTCCCCCAGGAAAAGGTTCAGGAAAGAAACTTCTCAGCCTGCCCATTACTAGACAGTCTAGCATAGTTGGTACAGAGGTTGAATCACATCATACTGATGATGTGCTCTCACATTATGCTGGTAGCCAAGCTGTTAGGGTGCCCCTTGTAAGGGACAGGTCTCCTTCTGTTCATTCCCATCATACCTCTGTATCTAGAAATGTCCCTCCCACCCACCCTGATGACAGATTGTTAGAAAGGGAGCTCAATAGATTGAGAGTGGAGCAAACCAGACTGAAGCTCAAGAAGCAACAGCTGGATTTGGATAGACAGTCTTTAGAAATAGAGAGGGAAAGACAGAAGATGGGTTTAGATACCCATGGTGGCAGCAGCAGTATTCCCCATAGTCATCCTGCAAAAGAGCATGATTCCAGGAATCTGCACAAGATAGTTCCCCCTTACAAGGAGGGGGATGACATTAAGAAGTGGTTTGCTGCACTTGAGAGGGCCTGTGCTGTACAGGATGTCCCTCAAAAGCAGTGGGCTGCTATCCTATGGCTATCATTTACTGGAAAAGGTAGGGATAGGCTCCTTACTGTAAAAGAAAATGATGCTAACAATTTCCAAGTTCTTAAGAATGCACTCCTGGATGGTTATGGCTTAACCACTGAACAGTACAGGATAAAGTTCAGAGATACCAAAAAGGAGTCTTCACAAGACTGGGTTGATTTCATTGACCAGGCAGTGAAGGCCTTGGAGGGGTGGTTACATGGCAGTAAAGTTACTGATTATGACAGCCTGTATAACTTGATCCTGAGAGAGCATATTCTTAATAATTGTGTGTCTGATTTGTTGCACCAGTACTTGGTGGACTCTGATCTGACCTCTCCCCAAGAATTGGGAAAGAAGGCAGACAAATGGGTCAGAACAAGAGTGAACAGAAAAGTTCATACAGGGGGTGACAAAGATGGCAACAAAAAGAAGGATGGTAAGTCTTCTGACAAGGGTGGGGACAAATCTAAAAATTAGTCTTCATCGGGCCCACAAAAACACTCTGGTGGGGGTGGTGGGCCCAAATCCTCCTTTAATCAGAACAAGGAAAAGAAACCATGGTGCTATTTATGTAAAATAAAAGGCCATTGGACAACAGATCCCAGTTGTCCAAAGAAAGGCACCACAGCTCCTACCACTACAACCCCTACTGCTACACCTAGTGTCCCTACTAATAGCAGTGGTGGTGGGAGCAAACCTACTAATAGCCAATCCAAGGGAGTAGCTGGGCTCACTTTTGGTAATTTAGTTGGGGTTGGTCTGATTAGGGAGACCACAGAGGCTACTTTAATCTCTGAAGGGGCTATTGACTTAGCCACTTTGGTTGCTTGCCCCCATAACTTGGAGAAGTACAAGCAACTAACCCTAATAAATGGTGTTGAGGTCCAGGCCTACAGGGACACAGGTGCCAGTGTCACAATGGTGATTGAGAAACTGGTGCACCCTGAACAACACATACTTGGACACCAGTACCAAGTAACCGATGCTCACAACATAACACAAAGCCACCCCATGGCTGTTGTAAATCTCAACTGGGGGGGGGTATCTGGTCCAAAGAAAGTTGTGGTAGCTTCAGATTTACCTGTAGACTGTCTATTAGGGAACGATTTGGAGACATCAGCTTGGTCAGATGTGGAGTTGGAGGCCCATGCAGCAAAGCTGGGCATCCCAGGGCATATTTTTGCTTTGACAAGGGCTCAGGCCAAAAAGCAAAAAGGACAGGGAAGCTTGGATCCTGGAACAATGGACCAAGTGCTCCCTAAAGCTAGGGCTAGTAGAAGCAAACCACTTCCTACTATCCCTCCCTCTACAGTGGATTCTACTTCTGAGGAAGAAGAATTCCCTCCCTGTGCAGAACCTACACCAGAGGAGCTGGAAGCAGACACTGCTGAGCTTTTGGGTGAAGGGGGGCCTGCCAGAGAGGAGCTGAGTGTGGCACAGCAAACCTGTCCCACATTAGAGGGTCTCAAACAGCAAGCTGTCAAACAGGCTAATGGGGATGTCAGTGACTCACACAGAGTTTACTGGGAGGACAACCTCTTGTACACTGAGCATAGGGATCCTAAACCTGGAGCTGCCAGGAGATTAGTGATTCCTCAGGAGTACAGAAAGTTCCTCCTAACACTGGCACATGACATTCCCTTAGCTGGGCACCTGGGTCAAATGAAAACTTGGGACAGATTGGTACCATTGTTTCATTGGCCTAGGATGTCTGAGGACACAAAATAATTTTGTAAGTCCTGTGAAACCTGTCAAGCCAGTGGCAAGACAGGTGGCACTCCAAAGGCACCCCTTATCCCACTGCCTGTGGTTGGGGTTCCCTTTGAAAGGGTAGGGGTTGACATAGTTGGCCCCCTTGACCCTCCTACTGCTTCAGGCAATAGGTTTATCTTGGTGGTAGTGGACCATGCCACAAGATATCCTGAAGCTATTCCTTTAAGGACCACTACAGCTCCTGCAGTGGCAAAGGCCCTCCTGGGAATATTTTCCAGGGTGGGCTTCCCAAAGGAAGTAGTATCAGACAGAGGAAGCAATTTCATGTCTGCATACTTAAAGGCCATGTGGAAGGAGTGTGGTGTAACTTACAAGTTCACAACACCCTATCATCCACAAACAAATGGACTGGTCGAGAGATTTAATAAAACTCTCAAAGGCATGATTATGGGACTCCCTGAAAAACTCCGCAGGAGATGGGATATCCTTCTACCATGCCTCCTTTTTGCCTACAGGGAGGTACCCCAGAAAGGAGTGGGCTTCAGCCCCTTTGAACTTCTTTTTGGACACCCTGTTAGGGGTCCACTCACACTTGTAAAGGAGGGTTGGGAACAACCTTTAAAAGCTCCTAAGCAGGATATTGTGGATTATGTACTTGGCCTCAGATCAAGGATGGCTGAGTACATGTAAAAGGCCATTAAAAACCTTCAGGCCAGCCAAGAGCTCCAGAAGCAATGGCATGATCAGAAGGCTGTTTTGGTTCAGTACCAACCAGGGCAGAAAGTGTGGGTCTTGGAGCCTGTGGCCCCAAGAGCACTCCAAGATAAATGGAGTGGACCCCACACAATTGTTGAAAAGAAGGGTGAAGTCACCTACTTGGTTGACTTAGGCACTGCCAGGAGTCCCCTTAGGGTGCTCCATGTCAACCGCCTGAAACCCTACTATGACAGGGCTGATCTCACCCTGCTCATGGCAACAGATGAGGGACAGGAAGAAGACAGTGATCCTCTACCTGATCTCTTCTCTTCCACAGAACAAGATGCTCTTGTGGAAGGTGTAGTTTTGGCTGATTGTCTTACTGCTGAGCAGAAAGATAATTGCATAAATCTCCTAGGACAATTTTCAGAACTCTTCTCCATTGTGCCAGGCACCACTTCTTGGTGTGAGCACACTATAGATACTGGAGACAGTTTACCTGTCAAAAGTAAGATCTATAGGCAGCCTGACCATGTCAGGGACTGCATAAAGCTAGAAGTTCAGAAAATGTTGGAACTAGGAGTGGTTGAGCACTCTGACAGTCCATGGGCTTCTCCTGTGGTACTGGTACCAAAACCCAATTCTAAAGATGGAAAGAAAGAAATGCGGTTTTGTGTAGACTATAGAGGTCTCAACTTGGTAACCAAAACTGATGCTCACCCTATACCCAGGGCAGATGAGCTCATAGATACACTGGCATCTGCCAAGTATCTAAGCACTTTTGATTTGACTGCAGGGTATTGGCAGATCAAATTGTCAGAAGATGCTAAACCTAAGACTGCATTTTCTACCATTGGAGGACATTACCAGTTTACTGTAATGCCTTTTGGTTTGAAAAATGCACCTGCCACTTTTCAGAGGTTGGTGAACACAGTCCTGCAAGGGCTGGAAGCTTTCAGTGCAGCATATTTGGATGATATAGCTGTCTTTAGCTCCAGCTGGGATGATCACCTGGTCCACCTTTGGAAAGTTTTGGAGGCCCTGCAAAAGGCAGGCCTCACTATCAAGGCTTCAAAGTGCCAGATAGGGCAGGGTAAGGTGGTTTATCTGGGACACCTTGTTGGTGGGGAACAGATTGCACCACTTCAGGGGAAAATCCAAACTATTATTGATTGGGTTCCCCCTACCACTCAGACTCAGGTGAGAGCCTTCCTAGGCCTCACTGGGTATTACAGGAGGTTCATTAAGAACTATGGCTCCATTGCAGCCCCTCTTAATGACCTCACATCCAAAAAAATGCCTAAAAAGGTATTATGGACAGCAAACTGTCAGAAAGCTTTTGAGGAGCTGAAGCAGGCCATGTGCTCTGCACCTGTCCTGAAAAGCCCTTGTTACTCTAAAAAATTATATGTCCAAACTGATGCATCTGAATTAGGAGTAGGGGCAGTCCTATCACAACTTAATTCTGAGGGCCAGGATCAACCTGTTGCTTTTATCAGTAGAAGGTTGACCCCTAGAGAAAAGCGTTGGTCTGCCATTGAGAGGGAGGTCTTTGCTGTGGTCTGGGCTCTGAAGAAGTTGAGGCCATACCTGTTTGGCACTCACTTCATTGTTCAGACAGACCACAAACCTCTACTTTGGCTAAAACAAATGAAAGGTGAAAATCCTAAATTGTTGAGGTGGTCCATATCCCTACAGGGAATGAACTATACAGTGGAACATAGACCTGGGAGTAGCCACTCCAATGCAGATGGACTCTCCAGATATTTCCACTTAGACAATGAAGACTCATCAGGTAATGGCTAGTCTTATTGTCCTTCGTTTGGGGGGGGGTTGTGTAGGAAAGTACCATCTTGCCTGGCATGTTACCCCCATTTTTCACTGTATATATGTTGTTTTAGTTGTATGTGTCACTGGGACCCTGGTAACCCAGGGCCCCAGTGCTCATAAGTGTGCCTGAATGTGTTACCTGTGTAGTGACTAACTGTCTCACTGAGGCTCTGCTAATCAGAACCTCAGTGGTTATGCTCTCTCATTTCTTTCCAAATTGTCACTGACAGGCTAGTGACCATTTTTACCAATTTACATTGGCTTACTGGAACACCCTTATAATTCCCTAGTATATGGTACTGAGGTACCCAGGGTATTGGGGTTCCAGGAGATCCCTATGGGCTGCAGCATTTCTTTTGCCACCCATAGGGAGCTCTGACAATTCTTACACAGGCCTGCCACTGCAGCCTGAGTGAAATAACGTCCACGTTATTTCACAGCCATTTTACACTGCACTTAAGTAACTTATAAGTCACCTATATGTCTAACCTTTACCTGGTAAAGATTAGGTGCAAAGTTACTTAGTGTGAGGGCACCCTGCACTAGCCAAGGTGCCCCCACATTGTTCAGAGCCAATTCACTGAACTTTGTGAGTGCGGGGACACCATTACACGCGTGCACTACATATAGGTCACTACCTATATGTAGCTTCACCATGGTAACTCCGAATATGGCCATGTAACATGTCTATGATCATGGAATTGCCCCCTCTATGCCATCCTGGCATTGTTGGTACAATTCCATGATCCCAGTGGTCTGTAGCACAGACCCTGGTACTGCCAGACTGCCCTTCCTGGGGTTTCTCTGCAGCTGCTGCTGCTGCCAACCCCTCAGACAGGCAGCTGCCCTCCTGGGGTCCAGCCAGGCCTGGCCCAGGATGGCAGAACAAAGAACTTCCTCTGAGAGAGGGTGTGACACCCTCTCCCTTTGGAAAATGGTGTGAAGGCAGGGGAGGAGTAGCCTCCCCCAGCCTCTGGAAATGCTTTGTTGGGCACAGATGTGCCCAATTCTGCATAAGCCAGTCTACACCGGTTCAGGGACCCCTTAGCCCCTGCTCTGGCGCGAAACTGGACAAAGGAAAGGGGAGTGACCACTCCCCTGACCTGCACCTCCCCTGGGAGGTGTCCAGAGCTCCTCCAGTGTGCTCCAGACCTCTGCCATCTTGGAAACAGAGGTGCTGCTGGCACACTGGACTGCTCTGAGTGGCCAGTGCCACCAGGTGACGTCAGAGACTCCTTGTGATAGGCTCCTTCAGGTGTTAGTAGCCTTTCCTCTCTCCTAGGTAGCCAAACCCTCTTTTCTGGCTATTTAGGGTCTCTGTCTCTGGGGAAACTTTAGATAACGAATGCATGAGCTCAGCCGAGTTCCTCTGCATCTCCCTCTTCACCTTCTGATAAGGAATCGACCGCTGACCGCGCTGGAAGCCTGCAAACCTGCAACATAGTAGCAAAGACGACTACTGCAACTCTGTAACGCTGATCCTGCCGCCTTCTCGACTGTTTTCCTGCTTGTGCATGCTGTGGGGGTAGTCTGCCTCCTCTCTGCACCAGAAGCTCCGAAGAAATCTCCCGTGGGTCGACGGAATCTTCCCCCTGCAACCGCAGGCACCAAAAAGCTGCATTACCGGTCCCTTGGGTCTCCTCTCAGCACGACGAGCGAGGTCCCTCGAATCCAGCGACACCGTCCAAGTGACCCCCACAGTCCAGTGACTCTTCAGCCCAAGTTTGGTGGAGGTAAGTCCTTGCCTCACCTCGCTGGGCTGCATTGCTGGGAACCGCGACTTTGCAAGCTACTCCGGCCCCTGTGCACTTCCGGCGGAAATCCTTCGTGCACAGCCAAGCCTGGGTCCACGGCACTCTAACCTGCATTGCACGACTTTCTAAGTTGGTCTCCGGCGACGTGGGACTCCTTTGTGCAACTTCGGCGAGCACCGTTTCACGCATCCTCGTAGTGCCTGTTTCTGGCACTTCTCCAGGTGCTACCTGCTTCAGTGAGGGCTCTTTGTCTTGCTCGACGTCCCCTCTCTCTGCAGGTCCAATTTGCGACCTCCTGGTCCCTCCTGGGCCCCAGCAGCGTCCAAAAACACCAAACGCACGATTTGCGTGTAGCAAGGCTTGTTGGCGTCCATCCGGCGGGAAAACACTTCTGCACAACTCTCCAAGGCGTGGGGGATCCATCCTCCAAAGGGGAAGTCTCTAGCCCTTGTCGTTCCTGCAGTATTCACAGTTCTTCAGCCTAGTAAGAGCTTCTTTGCACCAACCGCTGGCATTTCTTGGGCATCTGCCCACCTCCGAGCTGCTTGTGACTTTTGGACTTGGTCCCCTTGTTCCACAGGTACCCTCAGTCAGGAATCCATCGTTGTTGCATTGCTGATTTGTGTTTTCCTTGCATTTTCCCTCTAACACGACTATTTTTTCCTTAGGGGAACTTTGGTGCACTTTGCACTCACTTTTCAGGGTCTTGGGGAGGGTTATTTTGCTAACTTTCACTATTTTCTAATAGTCCCAGCGACCCTCTACAAGGTCACATAGGTTTGGGGTCCATTCGTGGTTCGCATTCCACTTTTGGAGTATATGGTTTGTGTTGCCCCTATCCCTATGTTTCCCCATTGCATCCTATTGTAACTATACATTGTTTGCACTGTTTTCTAAGACTATACTGCATATTTTTGCTATTGTGTATATATATCTTGTGTATATTTCCTATCCTCTCACTGAGGGTACACTCTAAGATACTTTGGCATATTGTCATAAAAATAAAGTACCTTTATTTTTAGTATAACTGTGTATTGTGTTTTCTTATGATATTGTGCATATGACACTAAGTGGTACTGTAGTAGCTTCACACGTCTCCTAGTTCAGCCTAAGCTGCTCTGCTAAGCTACCATTATCTATCAGCCTAAGCTGCTAGACACCCTATACACTAATAAGGGATAACTGGGCCTGGTGCAAGGTGTAAGTACCCCTTGGTACTCACTACAAGCCAGTCCAGCCTCCTACACCAGGTGACCCTCTCCCTTGCCCAGGTGGTGGCTACCCCGAGGAGCCTCCCCTTGCCTGCCTGCTTCGCTGAAGAGACCCCTGGGTCTCCCATTGAAACCAATTGCAAACCCGAGGCATGTTTGCACTCTGCACCCGGCCGCCCCCTGCCGCTGAGGGTGTACTTTTTGTGCTGACATGTGTCCCCCCCAGTGCCCTACAAAACCCCCCTGGTCTGCCCTCCGAAGTCGCGGGTACCTACCTGCTGGCAGACTGGAAACGGGCACCCCCTTCTCCATTGAAGCCTTTGCGTTTTGGGCACCACTTTGACCTCTGCACCTGACCGGCCCTGAGCTGCTGGTGTGGTAACTTTGGGGTTGCCCTGAACCCCCAACGGTGGGCTACCTTGGCCCTAACTTTGAACCCTGTAAGTGCTTTACTTACCTGAACAACTAACAAATACTTACCTCCCCCAGGAACTGTTGAATTTTGCACTGTCTAGTTTTAAAATAGCAGTTTTTGCCAAAACTGTACATGCTATTTTGTTGATTCAAAGTTCCTAAGATACCTGAGTGAAATACCTTTCAGTTAAAGTATTGTGTGTAAATCTTGAACCTGTGTTTCTTAAAATAAACTAACAAAATATATTTTTCTATACAAACACCCATTGGCCTGGAATTGTCTTTGAGTGTGTGTTCCTCATTTATTGCCTGTGTGTGTACAACAAATGCTTAACACTACCCTCTGATAAGCTTACTGCTCGACCACACTACCACAAAATAGAGCATTAGAATTATCTCTTTTTGCCACTATCTTACCTCCAAGAGGAACCCTTTGACTCTGTGCATGTTATTTCTTACTTTGAAATAGTACATACAGAGCCAACTTCCTACAGGACTCACGCCCATATCTTGGCAAAACCATTAAACATGACCAAATGGCTGCACTTTTCTCTGGATCGGTGGTGATGCTAATAAGAGCCTGTACGAAAGAGTCCAACATGTTCTAGTGGTGAAACACCCCCTCCTTCAGGCTCAGCACCACTCACTCATTGTCATGACCTCATCCACTGAGTGAGACACCACTGAGGGGGTCAAACCTGATTGTTTTGTCCCATTAATTTATTTTGACTACAATATCTTTCCTTGTTTCATAAGTGAACCTTTGAAGGGAGGGAGGTGGAAACAAAGCAGCAGACAAATGCCAAACGTTGGTGAGGATATACAGCAGTCACAAATATAAAGAATAGGAAAATTAGAAAAAAAAGCTCTCCAGTTTAATTGCAGCAGCTGCCTCAGTTTTCATATTTTAATAATAAAATACAAGGTGTCATTTGAATTCTATTTCATGACCGGAGGCTCAGATTGTGCTTCTCTTTCTTTACTACTCATAAAACAGCAGCCAATCACAAACCAGAAAAATATGAACTACATTTCCCATATTGCACATCGTAATATGTCCACCAGTCATATATCTCCTGGCCCTACTAGAGACCCAAACACCATCTTGAACTCCTCTTTCTTTTCTGCTCCAGCATAAGATAAGTGCCTCTCACTTTTTGTCATATGTATGCATTTCCAGAGTGTTTACCTTAGTGCGTTCTGACTTGCGCCGCGCTCAGGATCCCTCCTGTCAGCGCGGCGCTCAAACTGTGTTTTTGGCTTAGTTACGGCAAGTGGCATTCCTTGGTATTTCATGTCTCTGTTCGGTGGCCGCTCGTGACGAGTTGAGGTAGCAGTCGGCCTTCCAGGTCGTCGTGACAGGTCGGTAATTCTCAGCGCCCGGCGCGCTGGGAGTTTATTTCTGTACAGTTGCTTTTTTCCCCTCAGGGCAGCGAGTCTGCTGCGGCCCGGAGCCCTTCCCTTGTCAGGCCCGGGCAGAGAGCCTATCGCGAGCGCGTATTTTTGGTAGGATTGGGCTGCGCGCTGTCCTACCTTCATTTCTCCTCCTCTGACAGGAGGCTGGGAATTGCACACATTTTTCGCATTCCTAGCTTCCTGTCAGTGCTCTAGACGCCATTCTCAGGCTGTAATAGCCGAGTTGGCCCTGAAACGGAGCGGAGTGCACGCTCGGATATATATTGACTTTTCTTCAACACTTGTGGCTCTCAGAACGTCCTCCTTCTTTTGGGGGCTGTAATAATTAGTGGACAGCTTTACGATTTACTTGCTCTTTGCACTAGGGGTGACTCCCCCCTTGAAATCTGAGTGACTACTGCCTTTTGTCAATTTGTGAAAATGACCGATTGGGTGTCCTTCGAGGAGGAGGAGTATGGGCATTATGACGAAGACGGTTAGTTTCTGGGCGACCGTATGTCCGAGGCAATCATTGTTTCGGTTAAGCAGTCGGTCAGCAGGGCCTTAGAAGTTTCTGTCCCCCGGCAGATCAGTCAAGCATTGGTGGTGGCTCTAAAGCCTTTCACACAGCAATTGGAGACCTTCGCTAGAAATCAAAGTCTTATTCCTTTACCAGGGGGTAATTCTCCGGAACGGAGCTCTTCCCTTCCTAGTACGTCAAAAGACGCTCCTTCCTCTTGGCTTCATGATGGAGTCATGGCCGCACTGCACCAGCCCTCGGCTAGTGATCATCAGTACTGTTCTGCCCCGTCCACTTCCGGTGTTTTCCCTAGAGGGGTTCAGGTTTCTTCAGCCTCTGACCGCCAGTGATTTGGAATCATCTCATTCTAGCAGTCCCTTACGCAAGCACAAAAAATCAAAGAAATCACTTTCCTCTAAGACGCAGGTGAACCCCGTCCCTCCTTCCAACCCCTTTCAGTTCAATCCAGAAGACATAGTGCATCCCTGTTCTGCGGATTGGGCGCCTGCGCAGGTGGTAGTGGAACATTTGCATGGTAAGCTGCGCAGAGGTCCACAATAGGTTGCGTGCCGAATGTCCTAGGCCCGAGCTCCTGGATAAGGATTGCGGAGACGCCTGAGATCGATGCCCGCATGCTGACGTTTTTGAAAAATTTGCAAAAGACCCAAAGAAAGGAATTGACCAGGCCTGGCGCTCTTGCCAGGATAAACTTCTTGACCTGACAGGTCCCCTGGCAAAAATACTTGAGATGGTGTTGAGAGCCAAAGAAACTGGTGTTTCTTTTGATCCCACATCCTGGCCGAGTGGACTCAGAGGGTGATATGTCTGTTGGGTAATGCCAACTGCGCCATTTCGACTGAGATGCACAAGTCCCTCCTCATGAGGATCGATTCCAATTTGACAGAGCTGGCCTCTGCAGATGCGGGTCCCCTGGCGGAGGGTCACCTTTTCGGTGACAAGTTCGTAAAGACATTGTCAAATATGTAATGACATTTACAACCTTGGACAAGGCGCAAGCTAGCTTAAAGAAAGTGTTTCATACAGGCCTTTTTGGTCGGGCCGGAAGAGGCAGGGTCGCTCGTCAGGCCGCGGATACTACCAAGGCCCCCAGAGAGGAACCTCTACGCGAGGCCAGGATTACACCCGAGGTGGTACCTTCCTCCCCTCCCGTTCCCGTTTCCAACACCACAGAGGACAGCGGGGAGGTTCACGGGCTACCGCCCCTCCCAGTTACTCAGCAGGTAAGACTTTTGGATTCTTCATTAATTCAGTTGGGGGGTCGAGTGCAATTCTACCTTCACAATTGGCTCCAAGGAAACTCAAGATGCGTGGGTGTTGCAGACGGTGCAAGGCTTTCGTCTAGAGTTTTATCAAACTCCATGTCAAATGTCTTTGCCTCCTCCTCTCTGTTTTTCCCTACCAGAGACCAACTTTATAGATCTAGAGATAGAGACTTTGGTAAGGAAATGAGCAGTGGCTTTTTGCCATCCCCACCTGGCTGGTTTCTGCAGCAATGCTTTTCTTGTGCAAAAGCGGGGAGGAGGGCACCGGTTGGTGCTAAACCTCAAGGAATTAAATTCTTTCATTGTTTATCGGCACTTCAAGATGGAAGGCCTTCATCTTCTTCCCGACATACTCCAAACGGAAGACTGGATGATGTGTCTGGACCTGAAGGGCGTGTATCTGACGATTCCCATTTGGCATCGTCACTGACGGTTCCTCCAATTCAGATGGAAGGACAAATGACTAGAATATTTGGTCCTGCCTTTCTGGCTTTCCTCAGCACCCTGGTGCTTCACCAAACTGCTCAGGTGGTAGCTCACTTGCGGGAGAAAGGGATTCGGCTGATAATATACCTAGACGACATATTGATCATGGCTCAATCCCTAGAGTTGGTGAAGCAACATGGTTTCATGACAATTTCTCTTTTACAAGAGCTTGGGTTCCTTATAAACAAAGCCAAGTCGATTTTGGTGCCCACCACATCAGTGGAGTTCCTGGGTTTTGTGATCAACTCAGAGACTTCTCAATTGATCATTCCCCAGGCCAAACTTAGGGACATCAAGAAGAAATTGAGGGTGGCCCTGACGCAAGCGTCTCTGTCCTTCAGAAAGATAGCTCGTCTGGTGGGCCTTTTGGCCTCCCCGATTCAGGCGATATTCCCGGGACACTTACACTATCGAGCCTTACAGAGGCTTAAGATTCAACACTTGCAAAGAGGTTTGGCATATTCGGAACAAGTTCCCCTGACAGAGGAGGTCAAGATAGAACTCAGGTGGTGGTTGACGCAAGTGGACGCTTGGAATGGCAGAACCATTTTCAGTTCCCGACTGGAGGCGATCATAGAATCAGATGCCAGTCAGTTGGGCTGGGGAGCCCGAAGCGGGGATATCACCACGGGAGGCCGTTGGTCCAACAGGAGCTCCAGCTGCATATCAATTTTCTGGAGCTACTAGCAGGATCTTTTGCGATCAAATTCTCATGCACCATCCTCTTGCGGATGGACATCATCTCAGCAGTCTGTTATATCAACAATTTGGGGGGTACAAGATCCCCTCAGCTAGCGGAGATAGCCAAAGATTTCTGGCATTATTGCCTGTCTCACAGACTGATTGTGGTGGCGGAGTATATCTCGGGACAATCCAATGTGATTGCCGATTGGAACTCCAGGTACCACAAAGATCACAGCGACTGGAAGCTGCTTCCCCAACTATTCCGCCTGACTCAGGACATATGGGTTCCCTGCAAGATAGATCTTTTTTCCTCTCGTCTAAATCGGCAACTGGAGGATTTCTTCAGTTGGAGGCCGGACCCTCTCGCGAGGGCCACGGACGCTTTCTCCCAGGACTGGTTGGAGGGCCTCAATTATGCTTTTCCTCCCTTTGCGATGATTCCTAGGGTGGCAACTCACATCAAGAAGCAGGCGGCGGAGGTGATTCTGATCACTCTGGTCTGGAAGGCGCAACTATGGTTTCCACTTCTGCTAGAGTTAGCCTGTGACTCTCCCCTACGCCTTCCCTGGTCTCAGGACATGCTGCTGGGTCCCCACGGGGAGTTGCATCGCCATGTGATGGAGAGACAATTGCGTCTCATGGCATGGAGGCTTTCAGGCACAGCTACAGGTTTTATCAGTAGAGCGTGGGCACCATCTACCAGGAAGCGGGAATAGTGGAAATAGTAAATTTCTTGTCGCAGAAAGCGGCAGAAGGCATGTCTTATAGAACAATCAACAATTTCCGTTCCGCCATTTCAGCGGGTCATGTCAAGGTCGAAAATAATGCCGGTAAGTATGCATCCAATTATTTCTAAGCTTCTTAAAGGCATTAGAGTTTCTAATCCTCCAAAGACTAAATATACTTTCTGTGGGACGTTAGCCTCGTTCTTAGGTTGTTTGACAGATTTATATCTAGAAAACAATTATCGGTGAAACTGCCCATGTTGCTGTGCCTTGCGGCATGTCGTCGATCGGCGGATGTGAAAGCTCTGGACCTTGCAGGTAGAGTGTTCACACCGGAAGGTGTTTCTTTCTCTATCACTAGAATGACATAAACGATGTCGGCAAGTATTGAGTACGTTGTATTTCCTTTCAATTCAAAACTGTGCTTAGTGATTCGTTTGAAACAGTATGAAGAATGTACGAGAGCTTTCAGGTCAGATGGGGAGGGTCAATTACTGATTTCATTGAAAAAACCTTTCAAACCGCTTTCTGCTGCGACCAATGCCAGATGGTTAAGAGAAGTGATGGTCAAGGTAGGGATTGACGTTACTTAATTTGGTGCTCATTCAGTTAGAGGAGCCATGGCCTCCAGATCTCACAAATTGGGAGTGACTATTCAGGATATTATGAAATCAGCTGATTGGTCCTCCGATTCTACTTTCAAGCAGTTTTATTATAAACCAGTGGGTGATATTGGGACAAAAGTTTTTCTATCAGCTTTGAACTAGCATAATCTGAGCCTCCGGTCCTGGAATAGAATAAAATATTTGCTAGCATTTGCGCCAAGAATTTTCAATTCAATTAAGGACACGGAGGCGAGGATTATCCCACCCGGTTTATGATCTGGTAATGTATGGTTATCATGTATGATTACGTCAGCATTTAGCGATCTATGTATATATAATGTCTGTATATTTTCCCTCCCTGATATTGTCAAGGTGAGATTGTAAGTTTCTCTAATGTTCTGTCTGATTATCTTAGGAGCAGAGCAGAAAGCGGAATGAAGAACGCTTTTGCCTATCAAGAGGTTGAGGTTCCCAAGTTCGTTGTCGGAATGGTTCGAGGTGGTCAAGGACATTCGTCATGTTGAAATCACACAGCACTTACACACATTAAAGAAAACACTCAGCTGTACAAAAATAAAGATACTTTATTATTTAAACAAATCACCACAAAATACTAGAAGGGCAGCCCACCAATAGGAGGTAAGTAATACACTAGCAATTAGAAATAGGCATAGAAAATGTTAGAAAACAGTGCAAATAGCAATAACCAATAATGAGCCTGGGGGAGCACAAACCATATACTGAAAAAATGGAATGCAAATAACATACCCCCACCTAGGTAAGTAAAATATATAGAGGGGAGGTGAGAATTCTATAAAACCACAGAGGTAAGTGTAGGAAAGTACCATCTTGCCTGGCCTGTTACCCCCATTTTTCACTGTATATATGTTGTTTTAGTTGTATGTGTCACTGGGACCCTGCCAGCCAGGGCCCCAGTGCTCATAAGTGTGCCTGACTGTGTTACCTGTGTTATGACTAACTGTCTCACTGAGGCTCTGCTATCCAGAACCTCAGTGGTTATGCTCTCTCATTTCTTTCAAATTGTCACTAACAGGCTAGTGACCAATTTTACCAATTTACATTGGCATACTGGAACACCTTTATAATTCCCTAGTATATGGTACTGAAGTACCCAGGGTATTGGGGTCCCAGGAGATCCCTATGGGCTGCAGCATTTCTTTTGCCACCCATAGGGAGCTCTGACAATTCTTACACAGGCCTGCCACTGCAGCCTGAGTGAAATAACGTCCACGTTATTTCACAGCCATTACCACTGCACTTAAGTAACTTATAAGTCACCTATATGTCTAACCTTTACCTGGTAAAGGTTGGGTGCTAAGTTACTTAGTGTGTGGGCACCCTGGCACTAGCCAAGGTGCTCCCACATCGTTCAGGGCAAATTCCCCGGACTTTGTGAGTGCGGGGACACCATTACACGCGTGCACTATACATAGGTCCCTACCTATGTATAGCGTCACAATGGTAACTCCGAACATGGCCACGTAACATGTCTGAGATCATGGAATTGTCACCCCAATGCCATTCTGGCATTGGGGAGACAATTCCATGATCCCCCGAGTCTCTAGCATAGACCCAGGTACTGCCAAACTACCTTTCCCGGGGTTTCACTGCAGCTGCTGCCAACCCCTCAGACAGGTTTCTGCCCTCCTGGGGTCCAAGCAGCCCTGGCCCAGGAAGGCAGAACAAAGGACTTCCTCAGAGAGAGGGTGTTACACCCTCTCCCTTTGGAAAAAGGTGTCAGGGCTGGGGAGGAGTAGCCTCCCCCAGCCTCTGGAAATGCTTTGATGGGCACAGATGGTGCCCATCTCTGCATAAGCCAGTCTACACCGGTTCAGGGATCCCCCAGCCCTGCTCTGGCGCGAAACTGGACAAAGGAAATGGGAGGTGCCCAGAGCTCCTCCAGTGTGCTCCAGACGTCTGCCATCTTGGAAACAGAGGTGCTGCTGGCACACTGGACTGCTCTGAGTGGCCAGTGCCAGCAGGTGACGTCAGAGACTCCTTCTGATAGGCTCTTACCTGTGTTGCTAGCCTATCCTCCTTCCTAGGTAGCCAAACCTCCTTTTCTGGCTATTTAGGATCTATGCTTTGGGGAATTCTTTAGATAACGAATGCAAGAGCTCATCAGAGTTCCTCTGCATCTCTCTCTTCACCTTCTGCCACGGAATCGACCGCTGACTGCTCAGGAAGCCTGCAAAAACCGCAACAAAGTAGCAAAGACGACTACTGCAACCTTGTATCGCTGATCCTGCTGCCTTCTCAACTGTTTTCCTGGTGGTGCATGCTGTGGGGGTAGTCTGCCTCCTCTCTGCACTAGAAGCTCCGAAGAAATCTCCCGTGGGACGACGGAATCCTCCCCCTGCAACCGCAGGCACCAAAAGAACTGCATCACCGGTCCTCTGGGTCCCCTCTCAGCACGACGAGCGTGGTCCCTGGAACTCAGAAACCCTGTCCAAGTGACTCCCACAGTCCAGTGACTCTTCAGTCCAAGTTTGGTGGAGGTAAGTCCTTGCCTCCCCACGCTAGACTGCATTGCTGGGTACCGCATGATTTTCAGCTGCTCCGGCTCCTGTGCACTCTTCCAGGATTTCCTTTGTGCACAGCCAAGCCTGGGTCCCCGACACTCTAACCTGCAGTGCACAACCTCCTGAGTTGTCCTCCGGCGTCGTGGGATCTCCTTTTGTGACTTCGAGTGAGCTCCGGTTCACTCTTCTTCATAGTGCCTGTTCCGGCACTTCTGCTGCCTGCTTCTGTGAGGGCTCCTTATCTTGCAGGGCGCCCCCTCTGTCTCCTCACGCAATTGGCGACATCCTGGTCCCTCCTGGGCCACAGCAGCATCCAAAAACCCTAACCGCGTCCCTTGCAGCTAGCAAGGCTTGTTTGTGGTCTTTCTGCATGGGAACACCTCTGCAAGCTTCTTCACGACGTGGGACATCGATCCTCCAAAGGGGAAGTTCCTAGTCCTCTTCGTTCTTGCAGAATCCACAGCTTCTACCATCCGGTGGCAGATTTTTTGCACCCTCAGTTGGCATTTCCTGGGCATCTGCCCAAACACGACTTTGTCGCGACTCTTAGACTTGGTCCCCTTGTTCCACAGGTACTCTCGTCCAGAAATCCATTGTTGTTGCATTGCTGGTGTTGGTCTTCCTTGCAGAATTCCCCTATCATGACTTCTGTGCTCTCTGGGGAACTTAGGTGCACTTTAAACCTACTCTTCAGGGTCTTGGGGTGGGCTATTTTTCTAACCCTCACTGTTTTCTTACAGTCCCAGCGACTCTCTACAAGCTCACATAGGTTTGGGGTCCATTCGTGGTTCGCATTCCACTTTTGGAGTATATGGTTTGTGTTGCCCTTATACCTATGTGCTCTCATTGCAATCTATTGTGACTGTACATTGCTTGCATTGCTTTCTATTGCTATTACTGCATAATTTTGGTATTGTGTACATATATCTTGTGTATATTTGCTATCCTCATACTGCGGGTACTCACTGAGATACTTTTGGCATATTGTCATAAAAATAAAGTACCTTTATTTTTAGTATATCTGTGTATGGTGTTTTCTTATGATATTGTGCATATGACACCAGTGGTACAGTGGGAGCTTTGCATGTCTCCTAGTTCAGCCTAAGCTGCTCTGCTAAGCTACCCTTTTCTATCAGCCTAAGCTGCTAGACACCTCTTCTACACTAATAAGGGATAACTGGACCTGGTGCAGAGTGTAAGTACCCCTTGGTACTCACTACAAACCAGGCCAGCCTCCTACAAGGCCCCAATAAGAAACCTTTACTCGAGGACTGGCTATTTCATACAGTCCTTGGTGTTAAACGCACCATATCTTCTCACTGGAACAAGTCCACAGGGTCTTGTTACACCCCAGGGAGGTCCTCCCCAGCGAGGGGTGACGTGTCTCTTTAACTACTGGGACCACAGCCACATAATGCAAGTTGTTGGGTCCAAGGATCCCTGACGAATCTTCAAAGCCTCAATTAACCTGTATCCAGACTACAATACTCATTCTTGCTGGTCAAACAGAAGCCCAAGCAACTCGGCCAAATATTCTCTTATGTACACAGCCAAATTGCGTTGGTGGACTCTCAAGTCACACTATTTTTCACAACATTGACAGGTGCCTGAGGCGGGCTGGAGACAAAGGGGGTGTTGCCATTGCCCCACGATGTTCAATGGAATACAGACTAGTAACCTTCCAAATCACAACAGCACATGAAAAGGTTACCCAGGAGCAAGCCCTCCAGCAAGCAGGTGGAGCAAGAAAGTGTCATGGTTGTAGCAGAGGTTGAATAGTGCCACAGTCAAACAATGGCCTTCCGTAGGTCCCCTTCACCCAACCCGACCCAGAGATGATCTATAATTTGGACCTAATTTCAGCTGAATTGCATACAGGGCTGGTAATTAATACCAATTATGTCTGATTACATGACACCACAAACTGTGTCCTGTTTTGGAGTGGCGGGGCCTCAAGAGTGCATTTTGAGAAGGCCATATTCCTCCTGGTCTCGGCTGGGGCGTAGGGAGATGAAGAATGGGCACCACCATTAAATTACGGATTGTGCATCTCTTCCTTTGACAACCCAAAAGACTGTAATCCCCTGGATCCAGATGGAACATATTCCTCTTGTCTGATTTCCTTTTTTCGTTTTCCTTTGGCCACGTTTGAGACACAACCAGAGACTGGGAGTAAGGATAATTGTTTTATGTTTTTGTTTGTGGACATGTTCCATTACTCTGCTGTACATGCAGGCCAAATGGAGTTCACAGCCTGTAGAATTATGAGCCTAGAGGAAGACAGAAGATCAACCTGAGCACTGACATGCTGATGCATCACACTACATTTATGCCCACATAATATATAGTGACTTGGAATATCTGGGCAATGGCCAAGCACGGATGCAGTTACTTAATTTATTTGTACTTTTGAAGCAGGAAACAAATCTGACTGATATGGAACTCCTTAAACTGCAAAGACAGTGAGGAGCCAACTAGTGGCAAACTCATATTTGGCTTATCAATCAATCAGTCAATTCAGATTTGCAGGGGTATCCAGGCACTAGGTTCTTGCTGGGATCAGCCAAAGAGCCAGGTCTTGAGTCCTTTTCTGAATTCAGGGAGAGAGAATGATGTTCGGAGGTGTGGGGGGAGGTTGTTCTAGGACCTGGCAACAAGGTAGTAGGAGCATCCTCTACTGTTGCTTCGTAGGATGCGGGGAACGTAGCAAGGGAGGCGGAGTGCAGGTGTCTAGAGGGTTGCTCGAAGTTCAGGCGGTGGTTGATACATGCTGGTCCTTGATCACGGAGGGCATTGTAGGCATGTGTCAACATCTTGAATTGGCATCATTTCTGGATGTGGAGCCACTGAAGGTTCCTGAAGAGGGGGGTGAATTGGGTCTGTTTGGGTAGGTTGAGAGCGAGTCTGGGGGCTGAGTTCAGAATCATCTGGAGTCTCTTCAGGAGTTGGGAGGTGAGTTCTGCATAGAGGGCACTGCTGTAGGCCATTCGGCTGGTGACTACGGCTTGAGTGACAGCTTTCCTGGTGTTGACAGCAACATTCTGAAGATCTTTCAGGGCATTTGAAGGGTGTGGAAGCAGGCCAAACAGACTGCGTTGATCTGCCATTTTATTGGGAGTTTGCTGTCCAGGATGATGCCGAGGTTGTGGGTGTCATCTGTCTGTGCGGGTCACAGTTCTGAGGGCTACCAGGTGTCATTCCACGGTGAGGTGTTGTTCCCAAAAATAAACACTTCCATCTTGTCCGTGTTGAGCTTCAGGTAGTTTGTCTTCATCCAGTCAGTGATGTTGGCCCTGCAGCTGTGGAAGCTGGTCCTAGTGGTAGAGGGGACTTCTGAGAATGAGAGGATGCACTTCGTGCTGTCTACAGAGGATATGATGTTAAGGCCGTGGGTTTTAATGATGTCATCTGGGGGTGTCATGTACATGTTGAACAGGGTGGGGCTGAGGGATGAGTCTTGAGGGATGCCGTAAATTATGGCCTTAGGCTCCGAAGTGAAGGGTGGCAGGCAGATCTTTTGGGCTCATCCTGTGAGGAAGAATGCAATCCATTTAAGGGCGTCTCCCTGTATAACAATGTGGCAAAAAAGTTTGATGAGGGTCGGGTGTGATACAGTGCTAAACACTGTGAGAGGTCAAGGTCGATCAGGTTTGTGGTTAAGGAAGGACCTGATGTCATCAGTGGCAGTGATCAGGGCAGTCTCGGTGCTGTGGTTGGGACAAGAGGCCTTTTACTGTCACCTTCACTGGTGGGTGTAACACAGGGATGAGAGGCCTTTTATTGTCACCTTCACCGGCGGGTGTAACACAGAGACAAGATGCCTTTTATTGTCACCTTCACTGGTGAGTGTAACAAAGGGACGAGAGGCCTTTTATTGTCCCCTTCACCAGTGGATGTAACACAGGGACAAGAGGCCTTTTATTGTCACCTCCACTGGTGGGTGTACCACAGCGATGAGAGTCCTTTTATTGTCCCCTTCACTGGTGAGTGTAACAAAGGGATGAGAGGTCTTTTATTGTCCCTTTCACCGGTGGATGTAACACAGGGACGAGAGGCTTTTTATTGTTATCTTCACCGGTGGGTGTAACACAGGGACGAGAGGCCTTTTATTGTCATCTTCACCAGTGGGTGTAAGAAAGGGACGAGAGGCCTTTTATTGTCCCCTTCACCGGTGGGTGTAACACAGGGACGAGAGGCCTTTTATTGTCCCCTTCACCGGTGGATGTAACACAGGGACGAGAGGCCTTTTATTGTCCCCTTCACCGGTGGGTGTGACGCAGGGAGAAGAGGCCTTTTATTGTCCCCGTCACCGGTGGATGTAACACAGGGACGAGAGGCCTTTTATTGTCACCTTCACCGGTGGGTGTGACGCAGGGAGAAGAGGCCTTCTATTTTGTCATCTTCACCGGTGGGTGTAACGTAGCAACGAGAAGCCTTTTATTGTCCCCTTCACTGGTGAGTGTAACAAAGGGATGAGAGGCCTTTTATTGTCCCCGTCACCGGTGGATGTAACACAGGGACGAGAGGCTTTTTATTGTTATCTTCACCGGTGGGTGTAACACAGGGACAAGAGGCCTTTTATTGTCATCTTCACCGGTGGATGTAACACAGGGACGAGAGGCCTTTTATTGTCACCTTCACCGGTGGGTGTAACACAGGGACAAGAGGCCTTTTATTGTCATCTTCACCGGTGGATGTAACACAGGGACGAGAGGCCTTTTATTGTCCCCTTCACCGATGGATGTAACACTGGGACCACAGCCACATAATGCAAGTTGTTGGGTCCAAGGATCCCTGACGAATCTTCAAAGCCTCAATTAACCTGTATCCAGACTACAATACTCATTCTTGCTGGTCAAACAGAAGCCCAAGCAACTCGGCCAAATATTCTCTTATGTACACAGCCAAATTGCGTTGGTGGACTCTCAAGTCACACTATTTTTCACAACATTGACAGGTGCCTGAGGCGGGCTGGAGACAAAGGGGGTGTTGCCATTGCCCCACGATGTTCAATGGAATACAGACTAGTAACCTTCCAAATCACAACGGCACATGAAAAGGTTACCCAGGAGCAAGCCCTCCAGCAAGCAGGTGGAGCAAGAAAGTGTCATGGTTGTAGCAGAGGTTGAATAGTGCCACAGTCAAACAATGGCCTTCCGTAGGTCCCCTTCACCCAACCCGACCCAGAGATGATCTATAATTTGGACCTAATTGCAGCTGAATTGCATACAGGGCTGGTAATTAATACCAATTATGTCTGATTACATGACACCACAAACTGTGTCCTGTTTTGGAGTGGCGGGGCCTCAAGAGTGCATTTTGAGAAGGCCATATTCCTCCTGGTCTCGGCTGGGGCGTAGGGAGATGAAGAATGGGCACCACCATTAAATTACGGATTGTGCATCTCTTCCTTTGACAACCCAAAAGACTGTAATCCCCTGGATCCAGATGGAACATATTCCTCTTGTCTGATTTCCTTTTTTCGTTTTCCTTTGGCCACGTTTGAGGCACAACCAGAGACTGGGAGTAAGGATAATTGTTTTATGTTTTTGTTTGTGGACATGTTCCATTACTCTGCTGTACATGCAGGCCAAATGGAGTTCACAGCCTGTAGAATTATGAGCCTAGAGGAAGACAGAAGATCAACCTGAGCACTGATATGCTGATGCATCACACTACATTTATGCCCACATAATATATAGTGACTTGGAATATCTGGGCAATGGCCAAGCACGGATGCAGTTACTTAATTTATTTGTACTTTTGAAGCAGGAAACAAATCTGACTGATATGGAACTCCTTAAACTGCAAAGACAGTGTTGAGCCAACTAGTGGCAAACTCATATTTGGCTTATCAATCAATCAGTCAATTCAGATTTGCAGGAGTATCCAGGCACTAGGTTCTTGCTGGGATCAGCCAAAGAGCCAGGTCTTGAGTCCTTTTCTGAATTCAGGGAGAGAGAATGATGTTCGGAGGTGTGGGGGGAGGTTGTTCCAGGACCTGGCAACAAGGTAGTAGGAGCATCCTCTACTGTTGCTTCGTAGGATGCGGGGAACGTAGCAAGGGAGGCAGAGTGCAGGTGTCTAGAGGGTTGCTCGAAGTTCAGGCGGTGGTTGATACATGCTGGTCCTTGATCACGGAGGGCATTGTAGGCATGTGTCAACATCTTGAATTGGCATCATTTCTGGATGTGGAGCCACTGAAGGTTCCTGAAGAGGGGGGTGAATTGGGTCTGTTTGGGTAGGTTGAGAGCGAGTCTGGGGGCTGAGTTCAGAATCATCTGGAGTCTCTTCAGGAGTTGGGAGGTGAGTTCTGCATAGAGGGCACTGCTGTAGGCCATTCGGCTGGTGACTACGGCTTGAGTGACAGCTTTCCTTGTGTTGACAGCAACATTCTGAAGATCTTTCAGGGCATTTGAAGGGTGTGGAAGCAGGCCAAAGAGACTGCGTTGATCTGCCATTTTATTGGGAGTTTGCTGTCCAGGATGATGCCGAGGTTGTGGGTGTCATCTGTCTGTGCGGGTCACAGTTCTGAGGGCTACCAGGTGTCATTCCACGGTGAGGTGTTGTTCCCAAAAATAAACACTTCCATCTTGTCCGTGTTGAGCTTCAGGTAGTTTGTCTTCATCCAGTCAGTGATTTTGGCCCTGCAGCTGTGGAAGCTGGTCCTAGTGGTAGAGGGGACTTCTGAGAATGAGAGGATGCACTTCGTGCTGTCTACAGAGGATATGATGTTAAGGCCGTGGGTTTTAATGATGTCATCTGGGGGTGTCATGTACATGTTGAACAGGGTGGGGCTGAGGGATGAGTCTTGAGGGATGCCGTAAATTATGGCCTTAGGCTCCGAAGTGAAGTCTGGCAGGCAGATCTTTTGGGCTCATCCTGTGAGGAAGAATGCAATCCATTTAAGGGCGTCTCCCTGTATAACAATGTGGCAAAAAAGTTTGATGAGGGTCGGGTGTGATACAGTGCTAAACACTGTGAGAGGTCAAGGTCGATCAGGTTTGTGGTTAAGGAAGGACCTGATGTCATCAGTGGCAGTGATCAGGTGTCCCCTTCACCGATGGATGTAACACAGGGACGAGAGGCCTTTTATTGTCACCTTCACCGGTGGGTGTAACAAAGGGACGAGAGGCCTTTTATTGTCCCCTTCACCGATGGATGTAACACAGGGACAAGAGGCCTTTTATTGTCACCTTCACCGGTGGGTGTAACGCAGGGACAAGAGGCCTTTTATTGTCCCCTTCACCGGTGGGTGTAACACAGGGACGAGAGGCCTTTTATTGTCCCCTTCGCCTGTGGGTGTAAAACTGAACCACAGCTGAGTTACAAGAGGACTGAAGGCTCATATTCAGGGAATCATTCTTCTGCCTTAGAAGCTCCTCCATCACTGAGAGAACTACCATGAGGCCAAACAAGCGTTAGAGATTTCACAACAAGAATACTTGGATATTATATTTAAATATATATAAAAGGGAAACTCTCTACTCTTTGACTTGACTGTCCCCTTAAAGCCCACCGGCCGCTCTCCCCGCCCCGGCCCCCCAGGCCTCACCTCCTGTGTCACCTCGAAGCTCCCACTGCGTCCTCTGTGAGGAAGTGCTGAAGAGTTTTACTTCCGGGTGACCGGAGGCAGCGACAGCACCAGCAGCTGGTGGGGAGGTCTGATGAGCCGCTCTCAGCAGAGGCAGAAAAGCATCAGAACCCGGTGAGGGTGTTCTATCTTTAGCCGCTCCCCGTCCGAATCGGGTCGGCTCTACTATGTGCGCATGCGCAGAACTGTGCGCATGCGCACAGGCGATTTCGTCAATTTCGCCGTCTTAAACTGCTCCCCTCAACGGGCACTTCGGAAGCGCATGCGCGCTTTTAATTTTTATCGCGGATGACACGCATGTGCATGCGCGTTTTTCATTTTAACGGTCGCATTGCCAGGGGCACAACGGATTGCGGTCGGAGCAGCCGCGTTACAGACTTGTCGGAGCGGCGCTACCCCTTCTTTAAGGTCAGTACTCGTGCCGATTATATATTCTATATATATAATCTCGGCTTTCCTCTTTCACTAACTTTCTTTTGTGTCACTGCCCTTCTAGTTACCTGTTCCCGAGCTGCGTCACGGTACCTCATTGGGCCGTTAGAAGCAGCTCGGGACGCCGCACGCATTTCAAACGTGGGCAACTGGTAAATCTGCAAACATAAAGGGGATTGAAAACCTGCATTGACTTTAACCAAAGGAGTCACTTGAAGTTTTTTAATAGCAAAGATATTTTCTTTCAGAGAGATACTGTAATGGTGTTCCAAGGTGAGCTGTGGAGTGTGTGGTTTTATTAGACTGTTATAAATAATGTTGGTAATAGGTATAAACTATATATTAATCAAATCTGTATTTGAAAAACACTTTTTTTAAAAATTTAACTGGAATGTATTTGCACTTTTTGTAGCAGCCTATAATATGATGTAATTGTATTTATATAACGTTTACTACCCCCGACGAGGCATCATTTGCATGTTTAAAACAAGGACTTACACATTTACAGTTCTTTCAGGGACATCCTACCTCATAGTACTAACAGGCATTGGCAAAGCCAATAGGTCTTGTCTACGCAAGAGTTATTGGCTTTGCCAATGTGTTTTGACCAGAGTGGCTGCTGTTTAGCATGGCTATAAGTTAGTGGTATAGTGGCGTGAAGTTCATTTAGAGTACAGTGCAGTGGGGTACTGTGCAGTTGTTTAGAGTGCATTTGCGTAGAGTGCAGTGGCATGGGACAAAGTAGAGTAGAGTAGAGTGGCATACAATAGAGTGGCAGAGTGCAGTAGTGTAGAGTGGTGCATTGGCATAGAGTGCAGAGTAGACTTGTTTGGCAGAGAGTGCAGTGGCGTAGTGTTGAGTGGTGCAGTGCAGAGTTGATTATAGTGCTGTACAGTGCAGTTGCGTAGAGTGGATTGATGTAGAGTGGCATAGAGTGCAGTAGCGTAGAATGCAGTAGTACAGAGTAAATTGCTGTACAGTGGCGGAGAGTGCAGTGTTGCAGAGTAGAAGGTAGTGGTGTACAGTGTAGTTTAGAGTGCAGTGGCATGTGGTAGAGTAGCATAGAGTGGCATACAATAGAGTGGCAGAGAGTGCAGTAATGCAGAGTGGTGCAGTGTCATAGAGTGCAGAGTAGACTCAGTGCAGAGTGCAGTGGCGTAGAGTGGTGCAGTGCAGAGTATAGTGTCTAGAGTGCAGTGGCATAGGGTGCAGTGATGCAGTGTAGTGGCATAGAGTGCAGTAGTAAAGAATAGTGTGGTGTAGACCTCTGACCTGTTTAGGTCTAGAGCTCGCCCCCCACGTCAGCAGCACCACCCTGCTGTCTCGTGCCCCTGACCCCCGTCCACGCTGCTGCTAGCGTGTTCGAGGCCCTCCTCCACCCGCAGGCATCCTCCTGCGCCTCATCCCTGGTGTCTAGTGGGCTCTGTTTAAGCTTCACTTGACCCGTGTGACGCTTTTCGCCGTCCTGTAAGTGTTTTTTCCTTTTGTTTCAGCGCCTTGCCTCCTTGAGCTTCTGCCCCCGATGTGCCCATTCTGATTGCTGTACCCTGATTGTAATTTGTGCCAGAATTGTATTTTGTGACTGTTTTTGAACTTTTCCTTACTGTTTGTGCCTTGCTTTTTTCCCTGTTTTTTTTGCCCCTTGCCGATCTACCCTTGCCGCTGCCTCCCTGCAGCCCCGCCCCCCTTGCGCCCCCATTCGCCGCTCCCTCCCGCCCCCCCAGCTGCTCCTCCCTTCTTAATGGCTGGTGCTGCGCGTCGCGAGTGAGCGACCTCTGACCTGCTTTAGGTCTAGAGCTCGCCCCCCACGTCCGCAGCACCACCCTGCTGTCTTGTGCCCCTGACCCTCGCCCACGCTGCTGCTAGCGTGTTCGAGGCCCTCCTCCACCCGCAGGCATCCTCCTGCGCCTCATCCCTGGTGTCTAGTGGGCTCTGTTTAAGCTTCACTTGACCCGTGTGCCGCTTTTCGCCGTCCTGTAAGTGTTTGTTTTTTCCTTTTTTTCAGCGCCTTGCCTCCTTGCGCTTCTGCCCCCGTTGCGCCCCTTCTGATTGCTGTACCCCGATTGTAATTTGTGCCAGAATTGTTTTTTGTGACTGTGTTTGAACTTTTCCTTACTGTTTGTGCCTTGCTTTTTTCCCTGGTTTTTTCGCCCCTTGGGCGCTCCCCCTTGCCGATCTACCCTTGCCACTGCCTCCCTGCGGCCCGCCCCCATTCGCCGCTCCCTCCCACCTCCCAGCTGCTCCTCCCTCCCCCCTCCCTTCTTAATGGCTGGCGCTGCGCGTCGCGAGTGAGCGACCTCTGACCTGCTTTAGGTCTAGAGCTCGCCCCCCACGTCGGCAGCACCACCCTGCTGTCTCGTGCCCCTGACCCCCGCCCACGCTGCTGCTAGTGTGTTCGAGGCCCTCCTCTACCCGCAGGCATCCTCCTGCGTCTCATCCCTGGTGTCTAGTGGGCTCTGTTTAAGCTTCACTTGACCCGTGGGACGCTTTTTGCCGTCCTGTAAGTGTTTTTTTCTTTTTTCAGCGCCTTGCCTCCTTGCGCTTCTGCCCCCGTTGTGCCCCTTCTGATTGCTGTACCCCGATTGTAATTTGTGCCAGAATTGTTTTTTGTGACTGTGTTTGAACTTTTCCTTACTGTTTGTGCCTTGCTTTTTTCCCTGTTTTTTTCTCCCCTTGGGCGCTCCCCCTTGCCGATCTACCCTTGCCGCTGCCTCCCTGCGGCCCGCCCCCATTCGCCGCTCCCTCCCGCCTCCCAGCTGCTCCTCCCCCCCCTCCCTTCTTAATGGCTGGCGCTGCGCGTCGCGAGTGAGCGACCTCTGACCTGCTTTAGGTCTAGAGCTCGCCCCCCACGTCCGCAGCACCACCCTGCTGTCTTGTGCCCCTGACCCTCGCCCACGCTGCTGCTAGCGTGTTCGAGGCCCTCCTCCACCCGCAGGCATCCTCCTGCGCCTCATCCCTGGTGTCTAGTGGGCTCTGTTTAAGCTTCACTTGACCCGTGTGCCGCTTTTCGCCGTCCTGTAAGTGTTTGTTTTTTCCTTTTTTTCAGCGCCTTGCCTCCTTGCGCTTCTGCCCCCGTTGTGCCACTTCTGATTGCTGTACCCCGATTGTAATTTGTGCCAGAATTGTTTTTTGTGACTGTGTTTGAACTTTTCCTTACTGTTTGTGCCTTGTTTTTCCCCTGGTTTTTTCGCCCCTTGGGCGCTCCCCCTTGCCGATCTACCCTTGCCGCTGCCTCCCTGCAGCCCCGCCCCCATTCGCCATTTCCTCCTGCCCCCCAGCTGCTCCTCCCTCCCTCCCCCCTCCCTTCTTAATGGCTGGCGCTGCGCGTCCGCGCCTGGATTGCGCCCAGCGCCACCCCCATCCCCCCCCACCCCCCCGGTCCTCACGCCCCCGCATCCCCAGCCTTCGCTACTCCGCCAGCGAACTCCTCGCCCTCAACCCTGGCCCATCCACAGCCTGCTTCCAGGCCACCCCGAAGCACACCAAAGGACCCTTCTCCTGCCGCACCTGCAAGTTCACCTGCAACAGAACAACGAAGCCTACAACAACCAACACCAACCACCTGAACTGCATCCTCCTCAACACACGCTCCGCACGAAAGCACGGCATCCAGCTCTGGGACCTGCTCGACACCACCGCCCCAGACGTAGCCTTCCTAACCGAAACCTGGTGGAACGACTCCTCGGCCCCAGACATCGCCATCCCTGACGGTTACAAGAGCACCAGAAGAGACCGCACCAACGGAATCGGTAGAGGGATAGCCATCGCCCACAAATCCACCCTCAAGATCCACACCCACACGGAAGACACCCTCAATACAGCCAAACACCTTCATTTCCAGATCCACACGGACCCCAACACTACCCTCAGAGGAACCCTCATATACCATCCTCCAGGACCAAGAGCCCCCTTCAGCGACACCATCTCCGACCTCGCAAGCACCCACGCTCTCGCCTCAACAGACTACATCCTCCTGGGAGACCTCAATTTCCACCTGGAGAACAACAATGACGCCAACACCGCATCTCTGACCACCAACCTCTCCAACCTCGGACTCAGACAACTGGTCAACACACCCACCCACATCGCCGGTCACACCCTTGACCCACTCTTCTCTGCAAGCAACCACATCTCTTTCAGCCACACCTCCGAACTCCACTGGACAGACCACCACTGCGTCCATTTCACCTTCAAGAAAAACACCGAACACCACCGCACCCCACTACTGCCTCACCGCGCTGGGGAAAAGTCACCATAGAAGAACAACTAACCAGCACCCTCGCCAAAAACCCACCACCCGACCCGGACTCCGCCGCCATCAACCTCCAACAATGGATCCTCAACTGCGCCAACATCCTAGCACCACTCAAGAGACCCACCGTCAACCAAGAAAAGAAAAAACCAGCCTGGTTCACAGACGAACTGATCACCTCCAAACGCAACTGCCAGAAACTCAAGAAAAAATGGATCCTCGAGCACACACCCGACAGCCTTGCAGCCCTCAAGGAAGCCAACCGCGAACACCACCAACTGATCCGACTCGTCAAACGCTCCCACTTCACAGAACACCTTAACAACAACGCACACGACTGCAAGGAACTTTTCTGCATCGTGAAGGAGCTCTCCAACCCCAACGTCAACGACGTCCCACCATCCCAGAAACTCTGCGACGATCTCTCCACCTTCTTCTACCAGAAAATCGCAGCCATCCACAACAGCTTCAACACCTCACCTCCCCCTGACCCCCACCCCCAACAACTCCTCCCACGCCGACCGCCTCACCACCTGGACCCACGTAGACGTCGCCAAAACCCTAAAGACCATGAACTCCATCCGCTCAGGATCTCCCTCTGACCCCTGCCCACATCACGTCTTCAACAAAGCCGAGGTCACCATCGCCCCCCAACTCCGCAAGATCATCAACCTTTCCTTCAACACCGCTACCTTCCCGGACAGCTGGAAGCACGCAGAAATCCAACCCCTCCTCAAGAAACCTAAGGCTGACCTCAACGATCTCAAAAACTTCCGCCGATCTCCCTCCTCCCCTTCCCAGCGAAGGTCATCGAGAAGATCGTCAACGCCCAGCTCACCCACTACCTCGAAGACAACTCCATCCTAGACCCCTCCCAATCCGGCTTTAGACGCAACCACAGCACAGAGACTGCACTCCTCGCCGCCACAGATGACATCAGACAACAAATGGACAACGGCGAAACTTCAGCCCTCATCCCCCTAGACCTCTCCTCTGCCTTCGACACGGTATGCCACCGCACCCTACTAAATCGCCTCCACGAAGCCGGTATCCAAGACAAAGCCCTCAACTGGATCTCCTCGTTTCTCTCCGGCAGAACACAGAGAGTCCGACTCTCACCCTTCCGCTCCGAAGCCACCAACCTCATCTGGGGCGTCCCCCAAGGCTCCTCGCTAAGCCCAACGCTGTTCAATGTCTACATGGCCCCCCTCGCACAACTGGCCTGTCAGCACAACCTCAGCATCCTCTCCTACGCCGACGACACCTAGCTCGTCCTCTCCCTGACCAAAGATCCTCACATCGCCAAAGCCAACCTCCATGAGGGACTGAAATCCATCGCCGAGTGGATGAGCAACAGCCGTCTGAAACTAAACTCCGACAAGACGGAAGTCCTCATCCTCTGTCGCTCTCCCTCGGCCTGTAACGACTCTTGGTGGCCCACCGCCCTGGGCCCCCCACCCACCCCAGCCAGCCTCGACTCCTCTCTCACCATGTCCAAACAGGTCAACGCAGTCTCCTCCTCCTGTTTCAACACCCTCCGCATGCTCCGCATAATCTTCAAGTGGATTCCAACAGAAACAAGAAAGAGAGTGACCCAAGCCCTCGTCAGTAGCACACTCGACTACGGCAACGCACCCTACACAGGCATCCCAACTAAAGACATCCAACGACTCCAACGCATCCAGAACGCATTTGCCTGCCTGATCCTCGACATACCCCGCCGATGTCACATCTCCCACCACCTGAAGGACCTCCACTGGCTCCCTGTGGACAAGAGGATCACCTTTAAACTCCTCACCCACGCACACTAAGGCACTACACGACACTGGACCCACCTACCTGAACACCAGACTCAACGTCTGTTCCCTCACGCCAACTCCGCTCTGCCAATCTTGCCCTCGCCATCGTCCCCCGAATCCAGCGCAAGACCTCTGGCGGCAGATCCTTCTCCTACCTCGCCGCCAAGACCTGGAACTCACTCCCGACCTCACTACGCCAGACCCAGGACCTCCTCACCTTCAGGAGACTCCTCAAGACATGGCTCTTCGACAATAGCAGCTGCCCCCCCCCGCGCCTCGAAACCCTAACGGGTACATAGCGCACTTTATAAATCTAATGATTGATTGATTGATAGAGTGCAGTTTTGTAGTGTCAGTGGAGTGGCACAGAGAACAGTGGTGCAGAGTAAAGGGCAGCGGCATACAGTGCAGTTGTTTAGAGTGCACTGGCGTAGAGTACAGTGGCATCGGACAGAGCAGTGTCATAGAATACAGTGGAATAGAGTGTATTGGTGCAGAATGTATTAGTACAGAGTATAGTGGTGTAGAGTATGGTGGCGACCAGTGCAGTGTTTCTCAAAGATTCCAAAATTAAATGGCCATTTTTCAGAGGATCTATACAATCTTGTATTGTCTGACATCTGCCCCATTACTGTTTCTTTCATGGAAAGAAGAGTGACCTTCATTTGTATTACGGACATTTGAGATAAGTAGGTGAGGTACTGGTTAGTTGAGGTACATCATCATACTTAGTATAACTCACATATAGTATAGCTCCCCTGTTAATATAGTTGATTTACAGTTAGCAGCTGAACTTAATTGTGTATGGGCAGTCAATTTCTTCTTTCAGTTAATTGGTTAGTCCAGTCTACTGGTATTTTGTACGAGCATCTATCCTATCTGCTCAGTTTATATTTTTTTCTGCAGGACATATTGTTACAGTGGTTCAAAAATGAGAATCAAATACAATATCTGTATGTATTTTGCGTTTTGCTTATTGTCAAATGTCCTTCTCTTAAGGTTCACCCCCAAATGTTGGTCTTCCTACTCTTTCTCAGACTTTTTCTTGTTGTTGGGCCTCTGAGCACTTTACCACTACTAACCAGTGCTGAAGTGCATGCGCTCTTGCCTTAAAATATGGTGATGTATGCTTAACACAGTTGGCATATTAGATTTACTTATGAGTCCCTAATAAATTGTACTTACCTATGCCCTGGATTTGTAAATTAAAGGCTACTAGTGCGCCCACAGTAATGATTGCGCATCCCAAGTAGTAGGTCAACATAACTTGCTTGTCATTCCAGAGTCTGCGTGTGCAGTTCTAAACTTCCATTTTGATCTGTCAAGTTAAATCTTTCCAGGTTCAAACCTTTTATTTTTAAAACATATGTAACCCCTTTAGTGGGCCTGGGACAGATTAAAGGGCAGGGGCAAGTTGGACGTGTATTTTTAATTTTAACCTGTTGTGGTAATACAAAAACGATTACACTTGTCTTTCACCACCGCAAGGCCTAACTTTCACTTAAGCTAACATCAGGGTTACCTTGAAGCAGCCTGTCTAATTTCGAATTAAAAAAACCAAAATTTGGACTTTGGTGTCTATGGACTCGCAATTCAAAATCACAACTTATGGTCAAGTCTAACATTAATTTGTGTGGCTGAAAATGTCACATTAATAAATTTGCCGTTTTATTTTCTTAAATATTTACTGCCTACTGGCATGTCTACATGTTTGGGTGGGTGACGCATCATCTCTTGTGCATTCCCTCCAGACAGGCACACGCCAAGGGAGCTCAGGTGTGACTGGATCATAAATATCCTGATGGCCCACCCTGGGCAGGATGAAATGGTGCAGCTGGCACATCTAAATGGGCTGGCTATTCTTCCCACACATGGATGCATAATCCCCCTTAGCGAGTCTGCAACTAGTCACTGCACTTCCTGTCCTATTTGCACTTTCTTCAAAGGCCTCTTTTTTAAGTCTCCCCCATTTCAGAGGCACCACTGGGCATAATAACTGGACCATTTTTTTCCCTTTCACTTGCTGCTTTTCTGTCCTTTTCTCGTTTTTTCCCTCTTGTGTTTACCCCGCAATGCTGGTGTCCCAGCATCCCCACCCACCCCATGCAAAGCGCTTCTCCCACCTCCTTATCGCTGGACCACCGCCTCCATACCTCTCTTCCTTAACGACGGCCGCCACGCTAGTGCGCCACAGGGAAGCCCGTTTGTGCATGGACGCCTCCCAGCACCAGGGACCCTGGTTCTCACCCCTTCTGCTGGTTTAACGCAAGCACTCTACGTGCCCTCAACCCCATAAGATCATCAGCATGCCACCAAGCTGACCACATGTACAAACATGGATCATTTTCTTGCTGCGCCTGCTCCAGCATACTCCCAAGTACCACCTCATGATTCCTCACTGCTTCTTAACACATGCTCCCTCGTCAAGCATACACTACAAGTCTGAGACCTCGACTCAACAGCTCTGGACGTCACCATCTCGCTATGAGTTGGATCACCCCTGCAGCTACCACGGACATTGCCACGGCCATTACGCACAACTACAAAATCATACACAAGGACAGAGCCAACCTTCCTGGAGGTGTCATTGCCATAATCTACTAGAACAACCTCCGCCTTTCATCATCTAGTCACATTCTGTCAACGCATGAGCATCTACATTTCCACATCCTGACCAACCGAAACACCTTCCTACGTGGCACCCTCATCTACAGGCCACCTGCACCTCAACCCCAGTCTTTACAAGACATTGTCAACCTCATTGCCTCTCCAAGCACTCACTTCCTCCTGTTACATCCCACTCTGTGATCTCGATTTACAGCTTGATACCCTCAATGACCCCCAATACATCAAACATCCTGTACGACCCCACAATTCTCGGCGTCAAACAGCTAGTCATCGTCCCTACCCACAAACCCCTTCACATCCTCTACGCCATTCTCTCAGCAGGGGACAACCTCACCTTCATCCACACCTCCAAACACTGTTGGCTTGACCAAGTGCATCTACTTAACCTACTCAAACACTGCACGCCACCACATTCCCTAACCCCCTGGCAAACATTGGGGTATAGTCACGGAAGCACAGATCACCAAATGCTGTCAACCACTCCAATGAATCCGCAGGCAAACTAAAGCGCTGACTCTGAATGTGCAGCCAATGTAGCCCCCCTAAGGAAATTGGCATGGAATCTACATAGCAAAACTCCCAAGTGGTTTACGCAAGACCTACATCAATCCAAGCGCGCCTCAGACGATTGTAATGCAAATGGAGCCTCCGCAAATCCACCAAACCGCACCGCCTGCAAAAATACAACGTACCACCATAACATACGAGCCACCCAAAAAGCTGCATTTCAAGCATGCCTTAACACCAGCACTCGCAATATCAAAGAGCTCTTCATCCTTGTCAAAGAGTTCACGAACTACAGGGCAGAAACCTCATCCATCCCTCCCTCCCAAGACCTCCGCAACGATCTTCCCCACCTTCTTTCACTGTAAGATCTGGGACATCTACAAAGGCTTCAGCATACAGAGCCCGCCTTCACCGCTCAGCACCATGGACCTTGCTCCCCCACCAGATACGAACTGCTGAACCACCATTACTGTAGAGGACACCCAAAGAATAATGAACTCCATCCACTTGGGAGCACCCTCAGATCCATGCCCTCATCACATCCTCAAGCTTGTCATTCCCATCATTTCACCAGAGCTTTGCTGAACCATCAACCTATCGTTTAAGACTGCCACATTCCCCTCAGACTGTAAACACGCAGAAATCCGCCCGCTACTCAAGAAACCCAAAGCCGACCCTAGGGAGCTGAAGAATTACTGACCCATGTCTCTGCTCACTTTCCCAGCCAAGGTAACGGAAAAAGCCATCAACTAGGAACTCGTAGAGTTCCTCGAGAGACACCGTATCCTAGAACTTTCCCATTTCCGATCTGGAAGCAATCACAGCACCGAAACTGTACTTTTGGCCACCACCAACAACATACGCATCATACTGCACAGCGTAGGCACTGCCGCACTCAACCTTCTAGACCTCTTTACTGCATTCTAGACAGTCTCCCACTTCAGCCTCTGTGACAGGCTGCTCGACGCTGGCATCTGAGACAAAGCCCTGAGCTGGATCTGGTCCTTCCTCACCAGAAGAACACAGAGGGTCAGACTACCACCATTCACATCAGAACTTAGACACTTGCTGCAGAGTAGCCCAAGGATCCACACACTGCCAGAAGCTTTTTAACCTCTTCATGGCTCGCTCGCTAAGATCATCAAACACGAGGTAAAGATAGTCTCCTACGACAATGACACCCAACTGATCCTCTCCATGTCGGACGACTCTGCTCAAGCCAAGATGCATTTTCCCAATGGGAGGAGAGCAGTCTGCCCTTGGATGGACGTCAGCTGCCTCAAGCTGAACTCAGACAAGAAATGCTTGTGATTGCCTACACCCCATTCTGCCTGGAATGACTCCTGGTGGCCCCCCGCACTCAGTTTAATGCCCCCACCCACATTAACCAATTGCGTAACCTGGCGTTTATCCTTGGCTTCTCTATCAATAACACAACAAATTAACGCTGTCTCCTCAACAAGCTTACACACCCTCTGTAGGAAAATGCCTCCTTTTTGCAGTCCACAACCCCCACCTACCCCAAACACTTTTTTCCTGCTATTGAGGCTGACTCTACTGAGTACTGAAGTGTGTTGAGATCCTGCTAACCAGGCCCCACCACCAGTGTTCTTTCAGTTAAAATGTACCATTATTTCCCCAAATTGGGACACCCCTCGCACACAGATAAGTCCCTGGTACCGACCTCCAGGACCAAGAGCCCCCTTCTGTGACACCATTAACGACCTCGCAAGCACCTACGCCCTCGCCTCAACGGACTACATCCTCCTGGGAGATCTCAGCTTCCACCTGGAGAACAACAACGACGCCAACACCGCATCACTGACCACCAACCTCTCCAACCTCGGACTAAGACAACTGGTCAACATACCCACCCACATTGCCGGTCACACCCTAGACCCACTCTTCACTGCAAGCAACCACATCTCATTCAGCCACACCTCCGAACTCCACTGGACCGACCACCACTGCGTCCACTTCACATTCAAGAAAAACACCGAACACCACCGCACGCCCACTACCGGCACACCGCCGCTGGTGAAAAGTCACCGAAGACCAACTAACCAGCACCCTCGCCAAGAACCCACCGTCCGACCCCACCGACCCGGACTCCGCCGCCATCAACCTCCAACAGTGGATCCTCAACTGCGACAACACCCTCGCACCACTCGAGGCCCACCGTCAACCAAGAAAAGAAAAAAGCAGCCTGGTTCACAGACGAACTGATCATCTCCAAACGCACCTGCCAGAAACTCAAGAAAAAATGGCTTCTCGGGCGCACACCCGACAGCCTCGCAACCCACAAGGAAGCCACCCGCAAGCACCACCAACTTATCCGACTCGCCAAACGCTCCCACTTCACAGAACGCCGGAACAACAACACACACAACAGCAAGGAACTCTTCTGCATCGTGAAGGAGCTCTCCAAACCCAACGCCAACGACGTCCCACCATCCCAGAAACTCTGCGACGCACTCTCCACCTTTTTCTACCAGAAAATCGCCGCCATCCACGACAGCCTCAACACCACACCTCCACCAGACCCCACCCCCAACAACTACTCCCACGCCGACCGCCTCACCACCTGGACCCACGTAGATGACGCCGAAACCCGAAAGACAATGAACTCCATCCACTCAGGATCCCCCTCAGACCCCTGCCCACACCACGTCTACAACAAAGCCGACTCCACCATCGCCCCCCAACTTCGTAAGATCATCAACCTATCCTTCGACACCGCAACCTTTCCGGACAGCTGGAAGCACGCCGATATCCAAGCCCTCCTCAAGAAACCTAAGGCCGACCTCAAAAACTTCCGTCCGATCTCTCTTCTCCCCTTCCCAGCGAAGGTCATCGAGAAGATCGTCAACGCACAGCTCACCCACTACCTCGAAGACAACTCCACCCTAGACCCCTCTAAATCCGGATTCAGACGCAATCACAGCATTGAGACTGCACTCCTTGCCGCCACAGACGACATCAGACAGCAAACGGACAACGGCGAAACTTCAGCCCTCATCCTCCTAGACCTATCCTCCACCTTCGATACGGTCTGCCACCGCACCCTACTAACTCGTCTCCACGAAGCCGGAATTCAAGACAAAGCCCTCAACTGGATCTCATCTTTTCTCTCCGGCAGAACCCAGAGAGTCCGACTCTCACCCTTCCGCTCCGAAGCCACCAACCTCATCTGCGGCGTCCCCCAAGGCTCCTCGCTAAGCCCAACGCTGTTCAACGTATACATGGCACCCCTCGCACAGCTGGCCCGTCAGCATAACCTCAGCATCCTCTCCTATGCCGACAACACCCAGCTCATCCTTTCCCTTACTAAAGATCCACACACCGCCAAAGCCAACCTCCACGAGGGACTGAAATCCATTGCCGAATGGATGAGAAAGAGCCGCCTGAAATTAAACTCCAATAAGACGGAAGTCCTCATCCTCAGACGCTCCCCCTCGGCCTGGGACGACTCCTGGTGGCCCACCGTACTGGGTCCCCCACCTACTCCTACCAACCACGCACGCAACCTCGGCTTCATCCTCTACTTCGCTCTCACCATGTCCAAACAGGTCAACGCAGTCTCCTCCTCCTGCTTCAACACCCTCTGCATGCTCTGCAGAATCTACAAGTGGATCCCGACGGAAACCAGAAAAACGGTGACTCAGGCCCTTGTCAGTAGCAGACTTGACTACGGCAACACACTCTACACAGGCATCCCGGCAAAAGACATCAAACGACTCCAACGCATCCAGAACGCATCCAACCGGTTGATCCTCGACATACCCCGCCGATGCCACATCTCCCACCACCTGAAGGACCTCCACTGGCTCCCCGTGGACAAGAGGCTCACCTTTAAACTCCTCACCCACGCGCACAAAGCACTACACGACGCCGGACCCGCCTACCTGAACAACAGACTCAACTTCTACGTCCCCTCCCGCCAACTCCGCTCTGCCAACCTCTCCCTCGCCATCGCTCCCCGAATTCAACGCAAGACCTCCGGCGGCAGATCCTTTTCCTACCTCGCCGCCAAGACCTGGAACTCACTGCCGACCTCCCTGCGCCAGACCCAGGACCTCCTCACCTTCAGGAAACTCCTCAAGACATGGCTCTTCAACCGATAGCAGCTGGCCGCCCCCCCCCCCCCCCCCCTCAGCGCCTTGAAACCCTAACGGGTACATAGCGCGCTTTATAAATTTACTGATTGATTGATTGGCAAAAGGTACCAGTGGTACCAAGGGCCCTGTGACCAGGGAAGGTCCCTAAGGGCTGCAACATGTGTTGTGCCAACCTAAGGGATCCCTCAGTTAACACAGGCACACTGCCATTGCAGTTGGTGTGTGTTGGTGGGGATAAAAAGGCAAAGTCGACATGGCATCCCCTTCAGGATGGCATGCACACCAAATACTGCCTTGGCATACGTAAGTCACCCCTCTAGCAGGCCTTAATGCACCCTGCCTTACGGCTTTATTCCACAGGTGAGGGCATAGCTGCATGAGCAATATGCCCCTACAGTGTCAAAGTCCATTCTTAGACATTGTAAATATAGTGTGTCCATATTAAGAGCATGGTCTGTGGGTTTGTCAAAACGAACTCCACAGCTCCATAATAGCTACACTGAGCACTGTGAAGTTTGATATCAAACTTCTCCAAATAAGAAACCCACACTGATGCCAGTGCTGGATTTATTACAAAATGCACTCAGGGCATCTTAGAAATGCCCCCTGTATTTTACCCAATCCTTCAATGCAAGACTGACTGGTTTGTGCCAGCCTGCCACAGAGGGACTAGTTTCTGACCTCCTGGCGTGAGAGCCTTTGTGCTCTCTGAGGCCAGAAACCAAGCCTGCACTGGGTGGAGGTGCTTCACACCTCCCCCTGCAGGAACAGTAACACCTAGCAGTGAGCCACAAAGGCTCAGGCTTCCTGTTACACTGCCACAGGGCACTCTGGCTAGTGGAGATGCCCGCCCCCTGGACACAGCCCCAACTTTGGACGGAAAGTCCGGCGGAGATAATGAGAAAAACAAGGATGTGTCACCCCCTCAGCCAGTTCCACCCCCTAAGTTGACCAGAGCTGTAGTGACCCCCTCCCTGGAAAATCCTCCATCTTGTTTTAGAGGATTTTCCCAATAAGGATAGGGATGTGCCCCCCTCCCCAAAGAGAGGCACAAGGAGGGTGTAGCCATCCTCAAGGTCAGTAGCCATTGGCTACTGCCCTCCAGCCCTAACACCCTCCTACACTCAGTATTTATGGGCGACCTTAAACCCAGGATTTCAGATTTCCTGACCTCAAAACACCCGTGGAGAAGATGGAGACAACAACTGACGGCCCCAGCCCTACCTGCCTGTCTCCAGACTCAAAGAACCTGCAACAGCGACGCATCCTGCGGGACCAGCGACCTCTGCCGACTCGGGGTACTGCCCTTCAACCCAAAGGACCAAAAAATTCTAGTGGATATGGGCTCTGTCAAACAACAAGGAAGAAACCATCTTTAAAGTGACACCCACCTCACTCCTGAAGCGTGAGTCCCCGCCACTCTGCACCAACGCCCCCAGCTTGTGTCCAGAGAAACCAACACTGCAGCGTGGACCCCCAGGTGACTCCAACGACGTGGCCACCCTGAGACAATCTCCCTGCATCCCCACGGTGAAGCCTGCAGAGAGAATCCAGAGGCTCCCCCTCACCGCAACTTCCTGGTAACAGAGATCCCAACGCCTGGAAGAAGCACTGCCCCTGCAGCCCCCAAGAGGAACCAACTACCGGTCCAGAAGTGACCAGCAGGCATCCCTCATCCTAGCCCAGTCGGTGGCTGGCCCAAGAAGAACCCCATGCCCTGCCTGCATCACCAGAGTGACCCCTGGGTCCCTCCATTGATTTCTATTCAAAACCTGACACCTACTTTGCACACTGCACCTGGCTGGCCCTGTGCGCCTGTTTGGGACACCCCCCAACCTAGTGCTATACAAAACTCCCCGGGTCTGCTCCCAGAGGACGCAGGTAGTTACCTGCTAGTAGAGTGGAACCGGAGCACCCCTTTTCTCCATAAGCGCCTATGCTACTTTGACCTCTGCACTTGGCCGCCCCTGTGTTGCTGGTGCTGGGTGTTTGTGGTTGACTTGAACCCCCAACAGTCGGCTGTCTATGCCCTGGAGACTGAACTTGTAAGTGCTTTACTTACCTGCTAAATTAACTTCTACTTACCTCCTACAGGAACTGTTGAATTTTGCAGTGTCCTCTTTTAAAATAGGTTATTTGCATATTTGCCAGAACTGTGTAACTTACTGTTTTCATTCCAAGTTCTATATTTACTTATGCCAAGTACCTTACAATTTATGTACTTACTTGAATTCAGAATCTTGTGGTTCTAAAGTAAATTAAGAGAAGAATATTTTTCTATATAAAAAACCTATTGGTCTGGGGCTAAGTCATTGAGTGTGTGTTCATATTTACTGCCCGTGTGTGTACAACAAATGTTCCATTTAATACTTGTCTTTTAATTAAACATCACACGCAAGATAGAACATAGTGTGGCAAAATAATAGTCTTTCTTAGAACTGTAGTCTACAACTGTTTGTGTGGGCTCTTTGTCTCTTACCCACTATTATTCCTCAGTCTAGTGTGGTGACATACAGCCTGCTTGTCAATATGAGTCTTTAAAGTCACAACATAATCTGGCTGAGGTCTATGCGTTTTTGTGCCCTCTGTTATAAAGTTTCAGTTTTAGACACCCACAGGCTCTGCACCAGAAAGTTCAAGCTTGTACACACCATGGAAGATCCACAGGCAGCTATCAAAATGTTCTGCGCTTGTGTGACTAACGCCGCAACATTTGGTGCTGGCAAGGAAGAGCAGGCTATGTGGGATCAGCTCTGGATGTGGATCTTCGCAGACTTGACGGTAAAGTGCCTTTGGCTTGGTATTTTTTATTTTTTCAGTGCCAAGGTTTGTGCTGACTAACAGAAATGGGAGGGAGTCATTGGGAGGAATGGAGATGGCAAAAGCAACAGCAGTGGTCATCTACGTTTAGAAACCTGCGAAGCTCATGACCTGTTGCTATGTTCATTCAGTGTCTGATGGAGAGCTAATCTTCCTTTCTCCGCGGTGTTTCCATCTCTCTTCTGCACAAGCGCAGAGTAGGTTGTCCTACCTCCAGAGATAGGTTGTGGTTCTTTTTCTTTTTCATTTCTTTGTGCACAAAAAAAACTAAAAGGTCCTTTTTTTTTTTTTTTTTTTTTTTTGGTGGTCAGTCAACAGCTACCTCCACAAAGACAATTTCTAAATGCACACCCTGGCTGAGGTGTTGTCAGTGCTCAAACAGGATACTTTATAGTAGTGCTGGACCTTCACAATGCTTATTCACACACCCGCATCCTGAATTTTTCACACATGTTAACTGTGTTTCAAAGTGAGCAAGTAGCTTTTTAAGTTTACTGTGATCCTCTTTCGTGTCTTCACAAAACTGATGATGGTGGTGTCAGCTCATTGGCGTGGGACTATCGTCATCTTTGAGCACAAACAAAGGTTATCTTTCAGTGTTTCCAGCCTGTTTGCGGGTGCCTGACCGATCTTCCATGTTAGTCACCAGCTGTCGATAGTATTTCAAGCAGCTTGTTTCACTAGCAGCCTAAAAATGTTTTTTTAGAGCACACTGAAATCTTATACATTTGTTTTTTGAGATTTTCTCGTGAACGCCATTTGAGCATAATCACTATGGCCCTCATTACAACATTGGCGGTAACACCAAAGGTCAGTGATAAACTTGTGATAACACAACGCCGCGCTCAAAATACACTCTTACAAAACACAACCACATTGGACAATTCCAAATACACGCACCTTTTACACATACACACACCACTCCCACAATCCCTTACTACCTAAAATATTGACGAAGGCCAGAGAGACAGCACAGCAAAGATGACAACACCATACAGAGGCACAAAACACCATCACACACACATCCACGCACAAAACCACACACCCCTAAACATTACCTCAGACATCACCCACACCACCCCATGTTCACCGCAAAGACACCCCAGGTTTTCTGAGGAGGAGCTCAGGGTCATTGTGGATGAAATCATCCGGGTAGAGCCACAGCTATTCGGATCACAAGTGCAGCACACCACCATAGCTAGGAAGATGGAGCTATGTCGCAGAATCGTGGACAGGGTCAGCGCAGTGGGACCGCACCCAAGAACACGGGATAACATCAGTAAGAGGTGGAACGGCCCACGGGGGAAGGTGTGTTCCGTGGTCTCAAGACACCACATCGCGGTTCAGAGGACTGGCGGCGGACCCCCACCTCTTCCCCCACAACTAACATGGGAGGCGCAGGTCTTGGCTATACTGCATCCTGAGGGCCTCACAGGAGTAGCTGGAGGAATTGGTAAGTCAAAGCTTTCACTACTTCATCCCCCACCCTACTTGCATGCAATCACATACCTTCACCCTCACCCCCCATCACTCCAACTCCTAACAGATGTCCCACTATCACAAACCACACATCCCAACACCAGGCCCTTCATGCAACAACAAAGCATGGGTACCCATCATAAATGCATGTCCACTGCACATACCCACACAGACCCCTAAACATCAAGCACACAAGCTCCTACACAGGAATGCAACCACTGGGGTACAGGTTCACCCACCCATTGCACACCATGGAACACACAGATAAACTATGCCTTTAAACCCCCTGCAGGACCCCTAACCAACGTCACCGGACAGGATGTTCCAGACATGTCCACTCCACCCACAGAAGAGGCCCACATTGATGACAGCAGCTCTGCCCAACTGGATCTAGATGACCAGCCCGGCCCATCTGGGACCTCAGGACAGTTGGTTCCCCTCACACTGGCAGAAGCCACAACAGAGCCTCCCCCCTCTGGAAACACCAGCACCCACCGGGCCCATACCTCTGTCCCCATGACACGTCAATCAGCAGTGTGTCCACCACTTCAGGGAACTCAGGCTAACCCACCACCCCAAGAACAGCAGGGACTTGGGGGCATTGGCAGTGGGCACACGGTTCAGGAGACAGAGGCCCAGGAACACAGGGGAACTGGGAGGGCTGCTGGGCAACAGGGGGAGGACAGGCCTAGGGAACCCACTCTCCATGAGGCCCTCTAACATCATGGGAACCTACCACTATTCCTGTTTTCCAGGCAGGTCGCTCCCCTCACCGCCACGCAGCCCCCGTGTGACCGCTGACCGCTGCTCTTCTCCTCCCAGCCTCGAGTGCCAGTTTCCTCCTTCTTCCCTGCTCCCTCGTGTAAGTGCCTGCTTCGCCCCTGTTTACCTGTGTCCTTGCTGCCTTGGGTTTCCCCTCTCCTTTTTTGCCTGTTGGGGGTCCTTCGCCTCGGTTCCCCTGCACACCGCGCTTTCCCCCCTGCCGCCCGTTTCCCGCTGCTGCGTCCCATAGCTCCGCCCCCCCTCGCTCCCCATTGGCCGCCCGCTCCCACCTCCCAGCTACTCCTCCCTCCCTCTCCCACCCCACAGCGGACGCACGCAGCGGCGCGCCAAAGGCGCGCCTAAGGCAAGCCCGTCTGCGCCCGTCCGCGCCTGGCCCGCACCCAGCGCCAGACCCCCTGGCCCTCGCAGAGGCCAGCCCACCCGCAAGACCTACAACGCCGCCACCCTCCTCGCACTCAACACCGGCCGGATCCCCGGGTGCTGCCGTGCCGCCCCAAGACGCACCCACGGACCCTTCACCTGCCAATCCTGCAAGTTTTCCTGCATCCAGACCCGCACCCCACCCGCCAAACCAAGCACCAGCAGCAACCACCTGAAGTGCATCCTGCTCAACACCCGCTCCATCCACAGACACGCCGTGGAACTCTGGAACCTGCTCGACACCACATCTCCAGACGTCGCCTTCCTCACAGAAACCTGGATGAACGCCTCCTCAGCGCCCAACATCGCCAACGCCATCCCGGACGGATACAAGATCACCCAGAGGGACCGCGCCAACCAGACAGGAGGAGGCATCGCCATCGTCCACAAGAACACCATCCGCATCACGACCAACACCGACGACACCCTCACAGCCGCCGAACACCTTCACTTCCAGATACACACCAACCCCAAGACTACACTCAGAGGCACCCTCATCTACAGACCCCCAGGACCCCGCACACAATTCAGCGAAGACATCGCAGACTTCATCAGCCCACACGCCCTCCCCTCCACTGACTACATCCTCCTAGGGGACCTCAACTTCCACCTGGAGAACAACAACAACACCACCACCCTGCTGGACAACCTCGGACTCAAGCAACTGGTGAACACCCCCACCCACTACGCTGGACACACGCTTGACCCAGTCTTCTCCTCCAGCAAGTACATCTCCTTCAGCCACTCCACCGGACTCCACTGGACAGACCACAGCTGCGTCCACTTCAGCTTCAGAAGAACAACGACTCACCACCACCCACACCAGGCTCCCCGCAGGAGCTGGAACAAGATCACCACCGACCAGCTCTCCACATCACGGAACCAGAACCCTCCCGCCAGCACAGCGGACCCCAACCAAGCAGCCAACAACCTCACACAATGGATCACCAACTGCGCCGACAACCTCGCCCCGCTGAAAACCCATCCCATCAAGCCCAACAGCAAGAAAGCCTCCTGGTTCAACATCGACCTCAAGAACTCCAAGAAGAACTGCCGCACCCTCGAGAAAGCCTGGCGAAAAAACCCGACTACAGACAACATGACCGCCCTCAAGCACACCTCCCGCAAACACCACCAGCTGATCCACACCACCAAGAAGACAGCATTTAAAGAACGACTAGACAACAACAACAACGCACACAACAGCAAGGAACTCTTCAACATCGTTAAAGAGCTCTCCAACCCCAGCGCCGGAAACAACGACATCACTCCCTCACAAGACCTCTGCGACTCACTCGCCTCGTTCTTTTACCGCAAGATAGCCGACATACACAACAGCTTCGGCGCACAGACCACGCACCGAACCCCCAAACCAACGCCCCCCAACACCACCCTCCGCGCCTGGACCCCGGTCAGCACCGAAGACACTATCCACACGATGAACACCATCCACTCCGGATCACCAACCGACCCATGCCCCCACCACGTCTTCAACAAAGCCGACTCCGTCATCGCACCCCACCTCCGGGACATCATCAACTGCTCCTTCAACACCGCCACCTTCCCGGAGAACTGGATGCATGCCGAACTCAGCGCCCTCCTGAAGACCCCACCGACCTCAAGAACTACCGCCCCATCTCGCTCCTCCCGTTTCCTGCCAAAGTCATCGAAGACCGTCAACACTTGCCACCTTCCTCGAGACCAACGGATCCCTCGACCACTCGCAGTCCGGCTTCCGAGCCAACCACAGCACCGAGACCGCCCTCAGTGCAGCCACTGACGACATCCGAGCCCTGCTCGACAACGGGGAAACAGCGGCACTCATCCTCCTGGACCTCTCCGCAGCGTTCGATACTGTCTGCCACCACACCCTAGTGCAGCGCCTCAGCAACATCGGAATCCAAGAGAAGGCACTAGAGTGGATCACCTCGTTCCTCGCCGGAAGAACCCAGAGAGTCCGCCTCCCCCCGTTCAGATCCGAGGCCACCGAAGTCATCTGCGGCGTACCACAAGGATCGTCACTCAGCCCCACCCTCTTCAACGTCTACATGAGCCCCCTCGCAGCCATCGCACGCCAACACAACCTCAACATCATCTCCTACGCCGATGACACCCAGCTGATCCTCTCCCTCACCAACGACCCAGCCACCGCCTGAACCAACCTGCACGAAGGGATGAAAGACGTAGCCGAGTGGATGTTGAACAGCCACCTGAAACTGAACTCAGACAAGACGGAAGTCCTCATCCTTGGATCATCACCCTCCGCCTGGGACGACTCTTGGTGGCCCCCTGCCCTGGGATGCGCACCCAAACCAACGGACCACGCACACAACCTGGGCTTCATCCTGGACTCCTCCCTCTCGATGACCAGACAAGTCAACGCCGTCTCATCATCATGCTTCAACGTCCTACGCATGCTCCGAAAGATCGTCTGATGGATCCCCACCGAAACCAGGAAAACGGTCACCCAGGCACTCGTCACCAGCCGACTGGACTACGGAAGCACCCTCTACACCGGAACCATGACCAAACTACAGAAAAGACTCCAGTGCATCCAGAACGCCTCCGCACGCCTCATCCTCGACATCCCCCGACACAGCCACATCTCCGGACACCTGAGAGACCTGCACTGGCTCCCCGTCAGCAAGAGAATCACGTTCCGCCTCCTCACCCACGCACACAAGGCCCTCCACGACCTGGGCCCCAGGTACCTCAACAACCGCCTGACCTTCTACACTCCCACCCGCCAGCTACGATCGACCAGCCACGCCCTCGCCGCCGTTCCACGCATTAGAAAAGCCACCATGGGAGGAAGATCCTTCTCCTACCTGGCAGCCAAGACTTGGAACTCCCTCCCCATCCACCTCCGTCTGACCCAAGACCACCTCTCCTTCAGGAAGCAACTCAAGACCTGGCTGTTCGAGCAGTAGCGCCCCCCAGCACCTTGAGACCCTCCGGGTGAGTAGCGCGCTTTACAAATCCTTGATTGATTGATTGATTGATTCGCCTGGAGACGATGGCAACAGTACTGTCCAAGTTTCAGGACATCCAGCGGCTGCAGGAGGAACAGTATTTGGGGTTGAGGGAGGAACTCGGATCCATCAATACCACCCTGGGCACCATTGTAGGGGTGCTGAAGGAACTCGTGAACATCAGGAGGGACACTGTGGCACAACAAGGGGCCCCTGACACTAGCCTGGACGATGAACTGCCCACCGCCGGCGCTAGTAGACAGGAGGCACCGCCACAGGACCTCGACACCAGCACCCCACCCCCTGCAGATGGAGAACCACCCTGCAAGCGGTCCCTGAGATCAAGGACAAAGACAGAGCACGATGCCAAGACCCTCATCAAGAAATAAGACCACCCTGATTGTCATCCTTCTGTCCCACTTTGACACTCTGTCCATCCACCAACTGCCCCAGCTCCACTTCCTATGTCCCTTTGGACAATGCACCTGTGAAACAAATAGACTGGACTCTGCCATGGACATTCCTCCACCATCACCCCTGACCATTTTACAACCCCCTCCACTATTTAGCACTTAAATAAACACACTTAAATCACAAAACAATCTGGAGTCAGTCTGTGCTTTCACAAATGTGTATTTGCAATAACTGAGGAAAATAGCAATATCCATTGTATTGTCAGCATACCTATGTCACACAGCTCTAGTCCATGAGGAAACATAGCAGAGGTCACACAGTGGGACCCACATCTGTGAAATCGAAAGGGAAAGTGACAAATCAGGGTCCATACACTGGGTGAAAGTGACAGACAGATGAGAGGTAGAACAAGTGTATCAGATGTAGCAGGCAGTGATGTCGTCTTACCTGTGTCTCACTGGAAGTATTGATGAATCACCTTGTTTCTGTTGTCGATTTCCTGTTCTGCTTCCTCGTCTTCACTATCCACAGGCTCCACAGCTGCCACAAGACCTCCTTCAGGACTATCCTCCTGCAGAAAAGGCAGCTGTCGTCGCAAAGCCAAGTTGTGCAGCATACAGTAGGCCACGATGATCGGGCACACCTTCTTTGGTGCGTATAATAGGGAAACACCCGTCATGTAGGCACCTAAACCTGGCCTTCAGGAGGCCGAAGGTCTTTCTCTATAACCCTCCTAGTTTGCCCATGTGCCTCATTGTAGCGTTCCTCTGCCCTTGTCCTAGGATTCCTCACTGGGGTCAGTAGCCATGACAGGTTGGGGTAGCCAGAGTCATCAGCAAATGTTGTTAACAACTGTTAGACACACACTTACCCTTAGGGGCAACCCCATTCCCAGACACCTAGTCACACTATATAGGGTCCATGTCCTCATCCAATAGCCACACACAGTGCCTCTGGAGTTGCCCCATCACATAAGGGATACTGCTATTCCTCAGAATGTAAGCGTCATGCACTGATCCAGGAAACTTGGCATTCACATGGGAGATGTACTGGTCGGCCAAACACACCAACTGCACATTCATTGAATGGTAGCTCTTCCGGTTTCTGTACACCTGTTCACTCCTGCGGGGGGGGCCAAGGCCACATGTGTCCCATCAATGGCACCTATGATGTTGGGGATATGTCCCAGGGCATAGAAGTCACCTTTCACTGTAGGCAAATCCTCTATCTGAGGGAGCACGATGTAGCTGTGCATGTGTTTCAGCAGGGCAGACAACACTCTGGACAACACGTTGGAGAACATAGGCTGGGACATCCCAGAGGCTATGGCCACTGTCGTCTGAAAAGACCCACTTGCCAGGAAATGGAGTACTGACAGCACCTGCACTATAGGGGGGGGATACCTGTGGGATGGCGGATAGCGGACATCAGGTCTGGCTCCAACTGGGCACACAGTTCATGGATTGTGGCACGGTCCAGTCTGTAGGTGACAATTACATGTCGCTCTTCCATTGTCAACAGGTCCACCAGCGGTCTGTACACTGGAGGATGCTGCCATCTCCTCACCTGCCCCAGCGGACGTACTCTGTGGAGGAGAACAGCGAGCAGAGGGTCAGCCAACACTGTTGTACGAAAACACAACTTTATTGCACATATTTTTCAATCCGATATGTGACTGTCTTAGTGTGTATGCAAGGCCTAGGTATGTGTGACGCATTTAAACATAATGCCATGTGGCCCCCTGAAATGGCGGCTGCCTGACCTGTAAGGTGGGACAATGGGATATGAGGTAACTGCGCTGGCGTTGTACACCGTCGCAGTAGGCGGTCGAAGACCACGACGCAATCCTGCATTGGTTAACATTGGGCCCTATGGGTCCCAGGAGCCAATGACGATGTACGCTGGCGGTGACGGTACGCACCGCAGCGGACATGACCGCCATTTTCTATCTGTTCACTCACTTGATACCTGATGTTCAACAGGAGATTACCTACACTGCAAGTGCTGCTGTGACCTCAGTCTGGAAGAGACAATAGCTCATGTGTCTGGGGAAAGGGCCCCTGCCTTCACCACGGAGGAGTTTGGGAAACTAGTGGATGGGGTCCTCCCCCCGTACACTCTGCTCTACGTTCCTTCAGACAAACAGGTAAGTACACTGTGAGCATGCTGTATGGGCAATGCCTGTGTGGATGAAAGATGGAAGGGGAGAATTAGGCGTGCATGAAACGACGGTGAGTGTATGTGTGTCATGGCAAGGGTAGGAATGCGGGCCAATGACTGACAGTGCGGACGGTTATATCTTCTCCTTTTCCCCTGTCCTATTCCTGTAGGTCAGTGCCCACCAGAAGGATATTTGGCGTGTCATTGCCAAGGAAGTCAGGACCCTGGGTGTCAACCACAGACGTAGCACCCACTGCCGGAAAACATGGGAGGACATTCGCCGCTTGAGCAAGAAGACAGGGGAGGCCCAGCTGGGGATGAGTTCCCAATGTGGGGGATGGGGGGGGGGGGGTGCCCGTTGCACGATGACACCCCTGATGTTCCAGATCCTGGTGGTGGCGTACCTGGAGTTGGATGGGCGCTTGAGAGCATCACAGCAGCCACAAGGGGGTGAGTACGCCCTCATTCAGCTGATTCAGCGCACATTGGAGGTGTCTGGTTGGGGGAGGTGGGCTGTGGGTACCCCTTGGCCAGGACGAGTTTTGTAGGCATGTTCCCTCCGTAAGGCAGGCTATGTGCCACCCCACCAGTGTTAAGAGCCATCTACACCTAGTCAGGCTCCTGTGACTCATGTGTGCAGCAGTCGGGCATAGGCCTTGTACCCCATGTCCCTGTGATTAATTAGGGAACTCTAAGTGCATGGCGTAGTGCAGAGGGCTGCTGTGTCTGTAGTGTCCGCCAACTGTAGCGGTATTGCATGCACTGAACATGTCTTTCTTCTGTCTTCCCCACCTTTTTGTGGTCTACCTGTTCTTATGTGCATTAGCATCATCAGGCAGAGGAGCAGTGGCACCGGAGCAGGAGGGAGCTGCATCCCATATGGCCCTGGAGGGCGAAACAGCGGACGGCGGGCGAGGGGAGTTCCACAGCAGGGACAGGCGCTGAGACCAGCGACACGGACTCCTCCTCTGATGGGAGCTCCCTTGCGGTGGCGGACCCCTCTGTGCCCCCTGCACCTACAGGTACAGCCGCCCCCCCACCAGCACCGTCCTCACAGCAGCACCTCAGCCCCTGCCAGCCCTGCTGCCTTCAGTGAGGAGGCCATTGACCTCCTCAGATCCCTCACTGTTGGGCAGTCTACCATTCTGAATGCTATCCAGGGTGTAGAGAGGCAGTTGCAACAGACAAATGCATACCTGGAGGGCATTCATTCTGGTCAGGCAGCCCAACAGCAAGCTTTTCATACGCTGGCCTCAGCACTAATGGCAGCCATTGTCCCTGTGTCCAGCCTCCCCCCCTCCAACTTCCTCCACCCAGACCTAATCCCCTGTACCTCAGCCTATCCCAAGCACACCATCAGACCAACATGCACACACCTCAACACACAAGGGTAGCTCTGGCAAACATAAGCACCACACATCCCACAGGCACTCACACAAGCATCATACCCATGCAGACATACCTACATCCACTGCCTCCACTGTGTCCCCCTCCTCCTCGTCTCCCTCATCCCTCCCTGTCACGTCTCCACTCACACCTGCATGCACTACATCTTCAGCCACTACGTCCATCACCACACACGGCTCATGTGCACTCACCACACCACTACCAGTCACACATCCCCAGTTTCCTCTCCCAGTGTGTCTGTGAGCCCTCCTCCCAAAGTACACAAACGCAGGCACCCACCCACCCAACACCCATCCACCTCAACAGCCTCCCGCCCATGCACCTTCACCCAAATTCAGCAGATGTACACCTCCTACAACCACTACCTCTTCCTCCACTCCCAAACCCCCTCCATCTACCCTTCCCAGTGTGTCTAAAACTTTTCCTGTCAAACCTTGACCTCTTCCCCCTCCCCTCCCCCACCCCTTCCGTCCCCTATGGCACGGCTTTCCAGGTCACAACCCAGCACCTCAGCCACCACATCAACGGGAACAGTGGTGCCAGCAGTAACCGGCTTCTGGAGTGCGCCAAGCAGCAGGGCAGCCAGTGTGGCAAGGAGCCAGACCACAGACAGTCCCCCACCTCAGAAACATAAGAAGTTGGCCACAGCCCGTAGGGAGAAGGGCAAAATACCTGCCACCAAGGGCTCTCCCAGGACTACAGATGGGAGTGTGAAGACAGCTGCGCCACCATCCAAGGTGGGGAAGGGGCACAGAAAGAAAGGGAAGTCGCCGCCAACCTGCACGGCGGACAAGACCGCTTCCCAGGACACCGCCGCCACCAGCACCGCTTCCCAGGACACCGCCGCCACCAGCACCGCTTCCCAGGACACCGCCACCACCAGCACCGCTTCGCAGGACACCGCCACCACCCGCACCTCTTCCGAAGACACCGGCGCTACCATCACCGCGTCCCAGGACACCACCGCCACCAGCACGCTCACTGAGCCACCCACCAGCACTGCAGGCCAATGAGCGCCGCAAGCACCGCCGCTACTGAGGCTGCCACAATCACTGCCAGTGGACACGCCACATATGCGAGTGGCACCACCGCAGATATGGCTGCCATCCTCCGTGGTCAGTCGTACGAAGCTGGTGGTCTGTTTCAGGGGCCTGGACAGCTTCCATGGCCCACCGTGAGTGGAGATTCACATCCACTACCTCTGTCCTTGGCAGGATGAAGCACTCTGGGCACCAAGGCCCCTCCTGAACCTGTGGAGATTCACATCCACTACCTCAGTCCTTGGCAGGATGAAGCACGCTGGGCACAAAGCCCCCTCCAGAACCAGTAGAGAAAAGCATCCACTACCTCAGTCCTTGGCAGGATGAAGCACTCTGGGCACAAACCCTCCTCCAGAACCAGTGGAGACTGTTATTCAATTGTGAGACTGTGGCTTTGCACTCCCCAGGATGCAGCAGTGGGCAAACCACCCACTGAAAAGACTTGAGACTGTGGCATTGCACTCCCCAGGATACATCAATGGGCATGGAGGCCCCTCATGGATCTGGCGTTGTGCACTCATCCGGCTGAGGTGCCCCCCCCCCTTCCCTTCCCCCTGAGGTGCCTGTTGTATTTCGATCTGATGCCCCTGCACTGTTCGCTCTGTTTTGATTGGATATCTTGTGTGGGCCTCGCCCATGCATTTTGGGCCCAGTGGTCCACGGACTATGTATGTGCAGCACATGGACTTTAATTCTTGGTGTATATATTTGTTAATAGTGTGTATATATATATTTATGAGTACTGGATTTTTATTGATCAGAATCGTTAGTCATTTCCATTGTCCTTGCCTTCTTCTGGGGGCCTTGGGGGGTGTAACTGTAATGTATCAACATGTATTTGTGTGTGTGTGCTGTAGTGGGTGAGGGTGGGGGTGTTGCGTGTGTGTGTCACTCTTTTCCCTCCCCCCTCCCCTGTGTCGTAGGTGCAATACTCACTGTGGTCTTTGCCACTGGCGTTTGTGCTCCTGGTAGAGGAGCAGGAAGACAATGGCTGGTAGAATATGGAGTTCCGGCTCCATTGCATCCTGGTTCCTCGTATGGTGTGTAGAGGTGAGCATTTTTCCTTCCAAGTTCTTTTTCCGCCGTGTTTTTGTTCGCGTTGAATCCGCCCCTGAAAAGGTGGCGGATTAGCCTCTCATGATACTGTGGGCGATACATTGTCTTCCGCCTGTCTGTTGGTGGTGACCACCATGCTGTTTGTTTGTACCACTGTGGCAGTCAGAGTGTTAAAGTGGCTGTCTATGTTGGCGGTTTCCACCACAGTTGTGATCACTTTTTTTTTTACCGCCGGCCTGTTGGCTGTTTTACCGCCGCTTTAACACCGACCGCCAGGGTTGTAATGAGGACCCATAGGTTTGTTGACGATACAATATTCTTTTTTTCCCGTAATTACTTCTTACATAAGGGTTAACGAGCATCTAACCCTCTCTGTAGCCACACATTTAACTACCATCTATTGAGGCAAGCTGGTTCTCTTTTTCCAAAAGTGTTCACTCTTTCACGTTGGTCTAAATATTGTCCTGACGACTTTTTCTCTACCTCCTCATTCTTACATATATTTGACCCACAGCGGTCATTCATTGTACTAAAGAACGCTAAATGGATGATCAGCTTTTTATTTGCTTAATTGCTGTGAAAATTAGGCAAGCTGATGAGAGAAAAGGACCATCTCCAACTATCTTTTTCTTCCTATTAAAAGGTGCAATGCCTTGGCGAAGAAGCAGACTTCTGATGGCTTATGTGCTTCTCCCACCAGAGCGGAGGCAGCTACTGTGGAGAGATATTCTTATGGTATCCATTCTCAAAAAACGAATGTGTGGGTGCAAATTGTCAATCAGAGGAACACATTATTTACCTTTGTTAACGTATATTCATCCATGTGATTTTATTTTTTTACTATTACGATGTTTAGATTTTCTTCAGTTTATATTTATTTTGTTATTGTAAAGAACAATGGATGCTACAAAGTACAACCAGATTCTGAATTTTATATACGCAGTAATGTGTACCCTGATGATTTCAGTAAAATAATGAAGCATGGATTACGGAGACTTTCCAAAAAAATCACCATTGATGGTAAGTTATTTTTCAAATTACTTTGGAATTAGAAAATTGTTATACATTCATACAATTTACTGTACTTGTTTGAATGAAGCTTCATGAATTGGTGATCCTTTCAATTATATTGATCTACCTACTTATGTGTTAACAAATATTGTTTAGTCTGATTCATTTCATTATATTTTATTTTTTTAAATGATTGTTAGCGTGTGTATATATATATATATATTACGTGCTTTTAATGTATCTCTCGTGCAACATCTGCAGTAAATAGAAATCGTCCTTTAAACGTTCTCATGTTTTTTTGGCAAATTAGGTGAAAAGGTGTTCTTTGTAGGAAAGGGGAAGAAGGCACAAGTTATCGTTGGTGAAGAATTGGCAAAACACATTTTTAATAAGTTACATTCTTCACTAATTGGAGATCACTCTGGAACTAACAAAACTAAAAAGAGTATTGGCAGCCATTTCTAGTGGCCAAACATGACTGATATTGAACAGTGGGTGAGTTATGTGTTGCTAATCTTTCAAAATAACTTCTAGGTAAAACATTTATTTTCTTTTATGTTTTTATTGAGACATACTTGTAAAGCTATTGTTAGGCAAGTTTTTCATTCCTAATAAAGGTATTTTTGCACACATCAGTCATTTGAGCAATCAGACGCTTTTTAAGGGTGGCTTATCACCCATGGAGGCTCAAATAGCTGTTGCGGACGTGCTGCACACTCTGCGATCCATGTCTTTAGATCCTTTGTGAGCTGGTTCAGTGAGTCTGCATGTCTGAGTTTGAGTGGAAGCGTGTTTGACTGGGCTACAAGGTAAGAAAACCATCTGCCTTCAGATGTGCTCTTCCTGATTCTGTGGATGGCAGCAAGGGTGGGTTTGGAGGATAAGATCTGCCTGGTGTTCTTTCCCTAACCGGTACCCACAATTGGCACGGCCCTGGCACACAGATATGTCCATTGTAAATGGTACACCTGGTACCAAGGGCCTGTTGCCAAGGAAGGTCTCTAAGGGCTGCAGCATGCCGTATGACACCCTGGAGACCCCTCACTCAGCACAGACACACTGCTTGCCAGCTTGTGTGTGCTGGTTGGGAGAAAATGACTAAGTCGACATGGCACTCCCCTCAGGGTGACATGCCAACCTCACACTGCCTATGGCATAGATAAGTCACCCCTCTAGCAGGCCTTACAGCCCTAAGGCAGGGTGTACTATGCCCCAGGTGAGGGAATAGCTGCATGAGCACTATGCCCCTACGGTGTCTTAGCAAAACCTTGGACATTGTAATTGCAGGTTAGCCATAAGAGTATAAGGTCTGGGGGTTTAACAAGCACAAACTCCACAGTTCCATAATGGCTAAACTGAAATATGAGAAGTTTGGTATCCAACGTCTCAGCACAATAAATGCACACTGATGCCAGTGTGGTATTTGTTTTAAAATACACCCAGAGGGCATCTTAGAGAGGGACCCGGAATACCAGTCCGACTCCTAGTGCTAGGCTGACCAGTTTCTGCCAGTCTGACAAAACCAGACTAGTTTCTGGCAACATGGGGAGAGTACATTTGTCAATCTGTTGCCAGGAACAAAGACTGTACTGGATGGATATGCTTCTCACCTCCCCCTGCAGGAACTGTAACACCTGGCGGGAGCCTCAAAGGCTCATGCCTTTTGTTACAACACCCCAGGGCATCCCAGCTAGTGGAGATGGACTTCCCCCCCCTGCCCCCCCCCCACCACCCCCCACTTTAGGCAGCAAGGCTGGAGGAGATGATGAGGGAAACAAGGAGGAGCCACCCACCAGTCAGGACAGCCCCTAAGGTGACTCTTAACTTTTATAATTCCTCCATCTTGAGATTGGAAGATGCCCCCAAAAGCAATATGGATGTGCCCCCATCACCTAAGGGTGGAGGCACCAAGAGGGTGTAGCCATTGGCTACTGCCCCAAGACCTAAACACCCCCCTAAATTGAGTATTTAGGGGCGACCCTGAACCCAGGAAATCAGATTCCTGCAACCTGCACAAATAAGTTCTGCTGACCTGAAAGCCCCGCAGAGATGACGGAAACACCAACTGACTTGGCTCCAGCCCTTCCGGCCTGTCCCCAGACTCAAACTGCACAGCGAAGCATCTGTCGGGGAACAGCCACTCTTGAAAGAACTCTCCCTTCCCGCCAGAAGCGTGAGACTTCTCACTCTGCATCCAATGCCCCCACCTCGAGCTCCAGAAAACAAATACCGCAGAGGGGGCTCCCAGGTGACTGCGATAACGTGAGTAACCTGAGTTGAATCTTGTGGTTCTAAAATAAATTAAAATATATTTCTGATGGATACAACTACCTGTGGATTCCTCACCTTTTGAATTGTATCCTTGCGCCAGCATCCGACGGAAAGTCTTCTTCCTAGCTGTCTACGTCGACGAGGACGTCATAATGGCATGGCTCCACGTGACTCCGTCTGACGTCAACGTGCCAATAATAGGTCCTTGTCGGCGTACTGACATCAGTTTTCCTTTTTTCCGTGCCTTCGCCAATGGTTTTTCTTCCTGGCTCGTTGTTAACTGTAACGATTTTCGGTGGTTACAGTGTCGCCTCCAAAGAAGTCCGGTTTCAAGCTGTGTAGAGAATGCGTGGGGTCGGATGTCAGTGACCGACCCCCACTCGGACTGTATTTGGTGCCTTAGTTCAGAGCATGATGTGGAAGGTTGCTCTTCGTGTCAGAGTATGAATCCAAAAGCTCTGAAGGAGCGCGAAGCGAAGCTCTTCTTAGCCAAAGCAAAGAAGAAGGGCCATAAAAATTATTCCTTCCATGTTTCTCCCAAAAAGCATAAGAAGCAGCGTCATCATGACTCTCGGCGCCGTTTGGAGCGGAGCCGATCGAGGTTGAGGTCTCGATCTTCACGATGCCAGAAGACATGGGAGATGAGTCCTACTGTCACGCCTCAGCAGGAGAGTCCGGAGTTGTCACTGGTCCCTTCAGTTTTTGAGGTCGCTCAAAGTAGCCCTCACTTTTCACCGGTGCCGAGGGATCCTGATGTTCTGCAGGCAAACTATTGGACTTGGGTTAAGTCTTTTGAGTGTGTGTGTTCCTCATTTATTGCCTGTGTGTGTACAACAAATGTTTAACACTACCCTCTGACAAGCCTACTGCTCAACTATACCACCAAAAAATAGAGCATTCAAATTATCTAATTTTCCCACTATCAACCTCTAAGGGGAACCCTTAGACTCTGTGCACACTATCTCTCACTTTGAGATAGTATATTCAGAGCCAACTTCCTACATACATCAAAATAGAACCTCATATATTGTAAATGTGAGGGTGTCACACTTTATTTCCATGAATAGTAGTGAGCTGCTCCCGTGTTACAATAATGGAAAGACCTCCCTATCCCTGAAAATGAGATGTTAAAACTTTTAGAATGTAGACCAGTGTGCCAGTGACCTGGCCAAAGAACAAAAGGCAGAATGGGAAGGGGAACAGGGTCATAGAGAAGCAATCACCAGGAGAAAGTAGAGAAAAAAATGAACCTGCAAGGATAAAATAAGGATAAAGGAAGAGTAGGACGGTAGAAGAAAATGGAATAAGGTGAAACCAAGTAAGTCTTGTTTGCCTTGGAACTGAGCAGCCCTATATTTAACATGGGCGGTCATAATACATTCAATGGCAAGATTTTTTTGGCACCACGTGCCATACTCACAAATTCATCTCAACTCCCAGCCCGTCCTCATTGTGTAACATTGCAACCAATTAACGAACATCACAAAAAAGTCATACTCACACTGGTACTTAGCTGTCCGTCCCTTGCCCCCTCCCAACTTGTTGCCAAGTTTTGATGCAGCTTTAACTGAAGTTCACTGGCTTCCTGGTAAGCTGGTCCCCAGTGCCAGTCTTTCCCCAAAACAAGACACCTGATCCCTTGATCCCAAGTGATAAGGCTCTGTAGCACCCTTCTAAGTCCCATAGTAAGTGTTACCTAGAGTGCCTCGGTACTGCAGAGGGTCGCTAAGAGCTGTAGCAGAACTTGTTCTTCTCTAAGGGACCCAGCACTGACCTCATGCAGACTGCTTGACAAGGTGCCCCCTAAAAGTGAAAACACAACATAAATTATGGACTGTGTGCCATGTCCCCAAAACATTGCATGTAATATTTGTAAGTCACCCCTATAGCAGGCCTTATAGCCCTAAGGCATGGTGCATATTATTATATGTGTGGTCATATCTGCAAGAGAAGATATGCCCCTGCTAGGTCTGTCGTTTCTTAGATATATTAGGTGAACAGGGAATCCATTTTAGTTGGCCACTGATTAATATGAGTTGCCCAGCTCCATGATGTCTTTAATGAAAATAGGGATGTTGAACCTCTCAGGTTTTATAAGCCCTGGCGATGGATTTATTAATGCACGCATCCAGAGTGTACCTTACAGTTTCCTCCTGAAAACATAACAACTGCTTCTGAGCTAACTGACCAGTTCTAGCCAGTTTGCCACCAACAGACTAGAGTGAGATCCAGGGGTGAGATCCTTTGCTCTTTGGAGGTCAGACACAAAGCTTCTCAGGGTGAGGTGTTGGACACCCCTTCCCATAGCATGATCTGCATTCCGAGACAGATCTAGTCTCTGAAAGGGAGATGCCCACCCCCAGACCCCATCTGGCACCTGGATATTCAGGAACATTAGCTATGTAGGAGGCATTTTGCATTTCGAGGTTGGACACACCCCTAGGGTGACCAGCCCGAAATGGACACAGCCTAGGAAATTCTACTTGTGTCTGGTGGAATTTAGGACCTCTGGACATGGTGTTGCCCACTCCCCACAGAAAGTGGTCATCTACAGGGTGTTGTGACTCCAGGGTATGTAGCTGTAGCAAAGTACCCTTATTGTGGCATGGTTACCCCCACTTTTTGCTTGTCAGTATGCTAACCAGGACCCCAGTTACTGTGCACTCCCCCTGTACATTTGTTTGCTATGACTTCATACCTCCCACATTTGCATACTGGTGCCCCCATGTAAGTCCCTAGTATATGGTGCCCAGGGCGGGGAGACACCAGGGGTTCCCCATGGGCTGCAGCATGTTATGCCACCCATGGGGACCTATGTAAAATGTGTTTGCAGGGCTGGCATTGCAGCCTGCATGTAAAGGTGCATGCACCCTTTCACTGAAGATCACTGCACCAGGTCCCTGTAAGTCACTCCTAAGGCAGGACCTCCTAGCCCAGAGGGCCTGCTGCAAGTACCGATGTCGGAGGGCACCCCTGCATGAGCAGAGATTCCCCCACAGACTCATCTCCATTTTCCTGGACTTCATTAGTGCGGGGATGCCATTTCACGCTTGTACTGGACATAGGTCACTACCTTTGCCAGCTACATAAGGGTAACTCTGAACATGGGCATGTTTGTTATCAAACGTTTCCGACTTGTAGTCCAGGAAGGCAGAACAAAAGAATTTCCTTTAGGTGACGGAGTCAACACCCTTTGCCTTTGGGTAGAAAAAAGGTGTTAAATGACTTGTCAGGGGTAGCCTCGCCAAGCCACTGGTATGCTTTGATGGCCACCATTGGTGCCATCCTCTCATAAAACCAATCTGCACCAGTTGAGGGACCCCTAATCCCTGCTCTGTCCTGGAACTGAACAATGGAAATGGGAATGACCACTCCCCTGTCTATCACCACCCCAGATGGCCCTTTGATTCTGCCATCTTGACCTTAGGGTGGGCAGAGGCCTCTGGGGCATCTTAGTGGCCATGTGGTTAGGTGACCAGTTCCCCTTCCAGGGCTATTTAGGGTCTTCCTCATGGGTGGGTTCCCAGATTCGACATGCAAGACTCCAGCAGGAATCATCTGCATCGTTTACTGAAACTTCTGGCCTCTCGAACTGCAGCTGGACTCCACAGGGACCCACAGTCCGCATCTACAGCTACGCCTCTGCTCTCCAACATTGTTTCTCTGGCTTCTTCTAGCAACTGCAACATTTCCCCGTGCATCATATGAGGGTGGCGAGTCTTCAGTCTGCCCTAAGAAGCAAACTTCCCGTGGAATTAAAGAGTCGCTCCTGTGCATCTGCAGGCATTCTGCTGCAATGATGACCGGCTGCATGGATCTCCTCTTCTATGGATTTTGTGGATCCTGCATCACAGTTGGTGGTCCTTTGTGTCCTCCCTACCAGCTGTCCAACTTGGGTGAAGGTAGGACCTTCCCTTCTCCATGCATAGTGTCTCTTGCAACTGACAAGGCTTGATGGCACCGCCTCCAGGGGAACTTCAGTCTTTGTGTTGCTCCTGTCCACATCACTCTTCCCTGTGACGCTCAGCCCTTTGCATGGTTAATCAGCGACGTGGGACTCCTTTTTAAGTGTCCTGCATGGGCCTCACCGTGACTCCTGTGCTCCTTGCCTGCGAGTCATCTGTGTGGGCTGCATCTTCTTCTTTGGACTCTCCGCACTGCCGAGGGTCGCTACGGACATCCCCTGTGGGTTTAGTTCCCTCTCCCCCTCACTTGGCCTTCCTGGACCCCAACAGCTCCACTGCTAGCAACTGCGATATTTTCCTTTTTCAGGTCTTGTATGTGTTTTTTTCACTCCACAGACTGACTGCAATCCTTCATCCAGCGTGGGACGTCGACCGCATCAGCCAGGAACTCTTCACCTGCCCCAGTGTTGACCGTCTTCTTTCCACCGTCGACCAACTCCTGCATCCACCTAACACCAACACCACCCCACCCCCACACCCCCTGGTCTAGAGTTTTGTCTGCTGTTTTTCAGTGTTCTCAATTGCTTTTTAAGCCTATTCCTGATTGTTACTGTACATGTGTAGTATGTTTACTTACCTACAATTAGAGTATTGCCTAACTAGTGTTTGTATTACTCTAATAAAGAGCCTCTATTTTCGTAGCACTGAGTGCCTTCTTTCATTTGTGTAAGTGCTGTATGACTACAGTGGTATTGCATGAGAGCTTTGCATGTCTCCTAAATAAGCCTTGGCTACTTATCCACAGCTACCTTTAGAGAGCCTGGCTTCCTTGACACTGACTCCACTTCACTCATAAGGGATACATGGACCTTGTATAAGGTGATCATACCATAGGTAGTTAGCACACACCAGGCCAGATTCCTACAGTACTCCAGTGATTGCTACCCTTCACTCTCAATACCGGTTCCCTTAAATTGACTATTTAGGGGAACCACTGATACAAGATTGTAGGAAGATGGCTCTGGATATGCTATATCAAATTGAGATATAGTCTGTACAGGGATTCACCAGAGTTTAGAGGCAACAAATATGATACTAATGCTGTTTTGTTGTACTGTGGTTGAGCAGTTAGGCTTATCAGAGGGTAGTGCAAAGCATTTTTTGTACACACAGGTAATAAATGAAGCATGCTCTCAAAGCCCTAATTTCAGGGCAATTCTTTTTAGATACCAAAACTTGTTTTTGTCCATTTATTTCTAGAACCACAAGATTCAATTTGCAAGGAAAGCACATTTACAAGTAAGTATCCAAAATATGTATCAATACCTATTTGTTTTAATTTGGCAATATAAATGGCTTATTTGAATATAGCAAATATGTTTTAAAAGTTGACACACTGCAATTTTCAGGAACAGTTCCGTAGGGAATAAAAGAAAGTACAGTTATGGCGGTAAGTACCAGACCTACAGTTCCATTCTCTGGGGGTTATAATACCATGGGTCTGAAGTTTGAGTTAGTGCCAAGCACCCTCCACCAGCCACACGGGGCTGGCTTTATGCAGAGGTCAACGTTGCTGCCGGGTTTTAGAGTGGGAACCTATGGCGACTGGGGACACTCAGAATCAGGCCTGCTTCTAGGTAAGAAGCCTGATCATTTGAGGCTCACCACCAGGTGTTAGAATTCCTGCAGGGTGGAGGTGTGAAGCACGGACACAGTGTCTGCTTTGTTTCTGGCCTACGAGAGCACAAAAGCTCTCACCCCATGGAATCAGAAACTTGTCTGTTCGTGGTAGGCTGGCGCAGACCCGTCAGTCCTGCATTAAAGGAATGGTTAAATACAGGGAGCATCTCTAAGATGCCCTCTGAGTGCATGTTTCAATAAAACCAGCACTGGCATCAGTTTGGGTTTATTGTGCTGACAAGTTTGATACCAAACATTTTAGACTTTAGTTTATGGATCTGTGGAATTCATAATGACAAACTCCCAGCCCATATACTTAATATGGCCCCACTAGACTTACAATGTCTAAGAATGGACTTAGACACTTAGGGGCATATTGTTCATGCAGGTATGCCCTCACCTATGGTATAGTGCATCCTCCCTTAGGGCTGTAAAGCCTGCTTGAGTGTTGACTTACGTATACCATCGGCAGTGGTTCGTGGTGTGGCACACTGAGAGGTGCAATGTCGAATTTGCCTTTTTCTCAGCACCAGCGCGCACAAGCTGCAATGGCAATGTGCATGTGCTAGGTGAGTGGTCCCCAGGGTGGCATAAGTCATGCTGCAGCACTTGGGGACTTTCCAGTTAACAGGGCCCTTGGTACCGTGGGTACTTTTTACAAGGGACTTAACTGTGTGCCAAGGGTGTGCTGTTGTGTGGACACAATGCTACAGTTTTGGGAAAGCACACTAGTGCTGGGGCCTGGTTAGCAGGATCCCATCACGCTCTGTCAAGTTATCACCAATATCAGACAAAAAGTGGGGGGCAACCATGCCAACAAGGCCACTTTCCTACACAGATTCTCTGACTTTCTTCCATGACACAAAAGGAGTGTGCAACAAGACTGCAAAACCATAGACCTAAGAAGCACGACTGACGTGGTGCCAAGCCTGCTGCGCCTGGCCCTTGAGGAGCATCTGACCTGTCCTGCCACTGCAGGTTCCAAAAATCAGGGAGCGCTGTCCGTGCTTCACAAATCACCAAGAAGAACTCTTTTGGATTACAGGAGCTGCTGCCCTGCATCTGCAGGCACCCAAGGAAGAACCATGAGGACCTTGACTGCCAAAAACCCAACACTGGGCAACATCACTGCAGCTGAGCTGCCTAGTCCGAGTTGAAGTGGTCCAGTGGTGTTACCATGGTCCCCAGACACAGCCTACCCAGAGCTTGCCCTATGTGGACTTCCTGACAGCGTTTGCAGCCTGATTCTGCAGACCCCTAGCAACAGTGAGTGACAAAGACCCCATGTCTCAGGACACCTCTGCACCCGTCTGCCCTGGGCCTAGGAGAAGAGGACCAAGGCTGTCCCCACATCTCTCTGCCTCGTGAGACCTGAGGCCACTTGTTGGCTTGTTCGGACTAAACCCCAAGTCGATGCCTATAGACTGGTTCTGCGGGGCTCCTTACAACCACAAGGAACTCCAGCACCAGACCTGATGCGATAAAACACCACTGCACCTGCACCCCACAGCCTGAGGTGAAGTGGATCGGTGGTGTCACTACGTGCCTAAGGGTCTCAAGGTTCGAAACCCACGTGGGTTCCTCTGATGTGGACTCCCAATCCATCCCTCAAGCAACTTTGTGACCAAACCGGTCCCCATAGACTTACATGGGGCACTTGACGCTGAGCTGTACCCATGCACCCTGCTGCCTGAGGTGAATGGTCCGTGTGGAGATTGATCACGTAAGTCGCTTTACTATACCTGTATGCAGTGCTAGTTCTTCCTTCATAGGATAACTTTACCACATCTGAAAAATGCACTGTATCAAGTTTTGCAAGCTATAAAAATTAATAAATCAAAATATCAGACTTTATATAAAAGTACATGTTATTACTATAAATTGGTGTGATTTCTTTCAGTGTGTGTCTCACTTACCGTAGGAGTCGCTTGACCACACTACTGAAAAAAGGAGCATTTGGGATGTAATTTGTTCCTCTGATTGCTTTGACTTTTTGCGCAGTGTACCTCGTTTTGGTTCACTATATATGCTGCTTCCTACAATACTCACATACTCATTCACCCAGTAATACACCCACAGAGGCACTCGTGAACTCACACAGACCTGCTCAGAGAATCCCCAAGCACTCACACTCACTGAGGTACTCATGCGCACACTCACAGAGCCACTCAGACTCAGCAACTCGTGCACCAACTGAGTCTCTCAGACCCAGAGACCGGTAACTCCGCTCTGCACAAGTTGCCCTTGCTGCCACCCCTAGAATTGGTAACAATGCAGCCAGAGGGAGATCCTTTTCCTACATCGCAGCACAGACCTGGAACATGCTACCTCGCCAACTCAGTCAGTCCCCCTTTGTAGGAAGCTCACTCTTTATATACTATATCAAAATGACATGCACAGACTCCAGGTGTTCCACAGAGGCTAAAGTAGATACTACAAATGCATTTGTACACAATAGAAGAAGCACACACTTAATGACTAAACTACAGACCAATAGGTTTTTATATAGAAAAATAAATTGTGTTTATTTCTAGAATCACAAGATTCTCTTTGCATGTAATTACATCAATAGATATTATTTCATATATATATCAATAATAATACTTTGAATGGAATTCATATAGCATACAGTTTTTGAATAAATGCCAATAAAGCTATTTTAAATGTTGACACTGCAATTTTCAGGACACATCCTTGGGGAAGAAACTAAAGCACAGTTTTAGAGGTAAGTACTTGACTTACAGTTTCAGTCTCTGGGGCTTAGGAAGTCCACAGCTGGGGGTTCAAGTGAACCCCAAGCTCCCAGCAACACTGGGCTGGTCGGGTGCAGAGGTAAAATTTGAGCCATTTTAAAGTGGGCTCCTACGGAGACAGGGTGCACTCTGAATCAGATATGCCAGAAGATAAGTACCTGTTCTTTGGTGGGCAGACATGGGGGTAGGAGGGGGAGGGTTAGAGGGGCACTGTTGGGGCCACAAGAACGCATCAAATGCACACCCTCAGTGGCACTATGGCAGCTGGGTGCAGGATGCAAACAAGGCATTGGGTTTCCAATGGATCTCTGTGAGGAGACCCCGGGGTCACTCAGATGCTGCATGTGAGGACCAGGGGGTCCCCTGGAGCAAACCCTCAGCTAGACAGGGAGGAATGTACCTGTGCTGGAGGTCGGGTTCTCTGGGGGCTGCGGGTGCAGTGGTCTTTTAGGCATCTGTAGGAGGCTGGCCCCTCTATGCAGTGTGCAAAACTAGGCACACTATGCAGTGGGTCCAGGCGACCACACTTTGGTTTCCAGGAGCAAAAATTAGACCACTTAATGCTCCAATCGTTAAGGTAGCTGGTCGAGCAGTTAGGCTAATCCAGGAGATGTGCTAAGCATTTGTCGTGCTCACAAAACCAATCATGCAGCACATGCACTCAATGAATTACTCGAGACCAGAGTTTATAAAAATACTTCAGTTTTATTTCATTTTTAAGACCAAGATCTTTCAAATACTTTTTTAGATATTAGTTTTAAAAGTTGTAATAAAGTTAGTCTTTCTGCGCATAATTACGCATCATTGGAATCAATGTACAGTTACCATTCAAAATCGTACAATTAAGTTACCAGTCTCTTTTGTGCTTTTTTTTTTTTTTTTTGCAGGGTGGTCGCAGCAGTCAGTAGGCACCTTGCACCAGCCGGAGAGCCTCTTGCGGCTCCCGTTTCCGGCGGGAGCAGTGTAGGAAACGCTTTTGGCACATGGCCACCTGTAGGGGCCACTTGGAACAGATGGTTTCTCGGGGTCCCCTTGGGCTGTCGAGGTCGCAAGGGTTTGGGGATCAGTGGAGCACAGCTGGTTCCTTGTTGCGGGCGCAGAGCGGCCGGATGCGGGGTGAGATCCAGAGCTGTGCGCAACTGAGTCCTTTTGGAGGTGAGTCTCTCTGGCTGCTTACAGGACACTGTGAGCATTCTGGTGGTAGGTCCCAGGGTGTTATTAAAGTCCCTCTACAGGAGCTTCCTCCGGATCCTTTCAGCTCTTGGGGAGCTGGTTTGAGGTTGTCCCAGGGAATTGGCGTAACTCGGCCACTGGAGGGCACAGTGCCACCAATCTTGGCACACTTGTAGGTCACGTCCGGGACGGTAGTTAGTGTGTCGTGGGGTCCGGCTGCAAATTCCGGTTGTGGACATATCGGCCAGCCAGTGAAGCGACCTTTACTGGCTTATTGGATCTTGCTTGGTTTTTGAGTGGTGCCTCCACTCAAAAGGGATATCTGGGGTGATTCTTTAAGCCTGGATATTACCTGGGTTTCTCGGGCTCGGTCCAGTGTCCAGCTCCTCCACAGCAGCAATTTGCAGGTCCTGGGTGCAGCAGGCAGGGTTTGGTGCCTTTTCTTGTGCAACAGGTCTGTAGTTCTTTTGCTTTGGATCTTCTTTGGTGCAGGTCTTCTTTGTATTTTGAAATCTGATTTCTTGTTCTAGGGATGTCCAATAAATACAGAATTTAGTGGGCGTTCTAGGGGAAACCTGGTAATGTCCAATGGGACACTTACCTATGGGTGGCTCCACCCACTTTAGTGTCCACTTCCTTTGGGAAGGGTGACTTCCCTAAACTTGATTGGCTAGTTTCCTTCATTTCAAGATAGAGGAAACTGAATTTGAGGGTCCACTTCGCAGACAACACCTTAGAGGTGGTGCATGCTAGGCCGCCACTCCTAATCTTTGTGTGGTTTCCCACCTTTGCTCACTCAAAAAGTGGGTGTTTTGCAAAGTGGCAACCCCTCAGATGCTAGCAGCAGGCCTGGAGGCTCGAGTTTCAGGAGCTGTAGCCCTTTGAAGCTCACTACCGGGGTTTTGCACGTTCCTGGGGGAGTGGGTGGTTAGCTCCTCCACCAAGGGAGGGCATTGGTTTACGAACCAGGGAGACTGGGCTCTCCACCAAGGTTTGTATATGGACTGTGTGGGTGTGGCAGGCTGGATGAAACCAGTCAGAAAATATGCCAGGATAGTTGGCTTTTGCAGGGGACACCTCTAAGTTGATCCCTGGGTGCATTTTATTATAAATCCAGTACTGGTACCAGTTTGAATTTATCATTCGGAGTGGTTTGATACCAAACAACCCAGGGTTCAGAGTAGCCATTATTTTGCTGGGAATCTCGTGTTGGCCAGTGTCCAGCACATACATTAAAATGGCAGCTCTATTCACTCACTATATCCCAGGTTTGCCAGGGACACGGTGGGAACATACTGCTCATTCAGCTGTGCCCTCACATATAGTATGGAGTATCCTGCCTAAGGTCTGTAAGGCCTGCTATAGGGTTTTTTTACCCATAGTTAATGCAGTGTACGGTGGACCGGGCACACAGGTAGTGTGCCAAGTAGAATTTGTATTTTAGGTTTGCAGCAGGAGACTGTCTGCTATGACAGTGCTGTGCACATCTTGATGCATGTCCCTTGAGGCTGTCACTGCCACCAGGGGCTTATCCAAAGTACTGCATGCCCTGGGTACCTAAGTACCTTTTTACTAGGGACTTATAGTGATAGCTAAAGATGTATCCAATCACTTTTAAAATGTTTTAGGGAAAGAACACTGGTACCGGGAACCTAGTTAGCAGGATCCCAGTGCACTCCATTCCAAGTTGCATTCGGAAACCAGGCAAAAATGTGGGGGAGTACTGCAATAAGGTGCCAGTCTCTCACAGTGCGGGTATATTCATCCAGTGCTTTCGCGTTCAGGGGTCGGGGTCCTCGGTCTTCCCTCTGCAGGCATCTTTGTGGGGGGGTCGAAAGGTCAACCCAGGGTGGGCACTTGCTCACAATCACCTGATGATTCTTTAGCTGGTTGGGCCACGTGGTCACCGGCCGTAGGGTGTCTGGTGCAGGGTGGTCAGGACTCGCGTGTCTGGAGGTGTGCCAGAGTCCCTGGATGTGCCCTCCTCCCCACAGGGAAGAGGCACAAAGAGGGTGTAGCCACCCTCCAGGGCAGTAGCCATCGGCTACTGCCCTCCCAGACCTAAACACACCCCTAAATTTAGTATTTAGGGGCACTCCAGAACCTAGGAAACTAGATTCCTGCAACCTGAAGAAACGAGGAGGACCGCTGACCTACAAGCCTGCAGAGAAGACTGGCGATCACAACTGCTTTATCCCCAGCCCTACCGGCCTGTCTCCAACTTCGAAAACCTACAACCAGCGGCGCATCCATCAGGGAACAGCGACCTCTGAAGCCTCAAAGGACTGCCCTGGATTAAAGGACAAAGAAACTCCCTTGAACAAAGGCCCTGTTCAAAACCAGCTACTTCTTTGCAACAAAGAAGCAACTTTCAAAGACTTCACGTTTCCCGCCGGAAGTGTGAGACTTCACACTCTGCACCCGACGCCCCCGGCTCAAGATCCAGAGAACAAAAACTACAGGGAGGACTACCCAGTGTCTGCGAGCCAGTGAGTGACAAGAGACGATCCCTCCCTGAGCCCCCACAGCGATGCCTGCAGAGAATCCAGAAGCGCCCCCTGACCGCGACCTCCAACAAGGGTCCGGCGCCTGGAACCAACACTGCACCCTCAGCACCCAGGACCTGAAGGAACCAAAATTCAGCACAGGAGTGACCCCCAGGTGACCCTCTCCCTTGTCCAGGTGGTGGCTGTCCCAAGAACCACCCCCTGTGCCTGCCTGCACCACTAGAGTGACCCCCAGGTCCCTCCATTGAAACCAGACGCCTGCTTTGCACACTGCACCCGGCTGGCCCTGTGCTGCCGAGGGTGTATTTTGTATGCCTACTTGTTCGCCCAATCCTCCCTCCCTTCCCCCCCCTCCATCCCCCCCCCAGTCTGCCCCTAAGGACGCAGGTACTAAATTGCTGGCAGACTGGAACCGGAGCACCCCTGTTCTCCATAGGCACCTATGTGTTTTGGGCACCACTTTGACATCTGCACCTGACTGGCCCTGAGCTGCTGGTGTGGTAACTTTGGGGTTGCCTTGAACCCCCCAACGGTGGGCTGCCTATGCCCCAGAACTGAGACTTGAAAGTGTTTTACTTTCCTCCTAATCTAACCTTTACTTACCTCCCCCAGGAACTGTTGATTTTTGCACTGTCCATTTTGAAAATAGCTTATTGACATTTTTGCAAACACTGTATATGATAGTGCTTTTATTCAAAGTTCCTAAAGTATCTAAGTGAAGTACCTTACATTTAAAGTGTTAACTGTAAATCTTGAACCTGTGGTTCTTAAAATAAACTATGAAAATATTTTTCAATATAAAAACCTATTGGACTGGAGTAAGTCTTTGTTCCTCATTTATTGCCTGTGTGTGTACAACAAATGCTTAAGAGTACTCTCTGATAAGCCTACTGCTCGACCACACTCCCACAAATAGTGCATTAGTATTATCTGATTTTGCCACCTTCTTACCTGTAAGGGGAAACCTTGGGATTTGTGCACACTATTTCATACTTTGAAATAGTATACACAGAGCCAACTTCCTACACATGGCCCCAGAGGTTCACACTCCTACTAAAGTCTTCTGCCCACCTCAAGGACCAATAGGTTTTGTGAATCCTAAGGACTTGCGGTTCTTACTCCCTATCAGTTGGTGGATACTGCTCAGAACTCCGAGGCTACAGCTCACTGTTAGGTGCCTTTGGATTCCAGCTCATCTTCTGATCACCTGATTTCATTGGACGGACTGGAAAAGAACCAGTGTTTTCATCCATACAATGTGAGTCATAAAACTTCTTGGTACTAGAAATTGTTTATCCTCCAAATCCAGAGGGTAAAGTACATTGCGTATTTTGTTCCTCATCAGACAACCACATGAAGTCTTGTGTTTTTCCTTCACTTTCTTTTGCCTGTTATTGAAAGTCTTACTGTTACAGAAGCGGCAGCCTCCACTTCATATGTTCTGGAAAACGTAGCAAGGGTGAAAAGGACACTTTGTGATTTCATACCTGAAACGCCCAAAAAAGGCTCAACCATGTTGTCCTTCTAAAGTCTGACCTAAGCAGGGGAAAAGGCTGTAGAGTGTTGTTTGCTGCCCCCAGTTCCCATCTCAACCAGACCTGTATTTTCCTACTTGTATCTTGTTGTATCATACAAAAGTTAAGTACTTCGAAATTGACTGAGGTTTACCTTCCATTAGAGAAACCTTTCAAAAGTCTGTGTATGGATACCTACCTTCCATAAGCCACTACTTTGCCATGCAATCATCCACAACATTTTAGTTCCACTACTTGAGGAAATCGGCGTAGTGACGTCTGTTCTTTTCTGTGCCACACGCTGATGTGGAGAAGAGATACCCTGTTAATTTTTTAAGTGTATTGGACCCTTTTGTCTGTTTTTTGTGTTGACCCTTGGCGCCTCATGATGTCCCCGAAGAACGGGTTCAAGCCTTGCGAGGCCTGTCACCATATGATGTCTGGGACAGATCGGCATCCGGTCCGTTTGTGTTTGTAGTGCAACCCGAAGTTGTGCTTTGAGTGCCAGGCCATGCACCCGAAGGCTTTGAGGGAGCGGTCCCTAAAGCTCATGAAGGCCCGACGCTCGACTCTGCATCGTTCATGGTGTCACTCATGAGGAGTGTCTTGAGACTGTTCGCGGAGTCACCACCACTCATCATCATAATATTCGTGTCATTCAGGTCAGAGAAAGAAGTCGTCAAAGAAGGCCAGGCGTTTTCCAACTTCACCGCATCGTTCAGCCGATGCGACGTGGGAGGAGTGTCCTTGCTGTGCTCCGCACCTCCCCAGTTTTCCGTGAGCCAGGGCGACCTTTGCCAAACTCAATGTGTTTTGAGGCCATGCGCCTGATATTTGGTCATTCTGACCCTTCAGTGGCACCTTCGAGGCCTAGGGGTTCATATGAGGGCCCTTTTGGTTCCACGCCAGCGTCTTTGGCCTCTGCCCCCAGTGGTCCCTCCGGATCCTTGCTGACCCTGGTCGTGCCATCGCGACCTTCCCCGACACCAGCTAGGTCATCAGTGCTTTTGACATTGGTGGTGCACACGATCAATGTTGACCCAATTCTTACCCACGATGACCCGGAGAAAGAACGGCGCCTGCCGACGCTGCTTCTGACTTCGATGTGGTTCTCACCCCAGATTGGGTTTGGACCTTTATTACTATGGGTACAAATACAAGGAAGGATAGGAGGGGACGCTGGACCCTTTAGAATACCAGCTAGATAACCCTGATTTGGACTGAGCACAGAAATAGGGTGAAGCTAATGGTCTGGATACTTCTCCAGATGCTGGCATGCATTCTCCTCCTACCATGGCTACGGCGGAGGGAACCTCTTATTCTGTATGGAGCTGTCCACTGTAGCGGTCAGGACGAATCTCCTGACGGAGGTGCTTCAAGCTGGGGCTTCTACCGCCGAGCCTCCCCTTCAATGAAGCCCTTATTGATGTCCTTCCGGGTACTTGGTCAAGACCCAGAACATGGGCTCCTGTAAACAGTAGAATTGCTCGCCCCCATCAGCCTGCTCCAAACGACCCTAAATTCCTGGCCCAACATCCCTCACCTGAGAGCCTTTTCATCCAGGCATCATTGTCATCTGGTGCATTACTTTCCACTCCCCCGGATAGAGAATCAAAGACGAACTTGGTAAGAAGATGAGGTTTTCTTCCTCCAGTCTGGCGTTGCGGTCGGTGAGCACTGCATGCCTTTTGTGCTGCTTTAACCACTGCTTGTGGGATACGGTCGTGCACGTTCTGCCGCAGATCCTGGAGAAGACCCGGGCTAACATCTCCCAAGCCTTTGCTGATGGGAGAGATGCAGCTAAGTTCACCATTCCCTGTGAAATGGACACAACCAATTCTACAGGTAAATGAGATGCGTTGACGGTGGCCTTGAGGAGCCATGCCTGGTTGAGGGCATCTGTTTTTCCAGGAAATGTCCAACAGACCCTCATGGACATGCCCTTTGATGGCACCTGTCTCTTTGGGGACAAGGCGGACTCAACGCATGAGAGGTTTGAGTGCCGGGCTATGGCTCGATCCCTTGGCCTCTCTGTTTCACCTCACCACCAACAGTCCATATTTTGCCCCTTTCGTGGCAACGGAACGGGCTTCCTGTTGGGTCCCTTTTACAGCCACCGGGGATGCAGAATCCTGCAGGCCCATGAGACAGGAAAACACAGGTTTGCCCACTCCACCCTGGTGCAGCCTCCAAACCTTCCTAGTCAGTACCCACCCTCATATACCAGTTGGTGGCAGGATTCGCATTCACCTGCCCCACTAGGAGACCATCACGACAGACAGGTGGGTTTTGCATATCATACAAAGGGGGTAATCCACACCGGCCATGCCTCCATCTTACGGCCCCTTACCAGATGATCATCTGGCAATTCTCTGCTAGAAAGTCACGGCTCTCTTCGCCAAAGGTGCCATAGAGAGTGTCCCTGTGCCAGAAGTAGGTTGTAGTTGTTATTCCTGCTACTTTCTGGTGCCCAAAAAAGGCAAAGACTTATGTCCTATCCTAGACCTTCGGGCCCTCATTCTGTTCTGCAAGAAGAAGTTCAAAATGATCACTCTGGCTCAAGTCTTGTCTGCCTTAGACCCAGGAGACTGGATGGTAGCGTTATACTTGCAGGGTGCTTGTTTCCATATTCCCATCCTGCCTGCCCACGGGTACTGTCTACGATTCCTAGTAGATCACGAGCACTTTCAATTTACTGTGATCCCTTTGGGCCTTACCAGCACCCCTCGGGTGTTCACGAAAGTGATGGCGGTGGTTGCAGCTCATCTGTGCAGGTTAGGGGTTTCGGTCTTGCCCTATCTCGATGACTGGCTGTTGAAGGCAGACACGCCCCAGAAAGTTGTCTCCCACCTTCAGACTAAGGCGAACCTCCTGCATACATTGAGGTTCACTATAAACATGCCAAAGTCTCACTTGACTTCCTATCAGATGCTCCGTTTAATCGGGGCTGTTCTGGACACAGTGCAGTTTCTGACCTATCCTCCCAAAAAGCGAATCAAGAATATTCATGCTATGATTCTGATGTTTCAGCCTCTATCCTGGCTTTCGGTGAAAACAACTCAGAGGCTGCAGGGCCTCATGGCATCCTGCATCCTGCTAGTGACACATGCCAGATGGCATATGCGGGCTCTTCAATGGGACTTAATTTCCAGTGGGCACAGCATCAGTGTAATCTCTCCGACATGGTCTAGATCTCGGAGGGGACTGTGAACGATCTGCTGTGGTGGCTTTGGAATCTGGATCTCTTGCTTCCCCAACCAGATATCTCAGTAGTGACAGATGCCTCACTACTGGGATTGGGCGGCCACATAGGAGCGGCGTAGATCATAGGCCTCTGGTCTCATGCGGATTCTGGGCCCAACATCAACCTTCTGGAGCTCCAGGGAATCACGCTTGCATTGAAATACCTCTCTCAAAGGGAAAGTAGTGCAAGTGTTCACAGACGGCACTACTGGCATGTGGTACTGCAACAAACAGGGTGGAGTAGGGTCCTGGACCCTTTATAAAGAGGCTCTGTGATTCTGGACATGGCTGGCACATCAGGGCATATCGCTGGTGGTTCAACATCTGGTGTGATCCCCAAGCGTCAGAGCAGACAAATGCAGTCATTGAGTCAGTCGATCTAGAATGGCGTCTACATCTAGAAAAGGTGCAAGGTCTCTTTCACAAATGGGGAGAGCTTTGGTTATCTGTTCGGCTCTGTAGAGAGCACTCAATGTCAGCTGTTTTGCATGTTGAAGTTTTCATGACTGCACTCGCTCTGCAACGCTTTTAGTCTTGAGTGGATCTCGGGCTTCCTTTACGCCTTCCTGCCAATACCACTTCTGGCCCAAGTAATCTTTGTGGCTCCAGACTGGGCACGGAGAGTACGGTATCCAGAGCTATTGAGCATGGCCACCGATCTTCCAGTCAGACTGCAAATTAGGGAGGCACTTCTGGTGCAGCAGCAGGGGATGGTTCTCCATCTGAAGCTGTCCAATCTTCGCTTTCCATGTGGTGATAGAGCGGCGGCAGTTGACGGCTTTTGACCTTCCACACGAAGTCTGTGAGTTTATCTTGGCAACCAGGAGTCCCTCCACCAAAATGGTATACGCTTGTCGGCATCAATTTGTGTCATGGTGTAGAAACAATTCTCTTGATTTCCTCCACCGACCCTTTTCTGTTACCTGTATCATTAGCTCTTCGGAAGGTATGTATTTCCAGGATGTCGGCTCCGAAAAAGTCGGGGTTGAAGCCTTGCAGGGAATGTGGAGGTTGCATGTCTGTGACTGATCCGCACAACGATTGTCTTTGGTGCCTCAGTTCCGATCACGACTTCCAAGAAGGCGGATCCTGCCAAAAGATGAATACGAAGGCATTGAAGGAACGCGAGGCAAAGCTTTTCTTGGCAAGGTCCAAGAAGGAGAGGAAGCAGCACCATCGGTCCTCTTCTGGAAAGTCATCCCATAAGAAGTGACGTCATCGTGACTCCCGACGTCAGTCCAGAAGTCGGTCGAGGTCTCCATCGTCCCGGCACCAAAGGTCTTGGGAAGTGAGTCCGACTGTGTCCCCCTCAACCTGCGACGCCGCAAACGTCCCCGGCCCCGTCAGTCTTTGAAGTTGTGGATCCTCAGTCATCTGGCTTCGCCGGTGCATCCTGAACCTGAAGAGTCCAGCCCGGCACCGGCTCCACAGGCTTATCCTTCGTTCCCGGCTCCGGGTACGGATCCTGCGGCATTCCTTAATGCCATGTTCCAGATTTTTCAAAATATGGCTCCGGGAGTTGGTGCGCCGGCTGGCCCCACTGGTCCCCTGGCTTTCAATCTCGTTCCAGCTCCATATAAACCAACGCCGTTTATACCATTTTGTTTGGCTGGAGATTCAAGTCAGGCCCCTCTGCCGACAGTGCAGCCCTCGACGTCGAGGGAGAGACCTTTGATGCTGGTGTTGGAGGTGATGGGGTCGGATGTCGGCATCGGATGCGGGTGCCTTCTCCATGGCGCTTATGGATCCATCTGCGGCGTCGGTGGATCCGGAGAACCTGTCATGGCGCCTTCCCGGCGCCATTCACCGACGTTGCTCTGCTCCATGACTTAGACTTTTAGAGGAGAGGGAATATCAGCAGCAATTCCTCGAAGAAGGGGAGATCACTGACCCCCAGGGTGATTTCCCTGGGTTGGACACAGCAAGTGGTCTTGAAACCTCTCAAATATGATCTGCCATCCCCTGATGAATATACAGAGGAGGCAGCCTCTTACCAATCTTATTAGGAAGGCCGCAGCATTTCTGGATCTTCCTTTACCGACGGCGCAGGTGAAGACCAACCTTTCGACTGAGGATTTGCATTCTGCTACAGCCGTGGTGGATCCTCTTTTACCATTTAATGAAGCCCTGATGGATCCGATCGAAGAGGTTTGGAAGAAGCCTGTTTTTTTCTTTGGCTGATAGTAGGTCGGTGGCCAGGCATTATAGATCTGCGCCTGGGGACCCGGAGTTTTTATCCAAACACCCTTCACCAGAGAGCTTGGTGGTGCAAGCATCCTGCTCTTTGAGGTCGGCCCCTGGTTCGTTTCCGGGAGTACCCTCGGACCGGGAATCCAAATGGATGGACCAATCGGCCAGGAAGGTGTGTTCTTTTTGCAGCATGGCTCTAAAATTGCCAATGCAACATGTATTCTGGGCAGGTATATCCATGCCATAATGGATGCGACGAAGACGGTACTTCCGGACATGTGCCAGGATTTGTGTAGTCTTCTTTCGGACGCTCGGGTGGCGGCTACACAGGTTATTCAGACAGGGCTGGATACCACGGACTCTATTGCAAGAGCCATGGGGACTTCCGTTGCCTCCAGACGGCATGCGTGGTTACGCACTTCCGGATTTTCGACAGACATCCAGTCTATGTTGCTGGATCTGCCCTTTGATGGGGCAAAACTGTTTGGTTCAAAAGCGGACTCTTCGCTAGAGCGCTTTAAAGAATGTAGGGCCACAGCTAGATCTTTGGGTCTGCAGGCTGCTGCTACCCCATTTCGATCTCTTAGACGGCTGCATGTTTTTGGAAGAGGTTCTTCCTTTCGTGGGAGATAGCAGCAGTCCTCCAGCCTCCCTTATCGCTCATACAGGGGGCGGGCTAGAGTCGGCACAAGAGGTGCCACCCAGCAGCAGCACCCTTCCTCTTCCGCTGGAGGGTTACCTCAAGGAAAGAAGCCCTAGTTCTCTCACCATTGTTTCTTATACCTCTCCGGTAGGGGGAGGCTTTCACTCTTTCTTCCCATATGGGAGTCTATAACAACAGACTTCATCAGTTTGGTGAGAAGAGGTTACGCCCTTCCCTTTCGGGAGATCCCACCTCACTTCCCTCCCCGTCTTTCCTTTTTGTTCAGAAGATCATCTCTTGCTGTTACAACAGGAGGTTCTCTCCCTATTATTGAAAGGTGCAGTGGGGTTGGTTCCAGAGTAAGAAAGGGGTCAGGGGTGTTATTCCAGGTACTTTCTGATCCCCAAGAAGGATGGTAATCTGAGGCCTATTTTGGACCTGAGGATTTTGAATTGGTTCCTCAAACAGGAGAAATTAAAAATGCTGACTCTATCACAGGTGCTTTTGGTGTTGGACAAGGAGGATTGGATGGTATCGGTCGGCTTGCAGGATGCTTATTTTCACATTCCCATTCTCAAGTCGCACAGGAAGTATCTCCGGTTTGTGGTAGGATCGCAGCACTACCAGTTTGCGGTCCTTCCTTTTGGTCTTACTTCCGCACCACGGGTCTTCACGAAGGTGATTGCAGTTGTTGCAGCACACCTCAGGAGAAAGGGAGTAGCAGTATTCCCTTACCTGGACGATTGGTTTATCAAAGCTGAGTCTCCGGGGCTTGTGCTGCGTCATCTGCAGCTGACAACCCAGTTGTTGTTCCGTCTGTGTTTTTCAATAAATGTGCCCAAGTCTCACCTAGAGCCCTCTCAACGTCTCCTGTTCATAGGGGCAGTACTGGACACAACATTGAATCGAGCCTTTCCTCCGCCACAGCGGATACGGGACATTCAGGCGCTGGTTCCAATGTTTCAAGAAGGAGCAGTAGTTCCGGTCCTCAAGGTCCTTTGTTTGCTCGGTCTGTTCGCTTCTTGCATTCTGTTGGTCACTCATGCACACTGGCATATGAGGGCTCTTCAGTGGTGCTTCCGCAAGCAGTGGCTTCAGCTCAGAGGAGATCTCGGGGAATCGATGAGGGTCTCCAGAGACACTGCAGCGGATCTCCGATGGTGGGCTGTGGAAGGCAACCTTTCTCAAGAGAAGCCGTTCTCGCAGCCAACTCTGGTGGCCACAGTGATAACGGATGCCTCCACCGTAGGGTGGGGAGCTCATCTGGAGGATCTGGAGATCAAGGATCGTTGGTCTCCAGTAGAGCAGAGGTTTCATATTAATCTGCTGGAACTGCGGGCGATTCGTTTGGCCCTCAAGACCTTCCTCCCTTCCCTTTGCGGTCAGTCAGTTCAGATTCTGATGGAAAACACAACTGCGATTTGGTATATCAACAAACAGGGGGGTGTAGGGTCGTACCTTCTTTGCAGAGAGGCTCTGCGACTCTGGTCCCGGGTGCGGGACCATCGGCTTTGTGTAGTGGCAAACCATTTGGCCGGGGTCCTAAACGTACATGCGGACAAGCTCAGTCGCTTCTTCTCGGACAACCACGAGTGGTGTCTGGATCCGGATCTAGTTCTTTACATCTTTCGGATGGGGTTTTTTCCCTGAATAGACCTCTTTGCCACTCGAGAATGCGCATTGTCAGTCGTTATGCAGCCTCCAGTATCCGATGCAAGGAGCGTTGGGGGGCGCGTTTCAGATGTCCTGGTGCGACCAGTTGCTTTACGCGTTTCCTCCCATACCCTTGATTCCTCGAGTTTTGAGGAAGATTCGGCAAGACCGGGCACAAGTCATTCTGAAAGCTCTGGATTGGCCATGAAGGGTGTGGTATGCAGACCTTCTCCGACTCACTGTACCCTCCGCTCCGTCTCCCTCTCAGGGCAGACCTCCTTTCGCAGGGGCAGGTTCGACACACCACCTCCAAAGCCTGCAGCTTCATGCCTGGCGATCGAACGGGGCAACCGGAGTTCCTTTTCTCTCCCACCGAAGGTGGTGGACGTTCTTTTATCAGCCAGACGACACTCCCCCAAGTTGGTCTATGCAAGTAGGTGGGCTAATTTTGTTCGTTGGTGTGGGGAGAAGAAAATGTATCCCTTAAGTGCCCATCTTTCTGATGTTTTGTTGTTCGCGTTGTCATCGGCTCAGCGTGGTTGTGCTTTGCCCACGGTTAAGGGCTATCTTTCGGCCCTTTTGACTTTTTTTATATCTTCCAGATCAGCCCTCCCTATTCAGATCTCCTTTGGTTGTTCGATTTTTGAGGGGGCTTACTAATAAATTTCCTCCCAGGCCTTTTATTATGCCGCAGTGGGACTTGAATTTGGTGTTGACTTCCTTGCTGCCCATTAGGATATTTGTTTTTCAAAACGGTGGCCATCACTTCGGCTAGATGTGTTAGCAAACTGCAGGCTCTTTCTGCTCACCCGCCTTTCACCACTTTTTATAAGGATTAGGTGGTTTTGAGGACCAGGGTGGCTTTCCTCCCCAAGGTGGTGTCTCCATTTCACTTGGGACAATCAATAACTCTCTTGACGTTCTACCCTCCTCCTCATCCATCTAAGGAGGAGGAAAGACTCCATCGTCTGGACCCTAAGAGGGCTCTCAGTTTTTATGTCGACAGGACGAGAGAGTTCCGGTTGGATGAACAACTCTTTATTGGATACGTGAGGAAGGGGAAGGCTGTCCACAAGAGAGCGATCTCCAGGTGGGCCGTTCTTTGTATTAAAATATGTTACTCATTGGCAAAGAAGGATCCTCCTGAGGGGATCAGGGCCCATTCCACCAGGGCCAAGTCAACCTCATCGGCTTTGGCCAGAGGTGTTCTGATGGTGGACATCTGCAAGGCTGTGACTTGGTCTTCCCTCTACACCTTTGTGAAGCATTATTGTTTGGATGCAGAGGTGCGAATGGATGGCAATTTTGCGCGGTCGGTGCTGCAGGATTTCCTGGTTTGACCAGACAGACACCCTCCGAGGTGGTACTGCTTTGGGACTCTATTCATTAGGTGAGGAATCCACAGGTAGTTGTATCCATCAGAAGAGCAAGTTACTTACCTTCGGTAACGCTTTTTCTGGTGGATATATTAGCTACCTGTGGATTCCTCACGGTCCCTCCCGCCTCCCCGTTGTCTGTCTGGTCATACCAGGATCGGCATGGGTGTGAAGAGACGAAGAAAGGGAAGGCGGTGCAGAAGTGTAACATCTCACGATGGGTGCTTCTTTGCATCAAAAAGTGCTACGCTTTGGCTAAGAAGTTTTTTTTTTTTTTAAATACGTATTTATTTTTATTTATATTTTTGCCAACTTCATAGGGATTCGAGAGGTACCCATAGTTTGTGGGTTCCGCTGGAGGAGAACAAGAATTTATCCCAGACGACTCGGAGAGGCATCGGTCGACTGCACCATCGGCTTCAGTGGGGCCTATTCACCCAAGGTCTGATTCGGACCCTTTTTCCTATGGGGAGGAATTGGATGGATCCCTGGACCATTATGAATACCAGGATGACCATGCTGTGGACTGGGAACAGGATTTGGGTGAAGCCAGTGGTCTGGATACTTCTCCTGACGCTGGCATGCTGTCTCCTCCTAGTGTGGCTACGGCAGAGGAAGCAACTTACAGTATGGTGGTCAGTAGGGCAGCTGAGGTCCTCAGCCTTGAGCTACCTACTGTGGAAGTCAGGTCTAATCTCCTGACTGAGGTGCTTCAGCCTGGGGCTTCTACTTCAGAACCCCTTCTCTCATTCAATGAGGCCCTCACCGACGTCCTTTTGGGTACATGGTCCAAACCCAACACAGGGGCTCCTGTGAACAAGACTATTGCTAGCCGCCATTGGCCTGCACCGACGACCCAAAATTCCTGCCCCAACACCCCACTCCTGAGAGTCGTGTTATCCAGGCTTCCACTTCTTCAGGCGCATTCCCTTCCGTACCCCAGGATAGTGAATCCAAAAGGCTGGAACAATTTGCCAAGAAGTTGTTTTCTTCCTGCAGCCTCGCACTGCGGTCTGTGAACACTGCATGTTTTTTGTGACGTTATACCCACTCCCTGTGGGTTACAGTTGCACAAGTCCTGCCGCAGATACCGGAGGAGGCCCGTGCTATCGTCTCCCAAGCAGTGAAAGATGGGAGAGATGCAGAAAAGTTCACTATCCGTTGTGGGCGGGATACGAGAGACTTTCTGGGCAGATCGGTTGCAACAACAGTGGTCTTACGGCGCCATGCCTGGTTACGCACTTGTGGCTTCTCGGGGGATGTCAAACAGTCACTCGAGGACATGCCCTTTGATGGCACCCGTCTCTTTGGAGACAAAGCGGACTCTGCCTTGGAGAGATTCAATGATTCCCAGTCTACGGCTCGGACCCTTGGTCTTTCCTCCGCCACTCGCCCACCGCATTCAACTTTTCATCCATTTCGGAAGGGGCACCCTGTCATGTCCTCAACCCAGCCATCGTGCCACGCACGCTGGGCAGCCTATGCATGGCCGAGGTCGCGGAATTCCACGTGGCTGTGAGACAGGGAACCATAGGTCTGTCCATTCCACCCCTGCCCCCCCGCTGCAGTCTCCAAACCCTCCTAGTCCCGTCACTCCTACCCAGTTAGGGGCAGGATCCGCCATCACCTGCCCCTCTGGTGGGTGGGTTTTGCAGATCATTGGGAAGGGCTACTCCTCCCCACCCTCCTTTGGAATCTGCAGCACCACACATGCCACCATCCTCCCATCATCTTCTGGAGGATCATTTTGTGCTTCTCCACCAGGAAGTCATGGCTCTCTTGGCCAAGGGAGCTATAGAAAGAGTCCCTGTGCCAGAAGTGGGTCGTGGTTGTTATTCCTGCTACTTTCTTATACCAACGAAGGACAAGGGCTTACATCCAATCCTAGACTTTCGGGTCCTGAACTACTTCCTCAAGAAGGAAAAATTAAAAATGGTCACCCTGGCTCAGGTTCTTTCTGCCTTAGACCCATGAGACTGGATGGTAGCGTTGGACTTGCAGGACGCTTATTTTCACATCCCCATCCTGCCTGCCCACAGACGTTACCTACGATTCATGGTAGGTCACGAGCACTTTCAGTTTACCATGCTCCTTTTCGGCCTTACCACCGCCCCTCTGGTGTTCACAAAAATTATGGCGGTGGTTGCAGCTCATCTGTGCAGGTTAGGGGTCTCAATTTTCCTCTACCTCAATGACTGGCTGTTGAAGGTGTCTTCTCCCCAGACAGTCGTCTCTCACCTTCAGACTATGGCGAACCTCCTGCACAAGCTGGGGTTCACTATAAACGTGCCGAAGTCACACCTGACTCCCTCTCAGACGCTCACTTTCATTGGAGCTGTTCTGGATACAGTGCAATTTCTCGCTTATTCTCCAGACAAGCGAGTCCAAGACCTTCAGGCTATGATTCAGATCTTTCTTTCAGCCTCGGTCTTGGGTTTCGGTGAGTGTGAGCCTGCTGGGCCTCATGGCCTCCTGTCTCCTGCTAGTACACATGCCAGATGGCATATGCGCACTCTGCAGTGGGACCTAAAGTTCCAGTGGGCGCAGCATCAGGGAAATCGCTCAGACATGGTCCATATCTCGGAGGGGACTGCGAAAGACCTGCAGTGGTGGCTTTAGAATCCAAATTGTGTCAACAGCAGATCCCTCTCCCTTCCCCAACCAGATCTCTCTATAGTGACAGATGCGTCACTTGTGGGTTGGTGTGGCCACATGGGAGAAGCAGAGATCAGAGGCCTCTGGTTTCCGGCGGAGTCGGGCTCCACATAAAAATGCTGGAGCTCCGGGCAATCAGGCTTAGGTCAAAAACATTCCTTCCCTCTCTAAGGGAAAGTGGTGCAGGTGTTCACAGACAACACTACCGCCATGTGGTACTCCAACAGACAACTCGGGGTAGGGTCCTGGACCCTTTGTCAGGAAGCACTACGCCTCTGGACATGGCTGGAATATCAGGGCATTACGCTGATGGTTGAACATCTGGCAGGCTCTCAACGCCAGAGCAGACAAACTCAGCCGCCGACGCACAATCGATCACGAATGGCGTCTCTATCTGGAGGTGACGCAAGGTCTCAAGTGGGGAGAGCCTTGGTTAGATCTGTTTGCCTCCGCAGAGAACACGCAATGTCAGCTGTTTTGCACGTTGGAATTTTCGAAGACTGCACTCGCTCGGAGACGCTTTTCATCTCGAGTGGAGCTCCAGCCTCCTGTACGCCTTCCCGTCTAGCCCTCTTCTACCCAGAGTTCTCAAGAAAATCAAGTACGACCGGGCCCAAGTTATCTTGGTGGCTCCGGACTGGGCTTGAAGAGTGTGGTATCCAGAGCTATTGAGCATGTCCATCCATCCTCCACTCAGACTGCCTCTTTGGGCGGATCTTCTGTCACAGCAGCAGGAGACGGTTCTCCACCGGCACCTGTCCAACCTCCACCTTCATGCGTGGAGATTGAGCTGCAACAGTTGAATGCATTTGCCCTTCCACCCAAAGTCTGCAATGTTTCTTGGCAGCCAGGCATCCATCGACTAAAACTGTATATGCCTGTCGTTGGAATAAATCTTGTGGCATGGTGTACCAACAAATCTGTTGATCACATTTGTGCCCCTCTGTCAGAGGTTCTTCTGTTCATTATTTAGCCTAGCAGGGCTCTGCTTTGGGCACCCTTAAAGGTTACCTGATCAGCCCTCACGCTTTAAATCTCCTATTGTCAGTAGGTTCTTAAAAGGGCTCACCCACTTATTATCTCCCACTCCATTTATTATGCCTCAGTGGGATCTTAATCTTGTACTTACTTATTTAATGTGTACCCCCCTTTGAGCCAATGCATAATTGTCCCTTGCGGATCCTCGCATTCAAACTGTCTTTCTTTGTCGCTATCACCTCTGCTTGCAGGGTGAGTGAGCTCCAGGTGCTTTCTTCAATGCCTCCAAACTTGTCTGTACACCCTGACAAAGTGGTGTTACGCATTAGAGCTTCATTCCTTCCTAAGGTATTTACACCATTTTATGTAGGCCAGTCCATCACTTTGCCTACCTTCTACACACTCCCACACCCTTCCCATGAGAAGGGGAGAGACTCCACTGTCTGGACCCAAAAAGAGTGTTGGTGTTCTACCTCCATTGTACTAAAGATTTCCAGGTGGACAATCAACTCTTTGGCTATGTGGGTGCTAAGAAAGGGATGGCGGTGCAAAAGCATATCATCTCTCGATGGGTGCTTCTTTGCATCAAAATGTGCCACACTTTGGCTAAAAAGCAACCTCCTGAAGGCTTGCGTGCTCATTCCAACAGAGAAATTGCGGCTTCCACTGCGTTAGCACGCGGAGTTCCTATCCTGGATATCTGTCGGGCAGCTACATGGGCATCCCTGCACACGTTTGATAAGCATTACTGCCTGGATAGTCAGGTCCGTCCAGGCGGCTACTTTGGTCGTTCAGTCCTGCAAGACTTTCTAGTATGATCTTTGTTCGCAGCCCACCACATAGGATGGCATTGCTTTGGTATCAATTCTAAGGTAAGGAATCTGCAACTAGAAGTCTCTATCAGATGTACAGGTTAGTTGCCTTCGGTATTTGAAATATCTGGTGGGAGACACATTCTAGTTGCAGCTTCCTTACCGCCCGCCCATCCTCCCCGCTTTGCGAAATTATTTCTGGGGACAGGTGTTCCACCTTTTCAGGTCCTTAGCTCTGTCACACCAATCTCAGTGTTCTTAGCGGCTCTGTGCTCTGGCGTGGAAAGTCGTTAAAAGAAACTGACATCACTGCGGGAGGGCGGCGTCAGTGTACTACTCCAGACGTCATCAAGGCATCAGTCGATGCCTGCGGAGTCGAACAACGCCACCTACAGACGCCCAAGGGTATTGCTCGAAGAAAAATCTCCAGATACAGTCTAACGCCTGGGGGGAAATTCTAAGGTAAGGAATCTGCAACTAGAATATGTCTCTACCAGATATTTCATTACCGAAGGTAAGTAATTTGTACTTTAGGCCATTTGGGAGCTTGCATAAGGGGACGCACCCCTTATCAGTATAAAGGTTTAAATTTTTTTTTTTTTAAACCCTGGTTTCTAGTGGCTTCTGCACCCCACCCCCTGCCAAAAGGGGCAGATCGGCCTAATTAATAAAGGCCAATCTGCCCCCTGGGGGGTGGGGGGGGCAGAAATGATCTTTTAAAACAATTGCTTGAGGGGGGAACAACCCTTGCCTAAGGGGTCACTCCTGTTCTCAATATAAATAAAAGCATCCCTGGTGCCTAATGGCTTCTGCCCTCCCTGGGGGCAGATCAGCCTATTTCTGATGGATACAACTACCTGTGGATTCCTCACCTAATGAATACTCCCATTGCGCCAGCGTTCAACGGAAATCTTCTTCCTAGCTTCTGCACGTCGAAGAGGACGTCACAGTTGCCCATGCGACGCTGTCTGACGTCATACAGGCAATAAGAGGTCCTCGCCGACGTCAGTTCACTTTTTTCCGTGCCATTCGAAACGGTTATCTTAGAGGGAGCTACTGTTGCTGTTCGACAGTGAGTGTGTTTTTTGGATCTATTTTTTTCTTTGAGATTACAATGTCGCAAAGAAAGTCAGGATTCAAGCCCTGCCGTGAGTGTGGGGGCAAAATGTCGGTAACTAACTAAGACTGTTTGTGGTGTCTTAGTTCCGATCATGATGTTGACAAGTGCGATTCGTGTCAACATATGAATCCTAAGGCCCTGAAAGAGCGCGAGGCTAAGCTTTTTCTGGCGAAGTCGAAAGGGAAGGAAAAGAGATGTCATCGAAAATCCTCGTCACCGAAGTCTCATCGGCGTCATCGGGACTCCCGGCTTCATCGAGAATCACGGCGCCAGTCGAGTAAAGAGAGGTCGAGGTCACTATCAACTCGATGTCTGAAGACTTGGGAGGTCAGTCCCACTGTCACTCCCCATCCGTCGACGCCGTTGCCTTCTCCAGCCTCACCGACTTCGCCCGGGTCATCGGGCCAACCACCTTCAGTGTTTGAGGTTCCACAGCCTCAAATATTTTCTCCGTCGTTGCAGACGTCGAGGTCGGTGTCGCCTTCGAACCAGGCACCCCAGTACCCGGCTTTCCCGGCCCCTGGAGCTGATAGTACCGCATTTTTAAATGCGATGTTTTCCATCTTCCAGCAGATGGCTCCAGGTGGTGGACCGGCAGGTCCTTTGGGCCCTTTGGCCTTCAACATGGGTGCTCCGGCTCCGCTTCGACCGGCACCCTTTATGCCCTTTCTCCCCCTGGGGAACGTGGGCTTGGCGCCGGTATCGGCTCCAGTGGCTCCTGAGACTTCGGCTCCGGTGGCTTCGATGTTTCAACCAGTGGTGCCGTCTAGACCTCCTGCAACTCCGAAGCAGTCTTCTCTCCATGCGACTCCTCGATCGGCGTCGTTCTTCAACATCAGCTGACGCCATGTCGACGCCGAGGATAGAGGAGAGGCTGCACTCGAGGAGGCTTGCTCTCCACCTCCTTGAAGAGCAGGAGTACCAGAGACAAAACATGGAGGAAGGAGAGATTGAGGACTCTCGTGAGGGTCTCCATGGGCTGTACACTGCTAGTGGCCTAGATACTTCCCCCGAGTGGGACTTGTCATCTCCTGGGGAGTATACAGAAGAGTCAGCCACTTTTTATTCTGTTATCAGGAAGGCAGCTAGCTTCTTAGATCTTCCTTTGCCGGTAACTGAAGCCAAGCAGAATTTGTTGACAGAGGTGTTGCACCCGGCCTCTACATCGGCAGAACCACTTTTGCCGTTCAATGAGGCTTTGCTGGACCCTGTTTTGGAAGTCTGGAAGAAGCCGGGGTCTTCTTCAGCTGTCAATAGATCTGTGGCTAGGAGGTATCGGGCTGCACCGGCTGACCCTGGTTTTCTTACCAGACATCCAACACCTGAAAACTTGGTGGTCCAGGCTTCCTGCTCGGCAAGGTCTGCTCCTGGCTCTTTTCCATCTGTGCCCTCGGATAGAGACTCCAAGAAGATGGACATGGCACCCAAAAAGGTGTTCTCTTCATGTAGCACGGCATTGAAGTCCACCAATGCTACATGTATTTTAGGAAGATACATTTATGCCCTGATGGACGAGATTGCATCAACGCATACGGAGGTCCCTCAGGGGCTGTTAAATCTAGTATTGGACGCTCAGGCAGCTGCAACTCTGGTTATCCAATCTGGGTTGGATACAACTGACTCCATTGCTAGGGCAATGGGCACTGCTGTAGTTACGAGGAGGCAGGCTTGGCTTCGTAACTCATGATTTTCCTCTGATGTGCAGTCGACCCTACTGGACCTTCCTTTTGTTGGGAACAAGCTCTTTGGTGCCAAGGCGGATTCGGCCTTAGAGAGGTTCAAGGAGAGCAGGGCCACGGCCAAGTCGCTGGGCTTGCAAGCCACTTCTTCTGCCTCCTCCAGATTTTTTAGGAGGATTTGATTGTGGCTCCTCCTCCTCCTCCTCCTCCTTTCGAGGGAAATTCCAGAAGCCTACCTCTGCTCTCTCCTATAGATCTTTTAGAGGGAGGGGTAGGGTCCGTACCAGGGGAGCCTCTCAGCAGCACTCTGCCTTTTCCTCTTCCTCTGGAGGGGTGCAGCAGGGGAAGCAGCCTTAGGCTTCCACCAATTCCCACTCACTCCACTCCTGTAGGGGGGAGGGTACTGAATTTTCTCCACAAGTGGGAGGTCATAACTTCAGACTCCTGGGTTACCAGCATTGTGAGAAAAGGCTACACCCTTCCCTTTTGGGACTTTCCGCCCCCCATCCCGCCCCGCCCATCTTCTTGTTCAGAAGAACACCTCCTGTTGTTGGAACAGGAGGTTCAAGTCCTCCTTTCAAAGGGCTCGGTGGAGTTGGTTCCAGAGCAATAAAGGGGTCAAGGTTGTTATTCAAGGTACTTCCTGATTCCCAAGAAGGATGGTCGTTTGAGACCAATCCTGGACCTAAGGATCTTGAATTGGTTCCTCAAACAGGAAAAGTTCAAGATGCTGACCCTAGCTCAGGTGCTTTTGGCACTGAACAATGGAGATTGGATGGTGTCTGTCGACTTGCAGGATGCTTACTTTCATATACCGATACTCAGGTCGCACAGGAAGTATCTCCGTTTTGTGGTGGGGTCGCAGCACTATCAGTTTGCAGTCCTCCCGTTTGGTCTTACTTCAGCACCTCGAGTCTTCACGAAGGTGATGTCGGTGGTTGCGGCAGAGCTCAGAAGGAATGGGATAGCAGTATTTCCTTATCTAGACGACTGGTTGATCAAAGCCAGGTCTCCGGAGCTCGTGTTGCATCACCTGCAGTCGACAACCCAGTTGTTTTTCGACCTGGGCTTTTGGGTGAACATGCCCAAATCTCACCTAGAGCCCTCTCAGCGCCCCCTGTTCATAGGGGCAGTACTGGATACAACATTGAACCGAGCCTTTCCTCAGCCTCAGCGGATTCAGGACATTCAGGCGTTGGTTCCAATGTTTCAAAGTGGAGCAGTCATTCCAGTCCTCAAGGTCCTACGTCTGCTCGGTCTGTTTGCTTCTTGCATACTGTTGGTCATGCATGCTCGCTGGCACATGATGGCTCTTCAGTGGTGCCTCCGAAGGCAGTGATCTCAACACAAAGGGGATCTCGAAGGCTCAGTGAGAATCTCCAGAGATGCTGCCATGGATTTGAAATGGTGGATTGCGGACGGCAATCTTTCCAGAGGAAGGCCGTTCTCGCAAGCTACGCCTGTGGCCACAGTAATAACGGATGCTTCCACTCTAGGGTGGGGAGCTCATCTGTGGGACCTGGAGATCAAGGGACTTTGGTCTCCAGTAGAACAGGTGTTTCATATCAATCTGTTGGAGTTACGGGCTGTACGTCTGGCTCTCAAGGCCTTCCTCCCGTCCCTTCTTGGTCAGTCGGTTCAGGTCCTGACGGACAACACTACTGCGATGTGGTATATAAACAAACAGGGAGGGGTAGGGTCGTACCTTCTCTGCAGAGAAGCTCTACGGCTATGGTCCTGGGCAAAGGACCATCAGATTTGCTTGGTAGCAAATCATCTGGCCGGAGTCTTGAACGTACGTGCGGACAATCTCAGTCGCCATTTCTCGGCCGATCACGAGTGGCATCTCCATCCAGATCAAGTCCGGTTAATCTTCCAGATGTGGGGGTTTCCTCGGATAGATCTGTTTGCCACCCGGGAGAACTCGCACTGCCCGTTATTCTGCAGCCTCCAGTATCCGGTACAAGGAGCTTTGGGGGATGCGTTTCAGATGACCTGGTGCGACCAGTTGCTTTACGCGTTTCCCCCCATACCCTTGATTCCTTGTGTGTTGAGTAAAATTCGCCAAGACCGGGCTCAAGTCATCTTAATTGCTCCGGATTGGCCAAGGAGGGTGTGGTACTCGGACCTTCTCCAACTCTCACTGTGCCCTCTGCTCCGTCTCCCTCTCAGGGCAGACCTCCTCTCGCAGTCGCAGGGGCAGGTTTTACACCCCCACCTCCAGAGCCTGCACCTTCATGCCTGGAGATTGAACGGGGCAACCTGAGTTCTTTCTCTCTCCTGCCTGATGTAGTGGATGTTATCTTATCGGCCAGGCGACACTCCACTAAATCTATCTACGCTAATAGGTGGTCTAAATTTGTGGTTTGGTGTGGAGAGAGGCAGATTGATCCCTTACGTGCTCATTTGTCAGATGTTTTATCTTTTGCTTTGTCTTTAGCACAGAGGGGTTGTGCAGTGGCTACTGTTAAGGGTTACTTGTCTGCCTTGTCAGCCTTTCTTTGTCTTCCAGACCAGCCTTCTTTATTTAAATCACCAATAGTACTTAGATTCTTGAAGGGCCTTATGAATAAAATCCCTCCAACTCCTTTCGTTATGGCTCAATGGGATTTGACTGTGGTTCTAACATTCCTTATGGGGGTCCCCTTTTGAGCCTATGCATTCTTGCCCCATAAGATTATTGGTTCTTAAAACAGTTTTCCTGGTTGCAATTACCTCTGCAAGGAGAGTGAGTGAGTTGCAGGCTCTATCGGTAAAACCCCCTTATACATCTTTTTATGGGGATAAGGTGGTGTTGAGGACAAAGGCTGCTTTCCTTCCGAAGGTTGTTTCACCCTTTCATTTGGCCCAGACAATTACTCTATCCACGTTTTATCCTCCGCCTCATCCGTCAAAGGAAGAAGAGAGACTACACCGCTTGGACCCAAAGAGGGCGCTAAGCTTTTATATAGACAGGACAAAGGATTTCAGGCTGGAGGATCAGCTTTTCATCGGATACGTGGGAAAGAGGAGAGGAAAGGCAGTCCACAAGAGAACACTCTCCAGGTGGGTTGCTCTTTGCATTAAAATGTGTTGCTCTTTAGCAAAGAAGGATCCTCCTGATGGTATAAGAGCTCATTCCACCAGAGCTAAGTCGGCCTCTTCGACCTTGGCTAGGGGTGTTCCTGTGGTCGACATCTGCAAGGCCACAACTTGGTCATCCCTTCATACTTTTGCGAAGCATTACTGCTTGGACTCTGAGGTCAGAAGGGATGGCCATTTTGCACGGTCAGTGCTGCAGGATTTCTTGGTTTGACCATTCAGGCACCCACCACCGAGTGCGGTACTGCTTTGGGACTCTATTCATTAGTTGAGGAATCCACAGGTAGTTGTATCCATCAGAAGAATGAGTTACTTACCTTCGGTAGCGACTTTTCTGGTGGATAAATTAGCTACCTGTGGATTCCTCACGGTCCCACCCGCCTCCCCGTTGCCTGTTTGGTCTAACCAAGTAATTCTTGAGTGTGCTCCTCTTGGTTTTGAGGATTTGTATATATTATGTATATATGTTTATATCTATATATATAGTTAATATATTTATTTACTTGTTTAAAAAAAAAAAAATGGTAGGTTGAATTCTCAGAATGATGTGTTTGTTTGGAATATCATTAAATATTACTATTCTTTCATCTCAATGGCCTATTATTCTCAGGCACGTAAAAAATGTTGGTACTGACGTCGGCACGTCGGCGAGGACCTCTTATTGCCTGTATGACGTCAGACGGCATCGCGTGGGCAACTGCTCGTCGACGTGCAGAAGCTAGGAAGAAGATTTCCGTTGAATGCTGGCGCCATGGGAGTATTCATTAGGTGAGGAATCCACAGGAAGCTAATGTATCCACCAGAAAAGTCGCTACCGAAGGTAAGTAACTCGTTCTTTAATAGCATTATGTCCATGGCAGTGAAGGGGTTAAGGACATGAAGACAACACCCGCTTTAGCAAGAGGTTTCTGTTGACCCGGTGACAAAGTTGATGCAGGATACATTTGGGACTTTCCTATGGTAGTAGTATGACTATTTTGCCATTATCATGCTTTTGAATACTGTATTTGAGATTTAAGGTGACATTGCTATTTGCGTGCCCTCCACTTGAACATCATATTGGTTCTGCATGGAATAGTTACAAGGCGTATTTTCTCTTCTAGGGAATGACGGCTCCAAATGGGAATGAACAAGAAGGAACTGACCATTTTTATCTCACGAAGAAAGAGGGGACATAAACATGGACTATGTTATGAATTTAGAGTTTGATAGGTTATGTGGAATACCCCTTCCCTAAGATTTCTGTGAAATAAAGGTTTTTTTTTCTAATTGTAAAGGCTGCTGATTAATAAAATGGACAAAGGAAATGCATAATCCATGGCTCCGGTCTTGAGATTGAATCATAGTTCATAATTTCAATAATTATCAAAAGTAAATGTGCTTTGCTAATGTGTCCCTCATTAGTGCTGACCTACCATTAGTATTTTTTAGTGAAAGCTAACTACCCAACTGCATCTCCAATAACTTTTTTTTAACCAGTTTTAAATTGCATTTTCAATATCACAATCTTGAATAAATTACATCTATGAAAGTTACATTATCATTAGTAAAATCCGCAATCCAGCTACATCGTCATTAATAAAATAGTTTCACATCAGTATCAGCAGGAGTCCTTGGTTCAGTCCTTAAACAGCAACATTGGAAAAAACAAGTCATGTGTTGATGTTAACTCACATTCTTCCATTACCATAAGTGCTATTCAATCTTCCTATCTCAAGCAGGTACTGCAAACATTGAAAATCAACAGTGACATCCATGAAGCTATAATGGCCACTAGGAAGCTATTCGGGGACATCAAAGGGTGTAACAGAAGGGTGTTGTCACTCACCCATGGACAGGCTGGAAGGGGTTATGATGGAGGTGTGGGAATGTGGATAAAAGGGGATGGGGGAGGAGGGGGTTATGTCCACGCCAGGGTAGGTTTAAGTACGGGCCACCAACTCTTGAATGTGTGCAAGTCAAGTAATAGTGCTTCCCATTCCACATTTCTGGGGTATTTGCGTAGTCCTCATATTTCTTGCCTCCTGAGCTCCTCTCCCTGTCCCCACTTCAGTATTGCCGCACACCAGTGGGCTATATCTAACAATACCTGGGCTTTCCAGTGCATGGCAATTAGTCTGCATGCTATCAGCAATGCTTGGTTTATAAACCGGTTCGCAGCTTTATCTGTTTTTGAGCACCTGAACAATCCCAACAATCCCAACAGTGCAACTTCCATTGTGAACACATCCAGTCACCTCTCAGCAAGTTGGACACTGACACCCATAAGGTTACAGACTGAGCAACTCCAGAATACGTGCATCGTGTCAGCACCTGCATGTTGGCATCTCGGGCAAACAGAGGAGGACCCAAACATTTAGGACAGAGTTGCAGGAGTGAGGTAAGCTATATGAAATATATTATGCAGGATCTACTGAACTTGGTATTCTGCATCATCCTGGGGTATGTAAGTACTGTTTCCAGTATTTCCTTGTCGACTCGCCACCTAAGCCCCACTTCCTAAGGACTACATTTAACAGGTTGTGTGCGGTGTATGCTAGTGCACAAACAAACCAGGTGACAAGTCTACAGCCTCAACCCATTATATACAGTGTGTGTATGAGGGGGTGTTTATGGGGTTGCCATGGAGCCAAAGATGGCAGCCGTGGAGTAACTTTGCTCCAAGACCTGAATGCCGCAATCAACATTAATCCTGTCATTACACACACACACACACACACACACACACAGACAGACACAGTGCTGCATCAGACTGTCGACTGGCCAGAACCAACCTTGCATACCATACCGGGCATGCCTGGAACAGGGGGAGGGGGAAGGTGTAGGGAGCTGGCTACTACAAAGACCACAGCTGACACTAGCAGACTTTTACCCCACGGAACATGATTTTAGTCATCCTGCATACAGTGATCCAGCAACGTATTGGCGCGGTAGACTGGGAACACACCATGGGTAAACCGAAATCAGCAAAACCTCACCCCCGTCCACCCTATCCCACACTCCATCATGGGGAGGAGCCTTGACACGGGCAAAGACCTCCAGCTCTCCACAGGACTTGGGTGAAAAACAGGCCACCATCCTACTTACCAATAAATCCTCTTGCTCATCAGTAGAAGCGCACATAAAGGAGATATGTGTGGAATTTGGTCTCCTTCAGAAGGACCTGCGAAAATATACTTCCCGGTTCACCAACACAGAACGTAATATCACAGAGATGGTACCACAGCTGAAGACCCAAAAACAGACCACCCAAGACCTTCTGGACAAAGTGCACTTGTTAGGTACATGCTGAGTCATGCCAGGCTAACGCCAAGTGAAGCATGCCAATGAAACTCATGACCAGGTTGTGACCCTGCCACTAGCAGACTACCTGTAAAAACCAAAGACCACGGGCCAGCCCATCCACTTCTTTCTTCAACACTGTAGGCGGCTTTTTAATCAGTCTGCTCCACACTATTAACGAGGGCTTCCTGAGGCACCGTACTGCAGTATCTCTTGGATTGCCAGCCTAACTCTAGCAAATACACAGCTCGAATCCACTCATAAGGGGACAAACCTTGATAACTGCTGGTGTGGTGGTCCCCTACAAGAACAGAAATGACCCTGCCTACAGGCTGGATATTACAATTGCAATCTGCCTTTCTTCAGTATGTATCACTCTGACCTACACAGCTAACTGGCCACCCCTATAATATCCGTTGCCTATTCAGTGTAATAGACCAGGCATCCCCACTATATACTAGATCAGCCTAATAGTCTGTATTGATTGACTCTTATAGAGCACCTGTTTGCGACCCTATCATCCTTCGTTCTAGGTCCATGCCTCCTAGCTTACATCAAACTACTAAACATAAACCTCTCTTCAAGGGTCCAAGAGGGCTGCCTAATATTGCCCCCCTTTCCTGTTGGTCGTGGTTAAACAGGGTTGTCCCATCTCCCCAATCCTGTTCTCCATATCCATGTAGCCAACGGCGCACTGCCTCAGTTGGAAGAGCCCCGTTTGTGGGGGGAGGGGGGGGGAATACAGCTGCACGGAGGAACTTAGGCCCGTATTTATACTCCGTTTGCGCCGAATTAGCGTCGTTTTTTTCGACGCAAATTCGGCGCAAAACTAACGCCATATTTATACTTTGGCGTTAGACGCGTCTAGCGCCAAAGTATTGGCAAAGAGCGTAATTTTTTAGCGTGAACGCCTTCCTTGCGTTAATGAGATGCAAGGAAGGCGTTCCCGTCTAAAAAAATGACGGCGACGCAAATGCGTCGTATTTATACTCCCGGGCAAAAATCACGCCCGGGAGGTGGCGGGTCAAAAAACCCCGCATTTGCGCCACATTTTAACGCCTGGGTCAGGGTAGGCGTTAAGGGGCCTGTGGGCTCAAAATGAGCCCACAGGTGCCCTCCCCTGCCCCCAGGGACCCCCCTGCCACCCCTGCCCACCCCAGGAGGACACCCAAGGATGGAGGGACCCACCCCAGGGACATTCAGGTAAGTTCACGTAAGTATAATTTTGTTTTTTTTCAATTTTTTTTGGGTGGCATAGGGGGGCCTTATTTGTGCCCCCCTACATGCCACTATGCCCAATGACCATGCCCAGGGGACAGAAGTCCCCTGGGCATGGCCATTGGGCAAGGGGGCATGACTCCTCTCTTTACTAAGACAGGAGTCATTTAAATGGCGTCTGGGCGTCGAAAAAATGACGCTAATCGGGTTAAGACGATTTTTTAGCGTCAACCCGACTTGCGCCATTTTAAGACGCCCTAGCGCCATTTTCCCCCTACGCCGGCGCTGCCTGGTCTACGTGGTTTTTTTCCACGCACACCAGGCAGCGCCGGTCTGCTTGCGCCGGCTAACGCCATTCCATAAATACGGCGCCCGCATGGCGCTTCGGAATGACGTTAGACGGCGCAAAATTTTTTGACGCTAAACTGCGTTAGCGCAGTTTAGCGTCAAAAAGTATAAATACGGGCCTTAGTGTTCCTTTACGCAAATTATGTTCTACTTTACATCTGAGATATGAAAATCGACACCTCCTGTTCGACATCTGCCTTTCAGGACTTCGAAGCGGTGACTGGGCTCCAAGTTAACTAGGGAAAATTCTATACTTGTTCCGAGGTGAAACCCCACACCGCCAACATTGCCCCTACACTCCTAGCTTGGAAGTCCACAGCCTTCCGCTACCTGGGGTTTCACTTCACCACTTGCAGGAAGACAAATTTGAGGGCAACTCTGTCAGCAGCTCCCCAGAGCCCTCACCGGCAAGATTGCATTCTCAAAGATGATAATCCTTCCCCAATTGCAGTATTTTGTCAACGTACCAGCCTTTCCACCATACCACTTCTGTGATCTAGATCATTTGATGGGGGATACAATTTGGAATGATGGGTTGATAGTGGTTCAGGGAGGTTTGAGGGGACCCATGTTTCGAGTCTTACTACCTGGTGGCACAGCTTGATTGGGTGGCTCGATGGCTGGTGGGCAAAAACACATTCAAGATCACCACTGATGATGCCCTGCTCCTTTCCTGGATGGTTGTCGTGGAAATGTCTAACCAGAAACTTTCGCCTAACAAACAAACCAGATTGTTCCATATGCCCCTAACATTGCAATACAGGGCCTCACCAGCGTGTAGGGCTCATTGACAAGAGAGCAGCTACCAGACTGGCAGGCACACTCATTTGACACAGTGGAAGACCTCTTCCGGGACGGCCAGCTTTTGACCAGGACTATGCCATCTCCCAGGACAATTCATCACATACTGATGCCTGCTACCTCAATGGACTCCCTATGGTAAATCCTTACAGAAAAAACTAGACACAAAGTTGTTTGTATACTATATCAAATGGTACACGGGTGACATCTTATCATTTGGCTTTGTAAAGCCATTGGAACACTTCGACATACCCCTGATGCAACTTAGGCAGTTCTGTACGGAGAACCACAGGAGGCATTTTCATGATCATCAATATGCCAGGGCCCTGGAATCACATAAGATGGTAAGACATAAAGCATGCTACAAGAATAACCAATAAGTGCTTCTACATAAGGGCTACCTCAACCCCTCCCCCCCCCCTTAACAGAATATTCCTAGTGGCACACCTCACCTGCCTGAGATGCTCTTTCCCAGTGGTGCACCTTCAACACATGCTCTAGTCCTGCTCCACATTGGCACACTTTTGGGACAAGCTGCATAGCACTTTGGCCACAGTCCCATAACTTAATGCCACCGCACTAGGATTATTCCCATTGATGGAACCAACACAAAGTACAAGCCAAATTTGCTAAGCTGGCCCTCTTATTGGCCAAATGCCTCCTCTCTTTGTATTGAAAGGCCCCGCAACCGCGTCGCAGGCCCATGGCAATTGGCAGTGTCCTGCTAGGATGAGGCAGATAGGCTTGCACTACACTGGTTGTAGGCCGGCTGTATCAGACAGTGCCCCATCGCAGCAGCATGGGATGTGATGTTGCTACAATATAAGGCCCTTACAGCAGGTGCTTCCCCTTAAAAAACCCATAACTCACTAAACCACAGCCTTACCCAATGACAAAGTGGAACCTTACCCATGCCAACGGGAGGCCCCATATTGATGAAGGCATCACGATTTCATCAGTTTACCCACACAACACCTCTCAATTCCCCAGTCAGATGAGAACTTCTCTTGCAATGCCCCTATGCAGGTGTACACATCACAAAGGAGAACCGCCACCTTTCTCCTCAATCCACCCATCCCCTCCTGTTAAAGCAACCTCTCATGTAACTACCCTTTATGTGCTGACTGTCACCAGGAACTTCATACAATTAAGAGGCCTGAAGGACAACCGACACATGGCCAAAGTTTGCCTTTCTGCTCCCAATTAGAGAGTTCAGCTCTTTTCAAAATAATTATTTGTTTATTTCCCAACACAGCACTTATTACATACAGCGTAACTCTGAGTGCTCCTGAATTCCTTGACCAGCAGCCTTCCACCATAGTTAGCCGCCCTCAAATTGCAAATAGTACCAGGCAATTTCCACTGCCCCAACCAGACAGCCCTCACAATGCAGTGCACATGATACCACAAGCTGGAGTACGGCCACCCTCGAGTGACGTTCCTATGCACACAAGATTGCAAGGTACCTACATAGCTGATAGCTATGTATTGCATGATGTAATTCACTGCCAAATTTCCTTTTCCACTGTATAAACTATGTGTAATGTGTTGTTTGTCGCTGTACTGGCATATTGTCTGTGATGGCCCAGAGTATTTCTACGGTGGCCCAGCAAGCGCCCGTATGCCAAGAAATGACCTGCTGGAAGGGCATGTTCCTCCTGTAAGCATTTATAAGAAAATAATGTACCCCCCTGATACAAAGCAACTAGTGTACTTATGTCTGCCTCTACCCAGGCCCTCGTACCCACGCTACCAAACATTTTGCTGAATGAGGTTATGTAGCTCAGTGGTATCTCAAGCAAAGAATCTGCGTGATGTATCGCAAGCTCTGATTAAAACTCTCATGTGATCAGCAATAATCCATTAGCATCATGTGAAAGCCTGTCCTGGGAAGGAAGATCCGCTAGACCACAAAGTGTGCTCGGGCTGCTGTGGGAGATTCAAGTTCTTCTGTGTGATGGCCTGACAACCAACTTGCCGACCAATGCACCTGGGCCGCCAACTAGTAATGTTCAAAATCTGGAGCCCCAAATACCCCTTAGTCTAGGGACAACTGTAGTTTACGGAGTGCAATGTGGCAACTCCCCTTGTTTTGAATGAAACTCCTTATGGCCAAGTGTAATGGATGGGATGTGCCTCTGGGTGACAGACCAGGAGGTTATAGGAAAAGTAAAGTAGCAGAGGGAGCATTACCATCTTAGATAGGGACACTCTACCTTGCAAAGTGCTCCAAAAAGCCATGTGGGGATGTGGGTTGCTATGCTTCTTATAAGGTTGTCATCTATTAGATACTTTGTCTCGTGATAGATGTTTATGCCAAGGTATCAAAACGTGCGGGGCTCCTAACACAAAGGATTGGAATCCACAATGAAATGCTGCTGGGGACAGTTCAGGTGCAGCATAAACAGGCATGATTTGGCACAGGTCACCCCCAGGCCAGAAGCAACTTGAAACTCCAGGGGTATGTCTTGGATATCAGCTATGCCCTACTGTATGTTTCGGATGTAGAATAATGCATCATCTGCATATAACAAGACTACATGGATCTCCCCAGACAATGGGATACTCCAGGAACGCCCCTGCTGTTGGAGCCTCGGGGATAAGGGCTCCATTGCGAGGCCAAAGAGCAGAGGGGACAGCGGACAGACTTGCCACATTCCTCTGCTCACTCAGAAACAGGGGAAGATACACTGGCCAATATTCACCCGCACTGTGCGTTCAATGTATATGAGTAAAATTAACGCATCTAGTCATCCCTTGATGCCAAAAGTAGTCATGGTCAAAAACGGGCAATTTCAATCCACTATATCAAATGCTTCATGCAAGTCCAGCACCAAGCATGCAGCAAATGGCAACTGGACCAGAGGAAGCTTCATTACCCTGTGCAGAAGGTGAATATTTAAAGTGGTGGTGGACCTACCTGTGTGCACCAGACGTGGCATGTGTTCACACAGCCTGCCCGCTATAACCTTGTTCAGGATTTTATAATCAGACCTCAACATAGAATGCGGGTATTAAGAGGCAAGCTCCATGGGGTCTTTCACAGGCTTGGAAAAGGATACTAAGATTTGCGGAGGGTGGGCAGAAGTCAACCGTCCGTTTGGAACTCTTGTTAAGGTTTGAGGAGTTTCAGGGCTAAAAGGTGCTTGTAGGCTTTGTAGAATTAGATTTGGAATTCATACCCAGTGTTTTATGAGTTGCTGTGCCCCGCCTGACACCGTCTCTTTCTCTCATGAAAGGGGTGCGTTAAGATCTTCCCTATCTAGTGGACGACGGACTACTAAGTTGACAGACGCAAGAAAGTGACATATTGCAACCTGACTGTCCATAATAGAGGGTCATATGCGGTCTGATAATGCATAGTAAATGCCTTGTGAATCTGACTGATTTGTGACAATTGCTGGTGAATCCCTGATTATCGTGATCTGTGTGGGCAGGTTCATGCTGCGCAGGAGCCAGGACAATAAACATCTGCATACTGCTTCGCATGGTACGCACGGATGTGGAGGTGTAGTAGTTGCTCATTCATTTGAGCATGTCTATGCAGTGCCTTAATCATTGCACCCAGCATTGTACAGTCAGCTTGGGCCGTAGTTTGCAGTGCACCCAGGGATGTCTAAATACAGGACATGTCACTGTGTGGGCCTGCCTTCACCCCTACAACCGCATGGATGCAGTGACCTCTGTGGATAACTTTCATCGCTTCCCAGTCAATTACCTTGGACACAGATGTTCCCCAGTTGTCGAGTAGGCTATGGGAGAGTGTCTCTGCTGTTGTGTCACAGAATACCTTATCTCCAAGCATGGTGGGCTGTAAATGCCTAGTGGGAACCTGTGACTATGACACACCCCACTAAAACTGTACCTGGAGGGGATTAAGGTTGGAATAGGTCTTCCCCCAGATATTCTGCCCTTGATGCCAATAGCCTAGTAGCTGTGACACAGAGTATCCAATCGAATCAGATACGCAAAGCATGTGGTGGGTGGGAGAATTAAAGGAACATTCCCTAGAGTCTGAGTTCAGCAATCTCCTTCAGTCCAACAAAGTCCAGTGTTGAAGCCTACACCGGGGAGTATGGGAGTTGTAGGTGGGATCAATCACGCTGTGGGTCAACTAAACACCTAGAGTCAATGATACAGGGGATGTGGGCCCATTTAGTGAATATGGAGAACAAACGTGAGAAGTAGGCCTGCTATGTTGAATGGAGGGCCCTAAAAACAAGACCGTCCTCCCATCTAGTTGCCCCTCGACCAGCATGGTTCCGCCCTTCAGGTCAATTTTGATTACTGTGAGCCTGAAGAGAACACCTGGTCTAAGCAAGATTATGGCTCTGCAAGCAAAGCCAGACTATGTGGTACAAAACATTTCCTTAAAGCATTTTTTAAAACGGGAACCCTCCCCTCCCATGATATGAGTCTCTTATAGCAGTGCAATTTGAACACCCCATCACCTAAGATACTGCTGAACCGCATGTCTGTTACGTGTGGAGCCCATACCATGGACATTCTACCAGATTATGCTAAATTTAGACATGTCAGTATCCTAAGTGGGGAGAGTGTGGGCTCTGTAGCGGATCATAAGCCACATCATCACAGTTATACAAAACTGTAAAAAAAAAAATCCTACCGTGGACAGCCCTCAAACATTATGATCACCTAAACAGTAAAAAAAAAAAAAAAAAGGCCCATGGCTGAAAAGGTCCTGCATGTTACCAGCATGCATCATGTTTGCTAGGCAAGGGGGGTAGCCAGGCTGTCAGTTTCCACATTGTGTAAGCAGTCTGCAGTTCTACTCTCTCTGGGTCAGTTGGGACGACCTGTTACTACAATCTGATGAATACAGATTACTTCACCTGAGGTTCTTGTTGTGATATAAGCTCCTCTGCTGTTTCCCTTGTCAGCTCCTGCAGGGTTGCTGAGACCATGCTTTGACATCGGCTATGCCATCGTCTGAACAATAAACAAGGGGTGAATGCAGTCTGCCCACAATGTAACCTCCAACCTCAAGTCTGGGTTTGTCCCTCCTTTGCCTGTTCTGGGGTAGATGCTCCTTTGAATCCAGCACCACCATGTTTGCGTGCCCAGTGCTTCTGGCGATGCGATGTTTGTGCCTCATGTTGTCGGCATGGCAGTGAAGGGAAAGCGGATGTCTCAACCCAGTCCCAGGCATCCATGGGCTTGGTAAAGCAGTAACTTTTAATTCAAACCATGGCCTTCAGTTTAACTTGAAAAAGGAGGGAATAGTGGAGGTCAGCCTGCCTCAATCTGCACGTCACCCCCAAAAAGGGAGCCCTGCGGCACTGCACTGATATAATCCGGGAAGAGGAATACTGGCATTTTTGTAACGGAATGGCTTTGCTGTTCTAGCTGAGAGCCTGTGCACACCACTTGACCAGCAGCAATGTCAGCCCCTGCTGCACTCTACACCCAGTAATATATGTTGTAAGACCCGAATTACCCCACGTAGCAGAGGGGGACAGGCAGTCCCAGTGCTGCACTGGCAAATACTCAAGTGTGGTCACTATAGGCCCTGGGGAAAAAATGGGTGGTAGCCCACACCCACTTTCAGTCTGCACTCCTTCGTGAAGCCCGCAGTGGGGTTGTTGGTCGAAGTTCAGGCCCACTGGGTCGCCGGGATTCTCAGTAACTGGTATCAACCAAAGACTGTTCACTGATGTGTGGTGCAAGCTCCTATGCTACGGCAGTTCAATGTAAGATGCTATCTAAGGTCGCCTATGCCCTGAACTCCCCCGGTATCAGGCCTTTCTGTGGCCAAGAGTTTTGTGGTGGCGGGTGGGTCGCAAAAGGGAAGCGGCCTGCTTGGTCAGTTAGCATGACACCAGCACACTCTGATCCCCAAACATTCCAATTCCTGCTTGGGGGTCAACAGCGGATTTGTCAATAATCTCCCACAACTAGTCTGCTTTACCAGCAGAAAAAAGATGTGGAGGGGTATATGGTGGAGAGGTAAGCCAGTGTATAATACCATTGAAAAATGATCATATAAGCTATTTTACAGTGGGATAAGCTTTCTTAAGTTTTAGGTATGTCTCGCCAAAGGGGTTCCAATTGCTTAGACAAAATGCCATCTGCAGTGGTAGTCTGCCTGAAAGTTTGAAATGTGTGGGTTTGAAGAGGTGTAGAGTGTTGAATGGTCCGGTATGTATTGGAGATTAGTCTTTTAGACCCGTCATATGCGCTCACTAATTTGTCAAGTCAGTATAGGATATTGTAGCCCCGGGATAATTGGAGGGGTGCAATGCCCAATGATGCAGCTGGCAGTACTGTAGCCTTGTTGTTTCAGGGAGAGAGTAATAAGCCTTACACTGTTCAAATGACTTAATGGAGGCTCCCGCAAAGAGGTCTGTTAATTTCCTAAACTCCTCTGCCTCCAAGCTAGTAAATAATGGAGGCAGTAGCACAAGAGTGAAATCCGGGTTGCGTGCAATTGGAGTGTTGGAGGAGGGGAAGGTAGTAAGCCCTCACCTGATTCCCAATCTGTCTCATATGTCAAGTGCCGTCCTAATGGGGGGTAGCTATGTAGGTGCTGAACAATGAAACATGCTTGGGTAGCCAGCCTAGAACCAAGAGGGGCTAGCAGTCCACTGGCAGATCCATGTGGAACCAGTGTTGCGGCCAACTGGCCTGCGTCCAAGGTGGCAGTTTGGGAGTTAGGTTAATACCCCAATATCTTATTGTGTTAAGAGCCCATTGGATCTACTAGGGCTTGCATATCAGGGAGGTCCTTGGGTATAGTTAAATTGAGCAGTATTCCATGTAGGGACGTGTGCATGGATCCAGCCCCCCTCCATATACGCAAGACTCAATTTTCTCATAATTTACTCAATGATGGGTTGGCCACTAATTAAACCGGGCCCTTAGTTGAGTGAAACAAGTCCAGTGCAGAGTTTCTTAGCAACATAAAAAACTCCAGTTGTCTGCACATAGGATTCATTCTGCAATCTCATTTTGCACTTATCAGATACAATCTGTGACAGATGACTAGCCCTATAATAAAAACACATTTTAGGAGACGCAGGCCTTCAGCCTCTGTGTGAGCCTACAGTTTAGTCCTCCGGGTCCTAGGTTTAGTTGACCCCCAATACGAATTGTTTTATAATTCTTTCAACACTCGTCAATAAAGATTTAGCAATTGTAAGCCACAGCATACCATGGACATAACTGAACCTTGATGAAAAGGTAATTTTTATAATCCTTCCATGAGTTATTCTTTCCGGGGGGAGGGGGGCGGTCTTGATTTCTCTTTGCCATGTTCTAGCAACAGGGCATCAAAAACTCAACCTAGACCTTTTCTGCCAGAGCGTCCATGTAATGTTAGGTAATAGGACGTTTGAGTATTGCAGATTTAGAATTTCAGAGGGCTCACACAATAAGGCTCTGTAATGTACCCTGGCAGTCAGACTCACCAAAGAACAAAATAGCCATCTGACATGACATCATCATGTCGGAAATATTTTACAGATTGCCCGAAAAAGTGAGGCCTATTAATATAGGATGGACATAATATGTATATCTCCACGGACTTTCAAATTCGTTAACTTCTACTGTAACCTGGCAATATCTGTACCCCAATCAGGCGGTTGACCATAGACATGATATATTTCATCTATACTTTTATTAGTGTTATCTACATGTTGATGAATAAAAATCAGTTCTAATATGAAATATTTTACATTGGGTGCCATGTCTAGTAGAGTAGTGTTAAAGGTTGAGATCTTCATATATAATTAACTTCCTTAAGAATCGTGGCAAGTGTGTCTGTTTCTGCCCTTGAAAACACTAGAGCACCTTCAGCCATATTTCCAACACCTGTATTGACGTATGAAAGTTTACGGTTAGCCTCTAATCTGACATGTATATTTTGCTCCACAACAAGTTAAACTCTGATTTAACTTAAAAAGAGAACAAATAAAAACATTTAAAATGATATGACGCAAACACATGTTCACCAATAAATGAAAATTAACACACAGTCTCAGCATCAGTTGCTGCGAATACAGTTATCAATGATATTGGAGGATTACCCACAGTCCAACCGTTATGATCTCTGGAGGTGGGGGCATGAGGGGTGGTTAAAAACCCATTGCACTCAAAGATGTATCTAAAAATATGAAAGTAAAATATGTTTGGAGACCGCCCGCCTCAGACCAGAATTCCAGCCCCTTGGACTCTAATGGTCCTTCTCACTCACCCGTGGGAAAGACTGGAAGATCTGCCCTCATTATACCTCCAGGGAACACAAAGATTACGGAACGCCGTAGGTGTTGCAAAACAAGCATTTGCAAAATCAATAGATCTCACATATGCAGGGGTGGAACCTCCGTTAGGTCGGAGGAGCATCGCCCCCGCCAGCAGCGGCAGCTGCCAAACCTCTACAATACAGCAATAATGAACTATGTTTATTATTGTTGTATTGTAGAAGGGGTGGGGCCACGGGCCCTGACGAGCACAGAGGGGGAATACTCAGTACTCCCCCTCAGTACGCATGTATGTTAGCCGGCCGTCTCAGGCTGAGCAAACATACATGCGCACTAAGCTCTGTCCAATCCAGCAATGCAGTGCTGGGTTGGAGAGAACAGGCAGACTCTCACAGTCTGCCTAGGAGCACCCTGGCTTGGCACTCCCCCAAATCTGAACACTTGTGTCATGATGGTAACATTTAGATTGGCCGCAGGGCAGGCTGGGAGCCTGTGCCTGTTGCCAAGGAAAGAGGTGATGCTTGGTGGTGGTGATGGCGACAGCGCATTCAGGTAATTTTTTTTCTTCAATTATTAATTTTTCTTCACCCCCGCACCAGCCGCCCCCACCACGCACTGCTCCTGCACATATGTAAACTATATTGATTTAGAAGGAGTGGAGTGGCATTGTGTTGCATGGCACTGTGTGGAGTGGAGTGTAGAGGAGTGAAATGTTATTAAGTGGACTTATGTTATGTTGCAATAAGTATAGTGCACTGACTGAAGTGGAGTGCCTTGGCTTGGGGGAAGTGTCATTTTGTGGCCTGGAGTGTAGTGTATTGTCATTTAGTGGACTGGCATGGTTTGAAGTAGCATTGTGCAACATGTAAAAGAGTAGCATTGTGTGGATTAGAGTAGTGTGGTACATTGTGGGATGGAGTGGCACTGTGTGGCTTGGAGAGTACTGGAGTGGCATTAAGTAGTGTGGAGTTGCACTTAGAGGAGTGAAGTACGGTGCCATTGTGTAGAACAGGGGGCCTTTAAACTGGGAGGTGGGTTCCCCTGAGGGGGCCTCAAATGATCCCAGGGAGGTGAGGCACCAGGCTATGGCCAAGAGAAGCATTATGGTGAGAACCGTGCTGTGTCTTAAGCTGAAGAAAATGAGCAGTACATGCCTGACCAGAATAGTATGGTTGGCATCATGTATTTGATTGCATTTTTTATAACAGTAACACAAGTTATCTGCAATATTTAAAAAAGTTTAAACATTGCACATTTAATAGAATAATTGTGAAAAAGTTGGTGTGGGTGTGTGTGTCTGTATGGGTGTATGTGTCTGTGTGGGCCTGGGGTTAAAACGTTTGAAGATCAGTGGTGTAGGGTGGAGTGGCTTAGTGCTGGTGGAGTGGAGTTGGTATTTTGTGGTGTGGTATTAAGAGTGGTGTAATTGTGTGGTGTAGGGTGGCATTGTGTGGCTTGGAGTATAGTGGCATGGAGTGTAGTCATTATGTGGTGTGAGGTGTGAAGTGGTGAGGCACTGAGCATAGTGAAGTGGCACTGTGTGGCTTGCAGTTGCATTGAGTGGAGTGGAGCCATACTGGAACCCACAGATATACATGGACTTATGAGAAAAAGAGGAATAGCAATATTCCGGCCATAGACACAGAGGAGTACACCAAGTACAAAAGAGGACTACATGTTGGAATTTGAATAAGACACTATTAAGTCAATGCAGTAGCAGTAGGACAACAATAAAAGGGCAAAATAAAATGCAAAGAGTACAAAAGAAACACACAGACCCACCAGCCAAGACATAACCGACAACAAACATCGAGTAACAGTGCCTAGGGGCCAAGCTGAGCAATGAAAAGAGCAACTGCAGACCAAAAACGGTGCTAGGAGATGGTGGGGCAGAGAAGGAGCCCTGCTAAACAACAAATAACAAGGCATCAACTGGACTAGCAAGAACAGCTAAGGTCACACAACCAAGGGCAAAAAGAGGCCTACCTCTCTATGTCAAGAAAGTTACATAAACACAAACCAGGCTTGGCTACTATTGAGTCTCCAACAAGGTAAGTGCAAGAAATGCATCCCTGCAAGAGTGAGCTACACACTAATGAAATATACTATCATGAGGTGTGAATAAACTGTCATACAGCATGAGCATTGATACATTAAGACAACAGCTCAGCTATATAAGTAAAGATAGATGCAAATGAAGCACCTTGCAGCTGATGCACGTCTCAAAGGAATAAGTCTGTGTTGATTGCGGTAGATAGGATTGAGGTATATCCGGGTAGGCTGCAGTAGAGTGGACTGAGATACACTGGAATGGGGTAAATTGGGGAATAGTGGATTGGGGTATACTGGAGTAGATTGGAGTGGAGTAGTTTGAAGTGGGTTAGATTATAGTGGAATAGTGTAGGTTGGAGTGGAGAAGAATAGGGTATAGTGGAGTAGATTGAGGTGAAGTAGATTGTAGTGGAGTACACTGCACTAGACTGTAATGCCGTAGATTGGGGTGGAGTGGGTTAGATTGCAGTGGTGTGTGGTACATTTTTAGTGGGATTGATTGGAGTGAAGTGGGGTAGATTGGGGTTAAATACAGAGTGGTAAAGGGGATTAGAGTGGAGTGGGCTAAACTGTAGTGGAGTACAGTGGGGTGGATTGGACTGAAGTAGAGTGGGGGTAGGTTAACATGGAGTGTGATACACTGGAGCAGAGTAGATTGGGTAATTTAGAGTATGGTAGATTGAAATGGAAGGTTTGAGTGGAGTGGCATAGATTGTACTGCAGTGGAGTGGGGTAGATTGGGTTGTATTGAATTGGAGTGGAGTGGGGTAGAATGGAGTATAGCGGTGTGGAGTGGAGTTGCGAGCCGTGTCATAGAAAGTCTTACAGTGGAGTGTCTTGGAGTGGAGTAGCACGGTATGAAGTGAGGCTTGCATGGAGTAGAAGGGCATAGAGTGGAGCAGAGTGTTGCAGAGTGAAGTGATGTAGAGTGTTGTATATGGCAGGTTCCAAACTGTGGTGATATGGTGGCATGGTGGGCAAAATAAATGTTGTAATGGGATGCTGCCCGAGCAATTTCCATGGGCCGGGATTAATTCAAGCATTCCATCCATCACCTTGTCGTTTTTGCGTCCAGTCCAACAGCAAGCAATGAATAGGCTACAAACCCCAAAAGGTATGCTGTATATATTGCAGAGGCAGTAAATGCACTGTGGGTAGGGCAGACCTAAGAATGGAGAGGAGGTGACCCCTAAGACATCAGACATACGTACACTCCTAAATCCCATACATTCTTCCAGGCACCTGAGGAATTCAGCTTCCCAGAGTCCCAATAAAAACATAAAAAGAAAATGTAACGGGATATGTGTATATGTATAGTCTAACACACTAGCTTTGGTCCAGGGGTCCCCCTGGGACCCCACCAGGGCTTAAAGGTATTTTGTTTTTAAATATCTGCAAATTCTGCGGCTGGATCTGTAGATTTTGCAGAGGTTTAAAAAAATGGTCTCCCAAGTTTCACAGTTATTTTGCCCCAGGGTTGGCCAGGTCCTCAGTGCATTATGGCTTAAAAATAGGATGGGGGCACACAGGATCCCCCCTACTAGTGCTTTTAGAAGCCCCAGAGACCACCACCTCCCCAGGGCTAAGCTTAGTAACTATGCAAGGGCTGCGCCTAGACCCCACACCCTGGAGACCACCAATTCCGCAGGGCTAAAAGTAAAATAATATGATAGAGGTTAAATATAACTTGTGCACTCGCCGTGCGCTGATAATTAACCCATATATTACAGCACTCATTACATCTGTTATAACAAAATTGATGTGTGGCCATAACATTTGTAGGAAAATGTTCGATGACATAACTGCATGGCGGGGCGGAGGTTCTAGTTACTGTAGCACGGCTGGGTGCGTCGCGCTGACTGTGGACTGTACGGCCTAATGGGGGAACAAAACCTCGTTGCAGCAAGCTGTACAGTTAACTAGTGCGCCAATACCGCGCAGGCCGGGCACCTCTTTATTTTATAACCTCCGCCCCGGACAACGTATGGTGTCACAGAGCAGGCAACAATGTAGGGGAGAGCCCGGGTGATTGTCTACTTCCCCCACATGTTTTAGTGAACTACTACAAAAACATTCACCCTCGAACAAGGCATATGAATAACAATAACAACCAGAGATACAAAAGAAAAGAGAGAGAAAGGAAAAGAAGATAACAGCAGGAGTTATTGGCTGTACATGCACACCAGTCACTTTTCTTTTAAACACATGAAGTCTCTTAGAACTTTGGCTGGGTTCAGGGTTGGGCAGCAGGTCGTACCTTTCACTTCTCCCGCTCTGCTTCAGCCCTCATGCGGGTCCCCGATATGGGGAACAGGACCCTTCGAGATCTCTGCTGGGACCTCCGTCACTTCCTGGTCAGCATTCATCTGGAGAACTTGGCTGTGAAACGTAGCCTCCTTCAAGCTCTTCACCACTCTCCTCCAGCGGGTCAGCTCCTGAATCGCCATCCCGAGGCTCCACCCTCAAGAACCAAGACACATTCCGGGTCACCTGACGTCCCACTTTTGTGGCAGCAGCGATGGTCCCAGCGTTCTTCTCGACTATCTAGATTTCAGGTTCAAAAGGGGTACGGAACTTCCAACCTGGGTGGCGATCCTTCAGAATGACGGATTCCCCCACTTTTAGGTCAGAATGTTTCGCCCTTCTCCTCTTGCTGGCCTAGACATTGGTCTGTTTTCGCTTCTCCTGCGTCTTGAGTATATCCAATTCAGTAGGTTTCCACTGCTCATCAGCGTATCTGCAGTCCTGTGGTGGCGAAAGAAACATCAACGCTGCCGGGGCACACACCGTCGTGCTATGGGGTGTCTGCCGGTATGCCCTCAGGAACGCATGCAGGCATATCTTGGCGTTCTCTTGTTGACTTACTCCAGTTCGTAAAGCAGGGTTCAAGGTCCACATGAAGTGCTGAACATCCCCGTTTGCCTGGGGATATTGAGGGGTAATTCACCAGTGTGATATGGCGAATAAAACCTGAAACTCCTGGCCGTGAAATGGAGGACCATTGTCCATTGTTATGTCCTCCAGCAGGCCCAGGAGAGCGAAAACCTTCTCCAAGACAGGATGGACATGCTCAAATGCCGTGGACGTCACCAGTTCCACCATCGGGAACCGGGCGCACAAGTCAGTCATGACAGCCGTCAGCCATCCATCAGGAAAATTACCAAAATCCAGGTTTACCCGGGGCCATGGTCGAGTGCTGGGAGGTTTGGTCATCACTGGAGCAAGGACGGGATCTCGAGCGGTGATCGCACAGGGATCACCTGTTGGTATCAGGTCATCTACCATGGCGTTCATCCTGGGGAACCACACCTTCTCACGCAAACAGTCTTTGCTGTCCCCTGATGACCCTGGTAAGCTAATTCTACAACTCTAAGGTGTAGACTGCGGGGTATTGCTAAGCGCTGGCCCTGGAGAGGAAGACCTTCTGGACTCACAGAGAGCTCCAGCCCTCACATTCCAAATCCACTGCATCGTCTTGCGCTCCTCAGAGTCAAAATCGTACTTCTTGTCAAGGAAACATTTCCATGACCGATTGGCTCAGCCGATGACTGCATCTCGGATTGAGGCATCAATGATCTCCGTCACCATCAGCGCTGTGGGACATGCTAGGTTCACAATCATGTTTACGAAACTCTCTGTCTGTCCATCCTCCTCCTCTTCTACCTGCGAGCGTGGCCGCAACGGATGGCGTGATAAGTTATCTGCAGGATTGTTGACTACAGGCCAGTAGACAATGTAAAACCGGTAGGGCTGGAGGAGCACCGCCCACCTTTCAATTCTTGGCGGGGCAATTCGGGCCGTGCCCGCAAAGAGGGATACCAGTGGTTTGTGGTTGGTAACCATCATAAATTTGTGCCCTCAAAAATACAAGTTGAAATGCTGACAGGCCCGTCGTATGGCCAGCGCTTCCAGCTCAATTTGCGCATACCGGGCATCCGTTGCCGAGAGGGCCATGTTGGCATAGGCCACTGGCGTCCACTGCTGTTGGCTCTGTTCTGCAGCAATACGGCTCCGACCCAATGGGGCTGTAGTCCACCATGACTTCCGTTTTCTTGTGCGGGTGGAAGTATGCCATGACCACAGAGTCCAACAGTGAACTTTTGACTGCTTGGAACGCCTTGTCCACTTCTATGCCACACTCCCACGGGGTGTTGGCCTTCGTGAGCTGTCGAAGAGGTTCGGAAAGTGTGGCCAGATTGGGGATGAACCTCCCATAGTACGTTGCCATACCGAGGAAGCTCCTGACTTCAGTGGCGTTGCGAGGTAAGGCTGCTCCTTGGATGGCCTCTACTTTCTTGGGGTCAACCTTCAGAAGTTCCCTTGAAAAGATGTAACCAAAAAAATTAAATGGAGTTGTGGTACAAGGCGCATTTCTTCTGGTGCAACGTTAGTCCTGCTTCTGCTAACCTCTGGAGAGTGGCTCTCAGCTGTTTTTGATGTTCCTCTAACGTGTTGGAGAAAATTAAGATGTCGATTAATGACGCCGGTCAAACCGGACAGTGTCTCCCGTAAGGCATTGTGGAAGATATGCACGGCCGAAGAGCCCCCAAAGCTAAGGCACTTGTAACGTCGCAGCACCACCTGGTTTGAGAATGTGGTGACGTTACGGCTTTCTGGGGTTAGCTCCCGCTGATGGTATCCCGAGTATAGGTCCAACTTAGAGAACCACTGGGCCCTGTTAAGATCCACAACAATATCATCCATGGTGGGTGTGATGTGGCGTTCTCAATTTATGGCAATGTTGGGAAGGCGCATGTCCACACACAGGCAAATGGTGTCAGGCTGCTTAGGCTTTGGGGCGATGACGAGTGGCGACACCCAGGGCGTCGGGCCGGTCACCTTCTCTATGAGCCCCACTCCTCAATTGTCTGTAGTTCACTCTCCACCTGGGGTCGTAAGTGGAAAGTCACCCGCCGGTGCTTTAGGGCAATGGGTCGTACTGCAGGATCAACATGTAACTGGAACTACTTTCCTTTCAGTTTTCCTAGCCCCTGAAACAACTCCGGTAAATGGGCCAGCACCGCCTCAGCCAGGGAGTCGTGGACTTGCCAGGCGAAAAACACTAGCTCCAGGTCTTCCACCGTGTGGCATCGGAGAAGGGTTACTTTCTTGCCTTCCAACACATGGCATTCGGCATGTGTCGAACGGCGCTCACTACCAACAGTAACCTCTATCGCCCCTCGCCGGGGTAAAGGGTCCACGCCCCTATGGGCATATATCTTGGTCCAGCATGGTGTGAGCTCTGGTGGGGGAGATATCTTGCTGTATTGTTCCACATCCATAACGTTTACTGACGCCCCAGTGTCTATGAGCACTGTTGTGCCATTTACCGTTATGGTACACATGGGTGGTGGTCTCCACCTCTGGTCCAACCTGTCAGCAAACGAAACAACAAATATCTCCTTATCTTCATCATCCTCGTAGGGTTTGTTGCCTGGGTATGCGTCAACCGCCACCATCCCAGTGCCATCGTCTGGCGTAACTTGCTTTATTGCCGCCTTCCGGGCCAACATGGTCACGGATCTGGGCCACCTCCCTCGGAAAACTTTGGCAAAATCGTTGGGCTTATCACATTTGGAGAAGTTCTTTCCCTCGGCAGGGCATATTCCTGGTATCCTGTGCTCTAGACCACAGCTACCGTACCTCTTTTCCTCCAGTCTCGGTGGTCGAGCCACATGCGGCTGATTGTAGCATCCTTGGACGGCGTCAACCCGTTCTTCCTTTACTGGGCCCAATTTGGCCTGGCCTGGTGCCGGAGCAGATCGCGCTAGGGCAGCATGCATGTCCTCTGCGACTATTGGACAGATTGTGTGACCTTGCAAGGATAAGTATTTCATCCAGCGATATGCCTGTATAACATCACGTTTGGGGAGGCACCGACAGACGTACAAGCTCAAACATACAGGCAGCAGCGGTATTCCTGAGCACCCTCTGACATCAGGGGGAGCGAAGACAGACGGGGATGTGCAGACAGACGGGAATGCGCAGACAGCTAGAACACCGGAAGAGAAATGCTTTTGCATTTCTCTTCCGACCGGGAGGTGGGGCGGGAGGGACAAGAAAGGAAAGGAAAGACCTTACCTTTCTTGTCTCTCACAGCATTTCTGCTGTTTGATCGCAATGCGATCGGGCAGCCGAAATGACCACTAGACACCAGGGAATTTTTATTTTAGGTACTGTCAATAAGGGGAGCAGCCCCTTGGGAAAGGATCGCTCCCTAGGGGTCCATATTATTTTTAGGCCATTTCTGCCGCCCCTGGTGGCAGACAGATCTAATATAATTAGGCCGATCTACCCCCGGGGGCAGAAAGCCCCTAGACACCAGGGATAATTTTTTTGTTTATTTATTTTTTTTATGTGTGGGGAGCAACCCCTTAGGCAAGGGTCAGTCCCCGGGAGCCAAATTATTTTTAGGCCAATTCTGCCCCACCTGGGGGCAGAAACCACTAGACACCAGGGATTTTTTTTTTTTTTAGCATGCTGACACATAAGGGGAGCGGCCCCTTGGGCAAGGGTCGCTCCCTAGGGGCCCGTAATATTTTTAGGCCATTTCTGCCCAGTCCCACCAACCCATGGGGGCAGATCGGCCTAATATGAGCCCCTAGACACCAGGGATATATATATATATTTTTTTTTTTTTTTTTTTTTTTTATATGTGGGGAGTGACTCCTTAGGCAAGGGTCACCCCCTGGGGGGGGGCAAATTATTTTTAGGCCATTACTGCCCACAGGGAGGCAGAAACCACTAGACACCAGGGAATTTTTTATTGTTTTTATAGTTACGCAGAAGGGGAGTGGCCCCTTGGGCAAGAGCCGCTCCCAAGGAGGGGCAAAACATTTGTAGGCCATTTCTGCCCCCACGGTGGCAGATCGGCCTAATATAATTAGGACGATCTGCCCCCAGGGTGGGCAGAAAACCCCTAGAGACCAGGGATAACTAATTTTTTTGTTTCTTTTTAATTTTTTATATGTGGGGAGCCACCCCTTAGTTAAGGGTCACTCCCGGTGGGGCCTAATTACTTTTAGGCCATTCCTGCCCCCCCCCCAATTATTTTGGGTCTTGGTTTTACGGTTGGGCCATGAGAGCTTGGTAACTCTCAAAAGTGTGCCACTTGGAATGTTGAGGGCTGCGCTTTTTGGACTTTGGGACGCTGCCATTTAGAAACATCCACAACACCTAGACACATCTGAAAACTTAACATCTATTTGATTCCAGGATAGTGTGCTTCACATACACCCCACACCATTTTCTTTCCCACAATGCCTTGCAAACCTCCAACTTTGCTGGGAATCACACATTTCTACTACATTTTTGTGATGGAACCTTCCGGAATCTGCAGGAATACACAAACCTCCTACCTCTCAACATTGTCTCATCTATACCGATAAAAATTATGCTGCATTTGTCAGACAACATTTTTTTTATTTCAATCTGCCTTTTTGGACCCGCTTTGTTTCCCCCTCGATTTCCACATGTTTTTGGCTCTTCCCTATCACAGGCACTTGGCCCACCTACACAAGTGAGGTATCATTTTTAACGAGAGACTGAGGGGAACATTGGGTGGTAGGAAATTTGTCCCGGTGGGGTGATCCCAAACAGAAATGTTGGAAAATTTAGATTTTTTAGCTAAATGTGAGGTTTGCTGAGGATTCTGGATAAGAAAACATTGGAGGATCCACGCAAGTCAAACCACCCTGCACTCCCTCTAGTGTCTATTTTTCAGAAATGTCTGGGTTTGGTAGGTTTTCCTAGATGGCTGCTGAATCCAGGAACAAAAACGCAGGTGCCCCCCTCCCCACCAAAACAGGTAGTTTTGTATTTAATAATTTTGATGTGTCCAGATAGTGTTTTGGGGCTTTTTCTGTCGCAAGACCTAGGAGTACCCACACAAGTGAGGTACCATTTTTATCGGGAGACTTGGGGGAAATGCACAGGTTTGGTAGGTTTCCCTAGGTGCCGGCTGAGCTTGAAGACAAAATCCACAGCTAGGCACTTTGCTAAAAACAGCTCTGTTTGCTTTAGGAAAATGTGAAGTGTCCACGTTGTGTTTTGGGGCATTTCCTGTTGCAGGTGCTAGGCCTACTCACACAAGTGAAGTACCATTTTTATCAGGACACTTGGGGGACACTGGGTGCAAGGAAATTTGTGTCTCCTCTCAGATTACAGAACTTTCTGTCACTGAAATGAGAGGAAAATGTTTTTTTGGGGACAAATTGTGAGGTTTGCAAAGGATTCTGGGTAAAGGAACTTGGTGAGTGCCCCATAAGCCAACCCATTCTGTAATCCCATAGGTGTCTAGTTTTAAGAAATGTCCTGGTTTGCTAGGTTTTCTTAGGTGCTGAATGAGCTAGGGGCCCAAATCCACAAGTAGGCACTTTGCAAAAACCAAGTCAAATTTCAATGTAAAAATGTGATGTGTCCATGTTACGTTTCCTGTCGCAGGCACTTGGCCTACCCACGCAAGTGAGGTACCATTTTTATCAGGAGACTTGTGGGAAAACAGAATAGAAGAACAAGTGTTATTGGCCTTTGTCTTATTCAACATTTTTTCTTTCCAAATGTAAGACAATGTGTAAAAAAGACATCTATTTGAGAAATGACCTGTAATTCAAATGCTAGTATGGGACCCCGGAATTCAGAGATGTGCAAATAACCACTGCTTCTCAACACCTTATCTTGTGGCCATTTTGGAAATACAAAGGTTTTCTTGAATCCTATCTTTCAATCTTTATATTTCAGCAAATGAATTGATGTACGACCGGAATAGAATGAAAACCCATTGCAAGGTGCAGCTCATTTATTGGCTCTGGGTACCTAGAGTTCTTGGTGAACATACAAGCCCTATATATCCCCGCAACCAGAAGAGTCCAGCTGACGTAACGGTATATTGCTTTAAAAAATCTAACTTTGCAGAAAAAAGTTACAGAGTAAAACGTGGAGAAAAACAGTTGGGTTTTTTTTACGTCAATTTTATTATTTTTTATTTATGTTGTTATTTCAGTAGGAAAACACTGTAGGATCTACACAAATGACCCCTTGGTGAATTATAAATTTTGTCTACATTAAAATGGGGTACGTCCCAGTAAAATGCCAAAATTGGGTTGAAAAACTGCGTTTTCTGATTCAAGTCTGCCCGTTCTTGAAAGCTGGGAAGATGGTTATTTTAGCACCGCGAACCCTTTGTTGATGCCGTTTTCAAGGAAAAAACACGAGCCCTCATCTTCAGCCCTTTTTTCCCTTGTTTGAAAAAAAGAAATTTTTGCTGCATTTTGGCAAATTTCTTTGTCTCCTTCAGGGGAACCCACAAAGTCTGGGTACCTGTAGAATCCCTGGGATGTGGGGAAAAAAGGACTAAAATTTGGCTTGCGTAGCTTATATAGACAAAAAGTTATGAGGGCCTAAAAGCGAAGATCCCCAAATAGACAAAAAAATCCCTGGCGCCTGAGAAGGAAAAGTCCTGGCATCTTACTGCAGTGTGCGTAATCTGTGCACTGCACTGCATCTTACTGCATTATGAGGATTCTGTGCATTGCACTGCATCTTACTTCACTGTGAGGGATCTGTAGACTGCGTCTTAGTGCACTGTGAGGAATATGTGCACACCACTGCGTCTTACTGCACTGTGAGGAATCTGTGCACTGCATTGCATCTTACTGCACTGTGAGGAATCTGTGCACACTGCATCTTACTGCACTGTGAGGAATCTGCACTGCACTGCATCTTACTGCACTGTGAGGAATCTGTGCACTGCATCTTACTGCACCATAAGGAATCTGCACATGCGTCACTGCATCTTACTGCACTATGGTGAGCTTGTGTCAATGCTCTACATCTTACTGCACTATAAGAAATCTGTGCACACTGCACTGCATCTTACTGCACTATGAGGACTCAGTACACACTACACTGCATCTTATTGCACTAAGAGGAATCTGTGCATACTGCACTACATCGTACTGCACTATGAGAACTCTGTGCATGCTGTAGTGCATTTTATTTTGCAGTGAAAAATCTGTGCACACTGCATCCTAATGAACTATGAAAAATCTGTGCACGCACTGCACTGTTTTTTCAACCAGACCCCTTGATCTGTAGAAAAGCTTTATCTGTCGATCATACTGTGATCACAGGTGTCCTGGCACTAGTGGACCAAAAACAGACTCATGGACTTAAAACAGACAGACATAGCACAAGCCAACAGGAGAGTGTATCAACAGAATAAGTACATTGTCAGATTGTTCCTGAAGGAGCTCTGACTTCATAATGGGAAAAGATTAGTCCAGGGGCCAAAGGTAGCCCATTCCAAAGGTGGCGACCCTGCTCACTGAAGGTCCTCCGCCTACATCTAGTCCTCCGGAAACAAGAAATATGATTTACGTCCTGTTGGCTGAATCGCAAAAGCCATGTAAGAGTATGGGCCACCAACTTGTCTAACAGGGACGCTGGACAACCTCTGTGCTTGTAAATGGCCTGATGAATAAAACAGAGGATTTTAAATTTTTGAAGAGATTTGTTTTTGCCTGGGAACCAGTGAAATTATACGATGACATTTCTGCAGCACTAGCATCTGCATTACTGATATATTCAGTGTCTGCTGCAGTCTTCCCATCACAGCCTCCAGTAAGCCAAGATAGATAGTCTTCTTAGTAAAGAATACATGCTCTTACCCCTTCCACTCTCTTAGGAGTGGGGAGTAATGCCAGAATCATTCTAAGGATCCACAGTTGTAAAACACAAGAACAACAGTTTTTTTTTCTGTTCATTTGTTGCTGGTAAACAACAAGGGAGTCTCTCGAGGAAGAAAACAGGGTTTCCTATCTGAAGCAGGCCACACCCACATGACCCTGATGTAGGTACAATGCATCCTTAGAGTGTAGTAAAAAGTAGTGCAGTGCAGAGATTTCCTCTTATGTTAGCACTCCTTACAATGTAAGTAAAACATAGCGTGATGTGCACAGATTCCCTCATTTAGTTAAAACCCCTCACAGTGCTAGTTGTGAGAAAAGGCCTCTTTTTGAAATGGTTACCTCCCACTTTGTGCCTGATGTATGATGTAGCCTAGAAATTGTAGTGGTCAGTGCCCCTGCTAACCACGATCCCTGGGCCAGAGCTCTTTCCCTAAAACTGTTGTGATGCATTGGCACAATTACAACGTCTTTAGCTTTAGCTTCAGCTCTCTGTCCATCATCCTTTTGTGTTGCTAAAGTTGCCCTAAGTGGGAAGGGTATGCCTAGATGTGGGTCCCGTGTTCAGTGTGCCTCTGGATTCAAGCTAGGCCTGGCCGAAGAAGGGTGATACCCTGAAACCGGTCCTAGGATGCTTGTTTCTGGTCCAGGGAGGACCTGGCATGGCAGTTCGGGCTCGACTGTTCCCATGGGGAATAAGGTCAAGACTGATTGGCATATGGCTGGGTCCAAACTGGGGTGGCATGATGAGCAAAAGAACAATGGATTAAACCCATTTCTGTGACTGGGGGTGAGTGTTATAAAAGTTTCACCACTCCGTCCATCATCCTTTTGTGTTGCTAAAGTTGCCCTAAGTGGGAAGGGTATCCCCAGACATGGGTCCCGTGCTCACTGTGCCATTGGATTCAAGCTGGCCTGGCTAATGAAGGGTGATACCCTGAAACTGGTCCCAGGATGCTTGTTTCTGGTCCAGGGAGTGTAGGAAGCTGGCCTGGTTTATAGTGGGTACCTAAGGTACTTACACCTTATACCAGGTCCAGTTATCCCTTATTAGTGAAATGTAGACAGTGTCTAGAAGCCAGGCTCTCGAGGGGTAGTGTGGATGAGCAGCCAAGGCCTAACTAGGAGACATGCAAAGCTCATGCAATACCACTGTAGTCACACAGTACTCACACACATGAAAGAAAATGCTCAGTGTTACAAAAATGAACGTACTTTATTTTGGTGACAGAAATGCCAAAAATACTATAGAGACTATACTCCCTTAGGAGGAAAGTAATACACAAATTATATACACTAGTATGCAGAAATAGCTGCAAAAACATTGAAAATAGGGAAAATCACAATAGTTAGAAATGGGCCTAGGGGGAACACAAACCATATACTAAGAAAGTGGAATGCAAAAGTCAGTTTCCCACCTAGGCAAGTGTAGTGTGTAGAGGGGTGCTGGGAGTATTAGAAAACATCAAAGGTATGTATTAGAACCCGCCCCAGCACCCAGGAAAGCAGGAGTAAATCACAGTAACTTTCCTAGAACACACAAGAACATGAGAAAGAAGATTATGCAAGAACCAGAAGAGACTGCAAGACACCAACAATGGACTCCTGGACCTGAAGATCTGTGGAAGACGGGGACCAAGTCCAAGAAGCACTGAAGAGTCCAGGGAGAATAGGAGCCCCTGCTAACCCGGATGAAAGTGCAAAAGGAGAGCCACCGGTGAAGAAGAACAGTCAGTACTGCACCCAAGAAGATGGATGCAGGTTCCTGGTTGGTGCAGATGATGTCCCACGGCGGATGATGAGTGCAGGCTGGTTTGCATTGCTGGATTCTGCCAACAAGCTTTGGCACATGCAAAGCTCACAGTTAGCGGAAAATGGCGCTGCCTGGGAGCAAGAGGGACATGGTGGACTTTACCCAGGAGGGGGAGACAGAGGGGGCTCTCAGCAACTCAGAGAGCCCTCAGAAGACCAGACAGCGCTCACATGAGTCCCACAGCATGGGGACAAAGATGGTGCAAAAGGAGGCCCATGCAGTACTACACAAAGGGATCCCACACCACTGGAGAACCACGCAGGAGGCTGTGTGTCGCAGGAAAGAGTGCTGGGGGGCTGGAGCTGCACGGTGCACAAAGAAGTTCGTGGAAAGATGCCATTAAGCCTTGGCAACTGCAAAACACGTGGTGCACGGGGGTACTGTCTTGTGTGGGGAGGCAAGCTCTTACCTCTACCTAAGTTGGACAGTTGGACGTCCGGACTGTTGGGACCACTTCAGTCCACCCCCCGTAATGCTGGATTCACGCACTTTATCAGGAGAGGGGACCCAAGCCACCGGTCATCGCTGCAGAGGGGTGCCTGCTGAAGCAGGGAAGTGACTCCTACACTTCAAGGGAGATTCCTTTGTTCCTGTGGTGTAGGCTTGAAGCTGGATATACAATGTTGCAGAAGTCGTCTTTGTTTCTTTGTTGCAGTTGTAGAGTTCCTGGAGGGTCCAAATGCAGTTTCTTCGGTAAGAAGATGAAGAAAAGGATACAGAGGATTCCTGCTGGAGTCTTGCAATCTGAATCTGAGGAAACACCCAGAGAGACCGTAAATAGCACCTAGGGACTTATAAGGGGGCACCAGTATGCCAATTATGAGTGGAATACTGTGTTAACAATATCCAACAATCAATTTAAGAGGGGAGAGAGCAGAAGCACTGGGGTTCTGATTAGCAGGAACCCATTGACACAGTCAAACACACTGACAAACAGGCCAAAAATGGGGGTAACCTTGCTAGAAAGAGGCTACTTTTTCACACATAGCAGTTGCGCAAGCTCACATACCAGTTCCTATAATATGTGGTATAAATTGTTTAAGTACCCTATATGTAGCCACTAGTTCTGTTAACAAATGTTTTAATTCTGGAGCAGCTAACTGCGGCTGTTATGACGAGGGATGTAACCAACTAACTCCTGCCAAGTAGCGCCTGGAAGGCCTATGGAACCATTCTAACTGTTCTCACTACAAGTGGTAACTCCCCCTTCAACAATGCTTGATATTCTTGAAAACCTACTGGGAAACGTTCAGAGATTTCTAATATTGTGAATGGTTCATAATCTGCAGAAATATCAGGACAGTAGGAGCTCTGCATGTTGTGAAATGTCTAGTTGTAGGATCTACAGGTTCAATATTCTCCCCAAAAATACAATATCTGAAAGGGGGTTGTTGCATAGAGACTACTAGAGTTAAGATGCCCTCAGCCTGGGGTACACTTGTCCCGTGAGTTACTGTGTCAATGAACCACTAAAATTGATTCAAACTGATGAAACTGAAATTAGTATTTTCTTCTAATCAAGCATTAAGCAAATCCTAAAGTTACTAGGTAATCCTTAGCTGAGAAGGATGTAATCAATATTATGAAAGGTGTCTCCCTGGTAGTCATTATTGGTCAGGTCTTGTGGGTGCGTCCCAGGGATACTCAAACTCAGCATTATTTATAAGTGAGTTCCCGAGACCTTTTCCCACGTGTGTGACCACACAGAAGAAATCCACACTTACATTTGAGAAGGCTTTAACGAAAATGAATCCCTAGGTGCCAATATTATGAATCCATGTAATCAATATAAACAGAACATACATGAAAACAGCAGCAATAAAACAGTAGATTAGCAAAAATTGCAATGTTATTGATGGTTTTAGATATAATCACTATATGATGGAACGTTCAAGGCCGTAGCTCATTTAAACCTGCTCAGCATGAAGAATGCCTACACAAGCTGGTCAGAAGGAAGGGACATGTATACTTCAGAAGGTGTTTTGTTAATCTGCTGCTGTGTAAGGCTTTGCATTTCTTATTGGCATTCCATACTCCGAGAGTAGAGAGCTTGAGTCTTACTGAGCTACAAGTCCATGGCCTTTAGGACTGAGATGTTTGCATCTCAAACCTTATTATCCCTTGAAATCTGAAGATGTCCTCTTTGGTGAAATGCCTGTGCGTTCAGGTTGAATACACTTCGCACATTATCTTAGAACGAGTCAGATATCACGTTTTATGATGTTACATGCACAAATTAGCATATGAATTCAGTTGCACAAAAACAAAACCTGTATTTAAAATGAATGAATCTATGAATGAATGCATACTTGAAAAAAATGGGAACATCGCAACGCACAGGATAGTGTTCTGAAAATGCTTTCTGGGTTTGAATGTTTGGCATTCACTGCAGGTTTGTTGCTTGGAATCTAACTAGTAACCTCTAATCCAAACGCCTCACACAGGTCATGGGTTCATTGTTCAGTGTAAGTGATCAGCACATCCTCTACTCCCTGACTGTCTAAATCAGGGGTCTCCAACCTTCTCTGTAATAAGAACTACTTACGCTCAATGAAAATCATCCTGAGCTACTAATATTATTATTGTTGTAATAGTGTTCGCATCAGGCAAGATTAATTTAGTGATCATCCCATGCAAGATTACAAGCAGTAATCACCTCAGTACATTGGGGGGGGGTACCAGTTGTAATGTCAAAAAGGCTTTGTCAGTTTAGAATGCCTGTAACTAGGTCACACTTAATGGCATCTGCAATGCCCTTCGCACCAAGGTAGTAACATGAGTAAAGCACCTCCTCAGTGCCAGAAACTTTATAACTCACATATCAGCTTTAAATATATTTTGCAAATTCAACTATGTTTTCCAAACATCAGCATTAGAGTTCTGAAAATACTCATGTTTAGTCTTGTATACACATTTTTAAAATTTTGGATATATTAATTAATTCAAACAAACAAAAGCTTCTAATGTAATAGGGTTGGCTGCACAAAGAAGAGCTACTTACAAGTAGATGGAGAGCTACCAGTAGCTCATGAGCTACCCATTGGTCTAAATAAACTCATTGCCATCTTGGTAGATATTGGATTGTTGGTTGACTGGGGTGTAACCTAGAGGCAACGCATAAAGTATTTGTGCAACACTTCAAAGAGTAAAACAGTGACAATACTACACAAAAAGATTCCACACCAGTTTTGAAAAATACATCTGACTTTAATATATAAAACAAGAACAAAATGACAAAAATCCATTAAGTAGAAACTGAGTTATGAATTTTTAAAGAGTAACTGTAAAATAGTGCTTAGTGGCAAGAAGTGCCAACCGGGAATATCTGATCACCCCGGACCAGGACAAACTCAAAACTTTCAGGCTGACCGCTATGGAGCACGAGTTGGCTACAGGAACCTAGCTAGGCCTGCTGAACGAAAGAACCTTTAAATCCTGGTTGTAGGGGATTGCGTGGGCCCGAACCACCGATGCATCACTCCGCTGCAACGGTTCCAACGAGGCGTGTGATGCAGTGGCAGCTCCTTTATAGGGGACAAAAGGGCGGCGACCCCCCAGACCATCATGCCTCACTCTGCATCTCATTACTAACACATCACAGCTTTTATATAAAAACAAACGATCTCACTGATCATTTGTTTACATATAAAAGTGGAATATCATCTTGTGTCACAAGATGGCTCCTTTGGCTGTACTGCGCATGTGTCAGGCGTGGGCTGTTACAGCCCATCCTTACACATACACAATACACATCTGGCATACTGCACTAGCGTCAGGCAGCTTGTCAGATAATGACAATTTGGGGCCTGTCCATCATGCGCCCTTATGCCCCATCAGAAGTCACGATAATGGAAAAAGACAGCCTCATGTCCTATCTGAGCTTCTGATTGGGCATAAGGGGTTGTGCCTCCCTCTGGTGCCCTGTTTAGTGAATCTGGGCAGTTGCTACTTGGGAATCGTGACTTTCATGTTGAGGACTACCCCACATAAGTTTCACCTCGTGTGTATGAGGGGGAGCGTGTCTAGATTGTTTATGTGAGTGTCTATGAGCCTGCACCAGTGTATGTATATGTGATGTCTGCAAGCCTGCACCAGTGCATGTATATGTGTGTCTATGAGCCTGCACCAGTGCATGTATATGTGAGTGTCTATGAGCCTGCACCAGTGCATGTATACGTGAGTGTCTGTGAGCCTGCATCAGTGTATGTATACGTGAGTGTCTGCGAGCCTGCACCAGTGTATGTATACGTGAGTGTCTGTGAGCCTGCATCAGTGTATGTATATGTGAGTGTCTATGAGCCTGCATCAGTGTATGTATATGTGAGAGTCTATGAGCCTGCACCAGTGCATGTATATGTGAGTGTCTGTGAGCCTGCATCAGTGTATGTATATGTGAGTGTCTATGAGCCTGCACCAGTGCATGTATATGTGAGTGTCTGCAAACCTGCCCCAGCGTATGTATATGTGAGTGTCTGCGAGCCTGCACCAGTGTATGTATATGTGAGTGTCTGTGAGCCTGCACCAGTGTATGTATATGTGAGAGTCTATGAGCCTGCACCAGTGTATGTATATGTGAGAGTCTATGAGTCTGCACCAGTGTATGTATATGTGAGTGTCTGTGAGCCTGCACCAGTGTGTGTATATGTGAGTGTCTGCGACCCTGCACCAGTGCATGTATATGTGAGTGTCTGTGAGCCTGCACCAGTGTATGTATATGTGAGTGTCTGCGAGCCTGCACCAGTGTATGTATATGTGAGAGTCTATGAGTCTGCACCAGTGTATGTATATGTGAGTGTCTATGAGCCTGCATCAGTGTATGTATATGTGAGTGTCTGTGAGCCTGCATCAGTGTATGTATATGTGAGTGTCTATGAGCCTGCACCACTGTATGTATATGTGAGTGTCTATGAGCCTGCACCAGTGCATGTATATGTGAGTGTCTGTGAGCCTGCACCAGTGCATGTATACATGAGTGTCTGTGAGCCTGCATCAGTGTATGTATATGTGAGTGTCTATGAGCCTGCACCACTGTATGTATATGTGAGTGTCTATGAGCCTGCACCAGTGCATGTATATGTGAGTGTCTGTGAGCCTGCATCAGTGCATGTATATGTGAGTGTCTATGAGCCTGCACCAGTGCATGTATATGTGAGTGTCTCTGAGCCTGCATCAGTGCATGTATATGTGAGTGTCTGTGAGCCTGCACCAGTGCATGTATATGTGAGAGTCTATGAGCCTGCACCAGTGTATGTATATGTGAGAGTCTATGAGTCTGCACCAGTGTATGTATATGTGAGTGTCTATGAGCCTGCATCAGTGTATGTATATGTGAGAGTCTATGAGTCTGCACCAGTGTATGTATATGTGAGTGTCTGCGACCCTGCACCAGTGTATGTATATGTGAGTGTCTATGAGCCTGCACCAGTGTATGTATATGTGAGAGTCTATGAGTCTGCACCAGTGTATGTATATGTGAGTGTCTATGAGCCTGCATCAGTGTATGTATATGTGAGAGTCTATGAGTCTGCACCAGTGTATGTATATGTGAGTGTCTGTGAGCCTGCACCAGTGTGTGTATATGTGAGTGTCTGCGAGCCTGCACCAGTGTATGTATATGTGAGAGTCTATGAGTCTGCACCAGTGTATGTATATGTGAGTGTCTATGAGCCTGCATCAGTGTATGTATATGTGAGTGTCTGTGAGCCTGCATCAGTGTATGTATATGTGAGTGTCTATGAGCCTGCACCACTGTATGTATATGTGAGTGTCTATGAGCCTGCACCAGTGCATGTATATGTGAGTGTCTGTGAGCCTGCACCAGTGCATGTATACATGAGTGTCTGTGAGCCTGCATCAGTGTATGTATATGTGAGTGTCTATGAGCCTGCACCAGTGCATGTATATGTGAGTGTCTGTGAGCCTGCATCAGTGCATGTATATGTGAGTGTCTGTGAGCCTGCACCAGTGCATGTATATGTGAGAGTCTATGAGCCTGCACCAGTGTATGTATATGTAAGAGTCTATGAGTCTGCACCAGTGTATGTATATGTGAGTGTCTATGAGCCTGCATCAGTGTATGTATATGTGAGAGTCTATGAGTCTGCACCAGTGTATGTATATGTGAGTGTCTGTGAGCCTGCACCAGTGTATGTATATGTGAGAGTCTATGAGCCTGCACCAGTGTATGTATATGTGAGAGTCTATGAGTCTGCACCAGTGTATGTATATGTGAGTGTCTGTGAGCCTGCACCAGTGTGTGTATATGTGAGTGTCTGCGAGCCTGCACCAGTGTATGTATATGTGAGAGTCTATGAGTCTGCACCAGTGTATGTATATGTGAGTGTCTATGAGCCTGCATCAGTGTATGTATATGTGAGAGTCTATGAGTCTGCACCAGTGTATGTATATGTGAGTGTCTGCGAGCCTGCATCAGTGTATGTATATGTGAGAGTCTATGAGCCTGCACCAGTGTGTGTATATGTGAGTGTCTGTGAGCCTGCATCAGTGTATGTATATGTGAGTGTCTATGAGCCTGCACCAGTGTATGTATAAGTGAGGGTTTATGAGCCTGCACCAGTGCATGTATATGTGAGTGTCTGTGAGCCTGCACCAGTGCATGTATATGTGAGTGTCTGTGAGCCTGCACCAGTGCATGTATACATGAGTGTCTATGAGCCTGCACCAGTGCATGTATATGTGAGTGTCTGTGAGCCTGCACCAGTGCATGTATATGTGAGTGTCTGTGAGCCTGCATCAGTGTATGTATATGTGAGTGTCTATGAGCCTGCACCAGTGTATGTATATGTGAGTGTCTGTGAGCCTGCACCAGTGTATGTATATGTGAGAGTCTATGAGCCTGCACCAGTGTATGTATATGTGAGAGTCTATGAGTCTGCACCAGTGTATGTATACATGAGTGTCTATGAGCCTGCACCAGTGCATGTATATGTGAGTGTCTGTGAGCCTGCACCAGTGCATGTATATGTGAGTGTCTATGAGCCTGCATCAGTGTATGTATACATGAGTGTCTATGAGCCTGCACCAGTGTGTGTATATGTGAGTGCATGTATGCGTGACATTGTACAGACATGTGTCAGTATACATTCAAAACATGTCCTTGTGGTCATGCTACCTGTCACGGGAGGCAGTGAGTGTAGTCTAGGTCCAAATGATCAGAACTTCCCAGGTAGCTACGGAAAACGTTTCAAGCGTTCCTCGACCCCCCCACAAACCCTTTCTGACAGCGCCCCACAGAAAACAAACAGTGCCGGGGTTAGGAGGCCTCAGCGGAGGTGATGCTAGGGGGCGGGTGCTGCGGACAGGTTCTTATCTCATTCAGAAGGATAGGAGGCCTCAGCGGAGGTCATGCTGGGGGGAGTGTGCTGACAGGTTCTTATCTCATTCAGAAGGATAGGAGGCCTCAGCGGAGGTCATGCTAGGGGGGGTGCTGCTGACTGGTTCTTATCTCATTCAGAAGGATAGGAGGCCTCAGCGGAGGTCATGCTGGGGGGAGTGTGCTGCTGACAGGTTCTTATCTCATTCAGAAGGATAGGAGGCCTCAGCGGAGGTCATGCTGGGGGGAGTGTGCTGCTGACAGGTTCTTATCTCATTCAGAAGGATAAGAGGCCTCAGCGGAGGTCATGCTGGGGGGAGTGTGCTGCTGACAGGTTCTTATCTCATTCAGAAGGATAGGAGGCCTCAGCGGAGGTCACGCTAGGGGGGGGTGCTGCTGACAGGTTCTTATCTCATTCAGAAGCGTAAGTCGGTTAGTGCATCTCCTAAACAATATCTGCAAAGCCTCAGGCGTCCAAACAATGTCCACATTTCCTCTGACCAGCTCTTTCCTTCCCTTTGTTGCTCCCTCTCCACTTATTCCTTCCCCTCTTTATGTTGTTTTTGCCCTTTTTCAGTTCTCTTCTTTCATGTTCCTTGTTGTGCCATTGGGTTCCCCTTTCCTCTTTGTCTTTCTTGCTCTTTTCTTTCTCCTCTTCCCTGTCTTGCTTTCCTCTCTTTCCTTTACATTTTCGTCCTTTTGTTTTTTCTTGTCTTTTTACCTCTCACCTTCCTATAACACTTGATTTCTTTTGTTCCCTCTTTTAATTTTTCTCTCCTCTCCTCATCTTTTCCCGTCTTTCTTTCCCTCGTGTTTTAAAACCCTCTTTGCTATTGCCTGTCCCCTTCTCCATCCGCTCTGCTCCTTCCTTTATTTCCTTCTGTATTCCCTCATATTATTTCCATCTCCAATTGTTTACTCCCTTTTCCTTCTTGTTGTCTTCCCTTCTTCATTACAACTCTTCACATTTTGTTAATCTCTACCGTACCTCTCACCTTTTCTCGCCTCTCCTTTTGTTTGCTGTCCTCTTTCTTCACATTCTTTACTTCACCCCATCATTTCATTCCATCCTCTTCTCTCGCCCCTTCATTCTGCTGTCCCCCTTTCTCTATCCTTCTCCTCGCCTCTTTCCTTTTCATCTCTTCTCTATTTTGTGTCCCCTCTTAATTTGCTCTCCTGCATTTTCTCTTAGCTTCCTTTCCTCCGCTTTTGGTCTTTTCTCCTCTTCCTTTTCTCATTTCCTTTTTCTCACCTTCTCTTTCTGCTCTCTTGCTTTTATCTCATCACTTTTCATGATCCCTTTCCTCATCTCCCTTTTCTTGCTTTTATCTCATCACTTTTCATGATCCCTTTCCTCATCTCCCTTTTCTTGCTTTTATCTCATCACTTTTCATGATCCCTTTCCTCTTCTCCCTTTTCTTGCTTTTATCTCATCACTTTTCATGATCCCTTTCCTCATCTCCCTTTTCGTGTTCTTCTCTACAACAACCTCTTGCCGCGACCTTTCTTTCTGCATTTTTTCTTATTCTTTTATTCGCTCTCACGTATTCCCCTCTACCGTTTTTTCCTCTCCTTTTTTCTCTCCCTGCCACTGGCCCATCCTTAATCCCTTCCCCCATTTCCCTCTTTTCTCCTCTATGACATTCTCCATTGCTGTCACCTTGTTTATTAATCTTTCCACTCTCTTGCCTTGCTTTTTCCTCTAGTTCACTTTCTTGTTCTCCTTCACTTTCTTGCTGTCGCCACCAATTACTTACCCTTTCCTTTGGTGACTCCATAATCTTCTGCACTTCCCTTCTTCTCGCTGTAAGAAACCAAATCATAGCTCCTGATCTCTACACACACTCAGCGTACTCGATAGCGGCACATAACAGATAACCTCACTACTTCCACCTCTTACTCTGCCCACCACTTTCTCTCACCTCTTCATACTTTCACCTTTCTCATCCATCTCCTGGTTAGCCTCGCCTCCTAAATTTGCTCAGACGCACTTCCCAGCTCTTTAACGCAGAGTCACACAGCACATCTAGTCCCACACAGCTGAGCTCCTCATACACCTGGAAATAACTGGCCTCCAGGCTTCCTTTCCTGAGAATGTGGATACATTGCAGCATCTCGGACAGCTCCTGCTCATCATATGAACTACTCTGTATTACACCACCCTCGTGTCACCGTCGATTACTCTGCTTCCTCATGCGGGCTCTTCTCATCCCCTCTCACATCTAACTCCAGCCTGATACCAAGGTTTCCCTTCCTCTCACCTCTTCACTCTTTTCTACTTTCGCTCTGCTTGTATCCCTTTTGTCTCCTGTCTCCCCCACCACAGTCCCCAATCACCGACTACCAACCACGACTCCTGGCCGCTTTCCACATCAGAAGTTGAGATCACAACTTCCCACACAACAGTATGCCGTACAACATGCATTTATTATAATGTCACCTCACATAACAATACAATACTTCTGCATTTGGCTTGAGGACTCTACTGTGGATTCCTCTCGGGCTCTCTCCCCCCTCTCCCCTTCCTGCTCACTGCCACACCTGCTTCTGACCCCCACTTACTCAGCAACTCACCACCACTAAAACTCAGTCTCCAAATAAAACTCACCAGCTGCTTCATCCACGGTCCCTACTCTGCCTTCTCATCTTACACTACCGCAGTATTCACTGGCATACCACCCGCAGCACACCATACACACCCAGAACACCACAATCATTCACACCTTGAGTCTCCAAATAAAACTCACCGGCTGCTTCACCCAAGGTCCCTACTCTGCCTTCTCATCTTACACTACCACAGTATTCACTGGCATACCACCCACAGCACACCATACAAACTCCACACCCAGAACACTACAATCATTCACACCTTGAGTCTCCAAATAAAACTCACCAGCTGCTACATCCAAGGCCCCTACTCTGCCTTCTCATCTTACACTACCACAGTATTCACTGGCATACCACCCGCAGCACACCATACACACTCCACACCCAGAACACTACAATCATTCACACCTTGAGTCTCCAAATAAAACTCACCGGCTGCTTCATCCAAGGTCCCTACTCTGCCTTCTCATCTTACACTACCACAGTGTTCACTGGCATACCACCCGCAGCACACCATACACACTCCACACCCAGAACACTACAATCATTCACACCTTGAGTCTCCAAATAAAACTCACCGGCTGCTTCACCCAAGGCCCCTACTCTGCCTTCTCATCTTACACTACCACAGTATTCACTGGCATACCACCCACAGCACACCATCCAAACTCCACACCCAGAACACTGCAATCATTCACACCTTGAGTCTCCAAATAAAACTCACCAGCTGCTTCGTCCAAGGTCCCTACTCTGCCTTCTCATCTTACACTACCGCAGTACTCACTGGCATACCACCCGCAGCATACGATACACACTCCACACCCAGAACACCACAATCATTCATACCTTGAGTGTCCAAATAAAACTCACCGGCTGCTACATCCAAGGTCCCTACTCTGCCTTCTCATCTTACACTACCACAGTATTCACTGGCATACCACCCGCAGCACACCATACACACTCCACACCCAGAACACTGCAATCATTCATACCTTGAGTCTCCAAATAAAACTCACTGGCTGCTTCATCCAAGGTCCCTACTCTGCCTTCTCATCTTACACTACCACAGTATTCACTGGCATACCACCCGCAGCACACCATACAAACTCCATTCCCAGAACACTGCAATCATTCACACCTTGAGTCTCCAAATAAAACTCACCAGCTGCTTCATCCAAGGTCCCTACTCTGCCTTCTCATCTTACACTACCGCAGTATTCACTGGCATACCACCCGCAGCATACCATACACACTCCACACCCAGAACACCACAATCATTCACACCTTGAGTCTCCAAATAAAACTCACCGGCTGCTTCACCCAAGGTCCCTACTCTGCCTTCTCATCTTACACTACCACAGTATTCACTGGCATACCACCCGCAGCACACCATACAAACTCCACAGCCAGAACACCACAATCATTCACACCTTGAGTCTCCAAATAAAACCCACGGGCTGCTTCATCCAAGGTCCCTACTCTGCCTTCTCATCTTACACTACCGCAGTATTCACTGGCATACCACCCGCAGCACACCATACACACTCCACACCCAGAACACCACAATCATTCACACCTTGAGTCTCCAAATAAAACTCACCGGCTGCTTCATCCAAGGTCCCTACTCTGCCTTCTCACCTTACACTACCACAGTATTCACTGGCATACCACCCACAGCATACCATACACACTCCACACCCAGAACACTGCAATCATTCACACCTTGAGTCTCCAAATAAAACTCACTGGCTGCTTCATCCAAGGTCCCTACTCTGCCTTCTCATCTTACACTACCACAGTATTCACTGGCATACCACCCGCAGCATACCATCCAAACTCCACACCCAGAACACCACAATCATTCACACCTTGAGTCTCCAAATAAAACTCACCAGCTGCTTCATCCAAGGTCCCTCCTCTGCCTTCTCATCTTACACTACCACAGTATTCACTGGCATACCACCCGCAGCACACCATACAAACTCTACTCCCAGAACACCACAATCATTCACACCTTGAGTCTCCAAATAAAACTCACCGGCTGCTTCATCCAAGGCCCGTACTCTGCCTTCTCATCTTACACTACCACAGTATTCACTGGCATACCACCCACAGCATACCATACACACTCTACACCCAGAACACTGCAATCATTCACACCTTGAGTCTCCAAATAAAACTCACCGGCTGCTTCACCCAAGGTCCCTACTCTGCCTTCTCATCTTACACTACCACAGTATTCACTGGAATACCACCCGCAGCATACCATACACACTCCACACCCAGAACACTGCAATCATTCATACCTTGAGTCTCCAAATAAAACTCACCGGCTGCTTCACCCAAGGTCCCTACTCTGCCTTCTCATCTTACACTACCACAGTATTCACTGGCATACCACCCGCAGCACACCATACAAACTCCACACCCAGAACACCGCAATCATTCACACCTTGAGTCTCCAAATAAAACTCACCGGCTGCTTCATCCAAGGTCCCTACTCTGCCTTCTCATCTTACACTACCACAGTATTCACTGGCATACCACCCGCAGCACACCATACACACTCCACACCCAGAACACCACAATCATTCACACCTTGAGTCTCCAAATAAAACTCACCAGCTGCTTCATCCAAGGTCCCTACTCTGCCTTCTCATCTTACACTACCACAGTATTCACTGGCATACCACCCACGGAACACCATACAAACTCCACACCCAGAACACCACAATCATTCACACCTTGAGTCTCCAAATAAAACTCACCAGCTGCTTCATCCAAGGTCCCTACTCTGCCTTCTCATCTTACACTACCACAGTATTCACTGGCATACCACCCGCAGCACACCATACACACTCCACACCCAGAACACTGCAATCATTCACACCTTGAGTCTCCAAATAAAACTCACCGGCTGCTTCATCCAAGGTCCCTACTCTGCCTTCTCATCTTACACTACCACAGTATTCACTGGCATACCACCCGCAGCACACCATACACACTCCACACCCAGAACACTGCAATCATTCACACCTTGAGTCTCCAAATAAAACTCACCGGCTGCTTCATCCAAGGTCCCTACTCTGCCTTCTCATCTTACACTACCACAGTATTCACTGGCATACCACCCGCAGCACACCATACACACTCCACACCCAGAACACTGCAATCATTCACACCTTGAGTCTCCAAATAAAACTCACCAGCTGCTTCATCCAAGGTCCCTACTCTGCCTTCTCATCTTACACTACCACAGTATTCACTGGCATACCACCCGCAGCACACCATACACACTCCACACCCAGAAGACTGCAATCATTCATACCTTGAGTCTCCAAATAAAACTCACCGGCTGCTTCACCCAAGGTCCCTACTCTACCTTCTCACCTTACACTCCCACAGTATTCACTGGCATACCACCCGCAGCACACCATACAAACTCCACACCCAGAACACCACAATCATTCACACCTTGAGTCTCCAAATAAAACTCACCGGCTGCTTCATCCAAGGTCCCTACTCTGCCTTCTGATCTTACACTACCACAGTATTCACTGGCATACCACCCGTAGCATACGATACACACTCCACACCCAGAACACTGCAATCATTCACACCTTGAGTCTCCAAATAAAACTCACCGGCTGCTTAATCCAAGGTCCCTACTCTACCTTCTCACCTTACACTCCCACAGTATTCACTGGCATACCACCCGCAGCACACCATACAAACTCCACACCCAGAACACCACAATCATTCACACCTTGAGTCTCCAAATAAAACTCACCGGCTGCTTCATCCAAGGTCCCTACTCTGCCTTCTGATCTTACACTACCACAGTATTCACTGGCATACCACCCGTAGCATACGATACACACTCCACACCCAGAACACTGCAATCATTCACACCTTGAGTCTCCAAATAAAACTCACCGGCTGCTTAATCCAAGGTCCCTACTCTACCTTCTCATCTTACACTACCACAGTATTCACTGGCATACCACCCGCAGCATACGATACAAACTCCACACCCAGAACACCACAATCATTCACACCTTGAGTCTCCAAATAAAACTCACCGGCTGCTTCATCCAAGGCCCCTACTCTGCCTTCTCATCTTACACTACCACAGTATTCACTGGCATACCACCCGCAGCACACCATACACACTCCACACCCAGAACACCACAATCATTCACACCTTGAGTCTCCAAATAAAACTCACCGGCTGCTTCACCCAAGGTCCCTACTCTGCCTTCTCATCTTACACTACCACAGTATTCACTGGCATTCCACCCACAGCATACCATACAAACTCCACACCCAGAACACTACAATCATTCACACCTTGAGTCTCCAAATAAAACTCACCGGCTGCTTCATCCAAGGTCCCTACTCTGCCTTCTCATCTTACACTACCACAGTATTCACTGGCATACCACCCGCAGCACACCATACACACTCCACACCCAGAACACCACAATCATTCACACCTTGAGTCTCCAAATAAAACTCACCGGCTGGTTCATCCAAGTCTCTACTCTGCCTTCTCATCTTACACTACCACAGTATTCACTGGCATACCACCTGCAGCACACCATACACACTCCACACCCAGAACACTGCAATCATTCACACCTTGAGTCTCCAAATAAAACTCACCAGCTGCTTCATCCAAGGCCCCTACTCTGCCTTCTCATCTTACACTACCACAGTATTCACTGGCATACCACCCACAGCATACCATCCAAACCCCACACCCAGAACACCGCAATCATTCACACCTTGAGTCTCCAAATAAAACTCACCAGCTGCTTCATCCAAGGTCCCTACTCTGCCTTCTCATCTTACACTACCGCAGTATTCACTGGCATACCACCCGCAGCACACCATACAAACTCCACACCCAGAACACCACAATCATTCACACCTTGAGTCTCCAAATAAAACTCACCGGCTGCTTCATCCAAGGTCCCTACTCTGCCTTCTCATCTTACACTACCACAGTATTCACTGGCATACCACCCACAGCACACCATACACACTCCACACCCAGAACACCACAATCATTCACACCTTGAGTCTCCAAATAAAACTCACCAGCTGCTTCACCCAAGGTCCCTACTCTGCCTTCTCATCTTACACTACCACAGTATTCACTGGTATACCACCCACAGCACACCATACACACTCCACACCCAGAACACCGCAATCATTCACACCTTGAGTCTCCAAATAAAACTCACCGGCTGCTTCACCCAAGGTCCCTACTCTGCCTTCTCATCTTACACTACCACAGTATTCACTGGTATACCACCCACAGCACACCATACACACTCCACACCCAGAACACTGCAATCATTCACACCTTGAGTCTCCAAATAAAACTCACCGGCTGCTTCATCCAAGGCCCCTACTCTGCCTTCTCATCTTACACTACCACAGTATTCACTGGCATACCACCCACGGAACACCATCCAAACTCCACACCTAGAACACCACAATCATTCACACCTTGAGTCTCCAAATAAAACTCACCGGCTGCTTCATCCAAGGTCCCTACTCTGCCTTCTCATCTTACACTACCACAGTATTCACTGGCATACCACCCGCAGGACACCATACACACTCCACACCCAGAACACCGCAATCATTCACACCTTGAGTCTCCAAATAAAACTCACCGGCTGCTTCACCCAAGGTCCCTACTCTGCCTTCTCATCTTACACTACCACAGTATTCACTGGCATACCACCCACAGCATACCTTCCAAACTCCACACCCAGAACACTGCAATCATTCACACCTTGAGTCTCCAAATAAAACTCACCGTCTGCTTCATCCAAGGTCCCTACTCTGCCTTCTCATCTTACACTACCACAGTATTCACTGGCATACCACCCACAGCATACCTTCCAAACTCCACACCCAGAACACTGCAATCATTCACACCTTGAGTCTCCAAATAAAACTCACCGTCTGCTTCATCCAAGGTCCCTACTCGGCCTTCTCATCTTACACTGCCACAGTATTCACTGGCATACCACCCACAGCATACCATACAAACTCCACACCCAGAACACTGCAATCATTCACACCTTGAGTCTCCAAATAAAACTCACCGGCTGCTTCATCCAAGTCTCTACTCTGCCTTCTCATCTTACACTACCACAGTATTCACTGGCATACCACCCGCAGCATACCATACACACTCCACACCCAGAACACTACAATCATTCACACCTTGAGTCTCCAAATAAAACTCACCGGCTGCTTCACCCAAGCTCCCTACTCTGCCTTCTCATCTTACACTACCACAGTATTCACTGGCATACCACCCACAGCACACCATACAAACTCCACACCCAGAACACCACAATCATCCACACCTTGAGTCTCCAAATAAAACTCACTGGCTGCTTCACCCAAGGTCCCTACTCTGCCTTCTCATCTTACACTACCACAGTATTCACTGGCATACCACCCACAGCATACCATACAAACTCCACACCCAGTACACTGCAATCATTCACACCTTGAGTCTCCAAATAAAACTCACCAGCTGCTTCATCCAAGGCCCCTACTCTGCCTTCTCATCTTACACTACCACAGTATTCACTGGCATACCACCCACAGCATACCATACACACTCCACACCCAGAACACCACAATCATTCACACCTTGAGTCTCCAAATAAAACTCACCGGCTGCTTCATCCAAGGTCCCTACTCTGCCTTCTCATCTTACACTACCGCAGTATTCACTGGCATACCACCCACAGCACACCATACACACTCCACACCCAGAACACCACAATCATTCACACCTTGAGTCTCCAAATAAAACTCACCAGCTGCTTCACCCAAGGTCCCTACTCTGCCTTCTCATCTTACACTACCACAGTATTCACTGGCATACCACCCGCAGCACACCATACACACTCCACACCCAGAACACTGCAATCATTCACACCTTGAGTCTCCAAATAAAACTCACCAGCTGCTTCATCCAAGGTCCCTACTCTGCCTTCTCATCTTACACTACCACAGTATTCACTGGCATACCACCCACGGAACACCATACAAACTCCACACCCAGAACACCACAATCATTCACACCTTGAGTCTCCAAATAAAACTCACCGGCTGCTTAATCCAAGTCTCTACTCTGCCTTCTCATCTTACACTACCACAGTATTCACTGGCATACCACCCGCAGCACACCATCCAAACTCCACACCCAGAACACCACAATCATTCACACCTTGAGTCCCCAAATAAAACTCACCGGCTGCTTCATCCAAGGCCCCTACTCTGCCTTCTCATCTTACACTACCACAGTATTCACTGGCATAACACCCGCAGCACACCATCCAAACTCCACACCCAGAACACCACAATCATTCACACCTTGAGTCTCCAAATAAAACTCACCGGCTGCTTCACCCAAGGTCCCTACTCTGCCTTCTCATCTTACACTACCACAGTATTCACTGGCATACCACCCACGGAACACACCATACACACTCCACACCCAGAACACTGCAATCATTCACACCTTGAGTCTCCAAATAAAACTCACCAGCTGCTTAACCCAAGGTCCCTACTCTGCCTTCTCATCTTACACTCCCACAGTATTCACTGGCATACCACCCGCAGCACACCATACACACTCCACACCCAGAACACCACAATCATTCACACCTTGAGTCTCCAAATAAAACTCACCGGCTGCTTAATCCAAGGTCCCTACTCTGCCTTCTCATCTTACACTACCACAGTATTCACTGGCATACCACACGCAGCATACCATACAAACTCCACACCCAGAACACCACAATCATTCACACCTTGAGTCTCCAAATAAAACTCACCGGCTGCTTCATCCAAGGTCCCTACTCTGCCTTCTCATCTTACACTACCACAGTATTCACTGGCATACCACCCACGGAACACACCACACACACTCCACACCCAGAACACTGCAATCATTCACACCTTGAGTCTCCAAATAAAACTCACCAGCTGCTACATCCAAGTCTCTACTCTGCCTTCTCATCTTACACTACCACAGTATTCACTGGCATACCACCCGCAGCACACCGTACAAACTCCACACCCAGAACACCACAATCATTCACACCTTGAGTGTCCAAATAAAACTCACCGGCTGCTTCATCCAAGGTCCCTACTCTCCCTTTTCATCTTACACTACCACAGTATTCACTGGCATACCACCCACAGCACACCATACACACTCCACACCCAGAACACCACAATCATTCACACCTTGAGTCTCCAAATAAAACTCACCGGCTGCTTCATCCAAGTCTCTACTCTGCCTTCTCATCTTACACTACCACAGTATTCACTGGCATACCACCCGCAGCACACCATACACACTCCACACCCAGAACACCGCAATCATTCACACCTTGAGTCTCCAAATAAAACTCACCAGCTGCTTCATCCAAGGTCCCTACTCTGCCTTCTCATCTTACACTACCACAGTATTCACTGGCATACCACCCGCAGCACACCATACAAACTCCACACCCAGACCACTGCAATCATTCACACCTTGAGTCTCCAAATAAAACTCACCGGCTGCTACATCCAAGGTCCCTACTCTGCCTTCTCATCTTACACTACCACAGTATTCACTGGCATACCACCCGCAGCATACCATACAAACTCCACACCCAGAACACTACAATCATTCATACCTTGAGTCTCCAAATAAAACTCACCGGCTGCTTCATCCAAGGTCCCTACTCTGCCTTCTCATCTTACACTACCACAGTATTCACTGGCATACCACCCGCAGCACACCATACAAACTCCACACCCAGAACACCACAATCATTCACACCTTGAGTCTCCAAATAAAACTCACCGGCTGCTTCATCCAAGGTCCCTACTCTGCCTTCTCATCTTACACTACCACAGTATTCACTGGCATACCACCTGCAGCATACCATACACACTCCACACCCAGAACACCACAATCATTCACACCTTGAGTCTCCAAATAAAACTCACCGGCTGCTTCACCCAAGTCTCTACTCTGCCTTCTCATCTTACACTACCACAGTATTCACTGGCATACCACCCGCAGCATACCATACACACTCCACACCCAGAACACCACAATCATTCACACCTTGAGTCTCCAAATAAAACTCACCGGCTGCTTCATCCAAGGCCCCTACTCTGCCTTCTCATCTTACACTACCACAGTATTCACTGGCATACCACCCGCAGCACACCATACAAACTCCACACCCAGAACACCACAATCATTCACACCTTGAGTCTCCAAATAAAACTCACCAGCTGCTTCATCCAAGGCCCCTACTCTGCCTTCTCATCTTACACTACCACAGTATTCACTGGCATACCACCCACAGCACAACATCCAAACTCCACACCCAGAACACTGCAATCATTCACACCTTGAGTCTCCAAATAAAACTCACCGGCTGCTTCATCCAAGTCTCTACTCTGCCTTCTCATCTTACACTACCACAGTATTCACTGGCATACCACCCGCAGCATACCATACACACTCCACACCCAGAACACTGCAATCATTCACACCTTGAGTCTCCAAATAAAACTCATCGGCTGCTTCATCCAAGTCTCTACTCTGCCTTCTCATCTTACACTACCACAGTATTCACTGGCATACCACCCACAGCATACCATCCAAACTCCACACCCAGAACACCACAATCATTCACACCTTGAGTCTCCAAATAAAAACTCACCAGCTGCTTAATCCAAGGTCCCTACTCTGCCTTCTCATCTTACACTACCACAGTATTCACTGGCATACCACCCGCAGCACACCATACACACTCCACACCCAGAACACCACAATCATTCACACCTTGAGTCTCCAAATAAAGCTCACCGGCTGCTTCATCCAAGGTCCCTACTCTGCCTTCTCATCTTACACTACCACAGTATTCACTGGCATACCACCCACAGCACACCATACACACTCCACACCCAGAACACCACAATCATTCACACCTTGAGTCTCCAAATAAAACTCACCAGCTGCTACATCCAAGGCCCCTACTCTGCCTTCTCATCTTACACTACCACAGTATTCACTGGCATACCACCCGCAGCACACCATACACACTCCACACCCAGAACACTGCAATCATTCACACCTTGAGTGTCCAAATAAAACTCACCAGCTGCTTCATCCAAGGTCCCTACTCTGCCTTCTCATCTTACACTACCACAGTATTCACTGGCATACCACCCACAGCACACCATACAAACTCCACACCCAGAACACTGCAATCATTCACACCTTGAGTCTTCAAATAAAACTCACTGGCTGCTTCATCCAAGGTCCCTACTCTGCCTTCTCATCTTACACTACCACAGTATTCACTGGCATACCACCTGCAGCATACCATACACACTCCACACCCAGAACACCACAATCATTCACACCTTGAGTCTCCAAATAGAACTCACCGGCTGCTTCACCCAAGTCTCTACTCTGCCTTCTCATCTTACACTACCACAGTATTCACTGGCATACCACCCGCAGCATACCATACACACTCCACACCCAGAACACCACAATCATTCACACCTTGAGTCTCCAAATAAAACTCACCGGCTGCTTCATCCAAGGCCCCTACTCTGCCTTCTCATCTTACACTACCACAGTATTCACTGGCATACCACCCGCAGCACACCATACAAACTCCACACCCAGAACACCACAATCATTCACACCTTGAGTCTCCAAATAAAACTCACCAGCTGCTTCATCCAAGGCCCCTACTCTGCCTTCTCATCTTACACTACCACAGTATTCACTGGCATACCACCGACAGCACAACATCCAAACTCCACACCCAGAACACTGCAATCATTCACACCTTGAGTCTCCAAATAAAACTCACCGGCTGCTTCATCCAAGTCTCTACTCTGCCTTCTCATCTTACACTACCACAGTATTCACTGGCATACCACCCGCAGCATACCATACACACTCCACACCCAGAACACTGCAATCATTCACACCTTGAGTCTCCAAATAAAACTCACCGGCTGCTTCATCCAAGTCTCTACTCTGCCTTCTCATCTTACACTACCACAGTATTCACTGGCATACCACCCACAGCATACCATCCAAACTCCACACCCAGAACACCACAATCATTCACACCTTGAGTCTCCAAATAAAACTCATCAGCTGCTTAATCCAAGGTCCCTACTCTGCCTTCTCATCTTACACTACCACAGTATTCACTGGCATACCACCCGCAGCACACCATACACACTCCACACCCAGAACACCACAATCATTCACACCTTGAGTCTCCAAATAAAACTCACCGGCTGCTTCATCCAAGGTCCCTACTCTGCCTTCTCATCTTACACTACCACAGTATTCACTGGCATACCACCCACAGCACACCATACACACTCCACACCCAGAACACCACAATCATTCACACCTTGAGTCTCCAAATAAAACTCACCAGCTGCTACATCCAAGGCCCCTACTCTGCCTTCTCATCCTACACTACCACAGTATTCACTGGCATACCACCCGCAGCACACCATACACACTCCACACCCAGAACACTGCAATCATTCACACCTTGAGTGTCCAAATAAAACTCACCAGCTGCTTCATCCAAGGTCCCTACTCTGCCTTCTCATCTTACACTACCACAGTATTCACTGGCATACCACCCACGGAACACCATACAAACTCCACACCCAGAACACCACAATCATTCACACCTTGAGTCTCCAAATAAAACTCACCGGCTGCTTAATCCAAGTCTCTACTCTGCCTTCTCATCTTACACTACCACAGTATTCACTGGCATACCACCCGCAGCACACCATCCAAACTCCACACCCAGAACACCACAATCATTCACACCTTGAGTCCCCAAATAAAACTCACCGGCTGCTTCATCCAAGGCCCCTATTCTGCCTTCTCATCTTACACTACCACAGTATTCACTGGCATAACACCCGCAGCACACCATCCAAACTCCACACCCAGAACACCACAATCATTCACACCTTGAGTCTCCAAATAAAACTCACCGGCTGCTTCACCCAAGGTCCCTACTCTGCCTTCTCATCTTACACTACCACAGTATTCACTGGCATACCACCCACGGAACACACCATACACACTCCACACCCAGAACACTGCAATCATTCACACCTTGAGTCTCCAAATAAAACTCACCAGCTGCTTAACCCAAGGTCCCTACTCTGCCTTCTCATCTTACACTCCCACAGTATTCACTGGCATACCACCCGCAGCACACCATACACACTCCACACCCAGAACACCACAATCATTCACACCTTGAGTCTCCAAATAAAACTCACCGGCTGCTTAATCCAAGGTCCCTACTCTGCCTTCTCATCTTACACTACCACAGTATTCACTGGCATACCACACGCAGCATACCATACAAACTCCACACCCAGAACACCACAATCATTCACACCTTGAGTCTCCAAATAAAACTCACCGGCTGCTTCATCCAAGGTCCCTACTCTGCCTTCTCATCTTACACTACCACAGTATTCACTGGCATACCACCCACGGAACACACCACACACACTCCACACCCAGAACACTGCAATCATTCACACCTTGAGTCTCCAAATAAAACTCACCAGCTGCTACATCCAAGTCTCTACTCTGCCTTCTCATCTTACACTACCACAGTATTCACTGGCATACCACCCGCAGCACACCGTACAAACTCCACACCCAGAACACCACAATCATTCACACCTTGAGTGTCCAAATAAAACTCACCGGCTGCTTCATCCAAGGTCCCTACTCTCCCTTTTCATCTTACACTACCACAGTATTCACTGGCATACCACCCACAGCACACCATACACACTCCACACCCAGAACACCACAATCATTCACACCTTGAGTCTCCAAATAAAACTCACCGGCTGCTTCATCCAAGTCTCTACTCTGCCTTCTCATCTTACACTACCACAGTATTCACTGGCATACCACCCGCAGCACACCATACACACTCCACACCCAGAACACCGCAATCATTCACACCTTGAGTCTCCAAATAAAACTCACCAGCTGCTTCATCCAAGGTCCCTACTCTGCCTTCTCATCTTACACTACCACAGTATTCACTGGCATACCACCCGCAGCACACCATACAAACTCCACACCCAGACCACTGCAATCATTCACACCTTGAGTCTCCAAATAAAACTCACCGGCTGCTACATCCAAGGTCCCTACTCTGCCTTCTCATCTTACACTACCACAGTATTCACTGGCATACCACCCGCAGCATACCATACAAACTCCACACCCAGAACACTACAATCATTCATACCTTGAGTCTCCAAATAAAACTCACCGGCTGCTTCATCCAAGGTCCCTACTCTGCCTTCTCATCTTACACTACCACAGTATTCACTGGCATACCACCCGCAGCACACCATACAAACTCCACACCCAGAACACCACAATCATTCACACCTTGAGTCTCCAAATAAAACTCACCGGCTGCTTCATCCAAGGTCCCTACTCTGCCTTCTCATCTTACACTACCACAGTATTCACTGGCATACCACCTGCAGCATACCATACACACTCCACACCCAGAACACCACAATCATTCACACCTTGAGTCTCCAAATAAAACTCACCGGCTGCTTCACCCAAGTCTCTACTCTGCCTTCTCATCTTACACTACCACAGTATTCACTGGCATACCACCCGCAGCATACCATACACACTCCACACCCAGAACACCACAATCATTCACACCTTGAGTCTCCAAATAAAACTCACCGGCTGCTTCATCCAAGGCCCCTACTCTGCCTTCTCATCTTACACTACCACAGTATTCACTGGCATACCACCCGCAGCACACCATACAAACTCCACACCCAGAACACCACAATCATTCACACCTTGAGTCTCCAAATAAAACTCACCAGCTGCTTCATCCAAGGCCCCTACTCTGCCTTCTCATCTTACACTACCACAGTATTCACTGGCATACCACCCACAGCACAACATCCAAACTCCACACCCAGAACACTGCAATCATTCACACCTTGAGTCTCCAAATAAAACTCACCGGCTGCTTCATCCAAGTCTCTACTCTGCCTTCTCATCTTACACTACCACAGTATTCACTGGCATACCACCCGCAGCATACCATACACACTCCACACCCAGAACACTGCAATCATTCACACCTTGAGTCTCCAAATAAAACTCATCGGCTGCTTCATCCAAGTCTCTACTCTGCCTTCTCATCTTACACTACCACAGTATTCACTGGCATACCACCCACAGCATACCATCCAAACTCCACACCCAGAACACCACAATCATTCACACCTTGAGTCTCCAAATAAAAACTCACCAGCTGCTTAATCCAAGGTCCCTACTCTGCCTTCTCATCTTACACTACCACAGTATTCACTGGCATACCACCCGCAGCACACCATACACACTCCACACCCAGAACACCACAATCATTCACACCTTGAGTCTCCAAATAAAGCTCACCGGCTGCTTCATCCAAGGTCCCTACTCTGCCTTCTCATCTTACACTACCACAGTATTCACTGGCATACCACCCACAGCACACCATACACACTCCACACCCAGAACACCACAATCATTCACACCTTGAGTCTCCAAATAAAACTCACCAGCTGCTACATCCAAGGCCCCTACTCTGCCTTCTCATCTTACACTACCACAGTATTCACTGGCATACCACCCGCAGCACACCATACACACTCCACACCCAGAACACTGCAATCATTCACACCTTGAGTGTCCAAATAAAACTCACCAGCTGCTTCATCCAAGGTCCCTACTCTGCCTTCTCATCTTACACTACCACAGTATTCACTGGCATACCACCCACAGCACACCATACAAACTCCACACCCAGAACACTGCAATCATTCACACCTTGAGTCTTCAAATAAAACTCACTGGCTGCTTCATCCAAGGTCCCTACTCTGCCTTCTCATCTTACACTACCACAGTATTCACTGGCATACCACCTGCAGCATACCATACACACTCCACACCCAGAACACCACAATCATTCACACCTTGAGTCTCCAAATAAAACTCACCGGCTGCTTCACCCAAGTCTCTACTCTGCCTTCTCATCTTACACTACCACAGTATTCACTGGCATACCACCCGCAGCATACCATACACACTCCACACCCAGAACACCACAATCATTCACACCTTGAGTCTCCAAATAAAACTCACCGGCTGCTTCATCCAAGGCCCCTACTCTGCCTTCTCATCTTACACTACCACAGTATTCACTGGCATACCACCCGCAGCACACCATACAAACTCCACACCCAGAACACCACAATCATTCACACCTTGAGTCTCCAAATAAAACTCACCAGCTGCTTCATCCAAGGCCCCTACTCTGCCTTCTCATCTTACACTACCACAGTATTCACTGGCATACCACCGACAGCACAACATCCAAACTCCACACCCAGAACACTGCAATCATTCACACCTTGAGTCTCCAAATAAAACTCACCGGCTGCTTCATCCAAGTCTCTACTCTGCCTTCTCATCTTACACTACCACAGTATTCACTGGCATACCACCCGCAGCATACCATACACACTCCACACCCAGAACACTGCAATCATTCACACCTTGAGTCTCCAAATAAAACTCACCGGCTGCTTCATCCAAGTCTCTACTCTGCCTTCTCATCTTACACTACCACAGTATTCACTGGCATACCACCCACAGCATACCATCCAAACTCCACACCCAGAACACCACAATCATTCACACCTTGAGTCTCCAAATAAAACTCATCAGCTGCTTAATCCAAGGTCCCTACTCTGCCTTCTCATCTTACACTACCACAGTATTCACTGGCATACCACCCGCAGCACACCATACACACTCCACACCCAGAACACCACAATCATTCACACCTTGAGTCTCCAAATAAAACTCACCGGCTGCTTCATCCAAGGTCCCTACTCTGCCTTCTCATCTTACACTACCACAGTATTCACTGGCATACCACCCACAGCACACCATACACACTCCACACCCAGAACACCACAATCATTCACACCTTGAGTCTCCAAATAAAACTCACCAGCTGCTACATCCAAGGCCCCTACTCTGCCTTCTCATCCTACACTACCACAGTATTCACTGGCATACCACCCGCAGCACACCATACACACTCCACACCCAGAACACTGCAATCATTCACACCTTGAGTGTCCAAATAAAACTCACCAGCTGCTTCATCCAAGGTCCCTACTCTGCCTTCTCATCTTACACTACCACAGTATTCACTGGCATACCACCCACAGCACACCATACAAACTCCACACCCAGAACACTGCAATCATTCACACCTTGAGTCTTCAAATAAAACTCACCGGCTGCTTCACCCAAGGTCCCTACTCTGCCTTCTCATCTTACACTACCACAGTATTCACTGGCATACCACCCACAGCACACCATACACACTCCACACCCAGAACACTGCAATCATTCACACCTTGAGTCTCCAAATAAAACTCACCAGCTGCTTCATCCAAGGTCCCTACTCTGCCTTCTCACCTTACACTACCACAGTATTCACTGGCATACCACCCACAGCATACCAGACACACTCCACACCCAGAACACTGCAATCATTCACACCTTGAGTCTCCAAATAAAACTCACCGGCTGCTTCATCCAAGGCCCCTACTCTGCCTTCTCATCTTACACTACCACAGTATTCACTGGCATACCACCCGCAGCACACCATACACACTCCACACCCAGAACACTGCAATCATTCACACCTTGAGTGTCCAAATAAAACTCACCGGCTGCTTAATCCAAGGTCCCTACTCTGCCTTCTCATCTTACACTACCACAGTATTCACTGGCATACCACCAGCAGCATACCATACACACTCCACACCCAGAACACTGCAATCATTCACACCTTGAGTGTCCAAATAAAACTCACCGGCTGCTTCACCCAAGGTCTCTACTCTGCCTTCTTATCTTACACTACCACAGTATTCACTGGCATACCACCTGCAGCACACCATACAAACTCCACACCCAGAACACCACAATCATTCACACCTTGAGTCTCCAAATAAAACTCACCGGCTGCTTCATCCAAGGTTCCTACTCTGCCTTCTCACCTTACAGTACCACAGTATTCACTGGCATACCACCCACAGCATACCATACACACTCCACACCCAGAACACTGCAATCATTCACACCTTGAGTCTCCAAATAAAACTCACCGGCTGCTTCATCCAAGGTCCCTACTCTGCCTTCCCATCTTACACTACCACAGTATTCACTGGCATACCACCCGCAGCACACCATACAAACTCCACACCCAGAACACCACAATCATTCACACCTTGAGTCTCCAAATAAAACTCACCGGCTGCTTCATCCAAGGTCCCTACTCTGCCTTCTCATCTTACACTACCACAGTATTCACTGGCATACCACCCACAGCATACCATACACACTCCACACCCAGAACACCACAGTCATTCACACCTTGAGTCTCCAAATAAAACTCACCAGCTGCTTCATCCAAGGTCCCTACTCTGCCTTCTCATCTTACACTACCACAGTGTTCACTGGCATACCACCCGCAGCATACCTTCCAAACTCCACACCCAGAACACCACAATCATTCACACCTTGAGTCTCCAAATAAAACTCACCAGCTGCTTCATCCACGGTCCCTACTCTGCCTTCTCATCTTACACTACCACAGTATTCACTGGCATACCACCGCAGCATACCATACACACTCCACACCCAGAACACTGCAATCATTCACACCTTGAGTCTCCAAATAAAACTCACCGGCTGCTTCATCCAAGGCCCCTACTCTGCCTTCTCATCTTACACTACCACAGTATTCACTGGCATACCACCCACGGAACACCATACACACTCCACACCCAGAACACTACAATCATTCACACCTTGAGTCTCCAAATAAAACTCACCAGCTGCTTAATCCAAGTCTCTACTCTGCCTTCTCATCTTACACTACCACAGTATTCACTGGCATACCACCCGCAGCATATGATACAAACTCCACACCCAGAACACCACAATCATTCACACCTTGAGTCTCCAAATAAAACTCACCGGCTGCTTCATCCAAGGCCCCTACTCTGCCTTCTCATCTTACACTACCACAGTATTCACTGGCATACCACCCGCAGCACACCATACAAACTCCACACCCAGAACACTGCAATCATTCACACCTTGAGTCTCCAAATAAAACTCACCGGCTGCTTCATCCAAGGTCCCTACTCTGCCTTCTCATCTTACACTACCACAGTATTCACTGGCATACCACCCGCAGCACACCATACACACTCCACACCCAGAACACTACAATCATTCACACCTTGAGTCTCCAAATAAAACTCACCGGCTGCTTCATCCAAGTCTCTACTCTGCCTTCTCATCTTACACTACCACAGTATTCACTGGCATACCACCCACAGCATACGATACAAACTCCACACCCAGAACACCACAATCATCCACACCTTGAGTCTCCAAATAAAACTCACCGGCTGCTTCATCCAAGTCTCTACTCTGCCTTCTCATCTTACACTACCACAGTATTCACTGGCATACCACCCGCAGCACACCATACACACTCCACACCCAGAACACCACAATCATTCACACCTTGAGTCTTCAAATAAAACTCACCAGCTGCTTCACCCAAGGTCCCTACTCTGCCTTCTCATCTTACACTACCACAGTATTCACTGGCATACCACCCACAGCACACCATACACACTCCACACCCAGAACACCACAATCATTCACACCTTGAGTCTCCAAATAAAACTCACCGGCTGCTTCACCCAAGGTCCCTAGTCTGCCTTCTCATCTTACACTACCACAGTATTCACTGGCATACCACCCGCAGCATACCATACAAACTCCACACCCAGAACACCACAATCATTCACACCTTGAGTCTCCAAATAAAACTCACAAGCTGCTTCATCCAAGGTCCCTACTCTGCCTTCTCATCTTACACTACCACAGTATTCACTGGCATACCACCCGCAGCACACCATCCAAACTCCACACCCAGAACACTGCAATCATTCACACCTTGCCATATGACTCAACACTGCACAGACATGGTCAGTAGCATCACTTCATACATCTTACCATACACACCAGGTCACGCTTGCCTTCACTCACTTGCGCTTACCACCTGCGCTAACACCATCCACCATCTTGTCACTTGTGCATTACCCATTTTATTTAGTGCACCAATCTACCCCACGCTTTTCAGTGGCCATTGTACTGATCATAGATCAATAGATAAAACACTTATGCAGTAGTAGTTTTACATAGAGCGAACCTTGCCCAAGGTCATAAGAGCGCTTCACCAAAGAAATAGGCCACATTCCATTCTTTGGCACCGAGAGATCTGCAGAGATTCGAAGCTGCTTCCTCGGGTTGCAAGGTTGGCAGCTGTGCCCACTAGGCAACATTCCCTTCAACTTAGAAACATACACCCTCCCTGTCTGATGTCAAAGCGATCGATTAGTGAACTAAAAGGGAAGTCTGTTGTAATGCTCACTCTATATGTGGCCTAGCTATTTAGCTCATTCTCTTTACTGCCTTGCTCATTCAAAGTCGAAAATTTTGTTTACGCCTTAGTACTTTCTCAAGTCACCAGCCCCTACTGTTGTGTTGCGAAGGCCGGTGTAGAAGATAAGTTTTGCAAATGAGGCGATGCATCAGTTTCAATGAGCACTGAGGCTGGGATGGGGAGCTGTAGAGTTATCGTCACGGCTGCCGTCAACAAGGAATGCGAAGAAAAAATTTGCGCAGCGGTGGTTCTGAAGGCAACGCGCTGGTCTCAAGATCCTGCTATGTGAGTCTGTTGCATCGGTTCCGACCCAAGCAGTAGGCCCGCAAAGCATTATGGGGCGAGTTTCCCCAAGTGCAGTGAATATTGTAGTAGCTTGACTGTAATGCTCAGAACAGTCCCTAGAGGACACCATAATAAAAATAGAATTTGTAAGAAACATGGTCATGTAACCATATAGTCAGCCCCTAGAGGGCCTAATGATATAAAAACAGAATGTCAGAAAGTATTGTAGTGCCTAGTACCATACTCTCTAGAAGACTTAGGGCCTCATTACAATCCTGGTCGTCTTTAATCGCCAGGGTAAATGTGGTGGTAGTACTGCCAACAGGCTGGCGGTACTACCACCGCATTTTGACCGTGGCGGTCCTGCCACAGTCCTACCGCGGGACTGCCAGACGACCGCCATGGCAGTCACGACGGTTGTCATCCGCCAGGGGTCCCCATCTGCCAGCCTTTCTATGGTGGTAAATACCACCATGGAAAAGTTGGCGTCCAGGGTGACTCGGGGGGACCCCTGCACTGCCCATGCACTCTGTTTCTGCACAACGGGGATATCAAATTACGGCCGGCGGGTTTCAGACCGCATAGGCGGCCTGATGGCCTCTGCCGCCCGCCAATGTTATAATGAGGGCCTTAGGCCGGTATTTATGACAAATGGAGCACAACTGCGCTAACACGGTTGTGTGTCATTTTTTTTAAAGCCGGCTAACGCCATTCCTTAAAGCCATCCATGCGCCAGATTTGTAAAATGACAATGGCGCTAAAGAATGGTTAGCATAAAAAAAAGACACTATCCGGGGGGAATGGCGTTAAGGGAAATGGAGCTAGTGAATCAGAAATGACGTTAGGCTGGTTAGCAGCAAAATTTCTGCCGCTAATCAGCCTAGCGTAATTTTTTGGTGCATAAGCAGCCAAAAATGACTCCTGTCTACGTATAGACAGGAGTCTTTCCAACCACCTCAATGCCCACCACAGGAGACCAGAGTCCCCTGACAAACCTAAAATACCCTCTGCCAGGCAGGGGGGCCCATGTAAGTGCCCCCAGTGGCACACCATATATTTATAAAAAAAACCTTACCTGCAACTTACCTGGGATGGGCTCCCTCCTCCAGTAGTGTCCCTGTGGTGTGGGTGGTGGTGTTTCTGGGGGTTGGGGTGGGCATCTTTGTGCCCTTCCATGGTGTTTCACCATGGAAATGGGCCTATCTGGACTTTAATGCCTGGTCTGACCCAAGCGTTAAATAATGGCGCTAAGTGGGTTTAGCGCCATTATTTAGGTCCGCCTCCTCCTTGTGCGTCGGTTGTTCACCAGGAGGTAAATATGGCGCTAGGGGGTTAGCGTTGTTTCCAGGACAGGAATGCCTAACTTGCATCTCTTTGACTCAAGGTGGGTTCGAGCATCCTAGAAATGGCGCTGACTTCAATATTTTGACACTAGATGGATCTAGAGTCAAAAAATAAATATGGAGTTAAGTTTGTACTGTTTTAGCCTAAACAAATTATGCTAAAACGACCCAAGTCAGCAATAAATATGGGCTTCAGTGCCTTACACATTTTGCCGCCTTGCAGGCCTACTGCAACACTATTACAAAGAAGGCCATTAAAATACAAACTACTTCCAGCTGTAAAACAAAAAGTTCCAGCCATGAGCGCGCATACAAAGACATTGAATGGTGGGAGAGGTTACAATTTTGCCCCCACCTAGTGTGGGGACCCAGAGATGGCCTAGAGAGAAAGAACGCGTTGTGCTTTTGATGGTGTTCCTATTTTCCTAGGACCGCCACAGGCTGAGTTATGGGCAAAAATGTTTTGAAAAAGAAATGCCTACAAAGCATTATGGGGCAAGTTTCCCCAAGTGCAGCGAATATTGAGGATTTCTGTGTTTTTTACTGTTTTAACTGCTCCAGTTTGTATATTTGCAACTGATAAACTTGTGGGAGTCATGTAAAGCTCTCTTTAGATCGGGTTTGCGCTATATGAAACTTCACTTACTCATGTAAAGCACTTCTCCGATTGGGTTCACGCTCTATGAACCTTTTTAAAAAAAATATTAAATACATTTGAAATAAAGAAAGAAACAGCTGCACGCCCAAAACAAGGAAGAGGAAGAAACAACATATGGCCACACAGCACGAAGCGGTGAAGCAAAAGAAACAAATAGTGCGCCACACTGAAGTATCTTGGCGATCGTGCAATAATCCATGTAATAGGGTCAGTCTCCAAGGCGGTAACAAAGCAGCCTCAAGGCGGGACAAACATAAAGCATTTCCCTACGAAATCAAGGGAACTTTGAAAGGCAGGCCCAGGAACGAATGAGATTGACAGGAGTGAGATTGGCATTGTTAAAGCCCCCAGACTAAATTACAAAAGGTCAAAAAGAGCAGCTATACTGACCTACAAACAACTTGGGTCGTTCACAGTGGAGTCTGCGAACATGGCACGGCTTTTAGGGAAGCTGTCCACCTTCCTGGCAGGCTATCAAAAGTGCTGCAGAGGACCATAGGCTACACGCAGTTAGTTTTGTAGATGTTGTTCCCTGCAGCCAGAAATTCCTGTGGGACTTAAATCAGTATACACTCAAGTGATTTGAGTGTGTAGTCAAGTTTTTGTCAGAAATAAAGAAGTGACACAATTCTAATAATAATTGAGTATATTTATAAGTAAATAAAATACGGCCGGGAGTACAGCACAGTTGTGTAACTGAAGCCACACTCAACTCAGCTCTTACAAACAGCGATTTTTATACTTTTGGTGGGCACCCAAGTTCCACCTCCCTCATAACATTTACAATTACCAAAGACCATAATTCTTTAAATGCTATATGACTACTTGTTACAAAAATACAGTTATAACAGATATAATACACATATATCTTCCTACATACACAGTGACCTTCGATCCTACCCTTTGAACTCTATCAATATGTCCTCCCTACACGTCTACCAACTTTGAAGTTTTACGGTCTGTCTCCCACTCCCTGCCAACCTTGAAACACAAACATCTAGTGCAGTGTCTCCCTTTCAGCCTGTCATGATTTACCCCTTCTCCTAACCCTGGTATCAGAAAGTGGCTCAGACTCTCCTTTGTGTATGCGTCCTTCTAAATTATCTATGGCATGCAAAATCGGACTGTGACTGCTTTTACCCTGCACCTGGCCTCTCTCCTCATTCTCCTTTCTGTCCCTGCATCCCTACGTGATCATTGTATTCAAACCAAGGCTTGTACTTTTCATGTATCATGTACACTTCTGCACATTTGTTTTCTACGTCGTGTGTTGACCAGATTAGGCCTTCTGTCATTTTCTTGAGGCCTATTACATTCCCCCCTCTAGTTGAATTTTCAACTACTTGCTCACCTTTCCTACCAAGTGTACCTATCTCGGTGTATGCGTTCTGCTCTCCTTCCACACTTTATTAACTACCCTATTAGTAAACATCCCTCCCAGCTTCTGACTACCGGTTTTACAACACCCTGCAATAACCTGAACAAGACAATATACCAATAGGATCATCACAAGAATTGGAAGAAGTCCTTTAAGCAATTCAGGTAACCAGGGCGGCATTCACGAAAACAACCAAGGAAACCATTCATTGGAGGCACCCCCCTCTTCTACCATTTTCTTCTGCAGATTGTGCAAAGTCAGTATAGCCTCTGTTATTGTCCCATTGTCTGCAGCGTTAGCCGGCACATATGTACAGCACGCCATACGGATCTTGGCACAAACCCCACCCTCCATTACTGTTATCAAGTCTAACACATATCTATGTTGCATAAGCATCACTCGCACTGCCCGTAGCTCTTCTTTGATTGCATTGAAACCATCTTCCGTTGCATTGATGGCTTTCATCCGTTCCCAACGGGTTATTTGCAACCAACGAGCAGTGGCTTTAGCCTGAATGAATGAGAAGATGCTTCCAAAAAACAACTGGGCATCATTGAACAATCGATATTCTTGTGGAACATCTGTCCATGTTGCAGTGCCCAAGTATTCAGCAGCTCTTCTCCTCCGATGATGGTGTAACAAAGTCGTTGGACTGCTCACAGGATGCTCGTGTAACTTTGAAACATCCACTCCTGGAATCACTAAGGAGGGGGTGTGCACAGTAACTAAGGAACAGAGACCATTCCATCCTGCAGGAAGTCGCGTACATAGCCATTCTCCACACTGCCAATAATAGTCCATTATACTGGAGGTGCCCCATTGCATATCATCATTATATCTTGTGGTGATGCAATTGACATTTGTCCCTACTGAAACTGTTCAGTTTCCCTTAAAACATAAGGAGAAAACACTAGGTGTTCGACCCACTCGAAGAGTTGAAGGCATTTCTAGCCATGTTAAACTTTGTATATTCTCATCCCATATAGCCTGACAATCCTGTTGTGTGTTAATTGTTATTTCCACTCCCTCTCCATAAGGTTAGAGCTCTACATCCAAATACTGCTCCATTGTGCCATTGACCATGGACATATACTGAACCATTTACCCTACGATAAGGTCTCTCCTGACAGTCATAGGGCTAAGGGGTTGCTGCATAGTCCTTACATAGAAGAGTAGATTGTGATACCCCTAGGAATCCTTGTCCTAGTATTCTAGCCTATCCCCTTGTAGCTCAAAGCTCCTGTCCTCGCCATTGCTTCTATTTTTATTTCTATTTCCTTTCGGTCAGTCAGAACATTCGTTATGTCAGCTATCCCTTTCTCATATTGTGTGATGTTTACTAAAAATGTTCCCTGCTGTACTTGTGAAGGTTGCATCCGTGCCCTCATTCTACATAGGAAAAGATGGAGGAGACAATGTGTAACCTTAGAAGATACTTCTTTAGATGAATGTAATCTATCCGAATCACTAGCATGTGAAGTTAAAGAACATACTAAACAAGACTCAGTACTTTGCAGACCTACTTCTGTCACACGCTGATACCACATATTATCGAACAGCCTATGGTGTATAACATGAGATATATTCTCTTGTTTATATGTCTTTCTTTTCAAACGCACAATATTTAAACTTGATACTACACATGAACTAGAATACCACTTCAAACCTGCAGTACATATACAAAAACATAAACAAACAAATGATACAACGGTCAGAAAAAGTCTGTAAGCTGAGCTAATATGGTGCTCCACTCGCTCTTTGAAAAAGAACAATGTTATTTCTCCTTTTGTTCGCTCTCCTCCAAAAGTTCCTGTCCCAATGACGATGTTTGACACAAAGCAGGGGCCAGTCGAATGTCTGACAAATGTCACGGTTTCCTGCCCTCCACTTTCACTGCAGGGGGGGTGCTGTGGGTGGCCGAATAAGGCCCCTTGCACTTGCTGTCGTTCCATCGCCTCACAAAGTTTCGTACATAAAAGTGTTGACCCACAGGAATTGGACTAATCTGCTGGGCTGCAGTGGTGCACTTCTGCTGCTGCATCACCTGTTTAGAGAAGAATTTAGCAGATTTGAACAACTGAGACAAATACCCACTCATTTCCTCCCCCAAAACGTCAGCAGTTTTATGAGCATCTGTCTTTTGCCTTGCTATTGTTAAAGGAGTTGTCAGGTGATGATCACTTCCTGGCTGATTTCTAAGAGCATACAAAGCTAATGGAAGGCAGTAGAACCAGTTCTTATGCAATGTAGCACACAGTTTACTTATTTTGTTTTTTAACAGGCCGTTAAGTCGTTCCCCTATACCATTACTTTGGGGATGATAGTCGGATGAGAATTTATCCTTTATCCCCAGAGAGGTGCAAATGTGTTGAAAAAGGGCGTTAACAAAATGGCTGCCATTTTGTGAGCGGATCGTTTCTGCAATTCCCCATCTAGGTATTACTTCTCCTATCAAATAATTAGCTGCTGCTTTAGCATCATTATGTACACATGGTCCTGCCTCAATCTACCTTGAAAAAGGACAGACCACGACTATCAAGTACCTGTAATTGTTACATCTATCGATCATGTCAACAAAATCTAAATGTAGATTTTTGTCTGGACCTATTGGGCGGGGGATTGTTGATGTAATAACTTTCAATGTAGGTCTTGTGCTGTATTGTTGGCATACTGCACATTCAGCAATATACATTGTAATAATTTCCGATAAATGTGGGATGAACCTGCAACGTAGCTAGAAGATATTTTTTAGCCGTATGCACAGGGAGATGCAGTTGCTCCAGCACTGTATACAACAAAACTTGTGGCATTACCGGTTTCGCAGTACTTTCCTTTCTGTATGTGAAATCTGTTGGCGATTGTATACATCCTCGCTGTTCCCACAATTCCCTTTCATGTAGTGGGGCCTCTTCCTGCAACTCACGTAAATGGAATTGTGCTGTCTCAATATACGAGGGTGGTAATTCAGTATCATTCTGTTGTCTGCTTATCATTTCCAATGTGTTCTCTTCTGATTCACTATAATTTAGAGATGTTTTAGCTGCCTCCTTGGCTGCCCAGTCTGCCAGAGCATTACCGCTGGAGACAAGGTCTTGCTTGTTTGTGTGTGCCACACATTTTATTACCGCCACCTTAGATGGTAAGGATAGAGCATGTATCAGTTTTGCCAATAAATCTTTGTGCATCAATGGAGACCCATCAGATTTTAAAAAATCCTCTCCTCTCCCTACTACGGATGCTCGAATGCACAGTAGTAGTAACATATGCTGAACACAAATAAATCATAACTTCTAACCCCTCAGCATGTTGCAAAGCTTCAATAACAGCCACTAATTCCGCAGCTTGCGCTGAAAAATGAGTGGGTAGTGGTACTTGACTCACTATCTGCAACGTGTCAGATGACCCTTGCTGTTCGGCTCTTACAACTGCTGCTCCTGAATGTCTAATCCCTGTTTCCTGGTCTATGAAAGAGTATCCATCCACAAAGAGCAGCACGCTCCCCGGGATGGGATCTTCTCCCACCTTACTCTCTTCTTCTGGCACATTATTAGCACAGTCATGTACTTGTTCGTCTTCAGTAACTGGATGCGCAAAGAATGTCGCTGGATTAACTGTTTGGCATCTAACCACCTGCAAGGATGGTAATGAAAGTATTAATTCATACCCAGATACTCTCTGAGTTGTGAGAGTGTTGTTGCCTCTTTGCAAAATAGCGAATACCGCATGCTCCACATACAGTGTTAAAGGTGATCCCATCACGATCGTAGTGCTCTTCTGAACTGCAAATGCTGCTGTAGCCAGGGCTTGCTCACATGGATAGTGATCTAGGATCTAGTAGCCCACTGTAGTAGGCAATTGGCGTATGTCCCATAGATGCTTTCTTAGTCAGTACTGCAGACATAGTCATTCCATTACAATGACAAAAGAGGTAGAATTGTTTCTTGTAGTCGGGTGTACCTAACACTGGAGCATTCATAATCGTTTTCTTTAGCTCCAGGAATGCTGTCTCTCCTTCATCTCTCTAATGTATTTTATTTGCAGCCGCATGAGACTCCTTTAATGCAGTGAGAAGCAGTGCTGTCAACGTAGCAGAATCAAACACCCACTGCCTCACATGATTACAGAGTACTAAAAACTGCTGCATCTGTTTGGTAGTGGTGGGCTTAGGCATATTCTTTATGCTTTCTATTCTGTCAGGTGTCACCTTCCTCCCATTTTTAGATATCAATTGTCCCAAATAATGAACCTCTTTCTGCACGTACTGCAACTTATTGTTATCCACTTTGTATCCTTTGTCTGCAAGCGTGCAGAGGAGGCAAATGGTATCGTCTCTACATATATCTTCAGTGGCACTACAAACCAAAATGTCATCCACATATTGTAAAAACGTACTTTTACATTGAATGTTCGCTAAGTCCTTTTTAAATGTCTGATTAAAAATACTTGGGGACTCGCAAAAACCTTGAAGGAGCCTACTACGGCAATATTGTGTATCTTTAAATGTAAATCCAGTCAAATATTCGCTATCGATATGGAACGGAATACTGAAAAATGCATTTTTCAAATTGATTACAGAGAAGAAAGTGGCATCTTTAGGAATATTTGTCAATATAACTGAATGATCGGGTACTACAGGGAACTCTGGAATCACAATATCGTTCAGAGAGCGTAAATCCTGAATCATTCTCCAAGTTCCCCCTTTAGCTTCTCTTATTGGGAAAATCAGCGTATTACATGGTGTCGATCTTTCATATATCACTCCTTGCTCAAGTAACGCCTGAATTGTAAGTAGAATACCTTCCTCTGCTTCTTTGGACAGAGGGTACTGGCGTATCCTGGGCAATATGGCTCCAGGTTTCAATGTAATTGTAACAGGCTCAGCTCCTTTAATCAATCCCACATCAAGGGGTCCCTTTGTCCATAACACTTCCGGTACCTTAGCCAAATCTCTTTCTTTTATCGTTGCCTCTGGCACATGTTTTGACACTGTCCTGTATTGCACCTGCATTCTGGGAGAAATGTCCATTTCAAACACAACTGTTCCAACTGAAGGTTGTTCACTGAACAATTCCTCATCTGAAATATCTTTTAATTTGACCCCGGTGTAGGAAAGTACCATTTTGCCTGGCATGTTACCCCCATATTTCACTGTATATATGTTGTTTTAGTTGTATGTGTCACTGGGACCCTGACAGCCAGGGCCCCAGTGCTCATAAGTGTGCCCTGAATGTGTTACCTGTGTTATGACTAACTGTCTCACTGAGGTTCTCCTATCCAGAACCTCAGTGGTTATGCTCTGTCATTTCTTTCCAAATTGTCACTAACAGACTAGTGACTGTGAGAAAGTAGCCTCTTTCTAGCCTTGCTACCCCCACTTTTGGCCTGTTTGTGAGTGTATGTCAGGGTGTTTTCACTGTCTCACTGGGATCCTGCTAGCCAGGGCCCAGTGCTCATAGTGAAAACCCTATGTTTTCAGTATGTTTGTTATGTGTCACTAGGACCCTGCTAGCCAGGACCCCAGTGCTCATAAGTTTGTGACCTATATGTATGTGTTCCCTGTGTGATGCCTAACTGTCTCACTGAGGCTCTGCCTACCAGAACCTCAGTGGTTATGCTCTCTCATTTCTTTCCAAATTGTCACTAACAGGCTAGTGACCAGTTTCACCAATTTACATTGGCACACTGGAACACCCTTATAATTCCCTAGTATATGGTACTGAGGTACCCAGGGTATTGGGGTTCCAGGAGATCCCTATGGGCTGCAGCATTTCTTTTGCCACCCATAGAGAGCTCTGACAATTCTTACACAGGCCTGCCACTGCAGCCTGAGTGAAATAACGTCCACGTTATTTCACAGCCATTTACCACTGCACTTAAGTAACTTATAAGTCACCTATATGTCTAACCTTTACCTGGTAAAGGTTAGGTGCAAAGTTACTTAGTGTGTGGGCTCTCTGGCACTAGCCAAGGTGCCCCCACATTGTTCAGGGCAAATTCCCCGGACTTTGTGAGTGCGGGGACACCATTACATGCGTGCACTATACATATGTCACGACATATGTATAGCGTCACAATGGTAACTCCGAACATGGCCATGTAACATGTCTAAGATCATGGAATTGTCACCCCAATGCCATTCTGGCATTGGGGGGACAATTCCATGATCCCCAGAGTCTCTAGCTCAGACCCGGGTACTGCCAAACAACCTTTCCCGGGGTTTCACTGCAGCTTCTGCTGCTGCCAACCCCTCAGACAGGTTTCTGCCCTCCTGGGGTCCAGCCAGGCTTGGCCCAGGAAGGCAGAACAAAGGACTTCCTCAGATAGAGGGTGTTACACCCTCTCCCTTTGGAAAAAGGTGTTAGGGCTGGGGAGGAGTAGCCTACCCCAGCCTCTGGAAATGCTTTGATGGGCACAGATGGTGCCCATCTCTGCATAAGCCAGTCTACACCGGTTCAGGGATCCCCCAGCCCTGCTCTGGCGCGAAACTGGACAAAGGAAAGGGGAGTGACCACTCCCCTGACCTGCACCTCCCCTGGGAGGTGCCGAGAGCTCCTCCAGTGTGCTCCAGACCTCTGCCATCTTGGAAACAGAGGTGCTGCTGGCACACTGGACTGCTCTGAGTGGCCAGTGCCAGCAGGTGACGTCAGAGACTCCTTCTGATAGGCTCCTCCAGGTGTTGCTAGCCTATCCTCTCTCCTAAGTAGCCAAACCCTCTTTTCTGGCTATTTAGGGTCTCTGTTTCTGGGGAAACTTTAGATAACGAATGCAAGAGCTCATCCGAGTTCCTCTGCATCTCTCTCTTCACCTTCTGCCAAGGAATCGACTGCTGACCGCGCTGGAAGCCTGCAAAACTGCAACATAGTAGCAAAGACGACTACTGCAACTCTGTAACGCTGATCCTGCCGCCTTCTCGACTGTTTACCTGGTGGTGCATGCTGTGGGGGTAGTCTGCCTCCTCTCTGCACTAGAAGCTCCGAAGAAATCTCCTGTGGGTCGACGGAATCTTCCCCCTGCAACCGCAGGCACCAAAAAGCTGCATTACCGGTCCCTTGGGTCTCCTCTCAGCACGACGAGCGAGGTCCCTCGAATCCAGAAACTCTGTCCAAGGGACTCCCACAGTCCAGTGACTCTTCAGTCCAAGTTTGGTGGAGGTAAGTCCTTGCCTCACCTCGCTAGACTGCATTGCTGGGAACTGCGACTTTTGCAGCTACTCCGGCCCCTGTGCACTTCCGGCGGAAATCCTTTGTGCACAGCCAAGCCTGGGTCCACGGCACTCTAACCTGCATTGCACGACTTTCTAAGTTGGTCTCCGGCGACGTGGGACTCCTTTGTGTAACTTCGGGTGAGCACCGTTTCACGCATCCTCGTAGTGCCTGTTTCTGGCACTTCTCCAGGTGCTACCTGCTGCTAAGAGGGCTCCTTGTCTTGCTCGACGTCCCCTCACCTCCTGGTCCAATTTGCGACCTCCTGGTCCCTCCTGGGCCACAGCAGCATCCAAAAATGCTAACCGCACGATTTGCAGCTAGCAAGGCTTGTTGGCGTTCTTTCGGCGGGAAAACACTTCTGCACGACTCTCCACGGCGAGAGGGATCCGTCCACCAAAGGGGAAGTCTCTATCCCTTTTCGTTCCTGCAGAAACCTCAGCTTCTTCTGTCCAGTAGAAGCTTCTTTGCATCCACAGCTGGCATTTCCTGGGCATATTCCCATCTCCGACTTGCTTGTGACTTTTGGACTTGGTCCCCTTGTTCCACAGGTACCCTAGATTGGAAATCCATCGTTGTTGCATTGTTGGTTTGTGTCTTTCCTGCATTATTCCTCTAACACGACTTCTTTGTCCTTAGGGGAACTTTAGTGCACTTTGCACTCACTTTTCAGGGTCTTGGGGAGGGTTATTTTTCTAACTCTCACTATTTTCTAATAGTCCCAGTGACCCTCTACAAGGTCACATAGGTTTGGGGTCCATTCGTGGTTCGCATTCCACTTTTGGAGTATATGGTTTGTGTTGCCCCTATCCCTATGTGTCCCCATTGCATCCTATTGTAACTATACATTGCTTGCACTGTTTTCTAAGACTATACTGCATATTTTTGGTATTGTGTATATATATCTTGTGTATATTTCCTATCCTCTCACTGAGGGTACACTCTGAGATACTTTGGCATATTGTCATAAAAATAAAGTACCTTTATTTTTAGTATAACTGTGTATTGTGTTTTCTTATGATATTGTGCATATGACACTAAGTGGTACTGTAGTAGCTTCACACGTCTCCTAGTTCAGCCTAAGCTGCTCTGCTAAGCTACCATTATCTATCAGCCTAAGCTGCTAGACACCCTATACACTAATAAGGGATAACTGGGCCTGGTGCAAGGTGCAAGTACCCCTTGGTACTCACTACAAGCCAGTCCAACCTCCTACAACCAGTAACAATGCTAGACACCAAGGCATGGGGAGGGATACATACCGCCAACTGCAGCATACCTGGGACCCACACAGCCCTGCCCAATAGTGGATGCATACAAGCTAGGTAGGAGGAATATCAGAACCCTGCCCAACATGGGACCTACTCTGCAATGTCAGGCCTGGCCTAGGGGCACCCATAGACACACATCCACCACCCGGATACTACCCCACCATGCATAAGTAGTAATGATGGGCACTATACTCACCCCCTTGTGGCTGCTGTGATGCCCTCAAGTGCCCATCCAGCTCTGGATAGGCCACTGCCAGTATGCGGGCCATCAGGGGGGGTCAGGGTTCGACGGGCACCCATTCCTCTTTGGGAAGCCATCCCCAGCTGGGCCTCCACCGTCTTACGTGCCCAGCGTCTCGGGTCCTCCCACCGTTTCCGACTGTGGGTGCTCCGCCTGCCATAGACCCCCAGGGTCCACACGTCCTTGGCGATGGCACGCCATATACCCTTCTTTTGATGGGCGCTGACCTGCAGAGAGATACACACAGGGAAAGGTATTAGTCAGACCGTCCTGCCTGTTACACTCATGGCCCACCATACCCCTTCCCAACCCCATTTGCACAGACATGGCCCAGCACACAAGCTGCACGCCGCCGAGGGGACATCCACCAAACCCCCCCCACACGAGGCCTTCACAAACACCACTCCATGCATTCATGCCCCATGCATCGTGCTCACAGTGTACTCACCTGTTGGTCTCGAGGCCCATACAGCAGTCCGTATAGGGGTAGGTCCCCATCCACTAGTCGCTCCAACTCCGCCAAGGTGAAGGCAGGGGCCCTTTTCCCAGTCACACGGGCCATGGTAGGTTCCAGACACAGGTCACAGCAGCACATGCAGTGTAGGTCCTCTCCTGTTGAAGGTCAGGTAGCAAGTGAGTGAACAGATAGAAAATGGCAGTGACGTTTGCGGTGGTGCAGACCGTCACCGCCGGCGTACATCACCATTGGCCACTGTACCCCATAGGGCCGAATATTATCCAATGAGGTGATGTACGGCGGTTCCCGACCGCCTCCCGCAACGGCGCACAACGTCAGCGGAATTACCTCACTTCCACCTGTCCATCCACACATGACAGGCGGATGCCATTTCATGGAGGGGGCAGGCTCTGGATTATAACTGCGTCACAGTTCACAATTGTACATATAGGACAAATGCCACTTATACATTTCAGATTAACATCATGCATTGTACTGTTGTGGCTACAATGTTCAGTTTATGACCGGCTCCTCACTCTTTTGCCCCATAGATTGCTACTGCTGCGGATGAATAGGAGATGGAGACATACCCCTGTATACAGACCCCTGGTAGACTTGGCAACAATGGAGGACACGCACATCATCCTCACCTACAGACTTGACAGGGCCACAATCATGGAGCTGTGTGCCCAACTGGAGCCTGACCTGATATCTGCTATCCGTCACCCCACTGGGATCCTCCCTCTTGTACAAGTGCTATCAGTGCTCCATTTCCTGGCAACTGGCTCTTTCCAAGTGACAGTGGGCTTGGCAGCAGGAATGTCACAGCCAGTGTTCTCAATAGTGCTGATCAGAGTGTTGTCTGCCCTGATTAAACACATGTGCAGCTACATTGTTTTCCCCCAGGTGGAGGATTTGGCTGACTTCTGTGCAATGGGACATATCCCCAACATCATTGGGGCGATTGATGGAACACATATTGCATTTGTCCCCCCCCTACAAAACGAACAGGTGTTCAGAAATCGAAAGAGTTTTTACTCAATGGATGTTCAGATGGTGTGCCTGGCGGACCAGTACATCTCCCACGTCAATGCTGGGTCTTTGCATGATGCCTTTATCCTGAAGAATAACAGCATTCCAAATGTGATGGGCCAACTACAGAGGCACCGGGTGTGGCAAATAGGTGAGCCCTGGTTCCCACCCAGTGGATGTTGGTGTATGGGTATGGTGTGGGCCATAAGGGATAGTGTGTGGCTAAATGTTGTCCCTCAATATTTGCAGGTGACTCTGGTTACCCCAACCTATCATGGCTACTGACCCCTGTGAGGAATCCCAGGACAAGGGCAGAGGAACATTACAATAAGGCACATGGGCGAACAAGAAGGATAACTGAACGTACCTTTGGCCTCCTGAAGGCCAGATTTCGGTGCCTCCATCTAACAGGATCCCTGTGCTACTCACCCAAGAAGGTCTGCCAGAGAATAGTGGTATGTTGAATGTTGCATAACCTTGCCTTGAGACACCATGTGCCTTTTCTGCAGGAGGAGGAGGCTGGAGATGGCCATGTGGCAGCAGTGGACCCTGTGGACAGTGATGATGAGGAGGCAGATGATGAGGACAACAGAACTGCAGTGATTCGACAATACTTCCAATGACACACAGGTAAGACAGTGTAACTTCACATTTCATTGTCATTTTTTTGTTTCACATTGTCACTGGCAGGCTGTGATTTCACACTTCTATGTCCATTCACTGTACCCTTTGGCAAATCGTTTTGCAGATGTTGGTGCCCCACTATCGCTCCTGGTGTGTTCACTGCAGCTAACTACAGGTCTATCCTATGTGCACATTACTGTACAGTTGATTTGCAATGTTTGAACCTTGTTAAAAGAATACATACTTAAATCATTTCACATACTTCATACTTGTATTTTTTCAAAGTGTGTTTATTGCAATATTAAGAAGAAAAGGGGGAAGTGCAATGGGCCAGGGTGATGATGGAGGAAAGTCCAGGGTATTGTTCAAGTCTATTTGTAGCAAAGGTGCATTGTTCAAGGGGGCATAGGAAGGGGAGCAATGGCAGTTCAAGGTGGACAGGGTGACAGAGTGGGACACAAGGGGGACAATCAGGAGAGTCTTATTTCCTGGCAGGGAGGGATCTTGGCAATAGTCTCTGGCTTCTGCCTGGATCGCAGGGAATGTTTGCAGGGTGGTTCTCCTTCTGCAGGGGGAGGGGTGCTGGTGGCCTGTTGGTCCTCTGGCAGGCCCTCCTGTCCACTATCGGCAGCAGAAGCGGAGGGCAGTTCAGTTGACTGGCTAGTGGCAGGGGCCCTCATAATGTTGGCCATGTCTGCCAGCACACCTGCAATGGATACCAGGGTGGTATTGATGGCCTTCAATTCCTCCCTGATCCCCTGGTACTGTCCCTCCTGCAGCCGCCTGTTCTCCTGCACGTTGTCCAGGATCTGGCCCAGCGTATCCTGGGAATGTTGGTATGCTCCCAGGATCTTGATGAGTGCCTCGTGGAGAGTTGGTTCCCTAGTCCTGTCCTCCCCCTGGCTGACAGCACTCCTCCCAGTTTCCCGGTTGTCCTGTGCCTCTGTCCCTTGAACCATGTGCCCACTGCCACTGACCCCAGGTCCCTGATTGTCTTGGGTACGAGGTGTGCCCTGGGGTCGCTGTAGTGGTGGACACACTGCTGATTGACGTGTCCTCGGGACAGAAGCATGGGGATGCTGGGTGGGTGCTGTGGTGGTGTTTCCTGAGGGGGAGGCTCTGTGATGATGTGTGACTGTGCCTGGGTAACCGACTGTCCGGAGGTCCCTGATGGGCCAGGTTGGGCATCCAGATCCAGACGACCAGAGCTGCTGTCATCACTGTGGGCCTCACCTGTGTGGGGACTGGAAATTGCTGGCACCTCTTCTCCGCTGACATTGGCTCGGATACCTGTGGGGATGTAAATGCAGTGTTATTGTTTCTGTCTGTGACATATTGTGCATGGGTGGCTTTCCCTCTTTGGTTGTATGTGCCCTGGCTACTATAACGTGTGGGAGTTGTATGTGGTGGGCTAGCTGATTCTCTCTAGTGTGCCTGCTTTAGTGATAGGTGTCCATGCAGGTCTGTGAGTGGTGTCCATGCATTGGTATGGCATGCAGGGCTTGGCATTGGGATGAGTGAGATGTGATGATGGGGTGTGTGGGAAGTGGTGGAGTGATGGGAGTGAGGGTGAGGGTAGGGGTATGTGATGGCATGACGGTAGGGGGTGAAAGTAGTAAAGAGTTGACTTACCAGAGTCCAGTCCTACTCCAACTCCTGCCAGGCCCTCAGGATGCATGATTGCCAAGACTTGCTCCTCCCATGTTGTTAGTTGTGGGGGAGGAGGTGGGGGTCCACCGCCAGTCCTCTGTATAGCGAGTTGGTGTCTTGCTGCAATGGAACGTACCTTCCCCCGTAGGTCGTTCCACCTCTTCCTGATGTCATCCCTTGTTCTGGGGTGCTGTCCCACGGCGTTGACCCTGTCCACGATCCTCCACCATAGCTCAATCTTCCTAGTAATGGATATCTGCTGCACCTGTACTCCAGATAGCTGTGGCTCTACCTGGATGATTTCCTCCACCATGACCCTTAGCTCCTCCTGAGAGAATCTGGGGTGTTGTTGTGGTGCCATGGGTGTTGTGTAAGTAGTGTTGGTGAGGGTGTGTAGGGTGATGTTTTGGGGTGTGAGTTGTGTAGGAGGCTGGCCTGGCTTATAGTGGGTACCTGATGGTACTTACACCTTGTGCCAGGTCCAGTTATCCCTTATTAATAGATTAGTAGTGTTCTAGCAGCTTAGGTTGATAGAAGTAGCTATATCAGAGCAGCTTAGGCTGAACTAGGAGACATGCAAAGCTCCTACTATACCACTTATATCATATGGCACTAAGGCCCTCATTACGACCCTGGCGGTTTGTAACCGCCAGGGCCGCGGGACGCGGTGGCACCGCCGTCAGGCCGGCGGTGCCCCGCGGGGCATTCTGACCGCGGCGGCTTAGCCGCGGTCAGAGAAGGGAAACCGGCGGTCTCCCACCGGTTTCCCGCTGCCCCCAAGGAATCCTCCAAGCCGGCGCAGCTTGCTGCGCCGGCTTGGGGATTCCGACTCCCCCTCCCGCCATCCAGTTCCTGGTGGTTCTCCCGCCAGGAACCGGATGGCGGGAGGGGGAGTCGCGGGGCCCCTGGGGGCCCCTGCAGTGCCCATGCCAATGGCATGGGCACTGCAGGGGCCCCCGTAAGAGGGCCCCGCTTGTATTTCACTGTCTGCATAGCAGACAGTGAAATACGCGACGGGTGCAGTAGCACCCGTCGCACCTTCCCACTCCGCCGGCTCGATTACGAGCCGGCTTCATGGTGGGAAGGTCGTTTTCCCCTGGGCTGGCGGGCGGCCTTTCGGCGGCCGCCCGCCAGCCCAGGGGAAAACTTGGAATGCCGGCCGCGGTCTTCAGACCGCGGTGCGGTATTCCTGCGGCGCAACTTTGGCGGGCGGCCTCCGCCGCCCGTCAAAGTTGTAATGAGGGCCTATATCATAAGAATCACAATACTCAGAGTTACTAAAAATAAAGGTACTTTATTTTAGTGACAATGTGCCAAAAATATGTCAGAGGATATACTCTCTTAGGAGGTAAGTAAAATACACAAAATATACACACAAACCAAAATCAGGTAAGTAAACAGAAAAGGAGTGCAAACACTGTAGAATACAAGAGGATGCAGTAGGCCTAGGGGCAACACAAACCATGTACTAAGAAAGTGGAATGTGAAATACTTAGGGACCCCAGGCCTGATGTAGTGTGTAGAGGGTCACTGGGAGTGTAAGAAAACACTAAGGGTGTCCAAGATACCCCACCCCAAGACCCTGAAAAGTAGGAGTAAAGTTACCCTACTTCCCCAGAAACACACTAAAGTTGTGATAGGAGATTCTGCAAAGACAACAACTGACTGCAAAACACTGAAGACGGATTCCTGGACCTGAGGACCTGTAAAGGAAGGGGACCAAGTCCAAGAGTCACGAAAGTGTCCAGGGGAGGCAGGAGCACACTAAATCCCAGAGGAAGGTGCAAAATGGCTGCCTCCGGGTGGAAGAAGCTGAAGATTCTGCAACAACGGCTAGGAACTTCTCCTTTGCACAGAAGATGTCCCACGGTGTGCTGGAGGATGCAGAGTTTTTTCCACGCAGAAAGACAGCAAACAAGCCATGCTAGCTGCAAAGGTCGTGGCTGAAGAAAATGGGTGCTGCCCGGGCCCAGGAAGGACCAGGATGTCGCTCCTTGGAGGAGGAGACAGAGGGGGCGCTCAGCAACACAGAAAGCCCACGCAGAAGCAGGCAGCACCCGGAGAAGCACTTGAACAGGGGTTCAAGAAATCTGAGCACGGCGGTCGTCTGAACACTACAAAGGAGGGTCCCACGAAGCCGGTGGTCAACTCAGCGAGTTGAGCAATGCAGGGCGGAGTGCTGGGGACCTGGGCTGTGCTGTGCATGAAGCATTCCTTGCAAAAATGCACAGAAGCCGTATCAGCTGCAGATCACTCAGTACACAGGATTACTGTCTGGCATGGGGAGGCAAGGACTTACCTCCACCAAATTTGGACAGATGGACCACTGGACTGCCGGGGTAACTTGGATCCAGCTCCTGTGTTCCAGGGACTACACTTGTCAAGATGAGAGGTGTAGGAGGCTGGCCTGGCTTGTAGTGGGTACCAGAGGTACTTACACCTTGTGCCAGGTCCAGTTATCCCTTATTAGTGTGGAAGAGGTGTTTCTAGCAGCTTAGGCTGATAGAAGGTAGCTATGGCAAAGCAGCTTAGGCTGAACTAGGAGATATGTAAAGCTCCTACTATACCACTGGTGTCATATGCACAATATCATAAGAAAACACAATACACAGATATACTAAAAATAAAGGTACTTTATTTTTATGACAATATGACAAAAGTATCTCAGTGAGTACCCTCAGTATGAGGATGAGAAATATACACAAGATATATGTACACAATACCAAAAATATGCAGTAATAGCAAAAGGAAGTAATGCAAGCAGTGTAAAGTTACAATAGATTGCAATAGGAGCACATAGGTATAGGGGCAACACAAACCATATACTCCAAAAGTGGAATGCGAACCGCGAATGGACCCCAAACCTATGTGAGCTTATAGAGGGTTGCTGGGACTGTAAGAAAACAGTGAGGGTTAGAAAAATAGCCCTCCCCAAGACCCTGTAAGGTAGGTGTAAAGTGCACCTACAACCCCCAGAGAGCACAGAAGTCGTGATAGGGGGATTCTGCAACGAAAACAAACACCAGCAAAGCAACAACAGTAGATTTCCGGACCTGAGTACCTGTAAGAGAAGGGGACCAAGTCCAAGAGTCGCGACAGTGTCGAGAGTGGGCAGATGCCCAGGAAATGCCAGCTGAGGGTGCAAGGAAGCTGCTACCAGATGGAATAAGCTTTGGGTTCTGCAAGAACGAAGAGGACTAGGAACTTCCCCTTTGGAGGATGGATGTCCCACGTCGTGAAGAAGCTTGCAGAGGTGTTCCAAACACAGAAAGACCGCAAACAAGCCTTGCTAGCTGCAAGGGTCGCGGTTAGGGTTTTTGGATGCTGCTGTGGCCCAGGAGGGACCAGGATGTCGCCACTTGGATGAGGAGACAGAGGGGACGCCCAGCAAGTCAGGGAGCCCTCACAGAAGCAGGCACCACCCGCAGAAGTACTGGAACAGGCACTTGGAAGAAGAGTGGACCGGAGTCCACGTGAAGTCACAAAAGGGAGTCCCACGATGCCGGAGGACAACTCAGAAGGTTGTGCACTGCAGGTTAGAGTGTCGGGGACCCAGGCTTGGCTGTGCACAAAGGAAATCCTGGAAGAGTGCACAGGAGCCGGAACAGCTGCAAATCACGCGGTACCCAGCAATGCAGTCTAGCGTGGGGAGCCAAGGACTTACCTCCACCAAACCTGGACTGAAGAGTCACTGGACTGTGGGAGTCACTTGGACAGAGTTGCTGAGTTCCAGGGACCACGCTCGTCATGCTGAGAGGGGACCCAGAGGACCGGAGAAGTGTGGCTCAATGGTTAGAGCGGCAGACCCTGAAGCAGAGATCTGGTTCAAGACCAGGGTTCAAGTCCCGCTTCGGCAGGTCTTGGGCTCAATTCCCCTTGACCAGATAATTCTCGCCTCAGTGCCTAATCTAATTCATGGGTCCCACTCTGCAACTCTGGGCAATAGCTTGCTTAATCTCCACAATGTCCCCAACAGCGCTTGGATGCCTGGCTTCACCCTGGGGGTGCTCAGGAGTGGGCGCCTCACAGGGAAAAGCCAGGAGGGGTTCCATAGCGGTATGAGTACAGCACCTTGAGACCCTAACGGGTGAGTAGTGCGCTATACAAGTGCTAATTTACATTTTACCGGTGATGCAGTCTTTTGTTGCCTGCGGTTGCAGGGGGAAGATTCCGTCGACCCACTGGAGATTTCTTCAGAGCTCCTGGTGCAAGAAGGAGGCAGGCTACCCCCAGAGCATGCACCACCTGGAAACAGTCGAGAAAGCCGGCAGGATGAAGCGATACAAGGTTGCTGGTAGTTGTCTGGCTACTTTGTTGCTGTTTTGCAGGCGTCCTGAGCAGTCAGCGGTCGATCCTTTGGCAGAAGGTGAAGAGGGAGATGCAGAGGAACTCTGGTGAGCTCTTGCATTCGTTATCTGAGGAATAGCCCAGAGGAGAGACCCTAAATAGCCAGAAAAGGAGGGTTGGCTACTAAGAAAGGAGGCTTGGCTACCAAGAGAGGTAAGAGCCTATCAGAAGGAGTTTCTGACGTCACCTGATGGCACTGGCCACTCAGAGCAGTCCAGTGTGCCAGCAACACCTCTGTTTCCAAGATGGCAGAGGTCTGGGGCACACTGGAGGAGCTCTGGGCACCTCCCCTGGGAGGTGCAGGTCAGGGGAGTGGTCACTCCCCTTTCCTTTGTCCAGTTTCGCGCCAGAGCAGGGCTGGGGGATCCCTAAACCGGTGTAGACTGGCTTATGCAGAGATGGGCAGCATCTGTGGCCATCAAAGCATTTCCAGAGGCTGGGGGAGACTACTCCTCCCCAGCCATCACACCTATTTCCAAAGGGAGAGGGTGTCACATCCTCTCTCAGAGGAAGTCCTTTGTTCTGCCTTCCTGGTCCAGGGCTGCCTGGACCCCAGGAGGGCAGAACCCTGTCTGAGGGGTTGGCAGCAGCTGCAGTGGAGACCCCAGAAAGGCAGTTTGGCAGTACCCGGGTTCTGTGCTAGAGACCCGGGGGATCATGGAATTGTCTCCCCAATGCCAGAATGGCATTGGGTGACAATTCCATGATTTTAGACATGTTACATGGCCATGTTCGGAGTTACCATTGTGACGCCACACATAGGTAGTGACCTATGTATAATGCACACGTGTAATGGTGTCCCCGCACTCACAAAGTCCGGGGACTTTACCCTGAACAATGTGGGGGCACCCTAGCTAGTGCCAGGGTGCCCACACACTAAGTAACTTTGCACCCAACCTTCACCAGGTGAAGGTTAGACATATAGGTGACTTATAAGTTACTTAAGTGCAGTGGTAAATGGCTGTGAAATAACATGGACGTTATTTCACTCAGGCTGCACAGGCAGGCCTGTGTAAGAATAGTCAGATCTCCCTATGGGTGGCAAAAGAAATGCTGCAGCCCATAGGGATCTCCTGGAACCCCAATACCCTGGGTACCTTAGTACCATATACTAGGGAATTATAAGGGTGTTCCAGTATGCCAATGTGAATTGGTGAAATTGGTCACTAGCCTGTTAGGGACAATTTGGAAAGCAGAGAGAGCATAACTGTAGAAAAGTACCATCTTGCCTGGCATTTTACCCCCATTTTTCACTGTATATATGTTGTTTTAGTTGTATGTGTCACTGGGACCCTGTTCACCAGGGCCCCAGTGCTCATAAGTGTGCCTGAATGTGTTACCTGTGTAGTGACTAACTGTCTCACTGAGGCTCTGCTAATCAGAACCTCAGTGGTTATGCTCTCTCATTTCTTTCTAAATTGTCAGTAACAGGCTAGTGACCAATTTGACCAATTTACATTGGCTTACTGGAACACCCTTATAATTCCCTAGTATATGGTACTGAGGTACCCAGGGTATTGGGGTTCCAGGAGATCCCTATGGGCTGCAGCATTTCTTTTGCCACCCATAGGGAGCTCTGAAAATTCTTACACAGGCCTGCCACTGCAGCCTGAGTGAAATAACGTCCACGTTATTTCACAGCCATTTTACACTGCACTTAAGTAACTTATAAGTCACCTATATGTCTAACCTTTACCTGGTAAAGGTTAGGTGCAAAGTTACTTAGTGTGAGGGCACCCTGGCACTAGCCAAGGTGCCCCCACATTGTTCAGGGCCAATTCCCCAGACTTTGTGAGTGCGGGGACACCATTACACGCGTGCACTACATATAGGTCACTACCTATATGTAGCTTCACAATGGTAACTCCGAATATGGCCATGTAACATGTCTATGATCATGGAATTGCCCCCTCTATGCCATCCTGGCATAGTTGGCACAATCCCATGATCCCAGTGGTCTGTAGCACAGACCCTGGTACTGCCAAACTGCCTTTCCTGGGGTTTCACTGCAGCTGCTGCTGCTGCCAACCCCTCAGACAGGTTTCTGCCCTCCTGGGGTCAAGCCAGGCTTGTCCCAGGATGGCAGAACAAAGGACTTCCTCTGAGAGAGGGTGTTACACCCTCTCCCTTTGGAAAATGGTGTGAAGGCAGGGGAGGAGTAGCCTCCCCCAGCCTCTGGAAATGCTTTCTTGGGCACAGATGTGCCCAATTCTGCATAAGCCAGTCTACACCGGTTCAGGGGACCCCTTAGCCCTGCTCTGGCGCGAAACTGGACAAAGGAAAGGGGAGTGACCACTCCCCTGACCTGCACCTCCCCTGGGAGGTGTTCAGAGCTCCTCCAGTGTGCTCCAGACCTCTGCCATCTTGGAAACAGAGGTGCTGCTGGCACACTGGACTGCTCTGAGTGGCCAGTGCCACCAGGTGACGTCAGAGACTCCTTCTGATAGGCTCCTTCAGGTGTTGCTAGCCTATCCTCTCTCCTAAGTAGCCAAATCCTCTTTTCTGGCTATTTAGGGTCTCTGTCTCTGGGGAAACTTTAGATAACGAATGCAAGAGCTCATCAGAGTTCCTCTGCATCTCTCTCTTCACCTTCTGCCAAGGAATCGACTGCTGACCGCGCTGGAAGCCTGCAAAACTGCAACAAAGTAGCTAAGACGACTACTGCAACTCTGTAACGCTGATCCTGCCGCCTTCTCGACTGTTTTCCTGGTGGTGCATGCTGTGGGGGTAGTCTGCCTCCTCTCTGCACTAGAAGCTCCGAAGAAATCTCCCGTGGGTCGACGGAATCTTCCCCCTGCAACCGCAGGCACCAAAAAGCTGCATTACCGGTCCCTTGGGTCTCCTCTCAGCACGACGAGCGAGGTCCCTCGAATCCAGCAACTCTGTCCAAGTGACTCCCACAGTCCAGTGACTCTTCAGTCCAAGTTTGGTGGAGGTAAGTCCTTGCCTCACCTCGCTAGACTGCTTTGCTGGGAACCGCGACTTTTGCAGCTACTCCGGCCCCTGTGCACTTCTGGCGGAAATCCTTTGTGCACAGCCAAGCCTGGGTCCACGGCACTCTAACCTGCATTGCACGACTTTCTAAGTTGGTCTCCGGCGACGTGGGACTCCTTTGTGTAACTTCGGGTGAGCACCATTTCACGCATCCTCGTAGTGCCTGTTTCTGGCACTTCTCCGGGTGCTACCTGCTGCTAAAAGGGCTCCTTGTCTTGCTCGATGTCCCCTCTCTCTCCTGACGCAATTTGCGACATCCTGGTCCCTCCTGGGCCATAGCAGCATCCAAAAACGCTTACCGCACGATTTGCAGCTAGCAAGGCTTGTTGGCGTTCTTTCGGCGGGAAAACACTTCTGCACGACTCTCCGTCCTCCAAAGGGGAAGTCTCTAGCCCTTTTCGTTCCTGCAGAAACCTCAGCTTCTTCTGTCCAGTAGAAGCTTCTTTGCATCCACAGCTGGCATTTCCTGGGCATATGCCCATCTCCGACTTGCTTGTGACTTTTGGACTTGGTCCCCTTGTTCCACAGGTACCCTAGATTGGAAATCCATCGTTGTTGCATTGTTGGTTTGTGTCTTTCCTGCATTATTCCCCTATCACGACTTCTTTGTCCTTTGGGGAACTGTAGTGCACTTTGCACTTACTTTTCAGGGTCTTGGGGAGGGTTATTTTTCCAACTCTCACTATTTTCTAATAGTCCCAGCGACCCTCTACAAGGTCACATAGGTTTGGGGTCCATTCGTGGTTCGCATTCCACTTTTGGAGTATATGGTTTGTGTTGCCCCTATCCCTATGTGTCCCCATTGCATCCTATTGTAACTATACATTGTTTGCACTGTTTTCTAAGACTATACTGCATAGTTTTGGTATTGTGTACCTATATCTTGTGTATATTTCCTATCCTCTCACTGAGGGTACACTCTAAGATACTTTGGCATATTGTCATAAAAATAAAGTACCTTTATTTTTAGTATAACTGTGTATTGTGTTTTCATATGATATTGTGCAAGTGACACTTGTGGTACTGTAGGAGCTTCACTCGTCTCCTAGTTCAGCCTAAGCTGCTCTGCTAAGCTACCATTATCTATCAGCCTATGCTGCTAGACACCCTATACACTAATAAGGAATAACTGGGCCTGGTGCAAGGTGCAAGTACCCCTTGGTACTCACTACAAGCCAGTCCAGCCTCCTACAATAACCACTGAGGTTCTGGTTAGCAGAGCCTCAGTGAGACAGTTAGTCATAACACAGGGAACACATACAGGGCACACTTATGAGCACTGGGGCCCTGGCTGGCAGGGTCCCAGTGACACATAGATTAAAACAACATATATACAGTGAAATATGGGGGTAACATGCCAGGCAATATGGTACTTTCCTACAGGGCCAGACTGGTTCTGGTCACTTTCTAGGAGAAGGCTAAGGAGAAGATGTTTGGTAGGGTTCTTCCCAATGCTTAAACCTCTTTCTATGCAGAGACCCCTCAGAATTTTTAAAGTTTAAACTACCCTAGGTTGCCTGGAGAACTGTGGGAGTAAGTTCTACTGCAGACATGTTTGTTAGAAAGGGTTTAGGGCAGAGAGAAAAAAGTTTAGAAACTTATAAAGAAAAGAGAAAAACATTTTCAAACTTTTAAAAACTTTTGAAAACTTCTCAGAAACCTTTTAGAAAGTTTAAAGAAAGAAAGTTAAACTGTTTAGGTTAACTGTGTATATTTTTTAATGGTATATGTTTTTCTTATGAAAAGCACCAATGACAAAGTGGTAAAGCAGTTACAAGTACTTATCCCACCGCTGCACCACCAAAGTAGGAGGCTGGCCTGGCTTATAGTGGGTACCTGATGGTACTTACACCTTGTGCCAGTTCCAGTTATCCCTTGTTAGAAGATTAGTAGTGTTCTAGCAGGTTAGGCTGATAGAGGTAGCTATAGCAGAGCAGCTTAGGCTGAACTAGGAGACATGCAAATCTCCTACTATACCACTTATATCATATAGCACTATATCATAAGAATCGCAATACTCAGAGTTACTAAAAATAAAGGTAGGGAGCGACCTCTGACCTGTTTTAGGTCTTGAGCTCGCCCCCCACGTCCGCAGCACCAACCTGCTGTCTCCTGCCTCTGACCCCCGCCCACGCTGCTGCTAGCGTGTTCGAGGCTTCACTTGACCCGTGTGCCGTTTTTTCCACCGCCCTGTAAGTGCTTTTTATCTTCAGCGCCTTGCCTCTTGCGCTTCTGCCCCCTTGTGCCCCTCTGATTGCTGTGTCCCCGATTGTATTCTGTGCCATTACTGTATTTCTGTGACCGTTTTCATACTGTAACTGTTTTAGAAAATTGTGCCCAACTTTTTTGTGCCTTGTTTTTGGTGTTTTCGCCCCTTGTGCGCTCCCCCTCGCTCTCCGCTCCCTGCCGCTGCCTCCCTGCGGCCCCGCCCCCCTCGCGCCCCCATTCGCCGCTCCCTCCCGCCTCCCAGCTGCTCCTCCCTCCCCCCTCCCTTCTTAATGGCTGGCGCTGCGCGTCGCGAGTGAGCGACCTCTGACCTGTTTTAGGTCTTGAGCTCGCCCCCCACGTCCGCAGCACCAACCTGCTGTCTCCTGCCTCTGACCCCCGCCCACGCTGCTGCTAGCGTGTTCGAGGCTTCACTTGACCCGTGTGCCGTTTTTTCCACCGCCCTGTAAGTGCTTTTTATCTTCAGCGCCTTGCCTCTTGCGCTTCTGCCCCCTTGTGCCCCTCTGATTGCTGTGTCCCCGATTGTATTCTGTGCCATTTCTGTATTTCTGCGACCGTTTTCATACTGTAACTGTTTTAGAAAATTGTGCCCGACTTTTTTGTGCCTTGTTTTGGGTGTTTTCGCCCCTTGTGCGCTCCCCCTCGCTCTCCGCTCCCTGCCGCTGCCTCCCTGCGGCCCCGCCCCCCTTGTGCCCCCATTCGCCGCTCCCTCCCGCCTCCCAGCTGCTCCTCCCTCCCCCCTCCCTTCTTAATGGCTGGCGCTGCGCGTCCGCGCCGCTGGCGCGCCGGAGGCGCCCCAGAGGCAAGCCCATCTGCGCCCGTCCGCGCCTGGACCGCGCCGAGCACCACCCCCCCTGGCCCTCACGCCCCCCGCAACTCCTGCCTCCGATACTCCGCCAGCGATCTCCTCGCCCTCAACCCTGGCCCCTCCACAGAGTGCTTCCTGGCCACCCCGAAGCACACCAAAGGACCTTTTTCCTGCCGCACCTGCAACTTCTCCTGCAACAGAACAACGAAGCCAGCAACAACCAACACAAACCACCTGCACTGCATCCTCCTCAACACACGCTCCGCACGAAAACACGCCATCGAGCTCTGGGACCTGCTCGACACCACCCCCCCAGACGTGGCCTTCCTGACCGAAACCTGGTGGAACGACTCTTCGGCCCCTGACATCGCCATTGCCATACCGGACGGATGCAAGATCACCAGAAGAGATCGCGCCAACGGAATCGGCGGAGGGATAGCCATCGCCCACAAATCTACCCTCAAGATCCTCACCCACACGGACGACACTCTCAAAACAGCCGAACATCTCCACTTCCAGATTCACTCGGACCCCAACACTACCCTCAGAGGAACCCTCATATACCGCCCTCCAGGACCAAGAGCCCCCTTCAGCGACACCATCTCCGACCTCGCCAGCACCCACGCCCTCGCCTCTCCAGACTACATCCTCCTGGGAGATTTAAACTTCCACCTGGAAAACAACAACGACGCCAATACCGCATCACTGACCACCAACCTCCTCAACCTCGGACTGCGTCAACTGGTCAACACTCCCACCCACATCGCCGGACACACACTTGACCCCCTCTTCACCTGAAGCAACCACATCTCTTTCAGCCACACCTCCGAATTCCACTGGACCGACCATCACTGCGTCCATTTTACCTTCCAGAAAAACACCGAACACCACCGCATCCCTCTACCACCTCACCGCCGCTGGGGAAAAGTCACCGAAGACCAACTAACCAGCACCCTCGTCAAAAACCCACCACCCGACCCCACCGACCCGAACGCCGCCGCCATCAACCTCCATCAATGGATCCTCGACTGCGCCAACACCTTAGCTCCACTCAAGAATCCCACCACCAACCAAGGAAAGAAAAAACCAGCCTGGTTCACAGATGAACTGACCACCTCCAAACGCACCTGCCAGAAACTCAAGAAGAAATGGATCCTCGAGCGCAAACCAGACAACCTTGCTACCCTCAAGGACCGCGATCACCACCAACGGATCCGAATCGCCAAGCGCGCCCACTTCACAGAACGCCTCAACAACAACGCCCACGACTGCAAAGAACTCTTCGGCATCGTGAAGGAACTCTCTAACCCTAACGCCAACATCAACGACGTCCCTCCCTCCCAACAACTCTGCGACGACCTCTCCACCTTCTTCCACCAGAAAATCACAGCTATCCACGACAGCTTCAACACCACACCTCCGCCAGACCCCACCCCCGACGACTCCTCCCACGCCTACCGCCTCACCGCCTGGACCCAAGTAGACGACGCCGGAACCCTAACAACCATGAATTCCATCCACTCAGGCTCTCCCATGGACCCATGCCCTCATCACGTATTCAACAAGGCCGACACCACCATCGCCCCCAAACTCCGCAAGATCATCAACCTCTCCTTCAACACCGCCACCTTCCCGGACAGCTGGAAGCACGCAGAAATCCAACCCCTCCTCAAGAAACCCAAGGCTGACCCCAACGATCTCAAAAACTTCCGTCCGATCTCCCTCCTCCCTTTTCCAGCAAAGGTCATCGAGAAGATCGTCAACGCACAGCTCACCCACTTCCTAGAAGACAACTCCATCCTAGACCCCTCTCAATCTGGATTCAGACGAAACCACAGCACCGAGACTGCACTCCTCGCCGCCACAGATGACATCAGACAACAAATGGACAATGGCGAAACCTCAGCCCTCATCCTCCTCGACCTATCAGCAGCTTTCGACACAGTCTGCCACCGCACCCTACTAACCCATCTCCACGAAGCCGGCATCCAAGACAAAGCCCTCAACTGGATCTCATCCTTCCTCTCCGACAGAACCCAGAGAGTCCGACTCTCCCCCTTCCGCTCCAAAGCCACCAACCTCATCTGCGGTGTCCCCCAAGGCTCCTCTCTCAGCCCAACGTTGTTCAACGTCTACATGGCCCCCCTTGCACAACTGGCCCGTCAACACAACCTCAGCATCATCTCCTACGCCGACGACACCCAGCTCGTCCTCTCCCTGACCAAAGATCCGCTCACCGCCAAAAACAACCTCCATGAGGGACTGAAATCCATCGGCGAGTGGATGAACAACAGCCGCCTGAAGCTCAGCTCCGACAAAACGGAAGTCCTCATCCTCGGACGCACCCCCTCGGCCTGGAACGACTCCTGGTGGCCCACAGCCCTCGGACCCCCACCCACCCCAGTCAGCCACGCAAGAAACCTCGGCTTCATCCTCGACTCCGCTCTCACCATGTCCAAACAGGTCAACGCCGTCTCCTCTTCTTGTTTCAACACACTCCACAGAATCTTCAAGTGGATTCCAACAGGAACCAGAAAGACGGTGACTCAAGCCCTCGTCAGTAGCAGACTTGACTACGGCAACGCACTGTACACAGGCATCCCAACGAAAGACATCAAACGACTCCAGCGCATCCAGAACGCATCCGCCCGCCTGATCCTCGACATACCCCGCCGATGTCACATCTCCCCCCACATGAAGGACCTCCACTGGCTCCCCGTGGAAAAAAGGATCACCTTCAAACTCCTCACCCACGCTCACAAGGCTCTACACAACACCGGACCCACCTACCTCAACACCAGACTCAACTTCTACGTCCCCACACGTCAACTCCGCTCTGCCAACCTCGCCATCGTCCCCCGAATCCAGCGCAAGACCTCTGGCGGCAGATCCTTCTCCTTCCTCGCAGCCAAAACCTGGAACTCTCTCCCCACCTCACTACGCCAGACCCAGGACCTCCTCACCTTCAGGAGACTCCTCAAGACGTGGCTCTTCGAACGCTAGCAGCCCCCCCCCCCCCCCAGCGCCTCGAAACCCTGACGGGTACATAGTGCGCTTTATAAATTCTCTGACTGATTGATTGATTGACTTTGTTTTTGTGACAATGTGCCAAAAATATCCCAGAGGATATACTCCCTTAAGAGGTAGGTAAAATACCAGATTTTGGTTTGTGTGTATATTTTGTGTACGTAAACAGTTAGAAAGGTAGTGCAAACACTGTAGAATACAAGAGGATGCAATAGGCCTAGGGACAACACAAACCATATACTAAGAAAGTGGAATGCGAACCCCTTAGGGACCCCAGGCCTGGTGTAGTGTGTAGAGGGTTACTGGTAGTGTAAGACCAGGAGGGCAGAAGCCTGTCTGTGGGTTGGCAGCAGCGGTAGCTGCAGTGAAATCCCCAGAGAGCTAGTTTGGCAGTACCCGGTGTCCATGCTGGAGCCCTGGGGATGCATGGGATTGGCACCCCATATCTGATTTGGCATGGGGGGACAATTCCATGATTGTAGACATGTTACATGGCCATATTCGGAGTTACCATTGTGAAACTACATATAGGAATTGACCTATATGTAGTGCACGCGTGTAATGGTGTCCCCGTACTCACAAAGTCAGAGGAAATTGCCCTGAACTATGTGGGGGCACCTTGGCTAGTGCCAGAGTGTCCTCACACTTAGTAACTTTGCACCTAACCTTCACTACGTGAGGGTTAGACATATAGGTGACTTATAAGTTACTTAAGTGCAGTGGTAAATTGCTGAGAAATAACATGGATGTTATTTCACTCAGGCTGCAGTGGCAGTCCTGTGTAAGCGCGTCACATCGGGGAGGAGCTGTCAGGGCAGGAGCCCTTTAAACATTGAATAGCGCTCCCGCCGCCGCGGGAAGCGCATCACATCGGGGAGGAGCAGTCAGGGCAGGAGCCCTTTAAACATTGAATAGCGCTCCCGCCGCTGCGGGAAGCTCGTCACATCGGGGAGGAGCAGTCAGGGCAGGAGCCCTTTAAACATTGAATAGCGCTCCCGCCGCCGCGGGAAGCGCGTCACATCGGGGAGGAGCAGTCAGGGCAGGAGCCCTTTAAACATTGAATAGCGCTCCCCGCCGTGCGGGACGCGCGTCACATCGGGGAGGAGCAGTCAGGGCAGGAGCCCGGGCCAAGGGCGGGCCCGTCCTGCGCCCGTCATCACCAGGAGGAGACTGGGCTGGGCCACCCCCCCAAAGATTTGTTTTTTTAATATTTGGTCCTGGTATAGAGGTCTTAGGAATTTCCTTTGCTTAGTTTGTCTCGTTTTACTTGACCACGAGCTCCACTTGGCACCAAAGGGGCCAGTGGAGCAAGTCTCTATTACCTCTCGCTTCTAGGGGCCTCTTCTCTTCCTGATACCACTTGTACTTGATAGTAGGAACCAGGGGTGGGCCATTCTTTTCTTTCAGACGTGTTTGAAATTATTCAGCTGGGCCATTGGATAGACAATATGGGGAAGAGGAAGGCCGATGATGTATCAGTACCCCAGTCTCGGGTTAAAAAACCCAAGAAACGTTCTGTTGGGAAAGTGGAGGGATGTTCTACTACAAATCTACAGCAATTCAAAACAATTGATTCATTGTTTGAAGAGGTTGAGGCTATATTGAGGAGTCCTTCTGTTGCTGGCCTTTCCATACTGGATACCATTCCTCCCAAAAAGATTCCTGATCTCTTTAAGAAAAAAACACAGATGCATATAGTAGAGGTCAAGGCTGATTTACACCCCCCTCCTCACTCCCAGGGTGTAATTCCTTCACTCTTGGAGATTTCACCATCCTTGGTGGAAACAAATGGTTGTTTATCTGAAGAAGGTGCACCTTATTTGAGGTGCACGTCTCCACCTCCTATTATTATTCCTTGTTCAAATAGGTTTTCGGTTTTGTCCTCTAATTCTGTAAGTCCTGGACATTCACAAACCTTACTTGTAGAAGGAACTGACAAAGACTCTTTGGATGGAAAGATGGGCAACAACGAAGCTTCTCAGTTGGCTATCATTTCTCAGAAATTAGATGACGTTAAGGCCCTCGTTCCAACCCTGGCGGTCGGTGTTAAAGCGGCGGGCAAGCCGCCAACAGGCTGGCGGTGAAAAAAATGGAATTCCGACCCTGCCGGTAACCGCAAACAGAGACCGCCACTATAACACTCCGACCGCCATGGCGGTACAAACAAACAGCGCAGCGGTCACCGCCAACAGACAGGCGGCAGACAATGTACCGCCCACCCTATTACAACTCACCAATCCGCCACCTTTTCCGGGGCGGTAGCCCCGCCGATAAAAACACGGCGGAAACAGACAATCCTAACGGAAAACGCTCACCTCCATACACCCCACGAGGAATCTGGACAGCATGGAACCGGAACTCCACGTCCTCCCAGCTCTTGTCTTCCTGCTCCTCTACCAGGAGCACGAACGGCGCCGCAGAAGACACCGGTGAGTACTGCACCTACGACACAGGGAAGGCAAACTAATACGGGCACACACATACGCGACACACCCACCCCCACCCACTACAACGCATAGCAATACATCACTGTTACAACCCCCAAACCCCCCCGAAAGAATGCAAAGACAAAAGGAAATGATAAAAAACAGTTGAATATGTTGTAGAAAGGAAGTTAAAAATTATCACACATTTCAAACAACTATATACAAAATATGTACATGTCCGGTATTGTTTTATGACATTGTCCGTGGACCACTGCGCCCAATTCACAAGGGCAAGGCCCACACGAGAAACCTGTCCACAACGGAGAGAACACTGCAGGGGCATCAGATCGAAAAACTACAGGCACCTCAGGGGGAAGGGAAGGGGGGGCACCTCAGCCACATGAGTACATGACGCCAGATCCACGAGGGGCCTCCATGGCCACTGTCCCATCCTGGGGAGTGCAAAGCCACAGTCTCACAAGTCCATACAGTGGGTGGCCTGCCCACTGGGCCATCCTGGGGAGTGCAAAGCCACAGTCTCACAAGTCCATACAGTGGGTGGCCTGCCCACTGGCCCATCCTGGGGAGTGCAAAGCCACAGTCTCTCAAGTGGATTACAGACTCCACTGGTACTGGAGGAGGCATGGTGGCCAGAGTGCATCGTGCAGGCCTGCCCGATACAGATCCCGGCCTGCCCCTTCTGCCAATGGGCCAGCTGTGCTTGACTTGAAGGGCCCTGTTCAGCGGTGCACAGACGGCGATGCCCAGCGGAGCGGTGCTTGAGACGGCGGTGCCCAGCGGAGCGGTGCATGAGATGGAGGGCCTAGCGGAGCGGTGCTTGAGATGAAGGGCCCAGCGGAGCGGTGCTTGAGATGAACGGCCCAGCGGAGCGGTGCTTGAGATGAAGGGCCCAGCGGAGCGGTGCTTGAGATGAAGGGCCCAGCGGAGCAGTGCTTGAGAAGGCGGTGCCCAGCGGAGCGGTGCATGAGATGAAGGGCCCAGCGGAGCGGTGCTTGAGATGAAGGGCCCAGCAGAGCGGTGATTGAGATGAAGGGCCCAGTGGAGCGGTGCATAAGACGGCGGTGCCCTGTTCAGCGGTGCTTGTCACGGCGGGGCCCAGTTCAGCGGTGCTGGAGACGGCGGTGCCCTGTTCAGCGTTGCTTGTCACGGCGGTGCCCAGTTCAGCGGTTCTTGAGCCGGCGGTCCCCAGCCGAGCGGTGCTGGAGACGGCAGTGCCCTGTTCAGCGGTGTTTGTCACGGCGGGCCCAGTTCAGCGGTTCTTGAGCCGGCGGGGCCCTGTTCAGCGGTTCTGGAGCCGGCGGTCCCCAGCGGAGCGGTGCTGGAGACGGTGGTGCCCTGTTCAGCGGTGTTTGTCACGGCGGGCCCAGGTCAGCAGTTCTTGAGCCGGCGGGGCCCTGTTCAGCGGTTCTTGAGCCGGTGGTCCCCAGCGGAGCGGTGCTGGAGACGGCGATGCCCTGTTCAGCAGTGTTTGTCATGGCGGGGCCCAGTTCAGCGGTTCTTGAGCCAGCGGGGCCCTGTTCAGCGGTTCTTGAGCCGGCAGGGCCCAGTTCAGCGGTTCTTGATCCGGCGGGCCCTGTTCAGCGGTTCTTGAGCCGGCGGGGCCCTGTTCAGCGGTGCTTGACGTGTTCCCAGGGAACGAGATCGGGCCAATATTTCCCGCTCAGTCGCCATCCGACCTGTCGCTTGCGGGGCCCTCCTGTGCTGGAGTCCTGGGCCCATGGGTGTCCTCCTTCACACCCGAAATGGGGCTGGTGGGGCCCTCCTGGCCAGCTCGCCTGCTGCCGGACTTGTCCGCCCTGCTGCCCTTGCCCTCCTTCGACGATGATCTGGGGCCCTTGCCTCCCTTTGTGGATGTGGCAGGTGACGGTGCCAGGGTAGTGTCTTTGGGGGCTGCCGTCTCAGGCCTCTCGCGCCGGCCCTTCCCTTTTTTTGTTCTTTTCCCAGGGGGTGGGCTGGCTGTCCCCTTGCTGCTGGACGATGTTGTTGCCCTAGGAGCTGGTGGATCCAATAGCCCCTGACTACGCTCCTTGTAGGTGCAGGGCTTGTGGAGGCTGAGGTGCTCTTTGGACTCTTACGAGATGGAGGGGGTGGGTCAGGTGATGCAAAGAGGTTAATTTTGGATAGGAAAAACTTTTTAGGAGCAGTGGGAAGGGTAGGTGCAGTGGGTATGGGAGTGGAGGAAGAGGATGTGGTTGTAGGAGAGTCAAGTGTGCTGTCTTTGGATGCAGGTGCTTGTGACGGAGGCTGTCGTGAGGTGGATGGCTGTTGGGTGGGTCCCTGCCTGCGTTTGTGTGGTTTGGAAGAGGGGGTGACAGACACACTGGGAGAGGACACAGGGGACGTGTAAATGGCAGTGGGGGTGGTGACTGCACGTGTGCGGTGTGTTCTGGTGGGTGTGCTGGTGATGGACATACTGGCTGATGGTGGTGTGCATGCAGGTGTGAGTGGAGACTTCACAGGGAGGGAGGAGGGAGACGAGGAGGAGGGGGACACAGAGGAGGCAGTGGCTGTTGGCATGTCTGCATGTGGATGTTGCTTGTGGGAATGCCTGTGGGATGTGTGGTGCTTATGTCTGGATGAGCTGCCCTTGGGTGTTGAGGTGTATGCAGGCTGGTCTGTAGGTGTGGCTGGGATAGGCAGAGGAACAGGGGAGTGGGACTGGGTGGAGGGAGTTGGAGGAGGGAGGCTAGAGACAGGGACAATGGCTGCCGTCAGTGCTGAGGCCAGAGTCTGGAACGATCGCTGATGGGCAGCCTGACCCGAATGAATGCCCTCCAGGTATGCATTGCTCTGATGCACCTCCCTTTCTACACCCTGGATGGCATTCAAAAGGGTAGACTGCCCAACAATGAGCGTCCTCAGGAGGTCAATGACCTCCTCACTGAGGGCAGCAGGGGAAACTGGGGCAGGGCCTGAGGTGCCTGGGGCGAAGGAGGTGCTTGAGATGAAGGGCCGCCGCGGGAAGCGCGTCACATCGGGGAGGAGCAGTCAGGGCAGGAGCCCTTTAAACATTGAATAGCGCTCCCGCCGCCGCGGGAAGCTCGTCACATCGGGGAGGAGCAGTCAGGGCAGGAGCCCTTTAAACATAGAATAGCGCTCCCGCCGCCGTGGGAAGCGCGTCACATCGGGGAGGAGCAGTCAGGGCAGGAGCCCTTTAAACATTGAATAGCGCTCCCGCCGCCGTGGGAAGCGCGTCACATCGGGGAGAGGCAGTCAGGGCAGGAGCCCGGGCCAAGGGCGGGCCCGTCCTGCGCCCATCATCACCAGGAGGAGACTGGGCTGGGCCACCCCCCCAAAGATTTGTTTTTTTGATATTTGGTCCTGGTATAGAGGTCTTAGGAATTTCCTTTGCTTAGTTTGTCTCGTTTTACTTGACCACGAGCTCCACTTGGCACCAAAGGGGCCAGTGGAGCAAGTCTATATTACCTCTCGCTTCTAGGGGCCTCTTCTCTTCCTGATACCACTCGTACTTGATAGTAGGAACCAGGGCTGGGCCATTCTTTTCTTTCAGACGTGTTTGAAATTATTCAGCTGGGCCATTGGATAGACAATATGGGGAAGAGGAAGGCCGATGATGTATCAGTACCCCAGTCTCGGGTTAAAAACCCACGAAACGTTCTGTTGGGAAAGTGGAGGGATGTTCTACTACAAATCTACAGCAATTCAAAACAATTGATTCATTGTTTGAAGAGGTTGAGGCTATATTGAGGAGTCCTTCTGTTGCTGGCCTTTCCATACTGGATACCGTTCCTCCCAAAAAGATTCCTGATCTCTTTAAGAAAAAAACACAGATGCATAGAGTAGAGGTCAAGGCTGATTTACACCCCCCTCCTCACTCCCTGGGTGTAATTCCTTCACTCTTGGAGATTTCACCATCCTTGGTGGAAACAAATGGTTGTTTATCTGAAGAAGGTGCACCTTATTTGAGGTGCACGTCTCCACCTCCTATTATTATTCCTTGTTCAAATAGGTTTTCGGTTTTGTCCTCTAATTCTGTAAGTCCTGGACATTCACAAACCTTACTTGTAGAAGGAACTGACAAAGACTCTTTGGATGGAAAGATGGGCAACAACGAAGCTTCTCAGTTGGCTATCATTTCTCAGAAATTAGATGACGTTAAGGCCCTCATTCCAACCCTGGCCGTCGGTGTTAAAGCGGCGGCCAAGCCGCCAACAGGCTGGCGGTGAAAAAAATGGAATTCTGACCCTGCCGGTAACCGCCAACAGAGACCGCCACTATAACACTCCGACCGCCACGGCGGTACAAACAAACAGCGCGGCGGTCACCGCCAACAGACAGGCGGCAGACAATGTACTGCCCACCCTATTACAACTCACCAATCCGCCACCTTTTCCGGGGCGGTAGCCCCGCCTATAAAAACACGGCGGAAACAGACAATCCTAACGGAAAACGCTCACCTCCATACACCCCACGAGGAATCTGGACAGCATGGAACCGGAACTCCACGTCCTCCCAGCTCTTGTCTTCCTGCTCCTCTACCAGGAGCACGAACGGCGCCGCAGAAGACACCGGTGAGTACTGCACCTACGACACAGGGAAGGCAAACTATTACGGGCACACACATACGCGACACACCCACCCCCACCCACTACAACGCATAGCAATACATCACTGTTACAACCCCCAAACCCCCCCGAAAGAATGCAAAGACAGAAGGAAATGATCAAAAACAGTCGAATATATTGTAGAAAGGAAGTTAAAAATTATCACACATTTCAAACAACTATATACAAAATATGTACATGTCCGGTATTGTTTCATGACATTGTCCGTGGACCACTGGGCCCAATTCACAAGGGCAAGGCCCACACGAGAAACCTGTCCACAACGGAGAGAACACTGCAGGGGCATCAGATCGAAAAACTACAGGCACCTCAGGAGGAAGGGAAGGGGGAGCACCTCAGCCACATGAGTACATGACGCCAGATCCACGAGGGGCCTCCATGGCCACTGTCCCATCCTGGGGAGTGCAAAGCCACAGTCTCACAAGTCCATACAGTGGGTGGCCTGCCCACTGGGCCATCCTGGGGAGTGCAAAGCCACAGTCTCACAAGTCCATACAGTGGGTGGCCTGCCCACTGGGCCATCCTGGGGAGTGCAAAGCCACAGTCTCACAAGTCCATACAGTGGGTGGCCTGCCCACTGGCCCATCCTGGGGAGTGCAAAGCCACAGTCTCACAAGTGGATTACAGACTCCACTGGTACTGGAGGAGGCATGGTGGCCAGAGTGCATCGTGCAGGCCTGCCCGATACAGATCCCGGCCTGCCCCTTCTGCCAATGGGCCAGCTGTGCTTGACTTGAAGGGCCCTGTTCAGCGGTGCACAGACGGCGGTGTACAGCAGAGCGGTGCTTAAGACGGCGGTGCCCAGCGGAGCGGTGCATGAGATGAAGGGCCTAGCGGAGCGGTGCTTGAGATGAAGGGCCCAGCGGAGCGGTGCTTGAGATGAAGGGCCCAGCGGAGCGGTGCTTGAGACGGCGGTGCCCAGCGGAGCGGTACATGAGATGAATGGCCCAGCGGAGCGGTGCTTGAGATGAAGGGCCCAGCGGAGCGGTGCTTGAGATGAAGGGCCCAGCGGAGCGGTGCTTGAGATGAAGGGCCCAGCGTAGCGGTGCTTGAGACGGCGGTGCCCAGCGGAGCGGTGCATGAGATGAAGGGCCCAGCGGAGCGGTGCTTGAGATGAAGAGCCCAGCGGAGCGGTGCTAGAGATGAAGGGCCCAGCGGAGCGGTGCTTGAGATGAAGGGCCCAGCGGAGCGGTGCTTGAGATGAATGGCCCAGCGGAGCGGTGCTTGAGACGGCTGTGCCCAGCGGAGCGGTGCTTGAGATGAAGGGCCCAGCGGAGCGGTGCTTGAGATGAAGGGCCCAGCGGGGCGGTGCTTGAGATGAAGGGCCCAGCGGAGCGGTGCTTGAGATGAAGGGCCCAGCGGAGCGGTGCTTGAGACGGCGGTGCCCTGTTCAGCGGTGCTTGTCACGGCGGGGCCCAGTTCAGCGGTTCTTGAGCCGGCGGGGCCCTGTTCAGCGGTTCTTGAGCCGGCAGTCCCCATCGGAGCGGTGCTGGAGACGGCGGTGCCCTGTTCAGCGTTGCTTGTCACGGCGGTGCCCAGCGGAGCGGTGCATGAGATGAAGGGCCCAGCGGAGCGGTGCTTGAGATGAAGAGCCCAGCGGAGCGGTGCTAGAGATGAAGGGCCCAGCGGAGCGGTGCTTGAGATGAAGGGCCCAGCGGAGCGGTGCTTGAGATGAATGGCCCAGCGGAGCGGTGCTTGAGACGGCTGTGCCCAGCGGAGCGGTGCTTGAGATGAAGGGCCCAGCGGAGCGGTGCTTGAGATGAAGGGCCCAGCGGGGCGGTGCTTGAGATGAAGGGCCCAGCGGAGCGGTGCTTGAGATGAAGGGCCCAGCGGAGCGGTGCTTGAGACGGCGGTGCCCTGTTCAGCGGTGCTTGTCACGGCGGGGCCCAGTTCAGCGGTTCTTGAGCCGGCGGGGCCCTGTTCAGCGGTTCTTGAGCCGGCAGTCCCCAGCGGAGCGGTGCTGGAGACGGCGGTGCCCTGTTCAGCGTTGCTTGTCACGGCGGTGCCCAGTTCAGCGGTTCTTGAGCCGGCGGTCCCCAGCGGAGCGGTGCTGGAGACGGCGGTGGCCTGTTCAGTGGTGTTTGTCACGGCGGGCCCAGTTCAGCGGTTCTTGAGCCGGCGGGGCCCTGTTCAGCGGTTCTTGAGCCGGCGGTCCCCAGCGGAGCGGTGCTGGAGACGGCGGTGCCCTGTTCAGCGGTGTTTGTCATGCCTGGGCCCTGTTCAGCGGTTCTTGAGCCGGCGGGGCCCTGTTCAGCGGTTCTTGAGCCGGCGATCCCCAGCGGAGCGGTGCTGGAGACGGCGGTGCCCTGTTCAGCGGTGCTTGTCACGGCGGTGCCCAGTTCAGCGGTTCTTGAGCCGGCCGTCCCCAGCGGAGCGGTGCTGGAGACGGCGGTGCCCTGTTCAGCGGTGTTTGTCACGGCGGGGCCCAGTTCAGCAGTTCTTGAGCCGGCGGGGCCCTGTTCAGTGGTTCTTGAGCCGGCGGTACCCAGCGGAGCGGTGCTGGAGACGGCGGTGCCCTGTTCAGCGGTTCTTGAGCCGGCGGGGCCCAGTTCAGCGGTTCGTGAGCCGGCGGGGCCCTGTTCAGCGGTTCTTGAGCCGGCGGGGCCCTGTTCAGAGGTGCTTGACGTGTTCCCAGGGAACGAGATCGGGCCAATATTTCCCACTCAGTCGCCATCCAACCTGTCGCTTGCGGGGCCCTCCTGTGCTGGAGTCCTGGGCCCGTGGGTGTCCTCCTTCACACCCGAAATGGGGCTGGTGGGGCCCTCCTGGGCAGCTCGCCTGCTGCCGGACTTGTCCGCCCTGCTGCCCTTGCCCTCCTTCTACGATGATCTGGGGCCCTTGCCTCCCTTTGTGGATGTGGCAGGTGACGGTGCCAGGGTAGTGTCTTTGGGGGCTGCTGTCTCAGGCCTCTCGTGCCGGCCCTTCCCTTTTTTTGTTCTTTTCCCAGGGGGTGGGCTGGCTGTCCCCTTGCTGCTGGCCGATGTTGTTGCCCTAGGAGCTGGTGGACTCCAATAGCCCCTGACTATGCTCCTTGTAGGTGCAGGGCTTGTGGAGGCTGAGGTGCTCTTTGGACTCTTACGAGATGGAGGGGGTGGGTCAGGTGATGCAAAGAGGTTAATTTTGGATAGGAAAAACTTTTTAGGAGCAGTGGGAAGGGTAGGTGCAGTGGGTATGGGAGTGGAGGAAGAGGATGTGGTTGTAGGAGAGTCAAGTGTGCTGTCTTTGGATGCAGGTGCTTGTGATGGAGGCTGTCGTGAGGTGGATGGCTATTGGGTGGGTGCCTACCTGCGTTTGTGTGGTTTGGAAGAGGGGGTGACAGACACACTGGGAGAGGACACAGGGGACGTGTAAATGGCAGTGAGGGTGGTGACTGCACGTGTGCGGTGTGTTCTGGTGGGTGTGCTGGTGATGGACGTACTGGCTGATGGTGGTGTGCATGCAGGTGTGAGTGGAGACGTCACAGGGAGGGAGGAGGGAGACGAGGAGGAGGGGGACACAGAGGAGGCAGTGGCTGTTGGCATGTCTGCATGTGGATGTTGCTTGTGTGAATGCCTGTGGGATGTGTGGTGCTTATGTCTGGATAAGCTGCCCTTGGGTGTTGAGGTGTGTGCAGGCTGGTCTGTAGGTGTGGCTGGGATAGGCAGAGGAACAGGGGAGTGGGACTGGGTGGAGGGAGTTGGAGGAGGGAGGCTAGAGACAGGGACAATTGCTGCCGTCAGTGCTGAGGCCAGAGTCTGGAACGATCGCTGATGGGCAGCCTGACCCGAATGAATGCCCTCCAGGTATGCATTGCTCTGATGCACCTCCCTTTCTACACCCTGGATGGCATTCAAAAGAGTAGACTGCCCAACAATGAGCGTCCTCAGGAGGTCAATGACCTCCTCACTGAGGGCAGCAGGGGAAACTGGGGCAGGGCCTGAGGTGCCTGGGGCGAAGGAGATGCCCGCCTTCCTGGCCGAGCGGGCACGGGGCGAACGCTGAGGGGCTGCTTGGAGGGCGGGGATGGTGCACTGGGTGGCGGCTGTACCTGTTGTAGCGGTGGGCACGGATGTTGCCGCCACCACAAGGGAGCTCCCTTCCGAGGACGCGCCGGTGTCGCTGACGTCTCCATGGGTCCCCGTTGTGGAGCTCCCCTCGCCCTCCGTCTCACTGGTGAACTCGGAGTCGGTTGCATGGCCCTCCGGGGCCATGTGAGATGCAGCTCCCTCGTGCTCCGATGCCACTTCTCCTCCGCCTGATGATGCTGATGCACACATGAACAGGAAGACCAACAAAAGGGGGGGGGGAGAAATAAAGACATGTTGAGTGCATGCATTGGCGACACCATTGGCGGAGAGGACAGACACAGAAGCCCCCTGCACTACGCCGCGCACTCCGTGTACACTACTCAATTATTGTGACTTGGCCTACAAATCTATGGACGACATAGGCACACATAGGTGACCCAGGGCCATGGATAGCTGTACTTAGCACCCAACAGAGGTGGGGCGCGGGGGCACAGGGCCATGCCGTACAGAGGGGCCTAGCCTACAGAAAACGCCCTGGCCTAGAGAAAGCCACAGCCCTCCTCCCCCACCCAGACGCCTTCACTGTGCGCTAATATAGCTGAATTTGCTGGTACTCACCCCCTTGTGTCTGCTGTGATGTCCTCACGCGCCCATCCAAATCAGGGTAGGCCACCGCCAGGATCCGGGACATCAGGGGGGTCAATTGCCGTGTGGCACCCCTCCTAGGTTGGGAGGCCATCCCCAGCAGAGCCTCAGCGGTCTTTCTGGTCCCGCGGCGGATGTCCTCCCACCTTTTGCGGCAGTGGGTGCCCCGTCTGTTGTGGACCCCCAGGGCCCGGACGTCCTTGGCGATGGCACGCCAAATGTCAATCTTCTGATGGGCGCTGACCTATGTGACATGTACAGGGGGGGAAAAAACATATCATCACTTTTCTGCATGCTCGATGTGAGTGGCCCCCCCTCCCCTACCTTGCCATATGGCACTTGCTCTCATCTGTCGTGCGATGCATGCATCATTCGCTCCCCTCCCCACCATCGTTCGTTCACCCCACTTAACCCAGGCATTGGCCACTAAACATGGCCCAAGTGTACTTACCTGTTGGTCTGGAGGACCGTAGAGTAGCGCATACTGGGGGGAGGACCCCATCCACAAGTGTCTCCAACTCTTCAGAAGTGAAGGCAGGGGCCCTTTCCCCAGTCGCAGCAGCCATTGTCCCTTCCAGACCGAGGTCACAGCAGCACTTGCAGTATAGGTCCTCTCCTGTGGATGATCAGGTCTCGAGTGATTAAGTAGATAGAAAATGCCGGTCACGCCCGCGGCGGTGCGTACCCCGACCGCCGGCGCTCTTCGTCATTGGCTCCTGAAACCCATAGGCTTCAATGTTAACCAATGCGGCTTTGCGCCGCGGTCTTCGACCGCCTACCGCCACGGTGTGCCACGCCAGCGCATTTACCTCACATCCCATTGTCACACTTCACAGGTCAGGCAGCCGCCATTTCAAGCGCCCACATGGCTTAATTTCTACTGCGTCACACAGGCCTAGGCCTTGCATTGCCACTCATACAAGCCATTCACTACATAGAGAATCGTGTACTGTGCAAGCTGTGGGAACTTACCTGTGGGTTGCTTGACTCTGTGCTCCATGTTGTCCTTCCTAGGCACCGTCCGCTGGGACTTGCGAGGAGATGGAGGAATGTTCCAGTGTACAGACCGCTGGTGGACCTGTCTACAATGGAAGAAAGACATGTCATTTTAACCTACCGGCTTGACAGAGCCACCATACAGGAACTGTGTGCCCAGCTGAAGCCAGACCTGATGTCACCTATCCGCCAACCCACAGGGATTCCCCCTCTGGTGCAGGTTCTGTCAGTGCTCCATTTTTTGGCAAGTGGATCATTCCAAACAACAGTGGCCATTTTATCTGGGATGTCTCAGCCTATGTTTTCAAAGGTGTTGTCCAGAGTGTTGTCTGCCCTGATGAAATACATGAGGAGCTACATTGTTTTCCCTGAGGTGGGCGATTTGGCTACAGTGAAGGGTGATTTCTATGCCCTTGGACATATTCCCAACATCATTGGTGCCATTGATGGGACCCATGTGGCCTTGGTTCCCCCCAGAGAAAGTGAACAGGTGTACAGGAACAGAAAAAGTTATCATTCGATGAATGTCCAGGTGGTCTGTTTGGCTGACCAGTACATCTCCCATGTAAATGCCAAGTTTCCTGGGTCAGTGCATGACACGTACATCATGCGAAATAGCAGCATCCCTTACGTGATGGAACAGCTACAGAGACACCGTGTATGGCTATTGGGGGACTCTGGTTACCCCAACCTGTCGTGGCTACTGACCCCAGTGAGGAATCCCAGGACCAGGGCAGAGGAACGGTAAAATGAGGCCCATGGGCGTACTAGGAGGGTGATCGAGCGGACTTTCGGCCTCTTGAAGGCCAGGTTTAGGTGCCTGCATATGACAGGTGGATCCCTAATGTACTCACCAAAGAAGGTGTGTCATATCATCGTGGCCTGCTGTATGCTTCACAATCTGGCTTTGCGCCGCCAGGTGCCTTTCCTGCAGGAGGATGGTCCAGATGGTGGTGTTGTGGCAGCGGTGGAACCTGAGGACAGTGAAGAGGAGGAAGACGACGGGGACGACACAGACAACAGGGACAGAGTGATACTACAGTATTTTCAATAACACAGAGGTAAAGATCAACTTCGCCTTATTACACTTACTTATCCTCTCCTGCCTCTCTACTGTCTGTCCTATTCCCCCAGTGTATGTGAACTGAGTTGTGACTTTCCCTTCCAATTTCAGAGATGTGGCCCCCACAGCGTGCCCTCTGCTTTGTTTACCCATGGACTACAGCTGTGTGACAGTGGTATGTTCTCATCACTGTGTAACTGGACTATTTAGCAGCATTACCTTTAATACATTTGATCACAATACAGGCAGACTCCAGTTTTTTTTGGTGCAATAAGTGTTTTTATTAAAGTGCTAGATTTTGGGACATCTTTGAAAATGGGTGATGGGTGATGGTGGAGGAATGTCCATGGCAGAGTCCAGGTTTTCAGTCACACAGGTGCATTGTCCATATGCCTGTGGAAAGATGGAGCAGGGGCAGTTTAAGGTTGGACAGGGTGACAATGTGGGACAGTGGGATGACATCAGGGGGTATCCTTTGCTGGCGGGGGTCTTGACATCCTACTCTGTCTTCTTACGCGATCTCAGGGCCCGCTTGCGGGGTGGTTCTTCTTCTGCAGGAGGTGGGGTTCTGGTGGCCTGTTGTTCAGGTGTGGGGGCCTCCTGTCCACTAGCGCCGGCGGAGGTGGTAGCCTGTTCTTGGTCCATGCTAGTGACAGGGGCCCTTTGTGGTGCCACATGGTCCCGCAATGTGGTGACAATCATGTTGAGAGCCACAACGATTGTGCCCATTGCGGAACTGATGTTTCTTAGTTCTTCCCTGAAACCCCTATACTGTTCCTCCTGCAGTACCTGGATCTCCTGGAACCTGGCCAGGACCGTCGCCATCGTCTCCTGGGAACGGGTGTATGCTCCCATGATGGAGGTGAGGGCCTCGTGGAGAGTGGGTTCCCTAGGCCTGTCCCCCCCCGTCGCACAGCAGCCCTCCCAGTTCCCGTGTTTCCTTGGGCCTCCGTCCCCTGGACCGTGTGCCCACTACCACTGCCCCCAGGTCCCTGTTGTTGTTGGGGTGGTGGGTTAACCTGGGTGCCCTGTAGTGGTGGACACACCGCTGATTGACGTGTCCTGGAGACAGAGGCATGGGCCCGCTGGGTGGGAGCTGTGCTGGTGTTCCCAGAGGGGGTTGGGTCTGGTGTGGCCTGTGGCTGTCTGAGGGGAACCGACTGTCCCGAGGTCCCCGATGGTCCGGGCTGGTCATCTGGGTCCAGGGAGACAGAGCTGCTGTCATCACTGGTGGCCTCTTCTGGGGGTGGGATGGACATTTCTGGACCCTCCTGGGCGGTGTGTTGGCGTTCGGGTCCTGCAGGGGTATAGAGGTATGGTTATTGCTTCAGTGTGTGCCATATCGGTCTATGGGTGGGTTCCCGTGTACCCCAGTGCTGGCATTCCTGTGTGGGGGCTTTTGTGAGGGTGGCTTGTGGGGGAGTTGTGTATGTGCAGTGGGCATGCTTTGGTGATGGGTGTCCATGCTTAGTGGACGCATGCAGGGCTAGGTGTTGGGATGGATGGGTTGTGATGGTGAGACATTTGCAGGGAATAGGTGTGATGGGGGTAAGGGTGAGGGTGGGGGTATGCTTTGGCATGCAGGTGGGGTGGGGGTAAGAAGTATTGAAGATTTGACTTACCAGAGTCCATTCCTCCGCCAACTCCTGCGAGGCCGTCAGGATGCAGGATGTGCAAGACTTCCTCCTCCCATGCTGTAAATTCTGGGGGAGGAGGTGGGGGTCCGCCGCCAGTCTTCTGCACGGCGATGTTGTGCCTTGATACCATGGAACGCACCTTCCCCCGTAGGTCGTTCCAGCGCTTTCTGGGATGCTGTCCCACAGCGTTGGCCCTGTCGACTATCCTTTGCCATAGCTCCATCTTCCTGGCAATGGTGGTGTGCTGCACCTGTGTCCCGAAGAGCTGGGGCTCGACACAAACTATTTCCTCCACCATGACCCGGAGTTCTTCGTCTGAGAAGCGGGGGTGTCTTTGGGGTGCTATAGAGTGGTGTTGATGAGGTGTGGGGTGGAGTATGGGTTGTAGAGTGTGGTGAGTGTTGTGGTGTGTGTTGTTTTGTGCGTGGATATTGTGTGGGTGATGGTGTGGTGTGCCTCTGTGTGATGGTGTTCTGTATTCGGTGCTGTGTCTCTCTGTTCTTCTTTCTCATTTGTTGTCGTAGGTTTGTGGGTGATGTGGGTGTGTGTTTTATATTGTATTCGGTGTGTGGGAGTGTTGTTTGTATGTGTATCAGGTGTGTGTATTTCGAATTGTCCAATGTGGTAGTGTTTTGTTCGTGTGTGTGTATTTCGACCGCGGCGGTGTGTACCGCCAATGGAATACCGCGGTTGAAAGACCGCCGCGTGGATTCGTGGGTCATAATGGCATGGGCGTATTTTTGTTGGCGTGACGGTGGAGGTTTGGTCATCGCCACTTTCCCGCTGCCCGTTGGTGTGGCGGACTTTTGTTGGAGTCGGGTTTTTGGTGGTTTGCCTGTTGCGGGTCAGAATGACTGTGGCGGTTTACCGCGACCGCAGCGGTGTTATTGCGGTCTTTAGACCGGCGGTAAGCGCCTTTTACCGCCGAGGTTGGAATGAGGGCCTAAGTGTCTGTTGGTATCTCTGAGGAACAAAATCGCTGGACTCTATGATCAAAAGTCTGGTTGTAATTGTATTGTGCCAAATGAGTCTGTTCCCTCCTCTGATTTATTGATGGAAACTAAAAAACCTAGTCCTCTTACCGTAGGTGATAAATTGACATCTTCTTCTACACATAACATCGCGAGGGGAAGCAATGGTAGCTCCCCAAGGCATGGTAGGTCTGCTTGTCAGCCCATGTCTTCCACCCATGAGCGAGTTCCAAAATTAGGTGTAAACAAGTGTGGATCCATCTTTGGACGGGGGGACAAAGGTACTCCTCGCCCAAAAACCTCTCAGTTAAACCTAGGAGGAACGCCCTCTGCAGCAAGTTGTTGTGTTAGTTCCCGTTCAGTCACTCATCCTGACTATTTGACACTATCGCAGACGTGTGACCTTAAGGGAAGGTTAAGAAGGAGGAGGGAAGATGCTATCATATATTTGACCAGGGTGCCGAAGCTACCTCAGGGCAATAGAGAGTCGAGTGACTCTCTAATTAATAAAGTAATTCATTGGATACGCTCCCAGAGGAACTGTCTCTCTGTTATCTGGTCTGACATATGTGAGGCCCACAGATATAACCAGTTAGGGTCGGAATTTGATTATATTTTGATTCTTTTTAACGATAGTAGTCTAGTTAATGATTTCCTGGCTTTTGATACACGGACAGGTACATTATGTACAGGTAGGGAATCGAATCTTAGACTTAGTAGTCAGCCGCCTGGGGCCCCGCTATGTAGAGAATGTTGTACATCTGGAACTATTGTAGCTGGGGTTATTTCTTCTTCAGATAATTCTGCAACATCTAAATCTGAGAACCCTTCCCCCTTACTTTCTGAATTAGACTGACTGATTGCCCCCTGCACAGTACTTCCTAAAATATTAAATGATGAGTGTCAACCTATAGGGACTCCATCTCCCACCTCTCTAATGAGAACTAAGTTAATATCTACGCCTCCCAATATCAATATTATATCTTGGAATGTAGCAGGAATCAAGCTAAAGTTGGATGACCCGGAATGGGTAAGCCTTGTTAATAAACAAGATTTCTGTCTTTTTCAGGAAACCTGGACTGCAGAACAGTTATCCATACAAGGCTTTACAACCTATTTTTCTGCTTCCCAACCTGCCTCTGGTGGCTTTGGAAGACAGATAGGAGGGTTAATGATTCTATTGAACAATAAGCTAGAATGTGACCACTCCATGATAAAGTTTAATTCCTATGATCTGCTGGTTGTGCAACTCACATTCCGACCTGGATTCAAGATGATAGTTTTGAATACTTATGCAAGATCCGTTCCCCATGGGTCAGAATCAATTGTTCTCACCCAGCTGACGGATTATATAGAGCTTCTGGACCCTTCACATCTTCTGATAATAGCAGGTGATTTTAATTGTTCCTTTGTGTTGGACAACACCATCAGCAATCTGACTACTGAGGAGGACGAATATTGGGGTATTCCCCAATCTAAGGAAATTGTGTTTTTGCCCGTTTCCTGTGTTGCATCTCAGTTGTCTTCCCTTTTTCTGAATTATGGCCTGAGAGAATGTAACGGCCGCAGTAAATCTGATTCAGAGCGAGCCATCACTTTCAAGCGAGGGCTTTCCTTTAGTACTATTGATTATATTCTGGTGGACATTAGGCTATGGTCAAGTTCACTAGACATGGAAATTTTACCTCGCTTGGATAGCGATCATAATCCTCTGTGCCTTGTACTGACCAACCATGCATTTTTAAGAGTCCAGCACACAACGATCACTAACGTTCCACTCCCTTACTTGAACCACAGACGTTCTCGGGTCTGCTGGCCAAAGGTTGAATCCAACCCGTATTTGATTGGGGAAATATATTCATCATTTTTAAAACTCTTTGTAGATTATGAGGAACAAGAAGCCTCTGATATTCCTATTATGGCTATCCACATTAAATTGGTGGATTCCCTACAGGGTATCTTCTATAGGGAAATCCCTTCCAAACCGAGACCTGCTGACACCCCTCGTAGGGATTGGTATAATCAGGATTGTGTGCGAGCAAGATCTAATTTAAACGAGGCTGTAAAAAACTCTACCCAAGTGGCTATTAAAGAGGCCCGACGTAGGTATGCTAATGCCCTGAAACAAGCAAAAAAAGACTGGGATAATGAGACATGGCAGAAGCTGCTTGCAGCAGTCAAATACAAAGATGATAGTTCCTTTTGGCGGCTGCTGACCTCTAGTTCGAAAAGGGGCAATGATGACATTGGTATGTTCATACAGCCCGAAAGATGGGTGTCCTATTTTTCTGGAATTTATGCTCTGCCTGCACCGTAAGCTCTGGAGGACCCTGAATATGATGAGTGTTGGGCTGTTAATAAGACTTCAACTGAGAGCATTGTTTTTACCTTAGCTGAAACAACAGCTGCAATCAATTCTTTGAGGCCAGCCAAAGCCCCTGGTCCAGATAAGATCCCAGGGGACTTGTTTAAATCAGAACCAAAGATATGGGCATGGTACATCAATTTATTGTCTAATGCCATAGCAGCTGGCAGCCCTATTCCAGATTCTTGGCGTGGCGCAGAAATAATACAGATTCACAAAAAGGGTGATGCAGGTTTACCTGTAAATTACTGACCAATCAGCCTTATCGATATCCTTCAGAAGACGTTTGCCAAGCAAGTCTTAGATAGGCTTACCGATTGGATCCAAGACAACCAAATTTTATCCCCCTTACAGGCCGGTTTTTGGCCTAAAACTAACACCATGGACCAAGTCTTCAGGCTGTCATTACTGTTTTGGAAGTATGTCACCCTATCCAAGCAAAAACTTTATGTTGCTTTTGTAGACCTAAGATCTGCATTCGATTTTGTCCCAAGAGAGAAACTATGGGTAGTATTAAACAAAATCGGTATCCCAGGAAACTTAGTGCATTTAATTCAAAGATTACATGAAAAAACATTTGCACAAGTCAGATGGGGTAATCAGGGGGAACTCACCGACAAAATAGATATTAGGAGAGGAGTGCGCCAGGGTTGCGTTCTTGCCCCAACGCTATTTACATTGTTTATCAATGAGGTGGTGCAAGTCGTTACCAACTGCCAAAATGATGCTCCATCCTTGAATAACCATAAAATTCCAATTTTGCTATTTGCCGATGATTCCCTCTTGATCTCCAGAACTCCTATGGGTCTCCAGGTACTTGTGGATAAGTTTAGCTCGTTTTGTGGTGACTATGGACTTGAACTCAACCATAGCAAAACTAAACCTATGACCCTGGGCTGTGGCCCCACTAAGAGATACTCAATTTTTTATAATGGAACACCCATAGGTATGGTAAGCTCCATAGATTATTTGGGGGTGAGAATTAGTAACAATCTGCATTGGGGGGCCCAAATCGATAAAAGCTTAGCTCTTCTGGCACAGAGATCTGGGGCCATTTTACGCTTTCACAAGTCTACCTCTGAGAGAGTGATTACTCCAACTATTAAAATTTACTGAGCAAAGGCACAGAGCGCAGCGGTCTATGGGGCAGAAATTTTGGGGTCCTCGAACACTGGCAAGCTTGCAGTGGGGGAAAACAACTTTGTAAGGTCAACCTTGGCCTGTCCTCGCAGTACCCCACTGCTGCCAATGTTCTGGGACCTTGGCCTTTCACGCATCTTAGATGTAATTGCCCTACGACCATTGCTTTTCTGGGTCCGTGTATGGACCACCCCTGAGTTATCCACATACAAGGAGTCTATTCAAGACATTCTAGATAGACCGAATGTACTTACCATTTCCTGGTTTAACCATATCTCAAAATGGTTTCATAGATTGGGTCTTAGTGAGTTTTGGAGTCATCCAGAAAGTATAAGGAAGGATCAGAAGAATCATTTGAAAACTGTTTACTGGATATATGTCAGGGAAAACTATCTGCTGTGTTCAACACACGGCAGATTGACTTCACAATTCTTTGATTTTAAATGGTATCCGTATCCGGAACCATTTATGGATACAATTCTTGACCCATTAAGTAAGAGTCTATATATTCAGTTCAGATATGGTTGTCTGCCTCTCAAATCCTATGGCAGTAAGCGGAGTGCGACTCCAAGACCTGATCTTTGTCCGAGTTGTAATCACTTTTCAGAATCTATTGTACATTTTATGTTTATATGCCCTGCTTATTTGATTGCGCGACGGAAGTGGCTACGACCTGTGTGCAGGAATATGGGGGTAAGACACTGTACTGTTGCCTTAAGGATCATGATGAGGGAAACTTCCCTCCCCATATCCTGTGCGGTTAGCAAGTATATTGTAGCTGCTTGGCATATACGTATTAATTTTTTGGGGAAAAATGTTGATGAGGAACAAATCTTTAAAAAATTTTTTTTTTAAATGATGAAATGTTTTAGCTGCTAAATTTTAACTATACACCTAGACTGAAATAAAACCCCATGTTTAATTTAAATGATAGGTATTAGGGGGTTAGGTGCATTTTTAAGGAAAGTGATTTTATGTGTTTTAAGGCTGAAACGTATGTTTTTTACTCTTCTTATCCCTTTTTTAATTTAATTCCTATTTTCTTTTCATTTAATTGTTGGTTGTTTTGCTTTTATGGTTGAAAGTAACCGAATAAAGCTATGTGTTGAAAAAAATAAATAAATAAATTGGCTGAGCTCCCTATGGGTGGTAAAAGAATTGCTGCGGCCCATAGGGATCTCCTGGAACCCCAATACCCTGGGTACCTAGGTACCATATACTAGGGAATTATAAGGGTGTTCCAGTGTGCCAATCAGAATTGGTAAAAATGGTCACTAGCCTGCAGTGACAATTTTAAATACAGAGAGAGCATAAGCACTGAGGTTCTGGTTAGCAGAGCCTCAGTGACACAGTTAGGCACCACACGGGGAACACATTCAGGCCACAACCTATGAGCACTGGGGTTCTGGTTAGCAGGGTCCCAGTGAGACATATAAAACACACTGACAA